>NC_072419.2:50685000-51935000 GCF_028858775.2 Pan troglodytes
GAGGACAAGATGGGTAAACCTTCACATCAGAGTGACATCCAGGAGGAAGAATCTCCCAGGCCCTGTCTCAAGCTCTTCCTTACTCCCAGGCACTGTCTTAAGGCATCTGACATGCATCATCTCATTTAATCCTCCCTTCCTCCCTATTAACCTAGAGATTGTTTTTGTTTTTTATTCTCCTCCTCCCTCCCCGCCCTCACCCGCCCCACTCCCTCCTAACCTAGAGATTGTTACAGACGCTGAAATTGCGTTCTAAGAGGTGAAGTGATTCTTTTTCTGAAACTCACACAACTAGGAAGTGGCTGAGTCAGGACTTGAACCCAGGTCTCCCTGGATCAGAACAGGAGCTCTTAACTACAGTGGCTGAATAGCTTCTCCAAAGGCTCCCTGTGTTCTCACCGTGATCAAGTTGAGGGGCTTCCGGCTCCCTTCTACAGCCTCAGAAACCAGACACGTTCTTCTGGGAACCCTGCCCACTCCCAGGACCAAGATTGGCCTGAGGCTGCACTAAAATTCACTTAGGGTCGAGCATCCTGTTTGCTGATAAATATTAAGGAGAATTCATGACTCTTGACAGCTTTTCTCTCTTCACTCCCCAAGTCTAGGGGAGGGGTGGCAGGGGTCTGTTTCCTGGAAGTCAGGCTCATCTGGCCTGTTGGCATGGGGGTGGGACAGTGTGCACAGTGTGGGGGCAGGGGAGGGCTAAGCAGGCCTGGGTTTGAGGGCTGCTCCAGAGACCGTCACTCAAGGTGCATTCTGGAAGCATTAGACCCCAGGATGGAGCGACCAGCATGTCATCCATGTGGAATCTTAGTGGCTTTGAGGACATTCTGGAAAATGCCACTGACCAGTGTGAACAAAAGGGATGTGTTATGGGGCTGGAGGTGTGATTAGGTAGGAGGGAAACTGTTGGACCGACTCCTGCCCCCTGCTCAACACTGACCCCTCTGAGTGGTTGGAGGCAGTGCCCCAGTGCCCAGAAATCCCACCATTAGTGATTGTTTTTTATGAGAAAGAGGCGTGGAGAAGTACTGGGGCAATGTGTCAGGGAGGAATCACCACATCCCTACGGCAGTCCCAGCCAAGCCCCCAATCCCAGTGGAGACTGCACCCTGCTCAGAGCTCCCAAGCCTTACCCCACCACCTCACTCAAGTGCCCCTGAAATCCCTGCCAGACAGCTCAGCCTGGTCTGCGGTAAGGCAGGGAGGCTGGAACCATTTCTGGGCATTGTGGTCATTCCCGCTGTGTTCCTCCACCTCCTCCCTCCAGCGTTGCTCAGACCTCTGTCTTGGGAGAAAGGTTGAGATAAGAATGTCCCATGGAGTGCTGTGGGCAACAGTGGCCCTTCATGGGAACAATCTGTTGGAGCAGGGGGTCAGTTCTCTGCTGGGAATCTACCCCTTTCTGGAGGAGAAACCCATTCCACCTTAATAACTTTATTGTAATGTGAGAAACACAAAACAAAGTTTACTTTTTTGACTCTAAGCTGACATGATATTAGAAAATCTCTCGCTCTCTTTTTTTTTTTTTGGCTACTTGAGTTGTGGTCCTAAAACATAAAATCTGATGGACTGACAGAGGGTTGCTGGGGGGACAAGCGTGGGCACAATTTCCCCACCAAGACACCCTGATCTTCAGGCAGGTCTCAGGAGCTTCTAAAAATCCGCATGGCTCTCCTGAGAGTGGACAGAGGAGAGGAGAGGGTCAGAAATGAACGCTCTTCTATTTCTTGTCATTAACAAGCCAATTACTTTTGCCAAATTTTTCTGTGATCTGCCCTGATTAAGATGAATTGTGAAATTTACATCAAGCAATTATCAAAGCGGGCTGGGTCCCATCAGAGCGACCCACATCTTTCTGTGGCTGTGAATGTCATTAGGTCCTGCGCTGATCCCTGAGCCCCCATCACTGCCGCCTGATGGGGCAAAGAAACAAAAAACATTTCTTACTCTTCTGTGTTTTAACAAAAGTTTATAAAACAAAATAAATGGCGCATATGTTTTCTAAGTCCTTGGATAAGTATCTTTTCTTTCAGGTATCAGAAATAAGACTGAATCTTCTGGTTCTACTTGGGGGTTAAAAAAAATTTTTTTAAAGGAAGAATGAGAATAGTTTTATAGTTCTTTGTGATGTGCAGAATGTTTTTGTATCCATTATAATTTTTCAGTCTTCACATCAAGAGGTAAGCAGTTAGACATGATTACTCCCACTTTCCAGATGAGGAGACTGAGGCTTGGGGGAAGTGACTTCTCTTGGAAGGCAGAGGTGGACATCTAACCCTGGTCTCTTGATTCCAAGTACTTAGTATATCGAGAGAGTGAAAGTTGATCCCCCTTCTTGAAGAGGGGAATGATGAGGGGAGAGTGCAATGGCAAGATCTGGAAGAATGGCAAGAGGGTCCAAGGGTCTGTCATCCTCCACCAAGGTTCAAGACAGAGCCTTTTGCTGGGTCATCTCAATCTGCCAGCAATGGAAGATGAGTAGCTGTGGGGACATTTCATAAAAGCAAGTGTTTTTTTTTGTTTTGTTTTGTTTTGTTTTTTGTTTTTTTTTCTAGAACAGGGCTGTGCACAGTGGCTCGCCTCTGTAATCCCAGCACTTTGGGAGGCTGAGGCGGGAGGATCACTTGAACTCAGGAGTTCGAGACCAGCCAGAGCAATATAAGGAGACCCCATCTCTACAAAAAATTTAAAAATTAGCCAGGTATAGTGGTGTGTGCCTATAGTACCAGCTACTCTGAAGGCTGAGGTGGGAAGATTGCTTCAGCCCAGGAGTTCGAGGATGCAGTGAGCTATGAATGCAACACTGCACTACAGCCTGGATGAAAGAACAAGACCCTGTCTCAAAACATAAATAATAAGTAAAAAGAATAAAAGCAAGAGATGCACTTGAGAATCTCCAGCCAGATCTGTAGCCACTGGGCTTCTCTCCAAGGCTAAATTATTATAGGAGGGTGGCCTTGTGTCTCGGCCACCACAGACCACAGCGTTCCATTCACTCGGGGTTGTGCTGGAGCTGGCTTGTGAGAACTGACTGTTAGCTTCTCTTCCCAACTCCATGTTTGCCAGTGCCACACTGATAGCTTGAAATTGGTTACTGCTGGAGTGTTTACACCACAAGGACTAGCAAACTCTACAAATCAGGGCTTTTGTTCCGGAGAGCCCGTTGTTAACATTCACCAGCACACCACAGCATTCGGCAATGGCTGGACCATGGGATGCCTACATATGGGGACATCCTCCTTGGGGATGAGGGTAAAGCAGGGTGATCCTTTCACCTCTTCCTTAAGGGAGGGGACAAAATTTCTGGTCTGGGAAGCACACGTTTTGCTGATCATTGTAACCATGGGCAGGTCACTCCACCACTCCGAGCCTCATCTGTAAAGTGGGAATGATATCTCCCTCCAGGGCAGATGTCAGGATTCAATGGAATGAGATCACAGTAACTGTGAGAGCTCCCGTTACATGAGGAGTACAAGTGAACTCTTCATGCGCCCCTTTTTAGCGAGAGGTTAACCATTAAACTCTCCAGGCTTCAGAGCACCCATTCGCTGTCTACCTGATCCCTAGGGCCGCTCCCGCCTTCCCCTGTGCCTTCCCTCCACTAGTCAGCACCAGGAAATGTTTTCGATAACGTTGCAACGGAGGCCTTGTTCATGCTGCCGCCATCGGGGACATGGGGGGGGTGGGGGCCAGAGGAGACTATTTCAGTCCTAAATTGTGCTTAATAAACCCATATCAAAACCATAAACCCTTGGCTGCCATAAATTCCTCTACCCTTGGATCCTCCACCTCATCAGCCCTTTGCCCTGGTTAATCTCAAATCTCAGCGCAGGCAGCCGGAGCTTTAGGTTTGGTTTCTACTTCAGTTGCTAAACAGCATCAGCTCAGGTGACAGACAGTAAAATTCCCATTTTAGAGATGATGAAACTGAGGTTCAGAAAGGTGAAGAAACTTGTCCAAGGTCACACAGCTAGAGACCCCAGCCGAGACCTGAGCCCATGCTTCCACCACCCAAGTAGCCTGATTAAGAAATGGGAATTCTTGGCTGAGCACGGTGGTTCACCCCTGTAATCCCAGCACTTTGGGAGGCCAAGGTGGGCGGATCACCTGAGATTAGGAGTTCAAGACTAGCCTGGCCAACATGGTGAAACCCCATCTCTACTAAAAATACAAAAATTAGCCGGGCACAGTGGTGCACACCTGTAATCCCAGCTACTCGGGAGGCTGAGCCAGGAGAGTTGCTTGAACCCAGGAGGCGGAGGCTGCAGTGAGCCGAGATCATGCCACTGCACTCCAGCCTGGGTGACAGAGCGAGACTCCATCTCAAAAAAAAAAAAAAAAAGGAATTCTCAATTCTCAAGCTTCTCGGGGAGACAGATTTGAGGTTTCCTCTTACATCTTTGTTTGGTGGCCCTACAATTAAACCTCTTTCTCTGCTACAAAACAATGGAAAAAAACTGGAATTTCTAAGGCTCCTCATTTTTTTTTTTTTTTTTTTTAGTCAGGGTCTCACTCTGTCACCCAGGCTGGAGTGTAGTGGTGCCATCATAGCTCTCTGCAACCTCTGCCTCCAGAGTTCAAGCAATCCTCCTGCCTCAGCCTTTTGAGTAGTTGGGGTACAGTGTGCCAGCACACCTGGCTATTTTTTTCTTTTATTTTTAGTAAAGATGAGGTCTTGCTATGTTGCCCAGGCTGACTTCTTTTTAGCGCCTCTGAAAAGTTGTTTCCCCAAGCCATGCTACTAGAAGCTTCTTATTCCATCATTCCATCATTGCTCAGAGTGGGGACCAGAAGTAGAAGGGACCCTGGGTGACAGGCTGCTTGAAGACCCAAAGAAAGTTTCAAGCAGTGTGAATGGCCTGTCATCCCAAATTGGTGAAATCGTCCTACTTCCTCATTTGTGGAACCCAGATAACCTTTGATCTACACTTCTCAAATCCACGTATCATATGTAAATTCCAGGATGTGATCTCAGAGGCCTGAATCACAGGATCCCAGGCAGCTGTTTGACAATGGTGGAGTTAGACACCAAATCATGATGCCAAGGACATTTACTGGGCTCTTCCTCTTTGCCAAACATGGCTGGACATAATTTAATTCCCACAACAACCTCTGAGGCTGTCATTCTTGTGGTTCTGTTTCACAAATGAGGAAACAAGGCCGGTCATGGTGGATCACGCCTGTAATCTCAGCACTTTGGGAGGCTGAGGCAGGTGGATCACCTGAGGTCAAGAGTTTGAGACCAGCCTGGCCAACGTGGTGAAACCTCATCTCCATTAAAAATACAAAAAAAAAAAAAAAAATAGCCGGGCGTGGTGGCATGTGCCAGTAGTCCTGACTACTCGGGAGGCTGAGGCGGCAGAATCGCTTGAACCCGGGAGACAGAGGTTCCAGTGAGCCGAGATCATGCCACTGCACTCCAGCGTGGGCAAAAACGTGAGACCCTGCCACAACAACAACAACAACAACAACAAAGAGGAAACAGGCTCAGGAGGAGAGAGGAAGGGACTTGCCCAAGGTCCACACACAGCTGCTCACCACTCCATACCTGGTGTGGCCGCTGATCTGATGCTCATTGTCTGACTCCAGGGGCCAACATGAGGCCTCGAGGAAGACACTGGTGACTCCGTCACTGCGTGGTGGGCACAGAAGTAGTGTGAATGGTGGAAAGCTCATCTCATGACAAATGTTGATGGGCAGAGCCCTGTGCCGGGCACCCTGGGATTATGGAGAAGCAATAGCATGAGGCGCCTCCCTCCCAGAGCTTTCAGTTTTCATACGGACAGGGGAAAATTAGAAGCAGTTAAGAGCCAAAGGGGTGAACGTGACAGCTGGTGAGGTGGTAGGGAGGGAGAGGTGACTGCACTTGGGGAGTGGTGTATGCTTTGAAGGACGATTCAGCGGCAATAATGAGGCAAGACAGAAGTGCGCTCAAGGCTGAGGACTGAGCAGCAAGTGGGAGGAGGCAGCGGGAACTCTGTGCATGGGGGCAAGACGAGGGCTGGCATTTTCCAACCTTCGTGCACAGGCCACCTTGACCTCTCCATGCCCAAGGACCGCTGTAACTTCCATTACTTATTTTTCATTAAATCAGTTCATCATGATTCCCTTTAAACTTCAGGTCAGTGACATAAATAGGAAACCAGCATCATTTGCCGTAAATAAGAGGTGACTGCAAAATTAGTGAAAAGAAAACAATGTTTTTCAGCTGCAGCCAGGTGGAATCGCCCCAGGGAAAGCTCTGCTCTTGTTTTCGTATTAAAAAGGAAAACTGACAAATATTACAGAGATGTTACGGGCATACACGTACCCAATGGAGACTTTCTCCTTAAAGCTTTCAGAAAAGGCCTGTAAAGGACAGACTTTGGGGACAATATCACTTAATACCTTCCAGTATGTTTCTAAAACTTCCCCCAGTTCCACTGGAAGCCCTCATCCACTTCTGGAAGCTCACTCACTAGGACAGCTGGTCCGCACACAAGTGGTGGAGACCTCAAATACTGGACAGAGGAGTATGGAATTTCTTCCGGGGAAAAGGAAGCCACTAGAGGTTTCTGTTTGTTTTTTGAGAGGGGTTCTCACTCTGTCACCCAGGCTGCAGTGCAATGGCGCGATCTTGGCTCGCTGCAATCTCTGTCTCCCAGGTTCTAGCAAGTCTCCTGCCTCAGCCTCCCAAGTAGCTGAGATTACAGGAGCACGCAACCACACCCAGATAATTTTTGTATTTTTAATAGAGATGGGGTTTCGCCATGTTGGCCAGGCTGGTTTCGAACCCCTGACCTCAAGTGATCCACCCGCCTTGGCCTCCCAATATGCTAGGATTACAGGCATGAGCCGCCACGCCCGGCCCACTGGAGGTTTGAGAGCAGTGAAGGTTGTAGGCAGATCTGTATATATGTATATAAAGATACATATATTTACATATATTATATATTATACAATATATTATATATTATACAATATATAATATATTATATATTGTACAATATAATATATTATATAACATATTATATATAATATAATATAATATAATATATAATATATTATATATTATATATTATATAAATAATATATAATATATAATATATAATATATTATATATTATATATTATATATTATGTATTATATTATATATTATATATTTATATATTATATTTATATATTATATATTATATATTTATATATTATATATTATATATTATATATTTATATATTATATATTATATATTTATATATTATATATTATATATTTATATATTATATATTATATATTTATATATTATATATTATATATTATATATTTATATATTATATATTATATATATAATATATTTATATATTATATATTATATATTTATATATTATATATATAATATATTTATATATTATATATTTTTATATATTTATATATTATATATTTTATATATATTTTATATATTTATATATTATATATTTATATATTTATATATTATATATTTATATATTATATATATTATATATTTATATATTATATATTTATATATAATATATTTATATATTATATATGTTTATATCTTATATATTTATATTATATATGTTTATATCTTATATATTTATATTATATATTATATATGTATGTTTACATACATATATACATATGTGCGTATGTATGTTTACATACATATATACATATGTGCATATGTATGTTTACATACTTATATACATATGTGTGTATGTATGTTTATATACTTATACATATGTATATATATATTTATACATATATGTGTGTGTATATATATATATATTTTTTTTTTGAGACAGGGTCTCCCTCTGTCACCCAGGCTGGAGTGCAGTGGCGCAATCACAGCTCACTGCAACCTCTGCCCCCTGGGCTCAAGTGATCCTCCTACCTCAGCTTCCTGAATAGCTGGGACCACAGGCACCAACAACTATTTTTTTGTATTTTTAGTAGAGACGGGGTCTTGCCATGCTGTCGAGGCTTGTCTTGAACTCCTGAGCTCAAGCAGTCCGCCCGCCTCGGCCTCACAAAGTGTTGGAATTACAGGTGTGAGCCACTGCATCTGGCCAGATCTGTATCTTTAAAACAACACCCTGGCTGCTTTGTGGCAGACAAAGAGGTGCAACTGTAAGCTGGGAGACCAATGAAGACACAAGTGCACTGGATCAGGTGAGAGGTAGTAATGTCTATAACAAGATGGTGGCAGTGGAGTAGAGAAAAGCACCAATCCAAGAGACTTTCATTCATTCATTCATTCATTCATTCGTTCATTCAACAAATATTTATTGAGTGTCTATCTGTTGAACATTTTTCTGAGTCTGAGAGGTAGGCAGGGGTGAGACCAGAGGTAGCCTTCTAGGCCATGAGAAAGATTCTGGATTTTCTTGTTGGTATAGTGGGAAGCTCTTCATTTTTGAATAGAGAAGTGATATGATCTGCTTGATGTTCTTAAAAGGCCACTCTCTGCTGTATAGATAATGGACTATGTGGGAAAACAGTGGAAGCAGAGATGCCCACAGGTGGCCTGGGCAGTGGTCCAGGTGAAAGATGATGGCAGCATGGACTAGGGTTGTGGAGTGGGCAGAATTTTTTAAATGCCCTCCAAGACGCCTGCCTTTGGTGCATACACACCTTCTTTCAGTTATCCAATTAGACATGAATCTAGGTGTTCCTGTGAAGAGATTTTGCAGATGTAATTTAAGTCCCAAACCAGCTGACTTTTTGATAGAGAGATATTCTTTGGTGGGCCTGGCCTAATCAGGTGAGGCCATAAAGGGAGCTGAACTCTTTCTATGAAATTAGAAACGTGAGAATTAGAAACGTGAGAAATTAGAAATGTGATTCCACATAAGGGAGAGTCTCTGTTGCTGGCTTTGAAGACAAGGGGGCCACTTGGCAAGGGATGCAAGTGGCCTCTAGAAACTGAGAGGCCCCTGGCTGACAACCAGCAAGAAAATGGTGACAGGGTAACAGTCCAATGACCATGAGGAACTGAATGCAGGCAACAACATGAATGAGCTTGGATCCTTTCCTAGAGCCCTCAGGCAGGTACACAGCCCAGTCGTTTAAGAACCCGAGCAGGGAACCCAATCACACCACATCTGGACTGCTGGACTATAGACCTGTGAGATCACAGATGGGCAGTGTTTTCTTTTCTTTTCTTTTCTTTGGAAACAGAGTTTCGCTCTTTTTGCCCAGGCTGGAGGGCAATGATGTGATCTCGGTTCACTGCAACCTCCACCTCCCAGGTTCAAGTGATTCTCCTGCCTCAGCCTCCCAAGTAGCTGGGATTACAGGCATGCACCACCCCGCCCAGCTAATTTTGTATTTTTAATAGAGATGGGGTTTCACTGTGTTGGCCAGGCTGGTCTCGAACTCTTGACCTCAGGTAATCTGCCCACCTCGGCCTCCCAAAGTGCTGGGATTACAGGCGTGAGCCACTGTGCCTAGCTGACAAATGGGCAGTGTTTTAAGCATCTGCATTTGTGGCAATTTGTTATGCAGCAATAGAAAATGAATACAGGTGGTGGTGGTGAGAGGTGGTCAGAGTGGAGTGTTCTGGAAGTAGAACAGCCAAGAACTTACTAAGGTATGTGAAGAAAAGTAACTGTGGCCAGGTGGTGCTGTCTGTTGACAGAGGAAGACTGGAGGAGCTGCAAATTTGGGTTAGAAAACAAAGAGCTTGGTTTTGGATGTGCTGTTTGACATCCCAATTAAACATCCAGGGACTCATTGGATGTATGAGTCTAGAGCTTGGGGAAAAGTTGGGGCTAGAGATAAAGAGTCTAAGTCATAAGCATAGATGAGAAGTTTAATAATCAACTGGGCTGAGCATGGTGCTCACTCCTGTAATCCCAGAGCTTTGGGAGGCGAAAAAGGGAGAATCTCTTGAGGCCCGGAGTTCGAGACCAGCATCGGCAACACAGCAAAACCCCCGTCTCTACAAAAAATTAAAAAAAAAAAAAAAGAAGGTAGGTGTGCTGGCACATGCCTGTAGTCCCAGCTCCTCTGGAGGCTGAGGCAGGAGAATTGTTTAAGCCCAAAAGTTTGAGGTTGCAGTGAGCCATGATCAAACCACTGCACTTTAGCCTAGATGATAGAGCAAGACCCTGTCTCTATTGAAGAAAAAAAAGTCAATAGGAAGATTGCTCAGCAATAAAAAGAAGCGAACTACTGATACAAACAACATGGGGCCAGTCGCGGTGGCTCTATTCCCAGCACTTCGGGAGGCGGAGGAGGGGGCGGATCATTTGAGGTCAACAGGTCAAGACCAGCCTGGCCAACATGGTGAAACCCCATCTCTATTAAAAACACAAAAATAAGCTGGGTGTGGTGGCACATGCCTGTAATCCCAGCTACTCAGGAGGCTGAAGCAGAAGAATTGCTTGAACCCTGGAGGCGGAGGTTGCAGTGAGCTAAGATCGAGCCACCGCACTCCAGGCTAGGCGACAGAGGGAGACTTAGTCTCAAAAAAGAAAAAAAAGAAAACCATGGAACTCAAACTCATAACACTAGGTGAAAGAAGCCAGGCTCAGAAGACTACATACTATATGATTCCATCTCTGTGATGTTCTGGAGAAGGCAAAACCATAGACACAGATATGTGGCTGCCAGGGGCAAGGGCTGGGGTAGGGGTTTGAATACCAAGGGACACAGGGGAGGGGGTTTGGAGTGATGGGAATGCTCTGAGAAAATCTTGATTGTGATGGTGGTGACATGACTGCATAAATGTGCCAAAACGTGCAAAAGCATACACTAAAAAGGGCAAATCTTAGTCTATGGAAATTATACCTTAATTTGGCCAGGTGCGGTGGCACACGCCTGTAATCCTAGCACTTTGGGAGGCCAAGACAGGCGGATCACCTGAGGTCAGGAGTTCGAGACCAGCCTAGCCAATATGGCAAAAGCCCATCTCTACTAAAAATACAAAAATTAGCTGGGCATGGTGGCGCACACCTGTAATCCCAGCTATTCGGGAAGCTGAGGAAGGAGAATCGCTTGAACCCGGGAGGTGGAGAGGTTGCAGTAAGCCGAGATGGCACCACTACACTTCAGCCTGTGCAACAGGAGTGAGACTCCATCTCAAAAAAAAAAGAAAGAAAATTATACCTTAATTTAACAAATGAAAGAAATGAAAAGCCAATAGTTGCTTGGGCTTATTGAAGAGTGAAGAGAGGAAACAGAAAATAGGTGAGGACTTCACTCTAGGTTGCACCACCATGGAGGTTGGAGAGGGGGAAAGGGAAAGCTGCAAAGAACAAGTGAGGTGAATAGAGGCCGGGCATGGTGGCTCACGCCCGTAATCCCAGCTCTTTGGAAGGCTGAGGTGGGAGGATTGCTTGGAGCAATCCTCAGGTCCCTAGGAGTTCAAGACCCACCAGGGCAACTTAGTGAGACCCCCCCCCCCAATGTCTGCAAATATAAAAAAAATTAACCAGGCATGGTGGTGTGTGCCTGTAGCCCCAGCTACTTGGGAGGCTGAGGCAGGAAGATTGCTTGAATCCAGGAGTTCGAGGCTGCAGTGACCGTAATTGTGTCACTGCACTCCAGCCTGGGAAACAGAGTGAGACCCTGTTGTAAAAAATAAAAACAAAAAAGATGAATATAGTTGGTGAACGAAAGGGATTCAAGCAAATTTGTTGCAGACCTACTAGGTGCTAAGTGTGCTGACATACTGGTCTTACCCACTCACCTTACTGAGATTGCTGGGGAGGTGAAATGGACTAGCCCTGCTATACAGATGAGAGGAAAGTGGTTTGCCCTGGGTCCACACACAGCATAATAGTGGTGAAGTGAGAATATCCATGCTGGTGTGTCCTGCACACTCTTCCCTTTGTATCAAATGAGTGGAAGAATGAATGAGTGAATACCACTGCAGGTGCTGAGGTTTCACTAGCAGATTCCAGCCAAGGATCTGAGAACGTGATATTTTTAGCGAAGTTGGGGCCATAAAACTTGTTCCATTTCCCAACTTGTGCAACGCCCAGCCCCTCCCCCTGTGGCTCTGAGATTGCTCCCTGGCCTTGGGAAGGGCTCCCCAGTCTTATCTAGGGGGGAGAGTGAAACTGTAAAAGCCTTTATGGCTTTGAGATCACGTCTGCAAGGGGCAGCGATTGTCGTTATAAACTTGAGCTGGCCCTGCAAGGGAGGGCAATAGCCTGGGCTGAGAGGAGTCAGGGGAGAGTTGAGCAATGCCAAGGGAGGGGCCGTGCTGAGCCGAGCATTCTGGGGCCTGTGGTCAGGGACCATCATTCATTTACCTCATTTCATCCTCACATAAAACCCTGTGAGTTTTTTTCTTTTTGAGACAGATCTTGCTTTGTCACCCAGGTTGGGGTGCAGTGGCTCAATCATGGCCCACGGCAACCTCGATCCCCTGGGCTCAAGTGATCCTCCTGCCTCACCCTCCTAAGTAGCTGAGACTACAGACACATGCCACCATGCTTGGCAAATTTTTAAATTTTTTGGAGACTTAGGGTCTCACTATGTTGCCCAGGCTGATCTCAAACTCCTGGGTTCAACTGGTCCCCCCACTTCAGTTTGCAAAGTGCTGGGACTGCAGGTGTGAGCCACTGCGTCTAGCCTTATTGCAATGTTTTTAAACATTCTATGACATGCCTTTTTTCACATTATGGTATCTCTGAAATCAGGATGCATCTTTAAATCAATGGCGTCCCACAATTGCTAAGGGTTTGATCAGGTGGTAGCCCTGACCTAGTTGGTTCTGGTCATTATTTCCAGTGGCCTAACTGGACAACTGCACCCCCTTTGTATTTCATCAAAAATGACTTAAGGACCATTTGAGGAAGGGACCAGGGTCCTGCTTGTTTCCCAAAACCTTCCATTAACACCTTCTGATAAGATCAAGAAAGCACCTGGGGCAAAACCTGCAGAATAGGAGGAAGTGGGTTGGGAGGAAATCCAGGAGACAATAGTGGAGTGTTCTTTCAAGAAATGCTGCATGGGCCGGGTGTGGTGGCTCACGCCTGTAATCCCAGTACTTTGGGAGGCCAAGGTGGGTGGATCATGAGGTCAGGAGATCGAGACCATCCTGGCTAACACGGTGAAACCTCGTCTCTACTAAAAATACAAAAAATTATCCGAGCATGGTGGCAGGCGCCCGTAGTCCCAGCTACTCGGGAGGCTGAGGCAGGAGAATGGTGTGAACCCAGGAGGCAGAGCTTGCAGTGAGCCGAGATCACACCACTGCACTCCAGCCTGGGAAACAGAGTGAGACTCCGTCTCAAAAAAAAAAAAAAAAAAGAAAAAAAGAAAAAAAAAAAAGAAATGCTGTATGAACAAAGCATTTAATGGGATGGAAGATGATATTGCATGGAAAAATATAGACAATGAAGATTCTGGGCAGAAAAGTGACCTCAGTGGGCTGGATGCTATGAGATTTTGAAACTCCTTACCTAATCTATCTTACCCAGATTTTCCTTTTTGTGTGTGCACAAGGGTGATATATGATTTTTTATTTTCTTGAGACAGAATCTTGCCCTGTCGCCCAGGCTGGAGTGTAATAGTGTGATCTCGGCTCACTGCAACCTCCACCTTCCCGGTTCAAGCAATTCTCCTGCCTCAGCCTCCCCAGTAGCTGGAACTACAAGTGCGCACCACCACACCTGGCTAATTTTTGTATTTTTAATGAAGATGGGGTTTCACCATGTTGACCAGGCTGGTCTCAAACTCCTGACCTGAAGTGATCTGCCCACCTCGGCCTCCCAAAGTGCTGGAATTACAGATATGAGCCACCATGCCTGGCAATTTTTTTTTTTTAGATAGAGTTCCACTCTGTCACCCAGGCTGGAGTGCAGTGGCAAGATCTTGGCTCACTGCAGCCTCCACCTCCCAGGTTCCAGCGATTCTCCTGCCTCAGCCTCCCGAGTAGCTGGGATAAAAGGTGCCCGCCACCACACCCGGCTAAGTTTTGTATTTTCAGTAGAGATGGGTTTTCACCATGTTGGCCAGGCTGGTCTCAAATTCCTGACCTCCTCCCGCCTCGGTCTCCAAAAGTGCTGGGATTACAGGTGTAAGCTGCAGTGCCCTGCCAATATATAATTTCAAAAACTATGTCTAAGTCTCAAAGAGCCTTTTAATAAATAGAAAATAAAAATTCTAAGTGATAAGGAGGCATTGTCACAATTAATTGGCAGTGTCTTTTCTAAGTGGTACATAAAATGCTAGTGCTGCTTACAGCAGAAGCATCTCCGGTCAGGTTATCTCATTTCACAGATGAGAAAACTGAGGACACAGAGGCCACAGGGCAAATCAGTGATGGTGCCAGGGCTCTCTCTGACAACAGATACTGTGCTCTTCCTAACATCTGAGGATGACTTGGATGTGGATTAGCCCCCTGGCTCTTCCTCCCTCAGAGGTCTTGGTCCCAGCTGGACAACTCCAACTCCGCCATCCCAAGGGCCTCTGGGAGGCAGTGAGCTCTCCTATTGTTCAAAACTCAGGCCAGCATGGTGGCTCACACCTGTAATCGCACCATTCTGGGAGGCCGAGGCGAGCGAATCACCTGAGGTCAGGAGTTCAAGACCAGCCTGGCCAACATGGTGAAACCCTGTCTCTACTAAAAATGTAAAAATTAGCCAGGCATGGGGTGGCGGGCACCTGTAATCCCAGCTATTCCAGAGGCTAAGGCAGGAGGATCACTTGAACCGGAGGCTAAGGCGGAGGTTGCAGTGAGCCAAGATCACGCCACTGCACTACAGCCTGGGAGGCAGAGCAAGACTCCATCTCAAGAAAAAAAACTAAAAACTCAAGCTGAGGAGGGTTAGCCGGAAGCCTTCTTCCCAATGTACCAACCACCCCTACTTCCCACTGCTCACCTCAGCAACCCCAGTCTGGCCAAGTCCATCCCAACCCATGCTGCCACACGCCCTTCATGCTCTTCCTAGGACATTTAATCACCTGGTCTTGGGCCAGGCAGACTGGACTCTCCCTTCATTTTACAGACAAGGAAACTGAGACACAGAGAGGCTGCTGGACTGTTGCAGGCAAGTCAGGGAAGGGCACGGTCTGGAACCCAGGGCTCAAAATGCAGTGTTCTTTCCAACTTCACAGATTTCTTAGATCCAGAAGAGGCAGGCTGGCAAGGGACAGCAAGGGACTCAGAGTGAGTCAAAAGAAAGGACTTCCAGGTCAGAAGGATTGGTAAGACCTGAACATGTAATTATGGGATGATGCCAAAGGTCTTCACCTGAGTCTTGTCAACACTAACAGGTTCCAGGACAGCTGCACTTTAGGGGGCCAGTAGAGGCACCATCTTGCTCAAAGAATGGGGCCAAACTACACCAGGCATCTCTACCATCCCCAGCAGATCCTACCTCTCTCTGCTTAAAACCCTCCAATGGCTTCCCATCATTCTTGGAACAATTTTAAATTCTTCACCAGGGCCCTAAGGTCCTACAGAACCTGGTTACTGATCACGCCTCTGAGATCATCTCCCCATGGTCACTCCATTCCAGCCCCCTTGGGCTCCTCCCTTTTCCTCAACACACTAAAGCTGTTCCCATTTCACAGCCTTTACCCTAATGTTCCCTTTATCTGGAACATTCTGTCCTCAGCTCTTCTCATGGCCACTTGCTTCTAAACATTCAGGTCCCTACTCAAACGTTGCCTCTTGGAGAGGCCTTCCCTGATCACTTGGCTAAATACATGAGGCTTTGCAGGATACACAGTCCGTGCTGCAACTACTTAAGTCTGCTCTTACAGCGTAAAACAGCCATAAGCAATATGTAAGTGAATGGGTGTGGCTGAGTTCAATGAACTTTATTTACAAAAGTAGGCAGTAGGCTGGATTTGGCCTATGAATGTAGTTTGCTTACTCCAGCTCTAACTAATTGTCTTGTTTGATTGTCTTCCTCTATCCTTCCCTCCCTAGACTGTTAACTCCATAAGAGCAGAGACTCTAGTCTCATTCAATGCTGCTGTGGCAGCCAGCCTCTAAGATGTCCCCCAGTGATCCCCATTTCCTGGTATTCCCACCATTATTTACTCCCCTCCCAAACTGAATAGCGTTGTCTGTGTAATCACTAGGATATTGTGAAAAAGACGGAGTGTGACTTTTGAGGCTAGATGATAAGAGGCATTGTGGATTTCATCTTGCCACCTTGAATCCCTTGCTCTGGGGATGCCAGCAGCCATGCTGTAAGGACACTCAAGCAATCCTATGGCAAGGTCCACATGGGAGGAATTGAGGCCTCCTGCCAACTGCCAGCCATGCAAGTGAGCCAAATTGAAAGTGGATTCTCAAGCCCCAGTCAAGCTTTCAGGGGATCACTGTCCCAGCTGGTATTTTGACTACAACCTCATGAGAGATCTAAGCCAGAACCATCCAGCCAAGCCATTTCTGAAGTCCTACCACACAGAAACTATGATATAATACATGTTTGTTGTTTTAAAATTAAGGTAATTAGTAATTAGTTATGCAGCCATAGATGACTCACATAGTTGCCTAGCACAGTGTCTGGTCACAGAATAAATAGGCTAATTAATATTGGTTAATAAATAAGTGCTTAATAAATATAGAAGGACACATTATAAAAATAAATGTTTGGGGCCGCTGCGGTGAGTGCATTCTCACTCATTAGGCGCCAACTAAACTTTTATTAAAATAAAATAAATGTTTGAAAGACAAATGTATTATAGTTTTTATATAAATAAACGTAAAAATATACATTAAATAATATAGAAGGGCACAATTAAAACTTTCCTAATCCACTGATAGTCCTTGGACAAGATGCCTATGTAAGAATTCTTTCAACCTTGAGAACCTAAGATTCGGAGATTCTCAGTTTCTGTGTATAATTAATGCTAAGTCTAGGATTATATAATTCTGAGACTTTAGGCTTCTGTTTCACCAAGTCCATGGCTCTAAAAGCTTGTGATTCTAACATCTTATGATTCATTTATCAACATATATCTTGGCTGAACAACTCTTCTCTGCCAGGCACAGTGCTGGGTGCTAGGGATTCAGTAGAGAAAAGATGATCCCGATATCTGCCCTCCTGTGGCTCATGAGTGGATGGGGACACAGGCAAACACACGGGCACACATGATGTAGTGATCTCTGTCACATGGGTAAGCACAGCAGCTGGGGTGGGGACTGTGGTAAATGAAGGAACACCAACCCAGATATTCAGGAGGGATGTGAGCAGAAACTGTCCTCAGAGCAAACAGGAAGAGAGAGGACTTCAACCAGAGAAGGAGGTGGTGTTGTAGACTGTGTTCCAGGTAGCAGGAACAGCCAGTGCAAAGGTCCAGGGGTCGGGGGAGAGAGCCAGCATCCAGCACATCTGGTGAAGCAAAACGAGTTCTGTATGGGTTGGTATAGAGTTGGGAGTGGGGGGCGGTAGAAGGCAGAGTGGCCAGACTGTGGCCAGATGACTGAGAACCTAGTAAACCATGTCAAGGAGTTTGAACTTTATCCTGAGGGCAAAGGGGAGCCAGGGAAGGGTTTTAAGGGGCAGCAGAGTGGCACAATCTGCTTGGTAGTTTGGAAAGATGCCTCTGGCTCCTGTGTACGGGTTTGGAAGGAGAGACAAGAGACAAGTCTGGAACAAGATCCCAGGTGAGAGAAGAGGCCTGAGTGAATGGGAGGTGGGCCCCAGAGAAACATTTCATTTACAGTGTGGGGAATGGACAGGGAGTTGGTGGCAGTGTGGGTTATACTGGTAACCTGGGAGCCCAGGACTCCTAGATTTTATGATTCTAAAATTCTTGGCCAGGCACAGTGGCTCACGCCTGTAATCCCAGTACTTTGCGAGGCCAAGGTGGGCAGATCACTTGAGGTCAGGAGTTTGAGACCAGCCTGGCCAACATTGTGAAACCCCGTCTCCACTAAAAACACAAAACAATTAGCCGGGCCTGGTAGTGCACGCCTGTGATCCCTGCAACTCAGGAGGCTGAGGCAGGAGGATCCCTTGAACCCAGGAGGTGGAAGTTGCCCTGAGCCGAGATCGCGCCACTGCACTCCAGCCTGGGTGACAGATTGAGACTCCTTCTCAAAAAATAAAATAAAGTAAAATTCTCTGATTCTGTGTTCAACACTCATCATTCTTCAACACAAAATGTTCAATATCACCATACGTGTAGGATGCCCAACCTTACCGCCCTCCATCCCTCCTTTCTGAGCTTCAGTTTTCCTTGTTTACAAAGTGAGGATCATTAACACTGTCCTTGCAAAGCAGCCGTGGGAGTGGGAGACGGTGTGTACTCAGCATCTGCACAGAAATGTGGTCCATCATGGCAGGTGTGTTTGTCCGGAAGTGCTCAACACACAGGCACTGTCAGGAAAGAGCCGGGTGTTGAGAGAACAAGACATCAGCAGGGAAGAGCAGGGCAGGCAAGGAAGAGCCTGGTCGTTGTCTGCTCCTGGAGACCTGGGCTGCTCTGGCCTCCCGGCTTCTGCCTGGGCATCTGATACCCAGATTTGGTTGTTTGCTTCCAGGCACTGACAAGTTTACATGTTGTTTGTGGAATTCCCCATTTCTGCAGCTGGCCAGAAACTCCCCTTTCCTGGTCTTAAACTCCCCCAAGGGCTACAGACACCAGCTGGGGGTAGCCAGGCAAGATCTGATCTTCCCTGGACTGATCTAAGCCAGATCAAGTCCCACAAAGCCAGATCAAGTCCCAGCCTGCTCACACTCTAGCGCCCCCTCTAGGTCACACTATAGGCATTCCCTTCTTAGACAACTAACTGTCCATTGGCTCCAGCAAGAGCAAGTCTTTGGAGACAGAACCCTCACTCCTCTCCCCAAAACACATGGTCTCCTGAACCACACCGAAGGTTTATGTGTCTCCTGCATTATAATTTGCTTCTCACCGATGGTTCAGTTTTAATTCAGTTCAATCCACAAAACATCCATTGAAGCCGGGCATGGTGGCTCACACCTCTAATCCCAGCACTTTGGGAGACCGAGACAGGTGGATGACTTGAGGCCAGGAGTTTAAGACCAGCCTGGCCAACATGGTCAAACCCCATCTCTACTAAAAACACAAAAATTAGCAGGGCTTAGTGGCGGGTGCCTGTAATCCCAGCTATTCGGGAGGCTGCAGTGGGAGAATCGCTTGAACCCGGGAGGCAGAGGTTGCAGTGAGCTGAGATAGCTACACTGCACTCCAGCCTGGGTGACAGAGCAAGACTCCACCTCAAAAAATAAAATAAAATAAAATAAAATAAATTGAACAACATAACTGTGACAGGCTTACCCGTTGCTTGGAGAAAGAGATGGGAGGCCAGCAGTGGTGGGCCTGAAGCTGCCAGTGCTTAGTGGATCAGGGTTGGGCTTAGGGTGTGAGGCCAGAGAGCTCAGTTCATTTCTTTGCACACAGTAGGGGCTCTGCAAACACCTGTGAAATTAAATCAAATTAGGAGTTTAAGTGACACAAGCTAGCATGTGCACCAACTATTTCCAGAAGGCGATGAGAGACGGGAGAGTGAGATGGCTTTCGGGGTGGGTGTTGGGGGGCTGGGTAGCTGGGGTCGGGGTGGGAGGAAGACGTACTTCTCATTTTATGCCCTTTTGTACCTTTTGAAATGTTTTACTTTCACCACATGCACACAGAGCAGAATCAATCAAACAAACAATCACAATTAAATAAACAATGCAGGGAGCCAGGCTGTCTCAGAGCTCCATGGCTTCATGCCTGCTCTTCCTGCTGGTGAGATACGCTTTCCCAGCTTTCTCCAACTGGAGAAGTACACGTCCTCCAAGAAGTACACAAATGTCCTGTCTTCTGGGGCCTGTTCCTGCCTCCCTGTGATGGTTCTTCTCCGCTTACCCACCTCATCCACACACAAGTGGTCCAATCTCCAACCCTGTCTGTCCTGCTCTGTGGCCTGGAGGCACCTGTGCCTTCTGACATCACAATACATTCAGCCAAGGGGAGGAATCGGCAGAGATAAAAGGGCAGGATGAGGGAGAACTGGGCATGTTTATGCCACCCCCAGCTCCCTCCCTGTTTTGCCTTAATTTTGGCAGTGGCTGAATTTCTCCATGGTCTTAACTCCTGTCTTAGCCTCACTTATATGGCTCCAGCTATCTCTGGGTCAAGTAACACCATTCTCTCTCTCACCTCTTTGGCCTTGGGGTGCTAACAGCTCCCCACTGTTGCCAGTCCCTGCATGCCTCACCTCTGCAAACACTTCCTTCATTAAGTTTGCTTCAGTTAAGCCAGTGGTTCACAATCTGGGGTAACTTTGCCCCCAGGGGACATTCGGTGATGTCTGGAGACACTTTAGGTTGTCATGACTGGTAGAGAAGATGCTACTGGCAGAGGCAACAGATAGTGCTAACCATCCTGCTCCGCACAGGACATCCCCCACAACAGAATTAGCCAGCCCCAAATATCAATAGCACGGAGACTTTGGGTCTCCCACTGCTCCCTGCCTGAAGCCCGACAGTTCATGGCTGGGATCCTGGACTCCTGCTGGCCTCTCTGCTTTGTGGTGTGATCTGCCAGTTTCCACACTTGCTGTTGATCTCCTCTTAGTGACACAGAGATGAAAAGACCCCATCCTTGCCCTCAAGCTGGCCATAGTGCAGTGGAGAGAGACCCTGGTGAGCGGGGTTCCCCAGCAGCCTCGAGTCCTTGAGGGCAAAGTCTCTTTGTCAGTCACCACATAGCCCCAGTAGTAGGAGAGCAGCAGACATTTGCCAATTGAAACAAAAGGTCCTTTAAAAATATCTTAAAACAAGGCCAGGCGCAGTGGCTCACGCCTGTAATCCCAGCATTTTGGGAGTCCAAGGTGGGCGGATCACCTGAGGTCAGGAGTTTGAAACCAGACTGGCCAACATGGTGAAACCCTGTCTCTACCAAAAATACCAAAAAAAAAAAAAAAATTATCTGGGCATGGTGGTGAGCACCTGTAATCCCAAGCCACTACTCGGGAGGCTGAGGCAGGGAGAACTGCTTGAATCTGGGAGGTGGAGGTTGCAGTGGGCTGAGATTGCGCCACTGCACTCCAACCTGGGTGACAGAGCAAGACTCTGTCCCCCCCACCCCCCCCAAAAAAAGTCTTAAAGTCTTAAAACAGACAGAAGTTTAGGCTCAATGGCTAAACAAGACCCAGGAAACCCTGGTGAGTTTCCCTGTAACAAAAGTTCCAAGGAAACCACAATCAGGCAAAGATGTACCAAATGAATGAATTCTAGTCCCAGGGGTATGGGTGGGTGAGTGGGACAGAAGACAACTATGAGCACCCCGTCTCTAAAATGGTTATAATGGTAGAACCCACCTCCTAAGATTGAATGAGATTAAATTTAATGAAAATCACTTACAGTGTTACCTAGTGCGTAGTGAGCACCAGATAAACAGTATCCACCAGCTACCTGGAGGAAATGATGGGGCAGCAGCTTCAAGACGGGTCTAGGGAAGAGTTCTGCCGCTAATATTGGACTGGTTTGCACCCCTGGGCCTCACTTTCCCAATCTGTAACGTGAGGAAAATGTAAGCAAGATTAGTGTTTTGCAGAAATTATATCATAGGGATGCTTGAGAGGGGTTCTACAATACGTAGTGCAAATATCATTTTCAACATTAAACCTGTAATTTAATAAAAGTAAAAGGTCAGTCTGTTAAACTGGAGTGAAATATTACCGTTAGGCAGGGCTAGGGTGACCAACTCATCCTCTTTTGCCCAGGACTTGTCTAGTTTTAGCTCTGAAAGTCCTGTGTCCTGAAACTCTCCCTCAGTCTCAGCAGATTAGGATGGCTGGTGACCCCAGCAGGTCAAATGATCAGCTTGCCCATACTAATTTTAAAGAGAATAAATAGCTAGCTGCCCGACACAGTGGCTCACGCCTGTAATCCCAGCACTTAGGGAGGCTGACTCGGGCGAATCACTTGAGGTCAGGAGTATGAGACCAGCCTGGCCAACATGGCGAAACCCCGTCTCTACTAAAAACACAAAAATTAGCTGGGAGTGGTGGCAGATGCCTGTAATTCTACCTACTTGGGAGGCTGAGGCAGGAGAATCGCTTCAACCCGGCAGGCAGAGGTTGCAGTGAGCCAAGATCGTGCCACTGCACTCCAGCCTGGGCAACAGAGCGAGACTCCATCTCAACATAAATAAATAAATAAGTAAACAAACAAACAATATATGTTGAATACTTATTTTGTGCCAGGCACTGACTTCACAAGTATTAGCTCATTTAATCTTTATAAGAACCCAGCAAGGTAAATATTAACATCTCTCTTTATACAATCGCACAGAAAGTTTCTGTAATTGCCTGAGTTCACACAACTCCTGAGTAGTAAAGCCAGGATTTGATTCCAGGCCATCTGGGTCCAGAGTTGCCATATTTAATTTGACCCGTACTATATATTTGAATATATTTTTATTTTTTATTTTTTGAGAGGAAGTCTCGCTCTGTCACCCAGGCTGGAGTGCAGTGACATGATCTTAGCTCACTGCAACCTCTACCTCCCGGCCTCAAGCGATTCTTTAGCCTCAGCCTCCTCCCAAGTAGCTGGGATTACAAGCATGCACCACTATGCGCAGCTAATTTTTGTATTTTTAGTAGAGACGGAGTTTCACCATTTTGGCCAGGCTGGTCTCAAACTCCTGACTTCAAGTGATCTGCCTACCTCGGCCTCCCAAAGTGCTGGGATTACAGGCGTGAGCCACCACGCCAGGCAAATATATTTTTAAAACGTCTTTGGAGACAGTAATAATATCAATAATGATGATGATAATAATAATAATGGAAATATATTTTAAAACATTTTTGAAATAGTAATAATGACAATACATTTTTGAACACTGAAATATGCATCCCAAAGTTTAACACTATGGAGGCCACGTATAAACTAACTTGAGTTGCTTGATTAGCCCATTGTTGTGCAGACCTTAGAATAAAGCATTTTTGGCCACCTCTGCTGAATTAAAGCTAGAATGGAAGACTCAAATGTTTACAGGGCCAGGTGGGTGATGTCCGTGAGTGGTTTTAGGGCAACAGGGAGTGGTGGAGACTGTGGCAAACGGGAATAGAATGCATGAGCTGAGAAGATGCAGCCAGGACTCAACTCCAGGCACTTGGAATTGGGGACCAGCAATGGCAGATCCTTCAGGAGGAGACAAACATCCATCTTCATCAGCAACTAATTCAATGACAACAATACAAAAACACAAGGTGTGTGAAACAAAACGTGCCTGTGGGTCAAACCCAGTTCCTGCTCTCCTTCCACCGCTGCCCTGCCCGAATTGAATGTATGCTCAGATTATCAGGAAAGCTGTTAAAAACAACAACCACAACAACACTGGCCAGGTGCGGTGGCTCATGACTGTAATCCCAGCACTTTGGGAGGCTGAGGCAGGTGGATCATGAGGTCTGGCCAAGATGGTGAAACCCCGTCTCTATTAAAAATACAAAAATTAGCCAGGCGTGGTGGCGGGCATCTGTAACCCCAGCTAGTCGGGAGTCTGAGGTAGAGAATTGCTTGAACCCGGGAGATGGAGGTTGCAGTGAGCCGAGATTGCACCACTGCACTCCAGCCTGGGCGACAGAGCAAGACTCTGTCTTAAAAAACAAAATAAAACAAAAAACTATTTGAAACTGTGGCATATTCATTCAATGGAAGAACACTATACAGTAATAAGAATAAACTCTAGCTATGAAAAATATGGATGAATCTCACAAACATAAGCCAGACACAAAAGACTACATCCTGTGTTATTCCGTTTCTTTAATGTTTAACAACAGACAAGATTCATCTCTGGTGTCAGGAGTCAGGCTTGTGGTTACCCTGGAGAGGGGTGCTAGTGAGTGATTGGGAGGGGCAAAGGGAAGACTTCTGGGAGCCTGGCCGGGTTCCATTTCTTCATCTGGGTCCCAGTGGCATGGGGGTTCTGTTTGTGATGATTCATTGAGCTGCACACTTGAGTTTGTGTATTTTTTGATGTCTGTTTTTTGGTTTTTGTTTTCTTTTGAGTTGAAATATTTGTCACCCAGGCTGGAGTGCAGTGGCACCATCACAGCTCACTGCAGCCTCCACCTTCTGAGGCTCAGGCAATCCTCCCACCTCAGCCTCCCGAGTAGCTGGGACTACATACAGGCACGTGCCACCATGCCTGGCTAATTTATTATTATTATTTGTAGAGGCAGGGGGTTTGCTATGTTGCCCAAGCTAGCCTCCAACTCCTGGGCTCTAGTGATCCTCCCGACTCAGCATCCCAAAGTGTTAGGATTACAGGCATTAGCCATCATGCCAAGCCGTATGTGTGTTATACTTCAAAATTTATGTAAAATTTTTTGAAACACATACACAGAAACCATTACTTTGGAAATATTTCTCTGGACAAAGCAGGATTGTGTTTGGATAGAAGGGAAAACAAATGAGGAAATAATCCATTCCAAGTATGGGAAGCATCTGACAACCCTTTGCTGAATAGGTGAAAAGAATACAATTGTCAGGGCTGCGCTCACCACTGAACTCCAGCCTGGACAACAGAGCCAGACCCTGTTTCAAAAAGAACAAAAAACAAAAAACAAAATGAAAAAACAAAAGTGTCTCCTTGGAGAGGCCTTTCTAGGAAGGAACCTTCCCAGTTACTTCCTCTTAGGGTACTATAACTTCCCCTTAGGAAATGCTGATTACAGTCTGCAATTCCCTTGTTTATTTGGGGTTTTCTTTCTTTTTTCTTTTTTCTTTTTTTTTTTTTTTTTTGAGATGGAATCTGGCTCTGTCACCCAGGCTGGAGTGCATGGCAAGATCTCGGCTCAATGCAACCTCTGCCTCCTGGGTTCAAGCTATTCTCCTGCCTCAGCCTCCCAAGTAGCTGGCATTATGGGCACCCACCACCATGCCTGTCTATTTTTTTGTATTTTTAGTAGAGACGGGATTTCACCATGTTGGCCAGGCTGGTCTTGAACTCCTGACCTCAGGTGATCTGCCTGCCTTGGCCTCCCAAAATGCTGGGATTATGGACGTGAGACACTGTGCCCGGCCCTTTTTTTCTTTTTTTAGTTTATTGTCTATCTCCCCTTCATGAAGACAATGATTTTGCCTGTCTTATCCATCACCTGGCACATAGCAGGTGTCACAAAATATTTATTAAATGAGTGAAGAGAAGAAGGGAGGGAGAGAAGGAAGAACATCTGAGTGGATAATTGGGAGTTAACAAGGCAAAGCTGGGGGCAGTTGGAAGCTGTGAAGACCGATGCGACTAGAGATGAGAGACCAGGGGGTGCGGCAGGCAAGATGATGTCCATTTTACAGATGAGGCATCTGAGGCTCAGAGATGGCAAGGGGCATGACCAAGTCATCCAGTGGGACAGGTCCTGGATGAATCCAGTTTCCGACTCAAGAGTCAATAGAACCTCAGTTACTGAGCACTCATGTGTACTAACTGATGAGGTGAGTACTGTTATTCCTTCCTAAGGCACAGCCAGGAACAGTGGTTCATGCCTATTAATCTCAGAATTTTGGGAGGCCGAGATGGGAGGATTGCTTGTGGCCAGGAGTTCAAGACCAGCCTGGGCAACATAGTAAAACCCCCATCTCTACCGAAAAAGATTTTTCGAATTAGCTGGGCTCGGTGATGCCTGCCTGTAGTCCTAGCTGCTCAGGAAGTTGAGGCGAGAGGAACACTTGAGCCCAGGAGCTCAAGGCTGCAGTGAGCTATGATCAGGCCACTGCACTTCAGCCTGGGCAACAGATCAAGACCATGTATCTTAAAAAAAAAAAAAAAACGGTGGGGGGAGCCGGGCGCGGTAGCTCACACCTATAATCCCAGCACTTTGGGAGGCCTAGGCGGGCAGATCACCTGAGGTCAGGAGTTAGAGACCAGCCTGACAAACATGGAGAAACCCCATTTCTACTAAAAATACAAAATTAGCTGGGTGTAGTGGTGCATGCCTATAATCCCAGCTACTCAGGAAGCTGAGGTAGGAGAATCGCTTGAACCCGGGAGGTTGCGGTGAGCCGAGATCGCACCATTGCATTCCTGCCTGGGCAACAAGAGTGAAACTCCGTCTCAAAAACAAAACAAAACAAAACAAAAGGACCTAAGGCACAGAGAGTTTGAGTGACTTGCCTAAGGTCACACAGCTAAGCAGCAGCCAAGCCTCAGGGCTTTCGTCTACTCTGAATGGCTATTCTCCACCACCCACCCCACCTTGCTGCCAACTCTCTGCTCGGACCCCAGCACGGTCTATGAATTCAAACCCTAACCCTTTCTAGAGCTTTGGGCAAAGCCAGGAAATTCCATGAAACCCCTTCAAGGCCTGGGTTCCAGTTCCCCCAACTCCAAACCAAAAGAGAGCAAAACTAGCCCTCCTTGCAAGGTGGCTGTGAGAAAACAGTGATAAAAATTAATTATAGGACTTGTATGTAATAAAAATAATTGCAGGGCTCCTGGCAAACAGCCCAGCTCTAGAGATACGGACTGATGATAGCAGGCATTTATGGCCCTGCGGCCCAGCCTTTCTGAGGCTGGGGTGATAGGAGCCGGGTCACGAGGTGGGGGTGGTCACCGGCAGGAAACTCCCAGCAGCCCTTGCTGCTGGGAGGCCTGGGCCTGTCTCTGATGCGGCCTGCACATTGGTTTCAGGGACGCTTGGAAGGACACTCCCCTAGCCTGGGGGGGGTCACCATTCGTTATCCGTCTGGTTGGGTCTGATGTTGCTTGCTGTTTGCCTTTCTAAAAACCTACAAACAAGGCCAGGTGTGGTGGCTCACACCTGCAATCCCAGCACTTTGGGAGGCCAAGGTGGGCGGATCGCTTGAGGTCAAGGGTTCAAGACCAGCCTGACCGACATGGTGAAACCCCATCTCTACTAAAAATACAAAAATTAGCTGGGCATGGTGGCGGGTGCCTGTAATCCCAGCTACTCAGGAGGCTGAGGCAGGAGAATCACTTGAACCTGGGAGGTGGAGGTTGCAGTGAACCAAGATCGTGCCATTGCACTCCAGCCTGGGCCACAGAGTGAGACTCTGTCTCAAAATAAATAAATATAAAAACCTGTAAATAATGAGCACTTTACAGTGACTTCATTCATTCGTTAATTCTCAAGGCCCCAAGGATAGGCAGGGAGCAGATTTTGGTGGTGGTGGAGGTGGAGCAAGGCCCAGAGGAGACAGTGGTTCATTCTTCCTCTATCCAATGGATATTTATTAAGGGCCACTCCATGCCAGGTGCCTCGCTGTTGGAAGGTAGTGACAGGGACACCAGGGACTTGCCCAGGATCACAGTGGGTGGGAGGAAGTCAGGGCTGGCCCCTGGGTCCTCAACACCAAGGACAGTAATCTCATTGCCACAAAAAGAGACTGGAGTGGTTTGACCCTTTGGCAAAATGACTCCCTCTTAGGATTCTAGCCTTCCCTGCAGGCGTTCATAGTTAATTCTTAAAGACATCAAAAACCCATATTAGAACTCCAGTAATTTTTTAAATGAAAACGGAACCTACTTATCACAAAAGCTCAACCAATAAAGAGAAGTACAAATAAGAAAGTTCAAAATGTGGAAATTTTACTACCCAGAGAGAAATGCTCTTAGCAGAGGTAGCAGAGCTAAGCAGTCAAGAGCACAGACTCAGACCAAAGTGCCCAGGGCCACGTGCTGGCTTGCAACCTAACCATGCTAGAGTGTAGCCTCTCCGCTGCCTATTTCTTTACCTGCAAAACTGTATAATGGCAGCACCTGTCACACATAGGGTATTAAATGTTAGGAGCATGAAACAAGCTAACCATTTGTGGAGTGCTTAGCACAGCACGCAACACAGAATAAGTGCTATTTAAAGGGTTGTTCAGTGTATCCCCAGACGGGGCTCCATGCAGACATACCACATCTGCTTATGGTCTTAGGACCTGATTTTATATATGTATATACACATATATATGTATATATACATATATATGTGTGTGTGTGTGTATACACACATATATACATATATATATACACACATATACACACTAAACAAGATATTCCAGGCACCTTGCCATGTCTATAAGCTTCTTTCTATAAGTAAGAATTTGATTTAGGCTGGAGACAGTGGCTCACACCTGTAATCCCAGCACTTTGGGAGGCCAAGGCAGGAGGATCACTTGAGCCCAGGAGTTTGAGACCAGCCTGGGCAACTTAGTGAGACCTCCCTAAGGTGTTGCAACGTGCAGCTGTAGTCCCAACTAATTGGGAGGCTGAGGTGGGAGGATCGCTTGAGCCCTGGGAGGTAGAGGTTGCAGTGAGCCAAGATTGTGCCACTGCACTGCAGCCTGGGCAACAGAGTGAGACCCTATCTCAAAAAAATAAAAAGAATGTACGTTTCATATTGGTAGAAACTTTCTGGCTGTTTCAGGTCCTAAAAGAGTGCTTGGCACATAATAGATGTGCAAAAAAAAATGTTGAATGAATGAATGACTCTAATTTAGTCAATATCCATGACAAAGGGATCTGTTACATACTGGGTGTGTGACTTTGAGCAAGTATCTTCAAGCCTCTGAACTTCAGTCTTCTCCTAGGTTTCATGGGTATGACACAGATAACATGTACTGAGTTAACTCTGTGCTGGGACTAATTTGAGGTGGTTTATATGGAATATCTCCTTTAAACCATACAACAGCATTTGAGGTACTATTATTAGTCCATATTAATGTGGAGTTAGCTGAGGCATAAGGAGATTAAGTAACTTGGCTAAGGTCACAAGTAAGAGGTGGAGCTAAGAGACAAATCCCCCAGGCCTCTGATACCACAGTGCATTCACTTACCACCACTCTACACTGCTTTTCTAAGATAACCCACCCTTGGCCACCGACAGTAGAAGGAATAAGTACATGGTGGTACATTTGTACAATAGAATACTATAGAGCAATTGAGTGGCTCATGGGCTGGGAACCGTGGTTCATGCCTGTAATCCCAACACTTTGGAAGGCTGAAGCAGGTGAATTACTTGAGCTCAGGAGTTTGAGACCAGCTTGGGCAATATACCAAGACCCCCATCTCTAAAAAAAAGACAAAGAAAAAGAATACTATACAGTGATTAAGAAGAGCACATTGAGGCCAGGTGCGGTGGCTCATGCCTGTAATCCCAGCACTTTGGGAGGCCAAGACGGGAGGATCATGAGGTCAGGAGTTTGAGACCAGCCTGGCCAACATGGTGAAACCCTGTCTCTACTAAAGATACAAAAAAAAAAAAAAATTAGCCAGGCATGGTGGCACGTGCTTGTAATCCCAGCTACTTGGGAGGCTGAGACAGGAGAATCACTTGAACCTGGGAGGTGGAGATTGCAGTGAGCTGAGATCATGTCATTGCACTCCAGCCTGGGTGAAAGGGCAAGACTCCATCTCAAAAAAAAAAAATGACATCCTGAATTTTTATGGCAACCCTAAAGTTTGCATATGTATGATTCCATTTATGTGAAGTTCAGAAATAAGCAAAACGAATAAATGGTAATAGAATCAGGAGCATGGTTTCCTTGGGTGGGAGTAGGAGTGAGTAGAAAGGATATTAGAAAAGCTTTACATCTTGATCTGGATGGAGGTTACCTGTGTGTATACACATGTAACAATTCACCAAGCTGTACACTTAATGTTTTTACCTTTTACAACACTTGTGAATTACAACTCCATAAAAAAATATTTTTAGGCCAGTTGCAGTGGCTCATGTCTGTAATCCCAGTACTTTGGGAGGTCAAAGGCCAGCTTGGGCAATATGGCAAGACCCTGTCTCTACAGAAAAATTAAAAAATCAGCCAGGTATGGTTGTGCATACCTGTAGTCCCAGCTTCTTGGAAGGCTGAGGCAGGAGGATTGCTTGAGCCCAGGAGATCTCGGCTACTGTGAGCCACAATTGTGCCACTGCACTCCAGCCTGGGCGACAGAGTGAGACCCTGTCTCAAAAAAAATTATATATATACATATATATATATGTATATATATAATACACAAATTTTTTAAATCCCACAGAGCGATATGCCCTATTATAAAATCTTTGATAATATTCCCTAACTGATGGGATGTTTGCAAGGTTAAAATGTGATAAAGTTTGTGACTCTCTTGCTACATTTTAGGGTCTCATAGTAAGAACTCAATGTTAAATGTAAACAGCATTGTTAAATGTAACAGCAGCATTCATACAGCATCGTTATTATCATGGCTTTTTGTATTTCTCTCTATTGCTGATAGACTGGAGCGCCCTCGAGTGTTTAATTTGTTATAGTACCTCAGTTCTTACAAAGAGCACCCTAAACCCAAGTTTGTAGTCTCAATGCCAAAGGGCAATGTTTTTATTTTCTTTCATTCCAGTGCCATATAAAAAAGGACCAAAACATGACCTCCTGGGAGCAAAGAAACACCAGGTTGCCTAAGGAGAGGTGAACTGGCCCAGGCTGGAAACAGAGCAGGTCAAATCTCACGCCCTGATCAGTGGTGGGATCACGCCTGTGAATAGCCACTGCAGTCCAAACTGTGAGACTCCGTCTCTTAAAAAAAAAAAAAGTAGCAAAATTCACATCAAATCAATGGGTCCCAAGGCCAACTCAAGCCCTGCCCATGATCACTCCCTGAAATGTGTCAGAAGGAAGGCAGAAGGGAACACGCAGCTCTACCTCCCTTTGATGCAAGCACATTGCAAATATCATCTCGTTTCACAGGAACTCACATAATATTTGAATGTGTCATCATACGGACTACAAAAATGCTTTCATATTACTAATAGTCACAGCTAGCTTTCAGTGACAGCTTCCTGTGTCCCAGGTACCCTACTAGAAGCTAGATGTCCATTGTTAGCTTTGATCTTTAAAATGGCCTGTGAGGCATATATTCTTTTGTAGCCTGCTTTTTTCCCTTCAGCAGTACGCTTTGGGCATCTTTCCATGTCAATAAATAGAGCTGGGTCGGAAGCAACTGATTCAAAGGCTGAGAAACTTAAACAGTCAGCAGCCACTGCCCAGGTGAAGATCAATAATAGTTAACATTTATTGAGTGCTTTATTACACACCAGGCCCTCCACTCATTGTTTAAGGTGAACTCTCTCGCATTTGATCCTTGAGGCAATCCCAAGGTAGCTTCTATTATTATTCAGATGGGGAATCTGAAGCCCAGAGAAGCGAAGGAACACAGTCAAGGTCAGACAGCTGGTGTTCAATGGCAGAGGTGGGATTCAAACCCAGGTCCCTCTGATTCAGGCGCTGGGCTCTCAGCCAGCACATTTGGAGGACAACATGGAGGAGGATGTCAGGGGAGTCTTCAAATTGGGAAAAGGATCCACTGGCAAAGGCCGAAGACAGGCAGGAGGGTGGTGTGGGCCCAGCCACTGTCCTCCATGGAAGTGACAGTAAGGCTTCCTGGAGGTGACACCGTTTGGACTAATTCTATGTCTCCAGCCAATAAAGAAGGTCTTTTTATAACTTACCAGTTCCTGGGCATATGTCCAGTGAGACATACGTGGGTTCAAATCTTCATTGTGCCACTCTAGTTTAAAAAAAAAAATCAGCATTATCGCCAGACACAGTGGTTCACGTCTGTAATTCCAACACTTTGGGAGGCCAAGGCAGGCGGGTCACCTGAGGTCAGGAGTTCGAGACCAGACTGGCCAACATGGTGAAACCCCATCTCTACTAAAAATACAAAAATTAGCCGGGCGTGGTGATGCACACCTGTAATCCCAGCTACTCGGGAGGCTGAGGCAGGAGAATCATTTGAACCCAGAAGGTGGAGGTTGCAGTGAGCCAAGAACGTGCCTGGGTGACAAAGTGAGACTCAGTCTCAAAAATAAAAATAAAAAATAAGCAGCATTGTTGAGATATAATGATGTTCAATAAACTAAACATACTTAAATTGAATAATCTGATGAGTTTCAACATATGTACATACCCAAGGAACCATCACCACAATCAAGATGCCAAGTGTTTCCATTGCTTCCAAAAGCTTCATGCTCGTTTATAAGTCATCCCCCATTCATCCCACCACCCCATTCCCAGGTAACCATCACCAATATAGGTTGCTTTCTTTCACTATAGATGGCTTTACATTTTCTGGGATTTTATAGAAATGAAATCATGCTATATGTACTCTGTCTTAATTTTTTTTTTTTTTTTTTTTTGAGACAGAGCCTCTCTGTTGCCCAGGCTGGAGTGCAGTGGTGAAATCTCGGGTCACTGAAACCTCTGCCCCCCGGGGGTTCAAGCAATTCTCCTGCCTCAGCCTCCCTAGTAGCTGGGATCACAGGCGTGCGCTACCATACCTGGCTAATTTTTTTTTTTTTTTTTTTTTTTGTATTTTTAGTAGTCTCGAACTCCTGGCTTCAGGTGATCCGCCCACCTCAGCCTCTCAAAGTGCTAGGATTACAGGCATGAGCCGCTGCACCCCGCAAATATGTACTCTTTCTGTCTGACTTCTCTCATTCAGGCATGAATCACCATGCCCGGCCATTTTGCCATTACTTTTAATGGCAAAAACCGCAATTACTTTTGCACCAAGCTAATAGATCTCACAGGTGAAGCACGGTGGCTCACACCTGTAATCCCAACACTTTGGGAGGCTGAGACGAGCAGATCACTTGAGCCCAGGAGTTTGAGACCAGCCTGGGCCACATAGCGAAACCGTGTCTCTACTAAACACCAAAAAATTAGCCAGGCATGGTGGCATGTGCCTGTCTGCAGTCTCAGCTACTCAGGAGGTTGAGGTGGGAGAATCGCTTGAGCCCTAAGGTCGAGCTGCAGTGAGCCGTGATCGCACCACTGCACTCCACTTTGTCTCAAACAAACAACAAAGAAAGATACAGAAGCCACAGTTTCTTCACCCATGCCCCTGGGCATGTCATTGTTTCCCCCAGTTTTTGCCTATTACAAATAAAACTGCTATGAACACTCATGTACACGTCTTTGAGAGGACAAATGCTTTCATTACGCAGGAATACAATTGCTGGTCACATAAGCGTGTGTTTAACTTTTTAAGAAACTGCAAACTACTTCCCAGTCTGGCCTTTTTAATTAGAGTCATTTTAGATGCACTCATTTTTTTTAACCTGTGGATCTAATAGATGGTTTCTTAGACTGTCTGGACCTCAGTGTTTTCATGTGTAAAATGGAGATAATTGGCCGGGTGCGGTGGCTCATGCCTGTAATCCCAGCACTTTAGGAGGCTGAGGCAGGCAGATCATGAGGTCAAGAGATCGAGACCATCCTGGCCAACATGGTGAAACCCCATCTCTACTGAAAATACAAAAATTAGCTGGGCATGGTGGCGTGCACCTGTAGTCCCAGCTACTCGGGAGGCTGAGGCAGGAGAATCGCATGAACCCAGGAGGCGGAGGTTGCAGTGAGTCAAGATCGTGCCACTGTACTCCAGCCTGGCAACAGAGCGAGACTGCATCTCAAATAAAAAAGGAGATAATTACATCAGTTTTGAAAGGTAGTGAAGACAGAGTGAACTAGCATATAAGCACATACGCAGCACATAGAACAGGGACTGGGACATAGTAGGGGTTCCATAAGCGGTGGGTTTTTGTTGTTGTTGTTTTTGAGATGGAGTCTCGTGCAGTGTTGCAATCTCAGCTCACTGCAACCTCCGCCTCCCAGGTTCAAGTGATTCTCCTGCCTCAGCCTCCCGAGTAGCTGGGATTACAGGCACGCACCACCATGCCTGGCTAATTTTTGTATTTTTAGTGGAGACAAGGTTTCACCATGTTAGCCAGGCTGGTCTCGAACTCCTGATGTCAGGTGATCCACCTGCTTCAGCCTCCCAAAATGCTGGATTACAGGTGTGAGCCACCAGCCTGGCCAAGGGTGATTATTTTATTACAATTGAACCACAGCCATCCTATGATCTGGCCACTTACCCCAGGATACAGCATCCTCAACTAGATGGCAAAAAGCCACTTCCTTTGCACTTAGTCAGTGCTGTTAGCCTGGAGGAATAACAATGGCACCATCGATTGTGCCAGGCACTATCCTAGGTGCTTTTGTATGTTGAATCCTTGCAAAGCCCTGTGAGGTGGGTCAGTGTTTGCCTTCTGTATGACAGATGAGAAAACTGGGATGTAGTAACTAGTCACTGGCCAAGGTCACACAGCAGTGAAGTAATGGTGCTGTGATTTGAATCTATGTAGTTTGATTTAGGATCTAGAAGTTTCGCTAATGGATTACCTAGCTCAGACCTAGTGAAAGAGCCCAGTCACAAAAGCACCTCCTGATGCCCAGAATCATTTTCAGCTCCTCAGACACAGAGCCTGAAGCAAAGATTAGGTACTGTGTGATTTATAAAGGAAAGAACGTGTAAGGGATGAAGGGAAGCAAGACAGGGAGGGAAACAAGAAAAGATGTGGTCTCAGGTAAAGTCTAGCAAAAAGGCTGGCTTTGTGTACCTCTGTACGAGTCAGCTGTTGGCTACCAGCCACCCTGTGGGTGAGGGGAATAAACTCCAGGGTGAGGTGATTCCTGAGATGGCAGTTCTCTGTAGAAATGGAAATAGTAAGCCATTAGAAGCCAACAACTGAAGCATCTGGGGGGATGATGTTGGTGTGCTAGCCCATGAAGGGCTCAAGAGGTTCCCAGAGGCACACTTCTTGCCTGCCTAATGAATCAAGTTCTAGAACATTCTGGAACATTCGCTTCCTAGACTTGTTTTGGAGAATCCTCCTTCTCACTGAGACCAGCATGTTGAACAAACCCAGCCTGTGACATAATCAAAGCATACCTTAATTTGTATCTCCCAGTGTCCTTTCTAAGATTTGGTGGAGAAACATTTTCCCTGCCACTGGGTGAAATCTCCCCATTATTCTTCTGCTTGTTCTGAGGAAACAGGCAATTCTATGGTCACTTTAGGTCACAAACACAACCTCAATTTAGAAATGAGAATGTCCAGTCAAGCTTCTAACCAAAATTCCCAATTTGATTTGGGTTTAAACCTTCTCCCCTCACCCTCAGGCCTGCTTCAGGGAGGCGGTGTGGGTGGCTCCTTCTCTATCTCTCCTTCCCTCACCCACCCGTGGGGTACAGTGGGGGGTGTTGGAGATGGCAAGGGGAGAGGAAGGGTCTCCCTTGAGCTGCCACCATCCTGGCTGGCTTCAAGCTGCCCCTTTCTGTCGTGGGCTCCATGGAGATGGCCACTGTCACAGGGGCCCTCTCACTCTTAACCTTGGGGGATGTACCTCTCCTCATAGGGGTCCCTTGCAAGTCCTTCATCAGCCCTTAGGAACCCAACATCCAACTCAAGCTTCTTGCTGCTGCCACACCTCTGCCCCTCCAGGAGGCTCTAGGGGACAGGACCCAAGAGGACCCCTTGTAGGTGCTCTCTGCCAACACTGGCCCATGGGAAACACTCCAGCCAGCAGCCTGTGCTCTGAAAGTCCTGGGAATGTGGCTTACCTTAGCACGCCCACACTGGCTCCTTCACCGATTCAGCCAGGCAGCCCGTTTCTCTCAGCCTCTAGATGTCCATGCCCACGAGACCACTGGGCCCCCTCATAATGGCCACACATTAATCTCTACATATAGTGGCCCCTCTCACGGAAGAGCCCCCATGACCCCATTCCACCCTTCCAGGGAGATGGTCACCAAAGAACTCTTTGCTTCCTCTTCCCATCCTAGGAGAATGTGGTGGGTATAGGGGTAATAGTAAATGTGGGGGTTTTGGGTAGCCATGGCCAAATTTTAGCAGCTGTGGGTTTGGACTGGGCTCTTTTTTGTTGTTCTTGTTACGTAAATTAACCCATTTATTACAGGCCAGTGATGTCTCAAAGAGTAGAGGAGCGTCCACTGGTCTTTCAACTCCTTCAGGCTTCTGATGGCGACTTTACCATGATAGCGGAGGTGGTATTGTATGTCCAGGCACCGCCAGCCACCGTCTTCATGCAGGGACCACAGTGCCAGATCCCCGCAGCTCATCTCTTCATCTTGGTTTTGCCACAGAAAGAGCAAGTGTACTTGGCGTGCTGGCTGATTTCAACTTTCTTCACCATTTTCCAGAGGGAGGCCCCATAGCGGGTCCCATATTTACCGACGATCCCGACTTTCTTGGTAGGTTTGGCCATGTCACCGCGAACTAGGTCCGAGCCCAGAGAGTTGGACTGGGCTTTTAAAAAACAGTTACTGGTTATCACAGCAGAGCTTTCTAGAAACATCTTACAAGTCATGTCCACCACCCCCAGCCTCAGTTTTTTCATATCCTTACTGCGGGTGGTAGCACCTTACTGGGTGGGGGTTTGTGGTGAGGGCTGAGTGAAGTAGTGAATTTGCGGAGCTAACACTCCAGAATTCCACAATCACAGACCTGCAAATTCCATCTACGTGGGACCATTTACAAGTGATGTGGCTTCTCTGAGTCTGTTTACTCCTTCGTTAAATGGAAGAGCCTCTACTCCACTGCATCTCTGTAAGGTTAGTTAAGTGAATACATACGACATGCTTAGCACGGGACCCGGCACCTGGTAAGAACTCAGTCCATGCTGGGCGTTATTAATACAGTGGTGGGTGGCTGGTACTGACGGAGGGGATTTGGGATCTCCACCCCTTCCATTTCCCTCACTATTCCAGGCCCTGTTTTGGAAATGCTTCAGCCAGGCTGGGATCCAGGGCCCCTGGGAACAGAGGGGACATACTGTACCTCCAAGCAGCCATGCTGACTCAGGTTGGGAAATCAATGTGTGACCACAAAAACACAGCCAGGTTCTTCCCACTTCTGGGAAATCTGCACAGCCAACCCATGGGCATCTCTTTACCCTGTCCCGAGAGGTGGCCAGCTTCGTTCTAGGACCTGATTCTGCAGCTTGTGAGCACAAGGCTGGCACATGGAGAAACAGGAGTCTCTTGCTCCTTAGGGAACCCCAGGCCCAGGGGGTCACAAGCTTTGCACGACCCTCTGATTGGGGTCAAACATGTCTGGTGTTTGCCAAGCCTCTGACTTCCCCCAGCCTGCGTCTGGACACTTCTCAAGCCAAGCCAGGCTCCGGACCACTGGTTGGGCAACGCATGACCTCAAACTGGGTCAGACCCATCAGATGAGCATCTGTTTAAGAGTATAGGACACTTTGTTCTTTAGAATCCCAAGGGTCAGAGTATGAACCCTCCCCGTCCCCAATTCAAACTCCTCCTCCATCACCTACTGCCATTTACTTACTCTGTTACTTTGAGCAAGTTTTTCAGCTCTCTGAGTTCTAGTTTTCCTAGCCACCAAATGCAGACTAACAAGTACCTTCACCTTCCAGGGTTGATGTGAGATTCGGGTAGTGAATGTCAAAGAATGGCACACATATTAGCAGGCACTCCATAAGGGGGAGTTATTATTGCAAACAGGGGCACTAGACACCAAGTAAAAAACAGTATGGTACATATGCTACGGTGGATGAGAGGGCAGAGCTGAAAGCCAGACTGCCTGGGTTCCAAACCAGGCTACTGGCCAGGTGCGGTGGCTCATGCCTGTAATCCTAGCACTTTGGGAGGCCAAGGCGGGTGGCTCACTTGAGGCCAGGAATTCGAGACAAACCTGGCCAATATGGCAAAACCCCATCTCTACTAAAAATGCAAATAAAATTAGCTGGGCGTGGTGGCATATCCCTGTAATCCCAGCTACTCGGGAGACTGAGGCAGGAGAATAGCCTGAACCCAGGAGGCAGAGGTTGCAGTGAGCAAAGATTGTGCCACTGCACTCCAGCCTGGGCCACAGAGTGAGACGCTGCCTCAAAACAAAATAATACAAAACAAAACAGGCTGCCCTGCCACCTCCTGTGTGGCCACAGGGAATCTCTCTAAGCCTCAGTTTTCTTCTCTGTAAAATGGGAATAATCATAATACAGTTATAAGGATTCAATTAGATTAGTTGCACTGGAAACAGTGCCTGGCACATAGTATCACCTAATAACCATTAACGATTTTTTATTTTGTTTTATTTTTCCAGTCTCTGCCCCAGTTGGGAAGCATGAACTATTTTTAATTAGCCACACAAGTTAGTAATGTCGGTAATGGTGCTGAAATCACACGGGTCAGTGTTTTGAACAAAATTCACATGGAAGTCATATTTAGTGAGCATCTACCTATATACCTGGTGCTAACAGAAACCATACATTTAGATACATGTATATGTACATGTAAACACACATATGCACACACACATAGTGTGAAGTAAGTACTGCTGTCCTCATTTTTTAAAACCTTTATATTATAGAGCAAAACAGTTGCAGAGAACCACACAAATTAAATTTGTAGCAGCCAGGTGCAGTGGCTTACACCTGTAATCCCACCACTTTGAGAAGCCGAGGTGAGTAGATCGCTTGAGCTCAGGAGTTTGAGACCAACCTGGGGAACATGGCAAAACCTGAAATGCCATCTCTACGAAAAATACATAAATTAGCCAGGCATGGTGGCACGTACCTGTAGCCCCAGTTACTCAGGAGGCTGAAGCAGGAGGATTACTTGAGTCTAGGGAGGTCTGAGGCCACAGTGAGCTGAGATCACACTACTGTACTCCACCCCAGGCAACAAAGTGAGACACTATCTCAAAAAAAAAAAAAATTGTAGCTTAGTGAGTTATATCAAGGCAAACACCCTGTAACCACCACCCCGGTCAAAAAACAGAATTTTTTCAGCCACCTCAGGGTTCCCCTCCCCACCTCACCAGGTACTCCATACCAATCACAGCCCATCCCCCCAAAATAATCACTAATCCGACTATTAATTACTTCCTTGCATTTCTTCATGACTTAATCATCTGAGTGTGCATTCCTAGATGTTATTGTTTAGTTGAGTCCACTTTTTATTTTTATTTATTTATTTTTTGTTGAGATGGAGTCTCGCTCAGCCGCCCAGGCAGTGGCATGATCTTGGCTCACTGCAACCACCGTCTACCGTGTTCAACACATTCTCCTGTCCCAGCCTCCCCAGTAGCTGGGATTACAGGCACCCACCATCATACCTGGCTAATTTTTGTATTTTAGTAGAGACGGAGTTTCTCCATGTTGGTCAGGCTGGTCTCGAACTCCGGACCTCAGGTGATCCGCCCGCCTCAGCCTCCCAAAGTGCTGGCATTACAGGCGTGAGCCACCGTGCCTGGTCCCATGATTCTGTTATTGACAATCAAATGAAACTATCCATGCAAAGAGCTTATCACTGTACCAATGAAAGCATTCAGTGACTGGTAGCAGTTAGTATAGGATTTTATGGTTGATGAAACCAAGGGTTGGAGAGACAGATAACTGTTCCATTGTTACACAGCTGGTAAGTGACACAGGCTTTAGACTCAGGTCTGTCTGACCAGAACCTAACATTCTTTCTCCCACACTAGTTCTTAATTCAGAGCAGCTTTGTCTCCCAGCTGGTATTTGGCAATGTCTGGAGATACCTTTGGTTTTTATCACTGTGAATGTGGAGTGCTACTGTCATCTAGTGGGTAAAGCCTAGGAATGACATTAAACATCCTACAGGACAACATCTCTCCCATGCCCCCGAAACAAAGACTTTTCCAGCTCCAAATGTCAATAGTGCTAATGTTGAGAAATTATGCCCTATACTGTGGTGCCATCCTAAATAAGCCTTACCAGGCAGGGCACGGTGGCTCACTCCTGTAATCCCAGCACTTTGGGAGGCTGAGGCAGGCAGATCATCTGAGGTCAGGAGTTTGAGACTAGCCTGGCCAACATGGTGAAACCCGTCTCTACTAAAAATACAAAAATTAGCCGGGCGTAGTGGTACACACCTGTAGCCCCAGCTACTAGGGAAGCTGAGGCAGGAGAATCGCTGGAACCCAGGGGGTACAGGTTGCAGAGAGTCGAGATTGTGCCACTGCACTCCAGCCCGGGTGACAGAGTGGGACTCCGTCTCAAAAAAAAAATAAAAAGAAAATAAACAAAACTAAATAAGCCTTACCTTAGAATCAATACTAAGGCTGGTCCTAGGAGATTTTCTGAGCTCAGAATCACAGGCCCTGAACAGAGACAGCTCAGGCATGTCTAGCCTCCTCCAGCATGTATGCAATGCAATGTCAAGATTTTTTCTTCAGAGGCTGGATGAAACGAGGAGAGCAAGATGTTTGAAACCTTCCAAACCAAGACACAGGGCAAGCCGCCCCCTGGTGATCTTTCTGCTTGAGAGTGGGTGATCATCACCGATAAACAGACATTTCATGATACAATGTGCCAGAACTCTGCACATGCCATTCTTTTTTTTTTTTGAGACAGAGTCTCACTCTGTTGCCCGGGCTGGAGTGCAGTGGCATGATCTCGGCTTACTGCAACCTCTGCCCCCCGGTACAAGCGATTCTCCTGCCTCAGCCTCCTGAGTAGCTGGGATTACAGGCGTGTGCCACCACACCCAGCTAGTTTTTTTGTGTTTTTAGTAGAGACAGGGTTTCACCCTGTTGGCCAGGCTGGTCTCAAACTCCTAGCCTCAAGTGATCCGCCCGCCTCAGCCTCCCACAGTGCTGGGGTTACAGATGTGAGCCACCGTGCTCGACCTGCACATGCCGTTCTATGACATCCTCCCAAGGATCCCCTCTAAACAAGGGCCATATCCCCATTTTATACATAAGGAAATGAGTCTTTTCAAGAGGTTGTTCAGACTCCATAAATTCTGAGTGTCCAAGGCAGAGAAGACAGACATCAAATACCAGCTCAAACACTTAGTCATCATGTGACTTTGGGCAATTTTTTGTCCTTCTCTGATCCTTTTTCCCAACCTGTAGAAACAGAGACAGGGCTACATGACCTTTAGGACAAAGTAAATTTGGGACCATGGTGTCATACAGGCTTGAATTGATACCTAGCTCTCTCTTTCATATCTTGAGCCCTTAGGAGACTTTCTCTTTCTGAATATTTTACATTATTTTATTTTATTATTATTTTTTGAGATGGAGTCTCGCTCTGTTGCCCGGCCTGGAGTGCAATGGCACAATCTTGACTGACTGCAACCTCCACCTCCCGGGTTCAGGTGATTCTCCTGCCTCAGCCTCCCAGAGTAGCTGGGATTACAGGCGCCTGCCACCATGCCTGGTTAATGTTTGTATTTTTAGTAGACACGCCAGGCTGGTCTCAAACTCCTGACCTCAAGTGATCCACCACTTTGGCGTCCCAAATTGCTGAGATTACAGGCATGAGCCACCAAGCCTGGCCTCTTTCTGGATTTTAGTTTCCTCTTCTGTAAATGGGACAATCCTAGCTTGCTGTTCACAGGGTCATTGTAAGGTGAAATTAAGATCATACAAGCACAGTGCCTGGTATATATAATTCAAAAAGCAGAAACTCTTTTTGTTGTCATTGTTTATCGGAGATGTTCTAATCCTGATATAATCTGGTTCTCTAAAATGTAATACCAAGAGGAACAAGAAATGAGGGAAGAGGCAGGGATTTCTGGGGCATCTCTAAATCCTCTCCCTGCCCTGCCCTTGAGACCAAGTTCTTCTCCTGCTGGCAACATCTAGGATTGCCATCTGGGCTCCAGGTACCAGTAGTAGGTCCTAGGTTTGGGTTAAGGAGAGGGGTGAATTTATTCCAATACCTAGGACAGCCTGGTTAGGACAGGGTCATCCCTCACCCTTTGCCACAAGAGCTGCCATTTGGCAGGGCGCAGGAGAATGGCTTGAGCCCAGGCAGCCTCCCAGGTGGCTGGGATTACAGGCCTGGCTAATTTTTGTATTTTTAGTAGAGACAGGGTTTCACCAGGTTGGCCAGGCTGGTCTCGAACTCCTGAACTCAGGTGATCCACCTGCCTTGGCTTCTCAAAGTGCTGAGATTATAGGCATGAGCCACCACATCCGGCTGTTTTGGGGGGTTTTCTTTTTGAGACAGAGTCTCGCTCTGTCGCCCAGGCTGGAGGGCAGTGGCATGATCTCGGCTCACTGCAACCTCTGCCTCCTGGGTTCAAGTGATTCTCCTGCCTCAGGCTCCCACATAGTTGGGTGTGACAGCCGGAAGTGGGGGCCTCGGATTACAGGCGTGTGCCACCACGCCCAACTAATTTTTGTATTTTTAGTAGAGACAGGGTTTCACCATGTTGGCTGGGGTGGTCTCATCATAGTCCTGATCTCAAGTGATCCACCTGCTTCAGCCTCCCAAAGTGCTGGGATTCCAGGCGTGAGCCACTGCACCCGGCCTTACCTTACGTTTTAAAAGATTTCACAGATGTGATTAATGTAAGGATCTTGAGATGGTAAGATTATTCTGGATTATCTGGCTGAGCCCAATGTAATCCCAAGAGTCCTTATAAGAAGAGGGAAGCAGGATCAGTCAGTAGTAGATGTGACAACAGAAGCCAGAGGTTGAGGTGATTTGAAGAAGGGGCCATAAGCTAAGGAATGCAGGTGGCCTCTACAAACTGTAAAAGGAAAGGAACTGATGCTTCCTCGAAATCCCCAAAAGAATGCAGCCTTGCCAACACCTTGATTTTAGACTTTTGACCTAGAGAACTGCAAGAGAATATATCTGTGTTGTTTCAATCCATGAAGTTTGCAGTAATTCCTTGTAACAGTAACAGGAAAATAATACATAGATTTAGCAAACAAAACAAAATCCAGGATGCCCAGTAGTCATATTTGAATTTCCTATAAACAACAATTTTTAAAGTATAAATGTGTCCCAAATGTTGCATAAGACACACTTATCTGTGTGTATGTGTGTGTGTGTTTGGAAAGGAACATGCTTAAATGTTTATCTGAAATTCAAACTGTAGTGAATGTTATATATTTTGTCTGTCAATCTTAGAAGTGATGAAACTGAGAGCAGGAGTCAAAACTCATGATTCCCAGGTCCCCTCCATACTGCTGCCCCCTGCCCCTCAATCTGGCAGAAACTGCCACGTTCTTGTGGCCCTCATGGGTCACTTCCCATCTTCTTGGGACTCCTCTTGCCCCTGGGGTAGGAAAACGAAAAGACTGTTTAAGGTCGTTTCTTTGGGCTCAGAGTTCTCCTGGACCACCAGAGGTGGTCCTCTGCCTCAGAGGGACCTAGGAGATTTGCCTCAAAGTTGCAGTTGCACAAAATACTTGCGGGCGGATCTTAATGGACTGGGGTGGGAGTTAGTAAAGCCTTTGTCTGGAGGGAACGTAATGAACCCCAAAGCAGGAAAAAAGTAATTATTGAATCAGGCTCCAGAGCAAGAATCAGGTTTCAGGTAAGGAAACGGAAGCACAAGAAGGAATGGGGACTTGCTCCAGGTCACTCAGTTAATGACAGACAGATGTCCCCTGGTTTGGAGTCTCCCCTTTTGGAGCAGCTAGTCCTGATAGCAGCCATAGTGGGGGGAAGTCTAGAATGCTAATCCTGAGGTCCGGGTTTGAAGCCCTTTACTGCCTTGATTGCCAGTTTCCCTTTCCTGAAATAGGGGAATTGCATAAATATGAGGAGTTAATAAGATCATGGATGTTAAACAACAGGTACATGTTAGCATGTTCTTGGAAAATGGCAGCTTCTTTCCTTCCTTCTCTGAGCCTCAGTTTCCCCATCTATAAGCCGGGTTTGACAAGCGGCTGGTGCCCCAGCTCCTCCCAGCTACTCCAGGTCCGCAGCTCGGAGCTCCGGCAGCCAGGTGGGGACTGAACACCAACGCCGCGGGGAGGCGTCGCACATGCGCGCTCCTAGGCGGAGCCCCGCCTCCCACGCCCTGGATCGTCACTTCCGGCGCGAGGGGCCGGGCAGGCCGGGCAGGGAGTGCGGGTCGGTTCTGCGTGCGCTGCCGGACGAGGCTCCCGCCGCCGATTGACCCGCGCTCCGCCCGTAGTCGGGCCGGTGAGTGCCCGCGAGCCCATCCGTGTGCCCTGGGAGCTGAGGAGAGGGACCCCTGAGAGGGAAGGATAACCGGAAGTGGGGACCAGAGGAGCGAGAGACCCCAGGAAATGGGGACACCTGGGGAGGGGGTGACAGCCGGAAGTGGGGGCCTCGGAAGGTTGTCCACGGGATATGGGGTCTCGGGGGCTCTAGGAGAGATGGCTTCCTGACCTCTCCTTGTTGAGAGGAAGGGGTGGAAAGGAAAGTGATGCTCCAGAAAGGATGGGCTCCAGGTGGGGGAGATCTTTGGCTTCACCGTTACCAATGGTGTCTGCATCTCACTCATATGTCCGCCTGTCAGCTCATTCACCAGCCTGTGACTGAGTCCTGCTGAGCGCTCGGCACTGCTGAGTCCCTGGAGAGTCAACATGAAGCTCCAGGTGGAGGGTACAGATTAGAAGCCCAGGGTGGGGCTAGACGCATCCTTGCTCTGCCTCACCGGGTGTGCCCCCTTGGGCGAATCGCTTAACCTATATCCTCCGCTGATGTGTACAGACCACTGCCATGTGCCCGGCACTGGGGGTGGCAGTGGACATGGCAGACAAGCCCTCTGTCCTGGTGGAACTTAGATTCTAGGGGACAGTCCTTTTTGTCCTCCTTTGTAAAATGGCAACAGTAATAGCGCTCTCACCAAATAACGTGAAGATTAAATGAGGAAATGGGTAAAGGGCTTAGCAATGCTTGATACATGGTAAAGTGCTCAAGTATGCATTCTCTTCATTCCACTATAATGTAAGCTTTATTAGGCAAGGAATTGTATTGTTTGCGTCTGTGTTCCCAGTGCCTGTGAGCACAGTGCCTGACATATATGGTAGGTGATCGGTAATTATTTGATAAATGAGTGCGTGGTGAAACTGACTCTAGATAAATGCCCATAGCATTGGACTGTAATTTCTAAAAAAGAAATAGGAACCCAGTTCTGTGGAAAACTGGAGGGAATCACCCTCAGGGAGTTTGGGAAGGATTCACTGAGGTGGTGACATGGCAGCTGAGCCTGAGCTGTCAAGTTAGGAACAAATTAGAAGAGGAAATTCCAGGCAGAGTGTATCAGAAGTGCACGAGTTATTCCAAGGATGATGGGTTATTAGTTTGTTTTGACTGGCATTTAATGTGCATCAAGGTGGGGTGCGATGGAAAATGAGGCTGGAGAGGGGCTTTGAGGTGAGGCTTGTACCTTGTGAACACTGATGTTTGATGGGATTGCAGGCATCTCTTGGTTACTTCCATAGAAACAAAGCCATAGTTGTTCCATTCCTCACTTAGCATACCTGTGCCAACCAGACTAAAGTCATTCAACAAATATTTATGGAGTGCAGATTATGTGTCTAACACCATGTTAGGCGCTGGGTTTCAGGTGATGAACAAGACAAACTTGGATGTTGCTCACAAATTGCCAACAGACAATTGCAACAGGGTGGGAGAAGTGCGGGGGAGGCACCTAACCTGGCTGGGGGTCAGTGAAGGCTACCTACTCCAGGCCACCAGCATCTCTCAGCTGGATTATTGCAATAGCCTCTAAATGGTCTGCTTCAGTCCTCACTCCCTTAGAGTCCATTCTCAAGACAGCAGATTGGTCCTTTTAAAATATATTTTTATTTATTTATTTATTTATTTATTTATTTATTTATTTATCTGAGATAGAGTCTCGCCCTGTCGCCCAAGCTGGAGTGCAGTGACATGATCTTGGCTCACTGCAACCTCCGCTTCCTGGTTTCAAGCGATTATCCTGCTTCAACCTCCCAAGTAGCTGGCACTACAGGCCCGCACCACCATGCCTGGCTAATTTTTGTATTTTTAGTAGAGACAGGGTTTCACCATTTTGGCCAGGCTGGTCTCGAACTCCTGACCTCAGGTGATCCATCCACTTCAGCCTACCAAAGTGTTGGGATTACAGGCGTGAGCCACCACACACAGCCCAAGAAAAAATTTAAAAAGTAGCCAGGCGTGGTGTGTGCCTATAGTCCCAGCTACCTGGGAGGCTAAGGCAGGAGGATTGCTTGAACTTGGGAGTTCGAGGTTGCAGAGAGCTATGATTGCGCCACTGCACTTCAGCCTGGGTGACAGAGCAAGACCCTGTCTCTCTCTCAAACAAAAAAGTGCATGAGTTCGGGTCCTCTAAGAAGCAGACACTAGGATGAGGTTAGACGTGCTAGAAATGTAGAGGCAACCCTTGCGAAGGACAGCACCTGGGAAGGGAGCTGGAGAAGTCAGGAAGAGCCACTGGCAGTGATGCAGATCAGCTCCTGTGAAGGAGGTTTGGGCAGCAAGTCTCTGACTGCAGGGCAGTCCCAACAAAGGTTTGGCCAGGCCCTCAAGCAAACGCTGCCTGTTAGAGGAGCCCTATGTCTCACTAAATCATTGGCTAGGAACAGTGAGGCCACAGAAGGGCTGTGGAAAGTTCTGGCTTCCCCTGGATAGTGGATCTAGAGGGACAGCCACTGGGGCCCTTTATCAATTACGTTTTCCCAGCAGATCTGACCGGCACATATTCCTGACTGCCACGATAAGTTACATGGGTATGTAGTAAAAAATTCAAACAGTATAGTAAAAATCCTCTTTCTCATCTTAAATCTTCACTTGTCTAGTTCTGTTCCCAAGAGATAACCATTGGTAAGTTTCTTATATCTCCTTCCAGAAGTTTTGTGTGCATTCACAAGTGTATGTGTATAGTTTAAAAACGTGATTTTCTGTACACTATTCTGCAACTTGCTTTTTTAATATGTCAATTCATAAAGATCTGCCTACTTTTCGTTTTTTTTTGTTTGTTTGTTTGTTTTGAGAGGGAGTCTTGCTCTGTCACCCAGGTGGGAGTGCAGTCATGATCTCGGCTCATTGCAAGCTCTGCCTCCCGGGTTCACGCCATTCTCCTGCCTCAGCCTCCCTAGTAGCTGGGACTACAGGCACCTGCCACCACGCCCGGCTAATTTTTTGTATTTTTAGTAGAGATGGGGTTTCACCGTGTTAGCGAGGATGGTCTCGATCGCCTGACCTCATGAGTCGCCTGCCTCGGCCTCCCAAAATGCTGGGATTACAGTCGTGAGCCACCACGCCCGGCCCCCTAATTCCTTTTCATGACTGACTAGTACCCCATTAATATGGTAATATTACTTAACCAGTCTCCCCTGATAGGCAGTTAAGATGTTTCCAATCTTTTATCATTATAATCAATACTTGTGAAGGCCATGTGCATATTTTGCATATATATACAAGTATATGTCCTAGAAATGGAATTGCTGACCCAAAGGGCATGTAGGTTTACATTCTGAAGATATTGACAAATGCCCTCCAAAGAGGCTGTCAATTTATACTCCCAGCAGCAGCAAGCATATTAGAGTACGTTTATTTTTGCCAATCTGAATCTGAGTTGTTGTTTTTTTTTCTTTTTTTTTTTTGAGACAGAGTCTTGCTGTGGCTGGAGTGCAGCAGCGCGATCTCGGCTCGCTGCAACCTCCACGTCCCGGGTTCAAGCAATTATCCTGCCTTAGTCTCCCAAGTAGCTGAGATTACAGGCACTCACCACACCTACCTAATTTTTGTATTTTTAGTAGAGATGGGGTTTCACCATGTTGGCCAGGCTGGTCAGGTGATCCGCCTGCCCCAACCTCCCAAAGTGCTGGGATTACAGCACATACATTACAGTTGTTTTAATTCACATTTATTTAATGATGAATAAGGTCGAGCACCTATTAATACATTTATAAGGAAGGCCCTGGTGTTTATTAGGGAGTGTATAGTCTGCTGTAGCTGCTGCCTGCCTCCCTGGGGACTAACGGCAGCCGGCCTGGGGTCAGACTTGCGTGTATGGTTTAGATCCAGTTCATTGCCCCCAGTTGAGAAACACTGCCCTGAGGTTACTCGGTTTTTACAGAAGTGTTCCTGTCCCCTACACTGTACTGCCCTAGGATTTGAAATAAGCACTTGTTAACTTTGCTTAGGGCTTCTCTGTTGGCAGGGACCTTGGTAGCTAATGTCCGAAGAAAGTGACTCTCTGAGAACCAGCCCTTCTGTGGCCTCACTCTCTGAAAATGAGCTGCCACCACCACCTGAGCCTCCGGGCTATGTGTGCTCGCTGACAGAAGACCTGGTCACCAAAGCCCGGGAAGAGCTGCAGGAAAAGCCGGAATGGAGACTTCGAGATGTGCAGGCCCTTCGTGACATGGTGCGGAAGGAGTACCCGAACCTGAGCACATCCCTCGACGATGCCTTCCTGCTGCGCTTCCTCCGAGCCCGCAAGTTTGATTACGACCGGGCCCTGCAGCTCCTCGTCAACTACCACAGCTGTAGAAGAAGCTGGCCCGAAGTCTTCAATAACTTGAAGCCATCAGCCTTAAAAGATGTCCTTGCTTCCGGGTTCCTCACCGTGCTGCCCCACACTGACCCCAGGGGCTGCCATGTCGTCTGCATCCGCCCAGGTATCTCCCTAGACTGTTGTGGGGTGTGTGTGTCCAGTCCTTCTGCAGTGTGTCCATTCAGCACCCTGTCCTCCTTTCCAGGTCCCTTTTTTACCCCTCCTTTGTTATAGTCAAGGCTCTTTTGATTGCAGATAACACAAACCTACTCAAACCAACTTCAGAAAAAAGGGAGGATTTAGTCGAAGGAGACAGGAGTCCCTCCCAGAACCAGAGAGCTGAAGGCGTGGCAGCTCTTACTAGGGCCTAGAACCAAGAACCAGAATGCCACCAGGAGCCAAGACAGCCGTTCTCCCTGTCTCTGCCTGACAGTCTGTGTGTCCTTCAGCCACACATTTCTGCCTTTTGCATATCTTCTTCACACTTTTTCTGTGTATGGCTGTCCCGCTCCTGTGCACATAGTTAAATCTGGCACCCTCTCAGCTCTCAGGTTTGCCTGACCACCAAATTAAGTTCCTCAATGCAGATTCCCAGTTTCTAGTGGGGAGCATCTGGTGGGGCCTAAGAATCTGCCCCTGGCCATAGGATACAAGCATGACTGCCAGGGCCCTCTCTGAGCCCTCTTTGTGAATAGGTTGAGGTACAGGTATCAGTGCAAGGGTGCAGACTGGGCAGACACCTGGAAAGGTGCCTCCTCTGTGCCTCCTCCAACCTTTCCTTCCTTTCCTCTATTTTGTGAAGCCACTAACAGGATTCACTTTGGATTTGTTTTTTGATCTTAGCATTTCATGGCAGTGATGAGGATACCTTACATTTCTTTGTCATGGTGGTTTATGAATGGGGGCTCTCTGCCACTAAAAGAGCATTTAGAAATACTCCCCTGCCAGGCGCAGCAGCTCATACCTATAATCCCCGCACTTTGGGAGGGTGAGGGAGAAGGATTGCTTGAGGCCAGGAGTTAGAGACCAGCCTGGGCAACATAGTGAGACCTTGTCTCTACAAAAAATGAAAAAAAAAAAAATGCTCTTTGGGGAGCATTTCAACACAATGACCAGGGGCTGCCAGAATTCAAGATTTCTGATTCTTAGGCCTGTTCTCTTCCATGACACCAAAAGCGTTATAAACTTTGGAATGTTCTACTCCATTCCTAGCCTCAACATTTTCCATCAGACCAGAGCTGAGAGAAAAATGGAAAGTAAGATGCAGTGTTCTCCCCAAGTAAGCCAGGGATGAGAACACACTAATAGCCCTCTTTTGCTCATTCATATAAACGCCCTCTTGAAGGGAAGTTTGATGGGGAGTGGACACCTCCATGCACTTTCCTCCGCCTTTACTCATTCCCCAAACTCTCTTTGGAGGCTAAACCATTCTCTTCAGACTTTACTATGTATGTACCAAGACCACTGTTAATGGCTTACCTGCCATTTTAGGTACTTGCCAAAATTAGTGGTGTTTATTTTAAAATAAGCAATGCAGTGCAGATTTTAGGGCACCAGGAGACCTAGAAACCAGTCAGCAGGTTTTTCTGCTGCTCCTCTGTACTCAACTCATAAGAATATTACAACAGTCAGATATTACAACACTGATTGCACCTTTGCTTGTGTAGTTTCAACCCTTTGCTTGGGAGATGAATTTTTTCCCCATATGTCTGGAGCAGATCTGGACCCCTTTCCACTGACCCAGCGTTTTAGGAAGAGGCATACACAGAAACGTTTCTTCTCAATTGGGTATCAGCTTTGCCTTCGTTAAAGCTCTTTTGAGACATGTGATTGAAAGGGATGATATCCAGTTACATAGAGGCAGGGTTAATTGGCAGCAATGTTAGACAGCAAGCTGGCACAATTTGGGGACAAAGATCTTTCACGAGAATTTTGCACATATCAGGTCAGGTGCGGTGGCTCATGCCTGTAATCCCAGCACTTTGAGAGGCTAAGGCAGGTGGATCATGAGGTCAGGAGTTCGAGACCAGCCTAGCCAACACAGTAAACCGCCCCCGCCTCCCCCCAACCCCCACCCCCCACCCCCCATCTCTACTGAAAATACAAAAATTAGCTGGGCATGGTGGCACATGCCTGTAATCCCAACTACCCCGGAGGCTGAGGCAGGAGAATCGCTTGAACCCAGGAGGCAGAGGTTGCAATGAGCCGAGATCACGCCACTGCACTCCAGCCTGTGTGACAGAGCGAGACTCTGTCTCAAAAAAAAAAAAAAAAAAAAATTTTTGCACACATCACACATCCCATTGTTGGCAAATGGGAAGTTTTATCTTTTAAGAAAGAGGCACATAGATTTTGCTGGGATTTTCTTGAGAACAGTGGTTAACAGTAAAAAGTGGGCATTCTCATTTTTTTTTCCCCAAAGAGAGGAAAGAATCATTAAATACATGGGGTGTATTAAAAAAGTATCCACCTTGGAAAGAGGAGGGGAACATAGCACTATGTTCCATCCTTACAATACCCCCGTCAAGGTCGTGTATGAGTCAAGACTCAGCTTTTTTTTTGAGACAGAGTCTCGCTCTGTTGCCCAGGTTGGAGTGCAGTGGCACGATCTCGGCTCACTGTAACCTCTGCCTCCTGGGTTCAAGTGATTCTCCTGCCTCAGCCTCCCAAGTAGCTGAGACTACAGGTGTGCACCACCATGCCCAGCTAATTTTTGTATTTTCAGTAAAGACAGGGTTTCACCATGTTGGCCAGGCTGGTCTTGAACTCCTGACCTCCAATGATCCACCCACCTTGGCCTCCCAAAGTGTTGGGATTCCAGGCGTGAGCCACCACATCTGGCCAAAACTCAGTCTTTGTGTGGCAAGTGACAGAAACCCAACTCCCATTAGCTGAAACAAACAAAAAAAACTCAGTTGCTCAGATAACTGAGGTCTAGCCGTATTTCCATTCAGGGGCCCAAACTCTGGCACTGGAAAGCTGTCCCCACCACTGCTGTCCTCAACAGGGGCTTCACTCCCAGGCCAGCTCTCTTGCCTCATGGGGCCCGTGAATCTCAGACTCACCGCCTCAAAACTACAAGAGGGAAGACAGAACTCTTTCCAAAGGGCCAGGGGTCCTAGAATTGAGTCTCCTTGACTCTGCTTGACCTGGCTTGGATCACACACTGTGGCCAGAAGGATGTGCTGTCAGATTGGCCAATCAATCCCCAGTCACTTGCTCACCTCTGGAGTCAGGAGTCAAGTCAGTTCTATCCAAACTGCATGGCTAGAGTGGGAGGAGGTGGTTCCCTAAGGAAAATCAGGTTAGTGCTATGAAGATAAGGGGAAATACATGATGGCAGAAAGCACAGATGTCCATGAAGGTAGGCATTATCACCCTATTCTACTTATGAGGACATCGGGGCTCAGAGTGAGGTATTATAGTAACTTGCCCAAGGTCACATAGCTAGTAACATTCAAACCTCAGGTGTGTCTGACTTCAGAGTGCATACTTTTTTAAATATTTTTGAGACAGGGTCTCACCCTGTCACCCAGGCTGGAGTACAGTGGCATGATCACTGCAGCCTCAACCTCCTGAGCTCAAGAGATCCTCCCACCTCAGTCTCCCAAGTAGTGGGACTACAGCCACACCCCACCACACCTGGCTAGTGTTTGTATATTTTGTAGACATGGGGTTTCGCCATGTTGCCTGGGCTGGTCTTGAATTCCTGGGCTTATGCTTAATTCCTCCCACCTCGGCCTTCCAAAGTACTGGGATTACAGGCATGAGCCACTGTGCCCAGCCAGAGCTCATGCTCTTAACCTCAACACTCAATTGTATTTCCATCACAAAATGTGCTGCTGTTTGGTGTTAAGAAACCAGCTGCTGCTTATTATTCTATTTACTAACCTAAATAAGAGTCATGGCTACTAGAACATCTTTGTTTTCCGTTTTGAAACAACAGTGATAGAAGGGAGATAAATCTTTGTTTGACCACTTATTTATATTAACTTCTGTAACATACTGTCAATCTCTTATCACCTTAGACAGATGGATACCGAGCAACTATCCAATTACTGAAAACATCCGAGCCATATACTTGACCTTAGAAAAACTCATTCAGTCTGAAGAAACCCAGGTGAATGGAATTGTAATTCTTGCAGACTACAAAGGAGTGAGTTTATCAAAAGCATCTCACTTTGGCCCTTTTATAGCCAAAAAGGTGATTGGCATCCTCCAGGTAAGACCCCTATCTGTCCTGCCTGTTTCGTGGTGGCTCTGGCTTTCCCCAGGGCCTGTCCATTTACTGTGGGTCTCACATGATACACAAACTGCACATCCCACACCTGCAATCTGAAAAACACAAAAGCATTATGGGAAGAAATTTAAAAGTCCTATTTACCACTTGTTCTCATCAGTCTCTCAAGTACTCTCTGGAGTAGGTACTTCAATAAGGCAAGAGTCCAAAAAACTAGGGAACTGCTTTTTGCCTTTTCTTGGTCTGGAAGGCAGAGGAAGAATTCTCCTAACAAACAAAACTGGCTGGGCGCGGTGGCTCACGCCTGTAATCCAATTCTTTGGGAAGCCGAGGCAGGTGGATCACTTGAGGTCAGGCGTTTGAGACCAGCCTGGCCAACATGGTAAAACCCCATCTCTACCAAAAATACAAAAATTAGCTGGGCATGGTGGTCGGCGCCTGTAATCCCAGCTACTTGGGAGGCTGAGGCAGGAAAATCATTTGAACCCGGAAGGCGGAGGTTGCAGTGAGCCGAGATGGCGCCATTGCACTCCAGCCTGGGTGAGAACAGCAAAACTCTGTCTCAGAAAACAAACAAACAAACAAAAAAACCTAAGAAATTATGCTTCTGTGTAAGGTGCTGGAGCCCCTCCTGCCCTCTGTGGACCTGAGGGATATGGTGTTCTGTTGGGCTGTATTTTGGTCAGATGCTTCACACCTCATGTTCTGTGTTTCAGAACATGAGTCACTGGGGACTGTGGTGCTCCCTCCATATCTGCACCGTGTTTAACAGCTTGCACAGTGCTTTTACAGTCATCAGGGCCTATTCAGTCCCTCAGCAAATCCTCTGAGATAGGCAAGGCAAAAACTATTTTTCCTTTTTGATAGATGGGGAGATGGAGACCTAGAGAAAATACAGCCTGTCACAGCTGTGACAGGTTTTGATTACTTGTTCATTCTGACCCACCACGTGGGGTGTTTTCCTTTGTAAACTATGGGGCACCGGTGGTATAGTAGCTCTTCTCACTGATTCCACAAATGTTTCCGCCCCTGTGGTGCACCAGGTTTATTATTTAAATAAATCAGTGCACATTTGGACATTATCAAACATTTGGATTCTGGCTTTGAGCCAACCCTGGCTTTCCATCGCTGGCACTCCTTTTGATGCCTCCTCCTGAATACCTTGTAGATTCAAGTGTCAGGATCAAGAGTGTGGATCAGTGTTAGTACCGTAAGATCATCTGGAGAGGAGAAAAAATTAAGTAAGTTTGGGAAATGCTGTATAGCATGTCCCTTTCTTGTGAATTTCACTGTAAGAATTTACATGTTAAAGGCTCTGAACAGGACTGTAGTTAAGGAAACTCACTTGATTATGCTTAGTGGACTACGTTTCTCAAACTCATTTGCCTGCTGTGGAGCCCTGTTTTATATAACCTCTAATAGCCTGAGAAATATACTTTGGGCAACACTGATCTAGAAGGTCTGGTATTTGCCAGATCTGTCCCTGTAGACTCAGACTGTTTTCTGCTGTAAGAGCAGCAGCTCTTCATATGTTTGCCTCTTTTTTTTTTGAGATGGACTCCAGGCTGTCATCCAGGCTGGAGTACAGTGACACGATTTTGGCTCACTGCAACCTCCGCCTCCAGGGTTCAAGCAATTCTCCAGCCTCAGCCTCCCAAGTAGCTGGGATTATAGACACGTGCCACCATGCCCAGCTAATTTTTGTATTTTTAATGGAGATGGGATTTCACCATGTTGGCCAGGCTGGTCTCGAACTCCTGACCTCAAGTGATCCGCCCACCTTGGCCTCCCAAAGTGCTGGGATTACAGGCATGAGCCACCGCGCCCAGCCTCTGTTTGCCTCTCTTCTAACCCAGTTTTGGGTCCCAGGAAAGACTTTCCCTGAGGTCCGTCTTTCTAGTTAGGCCCCACGTGGACTGTCATTGAGGAGGCCATAAGGATCAGATCAGACTGATGTTGGGGCTGAAAGTGAAGATTTAACTGGGAGGAGGAAGGTGTAGAAAGATTCTCCAGATGTTCTAAACCCCTTTGCCTTTCCCACACAGGATGGTTTCCCCATTCGGATAAAAGCAGTCCATGTTGTGAATGAACCTCGAATATTTAAAGGCATTTTTGCCATCATAAAACCATTTCTAAAGGAGAAAATAGCAAACAGAGTAAGTGATGATCCTATTGACTTCAGATTTTTCTTTCCCTCCGTTGATTTATTTGTGACATCTGGTACTTGTTTATTATTTTTGCCCTGGAACAACTAATTTGGAAAAGTACAGAGTTACAGATAAAAAAAATGAACAGTCCCTTTTGTGAGGGGAAGATGGAAGAGTAAATGAACAAGAATTTAATATTTGCCAGTAGAGAGAACAGAACCAGGATTTTTATCATAAGAGCCTCCCTGGGCAGTATAGCAAGACTCATCTCTAAAAAAATTTTTTAAATTAGGTGGGTGTGCCTGGGGCACAGTGGCTCACGCCTGTAATCCCAGCACTTTCGGAGGCCGAGGAGGATGGATCACTTGAGGTCAGGAGTTCGAGACCAGCCTGGCCAACATGGTGAAACCCCGACTCTACTAAAAATACAAAAAATTAGCCAGGCATGGTGGCACATGCCTGTAATTGCAGCTACTTGGGAGGCTGAGGCAGGAGAATCACTTGAATCCGGGAGGCGGAGGTTGCAGTGAGCCAAGATCATGCTGCTGCACTCCAGCTTGGGCAACAGTGAGACTGTCTCAAAAAAAAAAAAATTAGGTGGGTGTGGTGGCACATGTCTGTAGTCTCCACTACTCAGGAGGCTGAGGTGGGAGGACTGCTTGAGCTCAGGAATTCAAGGCTGCCATGGGCTTGGACAATGGGCTATGGTCTTGCCACTGTGTTCCAGCCTGGGTAACAGAGCAGAACACTGTCTCTAAAATAAATTTTTTTTAAGTTATGGCCATTAGAACTGTGGGGTTTAAAAATGCTACTTAAGCCTTTCCATTTGCCTAATATGTTGTCCCGCTGTATAGTTTGTGGAGCAATTCAAGGTTTACGAGCTATGTGAGTTTTTAGCTTACCTCTTATTTAAGAAGGGATAAATAGCACTTTGTCTTCCTTTCTGACCCAGAAGAGCCAATTCCCTCTTCAGCCTTTCCCAGTCCCACTGATTGAAATGGGATGGGTGGTATTTTTCTCCTTCCCGAGGCCTAGGAAGATCACTGCAAAGACTGGGCCCTGAATTTTACTTGCTTTTTCTTTTTTTGAGACGGAGTCTTGCTCTGTCACCCAGGCTGGAGTGCAGTGGTGTGATCTCAGCTCACTGCAACCTCTACCTCCTGGGTTCAAGCAGTTCTCCTGCCTCAGCCTCCCGAGTAGCTGGGATTACAGGCACGTGCCACCACGCACAGCTAATTTTTGTATTTTTAGTAGAGATAGGCTTTTACCATGTTGGCCAGGCTGGTCTCAAACTCCTGATCTCAGGTGATCCACCCGCCTTGGCCTCCGAAAGTGCTGGGATTACAGGCGTGAGCCACCACACTGGGCCCTTGCTTTTTCAAAGAAGTAACATATATAGATAGAAAATTTCAAGGTAAGGAGCTTGAAATCCAGCTCCAGATTCCTAGGCTCTTTCCCTGAAGATTTTGATTCATCAGCTCAGGGATCTGTGCTTTAAAATCCCCTTAGGAAATTCTGATGCACAGCTAGATTTGCAGACCACTAACTTAGTGGCTTCCCTGACTGTGTGTGAACCCATGTGGGTCCCTAAAGATTCTGTTTGGAACTTTCACCAAAGCAGCCTTTGGACAGGTCTTTCACATCTGTGAAATGCGCTGATTTGGGGCCCACAATGTTCTTCGTTTGTTCCTTCATAGGTTCCTTTATTCAGAAATATCTATTGATCAACTCTATGTATAAGCATGTTCTAGATGAACAAAACAGACCAAAACCCCTGCCCCTAGGAAAATTATATTCTAAAGGGAGCCACAGTGAATTATGTTATCTAGTATTAGAATGTGGTAAGTGCTACAGAGAAAAATAAAGCAGAGAAAAGGATAGCATGTGTGAGGTGGGAAGGGTTGCGGTATTCAACTGAGTGGTTAGAGATGGCAGCCTTGAGAAGCTGACATTTGAGCAAAGACTTAAGAAGTGAGAGAGTGAGCCATCTAGGTATCTGGGAGGCCAGCAAGGACACGACCCTGACGTGGGAGCCTGCCCGGCATGCTGGGAGAGCAGCCAGGCTGGCGCAGCTGGGTCAAGACTGGAGGGGCAGGTGGTGAGAGGAGCACTCAGAGAAGTAATGAGGCTAGATTATGATGGGCCTCAGAGTCTGAGGTGGGAGTGCTGGAAGGCTGTACATAGAGGCACGACTGTGATATGAGTTTCACTGAAAAGAACTTAGATTGCAGAGGGACAAGAGTGGGAGCAGGGAGACCAGATAGGAGGCCACTGGAGGAATCCAGGGAGAAGTGATGTGGCTGCTGCCATTAACTGAATAGTGTGGTGGTGAGGCGGCTGGATCCTGGATATATTCTGAAGCTCCAGCCAACAGGACGTATGGTATAAGGAAAAGAGAATTAAGGATACTCCAGGCTTTCTGGGCTGAAAAAGTAAGGGTAGAGTTGCCATTAACATTTCCTTTCTTCATTCAACAGATATTTATTTGAGCACCTACCATGGAGGAGATTTCTGCATTCCTGATTAACCTAAGGACATGTGTGTTTTCATTTCATTCCCTTTTAGTTCTTCCTCCATGGGTCTGACTTGAACTCTCTCCACACAAACCTTCCAAGCAGCATCCTCCCCAAGGAGTATGGGGGCACGGCTGGGGAGCTGGACACTGCCACCTGGAACGCGGTACTGCTGGCTTCAGAAGACGATTTTGTGAAAGAGTTCTGCCAACCTGTTCCTGCCTGTGACAGCATCCTGGGCCAGACGCTGCTGCCTGAGGGCCTGACCTCAGATGCACAGTGTGACGACTCCTTGCGAGCTGTGAAGTCACAGCTGTACTCCTGCTACTAGCCCGTCCCCCAGGGTCACCATCTTTAATTCTTTTCCTTCTTTTCTTTGGAGAGGCACAAGGAGAATTTAAGGGTCCATGGATTCAGTCTTGCTCCTTGTAATTAAACTGCAGGATGAAGGAACAGCCTGAGATATGAGCGTGAGCCCATTTTGGGGTAAGCCTTTGGTTACTTGAATTACTCCATGGAAGACATGGAAAATGTCCCCACTGATTCTTAAACATTTGGAATCCCAGTCTGCAACTATTAATCTGGAGGCTATATCTGTTTTGTTTTGCTTTTTGGTTGGGGGGTGGTGATCTGGTTCTTACACATCTTGGAAGCAAGAACAATCAGGACCAAAGTCACTTTGATCCCACTTTTCCAGGAGAAAAACCACCTGTTTGGCCAGTGAGAACTACTTGTATGAAATAATTTGGCCAAACCTTCAGTGTGACCAAATGTGAGACTGGGAGTTTGTGTTTTTCACAGGAACCCTAAGTATAGACCTCTGCTGCTCATCAGGAAACTTACTGGAGATGAAGGCCCCAGCTGTTGTCACCGGGTTTGGAAAGCACCTTAACTGAATCATGTAAGCATCAGGACATAAGCAGCACTTTGTGGTCAAATGTGGAAGCCGGAGACTTCAAAGCACCTCTGGGACCCACTGGTTGAAGTCTGCAATAGAAACTTAAGTTTTCCCAAATCCATAAAGCCTTAGCCCTGGTTCTCAATAGAATCAGGGACCTAGCAGGAAATGATTTTACTCAACCTAAGATGCTGGATCCCAGGCCCGTGTAGCTATAAGAATTCTGGCCTGGATCCCAGGTGTGCAACTATGGACAAGATATGGGCCTCTACTTTCTCCTCTATAAAATGAGGCTGGATGAAATGTCAGCTAGGGCCATTTTGGCTGCTGAGGCTCTGGGATTTGGTTTAGTTACTGAATGTTAGATTTTCTGCCTAGAAAGATAACTATCTTGATACAAGTGGTTGGATCCTGTTTTTGTTTGTGGTACATGTGTCTTTCCAAGAGAGATGTGTCACCAATTAGCCCTGCCTTTAAAGAAACTATTATGTGTATTCCTGGGACTCACTGACACCAATTTTCTTTTTATAGTGATGGTTCAATTTTGAAAAGATGGCTTTTGTGAGGCCAGGTTAAGGTGACCAGGATCTTGTATGATGAATTCCTTCCATCCCTGAGACTCTGGTACTATATTGTAAACCTGGCTACAGTAGTTAATTACTTGAGATTCTTTAATTTTGGACTCTGGGCCGGGCGTGGTGGTTCATGCCTGTAATCCCAGCACTTTGGGAGGCCAAGGTGTGCGGATCACAAGGTCAGGAGTTCGAGACACGCCTGGCCAAGATGGTGAAACCCCATCTCTACTAAAAATACAAAAATTAGCTGGGCGTGGTGGTGGGCTCCTGTAGTCCCAGCTACTCGGGAGGCTGAGGCAGAAGAATCGCCTGAACCCAGAAGGCAGAAGTGGCAGTGAGCCAAGATCACACCACTGCACTCCAGCCTGGGCGACAGAGCAAGACTCTGCCTCAAAAAAAAAAAAAAAAAAAAAAAAAAAAAAATTTTTTTTTTTTGGTCTCTGGAAATGAACACAAGGGCAGGTTATTGCTGGGTCACTTCTGGGCCCCCCTGCCCTCCCAGCCCCACTTGAGTTTCTCTCTCTGGTGTGGGTGAACCAGTCAGCCTGAATGTTCTGCATTTCAGCACTTTAGAACCTCCCTGTGAAGATTTTAGCCTTAGCCCAAACATCAAATTAGACGGTTCACATGATGGTTTTTGACCTATTTCCTTTCTAATGTATTCCACATGATCATGGTGTTAAATAGTGAAAAGTACTGTGTTGTGTGTGCACCTTCTCCGTGCATTTATTAGACTAACCAGTCAAGCAGACAGCTCAGTTAGGGAGAAAACAATACTCTGAAATTTGAAGGCCAGTCTGTTGTTACTAAGCTGTTTATCTCTATTGCCTTTTTAAATGTCTGGATAAGTTGTTGGTGGAAATTAAGTTACTTAACCTCATTAATACCAATTCTAGAGAAAGTGCTTTTCACCATGGATAGTAACCCTGGATCCTCTAGGGTACTGGCTGAGCTGGAAGTGCCAAAAAGCACTCCTGGCTGCTTCTGGTTCCATCTGATGATGATGTGACCTGCACTGCTGAAAAGGCCCAAGCAGGGCAAGTGGGATGGCTGAAGGAGGGAAGGAGGGGGTTCAGAACCCACTGGCCTGGATGGGAGAACTGGGTGGAGGCTTCCCCAAGAGGGATGACAGATAAACAAAACAAAACAAAAACTGGGTAAAGAGGAATGAATCACTCAGCCCTGATGTTTCAATTCTACACTGCATTCCTGGCCAGTCGCATTTGTTTTAATGCAGGCATGGCCACAGCTCTCCTAGAGAATTATCTCAAAGACCAGAAGGGACCTGGAGAGGCCTATTTCTTAGGTTTTTCCAGTTGGACAAGGAAGGAGTGGTTTCACTCAGCTTCTAGAAGGAGTTGGAGCCTAAGTTTATCTGCCTCCAGGAGCTGCTTGCTTTGTTTTGGCTCCGAAGAGGTATCAGATAGTTTTGACACCTCAGGAAACTTGAACCAAGCTGTGAAACCAAGACCTCCCTGCGTGAAAATCAAGGTGGTCTCCTTGTGGCTTCACCAGGGTGTTTGTGTCAGGCTGTCTCAGCAGGGTGGGGAATGACCAGCCAGGGAGCACAGTGAGCCTTACTCAGCACTGGGGAGCGCACTGGTGAGGCAAACCCATGAACCTCAAGAACTGGGAGTATGTTCCTTCAGGGAGAAGTTCTGGACCATTGCACAAACACTTGGAAATTAACTTTTCCCTAAATTCAAGGTAGTGTGGTGTCGGAAGGAAATGGGACAGTAAATTAGGAGACGCGGGCTCCACCTTTACCTTACTACGTGGCCTTTGATGAGCTGGCTTCACAACCCTGAGTGATTCTGTGATAGAGATCTATACTCCAAACTTTATTCCTGGTATCTAGTTGGCTTCACTGCCACAGAGACACTGTACTCTCTCTTTTTGGAAGTTTTTTTCCTTTTTTCCCCCCTCAATTGGCTTGTTATTTAGTAAATTTAGGTCTGAATGAATTGGTACCTAAAAGCTTCCAAATCTATACATTTCAGAATATGGGAATTTTCTTCCTCTTCTTCCCCCATATCCCAACATGGAATTCTGGAAAACTGTGCCTCTTCCCCTGTTCTGCCTTCATGAGGGAGAGACTGGATGAAATCTACAAAAACAGCCAAAAGTGCCACCCTGGCTTCATGTCTTGAATTTCTAACTTGCTCTTGGCAAAGGTCGCTTTATTTTTTAATTTTTTTCCTTGCATTTTCTTTTTTATTCTATTGCTGCTGCAAAAATTAAGGCAAAAGTAGCTTTTGATCTTTCATATTTCATCCTGGTTTCACAAGGAGTCACTTATCTTAGGAGGTCTGTAAGTCAGGTTACAAGGCCGGGAGCGGTGGCTCACACCTGTAATCCCAACACTTTGGGCGGCTGAGGTGGATGTATCACCTGAAGTCAGGAGTTTGAGACCAGCCTGGCCAACATGGTGAAACCCCGTCTCTACTAAAAATACAAAAAATTGGCTGGGCATGGTGGTGGGTGCCTGTAATCCCAGCTACTTGGGAAGCTGAGGCAGGAGAATCACTTAAACCCAGGTGGCGGAGGTTGCAGTGAGCCGACATCGTGCCATTGCACTCCAGCCTGGGTGACGAGTGAAACTCCATCTCAAAAATAAAAATAAAAATTTAAAAATCAGGTTACAAAACACCATTTTTCCCGAAATAAGACAATAAGAGGCTTTTCTCTGAATTCCTTTATATTGAGCCTTTCACAGAATTCTCCCTGGGTGGGCAATTTCTTTAAATAGCATTTGACTCTCAGATCAATCATGGGATTTTTTTCATTTGGGTAGCAAACGGCTAGAATACTGCTGTGGCGATTATAATACTTTTAGAAAGTTTTACCATTTTAAAGTTGCCAACATTTAAGGTTTTCCTTTGAAGCCTCCTTTAATTTAGGGAGTAAAATGTTAGCTAAACCAATTATATACTATATACTATACACTGTATCTCCTGTGGCCATGAGAAGTGTGGCTATACCGAACAGAAACATGCCTACTGTTCAGGAAAGATGTCAGTTCTGGTAACACCTCTCTGTATTGGGATCTGTTAATTTTGTAAATCTAAAGTCTTCTGCTCTTGGCCAGGTGCAGTAGCTCATGCCCTGTAATCCCAGAACTTTGGGAGGCTGAAGGGGGGCGGATCATTTGAGGTCAGGAGTTTGAGACCAGCCTGGCCAACATGGTGAAACCCCATCTCTACTAAAAAGTACAAAAATTAGCTGGGTGTGGTGGTGCGTGCCTGTAATCCCAGCTACTTGGGAGGCTGAGGCAGGAGAATCGCTTGAACCCGGGAGGCAGCGGTTGCAGTAAGCCAAGACTATGCCACTGCACTCCAGCCTGGGTGACAAAGCAATATTCTGTGTCAAATAAATAAATTAATTCTTCTGCTCTCCTGACTTAGAGAAATGGTTTGCTTAAAATGCTAGTAACAAACATCATCACAGTCAACAGGAGCTTGCTTCATGCAAAGGATCAATGTGATTTGTGGATGGAGATGATAGTGATGAAATTCCTGTTTCATGGGGCTGTTTTTCTTTTCATCTCACTGGGCAGCAGGTTTAGTGAGGCAGTGAGATGCTGCTGCTGTGGATTCTTGTAGCTATGCCTCGGCTTCTTGGCATATCAGGTAGGAACCTGTTACAAGTGAAATACTTGAAACCTCTCTGACCAAGAGCCTCTGATGGAGTGGGAGGTGAGCTAATTTTCTGACCAGCTTGGGGCACTGTTTCAGCCACTGGTCACATTCCTTGCTTCAAACTGAAATTCAGTTTGGCTTTGAGTATAGGGATACATGGTGGATTCATGTACTTCAGTGTTTGTTTTGACCAAAGTTTATTTTTCTAGTGCATTTTCTAAGTCAAAGTGGTGAAAATATGTAATTTTAGTATGCATGACTCAGTCTGAAACAATAAAAATCTCTGAAAAATGTGCGTGGGGTTCTTTTGTGATGATGACAGTTTGGATAAAGGTTCCAAGGTTCATTATTCACAGCCCGGGTAGACCGCCTCCTCTGCAGGTGGCGGGGGGTGGGGGGGCACTGTGATAGGACAGTGCATTCTGTAGATGCGCTGGCTGCCTCCGAAGATCATACACAATTAGACTGCTGCAGTATGGAGAGGAGAATGCAGCTAGCTACACAGAGCAGTAGAGGTGATATGCAAATTTTTACATTCTTGAGGCCCAGCTATACTTCTTGGACTGGCCTTGAGTCTTTCCAGCGATAGCCAGCCATTTCCTCAATGTGCGCATGTGGGCTGGGCACACATGTGTTAAGGACACTCATAAATAATGTATTTTAACCTTCAGCTACCCTTAATGAAGCTGCATTACTGTTCCTGTTGGCAAAATGTAGCTTGCCCAGTGACACACAACTAGCCAAATACTAAGGATGGGATTCAAACCCAGGAAGTATGACAAGCCCACTGTTTTCTCCTGATGGCTGGAGACAAATAACCAGTCCCCAGATAGAAGAGAGAAAGAAGGCAGGACTCTTTCATAGAGTAAGAAAGTACCAGAAATTGACTTTTTTCCTGGCTTCTTGAAAATACAAGCAGTGGTTGTTAACCTCTCCGAAACCCAAGTTGTAACAACATTTTATTCCAGAAGTAAGCCCAGACTCCTTGAGGGGTAACTGGAGCACGGCTTGCCCAACTCTGGTCCCAGGCCTGCTAAGCTGTTTCTATGTCCCCTGTTTATTTGGTACTCTGTGCCCCAGAGTAGACAAAAACTAGGTCCCCATGGTAGATCTGGTGACTTGATGAGTCAGGCGAGAAATACTCTAACACAGGAGGTACACTTTTGATGATGCAACAGGTTAAGTACTTATATTGCAGCATAACCACCCCTTCAGGTCAGCCTTTCCTGAGGAAATTCTGGAACTTAAGTTCAGTCTGTTTCTCACGTATAGAAAAATGAAGCTAACTGTTAAAATCCTTTTCTCTCACAGCAGTCTTATGAGGCCCTTTTCCATGAGTCAGTATTTTCTTGATGCCCCCTGCCCCCTCCTTACACAGTAGTGGTTTGGTACCCATACACTCAATGGCAATAAAGTTTCACATTATCGCATTTAAAGGGTAAGTAATAAGACCCTTTAGGGTACCACTCTTCTGGGGAAAACGTTTTTAACCTAATATTCATGCTTTTTCCTGAGTAGGTGCCAGCCACTAGGGATAGCTGACCTAGTAAAAGACATGAGTCACTGCCTTCAGGTGACTACTAACTTGTCTTTGTCAGTGATGGGTAGAGGAGCAAACACTCTGTGCCTGAGAGTAGACAAAAACTAGGTTCCCATGGTAGATCTGGTGAGTTGGTGATGAGTCATTAGTGAGCCAGATGACTCCCCTACATGTCTCTAATAAATCCTGTCTCTTATATTCTTATGGGCCAAGAGACACTGAGGTCTAATTGAAAAAAAGAACTCTTAAGCCAAGCCCTGGGTTTCTCTGTTTCACCTCTTACTGAGTAACCATAGGCAAGTCACGAACTTCTCTAAGCCTCAAACTGATACGTAAAAGGAAGGAGGGAGGGAAATAATCACCACCTTACAGGCATGTGGATACTGTCTGTTTAATGCTTGGTACACCTACCCATCTATGTGGTTTCTATTATTCTTCTTCACCTGAGAACATAGGCATGGTGTGGCTTGAGTCATCCAGCAGTAATTAGGACATCACTGAGTTGGGTGCCTAGGTAACAGGACGGACAGACCAACACAACAGGAGTAAAGAGATGAACAGCAGCTTCCATTAATAAGCATAAGCCTACTATCTGTTATCAATCTGCACAGATCAAATGTACAACTCATTATGTGAATAGTCGCTTTAGCCTGAATGTGTAAAAAGAAAACAGCCAGGTGCAGTGGCTCCCGCCTGTAATCCCAACACTTTGGGAGGCTGAGGCAGGTGGATCACCTGAGGCCAGGAGTTCGAGACCAGCCTGGCCAACATGGTGAAATCCCATCTCTACTAAAAACACAAAAATTAGCCAGGTGTGGTGGCGCGCACCTGTAGTCCCAGCTACTCAGGAGACTGAGGCAGGAGAATTGCTTGAACATGGGAGGTGGAGGTTGCAGTGAGCCAAGATGGCACCACTGCACTCCAGCCTGGGCAACAGAGCAAAACTCTGTCTAAAAAAAGAAAAAAGAACCAGTTACAGATTTCTTTGTTCCTTCTCCATTCCTCACTTGGCTAGCCAAAAAGAAAAAGAACAAAACCTCTATACTGAGAACCAGGTCCATGGCTACTCTTTGGCAGGCAGTCTCTTTGATTACCAAGAGAAAGTTTTACTTCCCAACCAGATACCCCACAAGACCAACCTAGAAAGTAAAGGAGTCCAGCATGGACCTAGAAGCTTTCTCCCAGCTTTAACGAGGTAAAAGTGGCAGCCACTGCTATTGCCTTTGATGAGTTCCTAGAGCATGTCCCTGATCTGAAAGCCAGGGCCCCAACCCACATTCCCCAAGGCTAGGCAAGCCCTTTCATAGTGATGAAACATAAAGGTACTCATCTGGAATGAGACGCCACCCTGAGATCTGATGACTCAAAATACTCCCCTGCTTTAAATGATGATCCTGGCCTTATTCAGAATGCTGTCTTACTCATGCTTGTATATAATTCAGCATTCACATGTATAATTCACGTGAGTCTTGATTAGACTACTGGGTTTCCTACTAAGAGGCAGACTTCACTACTTCTTAAGGTAGGACCAAGCAAAGCAGGGACACTGCCTCCCGACTTTTAAAGAGCATTTGTTACTTCAAATTAATATCAGTTATCATCATGAGAAAAAAATAAAAACTTTATTGGACTTTGTTACATTTATTTTACAGTTTAGTATTGTTTGTATTTTGAATTACATTAAGGCGGAGGATGGGGCACTGTAATGTTTTTGAAGTTTAGGACCTTTAAAGCTCTTAAGCTGACTCCGCTACTGTAAAGAAAAGCAGGGTATCCGCTTCACACTGGCAAAATAAGGGGCTACATTTCCCCATCTGACCCTCAAATCCCTTGAAACGCTATACCCTGACATAAACCACTGGTTTAAAAGACAATGACTCCAATAATTTATATCAAGTCCTGCTTCCCTACCCCACACCTCCACCCTAAATGAGCCTGTCCCCTCTGTGTTCCTCTGTCTAATTCTGTAACAAAATCTGAAATCCAGCCTCCATCAGATTCTGGCTAAATATCTCTGACCTTTGAATATTGTCTTATTTTAGCCCATAATGAAATCAGCAGCTACTGTCAGTGCTATGTCAGTGCTAAAAATGGGTTACACTTTGCAAAATAAGTTTATTCTTTAACAATCTTGTACATTAGGCACCAACACTGAGGCTCAGCTGCCCGTGGTCATAAATCAAATAGTACGTACTCAACAAATAATAGCTGACAAGTTTGATAGCCAGAAAACGGCAAAGCTGGGATGCAAACCCAAGCAGTCTGACTCCCAAGCCTCTTAACCATTCTTAAGAGACCACCTACCTCCATTCTTCTTCAAACATGTTTTTCCTGTTTGCCACCTGAATAAGCGGAACCACCATCCACCCAGCTGGTTAAACCAGAATCACTCAGAAATCTACCTCTCCTTCATATTATTCATAACTGCCAGTGTTAAAATTCTAATTGCTGGCTAGGCACAGTGGCTCATGCCAGTAATCCTAGAACTTTGGGAGGCCGCGGCGGGTGGATCACGAGGTCAGGAGATCGAGACCATCCTGGCTAACATGGTGAAACCCCGTCTCTACTAAAAATACAAAAAAAATTAGCCAGGCGTGGTGGTGGGTGCCTGTAGTCCCAGCTACTCGGGAGGCTGAGGCGGGAGAATGGCGTGAACCCGGGAGGCGGAGCCTGCAGTGAGCGGAGATCGCACCACTGCACTCCAGCCTGGGCGACAGAGCAAGAATCCGTCTCAAAAAAAAAAATTAAAATTGAAAAAAAAAATTCTAATTGCTAAGTAGCCCTCACCTGTCAATTTCTCCCCATCCCTACGATTCCACTTCTCTATTTCACATCTCATATGGACTGCACCTGGTCTCATCTCTCTAAATCCATTCTCTATGTATCAGCCCAAGTGACTGAAGATAAAATTTGTTCATGACACTATGAATATGTTTTCAGCCACCCTCAACATAAGGTTCAAACTCTTTACTGAGGTTGATAAAGCCCTTTAAAATTCAGTCCCTGACTACATTTCCCCATTCCAGCTTTACTGAACTTTTTTTTCCCATCTTCCTGCCTTTAACATGCAGTTTTATCTATTCCAGCAATGTCGTCTCATTTTCCCATCTCTCTCTTAGCTAACTTCTAAGAGTTCTCGGCTTAAATATCATTTTCTCCAGAAAGCCTACCATTACACCAAATACCTCTCCTTTGAGTTCTCTCCAATTCCTAAACCACAGCACTAATTCACATTATAACCACCTGTCAGCTCATTTGCTCTCTTCTCTAAGCTATTAAAGTCCAAGATGGCAGAGCCTCTATCATGTTTAACACTGTACCCCAAAACCTACAGGGTCTAGTACAGAATAGACAGTAAATCTTCGTTGAAAGAACTCTTTTATTCTACCTTTTTGCACACCACCTCTCATGAAAATGTTTCTTGACGATGCCTTCCGTCTCTCATCTACCAAGTGTCTTACCTAGAGAAGATATTTAGGACTTTTGAATAAATTCAAGACTTTGCTCACTAGTCAGACCGTAATTTTTAGAAGGAATAAGAGCATCCTGACTAGAAGCTTGATAAAACCTGGCTATCCAGAAAATAAAGAATGGCTGCTAACTATAAAAGCTGTTAGAAGAAAGGGCCTTAAAATCTTAAAAGTCTTTGTATTTTAACCAAATACCTTCATAGTGCAAATATGATAAATTCACATGCATTTTACTTTTACATACTCACAACAAGATAGTAACACAGACTAAAGCTGCAGTGTTTTCCCAAGTGAATCTTCATTTTAACCAAACTCACAAAGCATTTATGGAAATTAATACATCTGGCAAAGCACCAGACTTGAATCAAGCAGTATCAATGCTACAGTGTAACAAAAGTAAATTAAAAAACTCAAGATGTAGAAGCAGTAGCCATATCAGCAACCATTCTTCTAGGGAAGGGACCCACATACACGATCCTTCCCCAAGAACTTTGATGCTACCCCGCTGAAGAGTTTAAGCACAAAACACAGTGCTTGTATCATATAAGTAAGGACTTTCATAGAGGAAAACTGTAATATAAATGCTTTTTTTTTTTTTGCTTTTAAAGGATACTGCAATATAAATATATTAAGCATGGCCTCAAATATCCAACATTTTCCTATCTTACATTTTAAACCAAAGTTAAAAGAACCTACAGGCTTTATAAAGAACTCTCTTCACAGCACAGCTGTAGTTCACTTTAAACAAAAAATGTTCCCTTTGTGCTATATCCTTAGAAGTAAACATAATATACAGATAAATGAGAAGTTTCGATTCTGCATCAAGCATTATTCAATCTCACCTTCTGATATAAACCTGGATACAGTCAAACTTGCAAAGCATTCACTTAATATTTTAGTTGAAACAAACTTAAAAGGTATATGGGTTTTCGGTGAAGGAGACCTTTGTGAGTTTCAGTGGTGTCCTTGGCACTCAGAGGTTCAGCTGAAGTCCCGACTGGTGAGGACAAGTGGAGCCACAAGGGTCCAGACGTAAAGCAGGAGGCAGACCCAGCTGGAGCTGATCTTGACCCACACAGCTGGCCACTTGCTGGTCATGCTCTGAAACTTTGCATCAGGGCTAAGAAAACAAGAGAGAGTCAGGTAGAAGAGCCTGGTCTACCTGACTTCTATCAGCCTCCTGCAGCCCCCCAGCCAAGGCCAAGAAATTCTCCAGTGAAACTTGGCTGGCACTACCCCCCAGTAGGGTTGTAGGGGACCAGAGGAAGCTGCTATTTTTAATTCTTATGACCAAGAACTAAAGAGCTCATTGACTCTGCCTCTCAAATGACTTTTCTTCTTGCCAGCATGAAAGACCCTATCAGGGCAAAGTTCTTTAAATGTTCCTAGTTACTGGCAAAGGTCTAGATTGAGATAGCCTCCCTGAAACTTTCCTTCCTTAGTACATTATTACGTGAACAAGAATGCTCTGACATGGCCATCTCTATACACAGAAAATTAGTGAACAAAGATGGGTCAGATTGCTTTATGTCATGATTTTCTCTCTCAATTAACTCAACTCTGTAAGAGCTCCCAATGATTTGCATTGCAAAGAATTCCAATGGGTTTTAAATGCTAGAGGGGATAAAGTCAAGAGTATTTAACCCAACTTCATTATATGGGTAAGAGCAAGGGTTCTGAGGTCAGGACAATGAACGAGATTTTATAGGCCATCCAAGGGTTTTATGGTCTTCCGTCTGTTTTGTCTGTGTCTCCTACCTGTACCAGCTGGTCAGGGTCATCATGATGTACAAGGAAGCCAAGCAGAGCATGAGGTGGAATAAGGAGTAGCTATACTGCACTCCCTCTTTCTCGTTGTCCACAGCCCGCCGAGGCTGTCCATCTTCTTCATCACTGGCACCACTGGTAGTTGTATCACCAAGGATGACGCTGTCACTCCCTGACAGGGTCAGCTTGTCTACTTGGCTATTAGTGGAAGTGCGGATGCTGGAAAGTGATCCCAAGGAAGACAAATCAGAAAGGGGCCATGACAATGAACTGCTGCCACTGGCCTATATACAAGACACTTACTGCTGAGCTGTTCCTACTTTGGAGACTGAAAGCTTTCTGAAGATCCTGCTTAAAGTTCTGAACTGCTGCCTGTCAACATAAGACTGACGTCACTGTCATCAGTTACTACTTGATGTGATGGCTTAATTGCTTAGGAGTTTCATAAAACACACTATGCTCTCTGTGTCTGTTTCCGTGACTTCACAAGTGCCGCTTCTATGATTGGAATGTACCACGTGCCAACCTCCTTCCAACTAACTTACTCATCCTTCACTTCTCTGACTTGCTGTCATGTCCTCTGGAAGGCCTTCCCTGACATCACCCCTCACTGGCTAGGTTACAAGACACTCCTCCGACTTCCCACAGCTTCCTAGGCTTCCTTCTGCCACTGCACGTATCACTCCTGTCTTCCTTGCTATTCAAAGAATGCTTTAACAGTGACCTTAGTCTATGTAATTCTAGCACTACAGATGTTCACTAAAAGTTTGTTAAATGACTGAATAAAAATGTAAATACAAAAAAAGGACAAAAATTACATGCTCGTTTCAACAGACACAGAAAAAACATCTCACAAATCCAATACCTTTCCATGACAAAAACAGTCAAAGTAGAACTTCCTCAGGCTGACAAAAGGAACAAATAAAAAACCCAGAGCTAACATCATACTTAACAGTGAAAGACTAAAAACTTTCCCCCTGAGATCAGGAACAAGACAAGGATCCTACTCTCACCATTTCTATCCAACAATGTAGTAAAATTCTAGCCAGAGCAAATAGAAGAGATAAATGGTATCCAGACTAGAAAAGAAGTAAAACTATCTCTATCTGTAGATGACTTCATCTTGTTTATAGGAAATCCTATGGAATACATACACATGCAAACTATTAGAACCAATAAATAAGTTCACCAAAGTTGCAGGATACAAGATCAATATACAGAAATCAGGACTGGGTGTGGTGGCTCATGCCTATAATCCCAACTACTTGAGAGGCTAAGGTGGGAGGATCGCTAGAGGACAGGAGCTCGAGACTGGCCAGTGCAACACAGCAAGACTGTTCCTAAAAAGATTAAAAATTAGCTGGGCATGATGGTGTGTGCCTGTAGTTTCAGCTACTCAGGAGGCTGAGGTGGGAGGATCACTTGAAACCAGGAGCTTGAGGCTGTAGTGAGCTATGATCACACCACTGCATTCCAGCCTGGATGACAGAGCAAGACTTCTTCTCTTTAAAAAAACAAAACAAAAAAAACCCCACAAAAATCAATTGTATTTCTTTCTTTTTGAGATGAGGTCTTACTCTGTCACCCAGGTGGACTGTAGTAGTACAATCACAGCTCACTGCAGCCTTGACCTCCTGGGCTCAATTGGTCCTCCCACCTCCCCAAGTAGCTGGGACTACAGATTGCACCACCACACCTGGCTAATTTTTATAGAGACGGGCTCTTACTATCTTGCTCTGGCTGGTCTCAAACTCCTGGATGCAAGCGATCCTCCCACCTCAGCCTCCTAACGTGTGGGGAATACAGGCATGAGCCACCGTGCCTGGTCACCAATCATATCTCTATACACTAGCAATAAACAACCCAAAAGTTAAGCTAAGAAAACATACATTCATTTATAATACCATCGAAAAGAATAAAATACTTAGAATTGTATTTAGAATAAAACGCTTAAAAACAAAATAAGTTTAAGATTTGTATACTAATAACTAACTATAAACCACTGAAAGAAATTAAAGACCTAAATAAATGGTTTAAGTAAAGAAGACTTCAGTAAGGTATCTTCATGGTCACAGACTGGAAGCCTTAATATTGCTGAGATGACAATACTCCCCAATTTGGTCTATAGAGATTCAACTCAATCCCTATAAAAATCCCAACTACATATTGTTTTGCAGAAATTGACAAGCTGATCCTGAAATTCACATGGGAATGCAAAGGACCCATAACTGCCAAAACAATTTTGAAAAAGAACAAATTTGGAGGACTCATACTTCCTAATTTCAAAACTTACTACAGGCTGGGCATGGTGGCTCACACCTGTAATCCCAGCACTTTGGGAGGCCGAGACAGGAGGATCACCTGAGGTCAGGAGTTCGAGACCAGCCTAGCCAACATGGTGAAACGCTGTCTCTACTAAAAATACAAAGATTAGCCAGGCATAGTGGCAGGTGCCTGTAATCCCAGCTACTTGGGAGCCTGAGGCAGAAGAATTGCTTGAACCCAGGAGGTGGAGATTGCAGTGAGCTGAGATCCTGCCACTGCACTCCAGCCTAGGTGACAGAGCAAGACACTGTCTCAAAAAAATATATATGTACACAGCTCTGTAACTGAAGCAAGTAAAGAACTTTTCATTAAAGAGAGTGAAGTTTTTAAATTTCCCATGCTGCTTTTTGAAAGCAAAACAGCTTCTTCACTTTATTATCAACCTCCATGAAAATCTTGTTCTAAGTACCTTTTAACTTACCTAGAATACAAAAGGCAGAGAACAAAGACAAACAGTCCAATAAAATTATCTGAATCCAGTAAAGACCCACTCTTTGATAGTGGAGTAGGGGTAGGGACCACAGCAGTTGAATTTCCAGGAGCGAGGGTTGGTGCAGTTATGCGTGTAATAAAGCTCATCAGGTTGGGGTTGCAGGAACGATCTGAAAATGAGAAAATTTGTATTATCCTTGGTTATAGCTCATCTTGTTCCAAGAAAGAACTTGAGGAGTTCCCTACATATCATTCAGTCATGATGTGAAACATGGGAATGCTTTACTTAAAAAATCTGAAACTTAGCAGTCAGTAACACATTTGGTCACAATCAATGACTTAGAATTAGGAAAAAAAAGAAAAGAACAACAGAATCTGTCAAATTTCATAAATATCATTATTGATTTTATTGGTTTTGTAGTTTGACTGACAAATCTTTTTAATTCTTTAAGTGCCAAGGTTTTAAGCACAGAAGTTTATCTCTATTTTGGTTTTTACATAGTTACTTAAGAACAAAATGTAAGTTATCATTGGTGGAGGAGGGGTCTGCATTATTTTCCTTTAAAAGAAGCCCACAGAATATCCCACTGAGAAACAATCCTATAATAACTACAAAAGGAGATTTCCTACAGCTGTTTCTTCTACAGCCTGTGACATCAAACTAAAATTCAGTCACAACAAAGGGCCAAAGCCCTTGACCACGGCTCTTAACTAGTTTGACTCAGCCTAGGTTAGGTAAAGCCTAGACCATCTAAAGGACTCTGACCCTTTAGACTGTCAGTTATAAATAGCTATCAAGAGATGTGGGGACTAAAATGTGAAAGGTAAATACCTACAAACCTACAGTGAACACTGTACGTTTAAGTTTTGTTTGCTTGTTTCACATTTGCTCTAGCTCTAGTTTTTGTACCACCTATGTAAAGGCTGATTTCCTACTTTCTTTTTATCAAATGAATGTGTTATTGACATTCCCTTACCAGGTTCATTGGACATGGCTGACCAGGTGAGGTACATAGTGTAGAGGGTGATGAGGGAGGACTGCAAGAGGCCGGAGCGAGGCTGGTGTTCCTATGGAATCAAAAGGAAAACAGTGGCACAGGGACTGCCAAGGGCTGACTTTCCAAAATGCAATGCACTTCTCTGGGGTTAATTCAACTATCAGTAACTGAGAACTTTCGGGTTCTTCTCGGGAGTTGAAAGGTGACAAGTAACCTTTCAGTTCAGTTAGCTTGCAAAAGAACCCAGAAAGACGAAGCAAGTACTACTGGTTCTCAAGGCATTTCACGATCCTAGAAATTCCTGTGCATCACACAAGGACTTTGATTTTCCACTCCCTTGGTGTAGTGAAAAGATCTAAGATCAGCTCTGCAACTAATTAGTAGCTGGGAGAGGCCTATCACTTCTTTGAGACGTCTGTTTTCTCACTTTTAAAAGGAAACGTGATGTCTAGATAGAATTTTCATATTTCATATCTATAACTCCATGAATTTTTTTAAACATTTTTTTTTTTTTTTTTTTTTTCTGAGACAGAGTCTCACTTTTGTCACCCAGGCTGGAGTGCAGTGGTGCGATCTCAGCTCACTGCAACCTCCTCCTGGGTTCAAGTTTCTCCTTGCCTCAGCCTCCTGAGTAGCTGGGATTACAGGTGCCCGCCACCACACCCGGCTAATTTTTGTACTTTTAGTAGAGATGGGGTTTTGTCATGTTGGCCAGGCTGGTCTTGAACTCCTGACCTCAGGTGATCTGCCCGCCTTGGCCTCCCAAAGTGCTGGGATTACAGGCATGAGCCATCGCGCCCAGCTGGAGTTTCGCTCTTATTGCTCAGGCTGGAGTGCAATGGCGCGATCTCAGCTCACTGCTACCTCCGCCTCCAGGGTTCAGGCTATTCTCCTGCCCCTCAGCCTGCCAAGTAGCTGGGATTACAGGTGTGCGCCCCCACGCCTAGCTAATTTTGTATTTTTAGTAGAGATGACGTTTCACCATGTTGGTCAGGCTGGTCTTGAACTCCTGACCTCAAGTGATCCACCCGCCTTGGCCTCCCAAAGTGCTGGGATTACAGGCGTTAAGCCACCACACCCAGCCTAAACTATGGTATTTAGAACTCAAGAGCATGAGTTTTGTTTTGAAATATTAAAATCAATTATTTTTCACAGTTTAATTCCCCTAAAATATCTTGGCTAATGACTCATAAGAATCATTCCCAGCCACATGCGGTGGCTCACAACTGTAAAACCAGCACTTTGGGAGGCTGAGATGGGTGGATCACCTGAGGTCAGGAGTTCGAGACCAGCCTTGCCAACATGGTGAAACCCCGTCTCAACTAAAAATACAAAAATTAGCCGGGCATGGTGGCAGGCACCTGGCCAAGGCAGGAGAATCACTTGAACCCAGGAGGTGGACGTTGTAGTGAGCTGAGATTGCACTATCGCACTCCAGCCTAGGGGACAAGAGTGAGACTTTGTCTCACAAAAAAAAAAAAGACTCATTCCCGGCCAGGCGTGGTGGCTCACGCCTGTAATCCCAGCACCTTGGGAGGCCGAGGCGGGTAGATCACGAGGTCAAGAGTTCAGCCTGGCCAAGATGGTGAAACCCTATCTCTACCAAAAATACAAAAATTGGCCAGGCCCGGTGGTGGCTGCCTGTGATCCCAGCTACTCGGGAGGCTGAGGCAGAGAATTGCTTGAACCCAGGAGGCAGAGGTTGCAGTGAGCCGAGATTGTGCCACTGCACTCCAGCCTGGTTGACAGAGCGAGACTCCATCTCCAAAAAAAAAAGCACTATAAATTTTCAAGTTACCTGGGTTTTTTTTTTAATGATAGTGAAATTCATTTAATTATGATATAGGCATGAAATAGAATTATGAAGACTTTATAATATGGAAAAATGTTCAAGTGGATAAACTTAGACATAAATTCATAAGAAAGGGTACCTAGATTTTAAGCTTAGAATTAAAAACCTTTCACAGGAGAAAGAAGTAGTAAACAATCATACCTGAATTTTTGGGTGGATCGATATAATAGAAGCCACAACGCAAAGGATCAGGTTAATACTGATGAAGAACTTGTTTTCTGTGCAGCCATCTGGTTTGGTGTAATATGTATAGAGCAGCCCGACACAGATGATTGACAGGATATAAAAGGCACTTGTGAAAGACAGTAAAGCTGGAGAAAGGGAAACCAATATGAATGACCACAACTATAATAAACTAATAATGAAGGCCAATTTTCTTCCACTCCATATAAAAATGAAGAGACATTATTTCACTTTTCTGCGGTAATTTACAGTAAAATTACAGAGGTCTCAAGGTTAAAGTATCAAGACTGTATTCAATTGGCTTGATGCTAAATTCCAAAATCCACCAAGCAACTGAATTCACTTCCTGAATTACCTGATTTGATTTCATGGGTTGATTACCAGACATTTGATCATTCCAGCTAGAGTTTACTGCTACCTATACGTTAATTAATGTGTATTGTGAGCTTTTCTTAGGAACCTAAATGATTCCTTTACCCTCAAAATGACCCAGTTCACAGCAAGCTCCATGCCAGGATGGTGTTAGAGGAAAACAGAATACACACACTGGTATCTTTTTATGACAGTTTTTTCCCCTGCAGCCACTGGCTATCTAAACCCATTTCCCATCACAAACAATAAGACTACATCCCTGAACTGGAAAAGTGGCTCATTTGCTATTTTTTAATATCTAAAGTAATGGTCCTTGGTCCTTTCCATTCACACTAAAAATCAACAATTAGCTGTGTTGGCTGAACATGGTGGCTCATGCCTGTAATCCCAGCACTTTGGGAGGCCAAGGTGGCTGGACTGCTTGAGCCTGAGTTCCAGACCAGCCCAGGCAACATGACCAAACCCTGTCCCTACAAAAAATACAAAAATCAGCCAGGCATGGTGGCATGAGGCTGTAGCCTCAGCTACTTGGGAAGCTGAGGCAGGGGGATTGCTTGAGCCCAAGACATAGAGGTTGCAGTGAGCCGAGATGGTGCCACTGCACTCCAGCCTGGACAACAGAACAAAACCCCATCTCAAACAACAAACAAAACAATTAGCTGTGTAGCTCTGAAAATTAGAAAACATGAAACAGCACATACAGTACACTCAGACCAACTGCAAGAATGATGAGCTCAGCTAACTTGTATTCAAGCCAAAGCCCAGATGTAAGAAAACTAGTTTCTACTTATCTCAATGAATTTTGCATGTCTAAAATTAAATGATGTATATTAAGTTACTAGCACACTTCTTAATGTTTTCACATCTGAATATACAAGATTTTTCTACACTTAGTTACTGTAAAGTATGACCAATTTGCAACTCAATAAATTCTTCTAGAGTTGTATGATCCAAAATGAATTAAAGAAAATAACAGCCGGGTGTGGTGGCTCACGCCTGCAATCCTAACACTTTGGGAGGGCAAGGCAGGTGGATCGATTGAGTCCAGGAGTTCCGGCAACATGGCGAAATCTTGTCTCTACAAAAAACACAAAAATTCGCCGGTCGTGGTGGTGTAGGCGTGGTAGTGTGGGTGTGGTGGTGTGCACCTGTAGTCCCAGCTACTTGGGAGGCTGAGGTGGATAGCTTGAGCCAGGAAGGCAGAGGTTGCAGTGAGCCATGATTGTGCCACAGTACTCCAGCCTGGGTGAGAGAGTGAGACCCAATTTCAAAAAAAAAAAAAAGAAAAAAATAGATAAAAATAAAATTGTCATTACAAACAATTTAAATGACCAACACTAGGGTAAAGGTTAAATGAATTATGGTATACTCTGCTATGGAATGCCATGGAATTGTATGGAATGGAATACCATGCAGCTTACAGTAAACTCCATGCCAGGAGCTTGAATGCAGGTTAAATGAGTAAGACATACCTACACTCACTGGTAAGGAAGGATATTCATCATGTAGGAAGTGAAAAGAGCAAGTCATGGAACAATATACAGTACAATCCTGTTTACATTTAAATACAAAAGCAAGGTGAATGCATAAATACATAAAGGTTCAAAAGAGTGGCTACATCTGGAAAGGAAAATGGGTTGCAGATAGGTGGAGATTTGCATGTTTTAGTCTTTATAAAGTTCTATCATTTGTCTTTATGGTAAACATAGTATTTTTAAAAACATATGTAAATATTTTAAAAAACTAAATCAAATGAAAATAAAACTGCGCAATTCAATAGTATGTACTGAAAGCATTTTAAAATATTCATACACTTTGACTCTTCTATTTCTGGGAATTTGTCCTAAGGAAATAATCAGAAATGTGTGCAAATGTATATTATGAAGTAGTAAGTGCTCTAACATAGCCAAAATATATTCGCAAGCTACTGTTAACTCCTATTATCACTCTAGAAATTGTAAGTGCCCCTTTCCCACCAGAAAGTTTTTCATAGCAGGTATGGGGTCCCTCTCTGAATAAGGCCATAAGGACTACTCACTCCTATCTGCCTAAAGTAGGTGGGCAGCTGTCCCATATGTTGAACCCATCTGAGTTTCCTCTCCATGGAAACAAGGTTATCAAAACCAGAACTAAGTCACTAAATATAACTGTTTTTCCTTATCTAAACACATGTAATTACATTATGACTCTCAAAATACATAAATTGGGAAAATCCAACAATTTATATTATCTGTGCTACTCTCTTCCAGTGATGCATATAATTCAGAGCCAAATTCAGGAAACTGTAGATTTTTTTTCCTTTTATTTAATGTTATTATTATTTTTAGAGACAGGGTCTTGCTCTGTCACCCAGGCTGCAGTACAGTGGCATGATGATAGCTTACTGCAGCCTTGAACTCCTGGATTCCAGAGATTCTCCTGCCTTAGCGTGCTGAGTAGCTAGGACTATAGGTATATGCCACCATGCCTGGCAATTTTTTTTTTTCTAATGTAAAGATGGAGTCTCAATATGCTGCCTAGACTGGTCTTGAACTCCTGGATTCAAGCCATTCTCCCACCTTGGACTTCTGTCCCAGAGGACTATAGCTGCTGGGACTATAAAGATGATTGTTATTGTACACCATGCTTAATGTAGCAGTATGGCTAACATAGGTGAGTAGAGATACCTACCAGCATACCACAACCTTGGGTTTCCTTCTTCCATTCGATTTACCCATGATTCATTCCAAGAATGAGCAAAATCTACCAGCAGCACCAGCTGAATGAGGATGAAGAGGGCGGCCCCTATCATGCCAACAACAAACCAGACTACAAGAACCAAGAGAACAAAGTTATTCTCTACCATAGAGTAACATTTCAGAAGATCCAACATTCTGAACGGATTTCAATTAAAACAAGACAGAGGTGGTAAAGACATTCTGTCTCCAGCAGTACAGCAAGATTCCAAACTCAAAGGCATTCTTAAAAGCTTTCTACTGGGTTTCAGACCTTTTAAAATATGTTTTACCTTGTGCCAAGGGAAGCCTGGGACCTGAGTTCCAAATGATACTATAAGTCTTTTCTTCTAGAGGCAGGAAGATCACAGTAGAAATCTAAAGATGTCACCTGATGCCATGCTTAGGAAGTAGGTTAAGACAGAGATAGGGGAGCACAAGAGTTTTAAGTCCTTATTTTGACAGGCTCTCTGATTAGCTTTGTATTCCATCAAGTGAGAACACAAACTATTAAGATACTGCCAAAAGATTAACATATGGTTCCAGAAAATCTGAGAGGTGCAGTGAATGCCTCCTGACCTAAATCCACGTATTAATAATGAGTTGCAGCCAGGCGTGGTGGCTCACACCTGTAATCCCAGCACTTCAGGAGGCTGAGGCAGGTGGATCATGAGGTCAAGAGTTCAAGACCAGCCTGGCCAAGATGGTAAAACCCCGTCTTTGCCTAAAATACAAAAATTAGCTGGGCGTGGTAGTGGGCGCCTGTAATCCCAGCTACTCGGGAGACTGACGCAGAGAACTGCTTGAATCCGGGAGGTGGAGGTTGCAGTGAGCCGAGATCGTGCCACGGCACTCCAGCCTGGGAGACAGAGTGAGACTCTGTCTAAAAAATATATATATATATTGAGTTGCAGGTACTAAGTCATATTAATTGGATACCATCTCATTTACTTGTCAGTTCTACAAAAACAGTAATTAAAAGGTAGTTTTGTTTTGTTTTGTTTTTTGAGACAGAGTCTTGATCTTTCGCCCAGGCTGGAGTGCAGTGGCACGATCTTGGCACACTGCAACCTCTGCCTCCCAGGTTCAAGCAATTTTGCTGCCTCAGCCTTCTGAGTACCTGGAATCACAGGCGTGCACCACCACGCCTGGCTAATTTTTGTATTTTTAGTAGAGACAGGGCTTCACCAAATTGGCCAGGTTGGTCTCAAACTCCTGATCTCAGGTGATCCGCCCGTCTTGGCCTCCCAAAGTGCTGAGCTTACAGGTGTGAGCCACTGCACCCGGCCTAAAATGTAGCTTTAACTCAATCATCTATAGAGTTTATATAGTTTAAAATTAACCCCCTCAATGGTGAACCCTACCTGAGCTGAAATAGCCCCCAGGGATGTAGAAAGATCCAACCATGATTCCAATAAGGGCAGCAATTTTGAAGAACCAAAACCTATTAAAATATAAAAATGCATTTATGAAATGCTAAGTTTCACCCTTACACTGAGAAAAATTCACTTCTGAAATGCAAAAATAATAGCTTAATAGCTTTTTTCCCAACATGATTGTCTGGACTATTTTCTTCATTTGACTATTCATTTAATAGGCTAATTCATTTAATATTTCACACAATTAAAGGACAACATTAGCCTAGAGGATAAATCACTCACATTTATTACCAGAGAAAACTGAAAATTTAGAGTATCCCTACTTTTAGCACTTAAAGGTAGGCATTTTTCTAGCATTCTGGGAGTTCTAAAATAACAGTGTTAGGTACACACAGAGCCATTAACTGTAAGGTCTGGATGAAAAGTAATCACAAATATTTACAACACAGGGCACAGATACCTTGCCCACAATGACACAGCTCATCACTGGCACCTGATTTTCAGTTCATGATCTTTAATGACTGCCTTGTATGGCAGAATGGAAAGAACCAGGCTTTGGAGCTGGACAGACCTAAGTTTCAATCTTAGCTCCAACCTCCAACTGGTTAACAGGTCTCAGGCAATTTATTAACCTCTCTGCAGTTCAGTTACTACATCTGTAAAAAGGGGATTATAATACACATCAAGTTTATAAAACGCCATTCAGTCTTTGAGAATTAGAAATACGGCTGGGCACAGTGGCTCACGCCTGTAAGCCCAGCACTTCAGGAGGCAAAGGCGGGCGGACCACCTGAGGTCACAAGTTCTAGACCAGCCTGGCCAACACGGTGAAACCCCATCTCTACTAAAAATACAAAAATTAGCCAGGCATGGTGGCAGGTGCCTATAATGCCAGCTACTAGGGAGGCTGAGGCAGGAGAATCACTTAAACCCAGGAGGGGGAGGTTGCAGTGAGCCGAGATCACGCCATTACACTCCAGCCTGGGTGACAAGAGTGAAACTCCATCTCCAAAAACAAAACAAAACAAAACAAAAAAAGGGAGAGAATTAGAAACATAGGTAAAAGGTGGTCAGGAGTCAGAAGCAATAGAATATGTAAATCAGTAGCACATATATATTCACTGACTTTTTGTACACTGTTTAAATTTATCAGGTACATGTTTATCTTTAGACAAGAGAAGGAAAAAAGTGTGTGTGTACGTAGTATCTAGCATAGTGCTTCAACTATTTAACAGGTGTTCAATAAAAATCTAAGAACACGAAGCAAAGGAATTTAATAGAAGAAAATAAAAAGACAAGACCCCCTATCCCCTCCATGTTACAGCAATCTAATTGAAAATGACATTAAAACAATTTCACATGCATAATAGACCAGAAATGCATCTGAGCCACTCATTTACATATTCCATTGATTTCATCAGAATGGCAATATTAACTGCTGAAGGGAAGGAAGAGCCCCACCATAATGTAACCAGTTAATCATAAATCTAACATACCCATTGTGTACTGCCGCTCGGAGATCTTTACTTGTTTTTACTTTGAACATAAGCAGAGAAAAGACAAAGAAAAAGATGGCCATGGCAAAGCTGATCCGATACACAGCTTTATAACCAACCAGCACATCACAATCTTTATCTGCATTTATATCAGCCTCATGGATTTTAAATCCCCCTTCACAAAATCCAGGAATCTGGAAAAAAGCAATTTCAATGTTACGAGAATATCTACATTTAGACAGACACTCTAACCCACTGCAGGAAAGCCTGGATTTAGAAAATTAACTACTTCAACAACTGCAAGACTGACTATGGAATTTTTCTCTTTGTCTTCCGATTCATTTACAATCTTGTTACCAAACAGTATAAATAACATGCATTTTAAAAATAAAAATGCTCTCTCGGCTGGGCACGGTGGCTCACATCTGTAATCCCAGTATTTTGGGGGACCGAGGTGGGTGGATCACGAGGTCAGGAGTTCAAGACCACCCTGGCCAGCATGGTGGAAACCCTGTCTCTACTAAAAATACAAAAAATTACCCGGGCATGGTGGTGCATGCTTATAATCCCAGCTACTTGGGAGGCTGAGGCAGGAGAATTGCTTGAACCAGGGAGGCGGAGGTTGCAGTGAGCCAAGATCATGTCACTGCACTCCAGCCTGGGCAACAGAGTGAGTCTTCATTTCAAAAAAATATGCTCTCTCTTCTTTGCCCTTTTAGGATGAAGAGGCTGTGTGCCACTTTCCTGTGAGATTTTCCAGCTACGACTGAGTCCTTCCAAAGGTGAAGAACTAGTCCAGTTTAGATGCTTCGACCTTTAACACATAAGGAAAGAAAATGTTTTGGAGCCACCCTTTTAATGTTTTCTCTCAGTTGTTCGACTGGAGCCCAGATGTTCATTCTGTATTTCCGGAAAAGGACTGATGTCCTCATATTTCTGTGTTTTGACCACACCCCCATATAAGTAAAAAATCTCCAAATTACAACCAACTTGATTTACAATGAAGAAATAAAACTAGAATTTTGCAGAATATAAAAATAAAAATAACCAATACCTTAAGGGCACTGTTACTTCTTACCTTCTTCAAGTAAGTTTCCATCTCTTTTCTCTGCATGATATAGGATACGACAGTGCTCAGGAGGAGAATGAAAGCATAAATGAGGCGAGTCACTGTGGAATTCTTACTGTTAGGACAGCAACTACACAGCAAACATGAGGCACCGCTGCAGAGGCATGGAACCTGGAATGAGCACACCATGGTCACCTGAGACCGCCTTCAGTATACTCCTTTATGACACAGATGTCACAGAAGAGAAAGCGAGGCAAATCAGGCTTTATAGTTTTAACTCAGAGAATCATGGCTGGGAGGAAGTGGTTAAAAGTACGGGCTCTGGAGTAAATATTATTTCTGCCACTTTTTACCCCAGCAAGTTACGTACTCTAACCCCATTTGACCATTTGTAAAATGAGCTCAATAATGGAATTTTCCTCCCTCAGACTCTGCTGTATTAAATGAGCACTCAACACTACCTAAAATGCATTAACAGTTCAATAAATGTTAATTATATTCTGAGAGCATCATTTGTTTTAAAATATGAGAAAAATATAAACCTAACTCCACTTGCTGCTTACTGCGAATCCAAGTTACCAAAGCTGACACTACAACATAAAGCAACATGCCGGGCGTGGTGGCTCACGCCTGTTATCCCAGCACTTTGGGAGTCCGAGGCGGGTGGATCACGAGGTCAGGAGATCGAGACCATCCTGGCTAACACGGCGAAACCCTGTCTCTACTAAAAATACAGAAAAAATTAGCCGGGTGTCGTGGCGGGCGCCTGTAGTCCCAGCTACTCAGGAGGCTGAGGCAGGAGAATGGCACGAACCCGGGAGTCGGAGCTCACAGTGAGCTGAGATTGCGCCACTGCACTCCAGCCTGGGCTACAGAGCGAGACTCCAACTCAAAAAAATAAAATAAAATAAAATAAAATAAAATAAAATAAAATAAAATAAAAAAATAAAGCAACACTACATGGAAACCCTCTGACAAATAATAACAGCAAGGGCCATTTAGCTCAATTCAAGAGGAACCAGGTTCCTCAGAAAGTTAAACACAGAATGACCATATGACCCAGAAAGTATATACCCGACCCCAATAGCTGTTTTGCTTGAAACAGCTATTAAAACAAAAGCTTGTACACGAATATTCACAGCACCACTATTTACAATCACCAAAATGTGGAAACAACCCACTGTCCATTAATTGATAAGTAAATATGGCCTAAGCAAAAATATGGTATATCTGGCTGGGTGCGGCAGCTCACACCTGTAATCCCAGCACTTTGGGAGGCTGAGGTGGGCAGATCACCTGAGGTCAGGAGTTCAAGACCAGCCTGGCCAACATGATGAAACCCCATCTCTACTAAAAATACAAAAATTATCCAGGCGTGGTGGCTCATGCCTGTGGCCCCAACTACTCAGGAGGCTGAGGCAGAGAATTGCTTGAACCCGGGAGGTGGAGGTTGCATTGAGCTGAAATCATGCCACTGCACTCCAGCCTGGGCAACAGAGTGAGCCTTGGTCTATCTATACAATGGCTTATTCAGACATAATAGATACATACATGATAGAACACAGGTGAACCCTGAAAACATCATGCAAAGTTATTTAAAAAGCCAGACATGAAAGGTCACATACTGTATTAGTGCATTTATATAATAAAATATCCAGAATAAGTGAATCTAGAGACAGAAGATTAGGGGTTGAAGGGAAGGGAAATGGGAGTGATGGTTTAATGGGTAAGGGGGTTTCCCTTTAGGGCGATGAACTAGACAGATGTGATGGCAGCAAAACATTGTGAATGTACTAAATGCCACTATACGCTTTTTTTTTTTTTTTTTTTTTTTTTTTGAGACAGTCTCACTCTGTTGCCCAGGCTGGAGTGCAGTGGCACAATCTCGGCTCATGGCAACCTCCACCTCCTGAGTCCAAGCAATTCTTGTGCTTTAGCCTCCCAAGTAGCTGGGACTACAGGTGTGCAATGCCACCCCCAGCTGATTTTTTTTGTATTTTTTAGTAGAGACAGGGTTTTGTCATGTTGCCCAGGCTGGTCTTGAATTCCTGAGCTCAGGCAATCCACCCACACTGGCCACCCAAAGTGCTGGATTACAGGCGTGAGATACTGCACCCGGCCCACCAAACATTTTGAAATGGTTAATTTTATGTCAACTTTACCTCCTTTTTTTTAAAGAGTAACCTAGGGCCGGGCGTGGTGGCTCACGCCTATAATCCCAGCACTTTGGGAGGCCAAGGCAGGTGGACCACAAGGTCAGGAGTTCAAGACCAGCCTGGCCAAGACGGTGAAACCCCATCTCTACTAAAAATACAAAAATTAGCCGGGTGCAGTGGCAGGCACCTGTAATCCCAGCTACTCAGGAGGCTGAGGCAGGAGAACTGCTTGAACCCGGGTGGCCAAGGTTGCAGTGAGCCAAGATTGTGCCACTGCACTCCAGCCTGGGCGACAGACTGAGACTCCGTCTCAAAAAAAAAGAGTAACCTAGATCTTTAGTCTGCTAAAATCTGTTAATGACCACACTACATGAAAGAAGATATAATTTTATTTCTTTTTTTCTTTTCTTTTTTTTTTTAAGACAGGGTCTCACTCTGTCTCCCAGGCTGGAGTGCAGTAAAGCCATCTTGGCTCACTGCAACCTCACCCTCCTGGGATCAAGCAATTCTACCTCAGCCTCCCAAGTAGCTGGGATTACAGGGATTACAGACACGTGCCACCATGCTCAGCTAATTTTTGTGTAAAGACAGGGTTTCACCATGTTGGCCAGGCTGGTCTTGAACTCCTGACCTCAAGTGATCTGCCCGCCTCCGCCTCCCAAAGTGCTGGGATTACATGCATGAGCCAATGCACTCGGCCTTTGTTTTGTTTTGTTTTAAAGAGACAAGGCGTCACTCTTTTGCCCAAGCTGGAGCACAGTTGTGTGATCATAGCTCACTGCAGCATCGAACTCCTGGGCTCAAGCGATCCTCTGGCCTCAGCCTCCTGAGTACAAGCAAGCATCACCATGCCCAGCTAAGAGAGGATATAATTTGAGTCATTATGCTTGATTAGGAAACTGCTTGAAATTGCTCTGAGGGGTGACATTATCAAGTCATATTACAAGGACAGGCTAATTCAGAATTAGCAGAAGTAAACAATGGATAACTCTGGTCTTAAAATATGGTCCCAGGAATAATCTTCATTTTTTTATAGATGGTATCTTGTGTGCACTTTATGATAATTTTGTGTGGTTTGCAGCAGGGTGCTAACATTCTAAAAAAGTTCAGTTTTCTCATCTGTAAAAATGAGCATAATACCACCTACTCGAACAGGGTGATTGAGCAAAGAATGAGATGATGTCAGGAATATAAAGAACCTAGTATAATGCCTGACATATATCAGGCTCAATATATCGTGGTAGCCATTATTATTTGTAATTGCAATAGCAATGGGAAATTGACCAGCCAGTCTCAGTCTCCAATTCTTAACTACAGTATAGGCCAAACACTGCAGAGGCATGTCCTCCACAAATTCTTATGTTGAAGTCCTAATGCCCAATTCCTCAGAATGTATCCTTACTTGGTCACTGCAGATGTAGTAAGTTAAGATGAGATTATATGGAGTAGAGTGAGCAGCTAATCCAATATAACTGTGTCCTTATAAAAAGGGGAAACTTGGACAAAGGCTTACAACACAGGGAGAATTCCACATGCCATGTGAAGGCAGAGATCTATAAGCCAAGGAACATCAAAGACTGCCAGCAAACCAAAAAAAAAAAAAAAAAGCCAGGGGAGAGGCATGATACAGATTCTCTCTCACCACCCTTAGAAGGAACCAACCCTGCTGACACATTCATCCCAGACTTCCAGCATCTAGAATTCAGAGATAAGAAATCACTGGGTTTAAGCCACTCGGTCTGTGGTACTTTGTTATAAAGCCCTGGCAAACTAATAAACTTACTTACCTATAGTTGTCTTAAGAATGTAAATATCTCGAAGGGGAGACTATCTTTACAATGTTATATCTTTTGTATCTTTACAGAGCAGGTACTCAGTAAATATCTGTGGGACAAATCTGTCCTACTATATGTTATGTCATTTTTCTATTTCAGTAAATGACAACTCTATTCTTCCTGTTGCTTGGGCCCAAAACCTGGAGTCATCCCGAATGCCTTCCCTTTTCCCAAAATCCTCATCCAATCTGTCAGTACATCAGCTCTACCCTTAAAATATATCTAGAATCTGACCATTTTCACAGTATCCTTAGCTATCACCTTTGTCCAAGCCACAACTATCATCTCTTATCTGGATTAAGTGCAAAAGTTCCCATCTCACAGCTGTAGCGACCCATTCAGAAGCTCTGAGTTGGCCGGCACAGTGGCTCACGCCTGTAATCCCAGCACTTTGGGAAGCCAAGGCAGGCAGATCATCTGAGGTCAAGAGTTCAAGACCCGCCAGGCCAACACAGTGAAATCCTGTCTCTACTAAAAATGCAAAATTAGCCTCAAAAAAAGAAGCCCTGAATTGTTATAAAGATTATTTTAAGCTTTTAAGCTGAAGGCATCTGAGCTTCAACAGACACAGAGGAAAAAAAAAAAAGCCTTCTGGGAGCTTCTCTTATCTGACTAAAAGCAGCAACTTCTGGGAAATGAGGCTGCCATAAAGTCCCTCTCCAGGGCAGTTTTAAGATCATGAAGAAGCTGGAAAGACCTGCCATACCTGCATAAACAAGTACTACCACAAACGTATTTCCTATTTATTCCCCTAAAAACAAACTTGTCTTTCCTAAAGAAAGCTATTTGTTCTTCTCATAGAAGCCTTTGTCCCAGCTTCCTTTTTCCTACTAAATTAGAAAGCCTTGGCTGGGTGCAGTGGCTCACACCTGTAATCCCAGCACTTTGGGAAGCTGAGGCGGGCAGATCACCTGAGGTTGGGAGTTCAAGACCGGCCTGACCAACATGGAGAAACCCCATCTCTACTAAAAATACAAAATTAGCCAGGCGTGGTGGCACATGCCTGTAATCCCAGCTACTTGGGAGGCTGAGGCAGGAGAATCGCTTGAACCTGGGAGGTGGAGATTGCAGTGAGCCAAGATCCCACCATTGCACTCCAGCCTGGGCAACAAGAGTGGAACTTGTTTTCTCAAAAAGGAAAAAAAAAAAAAAAAAAAAGCCTCAAGTTCTAACCGCCCCCTTTGAGTTACTATTACTGAGCACTCCTGTGTGTACATGTCTTGCATGCAGAAACTCTTGTTCCTCTAAATAACCTGTTTTGTCAGTTTCATTCACAAGCCCCCAGAAACAGAACCCAAAAGGCTGGAGGAAGATTCTTCCCAGCCTACACTGCTTTACCTTTACTTTTCTACCATCTATTCTCCACACAGCAACCAGAATCCACCTCATTAAAACACAGGCCCAGATCACATCACTCCTTTTTTCAAACTCTGTAATAGATTCCCATATAACTTAAGAGTAAAAGCCGGGCCAGACGCGGTGGCTCACACCTGTAATCCAAGCACTCTGGGAGGCCGGCGGATCACGAGGTCAGGACATTGAGACCATCCTGGCGTGAGCCACCATGCCTGGCCTTCAACTCACCAGGATTTTCTAATGTGATAGAAGATAAAAGAAAAATTGTACAGTAAACGATTATTTCATAAAACTTTGTCTCTATATGGGTGCATCAGATCACAGATCAACTATGTACAATCTTTCTTTAGGTCAAGGTCAGAATAATTAGAAAACCACTGCTCTCAAGAAAGCCCTTAAAAATGGAACACTCTTTTGATTTAGGACCAACAACCTTAAAATACATTCTGTTCCTAAGAAATAGTGGAATGAAGCCAGGCATGGTGTCACACACCTGTACTGGCAAGGCTGAGGTGGGAGGATCACTTGAATCCAGGAGTTCAAGGCTGCAGTGAGCTATGACTGAGCCACTGCACTCCAGCCTGGGTGACAGAGCAAAACTCTGTCCCCCTCCAAAAAAAAAAGAAAAATAGTAGAAAGAGCTGAAACAGAATCCTTGGTGTAATACTGTCAAATATATGTATGTTTGGTTCCCATTTCCTGGCATACAATTTCTAAAATCCTTGGAATAACCAGCGTCTTTTTGTATGCTAATGAGATGGCTGGTGACTGGCAGCCCCTAGGTGGCTTCATGATGGGTGAGGGTCATAGGAGGAGGTTGGGACTTTTCAGTCTCACCCCTGACCCTCCAAGGAGGGGCTGAAGGTTAGGTCAGTAACCAAAAGCCAATGATTTAATGAATGCTGACTACATAATGAAGCATGCATAAAAGCCCAAAAGGACAAAGTTCAGAAGAACTTTTGGCTGGGCATGGTGGCTCACACCCCAGGAGTTCGAGACCAGCCTGGCCAACATGGCGAAATCCCGTCTTTACTGAAAATACAAAAATTAGCTGGGCGTGGTGGCATACACTATAATCCCAGCTACTCCGGGAGGCTGAAACATGAGAATCCCTTGGAGGTTGAAGACAGCCGAGATGGCGCCACTGCCCCAGACAGAGCATGGAAGCTCCAGACCCGTTCCCTCTACACCTTGTCTTACATATCACTTCATCTGTATCTTTAAAAATATATTAATAGTAGCCATAAAAAAAGAAGAAAATCATGTCCTTTGCAGCAACAAAGATGCAGCTGGAGGCCACTATCCCAAGTGAATTAATACAGAAACAGAAAACCAAATACAGCATATTCTCGCTTACAAGTGGGAGCTAAACACTGGGAACACAGACACGAAGATGGCAACAACACTGGAGAGTCCAAGAGTGGGGAAGGACGCGGGGGGGATAGGGGTTGAAAAACTACCTGTTGGATACTGTGTTCACTGTTTGGGCAACGGAATCATTAGAAACCCAAACCTCACGATAAGGCAATATACCCATGTAACAAAACTGCATATGTACCCTCTGAATCTAAAATTAAAAATACATAAATACACAAAATAAAATACTTTTATAATAAACCAGTAAACATGTTTCCTTGAGTTTTGTGACCAAATTAATCAAAGCCAAGGAGGGAGGTCACGGGAACTTTGATTTATAGGTGGCCGGTCAGAAGCACAGGTAAAACAACCTGAGGCTTGCCATTGGCACAGAAAGTGGGCACAGTCTTGTGAGACTGAGCCCTCCACTTGTGTGATTTGATGCTATCTCCAAGTAGAGAGCTTCGGAATTGACTTGTAGGGCACCAAGCTGGCATCCCCTGCAGACCTGACTGTTTGCCTGATGTTTGGGGGAAAATCCCCAAACACCACACATCAGGTGTCAAAAGTGTGTTGTGAGTACAGCAGGAGAAACTGAGTGTGCTTTTTCTACACACTTGGTCAATTACATCAGCTGGAGAATGAGGAATCAAGGAATCACGCTCCTCTGAAGTGGGTAAATGAGGGAACTCAGCATATTCTTTTATAGGCCCTATAATTTTCTCTTTAAAATGTTTACAGTTTACAAGGCGATTAAACCTTCACTTCACTGTCACAATCGTTCTCGAAGAGAGGAATGCTGGGGTGATTATCCTCGGATAAATGACTTATAGCAGTCCCAAAATATTCAGGCCCTGGTTTCCAATTTTGAATAACAATCCACAAGGGCTTCTTTCCCTTGCACCTGAACTGCAGACAAGCCTCCGCTAAAACCCCAGCTTTGCCACACACTCTGTAGTTTTGGCAAATCCCGTGCTAGGGGATAAAAATATTACTTGAGCCACCTAGAACTAAATGATGGCACCTTAAGAGGTGCTTCGGGAGGAACTGGAGCCCCTCGCTGGGAGCTGTCATTCCTTGGTCCCTCTCCAGCTCCAGAGGAACCTAGTCAGGAAGCCTCGCAGGGCGGAGCCATCCGAATTGTAAACAATGGCGGCCTAGCCTCTTCCGTTCCCCGAGGAACCCGGAGGGCGAGCCGCCTAAGCTGGACCTGAGGGTATCGCGGATTTGCGTCTGGGGCCCCGGAGACCCTCTGTAGCCCAGGGCCTCCTGACATCCCGAGAGCCTCTGGAGCCAAGGCCCGTGCAGCTCTGGGCTCGAGGCCTTTCCCCGCAAACCGCAGGTCCGGCGAGGACTCGGGACCCCGAACTCACCCAGCTGGCGAGGGAGAAGACACCCAGCACAGCCCCCATGGTGACGCCAGTGATGGAGGTGGCCGGTCCTGAGGCTGCTTTCTAACACGGTGGTAACTGCCAGCTGAGGTGACTCCCCAGGAACACGACGGTTTCTCAGGCCGGAAACGCAGCCTTCCACAAACGCACGGATGCGTCACGGCGTGGCCCCGCCCACCGTCCGCGACCGGAGCGGCAGAGGGGGGCGCCTGTCATTGGCTGAGGGGGAAGGCGGGGCTAAACCATCCTGGGGTTGCAGGAACTGTGAAGGTGTCCTTACATCATTTGTATTCATTGTGCAAAGATCTGGAGGTTACAGAAGTGTACAGAGAGGCACAGTACGCTCAGAATTTATTCTCTAGTTAATAGGAGATCTGACAACATAAATGCACCGTGCCCCAATGTAATGAATACGATGAAGTAGTATGGGGGAATAGGCTTTCAATAAAGGTGTATTTAGTGCCTCCTATTGTAAGGGGAAAGTAATTTAGCTGGGCAGTAGTCTTGGAAGGCTTCTCTGAAGGATTTATTTTTTAATCTGCGAACTAAAGGATGAGTCCAAATTAACCTAGAAACGATGGAAATCGTATCCTAAAATGTGGGATGCACCCCCTTTGGGAAAAATGAATGGCTCTAAGGGTGCATGAAGGACATTAAGCGATATTAAACAGCAGAGTGAGAACGTCCCATTTCAAACCAACAGGCTAGTTGTTTGAGGCCAGTATGGTATTTAACATTTTTCTAGTATTTATCTCCCTTTCTAACAGAGTAAAGCCTTCATTTTCCAGATCTCTCAAACAGGCAACCATGCCTGCAGTTTTAAAATATTGTTTTGTTTTGAGGTGTGTGTTAGCAATAACCTTTTCATTTCTTCCGAGCAATGCTGATTTCCCATTTAAGCAGTGATGTAAATATTCCTTTCAAAATACATGTCAAATTTGAGAGTTCACTTAAAGAAGAAAATGAAAACACTTTTTACTTACACATATAATAGTTTAGGTGGAATGTGGCAAACGATGATGTCTGGACAACAAGGTGTCACACTTCAATCTCTTCTCCTGTGGTGTGTTAATCTTCCCTGATAGATAAAACTCTCTGGAAGGGGATTCATAATTGAATTCCTTCTGGATTGTCAGCCTTTAGTTTGATAAGGGAAATTCATGAAAAGCCCCTCTCTCCATGTGCTGTTCCCCAAGCAATCATCATACCAGTGTGGCATATTTGGGGTTGTTATTTCCTGGATTCCTTGAAAATGTATTCCAAATTCATCTTTTACAGAACTGGAATGAGGCTCAAAGTTTGCCCAAGGCCATGAAAAGGGCTGATGAAAGAAGAAAGAGAACTACTCACATTTAATAATTCCTACCTCTCTTTTCCCAGATCCCTCTCCTCACCACACATACACAAATACCAGCTCAAGTCAAGTTGCTTCAGGACCACTGAACTTTCCAGGTAGTCCTTAACATTCTTGCTTCTTCCTGTCTGAGTATTGCTGGTCTGGACTTAAGAGAGCTAAGACTGTGATAAATTTTACAGATCGAATTCTACCAGAAACATACCTGTAGTCAAAAAGAATTAGGTTTATTTAGCTTGTTCAGAAAGGGAGAACACATACCAGAGAAAATATAAGGTGTCTTGGTAAGAGGTGACTGGGGAGAACTTATTTTAGGATTTGGGTTTATGCTGGGTAACTAAATCTAAGGAGAGTTTAAGGAGGAGGAGAACAGTTTTGGATTGGACACAGTCAAGGAGTAGAGGCAATTCAGTGATTAGGTATCTTACAAATTTTTATCCAGAAGGAAGAAGGATTAAAACAAGGCTAGATTAGTCCTTGGAAAAGTGTGATACCCTACCTTGTCTTAACCTGAATTGACTCTCCCTTAGCTGAGGGAGACAGACAAACTCCATTTTGGCTCCTTCACTTGCCGCTCCTTACCCATCCCACTTCCTCAAGGATTTAACTTGTGCAAGCTGACTCCCAGCACATCAAAGAATGCAATTAACTGATAAGATACTGTGGCAAGCGATAGCTGCAGTTTCCAGGAATTCACCCGGTTGATAGTACCCTAAGCCCCTGCATTTTTGTCCGGCTGATGGTACCCAAAGCCCCCACATCTATCACCTTGTGATGGATTTAAAGCCCCTGCACCTGGAACTGTTTGTTTTCCTGTAACCATTTGTCTTTTTAACTTTTTTGCCTGTTTTACTTCTGTAAGATTGCCTCAGCTAGGCTCCCCTTCCCCTTTCTAAACCAAAGTATAAAAGAAAATCTAGCCCCTTCTTCGGGGCCGAGAGAATTTTAAGCACTAGCCATCTCTCAGTTGCCGGCTAATAAAGGACTCCTGAATTCGTCTCAGAGTGTGGCGTTTCTCTATAATTCGCTCGGTTACAAAAAAAGAAGCAAAATCCACTCATATTAGTCAGAATTGGAAGATGTTGAGTCCTATTTGCGGTACCAGAGTGGCTTTGTCTGTATCTTGATCCAACTACATGGTGGTCTTGTCTGATCTTTGTTTATATTCTGTGATCACTGTTTTTGTTCAGTTAGAAACATTAGGTCTAGCTGTCAGCTGAACAGTTTTTCATTTTCTTACCTGTAAGCATTTGTCCTCCCACATGTAGGATCCCACCCATCTCTTAGTGTTTCTGGCCCTAACTGGTTGAGTGTGTCACTTCTACTTGGCCAAAGCGAGGAGAGCAGATCTTTGTGATCATCTACTCCAATTTCCCGCCTCAGGCAGAAACCCCTCAGCAACATCTCTTCTAGGGTAGGGGGCTCACTGCCACCCAAGGCAGCTCCTCCCATCTTTACACATCCATTGTCAAACCTGTCAGGCCTCTGAGCCCAAGCTAAGCCATCATACCCCCGTGACCTTCACATACACATCCAGATGGCCTGTTCCTGCCTTAACTGATGACATTCCACCATGAAAGAAGTGAAAATGCCCTGTTCCTGCCTTAACTGATGACATTACCTTGTGAAATTCCTTCTCCTGGCTCATCCTGGCTCAAAAGCTCCCCCACTGAGCACCTTGTGACCCCCGCCCCTGACCATCAGAGAAAAACCCTCTTTGACTGTAACTTTCCTTTACCTACCCAAATCCTATAAAACGGCCCCACCCCTATCTCCCTTCGCTGACTCTCTTTTCGGACTCAGCCCGCCTGCACCCAGGTGAAATAAACAGCCCTGTTGCTCACACAAAGCCTGTTTGGTGGTCTCTTCACACGGACGCGAGTGAAAAAACCTAGGTTATTTCCCCCCGTATGTTGTTGAAAAGATAACACATGTACTTGGTTATAACATACTGCATAAAGGAGCACATGGTGAAAATGAAGTGTCCTTCCCACCCTTCCCCCACCCCCATCTCCCAGATCTCCTTTCAGAGTTCCTACAGGAATATGCATATGCCAGCATTATGGCACTTTTTTTTTTTTTTTTTTTTTTGAGACAGAGTCTCGCTCTGTCGCCCAGGCTGGAGTGCAGTGGCACAATCTCGGCTCACTGCAACGTCCGCCTCCTGAGTTCAAGCGATTCTCCTGCCTCAGCCTCCTGAGTAGCTAGGATTACAGGTGCCCACCACCATGCCTGGCTAATTTTTTTTTGTATTTATAGTAGAGACAGGGTTTCACCATGTTGGCCAGGCTCGTCTTGAACTCCTGACCTCAGGTGATCCACCCGCCGCTTTTTTTTCACTTAACTTATTAGTTCATTCGATAAATATTTACCATGCTATTACTATGTGTCAGGCACTGTTGCCAGTGATAAGAAAATAGTACAGAACAAAACAAAGTGCCCACCCTTAAAAGACCTTATGCTGTAGGGAAAAAAGACAAGCAACAAACACACACGTATATAATATAACACTCAGACACTGACAAGAGCTGTGAAAAAAGAGAAAGGAGAATACAGAGTTGGTGGGGGTCCATTATTTTCTTTTCTTTATTTTATTTTATTTTATTTTTTTGAGACAGGGTCTCACTCCGTCACCCAGGCTGGAGTGCAGTGGCATGATCTCACCTCGCTGCAACCTCAGCCTCTTGGGTTGAAGCAATACTCATGCTTCAGCCTCCCCAGTAGCTGGAATTACAGGCACATACCACCATACCTGGCCAATTTTTGTATTTTTAGTAGAGACAGGGTTTCGCCATGTTAGCCAGGCTGGTCTTGAACACCTGACCTCAAGTGATCCGCGCACCTAGGCCTCCCAAAGTGCTGGGATTACAGGAACGAGCCACTGCGCCCGGCCCTACTATTTTCAAGAGTAGTCTGGGCAGGTCTTTTAGAGGGCTTGACACTGGAGCACAGACATGAGGGAACCGAGGAAGCAAGCCATAAAGATACCTGGAGGAAGAGCAGGAGAAAATGCCCTGAGATGAAAGCATGCTTTAAGGCAGGAAAACAGAGTCTGGAGGCGGGGAACAAAAGGCTGATTCACACTTCAGCTATGACAGGAAATATCCTCTCCATAGGGTGTAGGCCAAGTAAATGACTTTGTAACTTTACTTCATCCTTTTCATTTACATAGGGCGTGTCCCAAGTAGAGGGTATTTAAACTCCCAAAAATTCTGTAACAGGGGCCCTTGAGCTCCTATGCTTGGGCCCCCTCCCACACTGCGGAGTGAATTGGTGAGATGGAGTCTTGCTCTGTGGCCCGGGCTGGAGTACAGTGGCTCAAACTCGGCTCACTGCAACCTCCACCTCCCAGGTTCAAGCAATTCTCCTGCCTCAGCCTCCTGAGTAGCTAGGATTACAGGTGTGCACCACCATGCCCAGCTACTTTTTGTATTTTTAGTGGAGACGGGGTTTCACCATGTTGGCCAGGCTGGTCTCGAACTCCTGACCTCGTGATCCGCGCGCCTCGGCCTCCCAAAGTGCTGGGATTACAGGCGTGAACCACCACGCCCAGCCCGTACTTTCATTTTCAATAAATTCCTTCATTCCTTCTTGCTTTGTGTGTTGTGTCCAATTCTTTGTTCAAGATGCCAAGAACCTGGACACCCTCCAATGGTGACAGCTGAGAGGGAAAATGGTGAGAGATGAGGTTGGACAAGTATTCAGGGGGCAGTTCACTTCCAGCCTTGTTGATGGTGACAACAACTCTACATCTTATTCTAAATGTAATGGGGAAACAGTTGAAAGCTTTTGAGCAGGTGAGGGACATGGTCATGCTTACTTTTTTTTTTTAAGCTGGAGTTTCAAAAAAAAGCCTTCAGCCACCGCGCCAATTGTGTTTACATTTTATTTTATTTATTGTTTTGAGACGGAGTCTCACTCTTTCACCAGGCTGGAGTGCAGTGGCGTGATCTCGGCTCACTGCAACCTCGGCCTCCTAGGTTCAAGCAATTCTCCTGCCTCAGCCTCCCGAGTAGCTGGACTACAGGCGCACGCCACCACGCCCAGCTAATTTTTGTATTTTTAGTAGAGACATGGTTTCACTATGTTGGCCAGGATGGTCTTGTACTCTTGACCTCGTGATCCACGTGCCTTGGCCTCCCAAAGTGTTGGGATTACAGGCATGAGCCACTGCGCCCGGCCGTGTTTACCTTTCAAAAGGATCATTCTGGCTGCTGGTTGGAATAAAGACTGGAGCAGGGATGGGTTAGGGTTGAGGGTTATAGTAGAAGCAATGGCGGGACTAGTTCGGAGACTATTGCCGTATACATAGCTGAAACTGCCTTTGCAAAATTATGACGGAGACAGTGAAAAAGATCTAACTTCATCTTCGTTCTAACCTTTAACCTGTCCTTGTTCCTTCCTGGGTGTAGGCTGAACTAACTTTGGGAGGAACTTAGTTTATAGTTTAAAACAAAGATGATAACAGCCCCTTCCCAAAACAAACCTTCCTCTTGTCTGGGTACTAGACTGCCTTTGTAGGACTAACAAATTAGCCACAAGATTAGAAATTATGGTTTAGGAGTCATGCAGCTGGAGGCTACAAGATTCTGACCCTCCCTGAACTTCTGCTAAGATCAGCGCTTGAGATATTTTTCAGACCCTGAACTTGATGGATCAGCTGGCACCACACAGATTGATAAAGTGGCTCATCTGATCTTGTGGCCCGCACCCAGGAACTCAGTGCAAGAGGACAGCTTCAGCTTCCCATGATTTCATCTCCTACCTGACCAATCAGCACTCCTTGCTCACTGGCTTCCCCCCACCCACCAAGTTAACCTTAAAAACTCTGATCCCCAGCCTGGAGCGGTGGCTCATGCCTGTAATCCTGGTACCTTGGGAGGCTGAGGCGGGTGGATCACTTGAGGCCAGGAGTTCTAGTCCAGCCTGGCCAATATGGTGACACCCCTGTCTGTACTAAAAAAAATACAAAAAATTAGCCAGGCATGGTGGCGCATGCCTTGTAGTCCCAGCTACTCTGGAGACTGAGGCAGGAGAATCACTTGAACTGGGGAGGCAGAGGCTGCAGGGAGTGGAGATTGTGCCATTGCACTCCAGCCTGGGCAACAGACTCCGTCTCAAAACAAACAAACAAACAAAAAACTCTGATCCCCAAATGCTCAGGGAGACTGATTTGAGTAATAATAAAGCTCCGGTCTCCCACACAGCCGGCTCTGTGTGAATTACTCTTTCTCTGTTGCAACTCCCCTGTCTTGATAAGTCAGCTCTGTCTAGGTAGCAGGCGAGGTAAACCCCCTGGCTGGTTACACAGCTTGAAGACAGCTCTGTATCTAAACTGTATCTACGTCTATATCTACCTTGGTCCCTCTTAATTCTTGCTACGGTAATCTATTTTATTTTATGGATGTATCATAATTTATTTCCTCAGTTCCCTAAGGATAGACTTTTTTTTTCGTTTGAGACAGAGTCTCGCTCTGTCGTCCAGGCTGGGGTGCAGGGGCGTGATCTCCGTTCACTGCAGCCTCTGCCTCTCGGGTTTAAGCAATTCTCCTGCCTCAGCCTCCCAAGTAGCTGGGACTACAGGAGTGCGCTGCCACGTCTGGCTAATTTTTGTATTTTTAGTAGAGATGGTGTTTCACCACGTTGGCCAGGACGGTCTTGGTCTCCTGACCTCATGATCCGCCTGCCTCGGCCTCCCAAAGTGCTGGGATTACAGGCGTGAGCCACCGTGGCTGGCTTTTTTTTTTTTTTTTTTGAGACAGGGTGTCCCTCTGTCACTCAGGCTGGAGTGCAATGGCACAGTCTCTGCTGACTGCAACCTCCGCCTGTCGGGCTCAAGGGATCCTCCCACCTCAGCCTCCTGAGTAGCTGGGACTACAGGTGCACACCACCACACCTGGCTAATTTTTTTATTTTTTGTAGAGGTGAGGTCTCACTATGTTGCCCAGGCTGGTCTTGAACTCCTGGGCTCAAGCAATCTGCCTGCCTCAGCCTACCAAAGTGCTGGACTGCCCAAGGGGTTCACCTTGCACGCTGCCTAGACAGAGCTGATTAATCAAGAAGGGGGAATTGCGACAGAGAAAGTAATTCACACAAAGCCTGCTGTGCGGGAGCCCAGAGTTTTGTTATTACTCAAATCATCCTCCCCGAAAACTCAAGGATCAGAGTTTTTAAGGATAATTTGGTGGGTAGGGGGCCAATGAATTGGGAGTGCTGATTGCTTGGCTGGAGGATGAAATTGCAGAGAGTCGCTGGGCGCGGTGGCTCATGCCTGTAATCCCAGCACTTTGGGAGGCCGAGGCGGGTGGATCACGAGGTCAGGAGATGGAGACCATCCTGGCTAACACGGTGAAACCTCATCTCTACTAAAAATACAAAAAAACTAGCCGGGTGTGGTGGCGGGTGCCTGTAGTCCCAGCTACTCGGGAGGCTGAGGCAGGAGAATGGCGTGACCCCAGGAGGTGGAGCTTGCAGTGAGCCAAGATCGCGCCACGCACTCCAGCCTGGGTGACAGAGCGAGATTCCTTCTCAAAAAAACAAAACAAACAAACAAAAAAACCAGAAATTGCAGGGAGTCAAAGCTGTTCTCTTCTGCTGAGTCAGTTCCTGGATGAGGGCCACAGAACTGGTTGGCAGGTCCAGTGGGGCCATCTGGTTGTTAGAAATGCAAAAACCTGAAAAGACATCTCAAAAGGCTGATCTTAGGTTCACAATAGCGATTTTACCACAAGAGTAATTGGGGGCCAGGCACAGTGGCTCACGTCTGTGATCCCAGCACTTTGGGAAGCTGAGGCAGGCAGATCACTTGAGGTCAGGAGTTCAAGACCAGCCTGGCCAACATGGCAAAACCCCGTCTCTACTAAAAATACAAAAATTAGCTGGCGTGGTGGCAGGTCCCTGTAATCCCAGCTACTGTGGAGGCTGAGGCATGATAATTGCTTGAACCTGTGAGGCAGAGGTTGCAATAAGCCAAGATTGTGCCACTGCACTCCAGCCTGGGTGACAGAGCAAGACTCTGTCTCAAAAAAACAAAACAAAAAAATCTTATGACCTCTAGAATAAGAATAATGGTGGGTACTATTTAGAACTCCAGCCCTTCTCATCTTGGCTTGGTGGCTGGTGGCCTGTGGCCTTTCATTTGTTTTACAAGAACAGTTTAGCTTTCTGGAAAGGGCTATTATTTAAATGATACACTAAATTCCTTCCCAAGGCTAGTTTGGCCTGGCTTGGCATGGTGGCTCACACCTACAATCCCAGCACTTTGGGAGGCCGAGGCGGGAGGATCACCTGACCAACATGGAGAAACCCTGTCTCTACTAAAAATACAAAAAATTAGCTGGGCGTGGTGGTGCATGCCTGTAATCCCAGCTACTCAGGAGGCTGAGGCAGGAGAATCACTTGAACTCAGGAGGCGGACATTGTGGTGAGCCAAGTTGGCGCCATTGCACTCCAGCCTGGGCAACAAGAGTGAAACTCCGTCTCAAAAAAAAAAACAAAAAACAGAAAAACAAAAAAAACTGGTTTAGCCTATACCCAGGAATGAACAGGACACTTTAGAGGTTAGAAGGAAGATGGGGTCAGTTAGGTCTGATATCTCAGTTATGATTTTTTGCAAAGGCGGTTTCAGGATGACAGGTGTGAGCCATTGCGCCCAGCCCCTGATAGATATTTAGACTGGTCGCAACCCTTTTGCTTTTACAAAAATGAATTAATGAATATATCCTCTGTGCTCAGGTTTCAGCATATCTGCAGAGTTATTCCAAGAAGTGTAGTTGCTAGACACAAGGAAAAATAAATTATTCCTCATATTGAAATTAAATCTGGTGATCTAATTCTCCATCAAAGAAACCAATTTATTCACTCTTTGCCACACCACCCCTTCAGAGACTATAAAAGAGAGGAATCTGCCACCCCTCCCACATCAGTTTTCTTGTCTTTAAATATTCCCAGTCTTGGCAGGGAGTGGTGGCTCACGCCTGAAATCCCACCATGCTGGTAGGCCCAGGCGGATGGATCAGCTGAGGTCGGAGTTCGAGACCAGCCTGGTCAACATGGCGAAACCTCGTCTCTACTAAAAATACAAAAATTAGCCAGGCTGGTGGCACCTTCCTGTAATCCCAGCTACTCGGGAGGCTGAGGCATGAGAATCGCTCAAACCCAGGGGGCAGAGGTTGCAGTGAGCCGAGATTGCGCCACTGCACTCCAGCCTGGGCGACAGAGTGAGATTCTGTCTCAAAACAAAAACAAAAACAAAATAACAAAAACCCAGTCTACCAAGCCACCACCTGAGGCCCTGTCTCCTCCTCGCACGGTCCCCATTTGAGGTTACAGAGAGATAAACTGAGGCACAAGCAGCACCCGCGGCCCAAGACCTCCCCCTGGCCTCACTGTCCCCCTTTCCGTATCTTCCCCGGGCCAAGTTCCAACCCGGATCCCTCCTTCGCAGCCCAGCCCTCGACTCCCACCTCGTCCCTCCTCTGCCCCCTCCGCGGCTGCGGAAGGGGACGCGAACCGTCCTGGTCCCATCCGAGCCGCCGTAGCGCGAGTGCCGCGGGAGTTCGGCAGCCCAGGTCGCCAAGGCAACGGGCTCCGCTGCGGGTTGCGCGCTGCGGGTTGCGGGCTGCGGGCGCTAGGCTGCCCCGGGGAGGCGCTGCGGACCGGCGGCCCAGGCACGGAGAGGCGGCGAGACCGCAGGTGAGCAGGAGCCGGGCGGCCGGTTGCGGCCCCAACGCTCCGGGCCTGGCGTCGACACGTCGCAGGGGGCGAGGGGCTGAGCCGCCGGGGACCCCGGGGAGGGAGGCTGCGGCCCGATCTTTGTCCCTCAGCCGCGCCGGGGACGGCGCCCCCGGCGCCCTTTGACCCCGCCCCGCGTTCAGGGAGAGTCCGTTTTCGGCTGTTTATTATATTTGTAGCCATTGGTCGACCTCATTCGAAAGTTTCTTAAAAAAAAAATCCCTTCTTGTTTGGGGGCCAGAAAATAACTCAAAACTGTGCAGAAAATTTATTTGTGTGTGTGACTCTTCTGGGACCAGAGAGGATTGACTTCTTTGTGCGTCAGTTTTATCGTCTGCAAAATGGGAATCATGGTAGCACCTGTCTGATGACGTTATTACAAGGTAAATTTATATTTAAAATTCGTGGAGGTAAGCCCTCAATACATGGGAGCTTTTATTATTACTACTACTACAAGGAGGACCATCACTGAGCATTTATTGTGAGCCACGGCCCGGGCTGATAGCCAGGGTAAAAAAGTGAACGAGAGACATCGTGTCCTGAGGGAACTCCACAGTTTTCCGGAGGAGACAGACTCGTAAACAAGAATTCACAGTGATTCCGGTTATGATTTTGGACATACAGAGGGGCTGTGAATGCACAGAGAAAACAGTTAAGCTGGATTTCTGGAGGTGAGGTTAGTGTGGATGATCAGGGAGAGATGCCAAAAGAAGGTGACTTCCAAAATGAGACATGAAGGCTGTCTTTATGTTGGCCAGAAGATGAGGCTGGTGGAGTGTACCTTGCTGTGGGTAGATAAAGCAGGTAGAGAAAGTAGGTAGAGAAAAGCCTTGGGGAGAGAGTGCAGACTTCTTGGGAATCTGCAAGGATTTCAGGCTAGCTGGAGAGCAGATTATGAGAGTTGGAGGGGGTCTGGCTAGATGGTGTTTGAGAGACAAGCAGGTGCTCCTCCTGAAAGACTGTAAGTGTGGAGGAGTTTGGGCTTTGTGTTGGGGGCAGTGGGAAGCCATCAAAGGGTTTTAAGCCGGAGGTGTGTGTCTTTGATCAGAGGTATAGTTTCAGAAAGATCAGTTTTTTGTGTTTCTCTCTTGGTCTTATCATTCCTCCCATCTGTTTTTCACTTTGCAGGCATTCATTTGTGGTGATTCATATATACGTGTGTGTGTGACAGTGTGTGCGTGTATGTATTTATTGTTGAGATGAGGTCTCACTATGTTGCCCAGGCTGGTCTCAGATTCCTGGGCTCAAGTGATCCTCCTGTCTCAGCCTCCCAAGCAGCTGGGACTGCAGGTGCACACCACTGCACCTGGCTAATTAAAAAAATATTTAATGAGCATCTTCTTCTATGTGCAAGGCACTGTGTAGGTAGTAAGGAAGCAGGTCCCTGCCCTCAAGGAGATCACAGATTGGTGGAGAAAATATTCATCAAACAAGTGATTATAATTGTGATGAGAATTGTGAAAAGGGACGCATGTTAAGATCAATCTAGCATAGTTTGGAGATTCAGGTAGGGTTTTGATAAAATGTATGGAGGGTGTAGTCTGAGTTAGCTATCGTGGGGATGTTCCAAGCATTTTCAAAAGTACATTCATGGAGCCAAAAGCAGTCCACTACAACTGGAACTTAAAGATCAATATTGAAAGAGATCCATCCAGAGAGGTTGACAAAAAAAAAAAAGGCTGAGATTATTCAGGGCTACTGCATTGCATACTCTTGGAAGAATGAGCCATGCACTTAGTCTACACTAAAAGAAATGGCTAGAGAAACAGGAACAGGAGAGAAACCGGCAAAGTATAGTAATGAAGGCCAAAGGAAGAGGTTGGTTGGCCTTTGTAGATGTTGCTGAGATGTCGAGTAATACAAGTTAAAAATTAAAATGTGTCCTTTTGGGTAAATAAATATGGAGGTCGGTTGGGACCTCATTGAGCAGATTTGGTGAAATGGTTGGGGCGGAATCTATAATATCAGCAGCTTTCAAAGGTTCAATATAATATATCAGTGGGATGAGTTAAGAGTGGGATGTGAGAAAGACAAAGTGTAGGCAGCTCAGAGAAGTTTGGCTGCGAAGGGAGGTAGAGAGAAGGCTGAGGAGCGATTGGGGAATAGGTGAAGTTTTTTTGAGCATGAGAGAGATTAAATGCTGTTGGCAAAGAGCCAGTGGAGAGAGAAAGGCTGAGAAGACACAGGATATGAAAGGGAGAATTGATAGTATAACTTTCCTGAGAAGGTGGGAGTGGAGGAGCTCCACAGTACAGATCCTTCAATAGGAGTCTGATGCCTGTTACTTTTTGGAGACGTGGGAAGCCAGGTTATTCCTGAAAGGAGTGCACCAGTGTAATGCAACAAAAATAAATAAAGGTATAAGTGTGGAAGGAAAGTCACAATTTTCATTGTCGGCAGATAGCAGGCATTTATTGAACTAGTATTGTGTTAAGTACTTTTCATGCACCGTTCTTTTTTTTTTTTTTTTTGGGACAGGGTATCACTCTGTCGCCCATGCTGGAGTGTAGTGGTGCAATCTTGGCTCACTGCAGCCTCTGCCTCCTGTGCTCAAGCGATCCACCTGCCTCAGCCCCCCAAGTAGCTGGGAATACAGGTGCGAGCCACCACACTCAGCTAATTTTTGTATTTTTAGTAGAGATGAGGTTTTGCCATGTTGACCAGGCTGGTCTCGAACTCCAGACCTCAAGTAATCCACCCGCATCGGCCTGCCAAGGTGCTAGGATTACAGGCATGAGCCACTGCGTCCGGCCTCATGCACCGTTCTTAATGAATAATGTGATGTTTACAACAACCCTGTGAGATAGGCCCTCTAATAATTGCAAATTTATGGATAAAGAAACTGAGGTAACATGCTCACTCAGGGTCACACAGTATTTGAATCTAGGTTTACCTGAACCCAGAGCTTTTACTCTTAACCACTACCTGGATGATATAAATCTCTACCTGTGATATGATTGTCTGCTGAGAAAATTCAAGAGAATTAAACTAAAAATACTTAGATATAATAAGGCTAAGTGAACAGCAGTTATAAGATAGACAAAAAGCAATAGCTTTATGCAAACAAAAATAGAAAATGTAATTGTAGGAGAACTGACAATAGCAACATGAAAAATAAATACTTAGAAATAAACTTAAAAATACATGTACCCAGCTTAGCCACACAGAGTAAGAGTTGGCTGGGCATGGGGATGGGAGGACAGGATGAGTAAGGTAAAGTAGTTTTCCCATGGGAACATCAGAGTATTGATACTGGAGAAGGGGTAGGTTAAAAAAAAAACAGGTGTCTATCATAAGACATCATGAGATATTGACTATCATGTTTTTATAAAATTGAAAAATTGGCCTGGCACGGTGGCTTACGCCTGTAATCCCAGCACTTTGGGAGGCCAAGGCGGGCAGATTATCTGAGGTGAGGAGTTTGAGACTAGCCTGGTCAACATGGTGAAACCCCATCTCTGCTAAAAATACAAAAATTAGCTGGGTGTAGTGGTGCACGCCTGTAGTCCCAGCTACTCGGGAAACTGAGGCAGGAGATTCTCTTCAACCTGGGAGGCAGAGGTTGCAGTGAGCTGAGATTGTACCATTGCACTCCAGCCTGGGTGACAAGAGCAAAACTCCATCTCAAAAAAAAGGACAGTTAGGTGGGAGCTATATATATTAGAAAGATGTTTACATTATATGGTTAGGTGTAAGAAGCAGATTACGGTACAGTATGTTACTGTTTTCTTAAATGTATACATGTTTATAATAAAAATGTCTGGAAATACTAGTTCTTTTTAAAAATGTTAAATCTTTAATTGTGATAAAATTTACCATCTTAACGATTTTTAAGTTTACAGTTTTGTAGTATTAAGTGTATTCATGCTGTGCAACCAATCTGCATGACTTTTTCATCTTGCAAAAGTGCAAAAGCCAAACTATACCTTTAATAGGTTTAGCTCCCCATTTCCGCCTCCCCACCAGCCCTTGGCAGCACCCATTCTACTTTTGTTTTCTATGTGTTTGGTTACTCTGGATACATCGTGTTAGTGGAATCTTGCATTATTTGTCTTTCTGTGACGGGCTTATTTCACTAGCATAGTGTCCTCAAGGTTCATCCTTGTTGTGTAGCATGTGTCAGAATTTCATTCTTTTTGTAAGGCTGAATAATATTCCATTGCATGTTTATACCACACTTTGTTTATCCATTCATCGATGGTCACTTTGAGTTGCTTCCATCTTTTGGCTATTGTGAATAATACTGCAGTGAAATGTAAGTGTACTAGAAAGGTAAGCTGTTTGAGATCATGGGGAAACTTTTATTCTGTTCCTCATTGCCCTAATTTTCCTTTTTTATGAGCATGAATTGCCTTCATAATCAGAAAAAAAATCAGGAAGTATCTTCTTTAGGAGGCTGGGGAAATAAGGGTAAAAAAGGGCAGTGGCGGCGGAAAGGGAAAGGAGAGGGCAGATTTGAGAGACATTTCAGAAGGAGAATCAACAGGACTTGACCAACAAGAGGTAAGGGAGAGAGGAGTGGAAGATGAAGCTTTCCTGGCCTCTGGTGGGAAGGGGCATCAGTCCTGGTGGGGCTTTGACTAGGGGAGGAGGGAGGAAATAAGGCTGGAGAGCCACCCAAGCCTTTGTTTAGCAGTTTGGACTTCTAGAAGGTGGAGAGAAACCATTGAAAGGAAGTGAAATGACTTGATCTGATTTGCACATAGAGAGATTACACTGGCTCTTTCCAACCATTCTTTAAACTGAAGGCAGATAGTGCCAGGTATCCCTTTGTGTTGCTTATACTTGAACTTCTGTTAATTTCCTTTTATTTGAGATGAACCTTTAGTACTGAAGTACACATATCTATTATTCTAAAAGCACCTGGAATATTTTAAACAATGTTTTAGTGTGTGTTTTTTTTTGTTTTTTTGTTTTTTGTTTTTTTGTGTGTGTTTTTTGAGACGGAGTCTCGCTCTGTTGCCCAGGCTGGAGTGCAATGGCACCATCTCAGTTCACTGCAGCCTCCGCCTCCCAGGTTCAAGCAATTCTCCTGCCTCAGCCTCCCAAGTAGCTGGGATTACAAGCACTTGCCATTATGCCCGGCTAATTTTTGTATTATTATTATTTTTTTTGAGATGGAGTTTCACTCTTATCGCCCAGGCTGGAGTACAATGGTACGATCTTGGCTCACCGCAACCGCCGCCTCCTGGGTTCAAGCGATTCTCATGCCTCAGCCTCCTGAGTAGCTGGGATTACAGGCATGCGCCACCACGCCCGGCTAATTTTGTATTTTTAGTAGAGACAGCGTTCTCCATGTTGGTCAGGCTGGTCTTGAACTCCCAACCTCAGGTGATCCACTCGCCTTGGCCTCCCAAAGTGCTGTGATTACAGGTGTGAGCCACTGCTCCTGGCATTTTTGTATTTTTATAGAAATGGGGTTTCACCATGTTGGCCAGGCTGGTCTTGACTCCTGACCTCAAGTGATCTGCCTGCCTCGGCCTCCCAAAGTGCTGGGATTACAGGCGTGAGCCACCGTGCCCTGCCTGTGTTCAGTTTTATCTCAATAACACAGTCTCCTGTAAATATACTTACTTTTTTTTTTTTTGAGACAGAGTCTCACTCTGTCCCTCAGGCTGGAGTGCAGTGGTGCGATTTTGGCTCACTGCACCCTTCGCCTTTGAGGTTCAAGTGATTCTCCTGCCTCAGCCTCCCAAGTAGCTGGGATTACAGGCACACACCACCACACCGGCTATTTTTTTTTTTCATTTTTAGTAGAGACAGGATTTCACCATATTGGCCAGGCTGGTCTCAAACTCCTGAACTCAGATGATCCACCCATCTTGGCCTCCCAAAGTGCTGGGATTATAGGTGTGAGCCACTGCACCCAGCCATCCTGTAAATATACTTTCTGACTTTAGTAGGAGAAATATGAATAATTGGGAAAATAAATGAAACAAAAATAATTCAAGGTAGAGTATGTCACAATTCTGTTAAAATTTAAAAATTTAAAAATTTTCACATTTTACTCAATTCTGACAGCCTCCTTTTGAGAGAAAAAGGACAATATAAGGTATACAGTGTCATATTAAGGAACTCTTACAAAATGAAAATTTGGAGGGTCCAGATGGATTCAGCCCGTCACTTAGCTCCACTCCCACAAACCTGTAGTCTCTGTCTACTTCCAGAGCATTACAGACAGAGGGAGCTAACTGTTGTGCTAACATTTGTAAATAGCTCTGCAGTTTAGAAGAGCTGGATTTCCAAAAGATGTAAATCCATGATATCATTTTAGTCCTCCTAACAATTCTGTGGGGTAGGGATTATCATTCCCATTTTCAAATGAGAAAATTGAAGATCGGAGGATGTGACAGATCCCTCTCAGATACTATATCTAATAAGTCCTGGAGTTTGAATCCAGGTTTTATTTTCTTCTTATATTTTAGCCTTTTATTATGGAAAAGTTTAAACATAGAAAAGTAGAAAAGATAATAAAAGACACCTAATATACTGAGCTTTAGCAATTGCCAACATATGGTCACTTTTATCTATACTGCCTACTTCCATCCCACCTTAAATTATCATAAAGCAAATCCTAGTCATCATATTTCATCCATGAATACTGTACTTCAATATACACATCTAAGAGAGAAGGATTTTTTCCTCCTCCTTTCCCCCCTGTAGTCACAGTTCCATTATTACACCTAAGGAAATAAACAGTAGTCAGTCCTAAATATTACATAATATCCATTTGGTATTCAGTTTCCTCAACAATTTTATAAATGTCTTTCTAAAAAAATGTTTTTTTCAAGATGGAGTCTCGCTATGTTGCTCATGCTGTACTTGAACTCCTAGGTTCAAGTGATCCTCCTACCTCAGCCTCATCAGTATCTGGAAATACAGATGTGTGTCAGTGTACCCAGCTTTTTTTTTTTTTTTTTTTTTTTTTTTTTGACACAGAGCCTCACTCTTTTGCCCAGGCTGGAATGCAGTGGCGTGATCTCCACTCACTCACTGCAACCTCTGCCTCCTGGGTTCAAGCAATTATCCTGCTTCAGCCTCCTGAGAAGCTGAGATTACAGGCACGTACCACCATACCCCACTAATTTTTGTATTTTTAGTAGAGACAGGGTTTCACTATTTTGGCCGGGCTGGTCTCGAACTCCTGACCTCAGGTGATCCGCCCGCCCACCTCAGCCTCCCAAAGTGTTGGGATTACTACAGGCGTGAGCCATCATGCCCGGCCTGCCCAACTTTCATAAATGTCTTTTTACAGTTGGTCTGTGTTCACTGGGATCCAAACAAGGTGCCTGTATTAGACCTGATTGATGATCTCTTAAATCAAGCTTGTCCAATCCGCAGCCTGTGGGCCATATGCAGCCCAGGACAGCTTTGAATGAGGCCCAACACAAATTTGTAAACTTTCTTTCTTTCTTTTTTTTTTTTTTGAATGAAGTTTTGCTCTTGTTGCCCAGGCTGGAGCGCAGTGGCGTGATCTCGGCTCACTGCAACCTTGCCTCCCATGTTCAAGCGATTCTTCTGCCTCAGTCTCCTGAGTAGCTGGGATTACAGGCGCCCGCCACCACGCCCGGCTAATTTTTGTATATTTAGTAGTAACAGGGTTTCACCATGTTGACCAGGCTGGTGTTGAACTTCTGACCTCAGGTGATCCACCTGCCTCGGCCTCCCAAAGTGCTGGGATTACAGGCATGAGCCACCATGCCCGGCCTCAAATTTGTAAACTTTCTTAAAACATTATGAGATTTTTTTGTGTGTGTGATTTTTTTTCTTCTTCCAATGTGGCCCAGGGAAGCCAAAAGAATGGATACCCCTGTTTAAAATCTTCTTAATCTATAGCCATTTCTCCTCTTCTTTTTTCCCCCTTTGCCATTTATTTGTTTAAAAAAGTCATATCATTTGCCCTATACAACTTCTCATATTCTGCATTTGACTGATTACATCTATTTATTTATTTATTTACTTTTCTTAGATGGAGTCTCGTTCTGTTGCCCAGGCTGCTGGAGTGCAGTGGTGTGATCTTGGCTCACTGCAACGTCCACCTCCAGGGTTCAAGCTATTCTCCTGCCTCAGCCTCCTGAGTAGCTGGGACTACAGGCGCATGCCACCACGCCCGGCTAATTTTCGTATTTTTAGTAGAGATGGGGTTTCACCATGTTGGCCAGGCTGGTCTTGAACTCCTGACCTCCAGTGATCAACCTGCCTCAGCCTCCTAAAGTGTTGGGATTACAGGCGTGAGCCACCGCGCCTGGCCAGCATTCATTTAATATGTTTATTCCTTTGATTTTTTTTGTCCATTGTACTTTATAGGTGATGCTGTGCGCATGCTATTGCATCATGTCAGGAGGCAGTAAGGTCTAGTCAGCTCTCTTTGCATGATATTAAGATTGATCATTGGGTTCAGGTGTTGATAGCATGATCCATCTATTATAAGTCTCCCATCAGTCTTTCACAGAATGGCTTTAGCAGCTGCTAATGATCATTGTCTAGATCCATTATTTTATTATATTAGGGGTTGCAAAATGAATTCACATTTTCTGATACCAAGTCACATGCTGTGTTTAATCCCACTATCTCCTAATTAAAGGAAGCCTTTACACACTGTCATCTATGCTCCACTCTGGTAGGTGGAAAAAAAAATTCCTCATTTAGTAGCTCAGCTTAATATAGTAATAAAAAAGAGCCAGAACCTATATGCTCTGTCCAGCACTAACTGCTCCCAACATTGCTTTCCTGGGTTGGCCTTATGTATTTGCAAAACCACACAGTGGAAGGGCTGCCTGTATTAGTGTTTTATAAACTGCTATTCCTCAACCTACATTGTAGCCTGCTAATGCAGGTTGAGGAATATTTGGGGTAAAGTTTCCAGCATTTTTTTTTTTAATGGAGTTTCGCTCTGGTACCCAGGCTGGAGTGCAGTGGTACGATCTTGGCTCACTGCATCGTCTGCCTCCTGGGTTCAGACCATTCTCCTGCCTCAGCCTTCTGAGTAGCTGGAATTATGCACGCCACCACACCTGGCTAATTTTTGTATTTTTTTTAGTAGAGACGGGGTTTCACCATGTTGGCCAGGCTGGTCTCGAGCTCCTGACCCCAATGATCCGCCCGCCTCGGCCTCCCAAAGTGCTGGGATTACAGGCATGAGCCACTGTGCCTGGCCCAGTTTTTCCAGTATTTAAACAACCAACCTGTGCTATAGCAAGTTTCTCAGTCAAGGATTCATTTATGTTCAAGCATGCTACTTATAAAATAATACAGTATATTGATCCATTTATAAAATTATGCAATATATTGATTCATTTTAGAACTTCCTTTAAAGGCTTTCTTGGGTGACTACCAATTAACCAAAATTAATTACGTTATCCCAATGACCAAATTAATCCCCTGGTCAAATTGAACTGGATACATGAGTTATGTGAAAAACCTTCCAGGGGTTTTCACATGTACTGATGTTTTTGTTTTGTTTTTTTTGTTTTTGTTTTTGTTTGAGATGGAGTCTCAAACAAAACTCCAGTTTCCCAGGCTGGAATGCAATGGCATGATGTCAACTCACTGCAACCTCTACCTCGTGGGTTCAAAGATTCTCCTGCCTCAGCCTCCTGAGTAGCTGGGATTACAGCTGCCCACCACCATACCCGGCTAATTTTTAAAAATATTTTTCATAGAGACAGGATTTCACCATGTTGGCCAGGCTGATCTTGAACTCTTGACCTCAGGTGATCCACCTGCCTCGGCCTCCCCAAGTACTGGGATTACAGGCATGAGCCACTGCGCCTGGCCGTACTGATGTTTTTGATTCTCTGGTTATACTTGAGGTAGAGTAAATGATTCTAACCAGCACTGGAACCATTAAAGGAATGTAGGGCCTCGTCAGTATTAGTTGGTTGGAGAGGGGAAGGAAGTTAGGACCAGGCAGGAATGAGTGGGTGGAGAAACTGACTCAGCCGTTTGGTTGGCTTCTAGGCATGGGAATTCAGTGGAGGGAGCCAGACCTCCTATGCATATGATGGTAGCAAGAGTAGCCCTCATTTTATTCCTGCCCTTTCTAATCAGGATAGGCTTAGGACATGAGCAGTGGGATATTTAGTGACATCGGCAATGAAGGACTAGGAAATACAGACTTTGATTTATTTTTTAAGTGATTCTCCATCAGCTGTGTGCTTTTAAGACTAGACTGTGGGTTTTTTTGTTTTGTTTTGTTTTTGAGACTGGGTCTCATTCTGTCACCCAGGCTGGAGTTACTGTGGTGCAACCATAGTTCATTGCCACTTCGAACTCTGGGACTCAAGTGATCCTCTCACCTCAGCCTCTTGAGTAGCTGGGACTACAGGTGTGTGCCACCACATCCAGCTAATTTTAAAATTTTTTATGGATACGGGATCTCTGTATGTTGGCCTGGCTGGTAGACTGTGTTTTTATTTGAATATTTGTACCAAAACTTAACATTCTGCTGCTTATTGATTATATTTTGCTACCTAAGAAAATATGTATTATTTTTAATTGGCTTATATAAAACATAATACCTGTTTTCTTGTAGTTTTTAAGTAAAATTTGAAGCATTAGATTTTTAAGTGTAGGTTCTTTAGGTTCTTTTTTTTTTTTTTTTTTTTTGAGACGGGGTTTTGCTCTTGTTGCTCAGGCTGGAGTGCAATGGATCACGGCTCACTGCAGCCTCGCTTCCCAGGTTCAAGCGATTCTCCTGCCTCAGCCTCCCGAGTAGCTGGGACTACAGAGGTGTGCCACCATGCCCGGCTAATTTTTGCATTTTTAGTAGAGACAGAGTTTCACCATGTTGGTCAGGCTGGTCTTGAACTCTTGACCTCAAATGATCCACCCCCCCTCGGCTTCCCAAAGTGCTGGGATTATAGGCATAAGCCACCACTCCCGGCCAAGTATAGCTTATTTTCTTATTTGTAATTTATTAAAGCCAAAGACACCAAGATTGAAAGCAACTGAAAATGAAAATGATATTTCCGGGGAGGCTAATAACTTACGGAGCTTTCCTGTGGCCTCAGGGTCATTGTTCTCTGTTAGCCAATCCTTAGAAATTGCTAGAACTCATAGGAATGCAGAGTTGTATGATGAGAAGAACAAGAACTTGGGTTTCAGGGAGATCAGGGTAACCTTGGGCAAGGTCTCTGAGTCTAGGTTCCCTTATCTGTAAAATGTCTCATGAAGTCGTGTGAGAGTTAATTGTTATAAAGCTTGGCCACTCGAAGGGGCTTAATGAATGTGAGTTATCTTCCTTTCTCCCAGTCCTGATTTTGCAAACCTACCTACTCCGTGTTTCTGCTAATCACCAGAATGAAACTTAAAAAAAAAAAGAAAAAGCTGATGGTTTAATCTTGATTTTCAGTGTCAGTTAAGCATAACATAATTCTATTGTTTTCTTATGTGCATAAGGCTTAACTTTCATTGGTTTTTGATGATCTCTGCATGTTATATATGGTACATATTAAATATAGTGGCCATATTTTTTTTAAATTTCTTTTATAATATTTTTTTCGAGATGGAGTCTAGCTCTGTCTCCCAGGCTGGAGTGCAGTGGCATAATCTTGGCTCACTGCAGCCTCAGCCTCCGCCTCCTGGGTTCAAGCGATTCTCCTGCCTCAGCCTCCCCAGTATCTGGGACTACAGGCATGCGCCACAATACCCAGCTAATTTTTGTATTTTTAGTAGAGACAGGGTTTCACCACGTTGGCCAGACTGGTCTCGAACTCCTGACCTCAAGTGATAGGCCCACCTCACCCTCCCAAAGTGCTGGGATTACAGGCGTGAGCCACTGTGCCCGGCAGCTATATTTTATAAATCAAAAAATTGGGACTTGTGGTGTGATAAGTATAGTATACTTAGGAGGGTTAGGAGAACAGAGTATTTTGAAGAAGTGCACTCTCAGAGAAATGGTCGCTGTGCTTTTATGTATTCATAAGGAAGCAGTACAAAGTTGTGGTTAGGAATGAGGCCCTGGAGTCCTTTGGACATGAATTCACATCTTGGCCCAGGCACTTTCTACTTACTGCACAATATACTTAACCTTTCTAAGCTTCAGAGCTTCCTCACTTGTAAAGTGGATATTATGAGAGTTCCTTGTTTCTTGTGAGGATTGCATGAAATGAAGGGCTCAGCACAGTCTTGGCAGATAGAACTTAACATGTAAATGTCAGCTGTTATGTTTATTACTATAAAGCCTTTGATACGTGCACACTTATACAGTCAACTTTTTTTTTTTTGCAAAAACCTGTTCAAAAAGCACTTCTAAAATAACTCAATATTTGCAAACTTACTCTATAGTAAGTTCTTTATCAGGCCTCGTACAGAAAGGGCACAGAAATATTTTGAAGACCGCGTGCCCTGTCTTGCATGCCCACTGGGAAGACCTGACTTACTTTGGCCTTCTCAAAATATTTGCATAACTCTCAGCACCTACTCCATTGCTTCTGAGATGACCTCTGCAACGTGTATATGTTTTGGCTGATACAGCCAAACTTGTCCTGGACAGACTTCAAGGTTCACTTAATCTACTGTCACAGGCTTCTTTCCCTAAGATTTTCTTGGTTGTGCCCTCCCTAGAGTATTGGCTTCTTCCTCAGGCTAGCAGCAAAATAGCTGCAGTAGGCCTAGGCCCCAGATTTATGTATGGCACCCACCTAAGGAATAGAAAGATTGTCTTGGCTGGGCGCGGTGGCTTACACCTGTAAAATACCTGTAATCCCAGCACTGTGGAAAGCCGAGGCGGGTGGATCACCTGAGGTCAGGAATTCGAGACCAGCCTGGCCAACATGGTGAAACCCCGTCTCTACTAAAAATACAAAAAATTAGCCGTGTGTGATGGTAGACGCCTGTAGTCCCAGCTACTCGGGAGGCTGAGGCAGGAGAATCGCTTGAACCTGGGAGGTGGAGGTTGCAGTGAGCTGAGGTCACACCACTGCACTCCGACCTGGGCAACAAGAGCAAAACTCCGCCTCAAAAAAAAAAAAAAGAAAGATTGTTCCTTAGAGTGAGAATTTTTCTCAGAAGCCTCCAGAGAACTACCCTAGAATCTCATTGGCCTGGACTGGGTCATATGCTCATTCCTGAGCCAATTTCTGTTAGTAGGGCAATGTGATGCCCTGATGGGCTTAGGCCTGGTTCTTGAACAAGCCATTTACAAGAGGGATGAAATTATCTCTAGACCATTCAGAAACAGAATTGTGTTTCTGTTAGGAAAATTTTTTTTTTCTATGAGTAGGTGAATGGACGCTGAGTAGATTGGTCGAAGAGGAATTGTGTTGGCTGCTGATAACAGTGCTTTAAAGAAGACAGGTTATTTTTCTCTCAAAAAATATTAAGTCCAAAGTAGATAGTCTGTTCCTGGCATGGCAGTTCCACAGTGCCACCAGGCAGCCTAGATCTTTCTCTCTTTCTGTTTCACCATGCTTATCACACAGCTTGCAGTCACCAAGTGGTCGCACGTGTTGGCTCTGGCTCTCTAGCCAAACGGTCTTTGAGGCAGGAAGAAGTAGGAAAGGGGAGGGCAGAGGACACCCTTTAAAGTACCCTAAGTCCCAACCACCATGTTCAGTTTACATCTCATTGTCCATTCTTACTTGTGAAGAAGGCTGGTAAATGCAGTTTCTTAGCTGTACACATTGCCATTCCCCAAAACAGAGGGATTCTGCAGCTGTGGAAGAATGAGAAATAGATACAAGCCTGGAAGTGGGCAGTGCCCACCACAGGAGGCGGCCAACAATGTCAGCTATACCCTGTATTTGGAGAAAATTGCAGTTTTTACATTGACTTTCCTCTTTCTTTTCTTTTCTTTTCTTTCTTTCTTTCCTTCCTTCTTTCTTTTTTTTTTTTTTTTTTTTTTTTGAGATGGAATCTTGCTCTGTGGCCTGAGCTGGAGTACGGTGGCACAATCTTGGTTCACTACAACCTCCACCTCCTGGGTTCAAGCAATTCCCCTGCCTCAGCTTCTGGAGTAGCTAGGATTACAGGCATGCCCCACCATGCCCAGCTAATTTTTGTATTTTTAGTAGAGACAGGGTTTTGCCATGTTGGCCAGGCCAGTCTCGAACTCCTGACCTCAGGTGATCCACCCACCTTGGCCTCCCAAAGTGCTGGGGTTACAGGTGTGAGCCACTGCGCCTGCAATGCCCGGCCTGCATTATAAATATTTGTTCATAATGTGTTGCTAACAGTGACAATCAATAAGAATCAACTGGGTTTGTTCCCCAGCCTGTTTAGTTTTATTATTGTGATTACAAAATAATTAAATATTATGTTAACCAATGAAATGTAAAGGGAAAAAGGAAAAAGATACTGCTTTTATGAAAAATAAGTTGAATGTGCTTACCTGATAAAGGTAAATGGCTAAGAAAAAATATTTTTGTCAAATTAGGGGTGGAAGAGACCTCTGAAAAGATTGAAGAAAAAAATTATAAAAATATGGAGATTCTGATAGGTAGGGTAGCTCTCACCTGTAATCCTAGCACTGGGAGGCTGAGGCAGGAAGATTACTTGAGGCCAGGAGTTTGAGACCAATATGGGCAACAGTGAGACCCCGTCTCTACAAAAAGAAAATTAGCCAGATGTGGTGGTGTGTCCCTGTAGTCCTAGCTACTTGGGAGGCTGAAGTGGGAGGATCACTTAAGCCCAGGAGTTTGAAGTTACAGTGAACTATGATCACGCCACTGTACTTACTCCAGCCTGGGAGACAGAGTAAGACCCTGTCTCCAAAACATATATATACATATATGTTTCTGCCTTCAGAACACTTCACAAGTATCATTCCAGTAAAAACTGAAAATCATAGATGTACATCATGAGTGTAGTTCACGCAGAAACTTTAATTGCTTGAACTTACTCTCAAGAAAAGGCCTTCACTGGGCACAGTGGCTCATGTCTATAATCCCAGCACTTTGGGAGGCTGAGGCAGGTGGATTACTTGAGTCCAGGAGTTCGAGACACAAGCCTGGGAAATACAGCAAAACCCTGTCTCTACAAAAAATACAAAAATTAGCAGGTTGTGGTGGTGCATGCCTGTACTCCCAACTACTCGGAGGCTGAGGTGGGAGAATCACCTGAGCCCAGGGAGGTTGAGGCTGCAGTGAGCCATGATCATGCCATTGCAGTCCAGCATAGGTGACAGGGAGAGACCCTGTCTCAGAGAAGAGAAGGAGAGGAGAGAGGAGAGGAGAGGCTTTCATCCCTTAGCAAGTATTTGGAAAATAAACATGCATTTTTAATGATTCCTCTCTTTAACTGTATTTTTTAAAAAATGAGTTATACCATTATTAGTTCTGATTCCATCAAGGAGAGAACTTCTACTTTGTTTCTTAAGTTGTTATGTATGGGTTACTGTGTATCAATTGAAATGAATATCACCAGGCCTTATTGTTGGTCATTATAAATTGTGCCCTGGTGAACTTCTTTCCAGAGACATCTTCTCTAGTATATTTTTTGTTTTTTTGAGTTCTTTTTTTTTTTTTTTTTTTTTTTTGAGACAGAGTCTTACTTTGTTGCTTATGCTGGAGTGCAATGGTACAATCTTGGATCACTGTAGCCTCTACCTTCCCAGTTCAGGCGATTCTCCTGCCTCAGCCCCCCGGGTAGCTGGGGCTACAGGCATGCACCACCACGCCCGGCTAATTTTTGTATTTTCAGTAGAAACGGGGTTTCACCATGTTGACCAGGTTGGTCTCGAACTCCTGACCTCAGGTGATCCACCCGTCTCAGCGTCCCAAAGTGCTGGGATTACAGATATGAGCCACTGCACCCAGGCCCCTCACTGATTTTAAATAATGTGAAGTTTGGAATGTCTCAGGGAGTTCAATGTAATGGAATTTGTCCTGATGTTATTTCTTTTTCCAAATCACATAGCACTTCAAACTTTTCTTTTTATAACATTTCTCATAAATAGTCCTCCTCCATAATTACCTTTGTGTTTATTTTGTGTCTGCTACTAAACTCTTAGCTTGTTGAGGACAGGAGTCCTTCCTTGGACCTCTGTACATCCTAACATACAATGGGTGCTCAATTTATGTTCATGGAATGAGAGAATGAATCAATGTCACTGTCTTCTATTATTGCATAGACATCTTCAGTAACACTTCCTTTGAATTCATTGTCAGTGGAGCTAGTCTTGTAGCCTTTTCAATAGCTTACATTCCATGTTGGAGCAAAAAATGTTAAATGTTTATAAGGTAATTTCAAATATAAGCAAAAGTAGAGAGAATAGTATAAAGAAACCTCCATTATCTATAATCAAGCTTCAACAATTACCAGCATTTTAGAGCAAATTTTGATTTAGGATAAGGGTAGAGAGAATATGATGACATCAGGATGCTGATTTTGATTTTGTGGGGAGAGAAGCAGGCCATGTGTGGTGAGCAGGGTAGAGAAAGAGGAGGCTGGTGGCCCAAATACAGACCTGCCTCATAGGGGTTGTCTTGAGGATCACTTGAGTTGACATAGGAAAGTGGGAAGAACAATGCTTCACACATGGTGAGTACAGCCTAAGTGCTCCCACCACCATTACTATCACTCCTGCGTAGTTTGTGGGAGCTGAATGTGGGAGCTGTGGCACTTACTAACTTGGTGACTTTGGACACCGACCTTTCTGAGCTGCAGTTTCTTCGTCGGAAAAAATGGGAATAGTAATAACATCTTAAACATAGCATTGGCGGGGCGCGGTTGCTCATTCCTGTAATCCCAGCAGTTTGGGAGGCCAAGGTGGGCGGATCACTTCAATTCAGGAATTTGAGACCAGCCTAACCAACATGGTGTTGGTTTTAATGGAGAACCCTGTTCCCCATTAAAAATAGGCTGGGCATGGTGGCTCATGACTTGTAATTCCAGCACTTTGGGAGGCTGAGACAGGCGGATCACTGGAGATCAGGAGTTCGAGATCAGCCTGGCCAACATGGTGAAACCTCGTCTCTACTAAAAATACAAAAAATTAGCCGGGTGTGGTGTTGTGCACCTGTAATCCCAGCTACTCAGGATGCTGGGGCAGGAGAATTACTTGAACTTGGGAGGTGGAGGTTGCAGTGAGCCGAGATCGCACAACTGCACTCCAGCCTGGATGATAGAGCAAGACTGTCTAGAAAAACAAAAAAACCCAAAAAAGGTAGCATCTTATCCCACACAGGCAGTGGAATAATATATGTAAATATGTTCTGGGTTAATTAACATTAATCACAATTTTCCAGAGTGGTTTTCTAGTCTGGAGGGAGGGACCATGTTTCTGGAGGTTTTTTCGGGAGTCAAGCCAATTCCTTCTGTGTATTCTCATTCTGAGACTTCATAATATTCGTGGCAGAGTCATTTGTCAGCCTAGCAAATAAACATTACAGGACAATAAGCTTTGTTTCCATTTGCAAAATGTTTTTTAAATAATGAAAACAATTTTACTTTATGTAGCTTGTCCATATATGCACTGAAAATGAAATACTTATCAACCAAGTTGATAAAGGGATAAAAATATTTGCTGGGGATTTGTGTTGGACAAGTTTTGTAGCAGAGTCTGTTTCCCCGTCTTTGAAATATAAACAGCATCTTTATTTGTCTAGATTTTGCTTATAACGATTTGCTCAACTCCTAATTAAAGATAGCTCTGTCATCCACACATCACTTAGCTACTTTCCTAAAGCCAGAATTTCTCTAGAAAATCAGTTTTCTTTTAAGACTTCAAAACACTTTGCCTTCTCCTTAGTACTATAAAGAATTCTAATTATGTAGGACATTCATCCAGCCACTCCTCCCACCACACACACACACACACACACACACACACACACACACACACATATCTGTCTGAGATAATAATTAGATACTGTGGGAAGAGAAATGAAATATCCCTGATGGTTTTAATAATTTTCTGCAGTGTTTGTTTGGACAAGAAAATCAGCTGTCACATCCCCTGGGTATGAGAGTTATATAAACCCAGATCAGAAAGTCAATGCTGCAGACTTAAATTCTCAGGAAGTTTTAAAACTTTTAAAACTACCACTTGCCTTTTGGATTTGACTTTTTAAAAGTTTGATTTTTGCTTTTTCAGATACTAAACTTTTGGCATTCTTAGTATTTGTGATTTATAGCATCTTGTACTTTTATAGACTTACTTATTCAAACAAACTAAACCCCCACTCTATGCCCAGATAACAAAAAAACACGTACAAGATACAGTTTTATCTCAAAATGAGCAATATCCTGAAGCTATCATTTGGTCCCAGTGACATATGAACTGTTCGTTTTTTTCCCCATATACTGTTCTGTGTAAATGTTTTATTACACAGTCTTTTTTTCTGGATTATTTTTCTGGAGATTTCGGTATACTTTGTTGATGTTTCTTTTCAAAAGCTCCCGCACAAATCATCTCCAGTAGTCATCCAGCCAGTGTTGTACTAGAAGATGTGTTACTTCTAATTTAAACTTCCATTTAAGGCTTGACGCTGTGGCTCACACCTATAATCGCAGCACTTTGGGAGGCCAAGGCAGGAGGATCACTTGAGCCCAGGAGTTCAAGACCAGCCTGGGCAACAAAGTAAAACCCCATCTCTACGAAAAATGGAAAAAAATAGCTGACATGGTATCACATGCTTGTAGTCTCAGCTACTTGGGAGGCTGAGGTGCGAAGATGGCTTGAGCCCGGGAGGTAGAAGCTGCAGTGAGCTGTTTGCCCCACTGCACCCCAGCCTGGGTAACAGCATGAGATCTTTTCTCAAAAGAAAACAAACTTCCATTTGAGAAAGTGACAGAAAAGTTTTGGATTTTTGTAATTATAGGAATTCTTTACTTTTCTTTGATAATATTATATCTCTTTCAGTGAAAAGGGAGTTAGGAAGAGATCTAAATGTACTCTTTGATCTTCCTTGTTAATCATTTAAAAATGGAATTTGGAGCTAATTTTAACTTCTGAAGGACCTGGGGGAATTTTATGTAGCACCTGAGGTATACCTTAGTTTTTTTATGTATTGAATCTTTAGGACCAGTTTTATTCTTTCATTTAAATATGTAGTGAGCATCTAGTATGTGCTTACCATTGTGCTGTGTGTTTATATATATTATCTCATTTAATTCTCACACAAGCGTTGTTAGATACATAAAAGGGGACTTCAAAAAATTCATGGAAAAAATTGAATTAAAAGATAAAAATGAAAAATATAAACTTTATTCCTCAATATAAACTCCATCAAGTTCAAGGCAATATTGTAGTGATGATACCGGCCATTTAGCCCGTCCCTAAAGAACTGAGGGTTCTGGAAATTTAGCCATATTAATGCAGTCTTTTTTACATTATTAACTGAAAAAAAAATGGGTTCCCTTTAAAGATTTCTTAAGATTAGGAAACAAAAAGAAGTCAGAAAGAGCCAAATCAGGACTGTAAGGTGGATGCATAATGATTTCTGTGCACAGTGATTTCCCATTGAAATCTCGCAAAAATTGCCCTTGTTTGATAAAAGGAATGAGCAGGAGGAGTGTTGTCATGGTGGAGAAGGACTCTGGTGAAGCTTTCCCAGGCGTTTTTGTGCTAAAGCTTTGGCCACTGTGCCCAGCCACAACTTTCATTTTGTTAAGTCATCTAATCCTTACAACTGCTCCATGAAATAGGTACTATTATTATCCTTATGTTACAGATGGAGAAACTGAGGCAGAGAGAGGGACAGTAACCTGCCTAAGGTCCAAGAGCTCTAGAGTCAGTGGTCTTAACCTCTATTATGACCTCTCACTTAATGAGGGCCAGATTTCCCCTCTAGCTTTTTATTATGAAAAATTTCAAATGTGGAAAAAAATTAACAAGAGTACAATGAGCACCTGTATCAAAAACCTAGCCCAAACAATTGTTAACATTTTGCTGCATATAGTTTATCTGCATGTGTGTATTTCAATTTTTTGCTGAACTATTTGAAAATATATTATGGACATTATAATTCACTCCTTAAATACAAAACAAAGCAACATTTTCCTGTTTTTTTTTTTTTCTGTCGCCCAGGCTGGAGTGCAGTGATGCTCACTGCAAGCTTCGCCTCCCGGGTTCACACCACTCTCCTGCCTCAGCCTCCCCAGCAGCTGGGACTACAGGCACACGCCGCCACGCCTGGCTAATTTTTTTGTATTTTTAGTAGAGACGGGGTTTCACCGCGTTAGCCAGGATAGTCTTGATCTCCTGACCTTGTGATCTGCCCACCTCGGCCTCCCAAAGTGCTGGGATTACAGGCGTGAGCCACCACGCCCGGCCCAACATTTTCCTTTTACTTGGTAAATGCATTCTTGGAAAATACATCGCCTCTAAAATCAAGCAAAAGTACTTTGTTACAGACAAAAAGGAGTGGAGTTCTAGGTTCAGATAACTGTAAAGAGCTTTACATGAGTATCTTGATATTTAAAAATCAAGCAGAGTAAAGGGACAATTTTTGTTTCTATAAGACAGCCCCTCAATTTGCTGGATGTTTAACATCTTGGTCTCTACCTACTAAATGCCCATTTGAATGAGGAGACAATTGACTGTTGTGTCAACCAAAAAATGCCTCCCATCCCCTCCGTTTCCAGAAAGTCCTCTAGCCAGCTGTGCCTGTTGAGTGTCATTGACTTGACTGGTCTTCTGCTGAAGGAGCTATAGGTTAAATTAAAATAAAATGTGCTGTCACAGAATCCTTATCATCATGATTCAGAGTTGAGGTAATAAAGGTGGTAGAACTTATCTGTAATTCTCCTTTAGTTCTACAACCACATATGCTCTAGATTTGTAAACAAATATTCATTTATTCTGTTGTATTCTACCACCACCACTTTGTTCCACAAAAGGTTATACAGCAGATTTTTATTTATTTAACCATTAAGAGTGTCTCCCCGTGTATTTGAATCGGCTAGGAAATATTCGTAATTGCTATGCTTTTCTATATAAAAAGGGACTTGAAGCAGACTCAGGGCCAACACAATGTAGAATCTGTTTCTTCTAGCTTTATTTCTCCCTGTGCTGCTAGAGGTACCAAAGGGTTTGTCTCAACTGTTACTACCCCTGACATATTCCATTGATCTCTTTACTTTTCTCTGTTGTCTGTCAGTCTGTTTGTCAGACTTATCTCAAATGCCACGTTGTTCGCGCGTATTTCTCAAAGCCGTCCATCAGGATACAATCTAAATCATCACAGCACATTCTGTCTTGTGACACTAAGCACAGACTGCCTGTGTTACATTTGATTGTGTGTTTCCCTTTTCTTCCACATATGTTTCAGTAGTAATTTCCTGGGCAACTTATGTGTGGTGGGCCTTGTTTGGGATCTTGGAAATAGAGAGATGAAGCTCTCCTACATAGTCTCATTTACTTCCAATTTTGCTTTCTTGATAATTGGAGTAGCCTTTTCTAGCTTGTATCCCCTGCAGTACCTGATGCATTGCCTTGCTCAGGGTAATTCATATGTATTTCTGAATTCAGTTTGGAATGAAAGGAGACAAGCAGGCACTTTCGAATCAAATCTGGTGCTGCCACTATGCAACTGTATATAAATCTAACCCAACCCCTGTGCGCCAGGTTCCTTATCTGTAAAACATGGATAATAACAACCATCTTACAGGATTGTTGTAAAGTTTAAAGATGAATTGTATGAAGCCTAGCAGAGTTATTGGCACGTAGTAGGTGCTCATGAAGTAGTTGTTATTGTAAGGGAGGTTCAGTCATTCCTTTAGGTCACTTGAGTGGGCAGTGGAAGCATTTAGGATCTTAATTGTCTTTAGGGAAATGCTTACTTAGTCTGGGGGCTTCTCCGAGAAGCAGGCTCTGGGGAAGGTCTGGCTCATTGCTGATTAACTGTTCCCTTTTTAGAGTCAATGATCTGAGTCTGTGTTTTGGAACCACTTATATAATGTATACCACCTGTTATTTGTGTATTTTTAGAAGTGGGAGTCGGGTAATCCTAGTCCTGTCAGTAAAAGAGCAAACTGTTTACCAGAAGCAGAGCTTTTTTCTTAACACTGACTCACACTGACTCATCTTTCTCATTTTTCTTCCCACCGCCTCATAACAACCTTGCAAGAGAGAGAATTTTTAGGGAATCAGTTGACTTACTTTTTTGTGATTTTCCAAAGTTGAAAGCTTGAAGGTGTCAGGTCATTAATTCCATCCCAGGAAAGGCTAAAGTTTATGCTGCCTCGGAGTGCCAGTATGACCAACGCCATGTAGTGAATATCTCACATAAACCCTTGTCTAGACAAACCACTTCTGTTGGCTGAGAGGTTAGACAAGTGCCTGAAGTGTACATGTTAAGAGTAAACACATTTTGCTCTTTGAAAATGGTTGCCTTAAGTTGAACCTGGAAAGTTTCCTCTTCTGAGATAGGAAACCCAAGCAGTATTAGAGTCAGAGCTGTGGTAGCTTCACAGATGGATTTCAGATAACACAGAGTCCAGACAGTACATTAGATCAGCAAAATGGTGAAGGAAGCTTTATAGATCAGAATGACTGATATCTTTGTGCCTTCATTTAACATTCATTAAATGAATATTTACTGATCATCTGTGATATACTTGGTGCTAGGGTTATGACAGTGACTAATAAAAACATAGTGCCTGCTGTCATGGACCTTATACTCTAATGCTCGTTTATAGTAAATGCTAAGGGAACAGAGAGATGCCTTGGCCTGCGTATGTGAACATGTTCCTGTGCACACGGGTGAGGGGAGGAAGGAAGGCTCCTTGGAGGAAAAGGCACCCAAGCTGAGTCTGGTGGGGTGAGTAGACATTAACTAGGAGAAAAGGGTTAGTTAGGGGAATGTGGGGTTGGCTGAAGAGTATTACATGCTGAAATGAGCTATGAGTCTTGGGGTCGAGAGAAGAGCTTGCCCTTGGAGAAGCTGAAAAAAGTGACCAAAGGACAGTGAGAGGGAAGTTTGGCACAAAATAAATTCAGAGAAGCTAACAGTGACAGCAGAGCATTGTAGACCAGTTTATTAATTTAAAAAAAAAAATTTTTTTTTTTTTTTTGAGACAGAATCTTGCTCTGTCGCCCAGGCTGGAGTGCTGTGATATGATCTCAATCTCAGTTCACTGCAACCTCTGCCTCGCGGGCTCAAGCAATTCTCGTGCCTCAGCCTTCCCAGTACCTGGGATTACAGGCACACACCACCACGCCTGGCTAATTTTTTTTTGTATTTTTAGTAGAGACAGGGTTTCACCATGTTGGTCAGGCTGGTCTCGATCTCCGGCCTCAAGTGATTCACCCACCTCAGCCTCCCAAAGTGCTAGGATTATAAGTGTGAGCCACTGTGCAAGGCCTAAAAAATTTTTTAATCCAAATAAATTTAACATATGGTGAAATGCTCATGACAAATGCATATACCTATGTAACCAACACCCCATTTTGAGTAGGGACTTTTAACTTGATAGTCAGAGCAAGGGGAAGGATGGGTTTTTGAGCAGGGTCCAGACTTGATGCTAATTGCTAGCTAAGAACTGGGACAAGGGTGAGGGGGTGAGGGGGTGAGGGGGTGGCAAGTACCAGTGGGGACAGAGCTGGAATAGGCAGTAGTTTGCTGGTGGGCAGGAGCTTCCAGCTTGGGGGCAAAAAACAGATTCTTGGTTTTCCTAACTTGTTTTTAGCAGAGGACAAACCTCTAAGTGCTTTGTAAGATCCAAAGTGTCTATGCAGAAGACAACAGACTGTGTTTTTTCAAAGATTTTCTGGAAAGACTTCCAGGCTACCTGCAGTTTGAAGAAAGTCTTCTGAAAAGGGCAGGGGGCGTGGGGGCACCTACAGAGACAGGATTTCCCCCAACTCGATAAGATACAGGAAAATAATCATCTTATTGATTTACTTTTGTTCTACAGTAATGTGACATTTTTTCTTTTCTGAGAGTAGGGTATTAAAAATTGTTACGGTTTTGGGTTTTACAGATTTGTTGAAGGTTAATATCATTTAAGTGTCCTATTTTAATATCTGTATTTTTGACAGACTGCCAGAAATCATTTAACATGTTACTGTGCTATTTTTGTTGATGTTGTCATTATTATTTTTGTTGATGTTATTCTTAAAGAAAAAAGAAAAGATACTATCGATAGAATTATCGTCAGTATTAGAAATTAAGAAATGTTTTAATTTCAATTGAAAACAAACAAGTAAACAAACATGAAGATGTATTGAGAGATGTGTGTATTCTCTACCTTTGTTTTATTCCTTTTACAAAAACTATAAGGAATAGTGCTTAACAGTGTACTGTCAAAACACTGAAATCTTTTTACAGGAAGTTCATTTCTGACCAGAATTGTTTGTTTGTCTCTCCAAAGCTTGCCAAACTCTATAGGTTTTATGTAAGTTTATAAATATTCTTGTAAACATTGGCTTTAAACTAAATCCTTCTAAATATCCAAACTACCATGTATCTTTCTGTGTCTAAATTCAGAGATACCATCCTGTTGGTTTTAGATAAGTTACAGAGTAGTTTAGGCCCACATGATTTAAGCTCACCCACAGTTCTTTGTTGATACTTGAGGATTTCATCTGAAAAGCATCCTGTTCATACTCTGAAAATATTTCTTTCATCTTAGTACTCCCACTCATTTTGTGTGTGTATATGTGTATAGATTATTTTATTGTTCCACATATATGTATATTTATTTTTTGTCCACTTGCTAGGGAACCTCATGTTTTTTAACAAGAAAATACTTGTGTGATAAGGTCATAAAACCCAAGAGTTGGGAGGAATATTAGAGACCTACTTTATTTATTTTATTTTATTTTATTTTTTTGAGACGGAGTCTCGCTGTGTCACCCAGGCTGGATTGTGCAATGGCGTGATCTCTGCTCACGGCAACTTCTGCCTCCCAGGTTCAGGCGATTCTCCTGCCTCAGCCTCCCGAGTAGCTGGGACTACAGGTGCGTGCCACCATGCCTGGCTAATTTTTGTATTTTTAGTAGAGGCAGGGTTTCACCCTGTTAGCCAGGATGGTCTCGATCTCCTGACCTCATGATTCACCCGCCTTGGCCTCCCAAAGTGCTGGGATTACAGGCATGAGCCACCACACCCAGCCTAGAGACCTAATTTAAAGTTTATTGCTGCTTTATTACTGTGAACAACTACATCATTTATTACCTAAAATAATCTTTTTATTTTCTGTTCTCATTTAGCTGAATCTCTGAGCTTAAAAAAAGTGTGTTTGGCTTATATATCACATTATCCCACATATGTTACAACCAAAACTTAATTATTAGCCATAATAGTGTCTTTTGGCTAATATTAGTAGTAAGATTTTTGTTTGTTTGTTTGTTTTTTGAGATGGAGTCTGGTTCTGTCACCCAGGCTGGAATGCAGTGGCGCGATCTCGGCTCACTGCAACCTCTGCCTCCTGGGTTCAAGTGATTCTCCTGTCTCAGCCTTCTGAGTAGCTGGGATTACAAGCGTGTGCCACCATGCCTGGCTAATTTTTGTATTTTTAGTAGAGACGGGGTTTCACCATGTTGGCCACGCTGGTCTTGAACTCCTGACCTCAGGTGATCTGCCCCCCTTGTCCTCTCAAAGTGCTGGGATTACAGGCATGAGCCACCGCGCCTGGCCAATAGTAGTAAGTTAATGAAGATCTGTACTAAATTTGGATTCCAAGTGAAACATTTCTTTTTTTCTTTTTTATTTACGGCAGAGTAGAGGGTTGATAGATATTTGTTGGCTTTATTAGTTTTCTCAAATTGGTATGTAAAAATAATACTAGATATATAGGTTTAAGTCTCCTTCATAAGATTTTCTTTCTTCTAAACCTTTGGAATATGCCATGCTTTTCAAAAAGCCCCACTCATTATTTTTATGATAGTGGAATAAAAGTCTCCAATTTGTCAAGCTCATTATTCAAGCCTTCCAGGATTGTTTGCAGTTTTAAAATAAACTGCTGGGGGTTTTATGCATCTTGCAATATGAGTACTTAATTAAAATTAAAAAGGGGGCCATGCATCTATCTATTCTATTAAGGTCGTATATAAATAAATGATTTTATTGGGATTTTCAGTGTATTTAGAGTAATCTATACTTAATGAGAGGGACTTGTACTTTTCATTTCTTTGTACTATTTTTCAGCCTTTCCTGAACAGTAAATGTTTTTAAAAAAACTATACCCTTATTCCTTGGTCTCTAAGAACTGTGGTGGGCTGGGCGCGGTGGCTCACCCCTGTAATCCCAGCACTTCGGGAGGCAAAGGAAGGTGGATCACTTGACAAGGTCAGGAGTTGGAGACCAGCCTGGCCAACATGGTGGAACCTTGTCTCCGCTAAAAAGACAAAAATTAGCTGGCGTGGTGGCGAGCGCCTGTAGTCCCAGCTACTCGGGAGGTTGCTGCAGGGGAATTGCGTGAACCTGGGAGGCAGAGGTTGCTGTGAGCCGAGATCGCACCACTGCACTCCAGCTGGGTGACAGGTGACAGGTGACAAAAAAAAAAAAAAAAAGGCCAGGTGCGGTGGCTTACGCCTGTAATCCCAACACTTTGGGAGGCTGAGGTGGGTGGATCACAAGGTCAGGAGATTGAGACCATCCTGGCTAACACAATGAAACACTGTCTCTACTAAAAAAAAAAAAAAAATTAGCCAGCCGTGGTGGCGGGCACCTGTAGTCCCAGCTGCTCAGGAGGCTGAGGCAGGAGAATGGCGTGAACCTGGGAGGTGGAGCTTGCAGTGAGTGAAGATCACGCCACTGCACTCCAGCCTGGGTGGCAGAGCAAGACTCCATCTCAAAAAAAAAAAAAAAAAAAAAAAAAAGCTGTGGTGGAGTATATGGTACAAACATGAGACTTGGTGCTCTTTTGGATTCCTAAGGCTTTTCCATGTCTGAGAACTCAGGAGGCAGCCTTTGCATAGCAGAGGGACTAGGAACCTCACTATTTCTCCAAAGTTGACTAGCTTTCTGTAAGATAACCCCCATAAAATCACTAGTCATTAGTAATAAAACTTTCTGTCTTTAAATGACTATAATATTTTTAAAAAGGACAATGAATATGTACTCTATGCCATCCCTTTCCATACTGTAAATGTGTTTCTGAAAGGTATGCTATTTAGATATACTTGAGTCCTATTCTAATATACGGAGAGGTTGCTTTTTAAATTGTCCTCATCATTGTGGTAGTAATAGTAATATTAGTAGTACTGGTAGTTAACATTTATGGAACACTTCATATGTTTTACATACATAGCTTCCTTTAACCCTTATAATAATCCTATGAGTTAGGCATTTTATTCTCTCCATTTTGTGGGTAGGAGAACTGAGACTTGATATGTGGACTATATGATTGATCGATTGGTTGATTTTGGTAAAGTTCAGATATCTTTTGTCCTGTGCTTGACACTCTAAAATAGTAAGTATTTGGGTAACAAATAATTGTAAGAGAGAGAAAATCATCTTATCTTTTGGACTATTCCCTTCTATTCCATTCCTACTGCCAACACTCCAGTCCAACCTCACATTTTTCTTTCTTTTTTTCTTTCTTTCTTTCTTTCTCGTTCTTTCTTTTTCATTCTTTCTTTTTTTCTTTCTCCTTCCTTCCTTCCTCTCTTTCTTTCTTTCTCTTTTTCTCTCTCTTCTCTTTCTTTCTTCCCTTCTTTCCCTTCCTTCCCTTCCTTCCTTTTCATTTTCTTTCTTTCTTTCTTACAGGGTCTTGCCCTGTTGCCCAGGCTGGAGTGCAGTGGCATGATGACAGCTCACTGCAGCCTCCACCTCCACAGCTCAAGTGATGCTCCTGCCTCAGTCTCCCAAGTAGCTGGGACTATAAATGCGCGCCACTGTGCCCAGCTAATAAAGCTCCTTCTGCTGAAGTTATGCCTAAACCCTTCTTTGCACATGTCATTCCTTATCACTTATCACCTAAAGAATGACAGGGGGCTTTGGCTTTGAATGGCCCTCAGTATGTATAAGCACCTAAAGATTTCAGTTTGTCTCAGCTTCAGAGCAGTCCATCTCATCTGCCTGTTTTTCTTCTTAAAATAAACTTTTAAAAAATAATTAAAGTTTTTAAAAGGTACAGAATATTTAAGTAAGATTTCTTCTCCCCTTTCCCCTAAATCTCCATTCTCATTTCATAGAAGTAAACCATTCTTAACAATTTCCTGGATAATTCTTCCAGAAATTATGCATGTCCAAACATAAATATAAAATCTATTGGTTGCTTAAAAAATCTATAAATGAGATCATATTATACAAACTATTCTACTGCTATTGTTCACATAGATACATTTTATTCTTTTAAATGACTTCATGGTTGTATCACTTACAAACCTTTTGGCTTTGAGTAACAGAAGCAGGGAATGTACAGAAGGGGTGTCAGACAAGGCTTCCAAATTATCAGAACCAAGGCAGGCCAGGGAATCATCATCCTGTTTTAGCTGAAGCAGCCAGGCCAGTATGTTGCCATCACTGCCCTTGGACACTGTCAGGAATAAATTCCAACTGTTCCTTTGTCATAGTGTCATTTTTTAAGGTTCAGAGTCCCAGTGAGACTATGCACAATGGGGAAGTACCCCCAAATAGAAAGAAGTGACTGGATGTTGGAAAACTTAAAAAATGATACATTTCCATTACATTGGTATTCTATTGTATAAACATGCCATAATTTATGTATTAATAACTAGCCACTTCTTGGTGAATATTCATATTGTCATATTCAATTTTTTACTAGCAAAAACCACTGCTGCAAAGAAAATTATTTATGTCTTTGTGCATTTTTGTAAGTATATCTGTGAGATTAATTTCAAGAAGACTGTGCTGGATCAGAGAGTATGTATATTTAACATTTTGATGTAGCGCCGGGCATGGTGGCTCATGCCTGTAATTCCAAAACTGAGAGGCTGAGGTGGGCGGATCACTTGAGCTCACGAGTTCGAGACCAGCCTGGGCAACATTTTTTTCATGGGCAAAACCCGAAGAAGAAAATATGAAAAAAACACAAAAAAAAAAAAAAAGAAAGAAGGAAAGAAAAAAGAAAATTAGCTGGGCATGGTGTTGCACACCTGTAGTTCCAGCTACTCAGGAGGCTGAGGTGGGAGGATGGTTTGAGCTGGGGAGGCGGAGGTTGCAGTGACCAGAGATTGTGCCACTGCACAGGAGCCTAGGTGATAGAGCCAGACCTTGTCTCTAAATAAATAAATAAATAAATAAATACCGTTGTGATGTATATTGTAATTCATGCCTAGAAGCTTTCACTGGTTTACACTCCCATCTACAAAGTGAACTGGCTTTTAACTTACAAGATACAAAGTTATTTATGGCCATATATTCAGCAAAAGCCACAAAGTGTCACACCAGGTGAAAAGGGAAGTCCAAGTTTCTGAGGTATAGAGTTTCATTATTTATCAGGTAAGCATAGCTACCAAAGCCATTTTTGTTCTGGAAGCATTTGCTGATCCCGAGAAAGCATTTTTTAGGTTAAGCTGTATTTTTGGTGGCTTCATATATGAGGACAGAATTCTTAGCTTGTTGTCCGTCAAGGATGGGGAATCAGATAAACCACTTTTCTAGTTTGAATGGAACCCCTAAGGGCATAAGAGGGAACTTGAACTAAGCCAGCCCTCACAATAGCCTTGCCACCAAGCTTCTAGGTGTAGGGAATGTAGACCAAGATCTTTCATCATTATGGTTCTCAAGTAATAATGCCATCAGGCAGCTGGCAGAAGCAAATGCAAATTTTCTCTCGAGGAAGATGTTATCATCCCGGACATCAAAATAGTCCTCTAAATAATTTTTTATGTAATCACTAGCACATGGGATTAAAACCAGGTTCACAAAGAAATAAGATACCATGAAAAGAATTAGCAAAAGCCGTATACAACAAAAGTATCAAAGCCATGAGATACTGGAATTTCAGATGCAGAATATAAAACACTGTATTTACTATTCAAAAAGAAATAGAAGCCAAGATAAAAACGTCACAATGGGCCGGGTGTGATGGCTCACGCCTGTAATCCCAGCACTTTGGGAGGCCTAGGCAGTTGGATCACCAGGTCAGGAATTCAAGACCAGCCTGACCAACATAGTGAAACCCCATCTCTACTAAAAATACAAAAAATTAGCTGGATGTGGTGGCGGGCGCCTGTAATCTCAGCTACTTGAGAGGCTGAGGCAGGAGAATCGCTTGAACCCGGGAGGCAGAAGTTGCAGTGAGCCGAGATCGCACCAGTGTATTCCAGCCTGGGTGACAGTGCGAGACTCCGTCTCAAAAAAAAAAAGTCAGTAAGTAGACACTGTCAAAAGTGACAGCAGATTTGAAAAAATCCAAATAGACGTTCTAGAACCAAAACATATAATAATCAAAAACAAGAATGCAGTGGATGAATTTAAAGTAGATTACCTAGCAAGAGAGAACTAGTGAACTAGAAGATAGAATAGAAGAAAATTCTCCAGAATAAACCTTCAAGAGATTTAAAAAATGTAAAATATAGAAAAGATGATTAGAGAATTAAAACGATCCAGTGACAAGTTCTAATATACATTAAAAAAAATTTTTTTTTTCAAGTTTTTTCTTGCTGCAGTGTCCAGGCTGAAGTGCAGTGGCTATTCCCAGGTGAGATCATGGCACACTGTGACCTCAAACTTCTGGCCTCAAGTGATCCTCCCACCTCAGGTAAATAGGTGAGACTGCGCCCAGCTTTAATATACATTTAATTAGAATTACAAAATGAGTGGAGCAAGAATGGTGCAGAAGCAATATTTGAAGAGATAATTGATGATCATTTTCTAGAACTGCAGAAAGATGAATTTGCAGATTCAAAAGTGTATAGCCTTAAAGAAAAGCTAAAAGCTAAAAACTGAGCAAGCATCCATCTTGTAAGTCAGATCACATTTTGTAAGTCAGAGAAAACACAGCAAAATAATTCTGAAGAAGGTAAAGAGAAGCTAGGCATGGTGGTGCATGCCTGTAGTCCAAGCTGCTTGGAAGGCTGCAATGGGAAGATTGCTTGAGTTGGAGGCCAGCCTGGGCAGCATAGTGAGACCCCACCTACCCTGTCTCTAAAAGAAAGAAAATAAAGGGAAAGAAAGAATGAAAAGAGTAGAAGTTAATGAAGTATAAAGCAAATGTATAGCAGGGAAAATCAATGAAGCCAAAGTATGATTCTTAGAAAAGATTAATAAAAATGATAATACTCTGATTAGGTTGATCAAGAAAAGGAAGACAGAAATAAAGAAAGGAGCACAAATAACCAAAATCAAGAATGAAAAAGATGGGGCTGGGCCCAGCCTTTAATCCCAGTACTTTGGGGGACCGAGGCGGGCAAATCACTTGAGCTCCGGAGTTTGAGACCAGCCTGGGCAACATGGCCAAACGCCATCTCTACAAAAATTAGCCAGGTGTGGTGGTGTGTGCCTGTAGTCCCAGCCACTCAGGATGCTGAGGTGGGAGGATGGCTTGAGTCCTGGAGGGGGAGGCTGCAGTGAGCCTAGATCGTGCCACTGCACTCCAGCCTAGGGGACACAGTGAGACCCTGTCTCAAAAAAAAAAAAAAAAAAAAAAAAAGAGTGCTTAAAAAAAAAGAGTGAAAAAGGGAGATAGTATACTCATTAACAAAATAATGATACTATGAATACTATGAATAATTTTAAACCAAAATTTTGAAAATTTAGATGAATGGATAAATTTATTAGTAATATAATAAAAATGGAGTCATCTGGGCATGGTGGCTCACGCCTGTAATCCCAGCACTTTGGGAGGCCAAGGCGGGAGGATCACCTAAGGTCAGAAGTTCGAGACCAGTCTGGCCAACATGGCGAAACCCCATCTCTACTAAAAATACAAAAATTAGCTGGGCGTGGTGGCCTGTGCCAGCTTCTTGGGAGACTGAAGCAGGAGAATCGCTTGAACCCAGGAGGCGGAGGTTGCAGTGAGTGGAGATCGTGCCATTGCACTCCAGTCTGGTTGAAAGAATGAGACTCCATTTAAAAAAAAACAAAAACCAAATGGAATCAGCAGTTAAACTCTTCCCTTAAAGAAGACTACTAGCCCATCACTAGGAGTCTACCAAGCACTTAAGAGAAAGAATTAATATTACACAAATGCTTCCTGAGAATAGAAAGAGATTAGCAAAACAAAAAACCTGACAGTGACATTATGAGAAAGGAAAAATCATAAGCCCTTTTACTCAGGAAAATTTCTACATTTTACTATGAAAAATTCCCAACTATATATTAGCAGAGCACAATCCAATATTTTACTTATTATTGTAGTATAACAAACTACCAAAGTTTTGTGGCTTAGAACAACTGATTTTTTTTTTTCCAGAGATGCTGTGGGTCGGAAGTTTGGACTGGGCACAACGAGGATGGTTTGTTTCTGTTTTTTTTTTTTTTTTTTTTTTTTTTGAAACGGAGTCTCGCTCTGTCGCCCAGGCTGGAGTGCAGTGGCGCGATCTCGGCTCACTGCAAGCTCCGCCTCCCGGGTTCACGCCATTCTCCTGCCTCAGCCTCCCGAGTAGCTGGGACTACAGGCGCCCGCTACCACGCCCGGCTAATTTTTTGTATTTTTAGTAGAGACGGGGTTTCACCGTGTTAGCCAGGATGGTCTCGATCTCCTGACCTCGTGATCCGCCCGCCTCGGCCTCCCAAAGTGCTGGGATTACAGGCGTGAGCCACCGCGCCCGGCTGTTTCTGTTTTTGTCTAGGTTCCCAGCTGGGAAGACTCATAGGAGGGCTTGGAATCAAGCCCTTGGCTTGTTGATCTTTGTCGTGTCAATTTCTTGTTTTTCTTTTTTCTGAGACAGGATCTTGCTCTCTTGCCCAGGCTAGAGTACAGTGGCATAATCATAGCTCATTGTAGCCTCAGCCTCCTGGGCTCAAGCGATCCTCCTACCGCAGCCTCCTGAGTGGCTGTGACTACAGGCACATGCCACCACACCTTGCTAATTTTTGTATTTTTTTGTAGAGATGAGGTCTTACTGTGTTGCCCAGACTGGTCTAAAACTCCTGGACTCACGTGATCCTTCCACCTCAGCCTCCCAAAGTGCTGGGATTACAGGCATGAGCCACTGCACCTGGCTGTCTGTTTTACCAGTTTCTAAAATCTCTTTATGGGTTAAGGAAATAAGCTATTTATATTGATAGGAAATATAATTTCTTCTAGCCTGACATTTGATTTTTATTTTGCTGATCATGCTTTTTGCCATGCAGAATATTTTTATACATAGTCAAATTTATTAATATTTCCTTTAATGACTTCTGGATTTTATATTATAGTACTTGGAAATACCTTCTCCATTGTGAGGTCATAAAATATGCCATGTATTTTTCCAGTGCTTTTATGGTTTCATATTTTTACATTTAGATTTGTGGATCCTCCAGGAGCTATTTTTGGGGTGAGGTATAAGACTACTTATTAAGCTCGCTTTTCTCAGTCAGATGGAGAGATTAATTTTGACTGTGGAGAAGGGGGCTCTGGTAAAGTATCTTGATCATCTCTTAGGGTATGGGATTGTGAGGAATTACTCTCTTTTCACCCAAAGGAATTGGAATGAGCATCTGAAGTCAAAACTGCCTCTCCTCTACAGCAGGTGGGAAAAATGGTTTTAAACTGAATCCTTTTTCACTGTTCCTTCTCATTTCCTAAGACTTTCTGCTACCGTGGTATCACTGGCCTCATGACATGTTATGATTTTGATCTCGTTTTTGTACTATTTTAGTGGTTTTTTTTTCTGATGTCATGAAAGGACACAGCTTCATTTTATGTATAAGCTCTCTCTAAATTGTGATATAGTGTTGAGTTACTGTGAATTCTAGCCGTTGTTATTATTATTTTTTTTAGAGATGGGGTCTTGCTGTGTTTTCCACAGCGAGAATCAGAGCTCCTGGGCTCAAGCCTCCTGCCTCAGCCTCTTGAGTATCTGGGACTACAGGTGTTCCTGGCTTTAGCCATTATTTCTAGGATCAGTTTTGGAGGGCTCTCCTTTCTTGTTTTGTTGTTTGATCCCAAGTCCATCTCAGGCAGTGGTCTTTCTGTAACTTTCTATAACACTCCATTCATTTATTATATTATAAGATAGGCTGTGAATATAGGAGAAAACAGACCTTCATGATCATAATTTCACATTCCTATCATTGTTCCAGACATGTATAAACCTCTCAGACCTTTGAGGCTTAGTCTAAGATAAGTCCTTTGAACAACCAGTAAAAATCATTAATAAAAGTAAAGAAAATCAGCAATTCTTTTTCTTCATTAGGACGTGTTGACCTTGATACGAATACTACTATGCTACTTGTTCTTGGATAAATGATACCAACTTTGACCTGGGCGCTTATGAAAATATTTTAAAGCATCACTTAAAAATTACCTTTCTCACCATTCTAACTAAAGCAATAGGTTTTGTGTGTTAGTGGGTTTTTTTCTAATGTTTACTTATGTTCATTTATTAAGCGCCTTCTGTTTGTCAGGCCGTCTGCTAGTGCTGGGACTATAGAGTTGAATAAAATATAAAATTTTCCATCTACTAAGGGAGATAGAATATAACAAGTAGTTATAATGTACAGTGCTGTGAACTATTATAGAAGTGTCATTGGGGGCATGTATTGGTCAGGATTCTTAGTAGCAAACAACAAAATTCACTGTAGTTGGCATAAGCAGAAAGGTAGTTTTAACATCTGTGCTTGGATGTTACACAGATGAAAGTGAAGCAATCACAGACAATATTTCCATGAGAAATGGTAAACCCCACTAAGGGGGACTCTTCTAGAGAAAACACCACTGCTGCCTTTACCAGCACTGGTAACGTCAGATACTGGACATCAGAAACTGTCCCATAACAGTCCTAGAACATGGGCTTATAATTTTCTTTACGTTTTCTAGTGCAGTTAGATGCAGTTAGCCCATTCATAATCTTTATATCCTTCATGCCCTTCATTGGTCTATAGCAACTACTACTGGGTTTGAAATAGCCCTGACTTTAATATGGACTTTACCTCAGGCAATCATAGGTGATTATTTTATTATTTATTTAGAGACAGAGTCTTGCTCTGTCGCCCAGGCTGGAGTGCAGTGGCACGATCTCGGCTCACTACAACCTCCGCCTCCCAGGTTCAAGCAATTCTCCCTCCTCAGCCTCTCGCGTAGCTGGGATTATAGGCACCCGCCTTCATGCTCGGCTAATTTTTGTATTTTTGTAGAGATGGGGTTTCACCATGTTGGCTAGGCTGGTCTCGAACTCCTGACCTCAGGTGATCTGCCCACCTTTGCCTCCCAAAGCACTGGGATTACAGGCGTGAGCCACCACACCCAGCCAATAGGTGATTATTTTAAAACTCTTACAACATTGCATGCCACTAACTACCCGCATCTCATTCTCTAAGACAGAGATTGGGAAACTATGGCCTGCAGGCAAAATCCAGCCTGCCACTTGTTTTTGTAAATAATTAGTTTTATTGGAATACAGCTATGTTCATTTTGTTTACACATTGTGTGTGGCTGCTTTTGCACTATAGTGGCAGAGTTGAGTAGTTACCACAGAGACCACAAAGCCTGAAGTACTTACTGTCTATCCACTTACAGAAAAAGCAGAAAAAGTTTACTAGCCCCTGTTGTAATGCTTATTAAATTCTCTCTGCCTTTTAAGTCCAGCAGGTGAGGTAAATCAGTTTCTTTCAAACTTTTTGACTTTGAAAATAAGATGCACAATTTATATTATGACTCATGCATGCATATCATATATTATATGTAAATGAAACATTTTCTTCTTTTCATTCTATTCCATACCGTTTCATGTTTTGAAAAGTATGCTAGTCCCAGCTGGGCATGGTGGCTCATGCCTGTAATTCCAGCACTTTGGGAGGCCGAGGCAGGCAGATCACTTAAGGCCAGGGGTTCGAGACCAGCCTGGCCAACATGGCGAAATCCCGTCTCTACTAAAACTACAAAAATTAGCTGGATGTGGTGGTGCACACTTGTAATCCCAGCTACTCAGGAGGCTTTGGCAGGAGAATTGCTTGAACCCAGAAGGTAGAGGTTACAGTGAGCCAAGATTGTACTACTGTACTTCAGCCTGGGTGACAGACCAAGACTGTCTCTAAATAAATAAATAAAAATAAAAATATGCTAGTCCCAGTCTACTAAATTGATTTCATGTTCCACAAATCAGTTGTAACCCATAGGTACATGAATAGGCATGTTCCATTCATGAATTATCCAAGATCTGTTTCATTTCCTTAGGAGTTTTGTCTGCATTCCCTTCTGGTTTCCATTACTCAATCTGTCAGGATTCTCAGGTGCTACTAACAATAAGTGTCTACTCCAGCTGGTTTAAGCAGAAAAGCATTTCTTAAAAAAAAGTAGGGATCTTACAGAATCTTATAGAGGGCCAGATAACAGATCCTAGTGCTACCTAGATGGCAGTTAAGCAGCAAATGAAATGCAGGCTGGGGAAAGCCATCTAACTACACCATGAGACTTCCCTAGAGAAAACCCTATTCCTGCCATTGTGCAGCACCTGTGACCCTAGGGTCTGGCTACCAGATATCCTGCAAGGTCAGCCCCATAAGAACTCAGTCTCAGTGATTGTCTCACCAAAGCTCCTTGAAGGAGGGCTCTCCTGGCTCAGGAGCTCAGAGGCTGCTCAGGGCATTTCTACCTTTTGGAATCCTGCTTCATTTTCATCTCGCTGTTCTAAAACTCCTAATTTTTCTTCTCCTATTTTATTTTCCTTTTCTTCAGCTATCTACTTTGCTCCTTTCCTTCTCCTTTTCCTTTATCCTCATATTCATCTTGGCCATTCCTATCATCAGGTGGCGTAACTCAAGGCTGAGGTCCCTGAACAGAGCTTAGAGCTCGTTTCTTCCCACTTTCAGTGCACCTTCAATGGCTTTTCTAGCTACTCCTCATTGAGGTTGTCCAGCTTGTGTTTCTTGTGCACCTTCCAGTGCCGGGCACAGGCTGGGCAGCACACCTTCTGGGCCAGGCCCAGGATTAAGAACAGGAGCAGGGCCCTAGAGACTGAGACTGTTCCCGGCTGACAGAGTGTGGCTTATGTCTCTCTTCACCATTTTTAATGGCCAGACAAAGTGTTTGATATTTTGATTATTTCTATTATTTCACTATTATAAATAACTCTGCCTGTAATCCCAGCACTTTGGGAGGCTGAGGCTGGCAGATCGCCTGAGCCCAGGTGTTTGAGATCAGCCTGGGCAACATGGTGAACCCCCGTCTCACAAAAAAAATACAAAATGAGCTAGGCATGGTGGCGCATGCCTGTAGTCCCAGCTATTCAAGGAAATGAAGTGGGAGGATCACCTGAGTCCGGGAGGTCGAGGCTGCACCATGATCATGCCACTGCACTTGAGCCTGGGTGACAGAATGAGACCCTGTCTGAAAATAAACAAATAAATAACTCTGATATAAATGTCTCTCTCATTTATAAGTCAGTGTATGCACATTTTGTAGCACTTGGTATGTATTGTCCAAAGGAACTTAAAAATAACTTTTCGTATTTTTTCTTTTTGTAGAAGTAATGCTATATTTTAGTGTAAAATACTATTTTATAGAAAAAATTTTAAATACCAATAAGAAAATAAAAATTACCCACAGTGTCATCATCCTGATATGCTACTGATTAATAGTTTCTTCCATTTTTTTCTACTTTCCGTTTTACAGACATGAGCCCCTTCTATATATAGGGGCTCACCTTAACATTAAAGTGAGACTTTTTTTTTTTTGAGACAAAGTCTTACTCTGTCGCCTGGGCTGGAGTACAGTGGCACAACCTCTGCCGCCCGGTTTCAAGTGATTCTCCTGCCTCAGCCTCACGAGTAGCTGAGATTACAGGCACCTGCCACCGCGCCTGGCTAATTTTTGTAATTTTAGTAGAGACGGCGTTTCACCATCTTGGCCAGGCTGGTCTTGAACTCCTGACCTCGTGATCCACCTGCCTTGGCCTCCCAAATTGCTGGGATTACAGGCGTGAGCCACTGCACCTGGCTCTTACGTGACTATTTTTTTAATGTCATCAGATATTCTTCGATAGTATCATTTATTGTGACTGTGTAATATTCCATTCTGTAGATTTACCAAAGTTTATTTAACCACTGCCTAATAGTGGACTTTAAGGATTTTCAGTTTTACAGTTTTCTGAACAGTGCTGAAGTGAACAACTTTAAGTCAAGTCTTTGCACACACATCTATAGTGGTTTCTTTTGGATAGATTCTTAGATGTAAGATGAGTGGGTCAGAGAGCATTTACATTTTTTAATTAAGAAACTTTATTTTTTAGACCAGTTGTAGGTTCCCAGTGAAACTGCACAGCAAGTACAGAGAGGTCCCATGTGCCCCCTACATTTTTAAGGATTTCAGCACATATCGTCAAATTGCCCTTTAGGAATGTTGTACCGTTTTCCATTTTCACCTACATTTTCTCATATCTCTGCAGCACTGAGAAATATCATTTAAAAGAAATCTTTGATAAGGCACATGTCTAGTAGAATACCTATTCCAGTCAAGCTAAGACTAAATTTTCTCTCTCCTGAAATTTATATTTACATTATTCAGTCCATTATTATTTATTGTGGTTAGTGATCACACAGTTCCACCAACCTTCCTTCTTTGGCCAATTTAACAAAAATTATAAAACTAATACATAGACACAAAAATAAACATTCAGAACAGAAAGATATAGCGATGAAAGTAAAAAAAATCCCCACTCGCTTTAGCCAGGCCTTCTGAAAGCGGTTTGTTTTTTACTTTAATGCTTTTTTGTAATTGTGGTGGTTACTTCCAAAACTGTAAATAAAATATACATAAACATGTAATTTTTATTTTTTTTGTTATTTTATTTTGTCATTTTATTTATTTTTTTTTTTTGAGGTGGAGTTTTACTCTTGTTGCCCAGGCTGCAGTGCAGTGGCGCGATCTCGGCTCACTGCAACCTCGGCCTCCCGAGTTCAAGAGATTCTCCTGCTTCAGCCTCCCAAGTAGCTGGGATTATAGGTGTGAGCCTTGCCATATCGCACACTCCCCGTGTAATCCTGCTGTCCAGAGATATACAATTTGGTGTATTGTATATCCTTTTAGAGATTTAAATGTAGGCTGGGCTCAGTGGCTCACGCCTGTAATCCCAGCACTGTGGGAGGCCAAGGCATGAGGATTACTTGAGACCAGAAGTTTGAGACCAGCCTGGCGACATAGTGAGACCCTGTCTCCACAGAAAATGAAAAAAATTAGCCAGGAATGGTGGTGCATGCCTGTAGTCCTAGTTATTCCAGAGGCTGAGTTGTGGGAGAATCACTTGAGACTAGGAGTTTGAGGTTACAGCGAGCTATGATGATATCACTGCACTCCTGCCTGAGTTACAGTGCAAGACCCTGTCTCGAATGAATCAATAAATATATCAGTAACAACAAAACATGGACTGTGAGCCAGGTACTATGGATAGTCTCATTAAATCCTCATAGTGTCTGAGATGGGGGCCCTTGTTTACCAAAACGTAAACTTGAACCTTATGGCTAACTGGTGACTTGCCTAAACATTTCCAGTATTTCCTATGATAAGTTGTATGCAATAAATAAGATGTATCTAATTATGTGTTCTTGTGTGATCATCTCCATTTAATACATTTCCACAACTAGGATGGTTTGGTTTAAAAAGTGTGCACATTTAAACTATTTAAACTTTTGTATCATCTTGAGGGAGGTAGTTTAGAGTGTGGACTTTGTCGTCATACATACCAGTATTTAGATTCTGACTGCCACTTACTGGCCACTCACTAAAATGAAACTGTACATCAGTTTACCTATCTCTAAAATGGAAGGATAACAGAAACCTCATATGGCTGTGAAGATTAAATGAGATGCTGCTGCAATGTCCCTGGCTAGTGTGCAGCACCTAGGAAGAATGGTGTCCAAGACAGACCAGGCCCCTCATCTCATAGAACTGATATTTTAATGTGGGACAGGAGGAGGCAGCAGTGAAAGGCAGTAAAGAAATGAATGAACAACAAAAAAAGTGGTGCTGTATGGACGCTTAACAGAAAGTGACATGATAGGTAGATGGGTGGTTATTTTAGGTTGGGTGGCTTGGGAAAGTTTTTCTGAAGAAGTGACATCTCAGCTAAGGTCTCAGTGATAAGGATAGTTTTATAATTCAAAAATTCCTAGAAATAAAAACATGGGATCAAACATTACATGCATTAGGCCAGGCACCGTGGCTCACGCCTGTAATTCCAGCACTTTGGGAGGCCGAGGCGAGTGGATCACTTGAAGCCAGGAGTTCGAGACCAGCCTGGCCAACATGGTGAAACCCCATCTATACTAAAAATACAAAAATTAACCGGATGTGGTGGTGCAGGCCTGTAATCCCAGCTACTTGGGAGGCTGAGGCAGGAGAATTGCTTAAACCCAGGAGGCGGAGGTTGCAGTGAGCTGAGATCGTGCTCTCACTACAGCCTATGCGATAGAGAGACTCAAATAATAATAATAATAATAATAATAATAATGACAAAATGACCTGAAAAAATTTTTAAATAATTTGCATTCTATGTATAGACATGCCTCTTTTTCTTTACCATGACCAGAACTTTTTTCCTAATGTTAAAAAAAAGTGGGGTTGTTCAAAGATTGTCTTAGGGACCTTCTAATGAGCTTTACTGGCAGAGGGAAAAGATAAGAAAATGTGTAAGTCCCTTTTAGGAATCTCTTCTATTTCCTCTCCCTGTGTTAATTGTCTACCATCATCCATTATACTATAAACCTTTGTCTTCACTTTACTGGCCTTTTTCTTTACACCACATCCTGCCTACATTGTAGGACTGGAAGCTGCCAACATGCATGTTAACGAACAAGCACTTTTTCTTCTTTAGAATTAGGCAGTGCCTGGGTCAGGGGAGATGCAAGATTCAGAACAGCAATGCTTTTGCTATAAAAACAAGGCAGCTTTTAGGGTAGACTGGTTTTTCCAAACAAATTCATTGTTAAGGCTGTAACACATTCTGTGAGTTAAAACTGTGCAGAAGGCTCTGCACATATGTTTGTTACAGTTGAGCCTTTTTCCTGTATGGCATGCAATGGGGGCAATGGGCATTGGTGAACACTGTACACTACCATTGCTTCCATAGGTAATAACACCTCTTGTTTGTAACGTGTATATGATTACACATTGTGGATCTGTTCTGAAAGCCTTTAATCATCGTAGAAACGTTCTCTTTGTAGGGCTTGAGCAGGCCTCAGCATCTTTACGACAATATACATGTTTTTGTTTGTTTGTTTTGAGACCGAGTCTCGCTCTGTTGCCCAGGCTGGGGTGCAGTGGCACAATCTCAGCTCATTACAACCTCTGCCTCCCAGGTTCAAGCAATTCTCCTGCCTCAGCCTCCCCAGTAGCCGGGATTACAGGTGCCCACCACCACACCCAGCTAATTTTTTTGTGTTTTTAGTAGACACGGTGTTTCACCATGTTGGTCAGGCTGGTCTCCAACTCCTGACCTCAAGTGATCCACCCACCTCAGACTCCCAAAATGCTGGGATTACAGGCGTGAGCCACCACGCCAGGTCAATATACGTGTTAAATTATAGACATCATTCAGTTACTGTTTTGTTCATGTATGGGGCAAATATATATTTTTATAGAATATATATGTATTATAATTCAATTTCTGATTCAAGCCTTAAAGAAAATATGTAGTTCAAACTTGGAAATAAATGGATTAAAAGTCACTTGCTCTTAAAATGTGGTTTCTTTTTATAATCTTTTAAAATTCAGCAACTTAAATAAAACATCCTGAGGGCAACATGTGTTAGTGAGGGGGACTGGGGGTGGCGTGGGGAGGAGGGAGTGTGTTTGATGAAATTGTCCAGGAGCAAAGCACCACTTACTTGAAGCCCAGAGATTTGTCATCCAAATATGTGCAGATTGCTGGGCTATAAATAGTTTGAACTCAAGTAAACAGCCTCTTCTCCCTAACTGCTGCTTGGCCATTGTTCAGATGCCAGCACAGACTGAGGAGCATCTCACACCAAGCTCAAGGCTCTTGTGCCCAAATTTTGGGCTGCTTCTCTTGTGGGGAGAGCTTCAGCTACCCTGACTTGAGATGACCAAGGGTCACATGTTCACCCTCTTTAGTTATCCCACGTTTGGCTCCCACCCCTATGCAACCTGATGTACAGTTTCATAAACTTGCCTCTGCTCTGATGAGTAGCGCTGATCTAAGAAGATTCCTGGCAACTATTAAAAAGCCCTGGGGCCCCATGGCTGTTGACTGAAGTAGATTTAGGAAGCACAGAAGTTCTTTTTTCAGGGCAGAGGCACGCATGGCTCATTTCTTTCTTTGGAACTAAGTAGAGTGGCACTGGTTGTCAGAACTGCTGCAGGCTGCCTGTGCCAGCAACTCATCTGCTCTGTGCCAGGCAGGCAGGCTGCTGACATTTCAAGAGTCCCTTTGAGGACTCCAGCAACATGCTGTCATTAGAGCAACTGAGGACAGTCCATGGTTTATTAGTATATTTCCTTTGGAAAAAATGTCTCCCCCTCTCTCTCTTTTTAAAATTCCTGCTTTAGCTGCATTGCTGCATTCATGTGCAGTGACTCTTATGTCAAATGCCTATGAGGAGATTATGACTAATTTAACATTTTGTTGTTGAGAGGACATAAGGAATGGTAGAAGGAGTACTAGATTAAGGATCAGGAGCCTGGATTCTTGCGCAAGTTACGTAACTTTTCCTAGCTTTGATTTCTTCATTTGTCAAGTAAAGATAGTCATGTCCCTCCTGTTTCTTGGGGTTGATGAGAAAATTTATGTAAAGGTACTTTCTGGACTATACCGAACAAATGGAATGCAAAGGAGAAGTAGGGTAATGGAAGGAGCTTGGTGTTTGAGTCTCACAGGCCTCGCCCACACTGTGACCTCAAGCAAGTGGCTAATGTCTCTCAGCCTCAACCTTTTCATCTGTAAAATGGGAACATCTATACTTGCCTGGCAGGAGTGTTAGAAGGATTAGAAATAACATATGTAAAGCACTGACAAATGGCAAACAATAGTTTAATAGCAATAATTGTTATTATTACACTTAATGTGGATATATTCACTCTGGGTGATTTAGGATTCTAAACCTAAGGAAGTATTCAGTTTATAGATGTAGAGATTAGCAAAAGGCCCTGCTAGTAACTGATAGTAGCAACTGATAATAATAGCTAACTTTAAAAAATCCAAGTAATACATGAATATGACTTTTTAAAAAATCTCTGAGTCTAGAAAGGCATCTGTCTCCTGCTTACCCCTCACCCTGAGGCAGCCATTTTATTTTTCTGCTTTTACTTCTTTTGGTGGTTACTTCTATTTCTCTAAATAATGTTACTCCCATTTCCTTTTTTAAATGAATTTTGTTTTTGTCAGAAAGGTACATGCACATAGTTTGCCTTAGTCTTTTTAAGGTCAAATATCATAAAAGATTTGTAATAAAAACCATCTGTTCCCTGCCCCCACCCTTTCTTTACCCTTTCTCCTATCCTGCTCCCAAGGGCATATACTTTTGATCCTTTTAGGCATTTGATCTAGCATTTATCTCTCTATATCTAAATAATATGCTTATCGAGATATGGTTTTTTTTAATTGTATTACAGAAATTTTGAAACATGTACAAAACTAGAAAGAATAGTATAATGAATCCTCATGTACCACCCATTACCCGGCTTCAAAAATCAAAAACCCATGACCAGTCTTGTTTCATCTATGCTGGTAGCCATTTTCCCCTGCCACTAGATTATTTTGGAGTAAATTCTAGACATCATTTTATCAGTAATTACTTCAGCATTTTTTTTTGTTTTTGTTTTTGTTTTTGCAATGTCGCCTGTCACCCAGGCTGGAGTGCAGTGGTACAATCTTGGCTCACTGCTACCTCCACCTCCCTGGTTCAAGCAGTTCTCCTGTCTCAGCCTCCCAGGCAGGTGGGACTACAGGCACACGCCACCATGCCCAGCTAATTTTTTTATTTTTAGTAGAGACAGGGTTTCACCATATTAGGCTGGTCTCGAACTCCTGACCTCAGGTGATCTACCTGCCTTGGCCTCCCAAAGTGTTGAGATTACAGGCGTGAGCTACCGTGCCCAGCCTAGCATGTACTTTTAAGAGAATAAGGACTCCTTTTAAAAATATAACCACACTATCACACATAAAATAATTAATAATCCTTTATTATTAGCAGTGGTCTCCATTTAACTCATAAGTTATTTTTTTAGTTCTAGTCAGATCCAAACAAGGACCTCACATTACCATACTGCTTTTTCTTGACTCATCAGTTTTTTGTTTGTTTTTGAGACAGTCTCGCTCTGTTGCCCAGGCTAGAGTGCAGTGGCACCATCTCAGCTCACTGCAACCTCCACCTCCCAAGGTTCAAGTAGTTCTCCTGCCTCAGCCTCCCAAGTAGCTGGGATTACAGGCATGCGCCACCATGCCTGGCTAATTTTTGTATTTTTATTTTTGAGACGGAGGCTGGCCGTCACCCATGCTGGAGTGCAATGGCATGATCTCAGCTCACTGCAACTTCTGCATCCTGGGTTCAAACGATGCTCCTGCCTCTGCCTCCGGAGTAGCTGAGATTACAGGCACCTGCCACCACGCCCAGCCAATTTTTGTATTTTTAGTAGAGATGGGGTTTTGCCATGTTGGCCAGGCTGGTCTCAAACTCCTGTCATGCAGCTGGTTTTGATCAGACATCCTGTCATGCTTTATTTGGCCATTCACAATCAATAATAAAAGACTTCTTTAAGGGGATAGGTCTCAGTTCATCTGTTTGTCCCATAGGCCTCTGCCCTGCCTGGGAAGCTGCTGGGTACTGGAAGGGTACTAAGGTACTAAGTGGAAGATGCTTTAGGGCACATGAGCAGGAGCAGCAGTTAGACTGAGGGCCCTTCACATGTTAGCATAAGGAGGCCAGTCTCTTACTAGAAGCCCTCGATCAATCCTAGGCAGTTCATTCAATTTATTTAAAGAGGCCTCCTGTCTTTGGCTGTGGTTCTGCAGAGCTTTTGGGCCCTCTGTGTGCTGCAGGTATGGGATAGAGGAGCTGGCTGGCACAGGACCTTCAGTGGATCCCTTAATTTTTTGGCCCTTCTGAATCTTCTCGACGCCTGCTGTCTTCAGGTTCAGAGCCTCCCTGGGGTCCCACACCATTCCTTGTCTCTCTCATTTCCAATGGTGCTTTCTTGTCCTTGTGCTCCAAACTTCAGCTTCTGTTGTCATACCTCTCTGAACTTTTTCTCTCTTCCGGAAATTATTTGAAATGAAATCCCTTGTTCTCTAATGATCCTTCCTTCAGCAAAAAGGCCCAATTTGTAGTTCAGAAGACGTGGTGCTTTTTACAAAAAGTATGTTAATGTTTTACCATAGACTGGACTAAGTAGAGTGTGTGTGTGTGTGTGTGTGTGTGTGTGTGTGTGTGTTTAGAAAATATTTATTGAGTTTCCTATTTTATGCCAGGCACTCTTCTAGGCACTTGGGATAGATGTGTTCAGTGAACCAGGGAGACATACTGTTGACCTTGTGGAGCTTACAGTCTGGTGGGGAAACACATGGAACGTGTACTTATAAATATGTTAAGGGTTATAAGAAGAGACATAGGAGTACCATGAGACCAGTACAGCAGGGGGAGCTAACGTGGCTCAGAGAAAAGGGCGCCCTAGGGAAGTGACATTTAATCTGAAATCTGATGGCTGAGTAGGAGTTAACCAAAATAAGAGGGAAGAGCCCTTCAAATTTGTATGTCAAAGTGCAGTAGCAAGTGAGAGTCTGAGACCAATAGAGAGTAGCAAGTGAGAGCCTCAAACCTTCTCCTGTTGGAGCACCAGGCTGTACTACCTCAGGATAGTCCCTTGCCTTCTCTGGATCTGGCATTCCTTACCCCTAAAATGAGGAGACCACATGCTCCTTTCAGCTGCAAAAATCAATGAGTCCAAGACTGTTTAAAGTTAAGGTCACTGTTTAAGTGAAGGTCCATCTCTCCCAAAACAGCTGTAGTTGGAAACTTATCTCAAGCTGGTGGGAAGTGGTTTGAAAAAAGGCAGGGAGGGGAGAATGTGATATCCTGCGAACCTATCCAGTTTCTAGCCACATAATCACTGGGGTCAGGCTTCTCTTCTCCTTCTGGCTCTCCTTCAGACACACCAAATCAGCAGTCCAAAGGGGACCACAAAGTGGATCCTCAGGACATCGAACCCTGAAGAAAAAGCAGCCACGTGTACTCCAAAACCAAAAAAATACGTTGAGCAATGTCTTAGTCATCTTTCGTGGGTTTGATTCCCCATCCCCCAAAAATGACTTAAGTTTCTGATTTCAAAACATTGTGTGTATGTGTGTGTGGTTTTTTTTTTGAGACAGATTATCATTCTGTCACCCAGGCTGGAATGCTGTGGCATGATCTCAGCTCACTGCAACCTCTGCCTCCCAGGTTCAAGCAATTCTCCTGCCTCAGCCTCCCGAGTAGCTGGGAGCCTCCTGAGTAGCTGGGACTACAGGTGTGCACCACCATGCCCAGCTAATTTTTTTGTGTTTTTTTTAGTAGAGACAGGGTTTCACCATGTTGGCCAGGCTGGTCTCGAACTCCTGACCTCAAGTGACCTGCTCGCCTCAGCCTCCCAAAGTGCTGGGATTACAAGCGTCAGCCACCGCGCTTGACCAAGAACATTGTTTTAAGTGTAAGTGTGGTTCCTTCTCTGGGGCCTTACACCAGGATTGTGGTGAGACGATGTATTGTTCTCCTTTCTTTTTTCCTGTTCTTCTGTATTTTCTTATCTTTTTACAATAAGCAATTATGATTATAATTGGAAGAAAACAAAATCTACTTTTATTCACAAATCTCAATCAATATACTTCTCAGTTAATTGTCTAGAAAAAGCATGGACCTTCTAACTGCATGGCACAGTGAATAAGTGAGTTGGAAATGGTATGACAGCTGAAACCTGCCTTTGATGGGTGATGAGCGATTGCACTGTACAGCAGCTGTGTGGACTAGAAAGTGGGTAGTGGTGGCCAGAATTTCTTTATTCATATACTCCTTCAATAGATATCCGTCAGTTGCTAGCTGATATAGTTTGGATGTCTAACTATATTGGTGGATAGCTGTTGGATGTCATGTTGAAATGTGAACCCCAGTGTTGGAAGTGGGCCCTGGTGGGAGGTGTGTGGGTTATGGGTACAGATCTCTCATGAATGGCGTGATCCCCTCCCTGCTGTAATGAGTGAGTTCTTGTTCGGTTAGTTCAAGTGAGAACTGGTTATTTTTTAATTAAAAAAAATTATTTTGGCCGGGCATGGTGGCTCATTCCTGTAATCCCAGCACTTTGGGAGGCCAAGGTGGGTGGATCACGAGGTCGGGAGATCGAGACCATCCTGGTTAACACGGTGAAACCCCATCTCTACTAAGCATACAAAAAAATTAGCCGGGCATGGTGGTGGGCGCCTGTAGTCCCAGTTACTCGGGAGGCTGAGGCAGGAGAATGGCGTGAACCTGGGAGGCGGAGCTTGCAGTGAGCCGAGATTGCACCACTGTACTCCAGCCTGAGACTCCATCTCAAAAAAAAAAAAAAAAAAAAAAAAAAAAATGCAAGGGACTAATGTGTGCACCACCATGCCCAGCTAATTTTTGTATTTTTAGTAGAGACGGTGTTTCACCATGTTGGCCAGGCTGTCTTGAACTCCTGACCTCAGGTGATCTGCCTGCCTTGGCCTCCCAAAGTGCTGGGATTACAGGCGTCAGCCACCGTACCTGGCCCTGGTTGTTTAAAAAGAACCTGGCACTTCTCCCTCTCACACTTGCTCTCCATCTTGCCATGCAACATTCTGGCTCTCCTTTCCCTCTACCATGTCTAAAAGCTTCCTAAGGCCTCACCAGAAGCAGATGCTGGTGCCATGCTTCTTATACAGTCTGCAGAACTGTGAGCCAAATAAACCTCTTTTCATCATAAATTATTCAGCCTCAGGTATTCCTTTATAGCAATGCAAACGGACTAACACTGCCTAACAAATTAATCAATCTGTGCCTGTGATTTTCTCATGTGTCAAGCAGGGATAATAATTATACCTACCTCATAGAGATCCTTATGGGGTTAAATGAGGTAATTTATATAAAGCAGTTAGAATACGACCAGGCACGGTGGCTCACACCTGTAATCCCAACACTTTGGGAGGCCAAGGCAGGCAGATCACTTGAGATCAGGAGTTCAAAACCAGCCTGGGCGTATGGTGAGACCCCCGTCTCTACAACATAAATAAATAAAATAAACAGAATATTACCTGGCATATGGTAAATATCCAATAATAGTTTTGGGGTTTGTTTATGGATTTCCTTATTTTAATAAGTATCTCATAATATGTACAAAATGCTGCTAAATTAGACACAGATCTTTTCCTTAAAAAGTTAGGATTCTGGCAGAGAAAAAAGACCTGCCCCCAACTAAATATGTGTCAACAGAGAAAAGGGTATGTTTCTTAAGAGAGAAACAGAGCATACTAAGGAAATTCAGAGGAAGGAGAGACCCCTTCTAAACTGGGGGTAAAGGGTGGAATTAAACAGCCAAAGTTTCCTTCATCCTCAAATGGAGCTGATACTGCTGTCTGTGAAAAACAGCCAAGTTTCCTGAAGGGAAGCCCTTTAAGAGGTGGTAGTGCAAGGGGGTTGTGGATTCAGGACTGGCACCACATGGTCCCTAGTTAGAGTGCAGGCTCTGCCCCTTGCTCCCGTGAGCCTTTGAGCAGGTTGGTTGGCTCACCATGCATCTGTTGCTACAGCTGTAAGATGTGAATATTAATAATGTCTCCTGCACCCGATTATTGTGAGGATGACATGAAGTGGTGTTTATAGAGTGCTCAGTGCACAGCTTGGCCCCAGCCCACATAAGTGTGTCCAGTATTGTCAGTTATAAGAAGAAATGAATGTGCCAGTGTTGCTATGGTTCTGTCTTCCGGGATTCTGTCACAGACGTAGAATTATTCCGTTCACAAGGGAAGTGATACAGAGTACATGTTGTTGAAGAAAATGATGTTGTTTTTATGAATGGGCTCCTTACTATTATTTTTGTTCAAGTAACAAAACATGATTCAAAGCACCCATCTTCAAGAGCCCAGCCTCATTTCCTGACGCCTACTCAGTCTTCTAGAATAAAGGCTCAGCCAAACAATAGCCCCGACCTCCAGTCCCTCCAAACTGAGTGTTGCTGCTGAGAACAGGCCTGACAGCTCTGGGTGGGCTTTTGTTCGTTACTCATCGTGACATTCTGGAGAAATACAGGACCCTTTTGACTTCCCGACCAATCTCTGACTTTCTTTCATTGTCACATCACCATTAGGGCAAAGGATGATGAAATGGTCAGAATTAGACAAGAAGTATTCAAATATTTTTCAATGTATAGTATGTGCCAGGCACATAACCCACACAAGAACCTTGGAGAGTAAGGCTGTTATTCTTCTCATTTTACACTGGGAAACCAAGGCACAGCAAGAAGGTCTAGGGACCAGAAGGAAGCCCACATCTCTCTGAGCTGTGAACGGCTGCTCTCTGTGGGTTACCAGGCTGGTGTTTTTGTTTTTTGTTTTTTGTTTTTTTTTTTAAAGACGGAGTCTCACTGTCGCCCAAGCTGGAGTGCAGTGGTGCAATCTCGGCTCACTGCAACCTCCATCTCCTGGGTTCAAGCAATTCTTCTGCCTCAGCCTCCCAAGTAGCTGGGACTACAGGAACACGCCACCACGCCTGACTAATTTTTTTTGTATTTTAGTAGAGATGGAGTTTCACCGTGTTGCCCAAGCTGGTCTCAAACTCCTGAGCTCAGGCAATCCACCCACCTCGGCCTCCCAAAGTGCTAGGATTACAGGTGTGAGCCACCGCGCCCGGCCAGGCTGGTGTGGTTTTTATTCCACAGCAGTCCTATGTCACATTATTGAAAAGCCTTCAGATTGACAAACTCCCTCCTAATGTAGCCTGTTTTCTTGGATGTTTTCTGATAAGCATCTGTGTTTTCTGAGAACTAATAAAAATTCTTGTTAAACCACAAATTACCACAGCCTCTTCCTTACCTATAGAGAGCCGCTTTCCCAGTAAAGCTCCGGTCCTACCTTCCCATCACCATCAAAGTGGCATTGAAACAGATCAGATCTGCTCCTTTTGAGAGAGTTAGTTGAAGCCCAGTCTTGCTTCAGGCCACACAGGATTTGGGTAGCAAAGCAAGGAAAGCAGCCTCTCTGACCTAGTGGCCTGAGTGTTTCCTTTCCCAGGCTGGCTGCGGCAACCACTTTGAGAAATGGCATTGGCATTGGCATGTGTGTGGCATGTGTGCTGACCTAGTTAGGAGTTGAGGCTTCATTTCTAATTCTGTCCCTTTCGTTTTGAGCTGTGTGACCTTGGGCATGTCACCTAACTTCTCTGTATATGTCTTCTTATCCAGGAAGGAGAGATTAATAATGTAGCCTCATAGCACTTATCTAATTCTCCTAAGGATGTTATGAGAATCAAATGAGATTATGTACAACGAGAGCAAACATTTATTCAATACTTAGTATGTACCAAATACTTTGTTTCCTTACATGTGTTTTTTAATTCTCACAATCCTAAAACAGAGGCACTAGTATCCCACTTGACAGTTAAAAAAGCTGAAGTTCAGAGAAATTAAGTCAGACAGGACTCAGATCCACATCTGTGGCTCCCAAATGATGTTCCTAACCACTATGCATGTCACTCGCTTCCCATTGTACACGAAAGTAGAGAGATGTTCTTTGTCTTTACCATCAAGCACTCTCCAAATGCAAGAAATGATCTCTCGTAACCACTGCTGTTCCATGTTGGTCCCTAAGGACACTTATAGCCTGTTACTTGTTTGTCTTATCTTGTAGTTTATGCTGCTGCTTTTCATGTCCCTAAGGACTTGTTCAGTGAATTCTTTTGGTTTTACTCCCAGAGAATCTGTTCATCTCCTTCATAAAGGGGGTTAAAGGTGCCCAGCTGAGCCTGGCATCTTGGGCAGTGGCCTCTGACTTCTCCAGGGTTCTTCCTTCCCTCAAGCATGTAGTTGGGTAGCTTGTAGTAAAATGCTCTATAATGCATTTGTTTATAAGTTCCCCAGTCACTGATTTTTACTCATTGAATCTCAGAAGTGGAAAGCACCAAAGCCAGCATTTTGTTGATAGGGAAACTGAGGTCCAGAGAGGGATGTGACTTGCTTGAGGTCATTCATTCAGTTGAAGGCCTGACCAAGACTGGAACCCAGTTTCCCAGGGGACAGACCAGTGCTGTTTCCAAGCCTTCCCCGGGGGCACACATCACCTCCCCTACATGAAGGACAAACTCATGTACTGTGCCCAGCAGGTACCTAGGAGACCTGGGAGAAATGAAACAACTTGGAAAATTGGGCAGGAAGAAAGAGATGGGTGTGGGGTGGGGTGAAGATCTCCACCCTAACTAGTATATTATATACCAAAGAAAGGAATTAAACACACAGGAAAGCAGACAACCCACTAAGAAGCAAAGGAATTTACCCAGGAACCCTGGCTCAGTGAGTGGATAGGAAGCCTTTTGTCACTAAAGCTGCAGGGTTGAAAATTGAAGGAAGGATATTAGGCAAGCATGGTGGCCTGGGATGCAGTTACAGCCCCCTGGCTCATTGTCCAAAGGAAATGGATCTCTCCCGTGGACAGAGAGGTGGAAACTGAGTGAGTGAGTTGTGTGGTTGACATCATCAGGCTGAGCATTGGATTACAACAAATGGGGACTTACTTGGCCCGAGACATGGGAAACACCCACTAAAACCTCAAAGTGCTTTTCATTTAGGAGACACGGGGAAGAGACAGAGAGGAGGGTAAAGTGAGAATCCTGCCTGCACCACAGGTCTGGACTGCTAACCTTGAATCCTGGTTTCTTAAATTCTGCCTCCGCTTCTGACTGAGGACCACTGGATTTTGAGGAAACTTTGGTCTTGTAAGTAGAACTTTACTCTCCTCCCCTGCCCAACACCCCCAGGGAGAAGCAGAGCTTGGAGGCAGAGCTCTCTGGAGAGCTTGCTTTCCAGCCTGTTGGCCACAAAATGTCTATTTTTATATAATGATATATGTGAGCTTGCTCTGAAAATTATGGCCTTGTCTGAAACTGCCTAAGGCTAGTCGGAGCCTCCAGTCTCACAAATGGGCTCCATTCAGATGCTGTTTCATTTTTACTCAAAGAACTTTGACAGAGTATTCAGAGCTTTAAAAGCAGCTCCTTGCTCCAAATATAGGTGAAGAAATAAATCTTCCCTAAGAAATTCGTGTTTGTAAAACCCTTTCTTTTTTTCTGATTACAAAGGTGGTATAATAATTTTTAAACATTCTAGAAAGAAAAGTCTCCAAAAGTAGTGAAAATTCCCTATTATCTTCCCCCTCAGGAACATGGTTGTTGTGTTAAATTTCAGTTACAGATATGGTCAGACTCCATGAATTTACCACATATAAACCCAGTGCTGCAGCAGCTGTGTGGAAAACTCCAAGATGGAAAGGGGTTGGAAATCTTTAACCTTGGGTTTGCGATCTTTTTATTGCTTCCTTTTAAAAATTTGCTGTTTATGCCTGGAATATAAACAGGACATGTAAGCCTTTAGGCATTTTATTTGTTGGTATCTGTTTTCAGGGTTTGAAACTAAGCAAGCTACTCTGTAGAGAGGGAAAGAGGGGGCCCTTGCTGTACCCAGGTCCCTTACTTGGTGGGTCCCTGAACTGAGGATTCCTAGGTGGCTTGAGATGGCTTGCAGTGTGCTAACAGGGGAGGTGTCCCCTCTTAGCAGGTTAAGTATATTTGAAAAGTTACAGCTAACGGGAAGATTTCAGCTTTAACAAAAAGCTACCATATATTAGAAGGGTCACCCAAGGAAACTGTCACCTTGGGCAAGTGTTTCACACTCTCTGGGTCTTGTTTCTTTATTTGTACCTAATGAGGGGACAAAACTAGATGATCTCTGTATTTCCAAATTCAGTATGAAATGAACTGTCCATATTTCTTTTCCCTTTGTATTGGGCCCTTATGGCTTTAGGAGCAAAGTACCCTAGGTTTTCAGTTTCCCAGAGTAGCTAAAAACGGGTGCCTGTAGGACAGTTAAAAGAAGACATAAAACAGGCAACATTAAGTTACTTCTGAGTTTTTATGGGTCTTTTTCAGATTAGGCGTTCTTGAAGAAAGAGAAAGAAAAAGTCTCAGTGGTAACTGTATGTGCACACGCATACACTAGCACGTACACTTGGGGAGAGAGGAAAGAAGGAATTGGCATTATTGAGTATCTCTTAAGCACTAGGCACTATGTTATGCTCAACCCTTTACAGAGCACTAGATGGTCAGTATTATTCCCTAACCCCATTGACTGAGGACAACCATCTACTTATATGTTTTCATATTATCCTGAACTAAACTGTATTTACATAATTACTGGCATAACTTCAATTCCCCATGTCTCCACTAGACCATCTGCACCTTCTCTGCGTGTCTGTCTAGCCCATCACTATGCCCCACTGCCTAGTAGAAAGCCTGGCACATAGGTACAAAGGAGACACAACTTAATTTAAACTTAAAGCCCGCCATCCTAGTTCCTCATTTGGCAAGAAAGAGGGAGAAGAAGGGGGAAAATCCCTCTATTTGCCCCTCTTTCATCATTTAACATAGAGCCACCCTCTCCTGCCACAAGGGAAGGATAGCCACAGCCAGAGTGCAAAAAAAAAAAAAAAAAAAGCAAAAGACGTCAGATCTTGAATTTTGAGTTTCCAAGGTGCCGGGTCTTGACAAATTAAGGTTTTTGCTTTGTTTTGTTTTGTTTTTGTTTGTTTGTTTTGTTTTCTTTAAGGGCATCAGAGACCCTAATCCTCAGGAAGTTGTGGTATTTAGAAACTATTTGTTTGAATTAAGGTCCTAGTTAATAAGAGGGTTCTCAAAGGCCCTTGGCACTTCTTTTTTTTTTTTTTTTTTTGAGACGGAGTCTCACTCTGTCTCCCAGGCTGGAGTGCAGTGGTGCAATCTTGGCTCACTGCAGCTTCCACCTCCCGTTTTTGTTCAAGGGATTCTCCTGCCTCAGCCCCTCGAATAGCTGGGATTACAGGCGCCTGCCACCACGCCCAGCTAATTTTTGTATTTTTAGTAGAGATGGGGTCTCTTGGCACTTCTAAAGCTGCAGTCTTCCCCAGCATTTCATCCCATGAAGGTGGACTGTTGCTGCCATGGACCCACCCATGGGCATGGGCAGTGGGAAGGCCAGGGCATCCTCTGCTTCATCCCAGCCCCGCTGGGATCTTGAGATTTGGGGTAATCAAAAAAGGCATCCTTTTTCCTAAGGTGGTGGTGAGGAGGTGATGTTCTGGAAGGAAGGTACCTAGACTTTGTGGTCCCTGCCAGGAAGTGGAGAGTGGAAATGTGGAATGCCTCACACTCCTCAACTAGGTAGGCCTTCATGTACCAGATGAGGGTGGCTTTCAGTTCTTGTTTTGTGTGTCAAAGTTGCTGCTGTTATCAGTGTGTGTTTGCTGATCTCTCCCACCTCAGTCACTCCCGGCAGTGAGTTTAGGGCATCTTGGGAGTGGAGGTAGGTTGTGGAAAAGATGTGTCCAGAGATCTCATTTGGCTTTGGTATCTTCCTGAAATAAATATCACACACAGGGCTGGGCATCTTGCATATGCTGACTTCTCTTAACCTTCACAGCAATGATGTGAGACAGAGATCATCTCCATTTTACACCTAAGAAAGGCACAGAGAGGTGCAGTGGATTGCCCAGAGTCTCACAGCTGGCAGGGGCTAGAGCTTGAGTTCCCAATGAGAACTGGTTGTCCCCGAAGCCCTTGAATATTTCACCATACTGCAGTGCCTTTTTCATATCACCTCCCTGGATCTCAGTTGCTCTATCTGTTAAATGATGACAAGTGAACTCTAGTCAGAAGTCAGAGTGGTGTTTTGGTTTTAATTTGAATGCCTTTAGGCAGGTGTGTTCTCCAGTTCATTACCATTTGCGCATTCCCCTGCACCATCACTTGTGCCCTCTAGTCTCCTGCCTGGCCCCTGGCCCCTGTGGGAATTTGCAGCCCTGCATCTGGTTGGTGTCCACCGTTTCTTTCGATTTAGACAATCTAGAGGGCAGTGAGAAATTGGAAAGGGGTAGCAGGTAAGAGCTCTCGAGTTCAGTGAGAAATTGGAAAGGAATAGCAGGTAAGAGCTCTAGAGTTCAGTGACAAATTGGAAAGAGATAGCAGGTGAGAGCTCTCGAGTTCAGTGAGAAATTGGAAAGGGACAGCAGGTGAGAGCTCTCGAGTTCAGTGAGAAATTGGAAAGGGATAGCAGGTAAGAGCTCTGCTTTCACCGCCTCCTAGCTGGGAGATCCTGGACTGATCACCTCACCTTATAGAACCTACTTCTCTTTCTGTCAAGTGGGGGGTCACAGTCATACTGACCTCAAAGGGGTGCCATGCGGATGAAATGAGATAGGGCTCATAAAGCACTTAGTTAGTACAAAAATACATGCTTAGGATTAGCTGCTCTCAATTTCCAGAAAGAGAATGTCAGCCAATGTACACAGGCATCTGCCCCCTCAGACATAGGATGGCATTTGCATGAGGAACCAGAAGTTATCTTTGAACTCATCATTTTGAAACCCCTGTGATGAACCCTGGAGCTGCCATGTCAAACCAAGCCTCAGCATTATTTCCTGTCACCCAGTCAAGTGATGCTGAACCTCAAATCAGCCAGCCAGTGCTGAGGCCAAAAGCAGAAGTGGGTGCTATTCTCTTGGGACCAGAGGACCCTAGCCCAGCCACTTAAGGAAGAAGCTGGTAACAGGTGCTGGCTGTGACAGACAAGAAGCTGAACTAGCCCAATTCACTCTGCCAAATGCTTTCACGAGGGGCCAGAAGCAATTCCTAAGTGGAGACTGAGGTGGAAAATCTAAAGTTCTGAGAAACAGGTATTAATCATGACCCTAGGCTGAGCTCACTACCTCCTGGAAATCCTTCAGAAATGTCTTAGGAAAACTTGGAGTACTGCTCCTTCAAAGAGTGGTTTCTTTGGAAGTTGCTGTGGGCTCCTATGCTGACTGATTATGAATTGCAGATTAGAACACATAATGTATCCGCTCTTACTGGAGGAAGCTGCATTTCCTAAAAGAAGTCTCTTTAATGTTTCAAGAAATTACAGGCTTTAGCTTGACTCTTCAGAACTGAATAATGGCCCTTCATGGCACCGAAGAAAGTATTTGGTGTATTCTTACTATGTCCCAGGAACCTAGGTCAGTTACTGTTTTAGTACTTTATCAGTGTAGTCTTTAACATTCCATAAATGTACATTGAGGACCTGTTAGTACTAAGCACTGGACTAGAGGACCAGGGTAAAGACACTGCCTCTGGTCTTGTGGAATTCTCTGTGCAACAAGGGAAGATAGACAGAGGAGTGAATAATTTTAATGGCATGTGAAAAGTACTGCGAAAGAAATATGCACAAGTGCTACAAAACACCAGACACTGGATCAGCATATTGTGGAGGTCCTGATCTTGCACTGGGTTGATTCCTTCTGCTGTCTCCCTACAATTCCTGGCTCTGGGAGCTTTGCCAGCATTTGCATTAGGGAGCAACTGAGAGCTGCCCCTGCTGAAGCACTCATTTCTGGCACCTTCCTATCCCCCATGGCTTCAGAGGGGTGGAAAGAACACTTCCTTACAAAATGTATGGGCCCCACCTGAGAGGACCCTGAATCTGAAGTCCAAAGTTGTAGTAAGGAAACAGAGGGACAGGTGACTTTTGTAGTCTAAAATCACCACTGATTTTCCGTTGGTTTGTTTTTATAACATTTATTGTGGATTTTTTTTTTCTGATTGCAAAATTAGAATATGTTCAAGGGAAGAAAAGCTAGATAGTACAGAAAAACACACTTAAAATAAATCATCACTCAGTGATTTCACTTCTCTGTTTTTGAATAAGGGCCTGTCTCCCAATCCCCCCACCCACATACCGCTGTATTTCAAGTTTAGCTCTAATTTTAATTTCTCCCTGGGCAAAGTCTCATGTTTGTTTGCATATCTCAAAGGTGCTTGTGTTCTGGGCTCCAATCACTACTATCTGCAATTGGTTAGAGCCTGCGGCCATCATTTATACTTTCCTGGACGTGTGCGTAGATTCATCTACTGCTAAGAACCCTTTATGTGTTAGGCATTATGCAAGGTGCGGTGGGGAATGTCAAGGTAAATAAGACTTTGAGGTTGCTCACGGCCGGATAGGAAAAAAAGACTCAGATAACATGAACACATTGTGAAAATGTGCCCCAAGATGGGGACAGAGTCCTGTAGAAAGCCTAAGAGATTGGAGGAGCAGTAGCATTTGAGCTGAGCCTTCAATAAATTTTTCATGTATTTAGCCAATATTTGTTGAGAACCTAATATCTGCCAGGCACTGGGCAAGGTGATAGGTGGATGATGTTAAAATAACAGGCATGGCCTTTACCTGCATGAAGTTTACAAGCACAAATGGTGGCGTTAAGAAGTCAATAAGCAGGGGGAGTGAAAGAGGAGAGTGTGGCTGGGGTCTTCCTTGAAAAGGTGGTATTGAAACTGAGAAGAGGGCTGGGCGCGGTGGCTCATGCCTGTAATCCCAACACTTTGGGAGGCCAAGGCGAGTGGATCACCTGAGGTCAGGATTTCAAGATCAGCCTGGCCAACATGGCGAAACCCCGTCTGTACTAAAAAAATACAAAAATTAGCCGGGCGCGTTGGCGCGCACCTGTAGTCCCAGCTACTTGGGAGGCTGAGGCGGAAGAATTGCTTAAACTTGGGAGGCAGAGGTTGCAGTGAGCTGAGATTGTGCCATTGCACTCCAGCCTGGGTGACAGAGTGAGACTTTCAAAAAAAAAAAAGAAACGGAGTCACTTATACCAAGAGTAAAGGAGGGAGAGGGAGTAAAGAAGGGTGCTGGATTATTCCTTCCTTTGCTCATTATTGATTCTAAAAATCTCACTTATTTTCTGTATTCAGTTTCCTTTCTATTGGAGAATATTCTTGGGGTCTGTGAATGGTAAACTTGCCCAGTCTTTGTTTGAAAATATCTTTTGCCCTCACACTTGATATGTTAGCTAGATATAGAATTTTTTGCATAGCATGTGTAATGAATGTGAAAGTTATACATGCCTCTTTAAAAGTTTTCAATCAAAACAGAAATAGATAATGTACAAAGTGAAAGTCTTTCATTTCTTTTCTCACAATTTCTCAAAAGAGAATAATTTTTTTCAAAAGAGAGAAGTTTCCCAGGGGGAACCATTGATTACAGTTTGCCCTTTTCTATATATACTGAAAATTGTTTAAAGTGTAAAGTATGTATACTTTTTAAAAATGTGCACGTACACAAATGCTGTACTTTTTTTTTTTCTAAACATAAATAATCATGTTCACATTTGAGCAGGACACAGTAGTTCACACCTGTAATCTCAGCTAGTCAGGTGGCTGAGAGTGGATGATTGCTTGAGGCCAGGAGTTTGAGGCTACATTGAGCTATGATTGCACCAGTACACTCCAGCCTGGGGACAGAGTGAGACCTGGTCTCTTAAAATTAAAAAGAAAATGTAAAGTTCTTTTTTTAATTAAAAAATGATAATATATGCAATTTTACAATATGCTTTTTAACAATCAAGCATGTACTTTTTTCCACATCAGTACAATGAAATCTCCTTCATTCTTTGAAGTTGCTGTATAGTTTCTCATGATATTGATACACCATAATTTAACTATTTTTCTATTAATAGACATTTAAGTTGTTTTCGCCCCTTGGTTTTGCTACTATACAGTATTTCACTGAGTATCTTTTTACTTAGGTAAATATATCTGTAGTATAAATTCCTGGACATTTCAGGAATGTGACGTGTCTAGGAATTTGACCCCAAAGGATATGTATGTACATTTAACAAGTTAATAGATATTGTCAACTTGTCTTCCCAAAAGATTGTTTCAATTTATAATCCCAGAGTATGTCTGGCTCTAATTTTTGTTTTCCTTCTGGTTCCTTAGAATTCCCGTACTGATTAGTCAACAGTGGAAAATCTGAAGAGATGCAAGCAGGAAAAAGAAATTAAACCAGGTAGGTAGTGGCACTGTTCATACTCTACTGCCAGAGCAGCACACATTTTTGCCTGAATATCTTTATTTCTGGTTGAAGGAAGAAAATACGTAAGTTCCAAACTAAATTAGTGGGAGATTTTGACCTTATGAAGAAAAGGCAGGATGGCTCTTTTCAGAAGTTATATACATAACAGCATGCTGCAATTTCACAGTCAAGATTCTGTTTTCAGGCAGTTTTTTTTTTAATAGCATCAGAAAGACAATTTACCTTTGGTGGCTTAAGAGGGGATGGGTTTCCCGGCCATGTACTTAAGCTTAAGCAGGTGGAATCATACACAGGAGTTATTAGCAACATTGGGCCTGGTGCCAGCTTTCCTCTCCACCAAGTGTTTGCTGTAAAGCTGTTTTCACAAAGACCAGGGCACATTATGGGAATTTTCATTTTAATGCTGTAGTAGAGGAGCAAAAGCCAGCAAAACCCAACCCAAAGAAATGGGTTCGGCCCGGTAGTCTGGTGAGAAGGGATGAAGATGCAGTCCCTCCAGCTGAGAACAAATTGCCATTCAAAGAGCACAAGTGGCCCACCTGGCAGTATGGCCACCTTGGGTCCAGTGTCCATAGTTTATGATATCTAAATGTGTCTGGCATAAGTTAATAATTTTAAACTCAGGGTAACATAATAATCGACTTTTTACCTAAAGCAGCAGTATTTATCAACAAATCTGGTGAATTTCTTTGAATTGTCAAGTTGGAAGTACCGGGTCCACAGAGATCTTTTCACCCACCAGGCATCCATCAGCATCCATGGATGTGGTTGTTAAGGTATCAGAGTTGAAGGCTATTCTAGATTGGCCTACACCCACCTGAACCTTCTCCATAGCTGGAATTTTCACAAAGAGGCTAAAGAGCCTGGGGATGAGCGCATCGCTCTGAAGAGCTTGCCGAATCCACTGTGCATCTGTCCATAAGCTAAGGATGGTGTGAGGACTGAAAGCTGCATGGGAGAGAGAAGGTCTTGTGATTTTCTCTCTCTTCAGCACTGTAGGGGGCACACTGCAGCTGTGTCTGGTGCAGCTCAGTTTAGACTCCTGCCTCAGCCAGGAAAAGTTTTTTTCATTTTTGCATTAATTTAGCAGGTATTTATGGAGCATCTTCTATAAATTGGACACCAGATAACAAAGCAAAAGTGGCACAGTCCTTGCCCTCAGGAAGCTTGTGGGTCTGGCTGACAGTAGACTAGTAGCAGTAGTCTGCGGTAGGTCCAGAGGGCTAGTGGGCAGAGGGTGCTGCGGCTTGAAAGGTATGCAGGAGATGACTTGGAGAAGAGTGGGCGGGGACAGGCTGGGGGCTTGCGGAGCAGCACAGCGAAGGCCTGGAGGCTCGGGGGGCGCAGCACTCCATGGAAATTCCATGGGCCAAACACAGTGCAGAGGGGGTTCCCTGGCTGGAGTTGAGTCTGGAGGTGTCCGTGAATGAATCTGAACTTTATCCTGATGGCTCTGAATGGAAAGTCACTGGAGGGTTTTAAGCAGGGGAGAGTTGTGAGTCAGGCTTAGGAAGGAGACTGTCTAGCTTCAGTTTGGGTAAGGGACTGAGAGAGTTCTAAGGGACTGAGAGAGTTCCGCACTCTGCCTGGCCCACTCTCATCACCTCTCTTCTTAGCGCCTGTGCTCCTCCTTCCCTTGGAACTTCAAGAAGGCAAAGGACAGAGCCCGAAGTCTGAGATAAGATAGACTCCTTGGGGAGAAAAGAGGAAGTGGTGCTGGGTGGGTGGGTGGGGGCACCCAGTGTAAAGCAGAGCGTACAGGTTGCCTTGGACAAGTCACTTCACACCTATGAGCTTCAGCTTCCTTATCTATTAAATGAAGATAATAAGTATTACTCTTCTTTTCTCTCATCTCATGAGATATCATCATGATATCTTAAAATATCATGGATATTTTACATGCCCAGCTAGGGCTTCCAGAGAAATCTCTCTGTTTCGTTTGCCATGTAAGGATTTGTTGAAATCCTCAAGCGCACATTAAGTGCATCCTGTCGCTGCAGCTTATCGCCTGGGATGAGAGCAGTGAAGAAGCCCTAGCCTCAGGATCAGTCTCACAGCTCCCTCTCCCTGCAGCCAAGAAGGACCGGTCTACAGAGGGGAGGGAGCAAACACTGACTGAAGGCCAGGTGTGTGCTTGGCACCACCCACAGACAAAAGAGTGCTTGGGCAGAGCTGCTAGAACTATTATTTAAGCCATGTGCCAGATGTGATAAGCACTTACATCCTTCTCAGCCTCATTTAGTTTGATCTTATGAAGTACATATATATTATCTCCATTTGATAGATGAGGAAACCGAGACTCAAAGAGGTGGAACTGCTTGCTGGTAGTGACACAATTAGAAAGAAGGAGAAGGGCCGGAGTCTGGAGTTCGTGCTCTCTGACTTCTGCGCGTAGCATCTGCCATTCTGCTGGTGCTCCTTCAGACCTTTCAGACAGTGCAGAGGACACAGAGGAATCAAGGGACAGTTGTTCTCTTACAAACCTTGAAAATCCTGTACAGAGCCCTCAGATAACCAAAACGTGGTCCAGAACTGAATCCTGGGGCCAGCATGCCCATTTAGCACTTCTCTCAATCAGTCCTTTTCCCCAGGTGCATTAAACAGGGCAGCTGCCTTCCCACCATATGGGCAAACTGCTTGGCAGCTAGGAGTGTGCCTGCTCATCTCCCAGGCTGCTTTCCTTTGCACCTCAGCAAGGAGGGCAGGCCGTGCATCCAGGGAAGCACATAGTTACTCCTTCTGCCAGAAGGCCACCCCCTAATCTGGTTTACCGTGGACACTGAAGTCACTCCCTGTCTCCTGGCCATGAGGAAAACTCCTTTGAGAGGAGCCTCTGAAGCCAGTGGAGAGAGTAAAAAGTGAGAATCCTGCCCGGCTGAACAGGCAGTTCAGCCTGTTCTGGAAAGAGTTGAGGCTGTGTCCATACCAAGCCATTTAAAGAATCTGCCCAGTAGAATCAATATTGTCAAAATGTCCATACTACCCAAAGCGATCTACAGAATTAATTCCATTCCTATCAAAATTCCAGTGGCATTGCTTACAGAAATAGAACAAATAATCCTAAAATTCCTATGAAACCATGAAAGACCCCAAATTACTAAGGCAATCTTGAGCAAGAAGATCTAAGTTGGAGGCATCACACAACCTGATTTCAAATATTATAGGCTGGACATGGTGACTCACACCTGTAATTCCAGCACTTTGGGAGGCTGAGGCGGGAGTTCGAGACCAACCTGGGCAACATAGTGAAACCCTGTTTCTATAAAAGAAAAAAAAAAAATCCAAAAAGTAGCTGGGCATGGTGGCGTGCACCTGTAGTCCCAGCTACTCAGGAGGCCAAGGTGGGAGGATCACTTGAGCCCAGGCATCGCATCAAGGCTGCAATGAGCCGTAATCATGCCACTGTACTCCAGCCTGGCTGACAGAGTGAGATCATGTCTCAAAAAAGAAAAAAAATTATAATGCTATAGTAATCAACACACACACACACACACGACTATTACTCAGCCTTAAAAAAGAAAATCCTGACATTTGCAAAAACATGGTTGAACCTGGAGGACATTGTGCTAAGTGAAATAGGGCAGACACAGAAAGACAAATACTACAGGATCTCAGTTATATGTGGAATCTAAAAGAGTTGAACTAAGAGAGAGTAGAAGGGTGGTTTCCAGAGAGAGTAGAAGGGTTGTTGGGGAAATGGAGAGATGTTGATCAAAGGTTACAAACTTGCAGTTATAAGATGAATAAATTTTGGCGACCTAATGTACAGCATGGTAATTACAGTTAATAATACGGTATTGTATACTTGAAATTTGCTAAGAGAGTAGATCTTAAGTATTCTCGTCACAAAAAGTAACTGTGTGAGGTGGTGGATATGTTAATTAGCTTGATTGTGATAATCATGTCACAGTGTGAATATATAACATTTTTATTTGTCATTCATACCTTAATAAAACTGAAAAAATTTTAAAGAATCTGCCCAGGTCACAGGAAGCCATCAGTCATACCCTGAGCTGTTGTGTAAGCTCAAAGAGTATGGTTTATAGCATATGGATGAGTGCTCTTGTGCCAACGCTGGGCTAAACCTTTACATCCAGTGTCTAATTAGGTAGTTTCTGTTATTATCCGTGTTTTACCAAGGAGGAAACTGAGGCTTTTGGAGATTACATCATTTGGCCAATGTACCAGAGCTGGAAAGTTGCATAACTAAGATTTCACTTGAGCTTTTTTTAGCTCCACATCTTCTATTTTTTCAGCTACACCAAAACGACTTCTTTAATTTAGCTTTGCTTTTCTGATAATAGTAACCACCACCCTTTATTGAGCATCTTGTCATGTGAGCCAGGCATTATACATCCATTATTTCCAATCCCAGTAGAACCTTACAAGTAAAGTATCATTGTCCCTGTTTCACAGATGAAGAACCTGAGGTTCAGAGAGGTCAGGAATTTTGCCTCACAGATTTCATCTGAGACTAGAGTGAGCTCTCAACTATCATCCTGTACTTCCTTCATTCCTTACCTTTTCAGGTTCCTAGGAGGAAAGGACTCAAAAAAATTATGCATGAATTTCCTTTAATTTCACAACAACCCTAAGGGTTGGGGGTTGATATCTCTGTTTTACAAAAGAAGAAACTGAGGCTCAGAGATGTTAAGTGATTTGCTCAGCATCATGCAGCTAGCAGTTGGTGGAGCCCCGATTCATACAGGCTCTGACCCATAGCTTAAGCTTACTTGCCTCCCCCATTCCCACCCCTCACCCCTCTTCAGCTCTGTCTCCTTGCAATGGGGGCAGAAAATCCAGCCTTTATTTCTCCAGGTCCTAGTAGTCCTGGGAGTCTGGGGGATTTCCAGCTCCTTTGAATTCCCTCTTTTGGCCTCTACTCTGCCTCCAGCACCTCTCTTAAGAGTCCTTTTCACTGTTGTCATAGCAAGGGTCTCATCTGGAGGGAAGCTGCCTTGAGGTTGGAACTATTTGGCTGCTTATCAGCAAGGCTCCAGGGCCTTGCCATAGCAACTTTCCAAGCCACCCATCTTGTGACCTGTTCTGACTCAGGGCCCCTGGGAATCCCCTGGGTGCAGATGTTTGCAGTGACTAGGATGCAGCAGTCGGCTCCCAGGACTCTTTTTCTGGCCAAGGCCATTTTAGGAAGGCTTCTGTTCCAGCTGTGCTGGGAGAGTCGAGGTCCAGAGCCTCCAAACCTTAAGAATGCAGGGTTATGTGATGTCTAGAGCTGGAGTTTTTAGCCAGGGGCTTATGGGTTAAGAGCCCCCTGTGATCATAGGTATGGTTACACACACACGCAGAGAATATATACTTTTCTGGGCAAAGTATCTGTAGCTTCCCTCAAACTCTCAAATGTGTCTGTGACCCTTAAAGTTTAAGAACACTGGTCTAGAGAGAACCCAAAGTGTTGTGGGCCACTGTGCTCCCTTGGCCACCAGCCTCTCAGATGCCAGAATCTTGAGAGAGCACACCAGGCCTCTAGTGTTTCTGCTTAGGCATGAACTGGGATACAGTATCAAATATTGCTGAAGTTCACAATTATAACTATAAATGTACAGCTGTCCTTTGGGATGCCCCAAGTACTTTTATTTATTTATTTATTTTTTTGAGATGGAGTTTCGCTGTGTTGCCCAGGCAGGGGTGCAGTGGCATGATCTTGGCTCACTGCAACCTCCGCCTCCTGGGTTCAAGCAATTCTTCTGTCTCAGCCTCCTGAGTAGCTGGTATCACAGGCATGCACCACCATGCCTGGCTAATTTTTGTATTTTTAGTAGGGATGGGGTTTTACCATGTTGGTAAAGCTGGTCTCGAACTCCTGACCTCGTGATCCACCCGCCTTGGCCTCCCAAAGTGCTGGGATTACAGGTGTGAACCACTGCGCCTGGTGCCCCTGGTGCTATAAAAGTACAACTGTCCTGTGGATGCCCCAAGTACAGCCACGAAAATGCATGCCCAGCACCCCAAACATGTCAACATGTTTGAACATAGTATATTCACCCCATAAGTGGTAGCCAATTTTTTATTTTATTAAATTTTAAATAAATTAATTTTAAACACATTTTTGTTTTGTTTTACTCTTATCATTGTTATTATTTATTTGGTCAGGAGCCAGGAATCAGATGGTTATTTAGTCACTGAGTGATTAAAATCTATATGTCAGGAGCTGTGCTATATTTCAAAGATACAGTGACAAACAAGAAAGGCAGGGTACCTACCCTCTTGGAATCAGTTGGAATGGCAGATAATGAACAAATGTATCAGCATCATGCCTGGCTCACGGGACATTTCTGTGTGTATTTGTTGAATGACTGTTGAATGAATTTCGACTGCAGTCATTATTAGGAAGAAGTCAAGGTGCTGCAGGTGGCAGGCAAGGAAACTTCATCTCTTCTGGTGGGTCAGGGAAGAGGAAGAGGGACTCAGGCTAAAGGGCCTATGCCCCAGGCTGCCAGGAGTTACACAGGACTGTTTACAGGGGGCTGGCATTCCCATGAAGACTCAGTATCTGGAGGTGTGGGGGGAGGGCTGGAATACTGAACAACCAAGGGCTTAGGAACCTTGAGTAAATGATGTTAATGTGGGCCAGAGGTACGGATGACATCTACACTCTGCTCAAGTAGTGATGGTCCCTGGCTTGCAAACATGTTGCTCTTCCAGGTTCCAAGGGAGGCTGTTGTTCAACCGGTATTTACCTATGTAGCAAGTTCTGGGTTCGGAACCCTACTTCTCTCAGGAGGCAGGAAGGATGGAAGGACATCCCTCCTGCAGCTGGAGACGGCAGAGCCCCAGCCACTGCTGGCAGTGGCCGTGGACACACAGTGCAGTGTCTGAGCAGTGTGTGAAGAGACTCCCTCACTGTCTGAAGGGCTTCACTCACCCTACACTAGTGAGAAGCCTCTGAATATTGGCATGGAAGGGAAGCAGTCACATATTAAGGGTAAAATCAAAGTCAGAGCAAAATTTAAAGTCTGCTCTTTGCCCCTCAAGACCCTGAAAGGCCCCAGTGACTGTCATTCCACTCACCTCCTCTCCCATTCACCGCTCCCCAGCCCCACGGCCTCTTATTAGTCTTTCTGGGCAGCAGGCTCCCCTTGCCTCTTGCATGCTGTGCCCTCTGCCTCGCATACTTAGATGTATATGCAGAAGTGGTTTCTAAACTCCTCTCTCTCATCATGTGTGTGGGCTGTGATACCCAACCATCAGTAACAGCAGCTGATGAGGACAGTGATCATTAGCTAGAGAGCACACCCTCAGTCGCTCCACCCAGCATTATTAGAATAATAATTCCCCACCAGGTCCCCCCACCCGGCATTATTAGAATAATAATAATCCCCCACCAGATCCCCCCACCTGGCTTTATTAGAATTACTATGAGAAACTATCCTCTAGTGATTCTGTTAATTGTGATTTTTGCCCCCCTACTACCACTGGTTAAGAATTACGGGTTTATGAACTGAGCTCCCTAACTAGACCATGGACTTCCCTCAGGGGCACAATGGTATCTTACTGTTTTTGTATCTGTGGCATCTAGTCCCAAGCCTAGTATACACTGAGGGATCAGTGAAATTTTTCTGAAGGAATGGATGAATACTATAGAGATAATATCTTGCTTCTTTTCATTCTCCACAGTGTATTTTGGAGATGCATTTTATAGAATTAGAGGAACTAGAATTGACACAAACTGTCTTCAACCCATGAAAGTCTGTGCTTCCATGAAGGTCTCTGGAAAGCAGCAGAACAGTCCATCTGGATCACTGCTTGGTGGCTGGGCATTCTGGGTCCTCCCCGGGCCTCCTGCTGTGGATGTATGATCTAAACTTGCCGAGGCTCAGCTACACAGCAAGGTTCTCAGAGAGTGGCAGTCTCCATCCTCCTGTGAAAGGAGGGGCAGTTTTCCAAGGACTTCCTTGCTTTCCTGCCCTTCCTTCAGAGCTAGAAGATTCTTAACTCCCTTACCCCAGAGCTAGAAGTAACATTAGAGATTGCTTCAGTTATCCACTTCTGCATAATCCATCACCCCTGTTACTCAGTGGTTTAAAGCAACAGCAATAGTTTCTTATATCTCATGGTTTCTGTGGGTCAGGAATTTGGGAACAGCTTGGCTGGGCAGTTCTGGCTTGGATCTTTTATGCAGTTGCAGTTAGATGGTGGCTGGAACTGGAGCAGCTTGGGGCCAGCACCGCTGGAGGCTGGCCGGCTGCTGCTCTTTCCTGGCCGTCTCAGGACCTCTCCCCTGTGGTTACTTCATAGGGCCTGTTTGGGCTTCCTCACAGCATGGCCACCTCAGATTTCCCATATGCAGCTCAATGCTCTAGAGGCAGGTTTCCCCAGAGAGAGCTAGGTGAAAGCTGTATAACCCTTTATAGCCTCATCTTGGAGGTGACACAAAATCATTTTTGTTGCATTCTATTTGTTAGAGGTCATTAAGGCCAGCTCATTCGGGGACATTGAAATTAAACTCTACCTCCCGAGAGGAGGAATGTCAGATAATTTGCAGACATGTTTCAGAACCACCACAGAGATACCCAGTTTCCCCCTTCATTCCACACTTGAGAGTCCCGAGGTTTGAGAGGAAGAGCCTTGTCCAGAGGTGCCCAGCCTGGCATGGGCAGACCTGGAGTGTGACCCAGCCCCTAGGCCTTTGGCAGGCCTGCCAGGAAGTGATCTCACTTTCCCTTCCTTCCTGTCCCCTCACAGTAAGATAGAGACTGCCACTCTCTGGGAACCTTGCTGTGTAGCTGAGCCTCAGCAAGTTTGATAATACAGACACAGCAGGAGGCCTGGGGAGGACCCAGCATGCCCGGCCACCAAGCAGTGATACAGCTGGACTGTTCTGTAGCTTTCTAGAGACCTCCGTGGAAGCACAGACTTCCATGGGTTGAAGAGAGTTTGTGTCACAATTCCAGTCCCTAGCCCTGGCCCTATGTGAAGTAGTAACACCGCCCTGCCAGTAGGATATAGCTGCTGAGGAGGTAAGAGTTTTAAAAAATTCATACCCCAAAATAATTATTTTTACTCTTGCTGTGAAGTTAGATACCAAAGAGTAGAATGTGGTGGTAGAATCAAGAGAGTCAACCCAACATCACTGAAAAGATTCTGAAGGTTTGTATCCAGCTGAATATCCAAAACAGGATGTTGCTTAAGCATGGGTAAAATGCATCTGGGTGTATGTTTTAGACAGCCTTGTAGAATGTTTTCCAGGGACTTGCTTACTTTCTTGCCCTTCCTTAAGAAATGCCTTATTATGAAGCTGGGGGCAGGGGAAAAAGAAGGTCAGAAAAGGGAATGGGTACTTTTCATACTACATGCCAGGCATAATACTAATTCACTCCCCTGCTTTATAGCCTAATAGCACAGGCTCCATCTGGCTCCAAGCTCCCTAACCTTGCTGAGTTTCAGCTGCCTCTTTTGTACTATGGGATAATGATACTTTCTGTCATAGAGTTGCTATAAAATTAAATGCTTGTAAGATGCTTAGCACAGTCTGGCGTGCAGTAAGAAAGAACTGTATAACAGGCCAGGCACCGTGGCTCAAGCCTGCAGTCCCAGCACTTTAGGAGGCTGAGGCGGGCGGATCACGAGGTCAAGAGATCGAGACCATCCTGGCCAACATGGTGAAACCCTGTCTCTACTAAAAGTACAAAAATTAGCTGGGCATGGTGGCGCACGCCTATAGTCCCAGCTACTTGGGAGGCTGAGGCAGGAGAATCGCTTGAACCTGGGAGGCAGAGGTTGCAGTGAGCCAAGATCGTGCTGCTGCACTCCAGCCTAGTGACAGAGCGAGATTCTGTCTCAAAAAAACAAAAAACAAAAAACAAAAAAACTGTATAACTGTTGGCTCCAATTAATCCCCACAGCCACTTTTTAAGACAAGTGTGAGCCCTCCCATTTTATAGAGGGGGTGTCTGCAGTCAGGTGAGGTGCCCAGCATCATGTGCCACTGTAGGGACAGCAGCTGAGACTCTGAAGTCCTCGTGGCGTCCACCACACCACATTACCCTCCTGGCAGCTCTGCCAGGGCTTTCCTGACATGCAATAGTTGGGGGCAGAGGAACTCAGGAGGCTTTGTGCCCTACAGGAGCCCCATGTCAGGTCCTAGAGCAAGAACATTTGAAAAACCAAGGCCAGGAATCCATTTATCCACTTAGGAGGCTCTATAGGGAGCAGGGTTACAGAGAATGTTGTACACAGAGGAAATAGTCTAGTAAAGGCTTTGAGGTCAGGAATTAAATGAGGTTTGAGGATTTAAAGAGAGGCCCAGTGTGACCAGAGCAAAATGGACCAAGAAGAGAGCAGAAATGAGACAAAGGCTCATCTGCAGAGGCAGGCAGGGCCAGGTCAATGCAGGGCTTCAGGGACTGGCATCAGGAGAGTGGATTTCACTAGATGTGAAATAGAAAAGCATCAGAGGTTGAACGAAGCAGGGAAATTCCAGTGATCCAATTTCCATTTTGAGAACGTTACCCTGCCTGCCATATAAAAAATAGACCCTGGGCTAGGGGTGAGAGAGACACAGGACTCTGGTCAGGATCTCTGCTGAGAGTCCTGGTGAGACATCCCGGAGCCTGGGTGGTGCATGTGGAGGAGAGAGGTCAGCAGATTCAAGCTCTGTTTTGCAGGTAGAAGCAAAAGGACCAGGCTGGGCACTGTTGCTCATGCCTGTAATCCCAGCTCTTTGGGAGGCCAAGGTGGGAGGATTGCTTGAGGCCAGGAATTTAAGACTAGGCTGGGCAGCATCGTAAGACCCTGTCTCTACAAAAACATAAAAAAAAAAAAAAAAAAAAAAAAGAAATGACAGGACTTGGTAAAGAATTGTCCATGGGTGGTGAAGAAGAAGCGAGGTCAGGGATGGTCTCGGGTTTCCAGCTGAGCAGATGGTGGTGCCCTTGCTCAGTTGGGAAGGCCATGGCGAGCAGGCTGGTGACTTGACGTCTGAAGCTTGCAGTGCTGGTGGGATAGCCAAATGACACGCTCAATAGGCTGAGTCACAAATCTAGAACTCTTAAGAGAGGGTTGCAGCTCTTTGAAGGTCACCAACATAGATTATTTCGAGAAAGGATAAGAGCCCCTCAGGAGCAAACAGAAGAGACTGGCGTCCTAACACAAAGGTCCCGGCAGTAGCAGGTGCCTGTGCAGACTGGTTGGAGGGAGGCCCAAAGGGTGTGGTGTCTGGAAGTCCCATGAAGAGAATGGTCCGGGAAGAAATGAGTTGGAAGAGGAGGACAGAAAGGTGTCCCTGGGGATAGGCACCGTAGAAGTCACTCAGGACCTTGTCTGACTTGAGCATCTTGACCTTCCCTTCCTATCACTGCCTGCATCCAGGCCTGCTTGGGTCTAGGCCTGGCAGGTGCAGAGGCCAAGGCCCAGCCTCTCTGCCTCCAAACAAAGCCTCACCCAGGGCCACTCTTTGAATGGCAACGGGCACTGCCCAGGCAGGCGACAGGCTTCTCTCTGGTGACCTTGTGCTGGATGTGCCCCAAGGCGCTGGGTAGGGCTTTGCAGCCAGCCCCAGGCAGGCCACACATGGATAGAACCGGCAGCCCTCCCTTTTCCCAGGTTCTTGGAATGTTCTCATTTTGGGGCTCTGAGTTTTCTGTTGGCCTCAGTGCCTCTCTTTTCTGGCTTTCCATCACAGAGAGAAGCCGCTACCCTTGAAATTTGATGAATGCCTGTTCAGTAGGCCCTGGCATTTCTGTTTCCACGGCCCTTTTGTCCCTCAGAGAAGCCTTAGAGAGCATTTTGCCCACCCCTGATAAAACTTCTCCTATAAGACCAGGTCCCACTTCTGTGCTTCATGTCTTCTGCAAAAGTCTGTTTGCTTTTTGTATGGTTTCTGCAAATATTGAATTTTTGAAAAAGAAAAAAAACAGGAAATGACCTTTCTAGTATATTTGGAAAACAATTTGGAGCTTGTAATGGAATCTGCCTGAGCAATGAGGACTAATAGCTGCAGACTTGGAACAGACCATGTAGCTCTTGGCAGAGCCTGGGGCCTCTTCAGTTTACAAAGCTGGGGGGAGTATTAGAAACCCACGGGAGAAGTGGCTTCCTGTGGGGAAATGCCCAGAGCAGGTACCTGCAGGCACTGTAACCTCTGACCCCAGGGCCCCAAAAGGTCTGGGGACAGAGTATAAGGGCTTCACCCTTTGTCCTGGGCATTCAAGGTCAATCACATGTTTGGCAATCATCCAGATCCCACAAGATACCAAAACCTCCTGAGGATGAGGAAAAGAAAGAGCTTCATTCTTTAGCACCCGGTAGGGCTTAGGCTGAGCTAGGAGATTCTAGATTGTTTTTAGACTCAAATTGCCTGTTGGCTCTCTGGGTCCCTCTCTATCCAACTTTTCTGTAGATTTCAGCAAAAACCACCTCCTCAGAGAGGCCTTTCCTGATCATACAGCCATTAACTGAATGATCCACATGCAGAGAACCCTCTCCTCTTCTCCCATAGCACATACCATAATCTGTGATAAGATTCATTTACTTGTGCAGTGCCTTTTTCTCTTTACACATTATAAATATCTTTTTTAGTTTCCAGCATATACCCTATGCCCGGCACAGTGCCTGGCATATAGAAGTTGCTCAGTACATTGAATGAATAAATGAAATATCAAGACTGGAAGACTTGGAGGCCAGGTGCGGTGGCTCATGCCTGTAATCCCAGCACTTTGGGAGGCCGAGGCAGGTGGATCACTTGAGGTCAGGAGTTCAAGATTAACCTGGCCAACATGGTGAAACCCCATCTCTATTAAAAATACAAAAAAAAAAAAAATTAGCCGGGTATGTTGGTTCATGCCTGTAATCCCAGCTACTTGGGAGGCTGAGGCAGGAAAAGCACTTGAACCGGGGAGGTGGAGGTTGCAGTGAGCGGAGATCATGCCACTGCGCTCCAACCTGGGCGACAGAGTAAGACTCCATCTCAAAAAAAAAAAAAAAAAAGACTGGAAGACTTGGAGATCATATTTCAAACTTCATTATTTAGATGGTGGGAAAGGAAGCTGAGAGAGAGAAGGGGACTCATCAAGGGTCACCCTATTGCGCGGGAATTGAACCAGATCTTCAGCCACTGTTATGATGCAGGGCTGCACCTTCTTTGCTCTTCTTTCCCTGTAATCTAGAACATCTTCTATTATTCACTTGTTCATCAACTATTCATTGAGCTTCAAGTATGTGCAGGGCCTTCTGGACGTAACAGTAAACACACCAGCCAGGGTCACCACTTCTGGGGAATTTATATTCTTACCACACAACACCATAAAGCACCAAAGAAGGAAGTTTTAATCTTCTGTAGCACCGTTAAACAGAGTAAAAACAAAGGAGCTGAATGAAATGTCCAAAGGCAGGTTTTACTAACTCAGCCCCCAGATGAACCATCCTAATCATTTATTAATTGCATTCCACTTACATTCCCCATCACTTACTACACTTTTTGCATCATCATCTTATTGAATCTTCATAACAGCCCCCTGAGCTGCAGGGTGTGACTGTTAGCCCCGCTTTGCTGAGGTGAGGGGAGTTGTGCACGGCCTCACAGCTGGTAAACAACAAAGCTGGGCTGGACGAGCACCCTAGATGCCTTCTACCCTGCCACCCATTCCCCTCAGAGATTTGTAATGTCATCAGGGACTCCCAAGGGGGCAGTGTGATGTGGGGAAAAGAGCTCTGGACCGGGAGTTAGGACCGCTAGATCAAGAACCCTGGGCAAGTCCCTTGCCCTTTCTGAGCCTCCGTTTCCACAGCTGTTGATGAGAGGCTTGTCTAGATGAGCTCTGGGATGTCTTTCGGTTAGATTCTACAACAACTTTTCATTAATTGAACAGGTATTTGCCCTGTGATGGTCCTGAATGAATCAAAGCCGTCTCCCTGCTGGAGATAGGTCATGGGCTGTTGGAAGTAAAGGTTTAGAACTCAGGAGAGAAAAGACTGTAGACCCATGTGTTAGGGCATATTAGTAATCATATATTGAGAACATCCTTCCATGTCAATATACATAAATGGATTGGCCTGATTCTTTTTAATCATTGAAGGTTTCTGAACTGAGCATGAGGATGAGCCAACTGATGTTGGGGAATGTCCCTCTTGAAGTAGAGGACAGAGGGCTTGAGGATGAATTGGGGGTGGGGGTGGTGAGGAATAAGTGAGAAGACTGGGGGCAGAAAAGCCAGTTGGGGAAGGTTGTAATAGACTGGATAGAGATGATGAAGCGTAACTGAGGCCATGATTACTGCGTGGAGAAAATGGGAAGATGGACCTGAAGAGAGAAAATAATTGAACCTGGGTAATTGAGCTTTAAGGTGCAGGATGCCTTCTTAAAGAGAGGAAGAAGTCAGGCATGAGTTACGGGTAATAGGTTTTTGACTTGCATAATTGATTGTGGAGGTGGCTCCTGACTAAGGGAATGAATGAGAGAGAGTCCTGGAGGAGGGAGAGCATAATTTTGTTGATATCCTCCGGGAGGATTCATCTAGATGTCTGCAGCTCAGCAATGAGGGGATCGACATTGAAATGAATGGAAGATGATGTCATGAGAGAGAACGAGACGTGTAGAACAATTAGAGAAACATTAGAAGAGAGTAAAGGATGGAATTAAGGAGATATACAAGTAGTCAAGGTGTTGGACTAGGAGAATGTAAAAGAGCATTCTAAGAAGTTGAAGGCAGTTGCTTTACTGCCTGAGCCTTAGTTTCCTCATTTCTAAAATGAGGATTAGAATCGTGCCTACTCGTTGTGTTTAGGGTTACATGAGAGAATGTGTGGAAGGCAATTACCTTGCATATCAGAAGTAGAACTCATGCAATAATTCATCATTCATTCCGTAAGTAAAGTCAAGCACCAGCCTATGCCAGGCGCTGGGCCAGCCCTTTGGAGTACACAGAGGAACAAAAGGGAAGTCTGAGTGCCTGACCTTGTGGGAGAGGAATTGTGAAAGAAAGAAGACTCAATATCATAAAAATGTGATTTCTATCTACATTCAGGTACCAGATATTACTATGTATATTTAATGCAGTCCTGATAAATACAAGATAAATTGGGGGACAAGTTAAATGACTATTAAGTTTATAAGAAAACATAGACCAGCAAAAACAGCCAGAAAAAAAAAATCTAAAGTCAAAAAAGATTTGAGCTATGAGAAGAAAACCATCCTCCAACATGATACTAGTACATGAGTAGACAGATCAGCTGGAAGGATTAAAAGATTCAGAAACAGGCCAGGTGCGGTGGCTCACGCCTGTAATCCCAGCACTTTGGGAGGCCGAGACGGGCGGATCACGAGGTCAGGAGAATGAGACCATCCTGGCTGACACGGTGAAACCCCGTCTCTACTGAACAAAATACAAAAAATTAGCCGGGTGTGGTAGCAGGAGCCTGAGTCCCAGCTACTCAGGAGGCTGAGGCAGGAGAATGGCGTGAACCCAGGAGGCGGAGCTTGCAGTGAGCCCAGATCGCACCACTGCACTCCAGCCTGGGCAACAGAGCGAGACTCCATCTCAAAAAAAAAAAAAAAAAAAAAAGATTCAGAAACAGACCCCAGTACACAGTTTTGTATGTAACAATGATAGCTTTTTACATCAATGAGGAAATGATGGATTACTCCACAAATGATTTCAGATAGGTAGAAAAAATTAAGGTGGCTGGCTCGCTAATTCATACCTTATTACAGATAAATTCTAGATCAAAGATTTAAATGTGAAAAGGGAAGCCATAAAAGTACTAGAGAGGCCAGGCGTGGTGGCTCACACCTGTAATCCCAGCAGTTTGGGAGGCTCAGGCAGGAGTATCACTTGAGCCCAGGAGTTCAAAACCAGCCTGGGCAACATAGTGAGACCCCATCTCTTAAAAAAAAAGAATTAGCTGGGCACATTAGCATGCACCTGTAGTCCCAGCTACTCAGGAAGCTAAGCTAGGAGGATCTCTCGAGCCCAGGAGTTCAAGGTTGCTGTGAGCTAGGCTGGCACCACTGCACTCCAGCCTGGGTGACTCCAGACCCTGTCTCAAAAAACAAAGTACCAGAAATAAACAAAGGGATTCCTTTACTAATCTTAGAGTGGGGAAGACATTTCTAATTATGTTACAAAGCCCAGAAACCATAAAATAAAATAAAGATAAATTTTACTAATGAATATAAAAAATACGTATGTGGGGAGAAGTGCCGAAAATAAAGTCAAAGTACAAATGACAAGTAAAAAATACTAGTAACTCCTAATTAGACAAAAGACTAATTGCCTTAATATATTAAGAACTCCTACAAATCAATAAGAAAAAGACCTAAAATCCATTAGAAATGGGCAAAAGAATTTGAAGAAACAGTAAACAGAAAAGGAGATGCAAGTGGGAAGATGCTCAGGGTCACTCCTAGGAGCAGTAGGAACTAAAACAATCAGGCACTGGTTTTAAAACCACCTTTTAGATTAGGAACAAAACAGCATTAAGAAGACTGTGGTGAAGGAAAGTGCTCACCTGATATACCTACTGGGGATTGCTATGGTTTGAATGTGTTCCCTCCAAAATACCAATGTGATAATATTAAGAGGTAGGGCCTTTAAGAGGTGATTAGGTCATGAGGGCTCCTTCCTTGTGAATGGGATTAGGCACCTTTTATAAAAGGGCTTGAGGCCAGGCATGGTGGTTCACGCTTGTAATCTCAGCACTTTGGGAGGCTGAGGCGGCTGGATCACCCGAGGTCAGGAGTTCAAGACCAGCCTGGCCAACATGGTGAAACCTCATCTCTCCCAAAAATATAAAAATTAGCTGGGCGTGGTGGTGCACACCTGTAAGCCCAGCTACTTGGGAGGCTGAGGCAGGAGAATCACTTGAATCCGGGAGGAGGAGGTTGCAGTGAGCCGAGACCATGCCACTGCATTCCAGCATGGGCGACAGAACGAGACTCCGTCAAATAAATAAATAAATGGGCTTGAGGGAGTGAGTTTGCCCCTTTTTGCCTTTCTCCCATTTGCTCTGTGAGAACACAGTGTTCAAGGTGCCCTCTTGGAAGCAGAGAGCAGGCCTCACCACAGGCTGGTGCCTTGATCTTGGACTTCCCAGCCTCCAGAACTGTGTGAAATAAATTTCTGTTCTTTAGAAATTACTGAGACTCAGATATTTTGTTGTAGCAGCACAAAAACGGACTGAGAGACAGGAACTAACTTCTGTGGGGAGAATTTGGCAATACCTGTTATAATAAAAAAGTCACAGATCCTTTGAGGTGGCAATTCCACTTTTATGGAAACAATCCTCAGGTCCATCAATAGGGAAGTAATTAAATCAATCTACAACAGTGAGACGACAGAGTATCATGCAGACAATAAAAGGAACAATTTAGTTATTACTTTGGGTTTGTTTTCAGTGTGTTGATGTAATCAGTGCTGCAGTGGCTTCAGAGTGATCTACAGTTGTTTCCAAGGGGTGTGTGTGTGTGTGTGTGTGTGTGTGTGTATGTGTGTGTATATATATATATATTTTTTTTGAAATAGAGTCTCACTTTGTCACCCAGGCTGGAGTGCAGTGGCGCAATCCCGGCTCACTGCAGCCTCTGCCTCTCGGGTTTGAGCAATTCTCCTGCCTCAGCCTCCTGAGTAGCTGGGACTACAGGCACGCACCACCACACCCAGCTAATTTTTGTATTTTTAGTAGAGATGGGGTTTCACCATGTTGGCCAGGCTAGTCTTGAACTCCTGACCTCAAGTGATCCACCCACCTCAGCCTCCCAAAGCCAAGACACATTTTTAAATGAAAAAAAGGCAAGATGGAAAATAAATTTTTTTTTTTTTTTTTTGAGACGGAGTCTCGCTCTGTCACCCAGGCTGGAGTGCAGTGGCACGATCTCGGCTCACTGCAAGCTCCACCTCCTGGGTTCACGCCATTCTCCTGCCTCAGCCTCCCGAGTAGCTGGGACTACAGGCGCCCACTACCACGCCCAGCTAATTTTTTGCATTTTTAGTAGAGACGGGGTTTCGCCACGTTGGCCAGGATGGTCTCGATCTCTTGACCTCGTGATCCACCCGCCCCCTCGGCCTCCCAAAGTTCTGGGATTACAGGCGTGAGCCACCATGCCCGGCCAAAATTTTGTTTTAAATAAAGGAAAAAGGAAGGGAAGGAGAAAAAGGGGGAACATATATATTGCATAAATTTTGTCTGGAAGGACACCAAAACGTGCTTGCCTTGGGGAGGGTGTCTGGATCGGATGGGAAGGAGACTAAGCTCTTTATCTCTGTCCTTTTGGACCTTTTGAGTTTTAGACTACATGCACACATAATCTAAAATTAAGTAATTTTAAGATGAAGTGAATGTGTTCACTATAAAAAGGAAATATAACATTTTAAAATCACTTATAAAAATATTAATGTATGTAATTATATCACTGGTATTCTTTTTCATTTAACTATATGTGAACATTTTGCCATGTCTTTAAAAAATATTCACAAACATCATTTTAATGCCTGAATGGTATTTCATTTAGATAGAAATTAGTTAAGTATGTATATATTAATAATTCTCCATTGTCCGTTTCGGACATGTGACACATCCATTTAGGAACTCATTTTGGTGTCTTTAGTTTCCTGCTATTATAAATAATACTGTGGGCCAGGCGCAGTGGCTTAGGCCTGTAATCCCAACACTTTGGAAGTCCGAGGCAGGAGGATAACTTGAGCCCAGGAGTTTGAGACCACGAGTTTGAGACCACCTTGGTTAACATAATGAGATTCCCATCCCTGAAAAAAAATGAGCCAGACATGGAATAGTCCCAGCTACTCAGGAGGCTGAGGCAACAGGATTGCTTGAGCCCAGGAAGTTGAGGCTACAGTGAGCCATGATTGTACCACTGCACTCCAGCCTGTGTGACACAGCAAGACCCTGTCTCAAAAAAAAAAAATAATAATAATACTATGATGAACATCTTTGTACATTTTATCTTCATGTAGATCTTGGATTATTTTCTTAGAATAGATTATTATAAACTGATTTAGTAGCTAAAAGATATGGAAAAAGTTGAGGTTTCTGGATACACACTGTCAAGTCACTGCCCAAGGAGGTCTTGGAAGTTTACACTCTCATTAACAGGGTTTGAGAATGACCATTTTCTGACAGGATTTCCAACTCTGAGGATTCTTTATTTCCCCATTTGCTGTTGACTGTAAAGAGGAGAGGGTGAGTGACGAATATAAATATGGGAGAAAAATGAAACGATGTGTTTCTGCTTTCGATTGGAGAGCTCCCCAGAGCCGTCTTTGGAGTTGCTGTTCCCTGAGGGGATATGGTAGCCAGAGCATGTTGGCCCAGTTGATGTTTTCTAGGATTGGTCTTTGAGTGTGGCATTTGCTGTCTCTGTGTCCCGAGGGCCAGTGGCCTGCACTGGGCAGCTTGTAACATCAGATGGCATTGTGAGATCAAAGCCCCAGGAGACGTTCCAGCATGAAGCTGGCCTTTCAGATGGAGCCTGTAATTCCACCCCATGGTGTCAGGTCCTAGGACAGGAACACCTGCACAGCACTCCACGGTGCACGGAGGCCCTTCTCAACAGTCCCAAGAAGGAACTGCTGCTCCTCCCCACAGAGGACAGGCGGGCAGCAGGGGAGAAGAGGGATAGACACAAACTCCCTCTCCTTCAGAGGCCCGAGGGTGAAATCCAGCGAGTGTGCATGGAGCGCCTGCTCTTTACCAGGTGCTGGATGAGAATCAGGGAATGCAGCGGCCAGAACCTGTTGGCTCAGCTGCCAGGATTAGGTTTCAGCTGGACATGGGAAAAATCCAGACCAAATTCCTGTTCCCGTGGAGCTGACATTCTAACTGAGGAAGAGCCGAGGACTCAGAGGCTCCGGGAGCCAGTGTGGCCTGCTCGGGGTTTGTCATTTTCCAGAGCAGCGGGTTTCAGGTGGGGCTGAGGCCCTTCTGAGCCGTGGCTGTAAACCGGCCTCACTCACCTCAGAGGGCAGCTGTGGCCACTGAGTGCGTGATGTGTGTGAAAACACAGGCACCTGGGCCATGGTACCTTTCCTTATCGTAGGAATTGTCAGCATCATTTTTATCCTCTGTTATTACTGTTATTATCATAAGCCATTTTCCTGTCCTGAAGCATTGAGCGGTTTCCCCAGAGGCAGAGGGCAGGAGTGAACCTCCGTGACCTGTAGAAGGAGCCACCTCTGGAACTTCCGGGAATTCTTTTAGCCAAGGAGGAGCCAGAGCGTGACTAGGGCAGCGCGCAAGGCTGCTAGGAAGATAGGTAGGGTGCGCCATCTGCTGTAGCCGGGGGGAATTGCCGTGGACAGTGTCCTGGCCCTCCTCTATTTTACACAGGGGAAATGAAGGCCCCAAGAAAGGCAGGGTCTTGCCCAGGGTTAGGTGGCAGAGCTTGGGTTTAAGGTCACGTGTCTCATTCTTTGCTCTTTCTACCATAGGACACCTCCCTGTCTCACCTGTCTGATCTTTGAGGGCCCCTAATTCATTCTTTAGGTGTTTCTTCTGAGCTAGGTGTTGTGGGGGGATGTGGGCCTTGCCCTCCATACTGATCCTCTTCTCTGTCTCTCTCTTTCTCTGTCTCTCTCTCTCTTTCTCTCTCTCTCTTCTCTCTCTCTCTCTCCCTCCTCTCTCTCTCTCTCTCTCTCTCACACACACACACACACACACACACACACACACCTGCAGCACTTACTGGCTCAACCCCACCCTGGGTGCCTTCTGGGCACTTCTGCCAATGTCAGCTACCTTCTAAAAGCATTGCACAATAATTTGGGTTTATAAAAACTTCAACCATTGAAAAAATATAGACTTAGAAAACGAAAGTTCCCCTTAATCACAAAGAACCACAGTTGACAGGGTTGATAGATGTTTTTTCAGATTTTTTTTTCATATGTCTGCTATCTTTCCCCACAGGAACTGGGTTTTATTTGAGGTGTTGTTTTGCATCCTCTGTTTTTCAGTTGCCAGTTGATCTCAGACATTGTCCTATGTCAGTACAGGCCCATCTGGCACATTTCTTTATTATTTTTTTTTTTACTGACATGTCATTGTATATATTTGTGGGGTGCAACTTGATGTTTTGATACATATATGTTGTATAATAATCAGATCAGGGCAGTTAGCATATCCATCATCTCATGCATTTCTTTCTTTGTGATGAGAATATTCAAAAGCTTCTCTAGTTATTTTGTAATATAGAATGCCCTTTTTTTTTTTTTTTTTTTTTTTGAGACGAAGTCTCGCTCTGTGTTGCCCAGGGTGGAGTGCAGTGGCGTGATCTCAGCTCACGGCAATCTCCGCCTCATGGGTTCAAGCGATTCTCCTGTCTCAGCCTCCAGAGTAACTGGGACTACAGGCGTGTGCTGCCACACCGGACTAATTTTGTATTTTTAGTAGAGGCGACGTTTCACCATGTTGGCCAGCCCAGTCTCGAACTTCTGACCTCAGGTGAACTACCCGCCTCGGCCTCCCAAAGTGCTGGGATTATAGGCATGAGCCACCGCACCCGGCCTAGAATGCCTTATTGTTAACCATCACCATACTGTACAATAGAACAGGAACTTACTGCTCCTATCTAATTGTAACTATGTACCCATTGACCAGCTTTCCATCCTTTCCTCTCCTCTCCCCTCCCCAGTCTCTGGTAACCACTGTTGTATTCTCTCCTTCTATATCAACTTTTTTTTTTTTTTTGACAGAGTTTTGCTCTGTCGCCTAGGCTAGAGTGCAGTGTCATGATCTCGGCTCACTGCAAGCTCCGCCTCCTGGGTTCACACCATTCTCCTGCCTCAGCCTCCCGAGTAGCTGGGACTACAGGCGCCTGCCACTACGCCTGGCTAATTTTTTGTTTGTTTTTTTAGTAGAGACGGGGTTTCACCATGTTAGCCAGGATGGTCTCAATCTCCTGACCTAGTGATCCACCCGCCTCGGCCTCCCAAAGTGCTGGGATTACAGGCGTGAGCCACTGTGCCTAGCCAATAACAAATTTTTTTTTTTAAGATTCCATGTATGCATAAAATCATGCAGTATTTGTGTTTCTGTGTCTGGCTTATTTCACTTAACATTATGTCCTCCAGGTTTATCCGTGTTGTCCCAAATAACAAGATTTCATTCTTTTTTATGGCTGAATAGTATTCCTTTGTGAATATATACAGTTTCTGTATCCATTCAATCATGTTGGACATTTGGGTTGATTCCATATCTTGGCTATTATAAATAGTGCTGCAGTAAACATAGGAGGTCAGATGTCTTCTTGACATACCAATGTCAGTTCTTTGGATATATACCTAGTAGTGGGATTGTTGGGTCATATGGTACTGTTTTTAATTTTCTCAGGAACCCTCCATACTGTTTTCCATAGTGGCTGTATGGCACATTTCTTTTTTATAAATACTTCATAATTCACGCGATGCCTAACCTCCTGGTGGACATTTGGGTGGTTTCCTATAGGCTGCTATTACTGACCAGGTGCAGTAAACATCCTCACACTATAGAAAACATTGGGCATTTGCCTGAGTGGGTCTAGAACTAGGATTTGCTGGGTGGGCCCATGGTCCCACCCCACTGGACTATGAACTCCTAAAGTCAGGCCAGTGCTTAGACCACCCCTCCCACTTACTAATTCAGGTCTGCGAGGTAGCCAGAGTCCGTGCAATGACTGCTATCTAATTGCCTTCAGAAAACCATAGGTGCTCAATGAGAGATACTAGTATCCCCTTCGCAAATTAACCTTTTGTTAATATAGTAGCAGTACTTCTTGTTGCCAAGAGTACATAAATGGACAATCTTCTGTGCTACTGGTGGGAATATAAATAAAAACAGTATTGACTTTATAAGTCTTTCTGCCAATTTTTTGTCATCACGAATACCACTGTGCCATTTGGGAAGGCAACTGGGAAATGTGTCAAAAATCTAAAAATTATTTCACCCTTCCCTTTAGCCCAGCAGTTCTACTTCTAGGGATATACTGTCAGGAAATAATTAGGGATGGGCACAGAGACTTTCATAAAGGCCCAGTGCTCTGTGTGGCGGTGGAAAACAGGGAAGTACCTCTGTGTTCATTTCTGGAGGCCTCATCCTAGAGTAAATCATGGCCCATCCAAGCATGCTGGCACAAAATTCATGTGGAGGGAGCCTTAGTGACATGTTCTAAAGCGTCCCAAAGAGTAGGCTACAAAACACAACATAAGGTATGGTCCCAAATCATTTCTAAATGTATGTGGCTCTTCTTTATATATGTGGCACTCTTCTCTCCTTTCTCTAGACTGTGTTACCAAGCACCAGGGCTGTTAACTGCTATCTCTGTAGTAAGAACTACTAATTTCTTTTTTCTTTTTTTCGAGATGGAGTCTCGCTTTGTCGCCCAGGCTGGAGTGCAGTGGCACAATCTCGGCTCACTGCAAGTTCTGCCTCCCGGGTTCATGCCATTCTCCTGCCTCAGCCTCCTGAGTAGCTGGAACTACAGGCGCCCGCCACCACACCCGGCTAATTTTTTTGTATTTTTAGCAGAGATGGGGTTTCACTGTGTTAGCCAGGATGGTCTTGATCTAGAACTACTAATTTCATATCTTTCCTCCCCACTCCACCTCTCTTCTGAGCTCCAGCCTCCTAGTTCCATGTACCTAGCCTACCTCTCCTCTTGGAGGGCTCACAGGCATCTCAAAGTTACCGAATAGGCCAAATAGGACTTTATGCCCTCAAATATTCCTCCTTTGTTCTTCCATATGTCAGCAAACCACACTTCTGTCCACCTACTTATTCACACCAGAAACCTAAATTACCTGTCAATCCAACACTACTTCTTGTTGGTTCGATTTCCAAGTTATATCTAGAATCCTTCCCACTGCCCCCTCCTCCACCCACCATCTTGGCACCTGAACTTCACAGGAGCCTCCTAACTTGCCCCTTCCCAGCACTGCTGTGCCCGGCCGCCAGAGTCAGCTTTGAAAATGCACGGCTGCTACTTCATGGCCTTGCCTAAAGCCCCTCAGGAACCAAGTTCCAGATGTGGTCTGGCTCCTGCCTACCTCAGCAGTGTCCTTGGTGTCATTGTCCCTCTTCTGCCATGCTCCCGCCTGCTGGCTCTTTCTGTCCTTCCAAGCCCTCATGCCTCCCTCCCTCAGAGCCTTCACACATGCCGTTCCCCTCTCTGTAGTGCTCTTCCCTCACTCTTCATCTGCATGACGCCTCGTCCTCCTTGGTTCTCAGCTAAAATGTCACTTTGTGACCCCCAGCCTTGATCAGGTCCCAGTGATCACTCCAGCACCCTTCATTCTCCCTTGAAGCCTTGAGCACCAAGGCCATGACTTAGGTACGAGGCGACTTTATGCCACCTGTAGTAGATGGTAAGCTCTGTGAGGCCAGGGACCATGGCCAGTTTGTTCATGGTGGTATCTGTGCCAGTGCCTGGTGCATGGTATTAATAAATGTGTGTACATGTTTGTCAATAATTTTATTTAAAGAAAAGTCTGAGCCCATGTTCTTTAAAATGTTGATGGTGGTTGTCTGGGTGTGGAATTATGAGTGACTTGTTTTGTTCTTTGTACTTTTCTGTGCTTTTTGCTTTGTTTTCAATAAGAGGCAATAACTGTCATTTTGACAGAAGCCACTGTGCTGGGGAACTGGAGCTGTCCTCTCTGCAGAATGCATCTAGACTTACCTCTGCCCCCTTGCCTTCTGTCCCCACAGGCCTGAGGAGCGATGCGACAGGCATGATGGAGGTCGAGTCCTCCTACTCGGACTTCATCTCCTGTGACCGGACAGGCCGTCGGAATGCAGTCCCTGACATCCAGGGAGACTCAGAGGCTGTGAGCGTGAGGAAGCTGGCTGGAGACATGGGCGAGCTGGCACTCGAGGGGGCAGGTTAGAGCCAGCAGGTCCTTGGCACTACTGCATGCCAGAGGCCCTCTGCCGGGCCCCGGCTGGCCTCCAAGTCCTAGACTGCCCATACTTTCTTAGAGAAGAAACCACATTTAAGTCAGGCCTGCCCCATGGTCAGTGGCAGAGTCCAGCAATCTCTAGGTTGGAAGATGTTTGAGTCTCAGGCCCCAAGGACTCTTCTGGACAGGCATCCGGGACTCTTCCTGTCCCCCTGCCCCCTAGCCCAGGTCCCTCCACTTCTCGCTATCCCCACAGCTGTACCTGGCTCTGGCCACTCACAGCTCACACCTGGCTGACTATAGCGGCCGGCTTCCCTGCGCTCCCTACACCCATCTCCGCCCTTCCTGTTCAGCTCTATGCAGCAGCCAGCAGACCCCGTTTAAACCATTCTGTCCATCATGCTTCTGCCAAAAAAAAAAAAATCCCCCAGTGGCTTCACTGAGTGAAGCTAAGCTTGTCACATGGCCCTGGGGCAGTCCTGCTGTAGGCCGGGCCCTGCCCAAGTCTCACCCGGTGCCACTCCTCTCCCTGACACCCTCCAGCTACATCTACCTTTGGTCTGTTTCTCAGTCAAGCCTCTCCAAGGGGCCTTCTCTGACTGCTAGATCAGCCTTCCCCAATCACATGACCCTCATCACTCTCTGACAAAGTCTCAGGGGTCTAAATGTGAGCGCCGGGAGGGCAGAGGCCTTGCGTTCTGTTTGGCACACAGCAGGTGCTTGGTAACCACAGACCGAATGACAAAAGGAAACAGCGTCCACCCACCCAAGTACTGGCTGGAACACCCCCACCCCCTCCATTCCCCCAGAGAACCCCTTGGCTCAAGTCCACAGTCAGCCTGGGAATTTCCTTGGGAAGCTTCCCTGACCCCTGCACGGCTGAGGCCTTTCCCTCCTGCTCTCACAGCGCCACAGAGGCCGTGTGTGCTGCTCACAGCACAGCCGTCAGGCTGCATCTGTCTCCCCGTGGGCTGTCCGGAGGGCCACAGCCCTGCCCCTCCCTGGGTAGCCCTAGTCTTCTTGCCCCTCACTGGCCAGAAGTGAATCAAAAGTACAGAACAGAGAAGACTTTGCCGGGGCTTGGACCCAGCCCTCTCATGTTACAGATGGACGAACTGGGGCCCAGAGAAGTTGGAGGACTTGCTCTGGGCCACCCAGGGAGTTAACATAGAATCTGGCCGGCTTGAGAGAGAGCCCCCGGCACCCTGTCGACGGAACCCCACCCCAAAAGCCTTCCCTGTCCCATAATCTGTTCATTCTCCTCTGTCACGTGGCCCAGGCAGAACCTCCACAGGCTCACCCTGCTCGCCTCTCCAGTGTCAACTCTCATCCTCTCGCCAGCCATAGTCAAGTACTTTGATCGCTCAGAAGTCCCTGTGGGCCTTCACATGCTGCACCTCTGTTTGCTTCTCCCCTCCCTCCCCTTGCCTGGCTGGGTTCTCTTCATTCTTAGAGACCCAGGCATCTGCTCAGCTGAGAAGCCTTCCCTGACCGCAGTACCCCTCCCAGACCGGGGAGGCACCTCTTCTCCCTGCTGCCTCCATGAACCCACTGAGCATAATGGCCCTGCTCTAGACTGAGCTTCTCCAGCACAGGCTCTGTGTCTTGTGCCCTCGGTGCCTGGTGGTGTTTGGCACATGATGGAGGTACCGAGTCAATGGCTGTTCATTGACTGACTGAATGACCAGCATGTCCAGCTGCCACACTGGGCACGCTGCCGTGGGCTCTCTCTCAAGGCTTCTGTGTCCTCACCCTCAGCTCTGGTGAGCTCTGTTCTGTCTCTCTCTCTCTCAGCAGTTGTAGCTGCTGGCCCATGTGCCCAGGCCCTCCTAACACCTGTTTTCCCTGACTCAGATTCCCTAAAGTATGGGTCCTCTGGCTACATGACATTCACCTGCCAGGGTGACTGACATTTAAAAAGGGGGCCTGAGGAAAGAACAGTGCTCACTGAAGGAAAGGAAACACTCACGGTGGCGTCCAGGCAAGAGTGACTGGCCAAGGAGCCTTCCAGGAAGCCCGCAGGGAGCAGTTCCGTTTCACAGGCGGGGCTGCGGGCCACGCCCACTCCAGCGACTCCCCAAGGCAGGGGGAGTACAGAGTTCCAGGCGCCACCCCGCTGGGAATAAAAGCAGGCTTTCCAGGCAGCGGGCTCAGAATAGGGTCCCGAGCTACCACCCACTTCCTAGCTTGCCGCAGGGGCACAGTGAGGCAGTGCTGATGTCAGGCCTCTATAAACCTTCAGGAATGCTGCTTATTGGAGGAGGTTAAATTTGGTAGAAGGGGTACTAGCCTTGGTGGCAGGCAGGGCTCTCCACCCTTGATCCAGGCAAATCAGCTCACCTCGCTGGGCCTCGGTTTTCTCGTGCATATCATGACCCTAGTTACACCTCCATGTTACCGTGTGCGTTGCACGAGAAAGTGCCCATCCATCTGCAGACCCTGGAGCTTGCTATAGGGTGGTGATTCTCCTGGTTCTGTGAAGGGCTTAGCCTGAAGGATAAAAAGGTGTGGTCTGGTTGGGCTGGATTTGAACTCAGGCCCTCAGTGAGCTTGTAGGGCACCTAGTAACATTGCACAGTGTCACTGGGGTTTAAGAATGTACCACCTATTGAGCTCTGCCCACATGCCAGGCCCCACGTGGTGCACCTTATGAAAAGACACCTGTTTATCATGCAGCCTGAGGAGGAAAGCATGGAGACTGGGGCCTGGGTGTGAGTTTGGCACTCCCCTCACCCTGCACTGCTGGTCCAGTGGGTGGCAGGAGCTGCCTGTCCCACCTTGCACAGGGGGGCTCAAGGGAAGCTGAAAGTGAGGAGACTTGGCTTGTATCGTGACTCCCCTGGGTGAGGTGCTCCATCTCTGTGAGCCTGCTGCTGCCCCTCACCCCACCAAGATGTCTGACAGGATGGATTTGAGAAGGAGGTACAACACACACCCCATGATGCACGGTTGGCCCCCACAGACCCTGATGCAGGCCACACCCTGGCGCTCCCTGAGCTGGCCTGGTTCAGTGCTCTTTACTCTCTTAGAAGAACATTGGCCGGGCACGGTGGCTCACACCTATAATCCCAGCACTTTGGGAGGCTGAGGCAGGCAGATCACCTGAGGTCAGGAGTTTGAGACCAGTCTGGCCAACATGGTGAAACCCCGTCTCTACTAAAAATACAAAAATTAAAAAAAAACAAACAAACAGAACAGCTGCCATTTGCTGAGCACCTGTGACACACTGGGGACTTAACATCTGGCCTCTCCCTCTGGGGAACCTGCACAAACAAAGCAACCTTCAAGAGCCCTTCACTTGATGCTTTAAGCACCCATCCATAGTGGCCCTTAATTGACTCTTAATTATACTAACACTATGTGCATTTCCATGTAAAAAGATGTTACAGACCAGGCTAAAGTCCATAGGCCACCACCACCTCAGTCCAGCTCGTCTTGCTCCCCAGGGCATATCCACTGCTATCAGTTTGGCTGGGCCCTTTCACACCTCCTTCTGTGCTTTGAGTATATGTGCCCAAGAAAAACCTCTTTCTCTCCTCTCCAGAAGGACAGGTGGAGGGAAGCGCCCCAGACAAGGAAGCTGGCAACCAGCCCCAGAGCAGCGATGGGACCACCTCGTCTTGAATCTGACCTTGTCCAAGAAGGCTGGACGAGAGACCTTCTGTCCCCTCCCAGAGGGGGAACCCTGGCACTGGCCCAGCAGCCTCTTCTCTGAGCTCCATGTCCCAGATAAACCAGGCCAGACTGAGAAGGCTCCCCAGAGGCCTCTGTGGCCTCCACTCCGGGAAAGCCCTCTGCCCACACCCACAGGCTTCACATTCCCACCACCTTCGCACCGTGCCCAGGTACACTTTCAAGACACTGTAACCACAAGATGTTATTTATTGAGCTGGCGCCGGGACTTGGGCGGGGCCTGCCCTACAGTGAGCAGCCCACACAGGAACGCTCCTCTCACGAGCGGCCCGGGCAGGGACCCTGTCCCAACACCAACACCTCCTCTCCAGCCCAATCTTCTGGGTCCAGACCTGCTTGTCCCTTTTTTAGAAAACACTTTTAAACTTTTTAAAAATTTTAAACCTTTTTTCAGCAGATATGGAGAGAGCTGACAATCAATTCACATTTTTTAAGCCATTTTAGCTAAACTGTCATTGTGCATCTCTGAGGTTCCCTCATGGAGCTCCACAGATCCATTTTTAGGGAAGGGATTTTGGCTCAAAACGATCTGACCACCTCTGCCCTGTCCACCAGGATAAGTGACACCTAGGACCCAGGAAATAAATGCCGATGATTTGTGTGACTGGTTTAAGATTATTTCTCCTTAACCTTGCAAAAACAGGGGTTGGGCCTTATTTTCCCCAAGTCCACAATTAGCCGGACTTGCCCCAGGCCTCTAGAACATACGATTCTGAGAAGATGCTGGCGTTCTGCAGAGGCCAGCACCCTCCAAGGCCAGTGTCTGATGAGCCCTCTTCCATCTCATCTGCTCTCACCCCAACTGCCAGCTTCAGGAACCCAAAAGGAAGCTTTACTCCTTAAAACCTAGAGTTAGGAGGGGCTGAGAGTTCAGGGAATGTTTGAGCAACAACCAGAGAAGCCTTATTTCTTCTGGAAGGAGGACAGCCTCTGGACCCCTCTTGGCCCACAGCATTGGGATCTCTGGCCTGGCATTCACAGCCACCCCTAGGCTCAGGCCCTGCTGCTGAGCAGGCTGACCCAGCTCCCTCCATGCTCATCCTGCCCACATCGGCCCGCCCAAGACCACCAAATTACATGCCACCTGCTGCATGCCACCAGCCATGGGCTTCTTTATTGAGCACCAGATTTTCAGTACAAGTTGCCACAGAAGGAGGGTTTCAGATTCAACCATGCCCATGTGCAAGGGTGCTGGCCCCTGGCCAGGGCACATAATCAGAGAAGTGACGCGGCCATGCCGAGGTATACGTGTGTGCAGAAATGGACACATAGGGTTCAGGAGCATCAGTAACTGACTATTGAGATCATGGTCTTCTTGGAAGCAATAAATGTAAAAATGTTGCTCAGCCCCACAGAGTTGGGGTGACTCCACAGGGCGAAGGCTTGGAGGAGTGGCGTCTTCAGAGGTTCTGCCCTGCTCGTTGGTTCAGAGAAGCAGAAAGATCAGGCAACTTGTAGTACCCAGGATGTTGTAAAAATCATAGAACACCAGAACCAGAAAGGAACTCCTTCCTATGATGGCAAGAAGATGCCTTGCCAAGACCACATAGGAAGAAAGGAGCAGAACAGGCCTGGGCCCCACTCCCTGCCCTTGGCTTTGGGCAGCCATGGAGGTGTCCCCAACTGCCCAGACCTTTGGGACTGGGCTTCAGAAAGTCTCCCCTTAGAACAGCCTCTCAAGAACTTTTATAGAAAACAAACCGATCTAATGAGACGCTGCTCCCAGCCAGGGCCCAGAAACCAGGGAGTCATCACACATTCATGGCGCTGCCCAAGAATGGAAGGGCATCTTGCTAGAAGTCCCACAGAAAGCCACACTGGGGCCAGGACAGGGCAACTGCCCAGAAGCCCTGACAGGAACCTACCTGCAGAGGCTGAAGGTGGCATCCCATAGGCTTTATAGAGCAGGTCGAGAAGCTCCCTCTTCTCATCTTCTGGGAGGAAACTAGATTTGGCCGCATTGATGTTCTGGAAAGGCCAGAATGGCAGACAACATGGAACCAGAGAACAAAGAAGGCAGCTCTTAGCAATGTAGTGATAGTCCATCCTCTTCACTGAACATGGGCAGATACGCTTAGAGGGGGAAGGATTTGTCCACTGTCAGACGGCAGCAAGTGCCAGAGTAGAGACCATGAGGTCGTGTTCTTAATGTGTCATTACATGATAAAGGGCTGTGAGAAGGAAGTTGGAGAAACCTTTGAGAGACAGGGTGGCATGTAGGGGGCCAGAGACACCTTGCAGACACCTGCAGGAATGGACTTATTCAGCCTGGGATTTAAGAACAACCTGAAGAGAGTGTGCAAGACTTCATAGCTGCTGCACACACCTTTCTGGGGAGAGGGTTGACAGCTTTCACTGGATTCTTTAAAGGCACTCAACCCAAGCAAAGGATCAAAAACCTGGTCCTAGGTCAGGACGTCAACACAAAGATGTCTTCTCTGTGGAAAGTGTCTAGGTTGGGCTTGTCTTGGACTGTTGAGGCAGACTCACTCCCTCTCTCCAAAGATTCCAGGCCCCGGACTGGACCTGTAGATACCATACTCCCAAACCCGAGTCAAGGCCAGTATGGCTCACACCCACTCACCAGCCTTTTAAACTCCTCTTCAGTAAAGCCCATGTCCCGTTTGGTCATCTGGTAATCAGTGTCCAGGGTGGACTTGAAGATGAGCGGGTCATCTGTGTTGAGCGAGTAGTTAGCCTGGTCATTTTTGAGCCTGCAGAAGGGGGAGGAGGAGAGAACCAGCCTCCTTTTACTCTTACATAAATAGTCAGAACACACTGACGTTCACCCGCCTTTGATCCTCACAGCAGCCTCAAACAGATCTCAAAGATCTGATCCTTGTGCAGAGGGGGAAATAAATTCAGAACTTAGGTGACTTGTTCAAGTCTATGTAACCAGAAACTCCAGAATCCAACCCATCCTGAAGACCAGAGCTGGGCAAAGGCAGCAGAGGGGCCAGACATGGGAACCAGGCAGAATGGCAGCCGGTGGGGGCGTGGGGGTGGGAGCCAAGAAAGCAACATCCCCCTCCAGCTGCCACCCTCTCCAGCCTTCCCCTCTGCACCCTACCCTGCTTGTTCCTCAGTCCCACTGGGAGCTGGCTATTCCAGCATACCATGGAAGCTGTTCTTGGCACGATCCCTGACCACCATCTTGTATCTAATGGATCTTTCCTAGCTCTGACCATAATCGACTTGCATAGCAGAATTTCACACTGTTGACTGTTTCTTGAAACCTTTTCCCTGGATTTCTGCGACACCACACTTTTGACTTTCCTCCTACTTGTCTCTTTTGCTGGTCCCTTAAATACCATTGTCCTTCTGGGTTCTATCCTAGGCCCTCTTGCTCCACCACCTCCTGGGGTCACTGCTTCTCCTTCAGCCACCATATCTGTGCAGATGACTCCTGGATCTTTTTCCAGCCCATGGTATACCCACATGCCTCCAAGAACCTCCACAGGTGCCACGTGTCCTTAAGGCAAGCCCCAAGACCTCCTTGTCATCAGAACATCAGAGCCCAAGCCCCTCCCCTTCTCATATGCCTGGCAGATGGATAAGTGCTGGCCTGACCATGGTCACCCTGAGTTCTTGCTGTCCTTGTCTTGGGGAAGGCGGCTTTTTCCTAAGGCCTGATACTGCTCCTATGGCTTGGCGACAGGACGGAAGGAGGGCCTTGACCCTGGTTAGACTCCAGGATGGGAGCCAGGCAGGGTGGAACAGACCCTCCAGTGGAAAGCTTCAAGATGGTGCTCAGGGGAATGCCCAGGGGTCCCAAGGGCCAGGTGTCAGGAACAGAGAACATGCTGGCCAGAGGGACTCCTGCTTCCTATGCGATGCCCAGGAGGCAGAGTTGGGAGAATTGGAAGTGTGGAAGCTTCCCTCAGAGTAATGGAGCGTTCTGCTCCAGCTGATGAGCTGTAGGGCCCCAGCTCTGCTGGTTAGCAGCTGGGTAATCCCAGTCAAGCCACAGCACATCTGGGCCTCGGATTCCTCATTTGTAAGATGAGGATGGCAATGCCTGCTTCCCAGGGTGTCGAAGAGATTTCATATCTAAAAGACCCAGCATGGGCTGATGCCCAATCCCTAAAGTTTCTTCCCTCTTTGGCCTTCCTGGAACAAAATTGAACAGGCCCAGGGGAACAGAGCTCACCGAACAACTGCATGCTCCGTGTCCGGCTTCCAGGCACCAGTGAGGTAGCTGGACCAGGGGCAGATCTGGAAGAGCAGGTGTGTGGCTGGCAGGGATGGCCCCAGGCCATGCTGATTCCTCCCCCCATGTCTGGGCCTGGGGCCACCCCTCGAGTTCCTGGGACCCGCCCTGCTTTCTGCCTCTCTATACAGGAAGTTGGGACAGCCGGGGATGGTTCCTCCCCACTCCCTGGCCCGCTTACCTCGAAGTGCATGTTTTCCTGCCGCACTCTGTCATAAAGGGCCTGGTCTTCCAGGGTGTGGTAGCCGTGTCCCAGCCGCTCTGTCTTGAGTATGTCCACAGCCTGTAGAGAAGCAGAATAGAGCCAAGTATGGGAGGAGGCAGTGAGGAGGGACCCCATGGCCAGCCCAGGCCCTCACCTCTTTTACTACTTCGGCCGAGCCCACCTCCCCGGCGTGGACAGTACGGTGAATGCCGCTCTTCACAGCCTCCTGGAAGGGGGAGAGCCAGGTCATGGGTGCCCTAGTGGGAGGGCCCCGGCAGGCCCTGCCTTGACCACGCTGTGGAGATTGAACCATCCCAGTCATGCTGCCTGCTTCAACAGCATGGGGAAACCTGGTCTTTTACCCTCCAAGTCCTTATCTAAGTGGTGGCTGTCACTCATTAGCCAGTTACCATGTGTCAGGTAGTATATGAAGTGACTTGTATACATTATCTAATATTCACAACTATTATCCCACCCATTTTACGATGAAGGACTGAAGCTCAGGGGACTCAAGTAATGTGACCAAGGTCAGACAGGAAGTGTGGAACCAAGCTCTGAGCCCGGGCAGTGGGACTCCAGAGCCCTGACTTCTCCACCGTGCTGCACCCTCCACAGGAGGCCCATTCATCACCACGCTGGAAGCGACTTTTGAGATGTCGGCTCCAACTCAGTCATCCCAATAGAAGAAACAGAGGCCCAGAGAAGACACAGTGTTGCCCAGGTTCACACAGCAAATCACAGCCAGAAGCAGGCTCAGCACAGGACTCCCAACACCAAGTGGAGGCTTTTCTTTCTCTCTCCCTTCCTTCCTTCTTTCCTTCCTTCCTCCCTCCCTCCCTTCCTCTTTTTCCTTCCTTCCTTCCTTCCTCTCTTTCTTTCTTTCTCTTTCTTTTCTCTTTCTTCTTTCTTTTTTTCTTTTTTTTTTTTTGAGACAGGGTCTCCCTCTGTCACCCAGGCTGGAGTGCAGTGGCATTATCACAGCTCACTGCAGCTTTGACTTCCAGGACTCAAGCAATTCTCCCACCTCAGCCTCCCAAGTAGCTGGGACTACGGGCATGCACCACCATGCCTGACTACTTTTTTTGTATTTGCAGAGATGGATCTCACTATGTTGCCCTGGCTGGTCTCAAACTCCTGGGCTCAAGCAATCCTCCTGCCTCGCCTCCCAAAGTGCTGGGATTACAGGCATGAACCACCACGCCTGGCCCAGGGGATTTCCAGTTCCAAGCCTTAAGACCCAACAAAGACACACTTCAGAACTCAGGAGACACCATGGTCCCTGGTTCTTGTGATTTCTCCCAACTATGGGTGGGAGACAAGCTCACCCAGGGCCAGCCTCTCCATTCCTTCTCACACGACCCACCTGGTAGGCCTGGACATGTCCAGGCAAGAGGCTGCTTCCTGGGATGGTCTCATCTCCAGCCAGGTCAATGGCCACCACGGTCTGCTGCTGGTACTTCTTACACAGCTCCACCACCTCGGGGGACCAGTCTGTGGGTGAGATGCCCACCCAGGCTCTGTCACCAGCACCATGGAGAGACCTCCCAGCCTACCTGCCTGCTGTCCCACCCAAACCCCCCATGGGAGGCCAGCACAAAACAGGGCTCAGTGTCTTCAAATCCTAACTGCTATGTCCTAACCACATGGCCTACGGAAAACTGCTCTGCTTATGGCCTCAGTTTCCGCCCTTTTCAGAAAGAACCCTGCCAGCTATTGCACAGGGTCATGGCCAGGCTTTGCCGAGGCCATGTGTGTAAAGCACCAAGGACAGGGCCTGAGCTCAGTAAATGACACGGACCCTTCTCTCACCTGGTGTTTCCAACAACACTCATGGTAGGCTTATTCCCATGTGCAGATGAGGAAACGGAGGACCGTTTAACACGTCATCTAAAATAGAACTCACACTAGTATTGGGAAGTATCTCGCTAATGTATTAGGTACTCTTAACCAATAAAGTTATTCTGAAGTGTTTAAGAAAGAATGAATGAACACAGGCTTTGGAACTAGATGTCCCTGGATACAAATCCAGGGTTTGTGCCTTGCAAGAGGCTGCACCTCACTCCACCTCAGTTTCCTCATCTATCAAATGGGACTAAGCAATGGTAGTTCTGCTTTGCAGGCTGCTGCGAGGATTAGAGGAAATGCGTGCAGGTAGCTCTTTGGTTCTTACTAATCCTGAGGGTAGAGGAATGAAGTAAGTGTGATCATCTCCTTGTGACAGTGCACAACTGAGGTGTCTTGGTGCATAACCAGAGCAGCAGTGTGACCTGCCCAATATCACACAGTGAGGCTGTGCACCATGAGGCACAAACTCTAGAGATCTGATCTGCGTCAGTGACAAGGGAGACCCCTCAGAAATCCTGGAAATCAGACCTATTCAGGCCCAGACAGGATGGGGCCTCGTCCACTGGGTCTCGAGGGAGGACTATGGGCTGATCAGAATCTAGCCTAGATTTTTTTTTCAATAGTTACGTTCCTATTTGGTGTTGAGCTTCCTGCAGGGTGGCTATAAAGGCATGGCGTCCCTGGGGAGAACGTCTCCAGAAGTTCTGAGCCTGCCTAGGAGGTCTCCAGTTGTTTCAGGAAGCCCCAAGTTCCTGCCAGTGGGCTCAAGGGGACACCATGGGGCTGTGGGGCACAGGGGAGATCAGGTACAGCCCCACTGCTAGGCCAGGAGGTCAGGGCCAGGGTGAGACGGGCGGCCCTGGGCAGGGCGGTGATCCTACTCACTGGGCTGGTGGCGCATGCAGCACAGGATGGACCGGGCCTTGACCCCGAAGTCTCGCTCCCCCTCCTGCAGGCCCTGGCCCACTAGGGCCACCACCTCGTCTGGGGTGAGGTCCCCTCTGTGTGAGGAGAGGAGTAGGGATGGGCCTGAGGCAAAAGGAAGGCCTAAAGGGCAGCTCTGGGACTGGGACAGAGGAGGAAGAGGAGGCTTTGGGGAGGACCCTCCTCCCCCACTGACCCACTGCCTCAGAGGAAAGACTGGCAGAGATGCCCCCAGGCCCTAGCATGTCCCTCTGGCTCTTAAAGCAGCTGGGTGCTCCTAGATCTTAGTGGGAGGTGTGGGGTGTCAACACGGCCCTCCCACCCCCAGATGGACAGCATTGCTAAGCTTGGGCCTGCCATGATGTTCACATTCTATATGTATCAGAATCATGGCTCAGAAAATGGGGCAGGGTGGTTTTGTGATACCACTTAGAGATCCATGGGGGCCCAGGCAGGGGGCTAGAAATGGGCCAGACTCACTTGAGTTATGAAGTTAGAGCAGGACCTTTAGGGCCTTTAGAGATCTGATCAGCATCAGTGACAAGGGAGACCCCTCAGAAATCCTGGGTGGCTAAGCAGGTTAACATTCCTGGACAGCAGGCCTGTGGCCAGAGCAAGACACAGCCAAACACTTGTGCCCAAGGTAAGAACATAACGGCAAAGGGAGGATGGGAACCACGTCTCTTGTGACAGAGTTAAACCCATCTTTCTGAGGCCATGGACCAGACTGGGGGCAAGAACAAGGTCTTGCTTGGGTCAGGGATTCCCAGCAGTTCGCCCTTCCAGTCTCAGAGCTGAGCCTCCCAGCCACACCCTCAGCATGGCCCCTTCCAGGCCCATCACTCACTCAGTCTGGTTCCAGGGGATTGGCTCCACTTTGGAGTTGGCCAGCAGGTGCGGACTGTACCGCACCTCCACATACACCACGCCCTCTTTGGCCTTCATCTCTACAAACTCATAGGCGATCCTTTTGATAGCCTCCCGGCAGCCCCTGGGAAGGGAAGAAAGGGGTTGGGAACAACCTTCCCCAAGTCCCTTGGGAGCTCCAGGAGCAAATGACATCCCCAACCCTTGGCAGATTAAACCCACTTCATCCCCCAGACCCAAGCTCTGGGCATCCACTGGATAAGATCCCAGACACTGGGCAAGTCCTATCAGCTCTACTTTGGAACTGCATGCCAGTTCTCACCCCTCCATCCTGGCCTGAATCACGCCATCTCTAACTGGCCTCCCTGTCTCCATGCTTGCCCCTGTCATCCTGTTCTCCACCCAGCAGTTGGGGCAATCTTTTAAGAAGGTAAATCAAAGCATATCACTTCTCCCCTCGAAGCCCCAGTAGCTTCCTGCCACGGAGAGTGACATCTCAACTCCCAGGTCCTGCCCACAAGGCCTGCATCCTCCAGGCCTTGCCAGCCTCCCCAGCATCTTCCTTCTCCCTCATTCCCTGAGGCCACCGGTGAAGACACAGGCCTGCTCTTCCCCGATACTGTCCTACACTGCGTCTCTCCTGCTCCCCTGGTTTAGAGCCAGCTGAAGCTTCACCTCCTCAGAGAGGCCTTCCCTGACCACCTTATCTTTTTTTTTTTTTTTTTTTGAGACAGAATCTTGCTCTGTCGCCCAGGCTGGAGTGCAGTGGCGCCATCTCAGCTCACTGCAGCCTCTGCCTCCTGGGTTCAAGTGATTCTTCTGCCTCAGCCTCCTGAGTAGCTGGGATTACAGGCGCGTGCCACCACGCCCGGCTAATTTTTTGTATTTTTAGTAGAGACAGCGTTTCACTGTGTTAGCCAGGATGGTCTCGATCTCCTGACCTCATGATCCGCCCACCTCAGCCTCCTAAAGTGCTGGGGTTACAGGAGTGAGCCACTGCACCTGGCCCAGACCGCCTTATCTTAAAACGGCCCCTCCACCATTCTCCTGGGCTTTCTTTTTCTCCCAGGTCCTTATCACTACTCAACATTGCGTGTCATATGGCTTATCAGCCAGTTTGCTGTATTCCCTACTAGAATGCAGTCTCCATGTGGCAAGGATCCCTCTGTCTTGTGATGGCTGTGACCTCTCAGCTGAGGACCATGCCTAGGACAGAGTAGCCCAATATTTGTTGGTGATGGAGTTAAGGCTGGCAGGGAAGAGAAATGAGAGAAAAGGACACAGCTGGACAAGTCCAGAGGGATGCCTGGATGTGGGAGACACGTGGGATACAGTCATGGACTTGGATCCTTGTGCCCACACTTATCTGCTGTGTGACCCCTGGTTAGTCACCCTCTGACACCTAGGTCAAGGAGTTATTGCGGGGACAAATGAGTCAAACTTCATAAACCCCACCCGGGTCAGTGCTTGGAGCAGAGCGGACAAATGCTCAAAACATTTTCGTTGTTATTACGGCATGTTTATTCCAGAAGCAAGGCACAAATTGGCCTGCCAGGGCCACTGTGTTGATCACGTAATGGTGGACTGTGCTTAGCTGGAAGTTTCCACCATGAAGAGTGAAAATGAAGTGATTACTAGAATGTGTGAGGGAAGGCACACAAGTGCTGGGAGAGCCCAGCGTGGGAAGAAAGTGCCCTGCCCAGGGGAGATCAGGCCACTCTCAGGAGAAGGGGTCACCAGAAGTTCTTGCATCTCGAGGATGAGGATGGAGGCCGGGCGCAGTGGCTCACGCCTGTAATCCCAGCACTTTGGGAGGCCGAGGCGGGCAGATCACCTGAGGTCAGGAATTCGAGACCAGCCTGGCAAACATAGTAAAACCCCATCTCTACTAAAAATACAAAACCATTAGTTGGGTGTGATGGTGGGTGCCTGTGATCCCAGCTACTTGGGAGGCTAAAGCAGGAGAATCCCTTAAACTGGGAGGTGGAGGTTGCAGTGAGCTGAGATCGCACCACTGCACTTCAGCCTGGGCAACAGAGTGAGACTCTGTCTCAATAAATAAATAAATAAATAAATAAAGCAGTCATGGAAATTTCTCTCTAGCACTCACCCGTACCCCTTCTGGGCCTTTTCGGTACCTAGTGCTGTTCCCTAGCGACTCAAGACAAGAAAAAGAAAAAGCCTTTGGGAGAATCTTCCCCACATCTCCCCGCCCCCACCCTATATTCAGGCCTCTCCTCCCCTCACAACACGAAGCCCTGAACTAGGAGATAGATGGCCCGGGTTCAAGCTCTGCACTGCCTCTGACCCTGTGTTCTTAGCTCCCATATTCTGCCATTTCTCTGTAGAAGTTGAAGCAATTTCAGTCCATCACACCCACATCTCAGAAGGGAAAACTGAGGCCTAAAGGCACTGGAGAGACTCACTAAGTGTACACAATGGTGAGAAAGACAGCTGTGGTTTCAGAGCAACTTCTCTGGCCCCCACAGGCTGAGGGACAGGCCTGGTCCTAGTCATAGGGATCGATGCTGCCCCAGGACCTGCGGGTTGGGGGCAACTCACGCGATAGCAGGCATGTAGTAGTCAAACTTGGCCAGGAAGTCTGGAAGGGTGAGCGGCTTGTCCATGCCAATGACGTTCAGCAGCCCCCCTGCTGTGTTAGCTGGGAGGGCGATCCCTCTCCTCCTGGAAGCAAAACAGTGAGTGGTGGACCAACCTGGGGCAGGATCCAGGCAGGCCTGACAGGCCAGGGTGGAGCAGACTCAGGAGCGCCAGCCTCCTTGCAGGACCACAGCAGGAGACATGGGCGTCTCTCAGTCCAGCTGCTCCCACTGGACAGATGGGGAAACTGAGAACCAGGACCGGAATTTTTCCAGCACCTTCTACCCCCAATGCACAAGTCAGCAAATCTCAAGGGGGATAAACAGGTTGAAGTCGTGTGTGTGTGTGTGTATGTGTGCACCCATGCACACACCCCCTCCATATCCTTGGTTGACTGATGCTTGGAGACAAGGAAAGTGCCAGGTCAAGCTCATGGCTTCCTCCTCAGCCCCAGGAGCTGGCTCAGCCAGCTGGTCCTATGCCCAGTCGGGGGTTATCAGGGGCAGTAACTGCAGCATCACAATTCCCAGGGTAGGGGCAGGCGTCAGGACTTCACCCTCCATCTGGCTGGCACATCAGAGGCTTGCCCAGCCCAGCGCACTGGGAGAGGGCCGGTGGAGGCTCAGGGGAGGGGCCCAGTGGGCCGCCAGCCAGCTCAGACCTCTCTCCCCTCCCTGCCCACAGCCGCCACACCAGGCTGGACTACAGCAGCGCTCAGTAAGAGCGTGCTGGAAACAGCCCCTCTGGCTTGGAGCCTCCATTTCTCCCCAAGCATCTCGGCCTCCCCTCCTAGCCACGGGAAGCAGGGTGCGAGCTCAGGGGGGCTCCCTCTCTTCTGCACATGCTCCTGCCTCCTCATCCCATCCCGGCTCTGCTCCAGCTCACAAAGTCACCTCGAGCCTCAGTTTCCCCCTTTTTTTTTTTTTTTTAAGATAAAACGGACAGCCAGAGAACACCAGACATTAAGAAATGCTTCTAGGCTGGGCACGGTGGCTCACGCCTGTAATCCCAGCACTTTGGCCTCCCAGGCCAAGGTGGGAGTATCATGAGGTCAGGAGATTGAGACTATCCTGGCCAACATGGTGAAACCCCGTCTCTACTAAAAATACAAAAATTAGTTGGGTGTGGTGGTGTGTGCCTGTAATTCCAGCTACTCAGGAGGCTGAGGCAGGAGAATCGCTTGAACCAGGGAGTCAGAGGCTGTGGTGAGCCGAGATCATGCTACTGCACTCCAGCCTGGTGACAGAGCGAGACTCTGTATCACAAAAAAAAAAAAAAAAAAAAAAAAAGAAATGCTTCTAACACGAGGGACAAAACAAGAGAATAGACAAAAGCACTCCGAGGAAACAGCACAGAGAACAGATGAAAACCTAAGAACCAAAACAAAAAAGACATGAATATCCTCAAAGAGATGAGAAGACACAACATCCTTGAAAGGAGGGAACATTCAGAACCCAAGAACGAGCCCTTGGAAATTTACAAGAGAATGCGGCAGCAACTGTCACGATGTAAGAAAAGAACTGGAAGCTAAAAGTGAAGAAATCCTCCACAAAGTAGAACAAAAAGACAAGATGATGAAAAATAGGAGTAAACAGTTAAGGAAATTAGAAGATTAAATCAGGAGGTCCAAGCATCCAATTATCCACAAAGCAGAAACAGAAAAATAGGAGGCCGGGTGCAGTGGCTCATACCTGTAATCACAGTACTTTGGGAAGCCAAGGCTAGCGGATCACTTAAGCCCAGGAGTTTGAAACCAGCCTGGGCAACACGGTGAAACCCCTTCAAAACAAAAATTCACCAGGCGTGGTGGCGTGCACCTGTAGTCCCAGCTACTTGGGAGGCTAAGGTGGGAGGACCACCTGAGCCTGGAAGTCAAGGCTACTGCGGGCCAAGATTGCACCACTGCACTCCAGCTTGGGTGACAGAGCGAGACCCTGTCTCAAAAAAAAAAAAAAAAGTAAAAAGGAGGAAAGTGCCAAAGAAACAGAAGTTTGACCAAATAGTGTTTTAGTGTTTGTAAGTAAGTTTGTAAGTCCTTTAATAGCTTCTGTTATTAAAATATTAAAATGCTTCCCTACATAAATATGTTTCCTAAGCCCCCTGAATGTGCTCCCTTCCCCATCTGTTAGCCCCAGTCCCCATGAGTGCCCAGAGGGTACCACCAAGGGGTCACGCTGGTGCCCACCAGCCTGCTAGTCAGCCCCTAATCACTGCTCCTTACCAGCCCCTAATCCCTGTAAGAGCCTGCAGGGGAACCGTGCCCTGGTGCAGCACTGGCACCTGGAGGTCGGAGCTCAGTGCCTCGGGTTCCCCTGAGACTGCTTCCCCTCCCACTGCTGGCCAGCTGCCCCAAAGTCACCCTCACAAGGCCTTGCCCAGTAACTGTGGCCCCTGAAGAGCCTGTACCAGTTGTCAAACACTGTTGGGGATATCGCTCTGGGAACTGCTGGGTAGAAGGCAGGGAGATGACACTAGGGCTCTGGCTCCCATATTGCCAAACCCAGTGGCCACCTTTGCCTGGGACCTGCTGCACCAGCCATGTGCGATTCTCCTAATGGTCTCCCTCCAGCCCCCAGGACTCCACCTGTGGGGGCTCTGCCCTCTGGTCGTTCTCTCTCAGACTCTGCCTTTTACACACCTGGCCAGGCCAACTCATCTCCTTTGGTGGTTTTCAGCTCCGGATCCAGAGGTCCACAGCTTCTAATTCTCTATGCCCACACACCACCACTGAGGGCCTGTGATGTGCTGGGCACTGGGCAGATAGCAGTGACCAAGACAGACCCATGTGTCTGGCTGCCTGTTGAGAGGCAGGCATGTCGTGCCACCTTTCCCCTTCCTCTAGATCACTCCCTTCCTGGGTTCCACATTTCCAAATACGGCTCCTCCATCTACCCAGCTGCCCACGCCAGAGACGGGCGCCTCCCCGTGCCCAGCACCAGCCGGTCCCCAAGAACAAATTATTTTGCTTTCTATTTCTCCTCTTTGATTCTTCTTCTCCAGCCTCCCTCCTCAACAACCATCAAGAAGGAACTTCTCAACACACAGTTTAGACAGAGCAGCCAGGGAAGGCCTCTCTGAGGAGGTGACATTTCAGCAGAAGCCTTGGGGTGGGGGCAGTTCTGGGCAGGGGAGGGGTCTGTACTAAAGCTGCAGGCAGGAAGCAGCGGGCATTGGAAGTGCAGGGTGACTGGAGGTCAGAGAGCAGGCGTTTGTGCAGATGATGCACCAGGGAGGGCAGGGCCAGGCTGGGCTTAGGAAGGGACTGGGGCTTTGGCTGAAAGCACTGGGAAGGCACTGTAGGATTTCAAGCAGGGGACTAGCATGAAATAATTTACCTTTTTAAAATCTCCTCTGGCTGCTGCGTGGGAAACAAATTGGAGGGAAGCCAGAGCTGAGGCCAGAGAGCTAATGTGGGGGCCCGACAGGAGACAAAGAGCACAGGGGACTCCCAGTGTCTCCCACGGGACACGGCTTCCAGAAGCTGCTCAGACTGAGCTGGAAAGCGCCCATCTGGAGCCCAAAGTTGAAGCAGGAAAGAGCTGTTCCTAGGGCCCTGGCACCTCTTGCTGTCCCTGGCCACCCACACAAGCCAAGGCTCCTCATAGGGCCACGCTCTGTTTTTTCTTTTGTTTTGTTTTTTTGAGACAGAGTCTTGCTCTTGTTGCCCAGGTTGGAGTACAATGGCATGACCTCGACTCACTGCAACCTTCACCTCCCTGGTTCAAGCGATTCTCCTGCCTCAGCCTCTCAAGTAGCTGGGATTATAGATGCCCACCACCACGCCTGGCTAATTTTTTGTATGTTTAGTAGACACGGGGTTTCCCCATGTTGGCCACGCTGGTCTTGAACTCCTGACCTCAGGTGATCCACCCGCCTTGGCCTCCCAAAGTGCTGGGATTACAGGCGTGAGCCACCATGCACGCTTTGTTCTTAGATGATCCCTACTCCCTGGTCAGCCACAGCTGCTGTGCTGGGGTACTGTCTGGTCCTCTTCCGGCCTTGGTGGGCAACACAGCCACAAGAAGCCCACCATCAGGAGCCCAGGGAGGGAGGGAGGATGAGCTCAGGGGTTGCAGGTCAAGTCCATCTCCCACCCCTATTTACCACATCATCCCAGGCAGGAGCTCTCCCCTCTAAGACCCTTGGTGCCCTTGTCAGTAAAACATAATATTTTCCATGTAGGGGTGCACAGAGGAAGAAATGAAATTTTGTGTGTCATGAGAAAGAGCAGACCCTGAAGCCCAGTGGTCTGGGTTTGAATCCCAGCTCTGTGACTTAAAGGCTGTGTGACCTTGGGCAAGTAACCCAGACTCTGTTTCCTAGGTCTGGCATGTTTGAAAAACATCCAGTGTGGACTAAGCAAGGAGCCTTAGAGAGGTCAGAGAGGCAATGCAGGCTTTGCAGAACTTTAAGGCCCATGTGTGGACTTTGGCTTTGACTCTGAGTGAGATGGGGAAGCTGGGGAATGAGCTGGGAAGACCATGGGTTAAGGCTCTTGCTCCAACTACAGCACTGCAGGGCCCGTAGAGAGGAAGGCCAGAGTAGATGGCTGAGACCAATCAGGAGGCCACAGCACCAGGGAGGGGCAGTAGTGGCCCAGACCAGGGCAGTGATTGGAGGAAAGAGCAGCCAGTTTCAGAATCTCTGTAGAAATAGTTGACAGGGTTATAAACAAGACTGAGAAAGAGGTTGGAGAGGCCCCTGAAAAGGCCAGAATCCTGGGAACTGGAGGAAGGAGAAATGGGTGAGGACAGTTAATGAAGCAGGCCTGAGTCCCAGAGCTGGAAAAAGGGCCACTGAATTGGGCCTAGCGGGGCTCAGGCCAGGGGCTCCCCTCCTCCTTCCATTCTTAGCCCATATTTGTGTGCATTTACAGACACCCATATCTGAGTGTGACAAATTCCCCAGTCCCCTGCCTGCTGACTTCAGGCCAAGCTCCAGCTGGCACCTGCCGCACGCCATCTCCAAGGCCCAGAGGTGGTGTGAGGAATGGACGATCAGACCAGTGCCCCTCCCGGCAGCTCCTTTCCCCTTTCTCTTAGCCCCACCCGGCGCTCCCAGCCCCTGGCTGCAGCTGATGAGCCCTCCGTGACCCCTTAATGAGTGCCTGGGTTCGATCTCATCTTGGTGCCCCACTGAACGACCTCATTAGGGGCCTTGTGGCAAGTTGTCGGCTTGACATGGGCAAAGGCCAGGCAGAGATAAGCCAAGAGGTTTCACCCCACTTAGAGATATAAGCTCTAATTAATAAGAATATTATCATTAAGTGACATTTATGGAGCACATTAATGTGTGCTAGGCCCTGAACTAAGCATTTTACGGGCGTCACTTTACCAAAACCTCTAACTGACAGGGGGTAATGGCCAGGGCCATGGACTCGGGGGCAGACTATCTGGGTTCAAACCTCCGCCCTGTGCTTACTGGGCACCTTACTCCACCTACCACGGCTCAGTCTCCTCATCTGTAAATGACGGCAATAGAGTTCCTATCTTACAAACTGTTGTGAGGCTTCAATAACTTAACCCGGGTAACGCACTTAAAGAAGTGTTTGGCACACAGGAGATGCTAATGTGCTTATGCCTTGCAGTTAAATAGGAATTAAATCAATGGCAGCTTCCTGGGGCAGAAAAAGGTCCCTGGAAGTGCGAAAAGATAGAGAATAGTGGACTTACCAGAAATCTCTCAGGGAGTTGGTGGAGATGCTCCCGAGAGTTGGGGGCAACCCCCCGGGATCCCTCATTCTCTCCATGAGGGCAGGCCTCTGAATAACAGGATTCTGGCTTATGGAGCAGAAATGTTCAAATTTGGGTCCCGAGCTGAATTTCAAAACTGTGAGGGAGAGGCTGAGTTCTTTCAGCTCCAAACAAAATGAGTGTTGTGCAAACATCCTAGGAACACAGGTCTGCTGGGGCAGGGCTGGGTGGACAAGGAGCCCCTAGCTCCTAGGTCATCTCTCTAGGGAGGGCCTGTTCTTAGCCTCAGTTGATAGAGACCAAGTTCGCAGACAGGAGATAATATGTCCAAATTTGAATCCAGATCCACTGGCCTTTAAAGTCCCTGCCCTTAAAAGCTGGTCCTAAGAGAGGAGCTGCTGTGAGCCCTTGAGGTCTGGGTAGGAAGGGAAGAACCTTCCTCGCTGGGGAACAGGGGGACCCTCTGGCCCCCTAGCATCTCTGAGAGCTGAGGCAGGAAGTGTGTTCTCACTTGGAAGATGCAGAGATTTAGGCCCAGAGCTGGGGAGCCACTTTTCCGTGACTCCTAGCAGGTTATGACCCTGATGATGTAGTAAAGCCTTAGGGGTCAGACAGCCTTGGGTTCAACTCTTGATCTGCTATTAATTTGTGTGACCTTGGACAACTGTCTTGGCTGAGCCCATTCCCTCCTCAGTAAAATGCAGAGAGCATATCCTTCTCTTCCAAGCGTGGAGGAATTCAATGAGCTGATAAAGCCCAGCCCAGCTCTAGGAGATGCTCAAGAAATTGTACTGGCATCTCATGTGAGCACATCACCTGCTATATATAGGCTCTCAGTTAAGTCAAAAGACAGAAGCCAGGCACAGTGGCTCATGCCTGTAATCCCAGCACTGTGGGAGGCCAAGCTGGGTGGATCACTTGAGGTCAGGAGTTCGAGACCAGCCTGGCCAACATGGTGAAACCCCATCTCCGCTAAAAATACAAAAATTAGCTGGATGTGGTGGCATGTGCTTGTAATCCCAGCTACTCAGGAGGCTGAGGCAGGAGAATCACTTGAACCCAGGAGGTGGAGGTTGCAGTGAGCCGAGATCGTGCCACTGCACTCCAGCCTGGGCGACAGAGCAAGACTCTATCTCAAAAGAAAAAAAAAAAGACGGATTCAGCCCTGGGAACTACCTTCATGCACGTATGTTGGTGGGTGGGGAGAGCAGGTTCAGGCCTGGCTCACCTGACACCAGGAGGACAAGACTCAGAGGCCCAGAAAGCTCAGGAGTTGGTCTGCGGGTCTCCAGCTCAGTGCTGAGGCCTCCATGTCCTCACAGTCCCACTTCTGGCCTGGAGCTGGCTTGATTCCCACAGGGAGACAGGAAGGAACAGTGACCCTGGAATTCCCCAGGGGCCTCTGGGTGGAGCTGGGGACCCCACTCAAATCCCAGGGAGAGAGGGCTCTTCTGTATGGACTTACCTGCCATAGTATAAGATGGTTTCAGGCTTGATGGATCCGTCTAGGTGGACATGCAGTTCTACCTGCAAGGGGGCAGGGGGAAGAGAGAGAGAGGGAGAGAGAGAACAAATACCTATGAGTTCACGAAGGACCTTTCAGAGCTTAATGTTAACATTAATCATGATAACCATTAGCCACCATTTTACTGGCTGGCTGCTGACCCCATATACTTCGGTAAACTCTGTACTGCACTATCTCATTTAATCCGCTCCTGGGATGTGGGTTCAGCTGTTATCTCGATCTCTTTCACAATTGAGGACACTGAAGTTCGGAGGGGTTAAATATCTCATCCAAGGCCACACAGATTGCAAGTAATAGAGGCAGAAGCCCAACCCAGTATCTTTGTTCTTAATCGCAGCTGGTGAGTGGCAGAGGCGGAATTCTAACCCAAGCCCAATTCCAAAGCTTGTGCTCCAGGTCACGTAGGCAGCTCCCGCTCTCAGCCAACTAAATAAACTACTTTAACAAAAGGGATTGACCCAGATGTCCCAAACTAGGGAAGAGTCACAGCATATTTCAAAATTCAGGATCCATTTTCGTTTTCTTTTTTTGAGACGGATGGAGTCTTGCTCTGTCTCCCAGGCTGGAGTGCAGTGACGTGATCTCCTCTCACTGCAACCTCCACCTCCTGGGTTCAAGCAATTCTTGTGCCTCAGCCTCTGGAGTAGCTGGGACTATAGGCAGGTGCCACCACGCCCAGTTAATTTTTGTATTTTTAGTAGAGACGGGGTTTCACCATGTTGCTCAGGCTAGTCTCAAACTCCTGACCTCAGGTGATCCACCCACCTCAGCCTCCCAAAGTGCTGGGATTACAGGTATGTGCCACCGCAAACGACCCAGGCTCCATTTTCAAAAGCAGATGCTACTCAAGCATAGCCTATCAGGAATCAATATTAGGCAACGGAAGATCTTTCTGGTACTCTAGAGTTTAAGAGTAGGATCCTTGGAGGCAGCCCATCTGGCTTGACTCCCAGTTCTGCTGTGTGACCTCAGACAAGACACTTGACCTCTCTGAGCCTTAGTTTCCTCAACTGAAAAACAATGGAATATTATGCTCCCCTGTCCAAGAAAAATTGTAAGGATTAAAAAGGGCAGTGTAGGTGGACATGGATAGCCCAAAGGAAACAGCCCCTGCCGCTCAGTCAGGGTGTTTACCATGAGCTGTTAGGAGAAGCACAGCAGGCAGTGGAAGACGGTGGGGAAAGGGACTTTGCTGTTCCTGCTGTTCCTGTTCCAAATGATGGAAGCTTTCCCCCCAGCCAGGGGAGATCCAGAAAACTCTCAGCTGACATCTCATGCTGGGGTGGGGAGCATGGAGAGCTGGATAAGAAAGTTGGCTGCCCTGGCTCAGGGAGGAACAGCCAAGGAGCTGCTGGCCCAAGGGCGTCTAGGAGCACATACATGAGCTGCCTCCTGCAGAGGAAACCCAACCCAGGCCCAGGGGAGGCCAGCAGGGAACAGAGACACCAGAGGTCCTATCAGCAGGACCTCAGAGTCATCAGATCTCTCCTGAGGTCATCCAGCTGGCAGGGGACAGAGCGGTCTTCACACCCAGTCTCAGGGCCAACTTAGTTGTTGAATTCCCTGACAAAATGAGTTCAGTTCCCACCCAGCCAAACGTCTGTTTCTCGGGTTCTCAAAATATGCTCAGCATTGGGAATACCGAAGCTTATAGCCCAGGGAACGGCCAACCAGCTGTGTGACCTCAGGCAAGGGACCTCACCTCTCTGAGCCTCTGTTTTCTATCCTTAACCCTCACAGGGCTATGGAGAGTGCCCCGCCAGAGAGCCGGAGTCACACTGTATAGAGCATCATGCGGTTAGAGCTGGAATCTCGGCTCCTCCACTCACTCCCTGCTTGACCCTGAGAAAGTCACTTCACTTCCTGTGCCTCGGCATTCTCATCTGTTAAGTGGGGAGAATGGCAGTCCTTCCTTCTAGGCTTCATGAGGGTTAACTGCATTAGTAGGCAGGGAGTTCTTGGCACATAGCAAATGCTAAATAGTTGTCAACTAAAAGTCAATGAAGGCTGGGCATGGGGGCTCACGCCTGTAATTCAGCCACTTTGGGAGGCCGAGGTGGGTGGATCACCTGAGGCCAGGAGTTTGAGACCAGCCTGGCCAACATGGTGAAACCCCATCTCTACTAAAAATGCAAAAAATTAGCCAGGCGTGGTGGCGCGCACCTGTAATCCCAGCTACTTGGGAGGCTGAGACAGGAGAATCACCTGAACCCGGGAGGCAGAGGCTGCAGTGAGCCGAGATTACGCCACTGCACTCCAGCCTGGGCGACAAGAGCGAAACTCCATCTCAAAAATAAAAAATAAAAATAAAATAAAAGTCAACGAAGGCCTGCGCTCCTGCTGGATGCTAGATTGTAGAGTTAAACAGGAGGGTCCAAGTCCTGTTCCTGGAGCTTGTACAGGCCCCAGAGTGGGAGAGGCATTAAGCAAATGTCACATGGGAAAATGTACAGTCACAAACCAAGACGACTCCTTGGGAAGTACAAACACAGTCCTATGACAGAGGGTAACAAACAAGAGAAGTGAATACATCTAGAGGGCCAACAATGAGCCTGAGCGAAAAGCTAGAGGATAGCGAGGAACCCACAACACAAGGCAGGGGTGCGGAGGGAGGCAGGAAGAAAATTCCAGGCAGAAGGAAAAGCATGTGCAAGGCCCTATGGCAGGAGAAAACGGGGTGTATGAAACGGATTAAATAGAGGTTCAGAGAAGGGAGGGTTCATGGTACTGGAGAGGCTGCAGGATAGGACCACCCAGGCAGGGCTGTGCGGGCCACGAGGAGTCAGGCTTTATCTGGAAAGCACACAGAGGCCATTGCAGGGTTGGCGGCTGGTTAGAGAAAGAGGACGGCTCCTCCAAGGCCAGTTAGAGGCTACTGCAGCCATTTGAAAGATGACGGTGGCTTGGACCAGGGTTGTGAGGTGCATAGAGGAAAAACAGGTGGATAGAAAGAGATGCCAAGGCTCACACTTCAGGTTAGGCCTGGGTGGGGAGCAATTCCCGCAGTTTGAGACAGAGAACTCTGGAAGAGAAGACCAAGTCCTGGAGCTCCCTCCAGGAGGGAGGATGCGGGGGAGGGAGGCATGATTGGTTTGGTCTTAGTTATGTTACACTAGAGACGCCTTTTGTTTTTTTAAGACGGAGTTTCGCTCTGTTGCCCGGGCTGGAGTGCAGTGGCTCCAGCTCGGCTCACGGCAACCTCCACCTCCCGGGTTCAAGCGATTCTCCTGCCTCAGCCTCCCGAGTAGTTGGGACTGCAGGCACCCACCACCATGCCCAGCTAATTTTTGTATTTTTAGTAGAGATGGGGTTTCACCATATTGGCCAGGCTGGTCTTGAACTCCTGACCTCAAGTGATCTGCCCACCTCGGCCTCCCAAAGTGCTGGGGTTACAGGTGTGAACCATCGTGCCCAGCCAACTGGAGATGCCTTTGAGATATCCAAAGGTAAGTGGAAGAACCCAGTGGGATACAAGAGTCTAGAGCTGGCCTGAGAAGCCCAAGCTGGGAATGTAGGTAGGAGTGTGGGTAAACACAGAAGCTGTGGGCTTGAAGGAGCTCGCCTAGGGAGAAAATATCAAGGGAGGTAAGGAAAAGGCCTAGGATGAAGCTTTGACCAGCACAAGCACTTAATGGCCTTACGGAGGAGGCTGAGCCTACAGAACTGTGGCCAGAGAGGTGGGAGGGTGTGTGGTATGCAGAAGGCCAGGCCGTCAGATGTCAAGGAGAAGCAAGCAACGGTTCACAGGGTTAGCATAGTGGGCTGAATGGTGGCCTCCACAAAGCTGTCTACATGCTAATCCTAATCCCCAGAACCTGTAAAGATTACCTTATATGGGTCGGGCGTGGTGGCTCATGCCTGTAATCCCAACACTTTGGGAGGCTGAGGTGGGTGGATCAGTCGAGGTTAGGAGTTCAACACCAGCCTGGCCAACATGGTGAAATCCCCTCTCTATTAAAAATACAAAAATCAGCCAGGCATGGTGGCATGCACCTGTAGTCCCAGCTACTCAGGAGACTGAGGTAGGAGAATCATCTGAACCTGGGAGGCGGAGGTTGCAGTGAGCCGAGATTGAGCCACTAGCACTCCAGCCTGGGCAACAGAGCAATACTCCCTCTCAAAAAAAAAATATTACCTTATGGCGGGTGGATCACCTGAGGTCAGGAGTTCGAGACCAGCCTGGCCAACATGGTGAAACCCCATGTCTACTAAAAATATAAAAGTTAGCTGGGCATGGTGGCGGGTACCTATAATCCCAGCTACTCAGGAGGCTGAGGCAGGAGAATTGCTTGAACCTGGGGGCAGAGATTCCAGTGAGCCGAGATTAAATCACTTTACTCCAGCCTGGGTGAAAGTGCAAAACTCCACCTCAAAAAAGAAAAAAAAAATTACCTTATATGGCAAAGTGTGATTATTAAATGTCTTGACAGGAAGAGTTTATCCTGGATTATCTGGTTGGGCCCTAGATGCAATCACAGGTATCCTTATAAGACAGAAGCAGAGAGTTTTAAGAGAAACACACACAAGAGGAAGCAGCAACGTGACCTCAGAGGCAGAGACTGGAATGATGCGGCCATAAGCCAAGGAATGCCTGGAGCCACCAGCAACCAGAAGAGGCAAGGAATGGATTCCCCCGAGAGCCTTCAGTGGGCATGTGGCTCTGATGATATCTTGATGTTGGACTTCTGGGCCCCAGAACTGCCAGGGCACACGTTTCTGTTGGTTGAAGCCATGCAGGGTGTGGCAACTTGTCACGGCAGCCACAGAAAACTCACATGGTCAGGCCCTGCTGGAGGTCACAGGATGGAAGGGCAGAAACTTGTCCGTCGGGCTAAAAGCGCAGGCACTGGGGGCTTCAGAGGAGTAGTTCTTAACCCCGGCTGCGAATTAGGAGCACGGGAAGTTCTGGCCAGTTCCCAAGGCCTCAACCCCATCTGAGGTCAATTAAAGAAAAATCCTTGGTGGCAGGCCCAGGTGGAGGACTTTTTTTTAAAAAACACGTAGTCAAGATTGGGAACCACTGCCGTAGAGGAACCGTTCTAGAGGCCTGAGTGAGGGTAGAATCCGCATGGGAATAAGGTAAGAAAGAAGTGGAGGTAAGAAGAGGAAGAAGGTTTAGACTACTCTTTCACAATTTTGCCCCTAAAGGAACTAGCAGCCTTGGAGGGGGCAGGACGTGCATGTGGGTCAAGAGAATGGCAGGCTTTTTCAAAGGGGCATGTCTTGGGCAAGTTTAAACACCCATGGGGATGATTGAGGCTGAGTGAAAGGAGTTGCATGAGGTTACTGGGAAGGTAGGAGGAAGTCAGAAAGTCAGAAGGTCAAACCAGGCCTGGCCTTGGAGCCCCTGAGAACAGGAGGATCAGGCAGTGAATGGGGGCGGTAGTCACGTCCCCTTGTGGGTGGGACTGGTAGGGGAGGTCTGCATCGCTACTTCTGGCTAAAGTATTTATTCATTTATTTACCTGTTTTTTTTTTTTTTTTTTTTTTTTTGAGATGGAGTCTGGCTCTGTTGCCCAGGCTGGAGTGCAGTGGCAAGATCTCAGCTCATCGCAGCCTCTGCCTCCCAGGTTCAAGGGATTCTCGTGCCTCAGCCTCCCAAGTAGCTGGGATTACAGGCGCCCACCACCATGCCCGGCTAATTTTTGTACTTTTAGTAGAGACAGGGTTTCACCATGTTGGCCAGGCTGGTTTTGAACTCCTGACCTCAGGTGATCCACCCACCTAGGCCTCCCAAAGTGTTAGGATTACAGGCATGAGCGGCCTTACCCTGCCTGGCAAAAGTATTTAAATGCCAATTCAAGAGCCCACCTCCCAGCTCTGCTTTAGTCTGGCACAACAATTGGCAATGTTCAGAGTGGAATCTTCCCATCTGCCTGGGGCCCTGAGTGATCCAAGGAGCCGAAACCTCACTGGAGGCCCTGGAGGGACAAGCAGTATGAGGTCAACCTGGGTCTCTGCAGACCCCTCAGACCTGGGGGCTGTTTGTTACCACAGCAGCACAAGGTAGCCTCTCCTGCCTCAGAATGAGCAAACACACCTTTCTGAACTCAGCCTTGCAAACTGTGATAAGAAGCAGACCAAGTGCTATGAGATAAAGAAAAATCACACTGGGGTGGGGGCAATTTAGAAAGTGTGCTGGGAAAAGATCACTTAAAGGGGGAGTTCGCCAGGGAGAAGAAAGAAGGAGAGGGAGAATGGCTTCAGGCAGGGGAGCTGCGTGTGCTTAGTGTCTGAATCAGGAAGCAGGCGGGGAGTTGGCCAGAGTGCAGAGTGAGGAGGTTAGTGGTGAGAAATGAGGCCAGGGCAAAGTGGAGAGGGGGCAGGGAGATTGCAGAGGCCGAAGCAAAGGGTTTTCCACCCAAGTGTGTTAAATCGGAGAGTCCCCTTTAAAAAAACCTTTCCCGGCTGCTGTGTGGAGGACAGGATGGCAGGAAGCCAGAACAGAAGACCAGCTACTGCGGGAGGGAAGATCTGATTGGGATTTGAATAACATGCGGGAAGTACTCAAGGCAGCGTCAGAGACAGTGGGTGCTCAGCGGAGCAGGAGCCAGACGGTGCCGGGGTGCAGGAGCTAGGGGTTCAGGGAGCCGGGCAGGAGGCAGGAGCGCCTCTGGGAAGGGGGAAAGCAGAGCCAGCTGCCCACCATGACCAGTAGCACTCATCTCTTCTCACGGCTGCCTGAGAAGAGGCCCAGACGTGTTTCAGGTGTGGAGCAGAGGCAGGAAGCCACCTCCACAGGTGGCTCAAGCTCAGGCAGGCCTCCTACTGAATTTTCTAGAAAACTGCAACACACCATGGGAAGTCTGTCAGCCTATTCCAGATGACAATGACAAGGGGGTGGCGACCCCGCTCTCCTGTCTCCTTTCAGGGAAAAGGGTCAGCAGTGGCCTCAAACTTTTGAGTATCTACTATGTGCTAGACCATCTATATGCATTATCTTATTTCATCCTTACAACCAGCAAGGTAGAGACTTCACTCCCATTTTACTGATGAAGAAACTGAGGTTCAAAGAAGGTACCCCAAAACAGTCAGTGATGGAGTCAGAATTTGAACCCTAGTCTGATTCTTGAGCTCCTAACCACTCTACTGTACTGCCTCTGGGCCTAGCCTCAGACATCAATAATACAGAAATAATAATAATAATAAAGCAGCTACCTACTGTTTTCAGACCCTTTATCTCATTTCATCTTAATCCCTAGGCAATGTACATATCGGCCCATGTTACAGATGGGGAAATGGACTTGCCAGGCTAAGCCCGGAGAAGTTCAGTGGCCTGTCCAGAGTTACACAAAATTGATGGTGGTAGAGCTAGGGTGGAACTCAAGTCCCTCTGCCTCAGCCCAAGCCCTGCCCACAGGCCACACCCCCTCCCTGGCACTCATGTCGAGACAGTGCCTGGCCTCCTGACCTCTCCAGAGGGGAATCTCACGCCCCTTCCCACTGCCTTTGCTCTCTGCAAGGCTGACTCACAGCCAGCCCAGCATTTGTCTGAACAGCAGGAAATCCTCCCAGCGCTGATGTGAACAGGAAGCATCCTCAGTTACCAACAAATATTTACTAAGCCCCACTATGTGCCGGGCACCGTGGAGGCCCTCGGGAAATGCACTAAGTCCCTGCTCTCAAGAGATGCGTGCCAGAGAGGTCCAGGGTGGTGGGTTCACTTACCCAAGGTCACTCAGTGTGTCGGTGGCAGAGCTACCATGAGGACCCAGGTCTTGGACTCCTGGGACAGATACTCCCAGATCTGACTCATGTTTCCACGTTCCCAACTGCTGGAGGGCGAGCAGGGCCGTCTACCTCCAAGGCAAACCTAGTCAGATTAGTTCTCCCTGGTGAGCCTTGGGGACAACTAATCTGACTGGGTTTACCTTGGAGGTAGACAGCCCTGCTCGCCCTCCAGCAGTTGGGTTTGCCTCCCAAACACATCGCTCTGTTTTGTTTTCGTCTGACTTTTTGGGTTCATGTATGTAACATGTCTGTCTCCCTCATGAGCCATTTGCTGAGAGGGGGGACCTTGTCTGTGTCATCATGTCATGTCCTCAGCACCTCGCACAGCACCTAGTGCTCTCTGTGTTCAATGACCACACCGTTATTTCCTCGTCTACCTGTCCCATGTCAGCAATGCTGGGTGCTCTCCCTGCAACAAGGAAGGGGCTGACCTGCCCTCATGGGACCTGGCAGAACCCACACGGGGGCAGAGGAGCCAGGGCTGCCTGTTCAGCTCACAGAACCTGAGCACCGTGGCCAGAACCCAGATGAGCCACAGGTGCCCACTGCCAACCGAATGTCCCCTCCCTCCCTAGCCCTGCTTTTGGTGATGAGCTGGGCAGTGCCAGGGTCAGTGACTTATGCCACTATGGCCTCTCAGCTGACTTTTAGTGTGAGGCCAGGAGACAGAGCAGCCCTGGGCTGAGAAACTGTTTCAGCTCCACTTCCTCCAGGAAGCCCTCTATGCTCAGCCTCGTCTAGGCTCCGCCAGCTCCGAGGTACACAGTGGAAGGGACTGAGCAGTCCCCACAGTGTCTCCTGCTGATGGGGCCTGACAGCTCTGCTGCTGAGAGGTTTCACAGAAGGCAAGATGTGTCTTCCACCTGGGGAAATTCCTGTGGAGCCACAGCATAGGGACTCAGCACACTTAAACTCGTTTTAAAGGCAACAAGACTGAGGCTCAGAGAGTGGGAGGACCTTGAGTTAGAAAGTCTAATGCACACCACAGCCAGGAAGCTATTTGACTCTAAACCCGGAGGTCTAGCAGCACGCTCCCTTCATGCCACATAGCAAGGTGCTGGGTCACTGATGCTAACATCTAAACAGGGGCCAGGCGCAGTGGCTCACTCTTGAAATCCCAGCACTTTGGGAGGCTGAGGCGGGTGGATCACTTGAGGCCAGGAGTTTGAGACCTCCTCTTCACAGAGGTGGAAGGGAGGACCAGCGAGGGCAAGTGGATCCCAAGTCCCAGCTACTTGGGAGGCTGAGGCAGGAGGATCGCATGAACCCAGGAGGCAGAGGTTGCAGTGAGCCAAAATCGTGCCACTGCACTCCAGCTTGGGCGACAGAGGAAGACTCCAGCTCAAAAAAAAGTCATTGAAGGCACCTGGTACCCAGGACTACTTCAAGGACAGCCATTGTTATGGCCAACATGGTGAAACCCGGTCTCTACTAAAAACACAAAAATTAGCCAGGTATGGTGGCGCACACCTGTAATCCCAACTACTTGGGAGACTGAGGCAGAAGAATCGCTTGAACCCGGGAGGCAGAGGTTGTAGTGAGCCGAGATTGCACCACTGCACTCCAGCCTGGGCGACAGAGTGAGACTCTGTCTCAAAAGTCGAAGCAGGACCATTACCAACCATGACGATGATGCTGACCAATGGCAGCTATTGCTGCAGCACCTGCTCTGAGCCAGGCCTGCACTTGGTGTTTGAGAGGTGGGTATGGGTATAATTCTTATTTTAGAGAGGGGAAACTGAGGCACCGTGAAGTTAAATGACTCATTCGAGCTCCTCTAACTGGAAAGTGGGAAATCAGGACTCAGACCCAGACAGCCTGACCCCAGCTGGTGTCCAAGTTCAAATTCCTTGCTGTTCTAGCTCCCTGGTCACTAGGAGTGCAGAGGTTATCCCCCACAACTGCTCAGGGGCCTGAGAACACTAAGGGCTGAGGGCAAGCCTACCCCCAACACCTTGGGTAAATACAGATTCCAACCTCATTCTGCACCCAGCCTGCTCCTCTCCACCTCCCCAGCCAGACCATGGTCCTACTACCTTGCCCCACCCCAGGGGGTACCATAGGGACCCCTTCAAGACACCTGAGCAGGTGGACAAGTCTCTCCTGGATCACAGGGCCCCCAGCCACCCAGGTAAAGCCCACCCTGAGGTTGAATGCAGGATTGGGAAGCTGCCTGGCCTCCCCTGCCTCCCTGTGTGAACACAGACCGCTTCCTCTCTCTGATCCTCCCTTCCTCCTCTGAAGCAAAAGGCTTCGATGAAACTCAGTCTCCTTTGTTCCCCTCCCCCACCAACTGCCATGTGAGTCAAAATGGGTAAGGCAGGCTCTTCCTAGGGACATTTTTGTTTTAACAGGTGGCTCTGGTAACTGAAAGCCACTGCAAGCCCAAAGAAGTGCAGCTGGTGGGTTTTGTGTCAGGAAGACAAAAAGGAGGAGGGAGGAGGGAGATTCTGCAGCTGGAGAGGCCTCCCAGAGTCTACTGCAACCCCCACTCCAGTCCCCAGGAAGGAAATGCACCCCGGAGGGCCTGCTGTTACCAGCCAGGCACTGTACAAAAACCAATCAGCATGTCAGTTTCCCCAAGAACCCCAAGATCTTGGTTTTGTCACCCCATTTTACAGAGGGGGAAGCTGAGTTTCAGGAGTTGTCTACCTGAGGTACCCTAGCTGCTAAGCAGCAGGCAGGAATTCAACCCCAGTACATCTGAAGCCCAGGGCTAATGCACTGGCCCACCCTGCCACCCTGATTCTAACTCTTCCCCCCACACTGCCCCCTCTTTTTTGCATAAAGTGGGATTGGCAAATGAGCAAAGCAATGAACAGCTTCTACTTGAGTGCAGGCAGATCTGGGTTCAAGTCTAGCTCTGCTGCCTGCCGGCTGTGTGACTTTGGCAAGTTCCCTCCCCTCTCTGAGTCTCAGTTTCCTCATAATAAGTGAAGTTAATAATAGGACAGGACCTTCCTCAGAGGGCTGACATAAACATTAAATGAGTCACTGTATGCAAAGCAGGACAGTGCCTCGTGCAGAGTAGACATTCAAATATGAGACAGAAAAGGCACATTGCTGATTTAGCCCCAATTCCCCTCTGCATCAGAGAGGGACAGTTTAGAAACTGCTGTCTCTTGGCCGGGTGCGGTGGCTCATGCCTGTAATCCCAGCACTTTGGGAGGCCGAGGTGGGCGGATCACCTGAAGTCGGGAGTTCGAGACCAGCCTGGCCAACAAGGAGAAACCCCGTCTCTACTAAAAATACAAAAAATTAGCCGGGCATGGTGGTGCATGCCAGCTACTTGGGAGGCTGAGGCAGAAGAATCACTTGAACCTGGGAGGCGTAGGTTGCAGTGAGCCGAGGTCGTGCCATTGCACTCCAGCCTGGGCAACAAGAGCGAAACTCTGTCTAAAAAAAGAAAAAAAGAAAGAAACTGCTGTCCCAGCCTGTACCGGTTTACTTGCCAGTCTACAGCTTCAAGGCTCTCAGATTCTGTGTAGCCCTGGCAAGTCCCTCCACTCCCTAAGCTTCAGTTTCTTCATCTGTAAATGGGGATGAAGACCCATGCCTTGTCAAGTCGTCCAGAGGATTCCGTGAGATAAAAGTCACTGGCCGGGTACAGTGGCTCACACCTGTAATCCCAGCACTTTGGGAAGCCAAGGTGGGAGGATCACCTGAGATCAGGAGTTCGAGACCAGCTGGCTAAAGTGGTGAAACCCTGTCTCTACTAAAAATACAAAAATTAGCCAGGCATGGTGGCGGACGCCTGTAATCCCAGCTACTCCGGAGGCTGAGGCAGAAGAATGGCTTGAACTCGGGAGGTGGAGGTTGTAGTGAGCCAGGATCACACCACTGCACTCCAGCCTGGGCAACAGAGTGAGACTGCGGCACACGCCTGTAGTCCCAGCTACTTGGGAGGCTGAGGCAGGAGGATCGCATGAACCCAGGAGGCAGAGGTTGCAGTGACCCAAAATCTTGCCACTGCACTCCAGCTTGGGCGACAGAGTGAGATTCTGGCAAAAAAGAAAAAGTCACTGAAGGCACCTGGTACCCAGGACTACTTCAAGGACAGCTATTGTTATGATTATTGTAACAGGCATGTGATCAGCACTGGCCTCCAGGATGCAGAATGCCTGAGTGCCTGGTGCCACCTGTGAACATAGGCTGATAAGGGCCACCCCTCCAACCCCCCTTTCCACTTCCTCCAGTGCCCAGCAGGTGCTCAGTCAAACCAGGTGGGGGTATGGGAGGCACACCCGACAGGGCAAACTTGACTTGGGCATCCCCTGACGATGACCCTGCATGGCAGGCACACTTGAATGGGTGTTCAGAGTTCTGAGCGAAGGAATCCAAGAGTGGCCAACCTGGAGATCCAGTCATTATCTATGAGGAACATCTGAGCCCCACCCCATTCCCACGGGACACTGACCATACAGGGGTATAGGGACCGAGGCCCTTTGTTTTGGGTTAAATGAAGGTTACTAGGTGGAGGTGGTTGGGAGAAGGTGTTACATGAAAATGCTACATAAACTGCATGATTTGCAAGTGGTTGCGGTTCTTCTGCTCAGCCTGCCGCCACTGGACTCTCTTCCCTGTGTCTAAGCCCCCAGTAAAACCCCGTATCTTGTTTGCTACCTCTTCCAAAGAAGGTAGCCTCTTGAACCTGGTGCTATGTCCACTGGAGTCAATAGGGGTCCGGCACAACAGAAGGCAGCTGCCTAGAGCCTTGCTAAGCAAAGTGTGTTCCTGGATCGTTGACATTAGCATTTCCTGGGAGCTGGTCAGCAGTGCAGCATCGCAGGCCCCACCCCGAGCCACACAGAATCACAGTGTGAACATTAAAAGTCAGGCCACTTGAGTTCAGTTTGAAAAGCGCTGCCCTGCTCTGCTTTCTTCTAGCTGACCAGGTCCCAGGCCTCAGCTGGTGGCAGGTATGAGAAGCTGAAGGACACAGCAAAGGCTCCTGTCTCAGGAGGTTTGCACCTGGGGCACTGGCACCTCTATCCCCAAAGGCTTCTGCAGAGGTAGTTTAGGAAAGATGGTTAGAGGCATGGGATTTCGAAGCCAGCCTCCCTTGGACTCAAACCCCAGATTGGACATTTCCTAGCTGTGTGATCTTGGGCCTAGTTAACCTCTCTGTGCCTGGATTAAATAAAAAATGCAGATAATGTGTTTAGAACGGTGCCTGGCACAGAAACATCAACACTCCGTTAGCTGCAGCTAGTAATGCTAATAATTATAACTGTCATCTGTCCCTCCCACAAGAGGGCAGGGAGCTGGCTCTGGTCACAGTGGCTCTGAGATTCACACTGCTTCCCACTTCTCCTGCCAGCTCACGCAAGTTCCTCCTCACAATCATACAAGATTTGTCACGCCTCAAACACATGGCAGGTAACATTCTACCTTCACTCTCAAGCATCACCTTGTGGCCTTGGGACTCAGGACACGGGACACCCACATAAGCAGCTGATGTTCCATCCTCCAGGTGTGGACACTGAGGTCCCAATAGGGAAAATGATCTGCCAGCTTGAATCAGATGGGAGGACTGGGCAAAGCCAAAAAATGGGGATAATAATATGAGCCCCTCCCTTGATGGGCTGTTACAGAAGAACTGCAAGGATCCAATGGGTGTCTGCAACAAGTGCTCTAGAAGTGGGCCCTGCTGTTCTCTCCATAACTCCCAACACGTTCGCAATCAAGGAGCTTTTTTTTTTTTTTTTTTTTTTTTTTGAGACAGAGTCTCACTCTGTCACCCAGGCTGGAGTGCAATGGCGAGATCTCGGCTCACTGCAAGCTCCACCTCCCGGGTTCATGCCATTCTCCTGCCTCAGCCTTCTGCGTAGCTGGGACTACAGGCGCCCGCCACCATGCCCAGCTAATTTTTTGTATTTTTAGTAGAAATGGGGTTTTGCCATGTTGGCCAGGCTGGTCTCGAACTCCTGGCCTCATGATCCGCCCACCTTCGCCTCCCAAAGTGCTGGGATTACAGGCGTGAGCCACTGCATCCCGCCAATCAAAGAGCTTTGCTACTGCCATAGGATTCACATCAGGGTACAGTGGGTCCCCAGCCCAAGGGCAGAGGGAGCCCAGAGCATTTAACAAAAAGACTGCAAAGGGGAGGCGCCAATCATGGGCCCCAGCTCCAGTAAGACGTGAAGGAGGCAGGGGTGGGGGTAGAAGAGCTTGTACAGCACCTCAGTGCTTCCAGCTTCTGACAGGGAGTAGCTGAGCATTTTCCCTGGGCTGGGGGCATCAGTAGTGGGGGCCAGGCCTCACCCTCCTCAGAAGGTAGGTGGGCTCTCCACAGCCTGTCCCCCTCACTGACACATGCACACTCACTAGATTCTCACCGGCACTTTTGTGATAGCTGTCATCATCATTCACACCTATTTCTTTTCTTTTCTTTTTCTTCTTTTTTTTTTGAGACAGGGTCTTGCTCTGTCTCCCATGCTGAAGTGCAGTGGCACCATCACAGCTCACTGCAGCCTCAACCTCCTGGGCTCAAGCGATCCTCCTGCCTCAGCCTCCTAAGTAGCTGGGACTACGGGAGTGCACCACCACACACACTTCCCCTAACTTTTTTTATTTTTTGGAGAGATGGGGTCTAGTTTTGTTGTCCAGGCTAGTCTCAAACTCCTGGACTCAAATGATCCTCCCGCCTCAGCCTCACAAAGTGCTGGGATTACAGGCGTGAGCCAACCTCCTGGGCCACTCACACCTATTTCTTAGAAGGGTAAGTTGAGGCTGACTGCAGCTGACTCCTTCCCCAACCACTCTCACACCCTACTGGCTGACTCACCCTGCTTGGCAGACTCCTGGGCCCCTCCTCTCGGACTCTGAGACAGGCCAAGGGGGTCCGGACCCTCCCTGACCCCAACAGTCCCAAGACGCCACAGCTGGTGGGCGGAGAAACAAGGGGATTCTCCCCTGGGGCCAGTGGCCATGGCTTGGCCTCGAGTGAACCCTGCTAGGGCCCCAAACCCAGGGTCTACCTAGCTCCTGTTCTTCCCGTGCGGGGGAAGGGGGGTGCTCTGCTCCCCTCCCTCCCCTTTCTGGCAGGGCTCACGGTTCTTCCCCGGGGCGCATCCACAAACCTGAGCTCCTTGGCGCTCACCACCATAACGCTGGCGTACAAAGCTGCTTCCATTCACTGAGCACTCAGTAGGCGCCGGGCACAGCACTAGGTGCCTATCCGGCGTAGACATCGGGCCTGATCATACAGCTGAGCTTCAGAGACCTCAAGTCCCTGCCCAGGCCCACACAGCGCTCAACGGTGCTAGGATGCCCACTTGACAGACAGCGAAACTGAGACCCAGAGGGGTCAAGTCAGGGGCAGAAGCAGACTCTGGAGGCCTCCGGGTTCTGGACCTTCTCTGCCCCATTGTCCCTGATTAGCCCGCAAGCAAGCCACGGCCTTAGCCGAAGGAAGAACTCGCCTGCAGGAGCCCCCGTTCGTTCCCAGGGTTTGGACGCCCCAGGCTGGGCCCCGCTAAGTCCCTCGGGCCGCCCAGGCGCTGGACCCCCGTCCCCGGAGCCCCCGCGCGCGCTCACTTTGGGCTTGTCGAAGGCGGGCGTCTGGGCCATGGTGCCCTCGTGCGCCCCGGCGCTGCTCCCTCCGCCGCCGCTCGGTGGGTCTCTGCCGGCTCGGTGGCCGCTCGGCTTTCCCTGGGGCCAGCGGTGGCCGCGGCCGGCCACGCTCTTCTTAACGGGGCCGGGCCCCGCCTCCCGCCCCGCCCGCCGCCGTTCCCGGGGCCCGCCCTCTCGCCGGAGCCCCCGCCCCGCCCGCCGGCCTGGGTCGCGCATTTCCTGGAATTCTGGACCCGGCGTCCTCGCCCGTCGACCCGAAAACTACGGCCCCGCGGCGCCCGACCGGACCCACCTGTGGGCGCGCGCTCCAGCCGCCTCGCTGGGCGCTGCCTTCCCCCCGGCTCCTCCAGCAACTTTCAAGCGTCCCCCTGCAGTCTGGGCGCTGCTGTGCGCCAGGCCCAAGCTAGAAGCGGGGACCCCGGGAGCATCGCAAGCCTCGAGCGGCGTGCCTTCCACCGGATAGACGGACGCTCGTCGCAGAAACACACACCATAATTGTATAGTTAAGGAACTTTCGAGGGGGGCCAGCCGTGGCCTGCAGAACCTGCAGGAGTTCATCAGGGGTGGGTGGGGGTGGAGAGGACATTCTACGTGAGAGACTCCAGGGAGCTGGGAGTGAAAGGAGGCGAGGAAGGCTGGAGCTCTGAGGGAGGGAGAACACAGACAGTCCCCTCCTGGGCATTCACCTTTAAGAAACCCGCCCAGGTGCAGCCACAGACCTGTGCAGAATGTTCACACCAGCGCTATTCCGAATAACAGGAACATTGGAAACACCCTCAAATGCCCCTCCACGGGCGAGTGGGCAAATAAACCGGAATATTCACACCATGAAACGTTAGACAGCAGTGAAACGGAATGAACTTCAGCCAGACAACAACAGAAACAATGTCTCAGAAACAATGTTGAGTGAAAAAAACTAAGTTGCGGAAAACTGCACACAATGGTGCAACTTTTAGAATGTGTGAAAGCAAAACCAAAAGTATGTATGTTTAGACACATGCATCGGTGGAAAAAATGTAAAGCAAGGGAAAGATGAGCATAGATACGAGAAGAGTGGTTATCTCAGGTGAAAGGGAAGGAGCAGGGAGGAGGTAAGGACGGAGGGAAATAACACGCGGGTACAGGTTATTTATTTATTTATTTATTTATTTACTGAGACGGAGTTTCGCTCTTTCGCGGAGGCTGCAGTGAAGTGGCGCGATCTGGGCTCACTGCAACCTCTGCCCCTCTGGCCCGCCTCCTCCCCCCCGCCCCCCCGCACCCCCAGCGTTTCAAGCGATTTTCCTGTCTCAGCCTCCCGAGTAGCTGGGATTATAGGCGCCCACAACCACGCCTGGCTAATTTTTGTTTTTTGTTTTTTTGTTTTTGTTTTTGTTTTTTTGAGATAGACTCTTGCTCTGTCGCCCAGGCTGGAGTGCAGTGGCGAAATCTCGGCTCACTGCAACCTCCACCTCCTGGATTTTAAGCAGTTCTCTGCCTCAGCGTCCCGAGTAGCTGGGATTACAGGCGCGTGGCACCGTGCCCTGCTAAGTTTTGGATTTTTAGTAGAGACGGGGTTTCACCATGTTGGCCAGGCTGGTCTCGAACACCTGACCTCACATGATCCACCCATCTCGGCCTCCCAAGGCGTGATTACAGGCATGAGCCACCACGCCTGGCCACACACAGGTTATTGATAATGTTCCAGTACTGGGGTGGATGGTAGCTTCATTTCATCATAAATAAATTAACAAACCCATAAACAAGGGGGAAAGAGAGAGTGGGAGAATGGAGAGCAAGGGGCTAGAAGGTCTGATGGGAGCTGAATCCTGCCAGGGATGTGGGACCCAGCGATGGTGTGGGATTGCTAGGAAGTCAGTGGAGTGTTTTAAGTGGAGGCGAGACAAAATCACCCTTTTATTTGGAAAAAATATTCTCCAGCTACTGAAAGTGTGATCCAGGAATCATCAGCACCCACATCACCTGGGAGCTGACTACAAATGCAGACTTTCAGACCCCATCCCAGACCTACTGAAGTAGAATCTGTATTTTATACAAACAGGACCCCCAGGTGGTTCGCACCCACAGGGCACTTTGAGAAGCCTGGGCTCCCTGCTGTGAGGGGAGGGCATTACAGGGGGCCAGCGGGGGTGAGGGAGGACAGGATACCAGGAAGGAGGCAACTGCCATGGTCTGGGTAGGGCATAGTGATATCAGTGGGGGAAGCGGAGAAACTCATATTCAAGCTGCATTTTGGGTGTAAAATCAGCTGGATTTGGGGTTTGGTTGTATGTGGGAGTGAGGGAGAGGGTGGCTGTATTAGTCCATTATTTTCATGCTGCTGATGAAGACATACCCGAGCCTGGGCGCAGTGGTTCATGCCTGTAATCCCAGGACTTTGGGAGGCCAAGGCAGGAGGATCACCTGAGGTCGGGAGTTTTTGAGACCAGCCTGACCAACATGGTGAAACCCCATCTCTACTAAAAAAAAAAAAAAATACAAAATTAGCCAGGCGTGGTGGTGTATGACTGTAATCCCAGCTACTTGGGAGGCTGAGGCAGGAGAATCACTTGAACCTGGGAGGCGGAGGTTGTGGTGAGCCAAGATTACACCATTGCATTCCAGCCTGGGCAACAAGAGCGAAACTCCATCTCATGAAGAAAAAAAAAAAGACATACCTGAGACTGGGTAATTTACAAAAGAAAGAGGCTTTAATAGACTTACAGTTCCACAATGGTGGGGAGGCCTTGCAATCATGGCGGAAGGCAAAGGAGGAGCAAGTCACGTCTTACATGGATGGCAGTAGACAGAGAGCGAGCTCCTGCAGGGAAACTCCCATTTTTAAAACCACCAGATCTTGTGAGACTTATTTACTATCACAAGAACAGCATGGGAAAGACCATCCCCCATGATTCAATTATCTCCCGCCGAGTCTCTCCCACAACATGTAGGAATTATGGGAGCTACTAGATGAGATTTGTGTGAGGACACAAAGCCAAACCCTATCAGTGGGTCTCATACATTGTCAAAGCCAGGGGAGTTTTTTGTAAGATCCTTTCTTGGCTCTCTGTGTTACTCGGGTTCAATAATAGGGGCTGCCATTTACTGAGACAGGTTTGGAGCCAGGTACACTGGGAAGCACTTTATAAGCACCCATCCCATTTCATCTTTACAGTCATCCTCAGATGTAGGAGGTGTTCTCCTCATTTTACAGATGAGGACACTGAGGTTCAGATAGAGAGACAGCCTGCTTGGCTCATGGGTTGTAAGTGGCAAAACTGGGGTTTAAATTTGAATCTGACTCGAGAAACTTCACTCCCCACCTTATTACCTCCCCAGCCTCTCATGACATTCAAGTCCCTCTTCAACATCAGTCCCACCACTTCCCACCACATTGCTGAAATGACAATCAACCTAGATGAGTTGCTGGTTGCTTAAGGGTGACACAAATTATTTGCAGTTCTTCACATTGCAAGATGGAGTCTAGGTTTCCTCCTCTTGGACCTGGGCTGGCCTGAGTGACTTGTTGGAGTAATAGAGCGTGATGGGAGCAAGCTTCCTGGATTTCCGAGCCTTGGTCATAAAGAAGCTTTGTGGTGTCCTTTGGGGCCTCTTGAACATTCTCTCTGGGAACCCAAGCTTCTAGAAGAGACCATCATGCTAAGAGAGTCCACATATGGCCATTCCAGTTGACAGTCCCACTGAGCCCAGGCTTCCACCATCCCTACGAAGACAGCAATCATGTTAGCAAAGCTGTGTTGGGCCATCCAGCCCAGCTGCCCACTGAAAACCAGGCTTCGGTCAATGCCATGTGGGACAGAAGAATTACCCAAGTAAGCCCAGCCCAAATTCCTGACCTACAGTATTGAGATATGTAATGAAATGGATGTTATTTTAAGCCATTGTGTTTTAGGGGGAGATTGTCACACAGCAGTAGGTAACAGGAATGCTTGCTTCTACCTGCCCCAGCCCTCCAGCCTCTGCACCTTAGTCGCTTCCATCCTGACACCTGGAAAACCCTTTACCCAGATCCTAGACTATCAAAATTCTGCATTCCAAATGGGTCAGATCCAAAGGGCCAGGCTGCGTGCTGCAGTTCTTCTGTTTGCCCCTGCAGGTGCACTCTCCACCCTTCTGCACGCTGCTCTGCTCCTCTGTGTCCGGCAGCCATGCTGCTGTGGGTGACACCAATGGGCTCTCCTGCCCTCTGGCTCTGGTTGGGTTTTGTCAACAGGGAGCACCAGCAGGAGAACAGCAGATGAGAGGAGAGAGGTCAGGATATTCATTCCCCCTTTCCCTCGGTGCACAGTTACTGGGCTGACTGTGTCTTTCTACCAAGGCCACATCTCCTGTCAGTCCTCCTGGCCCACCTCTCCATACCCTCCCCATTCCAGATTCCCTCTTGCCTATTGATTGATTGATTGATTTTGAGACAGAGTCTCACTCTGTCGCCCAGGCTGGAGTGCAGTGGTGCAATCTCAGCTCACTGCAACCTCCACCTCCTGGGCTTAAGCAATTCTCATGCCTCAGCCTCTGGAGTAGCTGGGATTACAGGCACCCACCACTATGCCCGGCTAATTTTTGTATTTTTAGTAGAAACTTGATTTTACCATGTTGGCCAGGCTGGTCTTGAACTCCTGACCTCAAATAATCCACCCACCTTGGCCTCCCAAAATGTTGGGGTTACAGGCATGAGCTACCGTGCCCGGCCTCCTGCCGTTTTCTTGAAAGGCAGTGGTTCCCTTTGTTACCAGAGTCCCACACCACCCTTTGTTGCTTTCCTTAAACTCTCCTCTCTAGGTTCAGGTTTCCCCAGAAGCAGAGCCTGAGACAAAGATTTCAATGCAAGTAGTTTATTTGGGAAGAGGAAACATGGGAAGGATGTGGGTGCGAAACAAGACAGGAAAGGGGAAGAAGCTGACATGAGCAGGTCACCACACTGAGCACCTGGAGCTCTATCCCTGGGCAGCACTCTGGGAGATGATGAATATGTTGCAGGCTTAACCCAGCTGAGGAGCGAGGAAGCTGGGGAATCTAACTGCCCCCTCCCCTCTGGCAATGCTTCCAGGACATTAACTTTCTGGCACTCTTAGTTTGTTCAACATGACTGGCTGAGTTTCTTGCATGGCTAGAAAATATTTGCAGCAATGAGAGAGAGAGACTCTGTTAGCAGTAAGTAGCTATTGCCATGTAGAGGTGATTTCGAGGGCATATGGGCAGCTACACCAGCCCACACCTTTGTAAATAACTCCCATATTAAACCCTCTTCAATTACTCAGTTTGAGTGTGGCACCTGGTTCCTGCCAGGACCCCGAGTGATACAGGCTAGTCTTGAGCTTCTTCATAGCAATACAGAGTGGACCAGTGACTACAGAAAGCTTGAGAGGGGCTGGAGAGAGATGCCTTCCCCAATATTCATTATCCACACAGCACGCCACTCCTGTGAGAAGACAACAGAGATTGTGTATGTTTGAGAATGTCTCTCTACCTCCAATGTAGCCCTCCTGAAAAATCTAGTTCAAGATCTATTCCAGGCCAGGTGCAGTGGCTCACACCTGTCATCCCAGGACTTTGGGAGGCCGAGGCGGGCGGATCACCTGAGGTCAGGAGTTTGAGACCAGCCTGGCCAATGTGGTGAAACCCCTTCTCTACTAAAAATACAAAAATTAGCCGGGCATGGTGGCATGCACCCGTAATCCCAGCTACTCGGGAGGCTGAGGCACGAAAATCCCTCTGGCCCACAGAGGGAGACTCTGTCTCAAATAAATAAATAAAAATCATGATCAAAATGTATATGATCAGGAGCCTCAGCTCCACCACTTACAGTTCTGTGGCTTTGGGAAAGTTGTTTTGAGCCTTGATTTTCTCATCTGTGTAGTGGGGATAACATATACATACTAATTAATAGGATAAACCATAGACACGCCTCGCTCATAGGAGGAGAAGAACATCCTCACACAATGGGAGAGGTGGGGATTGTGGAAAGGAGAGAGCGAATGCCTCGTCAAGATGCTGCTGTGCTGAAACATAAATCCAGTGTTGCCAGATCCTCCAATCATCCAAAAAAGCCGGAGACCCATCTTTTAATGTTTAAACTGTATTCAAATGTGTCCTAATGTTTAAAACTTTGTATAAGCCAAAGAAAACATCTGTGGGCCAGATTTTGCCCCACACAGCCAAGGTCCCTGCTGATTCTGATCTTCTAAGATCTCTGAATAAGAAAGAGGACAAGGGACAGGTTGCCCTTTCACTCACATTTATCAGACAGGATTAGGATCAGTTGCACACAACAGAAAACCCCCAAATAATAGTGGCTGAAAAAAGATGGAAGTTTATTTCTCTGTTGTGTAAAAAGGCCAGAGGCAGGCAATGCCACTGATGTGACAACTCTGTGAAGATGCCTCCTTCTATCCCTCTGCTCTGCCATCCCTAGCATCCAGCCCCTATCTTCATTGTGCAGTATGGCTGCTGGGGCACCAGCCTTCACATCTGCAGTCCAGAGAGCAGGGCTGAGGAAAGGATGCAGCAGCTAGTGCTTGTCTCTCTTTTTTTTTTTCTTGAGACAGATTCTCACTCTTTTGCCCAGGCTGGACTGCAGTGGCACTATCTTGGCTCACTGCAAGCTCCGCCTCCGGGGCTCATGCCATTCTCCTGCCTCAGCCTCCCAAGTAGCTGGGACTACAGGCGCCTGCCACCACGCCTGGCCACTTCTGTCTTTTAAAGATCTAGATACCTGGTTTTCCTCACAACAAATTCTGCTTATATAGTCACATGGCCACATCTAATCGCAAAGGAAACTAGGAAATGTCTTATACCTGTAAGGCAAGGTACCCAGCTAAAAAAAAGGAGATTCTGTTACTAAAGAAGAGGATAGTAGGCCCATTGCAGTGGCTCATGCCTGTAATCCCAACACTTTAGGAGGTTGAGGTGTTCAATCACAAGGTCAGGAGTTCGAGACCAGCCTCACGAACATGGTGAAACCCCGTTTCTACTAAAAATACAAAAATTAGCTGGGCACGGTGGTGCACACCTGTAATCCCAGCTAATTGGGAGGCTGAGGCAGGAGAATTGCTTGTACCTGGGAGGCAGAGGTTGCAGTGAGCCATGATCGTGCCACTGCATTCCAGCCTGGGTAACAGAGCAAGACTCCATCTTGGGGGAAAAAAAAAATTAGAGGATAGTAGATCTAGAAGGCTGCTCATTTCTGCCACATCAAATAGTCTGGTAGGTGAGGAGGGTACATGGATAGGTGGAAAGAGTGTTACCAGGAAGCCAGATTCTGCTGTCCATATCATATGTCTTTAAGCCTCTTTCTGACCAGGAGAAGAAAATAAGAGAGCAAGAAAGAGGCCTGAGTATAATCATAGTGACAACTTACCAAGGACCTGTTGCATGCCAGGCCCAGCACTGAGTCTTGTGCCAACATTGTTTTAGTCCATTTTGTGCTGCTATAGCAGAATACCTGGAACTGGGTAATTTTTATGGAACAGAAATGTATTGGCTCATGGTTCTGGAGGCTGGAAAGTCCAATATCAAGGTGCTGGCATCATTCAAGGGCCTTCTTGCTGCATCATTCCATGGTAGAAGATGAGAGAGTCCGAGAGGGTAAGAGAGGGAGCAAGAGATTGATCTCATGGCCTCAAGCCTTTTTATACTCAGCATTAATCCACCCATGAGTGTGGAGCCCCCATGACCTAAACACCTCCCATGAGGCCCCACCTGCCAACACTGTTGCATTGGGGATTAAGTTTCTAACACACGCTTGTTGGGGAACCACATTCAAACCATAGCAAACATCATCTCAGATTATTCTTTTCATCCAGCCTATCCAGTGGGTGGGCCTTGTGTTATTGTGGGGTGGGGTCACATCTTGCCTGTGCCAGCTGGGGTAGGAGGCCTGGACATCCAATTGTCTCCCAGATTGATAACCAACCCACCCTTCTGTCTTCTGCCCTACCTGACACCACTTGGTCTTCAGAGATTTCTGGTCCCTCCAATCCCTGAGCCTGAGATTCTGCAATTTGCTTTGTCCTAAAGGCTCCCCGTGAGCAGCCAGGTTTCAACTTCCTGGGTTTCTTGTCAGTCCCCACTCACCATCTGCCTTCCAGCTTCCGGAATTTGGTTGATTCTTCTCATCTGCTATTTTCTTCCTCATACGTTTTCTTTGTCCCCGTAGATAGATGTGCATTTAAAAAAAAAAAAAATCCCTGTGTCATTTTCTTGGAATTTCAGAGAACAATGGAGAGAAATAAGTGTGTTCAACCTGCCATGTTTAAACAGCAGTCTCCAGCCTCAGTTCTTGACTGGGGGAATCCTCAGCCCTCAGGAGGATTGTATGGTATCCCCATCCTCCCCCCATTCCTTCCTTATCCTGCTCCAGGAGTCCATGGGAGCCCTCAGCACACAGGACTCTCTTCCCCACTCTCTGAACCTGGGGCATAGTTCTGTCCTGCCTCCATAGCCCATACCTGCTTCTCAAAAGCAGGGGCCTTGTCTTCTCTCTACTTCGACAGGTCTGGGCAGGCCTCAGGAAGATAGATATGAGCTCATGGTGTGGGTCATTCCTAAGAAATCACTTTGGACTTTGAGGAGTTAAAATTCAAAGCTGGTGATGAGAGTCAGGCATTTCTAAATTAGAATATCAAGTGTATTCCCACTGTATTTACAATGGAGGCCAGCATCAACACTCAAGGTGAAAGCCTGATAGAGTCACATTGGTCCTTGAAAACCTCTTAGGAAGATGCCAGGTGGAGACAGAGGCATCGTCCCTCGCTGAATCTGATACAGCCAGCATTTTCTCCGGGGCTTCTTCCCCATGTCTTGAGTAAGTGCCTGCTGGAGATCCTGGTTTGGGTTGAGAAGCTGTGTTATGTAGACAAAGTGCATCTTCAAATCCTAGAATCTTCCTCAGTGGGTCATGAGCCTCATGTTGCTCATAGGAAAAGAGGCCAAGAACTAGGGTGACCAACCATCCTGGTTTACCAGGTCTGAGTAGTTTATTGAAATACAGAGTTTTCAGTGCTAAAACCAAAACAGTCCCAGGGAAATTCCCAATTGTTGGTCACCCTACAGAACAACTGTAACAACAGGATTACCTCTCACACACCCTCCTGGACATGTGCATGTTACACAATTTGTCCACTTTCTGTTGCTGTCATAGAACCCATGGGACTGGGTAATTGACAAAGAAAAGGGGTTTGTTTTTTACAGTTCTGGAGGCTGGGAAGTCCAAGACAGGGTGGCTGGATCTGGTCAGCTTCTGGTGAGGGCCTCGTGCTGTGTTGTAACACAGCAGAATGCATCGTAGGGTGAGAGGAAGCAAGAGAAAGCCGAGGAAGCAAGAGAAAGCCGAGGAAGCCAAACTCACTTTTGTAATGAACTGCTCTCAATAACTCACCCACTCCTGTGAGAATTAACCCACTCCTGTGAGAAAGGCATTAATCCCTCCTAATGACCTAATCCCCTCTTAAAGGCCCCACCTCCCAATACCATTACATTGGGGACCAAGTTTCTACATGCATTTTGGAGGAGACAAACCACATCCAAACCATAGCACACACACAACATAAAATCGTTATCTCCTACTGTTTACCACACCCCTCAACCTCCACGCCCCTCTCACCAGCCTTTTTTTTTGTACGGATTCTTGCTGTTGTCGGCCTGGGCTGGAGTGCAATGACACGGATTCGGCTCACTGCAACCTCCGCCTCCTGGGTTCCAGCAGTTCTCCTGCCTCAGCCTCCCAAGTAGCTGAGATTACAGGTGCCCGCCACCACACCCACCTAATTTTTGTATTTTTAGTAGAGATGGGGTTTCACCATGTTGGCAGGGTGGTCTCAAACTTCTGACCTCAGGTGATCCACCCACCTCAGCCTTCCAAAGTGCTGGGGATTACAGGTGTGAGCCACTGCGCCCGGCCTCACCAGCCCTTTTAAGGGAAATAGATGGTAGACTTGTTCGGAGAGTGGGCTCTGGAACTAGGCTCTGGAAGCTTCAGTTCCAGCATTCATTAGCTGTATGTGTTTGGGCAAGTCACTTTACCTCTCTCTGCCTCAGTTTCCTTATCTATAAAATTGGAAGAATAATAGTAAGTTCTACTCTGTCAGGTCATTGTAAGGATTGAATGAGTTAATATTATGGAGAGCAGTTAGAACAGTGCCTGTCATGGAGGAAGCTACACAGGTCACAACTCCTTAACTGAAACTCCAGTGTCTCAGGGTCCTGATGCATTTTGGAATTTAGGGAGTTTTGGGGTTTTGGAAAGCACATGACTTATATAACACACTAGTGGGTAGTGGGATCTGGCTTAGCATCCCATAACGAAACACATTAATATTTCTGCAGAAAACAATATACGAGTATTCATACATCTGTTCAGGTTAGGTTTTGGCTACCCAATGAGTTTTGGTGTTACACGTACATTATTTTGTTCAGAAACACTGGGATCTCTGAAGTGTGGATAAGGGCTTGTAGATCTGTGTAAGGGTTTGCTATTATTATTGTTGAATGTGCATCTGATATAACTGCCATGCAGTTGCTTCTTGAGGACAACTCTGAGCTTTTATGCCCAAGGCCCTCCTGGACTCTTGGAGTTTTCTAGCAGGGCCTTCCTGCACCAAGAGCTCTGAATAACCTTTGAAGGCTGACAGGACACTCTCTTCTTCTCCCTCTACCTAGGTCCTCAATTTAGTGATGTCTCCCTGTTCCTCTCAGTGTGGTAATAGAGGTTGGCAGGGGAGGGGTAGGTTGCAAATGCAATCTCCAGGAGCCTTTCCCAGCCTGACCCTCACCCCCTCAACCCCAGCTGGTCCCAGTGGGGGAGGGGAACAGGTTGTGTGGAAGTGATGAGTAAGCCCCTCTTCTGGCGAAGCTGTTGTGGGTTCAGGCAATCGTCTGGCCTGCACAGGCAAGATAATGGAGTCAAAGGAGGCTTATGGCCCCTCAGCCGCCCCTGGGCGTGCACAGATGTCTCTATGGCAGACACTAGCACTTGCAGAAAAGCGTTGGTGCCGGGTGCGGTGGCTCATGCCTGTAATTCCAGCACTTTGGGAGGCCAAGGCGGGTGGATCACTTGAGGTCAAAAGTTCGAGACCAGCCTGGTCAACATGCAAAACCCCGTCTCTACTAAATATACAAAAATTAGCCAGACGTGGTGACGGGCACCTGTAATCCCAACTATTCAGGAGGCTGAAGCAGGAGAATCACTTGAATCTGGGAGGTGGAGGTTGCAGTGAGCCGAGATCGCACCACAGCACTCCAGCCTGGGCGACAGAGTGAGACTCTGTCTCAAAAAAAAGAAAAGAAAAGTGTTGGAGGGGAACGAGAAAGTTCCCCCTTAATTCTCAGCCAGTATTTACTGAGTGTGACCCTGGGCTGGGCCCCAGGCTAGGTGCTGGGGACACGTGGTGAGGAAGACCTGGCCCCTCTGAGAGAAACCCACAGGCCAGGGGCAGCTGCCTTCTGACATCGGGGGTATGGGGCTGGCCCTCACCCTGCCCATGGTGGCAGGTGCCCACCCACCCTTCAAAGCAAGAGGAGGGAGGGAGAAGTGCATGTATGTTCAAGAGTTACTTTATGAGGACAAATGGGTCCATCATCTTGGTTGACGTCAGCAAAGAAGCATCAGCCAAAGCCTTGAGGTGACCCCAAAAGACTGGGGTGCAGGTTAGGGGGTTGAGACAGGCTCAGCATGGAGAGAGGAGGGTAAAGCTCCTGCAGAGGCCCCAGCTCCCAAAGATGAAGCTACCGCTTGATGATGCTGTCTCCAGGGCCAGAGATCTTCCTCTCACCCCGCACTATCTGCAGTCCTCTCTGGTGTGTGTGGGGTGCAGTCATTAGACCCATCTTCCAGGTGAGATATCTCTGCCTCAGGGCTCAGAGGACCTCCTCCTGGGGTTTCAGATCAGTCTTCCAGGATGGAGGATGGGAAGCAGGCCATCAAGGGTTCTGGTAAGAAATGAGGTTTCTGGTCAGGCACGGTGGCTCATGCCTGTAATCCAAGTACTTTGGGAGGCCGAGGCAGGAGGATCACTTGAGGTCAGGAGTTCCAGACCAGCCTGGCCAACATGGTGAAATCCCATCTCTACTCAAAATACAAAAATTAGCCAGGAGTGGTGAAGTGCGCCTGTAGTCCCAGCTATTTGGGAGGCTGAGGCAGCAGAATCGCTTGAACCCAGAAGGCGGAGGTTGCAGTCAACTGAGATCGCACACTGCAGTCTAGCCTGGGTGACAGAAGGAGACTCTGTCTCAAAAAAAAAAAAGAAAGAAATAAGGTTTCCCTGACTGAGTCTGGGAAGCTGGCATTCATTCGTTCTTTCACTCATTCATTCTGGCTGATCCCGAGCTCTGGCAGTTCCTATCTGCATGACCCTGGCAGCTCACCTCAGCCCTGAGCCTAAGATTCTACTATGTACCAGGCACTCTTCAGTCTACTTAGGATACAGAAGGAACCAGATAGTCATGACCTCCAGCCTCATGACGCACATAATGGGGTGGGGGTAGGGGCAACTAGCTTATTCTGGAGGCTTCCTGTAAAAAACAACGCTTAAGTGGAGGTGGACAAAATCTCCCCATCACGCTGGGGAAAGGCAGAAATGGATTTAGCAAACTTACTGTGAAAATCACAGCTTAAGCCTTAGAGCCCCTCACTTGCCCAGGGGCCTTCCAGGGGCCTGGGAGGGGCCAAGTAATGCACACTCAGGATCACATGCTTTAGTAGAATTTGCCAATGTAAGATGTTTTAACTGTAATTTATTAAGACTGCTGCCCTTCTCACTCCAACTTCCCTCTCTGTCATACTTCCCCTCCTTTTGGGTATTGCCCCAGTGCTTCTGGCATTTTGGAAGATCTAGCTAAGGAGAAGTTGTCACGGAATACTGACATTGATGAAAATAACAAAAGTCAAAATACACCACTACAAAAAGGATGTAATAGAAAGCATCAATTCAAAAAAAATGTTAAGATTAGTCATCAAGGAAACATAATAAGTCCGGAAATCTTACAGCTCCGATATGAAAGAAGCTTGATAGAGGTTCTTCCAAATTTGACAACAATCCTAGAATTTTATGACCTTCCAGTAGTCCCCCCTTATCCTCGAGGGATACATTTCAAGACCCTCAGTGGGTGCCTGAAACCGCGGATAGTACGGAATCCTATTTAGACTATGTTTTTTTTGATCCAATAGCCAAGACAACTACTAAGTTGACGAATGGGCAGGTAGTGAAGATGCTGGACAAAGGGGCAATTCACACCCCTGGTGGGACAGGGTGGGGTAGAGTGGGGCAGCACCAAATTTCATTACGCTACTCGGAACAGCATGCAATGTAGAACTTAATGAATTGTTGATTTCTGGAATTTTTCATTTAATATTGTCAGACTGTGGTTGTCCATGGGCAACTGAAACCTCAGGAAGCAAAACCTTGCAGAAGAGGGGGCTACTGTACCAGTAATAAGTTGCAAAGCTGAAAGAAACTTTATCGACCATAAAAAATTTGGGGCCAGGCACAGTGGCTCATGCCTGTAATCCCCGTATTTTGGGAGGCCAAGGTGGGAGGGTGGCTTGAGGCCAGGAGTTCAAGACCAATCTGGGCAACATAGTGAGACTCCATCTCTACAAAATCTTAAAGTATTAGTTGCATGTGGAGACACATGCCTGTAGTCCTGATTACTTGGGAGGCTGAGACGGGGAGATCCTTTGAGCCCAAGAGTTTGAGGCTGCAGTGTACAAAGATCAGACAACTGCACGCCTGCCTGGGCAATGGAGCAAGACCCTGCCTTAAAAAAAAAAAATGGGGGCCGGGCACGGTGGCTCACACCTGTAATCCCAGCACTTTGAGAGGCGAAGGTGGGTGGATCATTTGAGACCAGGAGTTTGAGACCAGCTTGGCCAACATGGTGAAACCCTGTCTCTCCTAAAATTACAAAAATTCGCCAGGCGCGCCTGTAGTCCTAGCTACTCAGGAGGCTGAGGCAGGAGAATCGCTTGAACCCAGGAGGTGGAGTTTGCAGTGAGCCTAGATTGCACCACAACACTCCAGCCTGGGCGACAGAGCAAGACTCTGTCTCAAAAAAAAAAAGAAAAAAAGAAAAAAAAATTAGTCAACTGTGCTAGAGAAAAGACTAAAATATCTTCTTATTCTCTCTAAAGAAAATGACATTACAAAATCAATGTCACAAGAAGAGGTTAACGTAAAAGTATACAAACACAATGTAGGAATGAAATAATTATAGATATGTATCATAATGATGAAAATATGAATGTAAATGTAAATTTTAATTTATGTAATTATGAACAAAAATGTAATGCTATTATGTAAATAAATATATTTATTATGTTACATGTAACTTAACATGTTTAATAACTTATTATGTTATGAACTGTTGCTGACTATGTGGCCACAACAGGGGAGGGAATCTTGGGACCCTTATTCAGAGAGATCAAGACCAAATAAAGGACCTAATAAGTCATTTCCTTCAACCTGTCACCAGTGCAGGAATCCTCTTCCTGATGACAGCTGTCCACTGAGCCTTGGCTCTGTACATTTCCTGGGATGAGGAATTCACCCCTCCTCCAAATCCTGTACTATCTTGGGTCAAAACTCTGGTTGTGGGAAGTTCTTTAGTCAAGCTGATCACTAGCTGTCGGTGGTTTCCCCTTGGGTCCTCATCTTCCCCAGCACCCCCAGAAATCATGGGCTGCTGCTTCCCATTTTATTATAGCTCTGCAGTGCTACAATGCAGCTCTAGTATCTTGCCCTGGCCTGGGATAACCTGACCTTCTTCAAAGTTTCCTTTTATGTCTTGACTTCCAAAGTCTTCCTCATCCATGATCTCAGAGATTGATCAGCCACTCATACATATATGAGGATGACAATGATGATGATGATAATGAGAACAGCTAGCCAGCACTGAGTGCTTACTGTGTACTGGGCTCCGTGCTGGGTGCTGTATGAGCACCTGCTGTTGGTCTCATGCACACCTATTTATGTTGGTTTTGAGTAACTTGTGCAGGTATACCTTTGATTTAAAATTTTGGTTTCTATTTAGACTACGATAGGAATTTTTATTTTGTTTAGCCTTCTCTCCTAAGCTTAATGAAACCACATATTCAGAAAGAAAGGACACATTTAATTAAAACATTTCAAAGACAAACAGCTTAAAAGAGTGATTACCCTAGACCTCTTATAAACAAATATGCCCCTCCTCCAAAACTCTTCTTAATGTAAATTTCAGAGAGGAGAAGCCAAAAACAAAAACAAAATCGAGAATGTGTGTTAATTTATCTGGCTAAAACCTGATAAAAAGATTTTCTTAAGAGCTCTGTAGTTCAAAGTCAACTTAATTAAAAGCAGGTATTAAGACTATAATTTTTAAAATAGAGCCTTTCTGCTTCTTCTATTTTGGATCTTGTTTTGGGGAATTTTTTTTCAGGTGACTGAAACCCCTCTTTTAATTATATGGTGAGTCCCTCTCTCTGTTCGCTTCCTTTCTTGTTGGTGTGATTTTTTGCTGAAGGAAAAAAAAAATGTAAAACTTAAGCGGCTTTCTGGAAAGCTTAAATTTCTTCTCTGTGCTTTGAAATGTAAATTTCCTACCTTGTCTAAAATTCAGTGAGGTACTCGCTTCGCAGCACATATACTAAAATTGGAATGAAGGCCGGGTGCAGTGACTCACGCCTGTAATTCCAGCATTTTGGGAGTCTGAGGCGGGTGGATCACCTGAGGTCAGGAGTTCGAGACCAGCCTGGCCAACATGGTGAAACCCCATCTATACTAAACATACAAAAATTAGCTGGGCGTGGTGGCACATGCCTGTAATCCTGGCTACTTGGGAGGCTGAGGCAGGGGAATTGCTTGAATCTGGGAGGTGGACGTTGCAGTGAGCCAAGACTGCACCACTGCACTCCAGCCTGGGTGACAGAGAGAGACTCTGTCTCAAAATAAATAAATAAACAAATAAATAAATAAATAAATAAAATGAAATTGGAATGATAGAGAGAAGATTAGTAGCATGTCACCTGTGCAAGGATGAAATGTAAATTCTGAAGTGTTCCATTAAAAAAAATGTTATTTAATAAAATTAATTAAGGCCAGGTGTGATGGCTCACACCTGTAATCCCAACACTGGGAAGCTGAGGTCAGGAATTCGAGAGCAGCCTGGCCAACACGGTGAAACCCAGTCTCTACTGAAAATGCAAAAATTAGCTGGGCATGGTGGTACACGCCTGTAAGCCCAGCTACTTTGGAGGCTGAGGCAGGAGAATCGCTTGAATCCAGGAGGTGGGAGGCTGCAGTGAGCCGAGATTGTGCCACTGAACTCCAGCTTGGGCAACAGAGCAAGACTCTGTCTCAAAAACAAACAAACAAAAAAATGAAAAAAAAATAAGTCACAAAGGGATCAAACTTCATTTTGGCTACTCCTGCTTTGGCGATGGCCACAAAAGGGAAAAAGTTTTTCAAATGTTTTTGGTAACTATGCCTTTAGAGTTTTGCCAAGCTAAATTAAACTATGAATATTTATTGAAGATCTAGATCATTTCCAAATAAGATATAATGCTAAGACATTAATTACTACATGTAAGTTTAAGCTCATATACTTTTGGTTTCTTATTTCAGAGAAACAAAAGATATTTAGGGGCTGGGTGTGGTGGCTCATACCTGTAATCCCAGCACTTTGGAAAGCTGAGATAAGAGGACTGCTTGAGGCCAGGAGTTAGAGACCAGCCAGGGCAACATAGTGAGACCTTGTCTCTACAAAATAAAAATTTTAAAGTTAGCCAGGAGTGGTGTTGCATGCTTGTTAGTCCTAACTACTCAAGAGGCTGAGGCAGGAGGATCGATCACTCAAGCCTAGGAGTTTGAGGCTGCAGTGAGCTATAATCACACCACTATATTCCAGCTTGGGCAACAGAGCAAGACCCTGTCTCAAAAAAAAAAAAAGAGATATTAAGATCCGCTAGTAAAAGTATCCTATTCCACACTGAAAAATTGTTCCATTAGAAAGCCTGTGTTTCCAAATATTATAAAATGTGTATTAATCAATTGTTAGTACATAGTGACAAAATACTTCTGGCTGGGCGGTGGCTCACACCTGTAATCCTAGCACTCTGGGAGGCTGAGGTGGGCAGATCACCTGAGGTTAGGAGTTTGAGACCAGACTGGCCAACATGGTGAAACACTGTCTCTACTAAAAATACAAAAAATTAGCCAGGCGTGGTGGTGTGTGCCTGTAGTCCCAGCTACTTGGGAGGCTGAGGCAGAAGAATCACTTGAACCTGGGAGGTGGAGGTTGCAGTGAGCTGAGATCGCGCCACTGCACTGCAGCCTGGGTGACAGAGTGAGACTCTAAAAAAAAAAAAAATTACTTCTTAGATTTTCAGTATAAATTAAGATTACTAAGATTTAAAATTCTGACTAATATATGGTAACTAACACTAGAGACCAGAAGGAAGACAATTCTGTATTCAGAATATGTAAGGAAAGTAAGACATCTTTTTAGGAAGGAAGATTATAAGAAAGACATAGCATGTGGTTTTTGTTAAAGAGAAAGTGGTTTTGCCTAGTTTAGAGGTTATTTAAAGGCTGTATGAAATTGGGATAAAAGAAGGAAAGAATAAAATAGATTAACTGAATGGATATAGAAAGTTGGGATAAGAAAGAGGAATGGAAAAATTGTAAGAAGTTATAAAAGGTTTATAGAAATATTATCTCGTGTGGTCAAAGCTGATTGAGATTAGATGATTTATAAGGTTTTATTAAAATTAGGCTTTATATTTATAATGCATTGATGCAAAAGTAGAATCATTTTTCTATTTTGAACTAGATAGTCACATAGTTTTTTTTTTGTTCTTTTTTTTTTTTTTTTTTTTTGAGATGGAGTCTCGTTCTGTCACCCAGGCTGGAGTGCAGTGGCGTGATCTCGGCTCACTGCGACCTCCACCTCCTGGATTCAAGTGATTCTCCTGCCTCAGCCTCCTGAGTGGCTGGGATTATTGGCATGCGCCTCCATGCCAGGCTAATTTTTGTATTTTGAGTAGAGAAAAGGTTTTGCCATGTTAACCAGGCTAGTCTTGAACTCCTGATCTCAGGGTGATCCGCCTGCCTTGGCCTTCCAAAGTGCTGGGATTGCAAGCGGGAGCCACCGCACCCTGCCTCATATAGTATTAATAAGAGATAGCAAAAGATTTTTTTGTTTACCTTTTGAGTAAACTGCTGCTAAAAAAAAAAAAAAAAAGAGAAAAGAAACGGGGGAGAGGGAGAGACATTCTGTTGGTCTCAAGTTGTCTTTTTCAGGTCTTTTGTGTCAGGCCTCTGAGCCCAAGCTAAGCCGTCATATCCCCTGTGACCTGCATGTATACATCCAGATGGCCTGAAGCAACTGAAGATCCACAAAAGAAGTGAAAATAGCCTTAACTGATGACCTTTCACCATTGTGATTTGTTTCTGCCCCACCCTAACTGATCAATGTACTTTGTAATCTCCCCCCACTTAAGAAAGTTCTTTGTAATCTCCCCCACCCTTAAGAAAGTTCTTTGTAATTCTCCCCACCCTTGAGAATGTACTTTGTGAGATCCACCCACTGCCCACAAAACATTGCTCCTAACTCCACTGCCTATCCCAAAACCTGTAAGAACTAATGATAATCCCACCACCCTTTGCTGACTCTCTTTTCGGACTCAGCCCGCCTGCATCCAGGTGAAATAAACAGTCTTGTTGCTCACACAAAGCCTGTTTGGTGGTCTCTTCACACAGATGCGTGTGACATTTGGTGCTGAAGGCCCGGGTCAGAGGGACTCCTTCGGGAGACCAGTCCCCTGTCCTCACCCTCACTCCGTGAAGAGATCCACTTACAACCTCGGGTCCTCAGATCAACCAGCCCAAGGAACATCTCACCAATTTCAAATTGGGTAAGTGGTCTTTTCACTCTCTTCTCCAGCCTCTCTTGCTACCCTTCAATCTCCCTGTCCTTCCAATTCCAGTTCTTTTTCCTCTCTAGTAGAGACAAAGGAGACACATTTTATCCGTGAACCCAAAACTCCAGCGCCGGTCACAGACTCAGGAAGACAGTCTTCCCTTGCCATTTAATCACTGCGGGGACGCCAGCCTGATTATTCACCCACATTCCATTGGTGTCCGATCACCGCAGGGACGCCTGGTTTGGTCATTCACCCACATTCCCTTGGTGGCAAGTCAATTGCGGGGATGCCTGCTTTGGCTGCTCACCCACATTGCAGCCCAGGGCTGCTCCCCACCCCCTTCTCCATATCTCTACCCTTCTCTTTAAACTTGCCTCCTTCACTATGGGCAACCTTCCACCCTCCATTCCTCCTTCTTCTCCCTTAGCCTATGTTCTCAAGAACTTAAAACCTCTTCAACTCTCACCTGACCTAAAATCTAAGCATCTTATTTTCTTCTGCAACACCACTTGGCCCCAATACAAACTAACAATGGTTCTAAATGGCCAGAAAATGGCACTTTTGATTTCTCCGTCCTATGAGACCTAGATAATTTTTGTCGAAAAATGGGCAAATGGTCTGAGGTGTCTTACGTCCAGGCATTTTTCACACTTCGTTCCCTCCCTAGTCTCTGTTCCCAATGCGACTCCTCCCAAATCCTCCTTCTTTCCCTCCCACCTGTCCCTTCAGTCCCAACCCCAAGCGTCGCTGAGTCTTGTGAATCTTCCTGTTCTACTGAACCGTCTGACCTCTCACCTTCTTCCCAGACTGCTCCTTCTCAGCTCGCTCCCCACCAGGCTGAATCAGGCTCCAACTCTTCTTCAGCCTCTGCTCCCACACCCTATAACCCTTCTATTACCCGCCCTCCCCACACCCAGTCTGGTTTTCAGTTTCGTTCTGCGGCTAGCTCTCCCCCACCTGCCCAACAATTTCCTCTTAGAGAGGTGGCTGGAGCTGAAGGCATAGTCAGGGTACATGTGCCTTTTTCTCTATCAGACCTTTCCCAAATCAGCCAGCATTTAGGCTCTTTCTCATCAGACCCCACTAAATATATACAGGAATCCCGATATCTAACTCTGTCCTACAATTTAACCTGGAGTGACTGAAATGTCATCCTGACTTCTACCCTCTCCCCAGATGAACGGGAAAGAGTTTTTTCTCTAGCCCAGTCTCACGCTGATAACCGCCAGCTTCATGAACCTGACCTCCAGGAAGGCAGTAGAGCAGTTCCCCGAGAGGACCCCCAATGGAACTATCAGGCAGATTCCCCAGGTACAGCTAGGCGAGATTACATGGTTTCCTGCCTAATTGAAGGGCTTAAAAAGGCAGCTTACAAAGCTGTTAATTATGACAAACTTAGAGAAACTACCCAAGGTAAAGAAGAAAACCCAGCCCAGTTCATGGCCTGCTTAGCAGCAACCCTTACACACTTTACCGCCCTAGACCCAGAGAGGCTAGAAGGCCACCTTATTCTTAATATGCATTTTATCACCCAGCTCCTGACATTAGAAAAAAGCTTTAAAAATTGGAATCCGGCCCTCAAGCCCCACAACACGAATTAATCAACCTCCCCTTCAAGGTGTACAATAATACAGAGGAGGTAGCTAGACAGCAACGCATTTCTGAGTTACAGCTGCTTGCCTCTGCTGTAAGACAACCCACAACCACGTCTCCAGCATACAAGAACTTCAGAACATCCAAGCCACAGCTCCCAGTGGCTCCTTCAAAACATCCTCGTGGACCTTGCTTCAAATGCTAAAAGCCTGGCCACTAGGCCTCAGAATGCCTGCAGCCCGGGATTCCTCCTAAGCTGTGCCCTGTTTGTGCGGGCCCCCACTGGAGGTCGGACTGTCCAACTCCCATCGCCACCACTCCTAAAGCCCCTGGAGCCCAAACCCTATGTTCCTTGGCCGACTCCTTCCCAGATCTCCTCGGCTTAGCAGCTGAAGACTGACGTAGCCTGATCGCCTCAGAAGCCTCCTGGACCATCACAGACGCTGAGCTTCGGGTAACTCTTACAGTGGAGTTTAAACATCCCGTTTAATCGATATGGGGGCTACCCACTCCACATTACCTTCTTTTCAAGGGCCTGTTTCCCTCGCCCCCATAACTGTTGTGGGAATTGACGGCCAAGCTTCAAAACCCCTTAAAATTCCCCCACTCTGGTGCCAACTTGGACAACGTTCTTTTATGCACTCTTTTTCAGTTATCCCCACCTGCCCAGCTTCCTTATTAGGCTGAGACATTTTAACCAAATTATCTGCTTCCCTGATTATTCCTGTACTACAGCCACATCTCATTGCCCCCTTCTTCCCAACCCAAAGCCTCCTTTGCGTCTTCCTCTCATATCCCCCGACCTTAACCCACAAATATGGGACACCTCCACTCCCTCCCTGGCAACCAATCACATGCCCATTACTATCCCATTAAAACCTAATCACGCTTACCCCACTCAATGCCAGTATCACATCCCACAACAGGCTTTAAGGGGATTAAATCCTGTTATCACTTGCCTGCTACAGCATGGGCTTCTAAAACCTATAAACTCTCCTTACAATTCTCCCATTTTACCTGTTCAAAAACCGGACAAGTCTTACAGGTTAGTTCAGGATCTGTGCCTTATCAACCAAATTGTTTTGCCTATCCACCCTGTGGTGCCCAACCCATACACTCTTTTGTCCTCAATATCTTCCTCCACAACTCACTATTCCATTCTTGATCTTAAAGATGCTTTTTTTCACTATTCTCCTACACCCCTTGTCCCAGCCTCTCTTTGCTTTTACCTGGACCGATCCTGACACCCATCAGTCCCAGCAGCTTACCTGGGCTGTACTGCTGCAAGGCTTCAGGGCCAGCCCTCATTACTTCAGCCAAGCTCTTTCTCATGATTTACTTTCTTTCCACCCCTCTGCTTCTTGCCTTATTCAATATATTGATGACCTTCTACTTTGTAGCCCCTCCTTTGAATCTTCTCAACAAGACACCCTCCTGCTCCTTCAACATTTATTCTCCAAGGGATATTGCGTATCCCCGTCCAAAGCTCAAATTTCTTCTCCATCCATTACCTACCTCAGCATAATTCTTCATAACAACACATGCGCTCTCCCTGCGGATCGTGTCCGACTGATCTCTCAAACCCCAGCCCCTTCTACAAAACAACAACTCCTTTACTTCCTGGGCATGGTTGGATACTTTTGTCTTTGGATACCTGGTTTTGCCATCCTAACAAAACCGTTGTATAAACTCACAAAAGGAAACCTAGCTGACTCCATAGATTCTCAATCCTTTCCCCACTCCTCTTTCTGTTCCTTGAAGACAGTTTTAGAGACTGCTCCCACACTAGCTCTCCCTGGCTCATCTCAACCCTTTTCATTACCATTACACGCAGCCGAAGTGTAGGGCTGTGCAGTTGGAATTCGTACACAAGGACTGGGACCGCACCCTATAGCCTTTTTGTCCAAACAACTTGACCTTACTGTTTTAGGCTGGCTATCATGTCTCCATGCGGTGGCCGCTGCTGCCCTAATACTTTTGGAGGCCCTCAAAATCACAAACTATGCTCAACTCACTCTCTACAGTTCTTTTAACTTCCAAAATCTATTTTCTTCCTCACACCTGACACATATACTTTCTGCTCCCCAGCTCCTTCAGCTGTACTCACTCTTTGTTGAGTCTCCCACAGTTACCATTGTTCCTGGCCCGGACTTCAATCCAGCCTCCCACATTATTCCTGATACCACACGTGACCCCCATGACTGTATCTCTATGATACACCTGACATTCACTCTATTTCCCCACATTTCCTTCTTTCCTGTTCCTCACCCTGATCACACCGGGTATATTGATGGCAGTTCCACTAGGCCTAATCGCCACACACCAGCAAAGGCAGGCTATGCTATAGTATCTTCCACATCTATCATTGAGGCTACCACTCTGCCCACCTCCACTACCTCTCAGCAAGCTGAACTCATTGCCTTAACTCGAGCCCTCACTCTTGCAAAGGAACTACGCATCAATATTTATACTGACTCTAAATATGCCTTCCATATCCTGCACCACCATGGTGTTATATGGGCTGAAAGAGGTTTCCTCACTACGCAAGGGTCCTCCATCATTATTGCCTCTTTAATAAAAACTCTTCTCAAGGCCGCTTTACTTCCAAAGGAAACTGGAGTCATACACTGCAAGGGCCACCAAAAGGCATCAGATCCCATCGTTCGGGGCAACGCTTATGCTGATAAGGTAGCTAAAGAAAGAGCTAGCATTCCAACTTCTGTCCCTCACAGCCAGTTTTTCTCCTCCTCATGGGTCACTCCCACCTACTCTCCTGCTGAAACTTCCACCTATCAATATCTTCCCACACAAGGCAAATGGTTCTTGGACCAAGAAAAATATCTCCTTCCAGCCTCACAGGCCCATTCTATTCTGTCATCATTTCATAACCTCTTCCATGTAGGTTACAAGCCGCTAGCCCAACTCTTAGAACCTCTCATTTCCTCTTAGAACCTCTCATTTCCTTTCCATCGTGGAAATCTATCCTCAAGGAAATCACTTCTCAGTGTTCCATCTGCTATTCTGCTAGTCCTCAGGGATTGTTCAGGCCCCCTCCCTTCCCTACACATCCAGCTCGGGGATTTGCCCCTGCCCAGGACTGGCAAATTGACTTTACTCACATGTCCCGAGTCAGGAAACTAAAATACCTCTTGGTCTAGGTAGACACTTTCACTGGATGGGTAGAGGCCTTTCCCACAGGGTCTGAGAAGGCCGTCATGGTCATTTCTTCCCTTCTGTCAGACATAATTCCTCAGTTTGGCCTTCCCATCTCTATACAGTCTGATAACGGACTGGCCTTTATTAGTCAAATCACCCAAGCAGTTTCTCAGGCTCTTGGTATTCAGTAGAATCTTCATACCCCTTACCGTCCTCAATCTTCAGGAAAGATAGAACGGACTAATGGTCTTTTCAAAACACACCTCACAAAGCTCAGCCTCCAACTTAAAAAGGAGGACTCTGCCAAGGATACAGCCCAAAAACTCAACAACCAAGCAAGTAATTACGCTGAACCGCCTTGGGCACTCTCTAATTGGATGTCCTGGGTCCTCCCACTTCTTAGTCCTTTAATACCTATTTCTCTCCTTTTATTCAGACCTTGTGTCTTTCCTTTAGTTTCTCAATTCACACAAAACTGCATCCAGGCCATCACCAATAATTCTGTATGACAAATGCTCCTTCTAACAACCCCACAATACCACCCCTTACCCCAAAATCTTTCTTCAGTTGAATCTCTCCCACTGTAGGTTCCCATGCTGCCCCAATCCCACTCGAAGCAGCCCTGAGAAACATTGCCCATTATCTCTCCATACCAGCCCCAAAATTTTTTGCCACTCCAACACTTCACCGCTATTTTGTTTTGCTTTTCTTATTAATATAAGAAGACAGGAATGTCAGGCCTCTGAGCCCAAGCTAAGCCATCATATCCCCTGTGACCTGCCTGTATACATCCAGATGGCCTGAAGCAACTGAAGATCCACAAAAGAAGTGAAAATAGCCTTAACTGATGACTTTCCACCATTGTGATTTGTTTCTGCCCCACCCTAACTGATCAATGTATTTTATAATCTCCCCCACCCTTAAGAAGGTTCTTTGTAACCCCCCGACCCTTAAGAAGGTTCTTTGTAATTCTCCCCACCCTTGAGAATGTACTTTGTGAGATCCAACCCCTGCCTGCAAAACATTGCTCCTAACTCCACCGCCTATCCCAAAACCTGTAAGAACTAATGATAATCCCACCACCCTTTGCTGACTCTCTTTTCGGACTCAGCCCGCCTGCACCCAGGTGAAATAAACAGCCTTGTTGCTCACACAAAGCCTGTTTGGTGGTCTCTTCACACAGATGCGCGTGACATTTTGATTGTTTGGAAAATTCAGTCTCCTCTCTATGAAAGAGTAAAGGTTTGCTTTTTGAAATATTTGAATCATCACTTTGGCTAGATGAATGACTACAATTTTAAACTCACTTTGCCAACACACTGAGATTGGCAGAGTGCAAAGATGGCAAGAGGCTGGGTCCATGGTGACACTGTTAGGGAAACAGGAGCATAACAGAGTCAGCGTGACACCATTTTAAAATCAATTTTGGCTGGGCACAGTGGCTCATGCCTGTAATCCCAGCACTTTGGGAGGCTGAGGCGGGCGGATCATCTGAGGTCAGGAGTTCAAAGCCAGCCTGGCCAACATGGAGAAACCCCATCTCTATTAAAAGTACAACAATTAGTTGGGCATGATGGTGGGCACCTGTAATCCCAGCTACTTGAGAGGCTGAGGCAGGAGAATTGCTTGAGCCCGGGAGGCAGAATTTGCAGTGAGCTGAGATCGTGTCACTGCACTCCAGCTTGGGTGACAGTGTGACACTCTGTCTCAAAAAATAAAATAAAATAATAAAATAATAAAATCAACTGCATCTTCAAACTAGCAAGGCACATTCATTGGCAGTCACAACTCATGGCCATGATATGTTTTGGGTGAAGGAAGCGATTTAGTAATGCCTGCAAGGGCAAACGCCTATGGTGGCAGGGTGTCCAGATATCCTAATAGCACATAACAATATCTGCTTTTGAGATAGGTAAAGTCATGCTTTGATGTATTTCCTCACTAAAATACCAAGGATAATTTTATTTAAATCAACAAAGCACTAAATTTTCTTTTTTCTTTTTTGAGATGCTCACTCTGTCACCCAGGCTGGAGTGCAGTGGCACGATCTCAGCTCGCTGCAAGCTCCACCTCCTGGGTTCATGCCATTCTCCTGCTTCAGCCTCCCAAGTAGCTGGGACTACAGGCGCCCGCCACCATGCCTGGCTAATTTTTTGTATTTTTAGTAGAGACGGGGTTTCACCATGTTAGCCAGGATGGTCTTGATCTCCTGACCTCGTGATCCACCCGCCTTGGCCTCCCAAAGTGCTGGGATTACAGGCGTGAGCCACCACGCCCGGCCTAAATTTTCTTTAAAAAAAAAAATTATTGTATTTATGGCTGGGCACTGTGGCTCATGCCTGTAATTTTAGCACTTTGGGAGACTGAGGCAGGCGGATCACTTGAGGCCAGGAGTTTGAGACCAGCCTGGGCAACATGGCAAAATCCCATCTCTAATAAAAATACAAAAAAAAATTAGCTGAGCATGGTGGCGCATGCCTGTAGTCCCAGCTACTTGGGAGGCTGAGGTGGGAGGATCACTTGAACCCGGGAGGCAGAGGTTGCAGTGAGCCAAGGTCGTGCCACTACTCTCCAGCCTGCACAACAGAAAGGACTCCATCTCCAAAAAAAAAAAAAAAAAAGTATTTATTTATTTTTCATTTATTCCAGGCAGAAGAAACAGCAAATGCATAGGTCCTGAGGCAGGCATGCATTTGGCATGTTGGAAAACATGTGGCACTGGCCAGACCAAGCAAGGCCTTGGAGAACATGAAAAGGAGTCTGGCTTTTGCTCCAGTTGCCACAGAAGTCACTGGAAGAGGCCTCCTCTGAGATAAGACACTAAGAAAGCAGTGTCAGGCCAGTTAGACAGGTCTGGACTTGTCTTCTGGCGTCAAATGCAGGCAGCAGACATTTAAATGGCCAGTCACAGAGAGGGTGATGGGGGCCATGATGGGTGACCCACAGGGCCGTGAGAGCACAGAGGAGGGACCCTGCCCCATCCTGAGGGCCCAAGGGTCCTTCCCAGGGGAAGAGAGAGCTCAGCTGAGACCTGAAGGCTGCAGCAGAGTTAGCCAGCTTGAAAGAGAATGACAAGGGATGGGATGGGAAGTGGATTCCAGGCAGAGGAAGAAGCAACTGCAAACGCCTGAGAAGAGCAAGCCTGGAGCATCTGGGGGACCAGAAGAGGGTTAATGTGGCTGGATTGTAGATGCAAGCAGGGGTTGGCCTGGGGGGCAGGCAGCAGCGGCTAGGAGGGCTCTGCTTTTCTCACTTGATATACTGTGAACATTTTTCTATGTCAGAAAGGATCCTTCTGCTATAGGATTTTTAAGGGCTGCGCATTACGTCGTGGAATAACTGGTCCTCCAGTGTCGGACATTTAGGTTCTTTCTAGTTTTTCCCTCTTAGAAACAATGCTATGTTGAACATCTTTGTCTGTGCATCTTTGTGCACATGTATTATTATTTCTGTGCGGTAAAGTTGGGAAGTCTCGGAGGCTACTTGGTGGACAGGATTGAGAGCTGCCTTGGAGAGGGCTGAGTCAGATCTGTTTGCCAGATCAGCCTCCACTGGGTTTCTACTGGAGGGGCCATACACAGGGAGATGCAGGGAGAAGGCCTGAGGGAGAGATAGAGAGCCCTGATCATGAGCTGTGGCTGCCCAGGCCAGATAATGGCAGGGGAGAGAGGAGGCCCCGATCCTGGGCCCCTGTCTGTCCTGTCGGCCTGGTGCATTAGCTCCTGGTGCCTTCTAAAGAGGCAACAAAAGTACTTCAAATTGAGCATGAGCTTGGGTTCAAATCACACCTCTACCGCTAAAAAACTAAGTGCCGTTGGGCCAGTTACTTAGTCATTCTGAATCTCAGCGTCCTTATCTGTAAAATGGGGAAAATAAGCCAATAGGGTTATTGTGAAAGATACATGAGATTAATGAGTCCTGGCAATAGTCCCTGCTCCCAGTAAATGACGGCGTGCATTTTTATTGTCATCTTGGGTCTCCATCCTTTTTTAAAAAATAGATGATTATAACAGCTTTATTGAGATAAAATTCACATGCCATACAATTCACCCATTTAAAGTGTACAATTCAGGCAGGGTGTGGTGGCTCATGCCTGTAATCCTGGCACTTTGGGAGGCCGAGGCGGGCAGATCACTTGAGGTCAGGAGTTCGAGACCAGCCTGGCCAACATGGTGAAACCCCATCTGTACAAAAAATACACAAATTAGCTGGGCATGGTGGTGGGCGCCTGTAATCCCAGCTACTCGGGAGACTGCGGCAGGAGGATCGCTTGAACCTGGGAGATGGAGGTTGCAGTGAGCCAAGGTCATGCCACTAAACTCTAGCCTGGGCAACAGAGCAAGACTCTGTCTCAAAAACAACAACAACAGATAAAGTATACAATTCAATAGTTTTTTATATATTTGTCACAATCAATTTTGGCACTTTTTCATTATCCCCCACAGAAACCCTGTACCTATCAGCAGTCAGTCCTGCAGCCGACCCCCCTCTGGCCCTAGGTAACTGCCAATTACTTTCTGTCTCTATGGATTTGCTTTTTCTAGATGTTTCATAGAAAAGAAGTCATGCAACCTGGGGTCTTTTTTTTTTCTTTTGAGACAGGGTCTCCTTCTCTTGCCCAGGCTGGAGTGCAACAGTGCAATCACAGCTCACTGCAGCCTCGAACTCCAGGGCTCACATGACCCTCCCTGCTCAGCCTCCCAAGTAGCTGGGACCACAGTGCACCGCCATGCCCAGCAAATTTTTAAAAAATTGTTTGTAGAGATGGGTTCTCCCTATGTTGCCCAGGCTAGTCTAGAACTCCTGGGCTCAAGTGATCCTCCCACCTTGGCCTCCCAAAGTGCTGGGATTACAGGCATGAGCCAGTGCGTCCAGGCCTGTGGTCTTTTATGACTGGCTTTGTTCACTCTTTTCATCCCTGTCAGCAATGTATGAGAGTTCTGATTTCTCTGATTCCTTACCAACACTTGTTATTATTTGTCTTTTTTATTGTAGCCATCCTCGTGGGGGTGTGTAGTGGGATCTCATTGTGGCTTTGATTTGCATGGCCTTGATGGTTAATGTTTCTGGTTTTTTTCAGTGGAATCCCCTTTATAAATTCTGGGACACCCTATTCCCAGTGTGGAAACACTAACCTGTCCCAAAGAAAGAAAAAAAAATTCTAGATGGAAAAAGATGTTCATTACTGCGACATAACATTTCTTAATACAAGTGACTCGTCTATAGCAGTAGGTAGTTCCTAATTTTTTTTTTTTTTTTTTTTGAGATAGAGTCTTACTTTGTCCACAGGCTGGAGTGCAGTGGCATGATCTCAGCTCACTGCAACCTCCGCCTCCCGGGTTCAAGTGATTCTCCTCCCTCAGCCTCCCAAGTAGCTGGGACTATAGGAACATACCACCACTCCCAGCTAATTTTTGTATTTTTAGTAGAGATGGGGTTTCACAATGTGGAAACACTAGGCCACATTGTGAAATGTGGCCAGGATGGCCTCCATCTCCTGACCTCATGATCTGCCCACCTCGGCCTCCCAAAGTGCTGGGATTACAGGCGTGAGCCACCGCGCCTGGCCTATTATCTTTAATAATTATAAAGACTGGGCTGGGCGTGGTGGCTCATGCCTGTAATCTCAGCACTTTGGGAAGCGAAGGTGGGCAGATCACTGGAGGTCAGGAGTTCAAGACCAGCCTGGCCAACATGGTGAAAACTCTATTAAAAATACAAAAATTACCCTGTCGTGGTGGTGCATGCCTGTAATCCCAGCTACTCAGAAGGCTTAGGCAGGACAATCGCTTAAACCTGGGAGGCGGAGGTTGCAGTGAGCCGAGATTGAGCCACTGCACTCCGGCCCAGGCGAGAGAGTCAGACTCCATCTCAAAATAATAATAATAATTATAATAACTATAAAGACCAGCTATCATATGGAAAATGTCCATGATGTGTGAATAAATGCAGGATGGAAAAATACTCAGTGTAGTCATTTTAGCTAATATATATTTGTTAAAACATCCAAATATTTTTTTCGAGCTCGGCGCTGTGTGCCAAGCTCCATGCTGGCTCATGGACAAAGTCAGGAAAAGAACAAGCAAAAATGAAATTCCTTCTTGTGTTGGGAGTGGTGGGGTTTTGCGGGACAGGTATCTCCCCTTCCACATGTTTTCTTCTCAAACTTCCTCCACTGTTGTTATATTACCTTTGCAGTGATAAAACCAAGAGAACAGAAGAAACACTTCCGGACCTAAGGATGAAAGAATGATGGGAGAAACATTTCTTGAACCAGTCCCTTTCCGCGTTCTTATTTTGTGGAATCCGCACACATCCCCGAGAAGTTTAATAAAAAGGGCTACTATCATGACACTTACTGTGTGCCTTGCCGGTTCCACCTGTTAGGTGCCATTGTTGTCCCCATTTTACAGACGAGGAAACTGAGGCGGGGCAAGGAGATGCCCTTCTGCTTGGTGGTCTATCCTTCAGCATTACCCACACACATGCAGAGCTACATATAAGCTCACGTTCACACTCGGATTCACGTCTGCACCCACGGGCACATGGAGGATCGCACAAGCCACACTCAGACACACATGTGTGCTCACACACAGGGCTGCCCATGTCCACAGGTATGTGCATGGGGACATGCATGTATACATGTGCATATTCCCATATGCACACAGCAGAGGTCAAACACTTTTGGACACACATCTGCCTGAATATGGGAAAAGGGGTGCAAGACAAAGGGGCAAAGTCCGGCGTTTGCCTCCTCCCTGCACCTGCTACCAGGTGTGTGCAGGACTGGGTGGGGCAGAAATAGGTGGCTCTGAGCTCAGAGGGCAGAGGTGGCCTTGCACTAGAAACCCACCTGCCAAACTTCCAAATGGGCTACAGCGACTAAGGGGCCTCACCTGCTGGGCAAATCCCCCAGCTGGAGGGTGTGCTCCAGATCCTCCAGGGGTCCCCAGGGGGTTGAGAAGATGAGGGGCACACCCAGCAGCCCCTAAGGGAGGAAGCGTGGCCATACTGGCTAAGGGCGCGCACTCTTCTTGCAGGCCGCCTGATCAGATGCCTGTAAAATAAGACAGCTTTACAAAGAGGGTGTCGGAATGTGAGGAGGCAGAGGGACAGGCATGAGTAGAAAGACCTTCCTCAGGACCTGAAGTCCAGTGATCCTGGTCCTGCGTCCCACTAGCTAGGTGACATTGAGCAAGTCACATAACCTCTTTGAACCTCAATTTCCTCATTTGTAAACTTTGCACAAATCATTTCTTTGACCGCTAAACAAGTATGTTTTGAGGACCTACGACATGCCAGGTACGGTGCTGGGCACTGGGAAAACAGCAGCAAGCAACACAGACATGGGCTTGCCTGTGTGGAGCCTGCAGAATTAGGGAAAGGATAAATGGAAACATCTCACACATAGTAGGTGCTCAGTTAGCATGCCTCCTGGTCTCTCTTTTCTACCATTGTAAAGGCGATGCAATAACATAGAAAGTTTGGAGAATGGGGTGGCGGTTGCTGAGGGGGGAACTCTGTCATCCAGAATCCCACCACCCCAACACAACGACTAGCTTCATTTTTGCCAATTTCATCAGCTCATACAGGGGTTGACCTGCTGTAGGGCACTCAAAATATTCAAAACAATTAATGCATTGTATTTGTGATCAGAAGAAAAAAGCTAATTACAATGTAACAGATTTACCTGATGCAAAGCAACGCAAGAATGGCCATCCCTCTGCATATATGGAAGCTTTTCCTTTTGGGGGAAACAGCAATATTTCCATTTTACGGAAAAAGAAATGGAGGCACAGAGAGGTCAAGGCACTTGCCCAAGGTCACACAGACAGAAATGCGAAGAGCAGCTCCAGAGGCCAGAACTCCTGCCCATCCTGTCCAGGACTATGGGATGCATCCAGGGATGGACACTGGGGCTGTGGGCTGGATGACCTGGCTGCCTTTCCATTGATTGGAGCTGTTTAGGGAGTCTACCCCAGCCACTAGCATCCAGTCCTAGAGACACAGAAAATGAACAGGGCTTTTCACTGGCCAGCCTCACTTTTGAGCCCAGAAACCCCTTACCCTTCCTCCTGCCTCTTGAGAGGCCAGTGTTAGGTGTTAGCCGGGGTGAAAAGCTCTGGAAGGCAGGTTTCTGCTTTCTGCTGCCCTCCAGTGGGCAAAGAAAGCAAACCTCTGGATCCATCCGGAAGCAGGTAGCAGGTGTTGCCCAAGTCAGCTGCGGCTAATAGTAATAATAATAACGGCTGCCGCTCAATGAGCACTTACCACGTGCAGACGTTTTTACACCTAATCTAATGTAACCCCTTTAAGCAATTTAATTAACATTTAATTCCTCTCTCAAGGTAGGAATCACTTCCTATATATCCATTTACATACATAATCTGAGACTTAGAAAAATGACTTCCCAAAGTCACAAAGCTGGTCAGTGGCAGAGCCGAGAGTGCAAGTCCTTGGAGATCAGAGGAGGAAGAGACCATGATCCTGGACCAGGAGACAGCCCTGCATTCTTGGGCACAGAGTTGAATTTACTGTGAGGCCGGTGACGCATCAGGGCTCCTGACTTGCATGTCCTCTCCCAGGGCCGTGGAGGAACTTTCCAACGCATTCACATGGGCATATGTTTCACATTTGCAAAACTAACACATTTCAGTTGCAATTGGCTGAGACCGCTATCTCTCTCCACTGCCTAGAATAATGTCTTCACATAATAGGTAATAAATATTTGCTAATAAATACATTTTGTGTTTAATAAATCATGTTGAATGAATGGGTAGAGAAATGAAGGAAGGAAGGAAGTGGCATTTAGTTCAATCTTGAAGGAAGGGCAGGATTTGAGAGAGCGTTCCTCATGTAGCCTAGTGGGCCCCTCCACACACAGACCATCCAAGGCCATGAGTGGCCTTGAATGCCAGGGTGAGGAATCTGGCCTTACGTGGCAGGCACTGGGGAGCCATGGAAGGTTGCAGAGCAGAGGAAGGATATGAGTGTAATTGTCAATTAGGCAAGAGTTGAATGTCAGATAAGAGGACAGGGCCCTACAGCGGGGGGGCCAGAGTGGCTCAGATAAAACTCCCCTCAACAAGCACCACACAGAGAGCTGGTGCTCAGCCAGTGTGATCACAGAAGCCTCTGCTGGGGTGTCTATAAGCTCCCTGGAAGAAGATATCCAAATGCTTTGCATGTGTGGCTTTTTGTATGTGTGTGTGGGGTGGGGAGGGGAGGTGCTGAGTGTGGATTTGCTCAGCACTCTAGTGTGCCCAGCCCAACGTGGGGGAAAGGTCAAGGCCCTGTCTGGCTTAGGCAGGGAGTTCTCAGCATTGCAGTATGACTGAGCCTCTGGCTGGAAAGTGAGGGAGCCAAGAGAAAACAGGTTTAGAAGTTGGCTAGGCAGAAGTGGACCTATGAAATTCCAGCTGCACCAGCTGCTTCTTTTGCTAAGCTCCCGTCATCCTTTCTCTCTCTCCACTGGGTCTTTCTGAATGTCAAGAATCCCAGCCACTGTTTAGTTAGCACTTGTTTTTTGCCACACTCTGTGAAGCACCTTCAAGCCCGATCACCGGATTATTCCTCCAACAACGCCGAGAGTGAGAAGAATGGCTATTATTTCGATTTTATAAGTGAGGAAGTAGAAAGCCCAGAGAGGTGAAGTTGCTTACCTGAGGTCACATAGGAGTCAATGGTATACGTGAGATCAAACCCAGACTCCAGAGGCAGCCCCCCTCAGTCGCCAGCCGTCCTGCCTCCTCTCCTGGTCTAAGCTGGGGAGGAAAAACCCATCTTGGCCAGCAGGGGGCGGTGTGCCCTCAAGGATAAGCCCTGCTTCCCAGAACTCAGAATTTGCCAGCATGACAACAGCACGATTCTGAAATATCTGGCTTTGAGCCCTCATTTAGTCCCAACTCTGGTGGGGCCTGGAGAACGGGGAGAGGGGTGAGAGAAGTATAAAATAGCCCTCAAATTGGTGAGCCAATGGTTCACAGAAAGGAAAGCGCAGCGGCATTTTAACATATAAAAAGATCCTCATTTTCACTCCTAGGAAGAGAAGCATGTGTTAAACCCACACCACCTGAGCAGGCACTGTTTTGCTATCAAACTGGCAAACTTATGCAGGTGGGGATATGGAGACACACTCCTTCTTACATTGTTGGTGGGATTAAAACTTGGTTTTGGCCAGGTGCGATAGCTCACACCTGTAATCCCAGCACTTTGGGAGGCCGAGGAGGGCGGATCACCTGAGGTCGGGAGTTCAAGACCAGCCTGGCCAATATGGCGAAACCCTGTCTCTACTAAAAATACAAACATTAGCTGGGTGTGGTGGCACACGCCAGTAGTCCCAGCTACTCGGGAGGCTGAGGCAGGAGAATCACTTGAACCCAGGAGGCGGAGCTTGCAGTGAGCTGAGATCTCGCCATTGCACTCCATCCTGGGCAACAGAGTGAGACTCCATCTACAAACAAACCAAAAAAAAAAAAAAAAAAAAAAACCAGAAAAGAAAACTTGGTTTAACACCTATAGAAGCTAATCTGGTAACATCTATCAAAATTAAAAATGCACATATCTAACAGGTATGCATGACACATTCATCAAAAGACTTGAACTAGACCTGCATGATCTGATGTGGAGCCACCCACCACATGTGGCTGCTGAGTCCTTGAAATATGGCTGATCCAAGCCTGGCTGACATGGCAAAACCCCGTCTCTACTAAAAATACAAAAATCAGCCAGGCGTGGTGGCACGTACCTGTAGTTCCAGCTACTTGGGAGGCTGAGGCACAACAATTGCTTGAACCCAGGGGCGGAGGCTGCAGTAAGCCAAGATCGTGCTACTGCACTCCGGCCTGAGCAGCAGAGCGAGACAGTCTCAGAAAAAAGAAAGAAATATGGCTGGTCAAATTGAGATGTGCTGCAAGTGTGAAATATATATGGGATTTTGTATACTAACAAAAATGCAAAATGACTCCTTAATAACTTGCTAATATTGATGATGTGTCGCAATAATATTTTGGATAGATTGGATTAAGTAATTTTTATTTTTGTTTTTTATTTTTTTGAGACGGAGTCTCACTATGTCGCCCAGGCTGGAGTGCAGTGGCATGATCTTGGCTCACTGCAACCTCTGCCTCCCGGATTCAAGTGACTCTCCTGCCTCAGCCTCCTGAGTAGCTGGGACTACAGGCACCTGCTACCACCCGTAGTTAATTTTTTTTTGTATGTTTAGTAGAGATGGGGTTTCACCATGTTGTCCAGGCTGGTCTCAAACTCCTGACCTCAAGTGATCTGCCCACCTCAGCCTCACAAAATGCTGGGATTACAAGCATGAGCCACTGTACCTGGCCTGGGTTAAGTAATTTTTTAAATTACTTTTACCTATTTGTTTTTCTTTTTTGAATGTGGCTGCTAGAAATATACATGGCTTGCATTGTGGATCATATTATATATTTTTACCTTTTTATTGTGGTAAGATATGCATAACATTTACCATTTGGACCATTTTTAAGGGTCCAAAAGTTCAGCTGTGTTAAGTACATTCCTATTGTTGCGCAACCATCACCATCATCTACCCCCAGAGCGTTTTCATCTTCCCAAACTGACACTCTGCCTCTATAAAACAACAACTCTGCTTGCTCCTCTTCTCCCAGCCCCTGGCAGCCACTGTTCTACTTTCTGTCTCTGTGAACTGGACTATTCTAGGTTGCCTCATACGGGAGAAATCATGCACAATTTGTCCTTGGTTCCTGGCTTATTTCACTCAGTATAGTGTCTTCAAGGTTCATGCATGTTGTAGCATATGTCAGAACTTCCTTCCTTTTTTAAGACTGAATAATGTTCCACTGTAAGGATATACCACATTTTGTTTATCCATTCATTCACTGATGGGCATTTTGGTTGTTGCCACCTTTTGGCTATGGTGAATAGTGCTGCTGTGAACATTTTGGTACAAATATCTGTTTGACTCATATTTTCAGTTCTTCTGTGTCTATCATATTTTATTGGACAGGACTATGCCAGTGATCTCCATAGCCACATAATTTGAAATATCCGTAAACCAGGAACTACCCAAATGCTCATCGACAGCAGAACGGATAAATTGTGGTATCTTCATACAATGCAATACTCCAGTGAGAATGAAAATGAATGAACAACTACACACAGCAGTGTAGATGGAACTTGCACACATATGTGTCGAGCAAAAGAAGCCACACACAAAATAATACATATTGTATGATTCCACTCACAAAAAGTTCACAAGAGGCAAAACTAATTTATGATGTTAGAAGTCAGGATGATGGCTGCTCTTTGGGGGCCATCTGGGGGCTTCTCTGGGGCTGACAATGTTCTGGACACCATCTTCAGGAGCGTGGTCACTCTGTGAAAATTCATCAAGCTAAGCACTTGGGATTTGTGTGCAATTTTGTGTATAAGTTAGACTTCCATAAGAAATTCCAAAAGATGCTTTGATCCAGCAATTCCACTCTTAGGAATTAAACGACAGATATATTTTCATATGTGTGAAATGAGGTGTGTACAAGATTATCCACTGCCGTTTTTATCAGCAAAAGATTGGAAACATGCCATCTCACACCTATTAGGATGACTACTATTTTTAAAAAATGAAAATAAGTGTTGGTGAGGATGTGAAGAAATTGGAACCATTGTGCCCTGTTGGTAGGAATGTAAAATGGTATAACAGCTACGGAAAACTGTACAGCAGTTCCTCAAAAAATGTAAAATAAAATTACCTTATGATCCAGTCATTCTGCTTGTGGGTATGCGCCCAAAATAACTGAAAAGCAGGGTCTTGAACAGATATGTGTACACCCGTGATTGTAGCAGCACTATTCACAATAGTCAAAGGTGGAAGCAATCCAAGTATCCAACAATGGACGAATGAATAAACAAAGTGTGGTCTATATGTAAATGGAATATTATTCAGCCTTAGGGAGGAAGGAAATTCTGATAGATGCTACAGCGTGGATGACCCTTGAGGACACTATGCTAAATGAGATGAGCCAGACAAGAAGCCACAAATACTGTATTATTCCACTTAGACAAAGTATGTGTCTAAAGTAGGCTGGATGCGGTGGCTTACGCCTATAATCCCAGCACTTTGAGAGGCCAAGGTGGGCAGACCACCTGAGGTCAGGAGTTCGAGACCAGCCTGGCCAACATGGTGAAACCCCATCTTAACTAAAAATACAAAAGTTAGCCAGGCGTGGTGGTATGTGCTTATAATCCCAGCTACTGGGGAGGCTGAGGCAGGAGAATCGCTTGAACCCGGGAGGCGGAGGTTGCAGTGAGCCGAGATTGCGCCACTGCACTCCAGCCTAGGCGACAGAGTGAGATCCGTCTCAAAAAAAAAATTAAAAAGTAGCCCAATTCATAGGGACAGAAAGTAGAATGGCAATTCCAGGAGCTGGGAGGAGGGGGAATAGGATGTTAGTGTTTAATGGGTACAGAGTTTCAGTTTTGCAAGATAACATTTTGGAGAGGTTTGGTGGTGATGGTTGCAGAACAATGTGACTATATTTAATGCCACAAAACTGTACACTTCAAATGATTAATTAGCTAATTTTTGTTTTTTTTTTTTTTTTTGAGATGAAGTCTCGCTCTGTCACCCAGGCTGGAGTGTAGTGACGTGATCTCGGCTCACTGCAAGCTCCACCTCCTGGGTTCATGCCATTCTCCTGCCTCAGCCTCCCTAGTAGCTGGGACTACAGGCACCCGCCACCACGCCCAGCTAATTTTTTGTATTTTTAGTAGAGACGGAGTTTCACCGTGTTAGCCAGGATGGTCTCGATCTCCTGACCTCGTGATCTACCTGCCTCAGCCTCCCAAAGTGCTGGGATTACAGGCGTGAGCCACTGTGCCCTTCCTAATTAGCTAAATTTTATGTTATGTATATTTTGCTGCAATTAAAATTTTTTAAGTGAGGTATCTATAAGGAAAGGTGAGAAAATATTTAAGATACAAAGGTAATAAAATCCAGAGCAAGAACAGTATATAAGTCCTGTTTCCTTCTGTTGAAATATATCAAAATATTCAACAGAAGACCCCAGGATAGGAAAGATGTGAAATTCTAGACTGGATCATCAGGTCCGACGGATTTACAAAGAAGGTGGCCGAGGATCTGTCTCCTCAGCCTTCACTCCCTCACTGACTGTGGGAAAATAAAGGGCTTGGGGTTTGGGGAGGAGGTGTTGCAGGAGGAGCGGCAGCTCCAGCTATGAGACCTCACCCAGAGGGGGCCACTTCTGCCCCTCCAGATGCCAGGCAGGGGACATGGAAGGGTTTGGGGATTCGTTGTGGGCTGGGGTGGGGGTAGCTTGCAGGGTTCTGCTTCGGTCTTGTTCCCTAGTGCCTCCTGGAGGGTGGAGTGGTCTTAGCAGCAAGAAGCTGGAGTTGGATGTTGGATTCCTGAGGGCCAAGGAAGGACTTGCAAGGGACCTCCAGAAGGAGAAGTGCATCCCCCCCAGGGTCAAGAGTGAGGGAGCCCTGCAGCAATGGCCATCTGTGGGACATCTGTGACACTGTCAGCTGGAAGCCAGCAGGATGGCGGCAGCTCAAGTGAGACCCTTCCCCTCCCCTTACTATCTCCACAGCCCCCACTTGTGGGGGAGGGGAGGAGGTCTACAGAAGGAGCCCCCCAAACTGCCTCCCCAGGACAGGCCCCAGCTGGGCAAGGGGAGAAGGTTTAAACCCAGATCCAATTGGGAATTTGGATTAATAGCTTGACTGGACATTTTAAATTTGAGTTGAGACCATGTTTGTGACTTAAAGTAATGGTAGAACTGTCTTATGTAAGAATTGGGGCCAGGCACACTTTGGGAGCCCGAGACAGGTGGATCACTTGAGGTCAGGAGTTCGAGACCAGCCTGGCCAACATGGCAAAACCTGTCTACTAAAAATACAAAAATTATCCAGGCATGGTGGTGTGTGCCTGTAGTCCCAGCTACTTGGGAGGCTGGAGCAGAAGAATCGCTTGAACCTGGGAGGCAGAGGTTGCAACGAGCAGAGATTGCCCCACTGTACTCCAGCCTGGCTGACAAAGTGAGTGAGACTTCGTCTCAAAAAAAAGAGTTGGTCCCATTCTCCAGTGGGCTGGCCTTGGCTTGTCTCATGGTGGAGGAGGCTGGCGGGGGTGGGTCAGGTTCAGGGGGGTGGGGGAAGGTGGGGAGCAGAGGGTGGGAGAGAGAGAGAGAGAGTCTGCAAGGACTGCATTCTTTTTGAGGCTCAGGCTCAGAACTAGCACAAGGTCACTTCCACCACATTCAATGGACCAAAGAGAGTCCCAAAGCCAACCCACATTGGAGAGAACGAAGGCAAAGTCACATTGCAAAGGGGTGTGGAAACAGATAGTGGTGCAGAATCTGGCCCACTTTCATAATCAGTCCACTGGAAGACTTTGTTTTCCTCGCAAGGAAGGTTGGAAATGTAGACTCACTGCTTGTCCAGGCAGAAGAGGAAATGAGTTCAGGGAAGAGCTTGCCAGTCCCCAGCCTTTGCCCAGCCCCCTACTCATGCACATTTAGGCACACACCTACTGTGTGCTTAGCCCAGCAGGGTAGATTAGAGAGAGCGAGGGCGTCGGGATAGAGGGCCTGATTCCCCAACTGGGTGACTATCACTTCCGGTCTCATGACCTCCATGTTCTCATCTGTAAAATGGGGATAAACATCCTCATCATCTCTCCTGCCATTGGTATGGTGGTGATAAAAAACACTTTATCGATTCATGAAAGTCATCAGACAAAGTGGATGATGCTGTCCCTGCCCTCAAAGGTGTTAAATAAAGAAGATGAGAATTCAATACATGTCCCCAGATCTGGTGAGGCTGTAGGGGTTGTGTTAACAAGGGAGGGAGAGACATCAGAGAGCTGTTGGCAGGGGAGAGCCCTGTGGCCAAGCCTTGACAGATGGTGAACAGAATCTGGAAAGACAGAGGGCATGGGGCATGGCAGGGTGTGGAAACAGCACACTTGCAAAGGTGTGGAGGCTGGACACATGTGATATAAGGCAGGGTCCCCTACCCCATGATTCAAAGCAGAAATTCGCAAAGACTTTGATGTAGGCTGGGCTGGGAGTTGACTACACTTGCATGCCTGTTGCTTGGCAGGATGGGTTTCAAAAAAGAAAAAAATATAATAATGAAAGATTGAAAACAGATTATTGGGGAGAAAAGTATCCCAGGCGCTAGACGGCTGCCTCTGCAGCCTCTGGCTCCTGTCCCACCCATTCCCCGGCCCTGACGCAAGGCTGGCTGGAAGAAGGTGTTCTCGAGATTGTTCAGGCTGAGGGCCTGACTGGCAGGAGACTGAAGCCTACCCCATTCCTGCCTGGGTGCCAAGCTCTGCATGAGGTTTAAATATACCCACAGCCTGACACTATGCCCTAGATCATGCTAAATGTTTCCATACTCCTTGAATTCTCTTCTCAAGGTTCATTTATTGTCCCCATTTTTCAGATGAGTAAACTGAGGCCCAGAGAGGTTAACTGGTTTGCCCACAGTCACACAGCCAGACAAGTTTGAGTATGTCTGATTCTATTGCCTTATTCCAGGTTTGGGGTACAGGCAGAGTAGGGAGAGGTTTAGGATGGCAAAGAAGAATGTTCCAGGAGGAACAGAGTTAGTGTAAGGGCAGTCTAATCTAGAGTCAGAATTTGGAGCTGTTTGTTACAGCAGCATGACCTAGCCTATCCTGACTGATACAAATCATGGTAAACTAATTTATATGTCCTGAAAAATATTAGAACTTAGCATCTACCTCTTAGGAGAGCTTTTTTTTTTTTTAACTTTTACATTTTGGCAAAACACACCGAACATAAAATTTACCATCTAAGCAATTTTAAATGTACAATGCATGGCTTTAAGTACATTCACATTATTGAGTTTCTATCACCATCCTTCCACAGAACTCGTCATCTTGCAAAACTGAAATTCTAAACCCATTAAGGAAACTTCTCATTTCCCCCTCCCCAGCCCCTGGCAATTCCACTTTCTGTCTCTATGAATTGGACTACTTTTGACAGATACCTCCTATAAATGGAATCACACAGTATGCATCTTTCTGTGACTGATTTATTTCACTTAGCATAATGTCCTCAAGCTTCATCCCTGTTGTAGCATGTATCAGAATTGCCTTCCTTTTTTAAGGCTGAAAATCTTCCATTGTGTGGATACACTATATTTTGCTTATCCACTAATCTATCAATGGACACTTGAGTGCCTTTCACCTTTTGGCTATTGTGAATAATCTGCTATGAACATGGACACACGAATATCAGAGGCAGCCTTTTCAAGCAAAGGGTTTTTGGGGAAAAAGCCACAGTCCAGGACTCTAGGCTTGGCCACTAACTTGCTGTGTAGCTGTGGGCACATTGCTTCCTGTATCGTGTATGGCAATTCTAACTCTCTCCACCTTCACTGCCTACTCACAGCCGTGTGCTGGGGACCAGATTAGACCATGGACTATGAAACTCTCAGCAAAGAAAAAGCCACGAGGGGCTGTTATTGTTATTACTCAGTGGGGTCAGGGCAGTGGCTTCCCAAAGGCATGAGTCACTCATGGTGGAATTCCAGACATCAGGAGGGCCGTTCTGGGCAGCAGAGCCCAGATTCCACACAGAGCAGTGACCCTGACCCGGAGCCCCTAAGGGAGCCACACCCTTTCTCTTTGGCCACTGGCTGCTGTGAGGAAGGAGTCAGTGAATGTCATAATCATATGGGCACTTAGGGTGAGAGCCTCCAGTCCCACTGCCTCACGTAACTATTTAAGGAGGCTCAGAAAGGGTCATGCACTTGCCCAGAGTCACACAACTAGACAGTGGTGGAAGCTGGTCTGGGTCAGATTTGGACATCTACAGAAGCCCTTCTCCTCCCTGCTGGCACCCCTCTTAGCCCCAGCATGTGAGGAAGGCAGCTGTCTCCCTGAGCTCCGTCCATCTATGCCTTGGGTTTAGCCATGTTGACGGCTGTAACAAATAACTCCAAAACCTCAGTGGCTTTGCATTATAAATGCTTGGTTCTTTCTCACATCAAACTGCAATAAGTCTTGACAGGAGGGATCTGTTTTCTGCAGGTCATATAGGGATTGAGACTTTTCCTATTTGTGGCTTTCCTCATTCTCAGAGTCCTCTCCATTCAGCAGGCAGATGGCAGAAAGATTGTGGGTAGAAGATTTTTATAAGCCAGACCTGAAATCAGTACAATTATTTTTGCTTACATCCCATTGGCCAGACCTCAGTCACATGACCACATCTAACTGCAAAGAAGGCTGGGAAATGTATCCCACATGTGTGCCCAGGAAGAAGAAGATGGCTATTGGTGAGCCTTGGTAGTCTTCCACAAGAACATGACCCAGTTCTGGCCAATAAAACATAAAGAAAGTATGCTGGGACAGGAGGTTTGAGAAGGGCTGGCCTCAATTATTATATAAAAAGGGATGTGGGGAAGGTCCCCTATTCTTTCCCTTTAAGTGGTTGCATGAGGATGTGATGTCTGGAACTTTGGCAGCCATGTTGAGAGCATGACGGGCCAAGCCTCAGGGCTACAGCCAATATACTGAGGGTGCTGAAGCCAAAATGCGAGTCTTAGATGACATCATTGAACCTCTGAATGAACCAAACCTGGAGCCACGTAACCTCCAGATTTCTTGACTGCGAAGGCACCTATTATTGAATTCAGGAGTAATAGGGTATTCTATTACTTGCAGCCTAAAACCTCATAACTGATTGACACTCAGGTGCAAATGCTGAAAACAGCTAAGAGGACAAGGTTAAGCCATGCCAGCTGCCACAACGAATAACTCCAAAACCTCAGTGGCTTTGCACTACAAATACTTGGTTCCCTTGAAACCCCTCCTCTGCTTGAAGTTAGGTAGAGCCAAGTAACATAGCTTTGGCCTACTCTGGATGTTGTGCTTTTTTGGGGGAGTTGGGGACAGAGCAGCAGTTCAAGCACAAAATGAGCAGCTGCTTTGTGCCAGGTCCTTTGTACACATAATGTATACACGGGAGCAAAATGCCTGGACTCAAATCTTGAGTCTGCCACCTCACCAGATGTGACCTTGGGCAAAGTCAATCAACCTCACTGAGCCCTAGTTTCCCCGTTGAAAACATTGGGGTGATTATAAATATTCTACCCACAGAGTAAAGGATTAAATGTCCAATTCAGATAAAGAACTTGGCACATTATCTGTAAATAAACACTTAAAAGATTCTGACCAGAACCTGGTGGGATGTGAGTAATATCAACCCCACCTTAGAGATGGGGAGTCTAGGGTTCAAGGAAATGAAGTCCAAGGACATATAAATAATAACAGACAGAGCCTGGATTTTAATACAGACCTAATTGAGCACCTGCTATGTGCCAGGCATTGTGTGAGGTGTTTAGATATATTATCCCATTGAACATACTAGCAATCCTGCATGGGAGGTATTATTATTATCATTATTGTTATTCCTATTGGACAAATGAGAAAGCCAAAACTCAGAGAAGTGAAAAGACTTGCCTACAGGCCAGGTCAAGATGCAGTATTTGAACCTAGGCTGAGTCCAAGCCTTTATTCTTTCCACCATGTATAAGCCTCCCTAACAGAAGCCCACCAGACTATTATAGTGGAATTATAGGCATCAGAGGAGTAACACATTTGGTTCCCATGGCTATTCAGGGTTCCCTGAAGTCATCCCCAAAAGCTGGCTGCCAGTCCAGCCTGTCACCAAGGTTGTCCTGGTGATGGCTTTACCCTCACTCCTCCAGTAGAATAACTGGGCCCTGGAGTGGATGGTCCTGAGGGAGGAAGTTTGGCTCACTTGATAAAGCAGAACTTTCAAACACTTTGAGCTCATCCATGATGGAATAGGCTGCCTTGGGATGCGATGAGTTCTGTGGTCCTGGGAGGATACAAGCAGAGAAAGTCTGGTGGCCACCTGCAAGGAAGATTATTAAGACAGTTACTGCATAGAAAGTGAAATTAGATTCAAAGACCTTTCAGGTTTGAAATCTGTGGTTGCAAGATTCTCAGGTCCCATTTTCTCAGATTCCAGTCTAAGATTACATGATACTCAAAATCCAGGAATCTAAGGCTGCACGAGTTTTCTCCTTGGATTTTTTGTTCCCTATTTAGGCAGTTAGACTGCAGAACATCTACTGACTCAGGAAACAGATGTGTTAGTAAAAGCAGAGAATACATTTCTGGGTTTCAAAAACACCCCTTCCTCCCAGGAAAGAACATTCCTAAGGGACTTGGGCATCTTGAACACCTAATGAATCTGAAAGAGGCTCTCACTTTCTGTGACTGTCTTTAGGGACTGTCCACAAATACTCTGTTTCTTTTCCTTTTAGGGTGCCTTAGTCTGTTCAGGCTGCTACAACAAAACATCTTAGACTGGGTAATTTATAAACAACAGAAATTCATTGCTCACAGTTCTGGAGGTTGGGAAATTCAAGATCAAGGCTCCAGCAGACTCAGTGTCTGGTGGGAGCCTGTTTCTTATAGATAGTGACTTCTGTGTGTCCTCACATGGCAGAAGGGACAGATGGGCTCCCTCAAGCCTCTTTTACAAGAACACTAATCCCATTCATGGGTGGAGCCCTCCTGACCTAATCAACTTCCAAAGGCCCCACCTCTTAAGGCTATCACTGTGGGGATTAGGTCTCAACATCTGAACTTTGGGGAACACATTCAGACCACAGCACAGGTCCATAGTAGGATTTCCACTTGAACTCCCTCCTCTGCTTGAAGTTAGGTACAGCCAAGTAACAAGCTTTGGCCAATGAAATGTGTGCAGAAGTGAAGTGTGCCACTTCCTGGGGGAGACTTTAGGAGCCAGTCTGTGGCTTGATGCTTTCTCTTGCCCTGTGCTGTGCAACAGTTGAAATGGTGGTTGTTCTATCAGCTGGGATCCAGGAGCAAGGAGACACAGAGCAGCGCAGCAGCTGCCCAGCAGGGGATGTGCATCAGGAGCCACTGAGAAACAGGACTTGAGCGTTGCTGTTACTGTAGCAGAACTCACCCTACCCTGACTGATGCACAGCTCTCCCCTCCCCTCCCTCCTTCCTCCCATCTAAGAAGGCTGGGAAGGAGGTCAGAGAAAAAGCTATGAGTGAGCATATTTTGGATTTTGTTGGTCAGTGGGCCCCAGAGAGCTTTGAAGAATTCAGAAGCAGAGAGCAGGGAGGATCTCAAGAGATAAAATGGCCAAGAGGGCCAGAGACAACCTCACGCCTAGACACAATTGGGGGGAAAAAATGAATGGAGCTGGGAAAGTGATGGGGTTGGGGAAAAAAATCCCAATTGAATAAGATGAATTTTCTGCCCACATATGGAATGGAGCATTGAAATGAGAATGAATTTAAAATAGATTACATTTCCAGCCCATCTGAATTTCAGACTGAGAATATCTGCTGCACATAATTCAAGATCCCACAGTCTCAAGAGGCTTGGGTCCTGGGCTTTGACGACGACTCTTTTCCTGGGCAGAAGGTTGTACATGGACACTGGGAGCACCTAGGCCTGGAAGCTGGGAGAACTAGGCTCTCCTGTCTGATGTCACTTTCCCTGTCACTTTCCCAGGGAGGCCTTCCCTGACTGCCTGACTTAAAAGGAACTTCCTCTACCACCCTGGCCATTCTCTATTCCTCTTCTTAACATCAATTGACACACCACAAGTTTTCATTTTTTTTTTCTTGAGATGGAGTCTCACTCTGTCGCCCAGGCTGGAGTGCAGTGGCACGATCTCAGCTCACTGCAACCTCCACCTCCCAGGTTAAAGCGATTCTCCTGCCTCAGCCTCCCGAATAGCTGGGACTACAGGCACGTGCCACCACGTCCAGCTATACTTATGTGTTTATTGTCTATTTCCTCACTTGATTGTAAGTTTCAAAATGGCAGATATTCCTCTCTCTCTCTCTCCCTCTTTTTTCTTTTCCCTTTTATTTATAAAAAATTTCAAACATACAGAAAACCTATCATGAAGACCCATTTACCGCTTACCCATCATCTAGATTTCCAACTGTTAACATTCTACTGTATTTGCATCATGTTTTTTGGTGCTGGCATTTTCTGAAGTATATAATATTCTTCACTATATTTCCTTTTAAAAAATTGAAGATGGCCGGGCGCGGTGTCTCATGCCTATAATCCCAGCACTTTGGGAGGCCGAGGTGGGCGGATCACGAGATCAGGAGATCAAGACCATTTTGGCTAACATGGTGAAACCCTGTCTCTACTAAAAATACAAAAAATTAGCTGGGCGTGGTGGCGGGTGCCTACAGTCCCAGCTACTTGGGAGGCTGAGGCAGGAGAATGGCATGAACCCAGGAGGTAGAGCCTGTGGTGAGCCGAGATGGCGCCACTGCATTCCAGCCTGGGCGACAGAGCGAGACTCCGTCTCAAAAAAAAAAAAAAAAAAAAAAATGAAGGTAAGGAGTTTTGTCTGTTGTATTCACTGCCATATTACTCACTGCCTGGAAGTTGATAGGCCTTCAGCAAATAGTTGCTGAGTGAGTAGATGGCATTAAGTCCTCATGACAACCCTGTGCAGTAGGTGTTATTGTCCCCCATTTTACAGAAGAGGAAACTAAGGCACAGAGAGGAAAAGTAACTTCCCCAAGGCCACATGGTTGGCAGGTGATGAAAGGGGGATTTGAGCTCAGGCGGGCTGAGTTCAGAGCCCATGCATTTAGCGCACAATTGCTCCCTGCGGGCAATGGCCGTTCATCTCCAACTGGGATGTTTATTCATCCTCTTTAGATATCATCTACAGAGGAGACCCAGAGGAAGAAGAGGGGCTCACAGGCTGGCCAAAAGCAGGTGATCTTCCTCTGGGGACCTGATGATCTCACAAAGCCTGGGGCCTTCTGTCCTGCCCTGGGGTGGAGACAGAAGACTCCTTCCCAGACGAGTGACCTTTAGGGTTTGTTATGAATAGAGATTCCTTCTGGGGAACGTGATGGCTGATGCTGGGAACCCGGGTCCCCAGATTTAACCCCTAGGAATGTGGAGAGGAATCTCCAGACCTCCACCCAGGAGGCCAGCTCTCCCAGCCACCCAGGCCAGCCAGAAGAGGGTGGTTCTAAGCAGCTCTTCCAGTTATTGGACCACTGGGAGGTGGACTGGAACCTTCCATGTCCAGGCTGGGAGGCAACTCCTCAGAGTAAAAATAACTCTAGGCTTCAAAATCCTGGGGTCTGCCTCTTCCTCCCCAGCTATGTGACATTCACTGGACAGGTGCCTCATGTGGGGGAACTTTGGTTTTCACATCTATCTAATGGGACTAAATATTATACCAACCTCTCAGCAGGGCTGGGACTAGGGTGAAGCCAGCCAGGTGCTCAAGGCATAACATTTAGGGAGGTGCTTGTTCTGAGGCACCAACCCTGCACTTGCTCAGGCCCCGGGGTGAGGGCCTCGGTAGATTTGCACCCTGGTCACCTTGCTGCCTCAACCTGGCCCCAGCCCTGCCTCCCAGGGTTGTCGTGGGAAGGAAATGAGATATTGTATACAAAGCATATTAGCACAGCACGTAGCATGCCCTTAGTGCTCACTTGTGGGGAAAATTCTGTTATTGTTCTTTTTTTTTTTTTTTTTTTTGAGAGAGAGTCTCGCTGTGTCACCCAGGCTGGAGTGCAGTAGCACGATCTTGGCTCACTGCAACTTCTGCCTTCCGGGTTCAAGTGATTGCCCCGCCTCAGCCTCCTGAGTAGCTGGATTGCAGGTGTGCACCATCATGCCTGGCTAATTTTTTTTTTTTTTTTTTTTTTTTGAGATGGAGTCTCGCTCTGTCACCCAGGCTGGACTGCAGTGGTGTGATCTCGGCTCACTGCAAATTCCGCCTCCCGGGTTCACGCCATTCTCCTGCCTCAGCCTCCTGAGTAGCTGGGACTACAGGCGCCCACCACCACACCTGGCTAATTTTTTTGTATTTTTAGTAGAGACAGGGTTTCACCGTGTTAGCCAGGATGGTCTCGATCTCCTGACCTCGTGATCCGCCCACCTCGGCCTCCTAAAGTGCTGGGATTACAGGCGTGAGCCACCGCACCTGGCCAATTTTTGTATTTTTAGTAGAGACGGGGTTTCGCCATGTTGGCCAGGCTGATCTAGAACTCCTAATTTCAAGTAATCCGCCTGCCTAGGCCTCCCAAAGTGCTGGGCTAGGATTACAGGCGTGAACCACTGCACCCAGCCTGTTCCTATTATTTTTATTGACTGCCTTTCTGAGGTTGGCTGGGCCTGTTTCCCAGCAGTGGCCCTGCCTTGGACCTCTTGCCATGGCCTTCGTCTCTCCCTCCACTTGTACATATTATAGCCTTTTTATTATTTATCCCCTCTTAGCATGGTTTGATTCCCATTATTTACTGGTTCCTTGTCCCATGTCTCCTCCTCTGTGTCGACAGCCTGGAAACAATGATTGCTAATATTTACCAAGTGCTCACCATGTGCCAAGCCCTGGGCTAAGCATTTACATGCTGGATCTCATCTCATCTTTACAATGATCCTATGAGGTAGGGACTATGATTATACCCATTTTTCAAATGAGGAAATGGAGGCACTTAAAAATTGAGTAACTTGCCCAAGGATGCATTGTTAGAAAAGGATGGAGCTGAGGGTAGAATCAAGATGGCTTAATCCCCAAAACCCACGAGATGGAACCCAGAACACTGCCTCTTCCACTCTTCACCAGCTTCTGCCCTGCAGGGTACACGCAGATGGCTCCAAGCAGGGGCCCCATTGCTCACTGGGGGAAACTGGCCTCCCTGAGCTAAGTCAGGCCCTGGGCAGAGGGACAGATGCTCTCTGTGCATCTCTAGGCCACAGCAGGGCGTTTCCAAGTCCTTCCCAGACCAGACGGCGGCTTCTGCTGTAGGTTATAGTAATAACAACAGCGTTGAGCACTCACACTGTACCAGAGCAGGGGTGGCGCCGCGCTGCACGCCTGCCGCCCAGGGTCTCCACAGTCCTCACGCTGCCCTTGCATTGATTATTGTCTTTATGTGACCAGTGTGGTAGCTCAGGTGTCAAGACCTCAAGGCACCCGGCCAGGGTCGCATCTCACGTCTATGGCAGATCCAAGATCTGAACTTGGACTTGTCTGAATCCTGGATAAGCTGGGGGGTGAAGCTGGCTGCTGAGGGTCCTGTGTGCCCCTCAGCCCTGTTCCTACCACCTCTGTGCCTCCTCCCTGCTGGCAGCCACTGTGGCCACAATGGGGTTAACCCCAGAGGAAGGCATTGAAGACGCTGGGGCTGGGGTGGGAAGGAAGGCATATTTCGGGGCTCCAAGGACTTGAAGCCTAGCTGCTCCATGCCCAGGCTCTGGGACCCCCAATACATGCACACATTGTTTTAAATGAAGTGGAACTCCAGGCAGGCAAGTTTTGATTTAGGGGAGACAGCTCCTCCATGGTAATGATACTGAGCCTTGTTATTTGAGCAAATAGGTTTTCTCCCAGCCTCTTACTCCTTTCTTTGTAATTCATCTTCCATCCTGGCCACATGCAGGCCCTGCTTGGAACTCTCTGGGGACTCCTACCCCACAGGATAGTCTAAAACCCTGCCCCGGTATTCAAGGCTGTTTGCAGATATTCCTCAACCCCACCACCCGTTGCCCCCAAAATTCACACACCCCAGACCTGCACACCACAGTTGTTGCTATTCCACACACAGGTCGCTGGGAGCAGCGCACGGCCCAGCCCCGCCTTTCTGCAAGTGGATCCCTCTGCCTGGAAAGTCCTCCCTCCCCTCCTCTGGATCCTCCTGGGTCAGGCTGGGTGCTCCTCTGAACTCCCAGGCTGAGGGTTGCTGTGTAATTTGATACTACATTGACATTGCAGGAAGATCATGTATGGCTGAGTAGCTAAAAATGCAGGCTTTGAACTTGGATGTGGGTTCAGCCTCAGCTGTATCTCCCGCCAGCTGTGGGACATTGGGCTGGCGTCTCTGAGCCTCAGTTTGCTTCTCTGAACATAGAATGATACGCCCTACTCCATTAAGGTGCTGAGGGTGAAGGAAACCACGGGCTCAGTGTGGGCAGCTTGGCCAGGGCTCCAAGCGCATCGGGTGTTCATGTAGTCCTTCTAGTGCCAGGCGGTCATTAGCAACTTGGTGCCAGTCTCTGAGCTGGTCTCCAGGACGGAGCAGTGGAGGGACCATGTAGCCCCTGCTCCCACAAACACAGACATTGGACAGCCAATTAGTTACCCCAGTTCGTTACCATGGAGACTATAATTAGGGATTATAGTCACCCTGCCCAAGCGCACAGGCCTCACCTCCCATCCTTGCCTTAGCTTTGAAGCTCCCTGGAGCAGGATCTAAACTGGATTTGTCTCTGTAACCTCAGTTCCTCATTATTCATGGTCGGAATGCTCAGCAAACGTTTAAGTGGAAGAGATTTCCATAACAAACACTTGGGAGTTCAGAGGAGCACGCGGTCCAACCTGAACAGAGCAGGAGGATCTCAGAGGAGGGAGGCCACTAGGTAGGATGTGGCGGCACTAAGGGTAGCACTTAGTTTGTGACAAGGACTGTTCTAAGCACACCACTTAGATCATCTATTAAATTCTCATTTATTTTTAAATTTTGTTTATTTATTATTTATTTATTTATTTATTTATTTATTTTGAGATGGAGTCTCGCTCTCCAGGCTGGAGTACAGTGGCACAATCTTGGTTCGCTGCAGCCTCTTCCTCCCAGGTTCAAGCGATTTTCCTGCCTCAGCCTCCCAAGTAGCTGGGATTACAGGCATGTGCCACCACGCCCGGCCAATTTTTGTATTAAGAGATGAGGTTTCGCCATGTTCACCAGGCTGATCTCGAACTCCTGACCTCAAGTGATCTGCCCGCCTTGGCCTCCCAAAGTGCCAGGATTACAGGCGTGAGCCACTGCGCCCAGCCAGTGATCACTTATTTAGATCACTTACTAAAATCATTTAATTATGTCAACACCTCTGTGAAGTATGTACTCTTATCACCATTCCCATTTCACAGATGGGGAAACTGAGGCACAGAAAAGCTAAGTAAACTGCTCAGAGTTACAGAGCCTGCGAGGGCCACAGCCAGAATTCAAACCCAGGCCATCTGCCTCCACAGGCCACTTTCTATGTCCCTCTCCCGAGATGATGTCACTTTCCCAGGGGTGTCTGGAAAGGGTCTGGCCCCTGGTCCCAGCTCAAGCAGCTGTCCAGGGAAGCCTGAAGACCTGGCCCATCTCCACTGCCCACCAGGCTTCTCTGCGCTCCACTTCCCAGGTGGACTGTGGAGGCAAATAAGGCCCCAGCTGCAGCCTCTGAAGACTCCTGCCAAGCTGGCACTTTGAGGCCTGGGGGTGTCCCAGGGGATCCCAGCCCAGCAGCTGGGCTGACCTCAGGGCCAGTGTTTCCGTAAACACCCGGAGAGCCAGCCCCACGTGGTTGGTCTGTGGGTTGCTGGCCAAGAGGGGCTGAGGTTTGGCTGACCTTGTGCGGTTTCTTTCAACAAGGCTACTTCCACCCCCTCTGCCTGGCTGGGCTTCCAGTAATGAAGTGTTTTCTCTGGGGCTAGGGGAGCTGATGGGGCTGGTGGGGTGGGGCACTGGGGTCTTCCTGTCCCACGTGCCCTCCACCCCGGGCTTCTGGAAGCTGGTCTAGATGCCCCTAGCTGCCGCCTGGGCAGCCCATATGCCCACGCCGGTCCCTGATAGTGAACTGGCCCGTAAGGGGACCAGGTCTCGGGATCTGAGCATGGAGCAGGGGCTGCGCCCAAGAGATAGGGTGTGGCTAGACTTTCCCCTGCTGGTCCTTTCCGGGGATCTGAGGGGAAACTTCTCCTGGGGACACACCTGGGTAGCTCAGAGATGGAAGAAAAGGTCTCCATTACAGCTGCCACCTCTTCCCCACCCAAAGAGAGTGTCTGCAGGGGGCCGTGGGGCAGGGGTGAGTACTGAAGGAATACTAACTACGATCACTGCTACCATCTCCTGAATGTCACTGCCCCAGCCCTTTAATTCTCACAACAAACCTTGGAAACTGAGGCTTAGAGAGAGGAAGTGGCTGGCCCAAGGTCACATAGTGAGTAAATGAGCAGAGCTTCTCCCCCTTTCCCTTGAATCACCTCTATCTTCCTGTCCAGATGCCAGGCAGCAGGAACTAGCAGGTGCTTTTGGGTCATCTTTTAAAAGGCAATATAGCACAATGAGTGAGAGCAGGGACTCAAGGGCCAGCCACCTGGGTTCAAATCCCAGCTCTGCTTCCTACTGGCTATGTGACCTTGGGCAAGTCACTCAACTTCTTGGTTCCTCAGTCTCCCCACCTGTATAATGAGGATAATAATGATGCCTCCTTTAGGGGGTTTCTGTGAGGATTGCATATACACGTGACACATCATAAGCCCTGCGCCATGCTAGTTATCCTAGCCTCTCACTCTTCCCATTGAAAAGGACCCAGAGATGGAGGCAAATTCTGCAGGGGTCATGCCCGGGGCAGAGCATGGTTCAGCTGTGTCTCCTATGGTGCTGCCAAGGAGCCACCATGTGCTTGAGCTGAGAGGAGCCACCTGGCACCAGACACTTGACCTCCTCGAGGGAAGGGAGGCTCTGCAAAGAGCAGGGGATGGTGGAGGAGCCTGGCTTTATCTTCCATCCTTCAGGAGCGGGGAAGGGCAGTGTCAGAGCCAGGAGAGGAGAGAAGCGAATGAACGTGCTGTGTGAGCTCCAGTCAGTCCCTACTGACTCTGGGCCTGTCACTCCTGCTGAGGGACTCGGGTGTTTGGACTCTTAGACTTGGAGGGGCTCCTCGGTGGGGCCTTGGGGGCTGCTCTGGGTGAGGGATCTCACCATTTGCTTCATCCCAAACCACTGTCCTTGGGCCTGTTTTAATTATTAGAGTGTAGCATGGGGTTTTGCTCTAACAAAGGGTCAGCCATCTTGAGAAGGAGGCTCTATGATGAGCAGGGAATGGGGCTCCCCTGCCCCCCCGAGACCCTGGGGCCCAAGCTGATGACTGACCAGTGACTCACTCCCTTCTCAGCATGTCCTGTCATCCCATGACTGGGAGCCCCTCGGGGGTGGCTCCTAACCAAGGTCCCCCTGACCAAGGCCTCCCCCCACGCTCCCCCTAACACACATAGAGACTGGGAACAATTAACTCCCTCCTAAGGCCAGACCAGATGTTCACGTGGGCATTGGTTTTGTTGACCACATGTGACTCAGGAGCTCCCTCAGAGCTGGAAGAGTCCCAAGAGGCTAAAAGGGCAACCTGTCACGTCACAGCTGGGAAACTGAGTCCCAGAGAGGCCAGGTGAGTTGCCTAACATCCCTCAGGGGTAGAAGGGAGGAAGGAACCTGGAGTTCCCATGCCTGACCCAGAGGCTTTCTACCTCTCCAAATAGTTCTCGGATGTGCCCAAGGCCTCAGTCCCCATTCCTACCTCCAGTTGCAAATGTCCTCCCCAACTACACAGAGCCTCTCAGCTTCATCCCACCCCACCTCCAACTGGCTCTCATGGTTTCATCCAGGCTCAGCTACTTGCAGCTCCCCAAATAGCTCCTGCTGTCAGGCCACCTCCAGGCCTTTGTACTCTCCTGCTGCTCTGTTTTATTTTCCTCTTCACCTGGACAACTCCTAATCTTGCTCCAAGACTCATCTCAGGTGTCACCTTCTCCAGGAAGCCTTTCAAAACCACCTCCTCCACCTCCCAGGCTGGGTTAGGTCCTCCATCTCTTCACCCTCAGTACCTAGTATCTCCCACTTACTGTGCTGGAATCATCTCTTTGCTTGTCTCTATATTGCCCTCTAGTCTGTGAGCTCATTGTGGACAGAGACCTTAGTTTTTATTCTTAATAGTAGGGAATGACCTATTACATTCGGTGTTTGCTGAATGAATGCATAAGTGGATGGATGGATGAATGAATGAATGGTTGGATGGAAGAATAGATACATGGATGGATGGATTGATGGATGGATGGAATGAGTGACCAAATGGTAGATGAATGGACAAATGGACCGACAAACATGGAAGGATGGATGGATGGACAGATGGATTGATGGACAGGTGGATTGATGGACAGGTGGGTCGATGGGCAGATGGATGAATAAATCAGGCAGACAATGGCATCTGTAGGGACTCAGACAGTGAGGGCTAAGTCCCTGGAGCCTGGATATCCTGACTGATGAAGGTGCTCTTGGATGGGAAGGGAATAACCTAACCTGTTGTCTTCCTACTCCAAGAGATATTTGGTCAAGAACAAAGCCACCCCTGCCCTGGTGCCTGCTCCCTTCTGACCAACTGGTTCCAACTCAGTGGGGTCTCCTGAACTCTGGTAACTCATCTGACACCAGAGCCTATAGGAATCACCCTGTCTCTGACATTCAGGGATTCTGCATTCCTGAGGCCCTCCCTCCCTGCCTCTCTTCAGGTCAGAGCTGCCGCCCCATAAATGCTTTCAAGCATAGAAACATACACCCCTAGAGCCAGGAAGGTGTAAAAATGATGGGATTCACCCCTCTACCATTTTTGCAGATGAAGAAACTGAGGCTGAGCAAGGCCAAGAAACTTGCTTAAGGACACACAGCAATAGAGCTGGGATAAGAGCTTGGGTCTTTCAATTCGTTTATTCGTTCATACAGCAAGTATGTATCTAGCGCCTAAAGTGCCAGGCTCAGTGCCTGTTCCCGGGCATGCTAGGCCTGTGCATAAGCTTTCATGTTAATTTAAAAGCTATTTCCATCCTCCATATGACCTCCTCCAGCTCCCCAGCAGGCTGGTCTATGCCTCACTAGCTGCATGCCTGGCATGATCCCTATGACAACACCCTCTCCCAGCAAATGAGGACCACTTCACTGTCAGGAAGCCTGGCTGGGACTGGTGTGTGCTGCCGTGTGCAGAGGAGGCAGTCACATGTGTGTGCTGTGAGCTGCACATTCCATCCTAGCCTTAGTGAGGACCGTATTAGTCCCTGCACGCTCATCCTTGCCAGCTCAGACTGGAGCCAAGCATTAAACTGTTCAAGCCCCACAGCTGCCCCAGGGGAGCCATTGCATGGCACCTGGGAGCTCAGGGCCAGGAGCAGACCTCTGAATTCCTGCCCAAACCAGGGAATATGTGGTGAGAAGAGGTCATAGGGAGGTGCCTGGGGGCTGGACATTTGCAAGCCAGCTGAGCAGGCAGCACTCAGCACTTTCCTCTTCACCCCTCCCACCATGGCAAAGGCAGGGGCAGCGTGGGCTAGCCAGCCTTGGAGAAATGGAACCTCAAGTCTAGGGGCAGCAGCCCAGCCTCGGGCGAGCCAGGGCTATTTGCTGGGCCTTCTATGAGGCTTCCATGAAGTATGTAACCTCGCTGAAGACATGGAACTACTCAGAGTCATTAAGAGCCAAAGAAAGGCTCAGCTGCGTTTAACAGAAAAGCTTCTGGGAACAAATCAATGAATTGGAGAACAAAGGAAGACTGCAGAAGACGAACAGAACCAGAAGCCATGTCTAGGATGAAATCAACATGAGGTAGAGAATCCTGATGACATTGATCAGGATGAAAGAAGTATGAGGCAAGGGAGTAAAATCAAATGCCAAGTAAAAAGGGGGAACAACGTTGACCAAGGAATTTGAAGTTAATTTAAGAGCTGTTATGAACAATACAAAAAAGAAAATTATAGGCCCATTTCACTTATGAATATATAGATAGAAAAACACTAAAAAAATATTTGCTGACTGAATTCAGCAGAGTTAAAATAATGACACCACATCACCATCAGGAAGCGTTTATCCCGGAAAAACATTCCAGAAAATCCACCAGTGTAATTCACTACATCATTAGATCCAAAGGAAAATCTACGATGTCAATTGATGTGGAAAAATTTTTTGATAAGGTCCTTTTGTATTTATGATGCTTACAAATTTGAAAATTCTGGGAAATGGAGAAATTAATAGAAAGGTATAAAATGTCAAAAGATTGGCCCAAGAAGAAATAGAGAATTTCAATAGGTCAATCAGTATTACAGAAACTGTAATGGTGTCAAAGCCCTCCCACTCCCCTAAAAATCAGCCTAGATGTTCTCATGGGTAAGTACTGCTGAACCTTTTTTTTTTTTTTTTTTTTTGAGACAAGGTCTCATTCTGTCTCCCGGGCTAGGGTGTAGTGGCCCAATCCTGGCTCACTGCAACCTCTGCTTCCCAAGGCTCAGGTATCCTCCTGCCTCAGCCCCTCACGTAGCTGGAACTACAGGCATGCACCACCACACCCAGCTAATTTTTGTATTTTTAGTAGAGATGGGGTTTTGCTATGTTGCCCAGGCTGGTCTTAAACTCCTGGACTCAAACGATCCACCTATCTAGGCCTCCCAAAGTGCTGGGATTACAGGTGTGAGCCACCGTGCCCAGCCTGCAGAAACTTTTTAGAAACAATTAATTCCTATCATATGCAAGTTGCTTAAAAAGAAAACAAAAGAAAAAAAAACCAACCTAGCTTATTTTAAAAGTGTTGTCTTGATTATAAAGGCCAGATAAGACAATACCACAAAGGAAAGTATAGGTCCATTTCACTTATGAATATGGATAGGAACACACTAAACAAAATCTTTCCTGACTGAGTCTAGCAGAGTTAAAATAATGATACTACATCACCGTCAGGAAGGGTTTATCCCAGAAAAGTATCCACATCTGAAAATCCACCAGTGTAACTCACTACATCATTCAATCAAAAGGAAAAATCCAACGATGTCAGCTGATGCAGAAAAAGGTTTTGATAAGGTCTTTATGTATTTATGATTTTTAAAAATTCTTAGCAAACTAGGAGCATGAGAGAAGTTCCTTAATTTAGTAGGGATTTTTAATACCAAAAACCTACAGAAAATATTGCTAGTGGAGAAAATTTTTATATAATACATGCCTTTTAAGGTGAGGAACAAGGCAAGAATGCTAGTTATTACTGCTACTGTTTAATACATAGAGCTGGAGAGCTGGGCTGAGCTACAAGGAAAGAAAATAAGAGGTGTAATTATTGGAAGGGAAGAGATAAAACCGTCATTGTTTGTAGATGGTGTGATCATCTACCTTGAAAAACCAACCAAATAAACTGACAAAATATTAGAACAAATAAGAGAGTTCAGCAAGGTTGCCAGATACACAGTCAGCAACAAAAATCAATGACACTTTTACATCAGCAATAACTAACCAGAAAAACACAACATAATTTTGACTTAAATAGAAAGGTTTTAAAATAATATATACATATAAATATATTATATATAAAATATATATACATATAGATATACACACATGCACACATTTTAAAAGCACAGCTGGCTATGGTGGCTCACGCCTGTAATCCCAGCACTTTGGGAGGCCGAGGTGGGAGGATTGCTTAAGCTCAGGAGTTCAAGACCAGCCTGGGCAACATATTGCCAAAATTTTTTTAAAAAACATTTAACCGGGCATGGTGGCACACACCTGTAGTCCCAGCTACTAAGGGGGCTAAGGTGGGAGAACTGCTTGATTCCAGGAGGTGGAGGCTGCAGTGAGCCGTAATTGCGCCACTGCACTCGAGCCTAGGCAACAGAGCGAGATTCTGTCTCAAAATAAATAAATAAATAAAGGTATATATATACATAAGTATAAAAATAGCGTATATATATAAAACATTATGTCTCTACACACCACACACACACACACACACACACATTATTATGTTTCTAATCACATGAATGAAATCTACATGTAGGGTGCATTTGGCAGCTCTGGGTGTCATCAGGGATCTGAGTTCCTTTATTTCTCCTTCGCCCTCTTCTGCACACGAAGTCCATCCTCAGGGTACCCTCATGGTCCAAGATGGCTGCAGAACTCCACCATCACGTCCGTATTACTGACTGGAAGCAGGAGGGAGCAATGAGTGGTGGTGGAGTCACCAAAGGGAAGCCCTTCCTTTTAAGGAGCCTTTCCAGAATCGGCACACAACACTCCTGCTTGTATCTCCGTGCTGGAACCTATCCCGTGGCCCTGCCTCCTGCAAAGCTGAGTGCATCGCCACCCCAAACAAAAAATCAGCGTTTGGTGACTGAGGGAGGAGGGAAGAAGGATATTGGAATGCGCATTGATCAGGCTCTGTCACAGATCTCAGTCTCCAAAACACGAAACTGGGGCACTGAGGTCCAGAGAAGTGAGGGAATTTACACACAGCCACAAAGCAAATTAGCAGCGGAGTTGGGATTTTCACCTGACTGTTGACCTTCCCATGGTACAGGTGTCCCCTCACACCCTGGTACATCCAGCCACTACAGCACTGCCCCTCCTCACTTCCAGCCCTGCTGGGGTCAAGATCTGTTTTGGATTTCTCTGTCCCCACTACCTAATGTCACACCTGTGAGCTCCACCTCCCCAGCGTCGGCTTGGGACTTGGCATGGGGTAGAGGCCGTAAGCGGGAAAGCGGGCACACACCTTGGGAGCTGACAAACTGCAAAGGGCTTTCAACCGCAGATATTTACTTGTGGCTTCCATATGCTGTACCTTGATGGTGATGTTTCGTAAGTTTCACTTTTCAGATGCATTTTTTTTTTTTTTTTGAGATGGAGTCTCACTCTGTGGCCCAGGCTGGAGTACAGTGGCGCGATCTGGGCTCACCGCATCCTCTGCCTCCCGGTTTCAAGCAATTCTCCTGCCTCAGCCTCCTGAGTAGCTGAGATTACAGATACGGGCCACCACGCCCAGCTAATTTTTGTATTTTTAGTAGAGACAAGGTTTTGCCATGTTGTCCAGGCTGGTCACGAACTCCTGACCTCAAGTGATCCGCCTGCCTCGGCCTCCCAAAGTGCTGGGATGACAGGCGTGAGCCACCGCGCACGGCCAGATGCATTTCTTAGACGCTAAAAATGTTCAGCCTGGCCCAGGCCTGGAAGAGCATGCAGGCTGCTTTTATTTTTATTTTTTTTAACAGATGGAGAAACTGAGACCCAGAGAAGCAAAAGTGTGTGTCCCAGATGCCAAGGTACCTGCGGCAAAGAATATTACCTAGATGTCCCTCACTCTGGTTCTCCTTCATTGATACACATGGAATGATGGTATTTCCCCGCCTTCCTTGCAGTTAAGTTGGGGCCATGTGGCTAGCTCTGACTAATAAGATGTGAGTAGAAGTGATGATGTGGCTTCTCCATCCCTCTTTTTTCCTGCCAAGGTGACCTTGGAGGCCACCGGTCTAGAACAGGGATTCACAAACTGTAATGTGCATGCAAATCACCTGGGGGTCTTATTAAAATGCAGATCCTGATAGTGGGGTCTGGGAGTCTGCATTTCCAACATGCAACCAGCTGATGCTGATGCCATCGGTCCTTGGACCACACACTTGAGTAGGGAGGAGCTACAGGATGTGCCCGGCCCACTTTGGACCATTCACGAGCAAGAAATTAGCTTCACTGGGTTAAGCCACTGAGATGTGGGCATTAGTTTGTGATCTCAGCACAGTCTTACGGAAATTGTCATTTAGCCATCAACCAACATTGACTGAGTTCCTACCATGAACTCCTGTGTGACCTGGGTACCTCATTCTGAACGAGGTGCTCACTCTTGGGGTTGTGCAAGTGCAAGGTCAGCAGCTGAGAATGAGAGCCTCCCTAAATGTTACACCCGACATGCCTCTGTCACCTCACCCTGGTCCCAGCCCTGTAAGTCGGTAGCGGGAGCCGGGATTTGAAGCTCGGACCTGTTGACTTCTGAGCTTGTGTTTCCTCCTGGGAAAGCAAAGGACAGCCACACTCACCCTGGGCCCTTGTGTGGGGGCTGTGGCTGCAGCCAAAAGACTCATGGGTTCCCTGGATGCTTATATCCCTCTGGTGCCAAAATTGGACAGTTTGAAGGGAGGGCTGAACCGCAGCAAACCAATCAGCAAAGTGGCAGCTCCCACCGCTCCTGCCACACCCACTCATGCTGAACTGTGTGTGCAAGCTCCATCCCTCACACTTCATCACCAAACACCCTTGATGATGACGCCTGCTTCCTGATCTGGCCAGGCCCCAGGGCCCCTACTGCCCACATTTTCCCATCCTCAGTTATCAGAGAGAAAAAGTTCCAAGAAAAATCCATGCTCTGACTCAGAGGGCCCTAGGTGGGCATAGCACTCTGCCTCGTTCTTGCCACCTCCCTGCCCCGTATGGCCCTGCCTTCTTCACCATACGTGGCACCCATGGCCCACCTCACCTCCTCATCGTCAAGGTCTCCTTCCTCTGCTATGGACATGGCTGGGACCAGCATGTCTCCCTCCAACTCTCTTCCTCACACCTCCTCATTTCTCCCGTCTTCCTTCTTGCCTCAGGGATAGAAGTGGCTTAAAACTGTTCCTCTCAGGAACAACTAATCAGTGGCCACAGAGGTCAGAATAGTGGGTACCTGGGGGACAGAGGGTAGAGTCTTGGAAGGGGCATAAGGAACCTTCTGGAAGTGTAGCTTGACCTGGGTGATTATCACATGGGTATATACAGTCATGTATATACATATGTCAAGAGTCAAAATTAGCCAAACATGCTGCCTCATGCCACCAGCTACTCAGAAGGTTGAAGAGGGAGGATCCCTTGAACCCAGGAGGCTGAGGCTGCAGTGAGCCATGTTCATGCCATTGCACTCTAGCCTGGGAGACAGAGTGATACTCTGTCTCAAAAAAAAGAAAGAAAGAAAGAAAGAAAGAAAGGAAAGAAAGAAAGAAAGAAAGAAAGAAAGAAAGAAAGAAAGGAAGGAAGGAAGGAAGAAAGGAAGAAAGAAAGAAAGAAGGAGAGTTGTCAAACTCTACACTTCATATTAGTGCACTTTAAGCACTTTTCTGTATATACATTACCTCTCAACTTAAAAAACATTATCACAGAGAGCTCTATGGACAGTAGCAGAAATAAACAGCATCAAAAACTGAAACTTGGGTGTTGGAGTCATATGGACCTGCACTGAAAACCTGGCTCTGTTTTCTAGCTGTGTAGCTTTAGGCAAGTTACTTAACCTTTCTGAACCTCACTTTTTTCAATTGAGATGTGGATCATGAGGATTAGAAATGCTGCTTTTTATAAACAGTGCTTAGCACAAGGGCTGGATCTTGCTGGGTGCTATACACAATTGCTTTTATTTTTATTAATATCAGTGGCCTAGGGAGGACAGGAAGGTCGGAGTGACCTTCCCTGGATGCAGGCAATAAGGGGTGGGGGGCCTACAGAATTTAAAGATAAAATAAAACTGATGAGAAGTCAGTCTGCTTTTATGATCACTGTGCAATGGCAGATCTAAATAATTTCAGTGGTAAAATACTTTGTCCTGAAAATATCCTTTATTGATCTAAGTTCTAACAATTGGTGCAGTAACTGTTGAGGTTTAATAATGTATATGTAAAGCTTCAAATCAGCACATTTTTATTCTTATCCTTTAATAAACATATTCTACATGGAAGTCAACTTGACTTGGAGAACTTTAAGAATCCTATAGTTGCCCCCAGAGCATGTGGTCTCAGGAACAAACATCAGTTGAGAGTAAGCTCCTCGCAACTCTGGAATCTTCCAAGCTTGCTTTGAATGCATTCCTGTCTCCACCGTCCAGCATTCATATTTCTGCATTTATTTTTATTATTATTTTGTGTGTGTGACAGAGTCTCTCTCTGTCGCCCAGGCTGGAGTGCAGCGGCAAGATGTCGGTTCACTGCCACCTCCACCTCCCGGGTTCAAGCAATTCTCCTGCCTCAGCCTCCTGAGTACTTGGGACTATAGGTGTGCACCCACCACGTCCGGCTAATTTTTGTATTTTTTTTTTTAGTAGGGACGGGTTTCACCATGTTGGCCAGGCTGGCCTTGAACTCCTGACCTCAGGTGGTTCTCCCACTTTGGCCTCCCAAATTACAGACGTGAGCCACCGGCCCAGCTGTATTTCTGCGTTTAAACAGTAGAGTGAAATCAACTATGAACGCAGAGTGATGGGAAAGATGACGATAAGAGTATTTCAATTTTGTCATTTTACGAAACTACTTGGAGTTTTGATTTGTATTTACAGTTTTTAAAAGAGTAAAACAGTGTGAACTGTGAATGGTAATGATTTTGTTTGGTAAGTGCAAATTTTAATTCATACATGAAAAATATTTGTTTTGTTTCATGATTATTACTGAAAATAATTTTGTACTATGAAGGAAGAGGGGTGTTAAAAATGATCCACTGTGGATGTAAATTATTCTAGGCATGCTTCTGACTAAAACATTAGCATTTCCACAAGAATCCCAAAAAATAAAACAAAATTTAAAAGATCCCTTCTGTTTCTTTTCCTCCAAGTTTCCAGACCCCCATCTCCACCCTGGCCACCTCTTCCTGCCATAAATAATCAAATCCCACATTTTCATCTTCACCTTCCGTTTCCATTGCCTCTTCCGATGGGACAGCACCCGTGGGGAATCTCCTCCATGCTCACAATCCCCGTCTTGCCACTATATCAAGTCACACTTCTTCCTCACCAATCGCCCATTCTGGAACCTCTGCTATCCAGCTAGATCACTTTGAGGTTTGGACTACTACTGGTGGAGGTAATGGGGGCCCCAGACAGCCCTTGACATCACCTCTTTTATCTTTGCCAAATTCTACAAACAAAGCCCATGTCTTTCCGTCCCCCGCCCCCATGGCTGGCACATAGTAGATGTCCCCAAATCTTGGTGATGTGAACTTGTGTGTCTCACCCTTCACAGACATCACCATTTCCCGTTGCACAGAAGGCTCCGCTCATACCAGGCGCTTTGGCTCCCAGAATAAGCAGGCTATCATACTATGTCCGACATCTAGGCGTTGGTACGTACTGTTCCCTTGGCCTGGAACACTCTGCCCTCTCTCACCCTCTCTTTTCTTGGCTTTCTGAAATGGCACCTCCATCAGAAAGTGTCCCTCACTCTTGGTCTGAGCAAGGGACCTTGCCTGGTATTCCTGAACTTCCACCTGTTTTCCCTCTGTTTTCTCCCTCTCTGGGCCTTGTCCTCAGGTCAGTATTGTGCCCCCAGCTCCTGCAGAGGCGAACTCAGAGGCGGCCAAATGAAACCAAATGGATTTGGCTTGACCCCATCATCTAGCGGTGCCCAGCAAGCGCTGGCACATAGTAGGTCCAGCCTGCCCGGACTCGCCCACCACGGGCCCCCTTCCAGAGCCGGGAGGCAGGCCAAGGGAGGCCCCTTATTGCCAAGAGCAAACAGGCCGCCCAGGGAAGTTTTGCTCTGGGTCACACCCACCTCTGGGTGGCTGCCAATCTGCCTGCCAGAAACCGCAGGCTGGGCCGCGGCTACCCAGAGTCAGGGCCACGGAGCTTAGGAGACCTTGGGTCAGCTCTGCAAAGGGGGTGTTTACTGAATGCTTCCGGTATCTGCAGCCCCGCTGGGGTTCGGACAGGGGGTCTGGAATAGGGCTTCACAACTACAGCAGGGCTAGGACCCTCTTGGGCTGGAAGGAGCTGGAGAGGCCCCTGCAAGCTGTCACAGGCTCTTGGTGCTGGCACTGGCTGAGGCTTTCACACACACACACACGCACACACACACACATACACACACACACACACACACACGGACAGGCACCCCCTTGGTGGCCTTCACAGTTTCACCTTCAGGTAAATGGGCTCATCATTTGAGCCATGAGGATGGGAAGCGAAGCAAGGAATGAAAAAGCTAGTGTGTGTGTGTGTGTGTGTGCACGCGCGTGCGCGTGCGTGTGCCTGTGTGTGCCTGGGAGTGACCTCACAGCTGCCGGAACATAAAGACTCACAGGTCCGCCTCCCAGGCTCAAAGCTGGCTCTGCAGGGGACATGAGAGGCACACCGAAGACCCACCTCCTGGCCTTCTCCCTCCTCTGCCTCCTCTCAAAGGTAAGGAGGCCCGGGCCCTGGAATGCACTGCTGACTATTTGGGTGTGGAGGGGGTGGGGATGTAAAATCACAGCCAAGGACCCCCTTGGCAGAATTCCTCCAGGGCCCCACATTGGGCACAGTCTGGCCCCCATGCCTAAGCAGGGCTTCTCTCCCTGGAACTCAGAGCTGCCTCCGGCCAGCCCTGCTGTGTGACCTCAGATATGTGTCTTGCCTTCTCTGGGCCTCAGCATCTTCCCAGGTGAAGGGTATACAGTTTGTGAGGCCTCTGTGAAGACCATTCATGATCATTCATCAAACTTACCAGGCAAATTCAAGAGGACTTTAATGTATCCTCATTATGAATGGGGGCACGCAAGACATGACATGCTCGGCCTAACTCTGAGCCAGCATTTGGATGGATGCCTAGCTGATTGGAAGGTTCATTCTGCAAGGGTATCAATGCTGTTGGACTCTTAGGCAGTGAGTGACCCGCCCGCCCTAGCTAGAGGGGGACAGGAGACACCTCTGTGGAGTAATGGCCTTATCCCCAAATGCTGCATGGGACATTCACCAAAGAGCCTGTGGGACATCTACCTTGTCTAACATGCACAACAATCCCATAAGGAATTTTCAGTTAAGTGAGGCTCAGAAAGGGTAAGCAACTTGCAACCCCAGTTTTCAGTCAAGTGAGGCTCAGAAAGGGTAAGCAACTTGCCCAAAGCCACACAGCAAAGAAAGGTCAGAGCAATAGAGGAGAGCCATGGTGGAGCCCAGAATGACATGGATGTAGGGGGAGAAGCACTCCAGTCTGTGCCTCCCCAAGCCCAAACTGGACCAAGGCCACAGCTGCTAAGCCTTGTCATCCCCTCGGCAAATGCTGAGTTCCCAGAGCCATGGAATCGGCCCCACCACAAGCCACGATCTCACTGTATTTTCATGCTCCTTTGAGGAGCACGGGCAGGAGCTTCTCTCCCTCAGGCTCCAAGTCTTCATGCCTGGGAAGCCTGAGAACCACGCTGGCATCCTGTCCTGCTGTTTGTTCTTCCAAAGGGGATGGGTAGGACATGATGCCAGTGTGGGTGGCTTGGGTAGTTGGAATAGGGGACTTGGGGCTCTAGGAGGGAGAAGGGGCCCAGGATTATACGAGAACAAAGTAAAGCTGTCCTAGACTTGCCATTAGGGTGAGACTTACGGGACCATTCTTCCCTGGTCCCAGGAAGCAGGGACTGCACAGAAACACAGGGACTTAGTCACCACGACATGGAAAGCCGCAGCAACCCTCAGAGGGAGAACTCTAAGTCTTCCAGGCTGGCCGTTGGCTCCGGGGCTCCTGGCTGTGGACCGGGGCAGGAGGCAGACACTTGGACACAAGCAAAATCACATCGATCAAGGACTGGCCAGAACCTCATTTAATCTCCATCATCACTCAGAAACAGGTTGTCTCTACTCCAATTTACAGAGGAGAAAACTGAGCTTCACCTCCACCTTCCAAAGCCGTTTGTCCACGTGTTCAGTCACGTAGCAAGTCACTGGCAGAACTTGAATCTCAACTCTTGCCCAAAAAACTCCATGCCCAGTGCTCCTGCCCAAGATATCATGAGCCTTGCCCCCCCCCCACCAGATATCACAGCAAGGCCCTGGGGAAACTGAGGCACAATGGGACAACTTGAGTTTGGGCCTTGGATGTCAACTTGAACTTGGATGTCAATCCTGATTCTGTCTCTTACTGGCTGTGTTACTACACGCTTTGAGCTCCAGTTTTCTCATCTTTAAAATGGGCATAATGATGGCACCTCACATTGGAGGGGTAAATGAGACAACAGCACTTGGCACATGACATACATATGTTATCACATGAGATAATCGTACACTAGAATAGTTGATATCATTAATAGCCTCTCCTGGGTATCGGGGCCTACAGAGTCCTGCCCCCTGACAAGCATGGCCAGTAGAGGGGTCCACAGTGGGAGCCAAGGTGCACAGCTGCTGGTCTATTTCCTGGCACTCCTGTTTTCAGGTGGGAGGGACCTGAGAGTCACTTCTGACAGTCCTCCCTCCATTGCCCACAAGCCAAGGGAGCTGAACCTCTGACTTAGAAGGGAACCCAAATGCCCAGACAGTTTCTATGTGAATCACCTGTGGATTTATGAAAATGCAGATTCGGGCTGGGCGTGGTGGCTCATGCCTGTAATCCCAGCACTTTGGGAGGCCGAGGTGGGTGGATCATGAGGTCAGGAGTTTGAGACCAGCCTGGCCAGCATGGTGAAACCCCATCTCTACTAAAAATACAAAAAATTAGCTGGGCATGGTGGCATGCACCTGTAATCCTAGCTACTTGGGAGGCTGAGGCCTCCCAAGAATTGCTTGAACCTGGGAGGCGAAGGTTGCAGTGAGTCGAGATCGTGCCACTGCACTCCAGCCTAGGTGACAGAGCAAGACTCCATCTCAAAAAAAAAAAGAAAAGAAAAAGAAAAGAAAATGCAGATTCGGATTTATTATATAAAAATTCAGCTTCGGATTTATAGAGGGGCTCCAGATGCTGCCTCTCTGACAAGCTCCCAGATGACGCTGCTGCTGCTAGTTCAGACCACACCTTGAGGGGCGAGGCTAGGCCATCGTCTCTAGAATCTGAACAGCCTGCAGCGATGGGACCCACTCCCTTGTGAGGCAGCCAGACACCTAGCTCCGTGTGTCCATCTGCTACTCAGTGCTGTCTCAGTGGGGGCTGTGATCACCTCCTACTTTGTGGCCCCCATCAGAGGCTGGTCAGCCAGTTTGCAATGGCTCCTAGTGGCTGGCGTGGGAGTTGCCGGGAACTGAAAGCAGGTTTGCAGGATTGTAGGTAGCGGGGGCACTGGGCGGGGCAGAGGGTGAGGCAGAGCAAAGGGGTCATTGCCTGCTTTGGGGCTGCACAGGAGATATGAGGTCATTAATTCCATCATTATAAACTGCAAGCCTCCCTTCCTCTAGATGAAACCCTCATCCCCTAAGGATCCTACTAAACTCAAACTTGGCCCCCCAAAGATGGGGCCACTGGAAGCATCTTGAATTATACTTCCTTCTTGGTCCCCACCTTCAAATGGGCAGACAGGGAGCTCACGGCACCTGCTGTATGGTTTGGTTGTTTCTCTGATGTGGGTGGCGAGGGTCAGGCAGGCCACATGGGCTGATACCCTGATCCTGTCACTGGGGAGTGGGTCCCTGGCTTACGGACACAGTCTACCCCCATCCCGTGTCCCTGAGTCCTCACTTGGGAAGCAGGACCGGGGACGCCCCCAGCCCTGAATCGAACACACTGACGTGTGCTAAGTCCCTGTCCCTCTCTGGAGCTCAGTTTCCCCATCCGTACCTGGCAGGGGGAGGAGGTTAGACTGGGGCAGAGGTGCTGAAAACCTAGCTGAGCTTCAGAAGCCACTGGACAGCTTGTTAAAAATAAAGATTCCAGGTCCCTGACTCTGGGACTTCTGATTTTGTAAGCCCCAGAGTGGGTTGGGGGTCTGTATTTTCCCAAGTCTCCTGGCTGATGTGATGTACCTCCAGAGCTGGGACACATGCTGAATGGATCGAAAGGCCAAAAACATCCATGATATGGTTCGATTTATTCAGTCCTAAGATAAGTATCCGTAGGCTGGAAAATGTACCAGACCCTACCATTTTCATCCTTGACTTGTTGCTTTTGCCCTTCTGTAAGCTCCCAGAGGGCTGGGGCTGAGCCCTCTGCCACCATTAACAACAAGGATCATCAAAGCTAAGTGCAGTGAGCGCCTACTGCATGCCAGGCCCTGTGCTGAGGGTTTGCTGTGCAGCATTTCATGTACTCCTCAGAGCAATCCTCTGAGTTAGATACTTTGAGGAAACTGAGGCTCAGAGAGCTTAAGTAACTTCCTCAAGGTCACTCAGCTAATAAGGGGCAGAATTAGAACTGGAAGTCTAGCCAGGTGCAGTGGCTCATGCCTATAATCCCAGCACTTTGGGAGGCCGAGGCGGGCGGATTGCCTGAGCTCAGGATTTCAAGACCAGCCTGGGTAACATGGTGAAACCCCATCTCTATTAAAAATACAAAAATTGCCAGGCATGGTGGTGGGCGCCTGTAGTCCCAGCTACTCGGGAGGCTGAGGCACGAGAGTCGCTTGAACCCAGGAGGCGGAGGTTGCAGTGAGGCTGGGATCGCGCCACTGCACTCCAGCCTGGGCAACAGAGCCAGACTCTGACTCCAAAAATAAAAATAAAAAATAAAGAACTGGAACTCTAGTCCAGAGTCCTTGCCCATAACTACATGCCATACTGCCTCTTAGGGCATGTTGTGGGACTACTGGCCTTTGAGGCCAGGTCTGCATGGCTCTGAGGCTAAGGTGTGGACACCACACTACCCAGCCTGGCAGAGAAGTGGCTGGTTGTGAGGGTCTCACTGTCCACCTCGAAAGCCCGTGGCTGAGTGAGGTCTCTGTCTCTTCAGGTGCGTACCCAGCTGTGCCCGACACCATGTACCTGCCCCTGGCCACCTCCCCGATGCCCGCTGGGAGTACCCCTGGTGTTGGATGGCTGTGGCTGCTGCCGGGTATGTGCACGGCGGCTGGGGGAGCCCTGCGACCAACTCCACGTCTGCGACGCCAGCCAGGGCCTGGTCTGCCAGCCCGGGGCAGGACCCGGTGGCCGGGGGGCCCTGTGCCTCTGTAAGCAGGTTTGCAGGACTGAGTGGGGGTGGGTGTGAGCGGGAGGTCAAGGCCGTGGTGTCCTGGATCAAAGTGCAGCCCTCCTCTCTGTACCTCCTTGGGTGCTCACTTCAGGTATCCCGTCCATTCCAGCTGAACTTGGTGTCCCAAAGCCCACTCCCCACTCCCTCCTCTCCCTTCTTGGCCTCTGCTTAAACCATCTCACTACCCCAATAACCTTTCCCCATCCCTACCTGTCCAAATCATTGCCAACTTTCAAAGCCAAGTTCAAACAGCTTCTCCCCTGAGAAGCCCTCCCAGATTCTTCAAACCAGATGCCACCACTCCCTTCTCAGGATCCTTACAACACTTTGGGGAAAATAAAAGTGCAACCTTTTAGGGCATAACATGTGTCCAGAACTGTGCTAAGCACTTACTACACAAGTCACATCATCCTCACAATAACCCTATGATGGGAAGTACTTTCAGACCTATTTTATGAAGGAGGAAACAGGTTCACCAGCATTAAGGGACATGCTTCATGTCACACGGCACGGGACCAGATCCAACGGGCTCTAAGGAATATTTTATTCTGTCTTCTCCCATAGTGGGGGCCCTCGGAGCACTGCTGGGATCCTGGGTTTGCCATGTATTCAGCAGTCACCCGAGCATGTGACATTCCTCACCACTCTTCTAGGCCTTGGTATTCTCTGATGCTTTGGGGCAGGGCTTTGCAAGCTGGCTCCAGTGACTGGGTGCCAGAGAATTAGTTGTTGTGGGAGGGCTGTCCTGTGCATGGTAAGACTTCTAGCAGCATCCCTGAACTCCACCCACTGTATGCCAGCAGCACGCCCCATCCCCCAAGTCATGACAGTCTGTCTTCAGACAGTGCCAAATTTCCCCAGGGGGCAAAATCTCCAGTTGGGAACCATCACTTTAGAGAAATGCAAAGAGGCAAGAGATTGTTCTTCTTTTTTCTTTTTTAATAATAAGCCTTGTAGAACAATTTACCTCTTTCATCTATGTGCATGTCACACTTTTATAAAAATAAGAACGAAAGAGAGAGAGAGAGAAGCTCATGAATCATTGATAATGAATTCATCTGTAGGAAAAGCCTTGTTAAAAAACAACAGGCCAGGCACAGTGGCTCATGCCTATAATCCTATCAGTTTGGGAGACTGAGGCGGGACGACCACTTGAGCCCAGGAGTTCTAGTCCAGCCTTGGCAACATAGTAAGATCCTCTCTCCATCAAAAAAAAAAAAAAAAAAAAAAAAAAAAATTAGCTGGGTGTGGTGGCACATGCCTGTGGTCCCAGCTACTTGAGAGGCTGAGGTGAGAGGCTCGCTTGAGCCTGGGTGTTTGAGGCTGCAGTGAGCCGTGGTTGCGCCACTACATTCCAGCCCGGGCAACAGACCAAACCCTATCTCCAAAAAAAAAAAAAAAAAAGTAATAACTCCATGTGAAATGCTTTATTTACAAGTATTGTAAGGATAAGGAGGGTGATTCGTTACACAGACTGAGGGATGATTGCTTATGAAATGTATCTGAAGAACAATTGAGATAAGTAACACTTCGCTTACAAAGCTGTTATTTACATTTGCTGTGACACGTGTAAACAGCACCCACAGAGTTTATTTTACACTTGCACAGCCCTTACCATGTGTAAGACACTGAGGGTTTCACAAATATAAACTCATTTAATCTCACAACCACATGAGGTAGGTACCCTTCTCTTATAAATGGAAAAAAGGGGTACAGAGAGGCTAAGCAATTCGCCCAAGGTCACACAGCTCATAAGCGGCAGAGCTGAGATTTGAACTCAGGGAGCTGGCTCCACAAGCTCCATTGCTCAACTGCCTGACATGCAGCAGTTGATTAGTACATAGGCTGTGATTGTTAATAACTGTATTAAGGGATTTTTCTTATTCCATCTTAATTCAGACTTCAAACACCTGCAGGCCAAAGGTGTACTTGGGTCCCTGGTCCTTCCTGCAACTTCCCACCTTGGTCTGTCAACATGATGGGTGCTCAACAGTGTTTAATGATTAAAACTGAATTTAGAGGCCAGGAACTGGTGAACCCCAAAGAGTCCAGCTAAGACATCACAAAGGCTCAGTCTAGGGCTTTGCAGGGAACATGCTGCCAAAAACCTCTCCTATCACTTACTCGTTGAACGCTCTTCTCTAAGGGCCAACTCTGAGCTGTGAGATGTGCTGCAGATTCACCATCGTGGTAACAGCGCATCCAGTGCCGGGATCCTGATCTTCCGCCCCCCAGAATGGCCTCCCCAGTCTGTTGAGAGCACCTCCATCCTTCTCATGGCTCAGACTCAAGACCTGGGAGTCGTTCTAGAGGTCTCTCTCTCTCTCTCTCTTTTTTTTTTTTTTTTTTTGAGATGGAGTCTCACTCTTTCACCCAGGCTGGTGTGCAGTGGCAGGATCTCAGCTCACTGTAAACCCCATCTCTTGCGTTCAAGCGATTCTCACGCCTCAGCCTCCCAAGTAGCTGGGATTACAGACACACACCACCATGCCTCGCTAATTTTTGTATTTTAGTATTTCAGTAGAGACGGGGTTTCACCATGTTGGCCAGGCTGGTCTGGAACTCCTGACCTCAAGTGATCCACCCGCCTCGGCCTCCCTAAGTGCTGGGATTATAGGTATGAGCCACCACAGCCGGCCTAGACATCTCTCTTTTCTCACCTCCCACATACCACCCACCAGCAAATTCATCGTGTATTTCCAGCATCCGACACTCCCATCCCTTCTGGTCTGAGCCCCGTCATCATTGGCCTGGATTTTGCAGTAGCCCCATAATCATCTCCCTCCTTCTGTCCTTGCCCCTGGTCTATTCACAACACAGCAGTCAGAGAGCTCCTGGGAAGTCATAAGCCAGATCACCTCCCTCCTCTGCCCCAAGCCTTCTGGTGGCTTCCCATCTCAGAGGAAAAGCCAAAGTCCCCACAGTGGCCTACAAGGCCCCACAGGATCTTGTTCATGCTTCCTCTCTGACCTCATCTCCTCCTGCTCTCTGCTCCAGCCACATTGGCCCCTTGCTGTTCCTTAAATACCCCAGGCACACTCCTGCCTCAGGGCCTTTGCACTGGCTCTTCCCTCTACCAGCATTATTTCTCAGCAAGGCCTTCCCTGCTGGAGGATTAGGTGAGCTAGAGGACTTACAGCATTTTGCCCCAAGCCTGGCACATAGCAGATGCTACGTGGAAGCATAACCCACTCCCGTTTATTGAGCATCTGCTATGTGCCAGGCTTGGGGCAAAATGCTGTAAGTCCCCTAGCTCATCTAATCCCCCAGCAGCCCTGTGAGCCGGGTACCAAGGCTCAGAGAGGCAAAATAACTTGCCCCAGGCCCCACAAGTGGGAGCCAGAGTTGGAACCTAAGTATGTGTGGTTTTGGTTCTGAAACCCCTGCGTGTGTACAGACCTACTGGAAGGTTTTCTCAGAAGATCTGGGAGAACCTGTTTGCTAATGAGTCCTTTCCCCAGACGTAGCTCAGTGGCCACCCAGGTCTCACACACACGCTGTTTCCCGTCTCACTTCCTGAGCAGCTCACACACTTCTCCAGTGCTCTTACTTCATTCTGTCTTGGAGATGATGCCCTCACACCCGTCCCCCTTTCCCAAGCCCATGAGTCCCTCGAGGCAGGAACTGTCCTCTTTCTGTCTGGGAGCACAGTGGTTGGCACACAGGCGGGAAACAGTAAATACCTCTGGAATGATAAGGAGTAGGGCTATTTTATCAGGGTCTCTCATGTGCCAAGGCTTATGCCAGCTATTCACTCAGGGGGCATTCCTGCAGTGCTGTGTGTCGCACCTAGGCTCTGAGCCCACCGGAGGGTGCAGAGACGCACACTGGCCACCCCAGCCCTCAAGGAGTTCATGTCCAGTGGAGGAAGTGGCAATAACGCCCATATCTTGAGGGCTTCATTGAAAGAGTGTTCCCTGAGCACCTAGGCCATGCCTAGCACTGTGTGCTAGCGGGTACAGACATGTCATCCCATGGAACCTGAAGGTACAATTACTGAGCTCATCATTGCTGTCGTTCAGGCCACTCAGAGAAGTTAAGTAACTTACTCAAAGACACATAGCCAGCAAGTTAAGCCCTGACCTGACAGTGATGACTACAGCACAAGTGGACAACGACTTTGTTGCATGAAATCTCAGTGTGTATAGAATACTTAAACGTTATTAATATATAGTAACTATACTAATGATAATAACAGAGTAGCTAGGACCTATGGAAGGTCTCTTTTATGTTGTGATCATTACGCCTATCATTCCGAGTAGTCTCTACCACCCTGGAAAATAAGTACCATTATATCCCAGCTTGCAAATGTGGAAACTGAGGCAAGAAGAAGTGAAATCACTTGGCCCAGGTTCACAGCTAAGAAAGGGCAGAGTTTGGGGGGTCAATCCAGGCCTGTCTTCTTGCAATCCCTGTGCCGGGATCCAGGGTGCCCCAGCAGGCTGGTGGAGGGCTGGGGAGAAGTGCATATCCTGGGCTGGAGTCCTGGGCAGGGCCCAGCTACTGTGAGGCCACTGCCTCAGGCAGCGGGATCTGGGCAGCTCTGCAGAGAGGGCTGTGCCGCTTTGCGGGTCACCGATGGGGGTGCGGTTTTTCCTCCGCAGTGGCAGAGGACGACAGCAGCTGTGAGGTGAACGGCCGCCTGTATCGGGAGGGGGAGACCTTCCAGCCCCACTGCAGCATCCGCTGCCGCTGCGAGGACGGCGGCTTCACCTGCGTGCCGCTGTGCAGCGAGGACGTGCGGCTGCCCAGCTGGGACTGCCCCCACCCCAGGAGGGTCGAGGTCCTGGGCAAGTGCTGCCCTGAGTGGGTGTGCGGCCAAGGAGGGGGACTGGGGACCCAGCCCCTTCCAGCCCAAGGTGAGCGCAGCGGTGGTCCAGGTCAGGGCGGGACTGCCTGGAGGCGCCAAGGGCCACCTGGGGGGTGGGGTGGGGCGCGGCTTCCTGGGTACCAGGACCCAGCGACACATCAGAAGCTGGGAGGGGCGGAGGCTGAGGAGGGAGATAAGAAAGAGGAGTGGAGGGCCGGGCTCTGTGGTTCACCCCTGTAATCCCAGTACGTTGGGAGGCCAAGACGGGCGGATCACCTGAGGTTAGGAGTTCGAAACCAGCCTGGCTAACATGGGAAAACCCCGTCTCTACTAAAAATTCAAAAATTAGCCTAGCATGGTGGTGGGCACCGTAGTCCCAGCTACTTGGGAGGCTGAGGCAGGAGAATCGCTTGAACCCGGGAGGCAGAGGTTGCAGTGAGCCCAGATCACACCACTGCACTCCAGCCTGGCCGACAAGCGCGAAACTTCATCTCAAAAAGAGGAAAAAAGAAAGAGGAGTGGAGGGTCACCAGGCCTCCCTCTTTAAAACCAATAAACAAAAAGCCACTGCCTTTGAGATGTGTAATTTAAAACCATAAATAATTAAAAATAAAAACTGGGTGACAGAGCCGGGAGAGGAAAGGTGGGTTAGGGTATGTGAACCAAATTCTCACATTTCAGAGATATAATAGAGCTAAGCTCTTAGAATATATAATATTACCGTATTTATAATATATTGATACATATTAATATATTTAGTAATTTATTATTATTTGGGCTTACTAAAAAAGGAACTCAAAACTGAACGAGGCAAAGTGGCTGCTCTGGAATGTGGGCCGGGGGTGGGCTAGAGATGGAGAAAAGACAGTTACCTCCCACCGTCCCACTATAAATCTTCAATTTTAGAGATTTTTGTTGTTGCTGTGTTGCTTTTTGAAAATTATCACATGAATGTGACTTTCTAAAAAAGGCAACTGAAAAGAGGAGGATTGATTTCATAAATGCTGCTGCCACCCACAAGAGGTAGTCACGTGTTATGGGTCAGGTGCACGGCATCTGCAACAGCCCCGCCATCCCCTTTTTGCTGTGTGACTCTGAGAAAGTTGCTTAACTTCTCTGTGTCTCAGTTTCTCCAGCTGTAAAATGGGGACAATAAGAGCATCCACTTCATAGCGTTGTGAGAACTACTTGAGTTTGTTCAAGTCAAGCAGCTGTAGCAGTGCCTGGCACATGGTACTATATCAGAGGTAGCCGTTATTATCCCTGTGATGGAATATGATATATCCATTTAAATACATAGGAAAACACCAGTGAGTTCACCTTATGGATAAAAGCAGGATAAGAAGGTGTATTTCCAACTCGATCTCAACTAAGTGTGTCCCTATGCACGTATACGGGTATATCTACTCATACACATGCATACACAGCACACACATGTGGGTAGAAATCAGGGTTTCTCAACCTCAGCACTAGTGACAATTGGGGCAAGTAATTATTTGTTGGGGGGCTTTTCCTGTGCACTGCGGGGTGCTTAGCAGCATCCCTGACTTCTACTCACTAGATACCAGCAGCATCCCCCCAGTTGTGATGACCAAAACTGTCTCCAGATGTTGCCAAACCTTTCCTGGGAGGCAAAATTACCCTAGTTGAGGACTTCTAGTGTAAGACTAGAAGGAAGGACACCAAAATACTCACAGAGGGAGGCTTGGAGCAGAGAAAAAGCTAGACCATGGTGAACCTGCCATCTTGTTCCTGGCACAAGAATCCTGGAATCTTTAGCATCCTTGCCACCGGGCCAAAGCACCACTCCACACAGGCTGGGCACCCCCTGCCTGTAAAATGCTGTTTATCCAAAGAGACGAGAAAACCATGGTTCACTGAGGGACCATCGTGACCAGCACACTCTGGTTGCCAAACAACTAATATTTATAGAAATCTTACAAGTACCAGGTACTGTGCTAGGCACTTCATGCCCATTATTTTATTCAATGCCATCCACTGTTAAGAAATTTACATAACAAGAAACTGAGATGCAGAGAGGCTGAGCCATTTGACCAAGATTGCCGTGGCCGCTGGTAGGTGGGTTGATTGAGCTGCTGAGCCCTGGCTGCTCAGTGCTAACTCTTGTTCTTTCCCCCCTAGGACCCCAGTTTTCTGGCCTTGTCTCTTCCCTGCCCCCTGGTGTCCCCTGCCCAGAATGGAGCACGGCCTGGGGATCCTGCTCGACCACCTGTGGGCTGGGCATGGCCACCCGGGTGTCCAACCAGAACCGCTTCTGCCGACTGGAGACCCAGCGCCGCCTGTGCCTGTCCAGGCCCTGCCCACCCTCCAGGGGTCGCAGTCCACAAAACAGTGCCTTCTAGAGCCGGGCTGGGAATGGGGACACGGTGTCCACCATCCCCAGCTGGTGGCCGTGTGCCTGGGCCCTGGGCTGATGGAAGATGGTCCGTGCCCAGGCCCTTGGCTGCAGGCAACACTTTAGCTTGGGTCCACCATGCAGAACACCAATATTAACACGCTGCCTGGTCTGTCTGGATCCTGAGGTACAGCAGAGGTGCAAGACCTAGTCCCCTTTCCTCTAACTCACTGCCTAGGAGGCTGGCCAAGGTGTCCAGGGTCCTCTAGCCCACTCCCTGCCTACACACACAGCCTATATCAAACATGCACACAGGCGAGCTTTCTCTCCGACTTCCCCTGGGCAAGAGATGGGACAAGCATTCCCTTAATATTGAGGCTGCAGCAGGTACTGGGCTGGACTGGCCATTTTTCTGGGGGTAGGATGAAGAGAAGGCACACAGAGATTCTGGATCTCCTGCTGCCTTTTCTGGAGTTTGTAAAATTGTTCCTGAATACAAGCCTATGCGTGATCTTGTGTGTCAGGCCTGTGTTTTCTGAGAAAGCCCTCCCATTATCCGGGGCAGAATTCAGGGGCGGAGTTCTCTGTGAACCTCACAAGGTGAAATCACATGGTCTTAAAGAAAGCCAGAAGACAGGCCTTCGAGTGATCCAAGAAACCCAATTCGTATTAATAATAATTAACTTATTTATTTATTTTTTTTTTGAGATGGAGTTTTGCTCTTGTTGCCCAGGCTGGAGCTGGAGTACAATAGCACGATCTCGACTCACTGCAGCCTCCCAGGTTCAAGTGATTCTCCTGCCTCAAGATTCCTGAGTAGCTGGGATTATAGGCACATGCCACCATGCTCGGCTTTTTTTTTTTTTTTAAATATATTTTTAGTAGAGATGGGGTTTAGCCATGTTGGTCAGGCTGGTCTCGAACTCCTGACCTCAAGTGATCCGCCCGCCGCCTCGGCCTCCCAAAGTGCTGGGATTACAGGCGTGAGCTACTGCACCCAGCCAATAATTAACATTTCTTGAGCGCCTGCTATGTGCTAGGCACTAGCACTTTATACAGACCAGTGCTTCCCAGCGTTTTTGACCAGAGAAGAGCAGGGAGAATGAAGGCTGCCTCCCAGGGACTGGGGAGCATAGCCTGAAATCAACTAACCCAAGGGTGAAATTGTTCGAAGTCTCATGTTTTATTGTTTACAAACAAAACAAAACAAAAAACAAAAACAAAAACAAAACACCCAACACCAAATACATAAATTTTACATTTTCCTCCATGGTCTACCTGTGTTTGTTTAAAAAGTAAAACTGTATTTCCATTAGGATCCAAGCAGGAAATTAGAAAACACTCTTGGTATTTAAACAGGGATTTCTTCTTATTAAACTAATTTTATTAAGGTATAATTTACCCATAGTTAAATATACAGATTTTAAGCATATGGTTTAACGAGTCTTCATAAACGTACACGCTCATGTAACCAACTCCTCAATCAAGGTATAAAACATTTTCATCATCTCAGGGAGTTCCCTCTGACTCCCTCCCAGTTATCCCTCTGCTCCCCAAGGCAACCACTGCTCTGATTTCTATCACCATAGGTGAGCTTTCGTGTTCTTGAACTTCTCATTAATACAACCATACAGCAGGTACTCTATAATGAATGACGTCTTTCACTCAACATAATAAAATAAAAGAAATTTAATGAGAGGACTTAGTCACCCATCTGAGAGGCCAAGTAGGGGACCGTGTGATGCAAGAGGAGAAATTCAACACCAGACCAGCTCTCGGGGTGGAGGGGCAGAGGGAGGGCAGAGCCCAGAGCTGGCACCAGCAGGCAGAGGATGAGGACCTGGCAAGGCTGTCTGCTGGGAGCTGCAGCCGCTAAGGAGACACAGCCTCGTAGACCTAACAGACAGTAGATGGAGGTGGGGAGACCTGCCCTGGCTTCTGCCTGCTGCTATCCCCCAGTTTCCAGTTATGCCTCCCATGAGTCAAACCTGCTGGGAAGGTGGAAGAAAGGGGAGCCTGGGAGATGCAGGACAAGGAAGGGCAGGAGGGTTCTGAGAATGAGGGCAATTCCCAGACACAGTGTTTGTAAATTACCCACCCCAGGTACGGTTGCTGGTCACAGAGGCCCATGCTGCCCAGCCCCCAACACTTATCTCAGGTATCACCCCCTCCAGAAACCTTAGTTTGAGAATCACATGCTGAGTTTGAGCCATGTAACCTTCACAGAGCCCCTGCATGGCAAATATAACTAACTCCAGCTCAGGGATAAGGAAACACCCGGGAAAGTGAGCTGTCTAAAAGCTGGTCTACAGCTGGGGTGGGATGCTAGTCTAACCTGAGTTTATCTGACTCTTGAGAATGGTTGTTGGTCTCTCACAGATTGAGAATTTCCATGGGTCTGGTTCTGCAAGGATAAACCCTAAACACATTTCCAGGCAAAATTCTGATAACATTCCCCAAAACAGGGAGAACACGGACAAGAATGAGGAATGTGCACCGAGGGACTCCCATACATAAGGCTCTCTCTGCCAAGCACTCTGTCCACACCACTGCACGTCATCCTTGGGACATTCCTAAAGGAAAGTGCCACTAATACTCCCTGTTTAGAGATGAGTAAACTGAGACCCAGAGTGATTAACAAGTTGCCCTGGAGTCATGGAGCTGGGACTCAGGCCCATGACCTCACAGCTGAGCCGCCACTGTGCAGTGGTAGAGTGAGTAGGCTCAGCCAACCTGCCCAGGTGTGCATCCTGGCTCTGCTATTTCCTAGTGCTGTCATCTTAGGCAAAGTACTTAACCTCCTTGTGCCTCAGTTTCCCCTTCTTTAAAATGGGGATAATGGCAATACTCAACACAGAGGATTGTTGAAAGTGTTACGTGATTTACAAAAAAACTTAGGGCCGGGTGCAGTGGCTCACACCTGTAATCCCAGCACTTTGGGAGGCCAAGACGGGCAGATCACTTGAGGTCAGGAGTTCGAGACCAGCCTGGCCAACACATCAAAACCCCGTCTCTACTAAAAATACAAAAATTAACTGGGTGTGATAGCACACACCTGTAATCCCAGCTACTCAGGAGGCTGAGGCACGAGAATTGCTTGAACCGGGGAGACAGAGGTTGTAGTGAGCCGAGATCGCACCACTGCACTCCAGCCTGGTGGACAGAGCAAGACTCTGTCTCATTAAATAAATAAATAAATAAATAAATAAATAAATAAATAAATATTGGAGGCCGAAAGATTGAGGGTCATGATCAACTCAGTATACCACTGGAAGCTATATGAGTAAGCAGCAGACTATTTCTCATAAATGCAGAATGTTGGCAAACTGACAAACTGTTTCTGCCATCCAGAAGGAATGCTGAGGGCAGTCACGCTCCAAGCATAGTGTTTCTTGTGATTAGGCATAATTGAAGCCTGTTAGTAACAATATGAATCTGTGATCAATCAACCAGCTAACCAGTCATTACCTCCTCCTCCCTGCTCATTCTACCCAATAAATAGGAAGGGCTGTGGAAGCTCAGGGGCTGCCTTTGCTCACTAGAAGCAGGGAGTTCTCTTCTTCTTCCCCTGGCCCTTTCCTTTACAACAGTTTCTTTTGTCTTAAGTTTTCATTTCTAAATTCATCCCCTCGTTCAGTCCTGTAATGAAGTCTCAGGCAGTAACAGTAGTAACTGCTGTAATGACGGTCTCAAGTAGTAACAGTAATAACTGTCATAGTGACAGTCTCAAGTAGTAATTGTGGTAGTCTGCAACAAAATAAAATAAAATAAAATAAAATAAATTTTAGCAACCGTTATCTTAACTCTTGGTGCTTTAGTTTTTTGATCTGTAAAATGGGAATAAATAGTAGTGCCCACCCCACAGGATGGCTGTATAAAGTGAGTACCCGGCTGTGTGCAGTGGCAAGCACGCCTGTAATCCCAGCACTTTGGGAGGCCGAGGCGGGCGGATCACCTGAGGTCAGGAGTTCGAGACCAGCCTGGCCAACAAGGTGAAACCCCATCTCTACTAAAAATACAAAAATTAGCCAGGCGTGGTGGCACGCACCTGTAATCCCAGCTACTTGGAAGGCTGAGGCATGAGAATCACTTGAACCCAGGAGGTGGAGGTTGCAGTGAGCCAAGATCATGCCACTGCACCCCAGTCTCGGCAACAGAGCAAGACTCTGCCAAAAAAAAAAAAAATAGTGAGTATCCACTCCGCAGGGGTATTGTGAGTATTAGGAAGGTAATTCCTCCATGTTCTTCAACTGAAGCTATTATTATCATCCTGCCTGCAATTCTTGGCAAGTATTGTGAAGGCAAAGACTGGGAATCCTCTTGTTTGTGGAGAAGAGGAAACATGTGTCGGGGGCAAAGTCACAGGGGCAAACCAGGTTTACCCTCTCTGAAGCTCTCACGGCCACAGGTGCCCAGGCCTGGCCATTCCTCCATGGGAAGCTTCTGCACTCACTTCCTCAGTGCTGGCCTGGGTCTGCGGGGCAAGCTGAGTGTCCCGGGGCAGAATGCTTTCTGGAGAGGCCTCCGCTACCAGCTGTGGCTGAAGGACCTGGCACAGGGCCTGTTCCTGGGGCCCTTGGCACACCATCCTCCTCCAGCCGAGAGCCGTAAGGAAGAAGTTTCCCTAGTGAAGGGCATCAACAGGCCCCAGGAGGTCCTCCTGTCTGCCAGGACACCCGTGGTCCTCCCCATCCTAACTAGTTACAATTAAAATGAATCTAGCAAACATAGACAGCCAGGCCCTCCCACGCCCTGCTCTGGGATCCAGGAACAACGACGGCGCCCAGGGGAGCCCACACACTTAAGGGGAGAAGCTTACAGTCTCACTGCTTATTGAGCAGCTACTGTGTTCTTGATGCTTTTGTAAACCAGAAAGTGTCTGAGACAGGTCTCAATCAGTTTAGACATTTATTTTTCCAAGGTTAAGGACATGCCCAGTAGAGAGGTCTGTGCCTTTCTCTAAAGATGACTTTGAGGGCTTCAGTATTTAAAGGGGAAAGCAGGCTGGAGGGGAAAGAAGGAGGGTCTGGAAATCCACATATTGCAAGAGAAAAAGAGCAGGTAGGGAAATTATGTATTCAATCATGTATTCGTCTCACGCTCTGTAACTTTACATAAGATAAGGTGAACACAGAGTGGCTACTCGTGGAGATACCTGGCCTTTTATCTGTGGCTCTCTGCTTAGGAACAAAGGAAAGGCAGCTTGTTGCATGACTCAACTTTCAGCTTAGTTTTTTCCTTTTGGCAGAGTGAATTGGGGTTTTCATTTTCCTTTCACACTTTCTATACCTTCTCTTATTGAAAATGAGGTGGTTGCTGTGATCTGCATTTTACAGATGAGAAGCTGAGGCTTGAAGAATAGAATCACCACTCACCATCCAGGATGGGAAGTCAGAACCAGCTGAACCAGCAGCTGGCCCAGCCTCTCTCTCTCTCTCTCTGTTTCTCTCTCTCTCTTCTATCTCTCTATGTTTCTCTCTCTCACCGTTTCTCTCTTCTGTCTCTCTCTCTCTCATCCTCTCTCCTCCTCTCTTTCCATTTTGTTTCTCTTTTCCTTGCCTTTCTTTTTCTTCTTTCTTGAATTTTTAATGAAGTATAAAAAGTATACAAGGCCAGGCACGGTGGCTCATGCCTGTAATCCCAGTACTTTGGGAGGTTGAGGCGGGTGGATCGCGTGAGCTCAGGAGCTCGAGACCAGCCTGGGTAACGTAGTGAAACCCCCTCTACAAAAAATACCAAAGCCGGGCATGGTGGCACATGCCCGTAGTCCAAGCTACACTGGAGGCTGAGGTGGGAGGATGGCCTCCCAGGAGGCGGAGGTTGCAGTGAGCCGAGATTGCATCGCTGCATCTAGCCTGGGTGACAAGAGTGAGACCCTGTCTCAGAAAAAACAAAACAAAAAAAAAAAAAACAAGTATACAAATAAAAGTGTTCAGTTAGTCCAGTTTTCACAAATGAGCACACCCATGCAATCAGTACCTGGGTCAACAGCAGGACCATGCATTGCCTGCACCTCCAAAATCCACCTTGGACTCCCTCTCTTCACTACCCACAAGATAATCACTATCCTGACTTCTAACAGATAGATCCATTGTACCTGACCAGAGGCAGCAGCCATCACCTGGAGACTTGTTAGAAATGCCCCATCCCAGACCTACAGAAGCTCTGGGAGTAGGGCCCAGAAATCTATTTTAACAAACCTCCCATCTCGTTAAAATCAGACACAGCTCCAGCTCGGGGGAGGACAGCAGTGATGTGCTGCTGCCTCCTTGTGGCATTTCCATGCATGAACAGCCGAGAGGCCACCTGCCAGGAGGAGGCTGTCTTCAAGGGGCAACTCCAACAGCCTCCCTGAGAGGTACCCCTCGACTTTCTGCCTAGGAAAGGGGAGGCGACCAATGGCCACCATGTGTCATGTGCTAACGAAAAGGCCACCTGCCTCTCCATGGCTAAAATGTGGTCTAGGGTCTGAGGTGCATTCTCAGCCATCTGATTCTCAAGAATTCATCTTTTTTCACTTCCACTGACATGAATTATGACATCAGGGAGAACCCAAGGGCAGAAGTAGGGGCCAAGTCCTCTTCGTCACCTCCAGGTTGGCTGACAAACTTGGTTGCAAGTGGCCCCATCACACTGGCCTGGTCCTTATCTATGGCCCCTTTGTCAGAGGCGTTAGACCAGAGCAACTCCATTTTGAGTAGGGGCTGGGTAAAATAAGGCTGAGTCCTACTGGGCTGCATTGCCAGACAATGAGGCATTCTAAGTCACAGGATGAGATGGGAGGTCGGCACAAGATACAGGTCATAAAGACCTTGTTGATAAAACAGGCTGCAGAAGCTGGCCAAAACCCACCCAAACCAAGATGGCGACGAGAGTGACCTCTGGTCGTCCTCACTGCCGCACTCCTACCAGCGCCATGAGAGTTTACAAATGCCATGCCAATGTCAGGAAGTTACACTCTATGGTCTAAAAAGGGGACACATGAATAATCCACCTCTTGTTTAGCATGTCATCAAGAAATAACCTTAAAAATGGGCAACCAGCAGCCCTGAGGGCTCTTCTGTCTATGGAGTAGCCATTCTTTATTCCTTTACTTTCTTAATAAACTTGCTTTCTCTTTGTGGACTTGCCTTAAATTCTTTCTTGCAGGAGATCCAAGAACACTCTCTTGGGGTCTGGATCAGGACCCCTTTCTGGTCACACCTCCACTGCCCAATGCCCCCTCACCACTGGCTTTCATGAAAAAGGTTTTAACGTCTTCGCTGGGCCAGGTCTTTTCATCCAGTCTCTGTTGGATGGCCAATAACCTAACGTGAACCTCTTCAGCAGCTTCTCCCCTGCCCTGAAGCCAGCAGGGTTGGGACACAGGTGACTGACTTGACTCCCTCTACCCTCTCAACCCCCTCACCACCACTCACCTCAAGGACACACCCTCCAGGTCCACTAACCCCCCTGCCTCTCTCAGTCTCTGAGACATCTCACTGCAGTCCCACTCCCCTGCCTTCCTCTCTTGACCCCTGCTCTGTGGCCATCTGACTAAAACCCAGAGTTTGAGAACCTGGTGGTATCACCGCTTACTCCAGATGGCTGATGATCTTTATGTTCTGGATCAGGTCTCAATCCAGACCCCAAGAGAGGGTTCTTGGAGCTCGCACAAGAAATAACTCAGGGTGAGTCCATAAAGTGAAAGTGAGTTTATTAAGAAAGTAAAGGAATAAAGAATGGCTACTCTAAGTCACAGGATTCTAAGTCACAGGATGAGATAGGAGGTCAGCACAAGATACAGATCATAAAGACCTTGTGGTAAGACAGGTTGCAATCAAGAAGTCGGCTAAATCAGAACCTGGTGGCAGAAACTGGTGCTGCGCTGCCTACTCCAGATGGCTGATGTGGCATCTGTGGAATGCAAAGTCTCCCTGAGTCTTTTCCCCACGTCAGGAAGATTGCTTAAGTATCAGACTGCAGTTGCCAGAATAAATCTAAATTTATTTTAAATGTTCATGTCAACAGTCATATTTGTAATGTTTTTTTCCTTAAAAAACATGTTGTACATATGGATGTTCGTCATTGCTATTTATACCTTTATGCCTGTCTTTATTAGCTAGGGTAAACCAGATCCCAGTAATAAATAAACCCGAAATCCAGTGGCATACCAAGGGACCAGGGGAGGTGGTGGTGTTACAGGAAGGGGGTCCCAATCCAGACCCCAAGAGAGGGATCTGGATCTTGGAACTCGCGTAAGAAAGAACTCAAGGCGAGTCCATAAAGTGAAAGTGAATTTATTAAGAAAGCAAAGGAATAATGCTCCATAGACAGAGCAGCCCCGAGGGCTGCTGGTTGCCTATTTTTATGGTTATTTCTTGATGATATGCTCAACAAGGGATAGATTATTAATGCCTCCCCTTTTTAGACCATATAGGGTAACTTCCTGACGTTGCCATGGCATTTGTAAACTCTCATGGCGCTGGTGAGAGTCTAGCAGTGAGGACGACCAGCGGTCACTCTCGAGGCCATTTTGATTTTGGTGGGTTTTAGCCGGCTTCTTTATTGCAACCTGTTTTATCAGCAAGGTCTTTATGACTTGTATCTTGTGCCAACGTCCTATCTCATCCTGTGACTTAGAATGCCTTAACCATCTGAGAATGAAGCCCAGCAGGTCTCAGCCTCATTTTACCCAGCCCCTATTCAAGATGGAATCACTCTGGTTCAAATGCTTCTAACAGTGGGAGTTTTCTCCCTGGTGAGAAGGAATATTTTAACATTGGCAATGTTTACAATTGCTGGCATGTGGTGATAATAAAAAGCAGATTGACTTTTAGACCTTTTCATTATTGTTTTAAAATTCTGTACAGACAATGTACCCCTTTATCACCTGCATCCACTTCCACTACCACCAGCGCCATTGGAACGTCACTGCCAAAATGCTTACTAGCCAAAGCACAAAGTCTATGTGTGTTACGTAACATTCCCTATGGGTGCTTCTGCTTGGTGGGCTCCCCCACATGGTGATCCAGGGACTCAGGATCCTTCGTCTAGGGCTCCTCCTTCCTCTCTCCTTCTCCCAATCATCTGCATCCAGTAAGGCCTGACTAGGTCAGGGAGGAAGCCCAGACAATCAATTCATGGAGAGCCGGAGCCAGGAAGTTGCACACAGAACTTCTGCTCTTGTCTCATTGGTTAAAACTCAGTCACATGGCACACCCAACTGCAAGGGAGGCTGGGAAATGTAGTCTATCTACATTTCATGTGCTATCACAAACATCCATCAGTCTTTGCCACAATGTCTTAAATATTTCACAATAAAGAAATGTTAAATGTCAGTGTTAGACAAGAATGTGGATAAACTACCTTCTTTCTCTAGTATAGGAATTTTACCATGGGACAGATAGTCATGGTTCAGTCATGAAACAAATGATCTCAAATTTTATACTGTCCCAGTGACCAGAATGCTGAGTTCACAGAGCTTTCCACTGCCTCTTTCTCCTACTCAGATGATTTCCCTTCTATCTGAGCACATGCCTAGACTACATTTCCCAGTCTCCTTTGCAGCTAGGTGTGGCCATGTGACTCAATCTTTACCAATAAAATATGAAGGGAAGTGACATATGCCACTTCCTGACCTGAGCATTACAAGTTTGTGTGCCTGCTTCGAGTTCTTTCCCCTTCCCATTGGCTGCAACCCTCTGTGCCCAGCTTCCACTGTGCAGACAGGAATAGTATCCTGGGGCAGTGCAGTGATTCTCAAACTTGCAGAATCACTTGGAGGGCCTGTAAAGACACAGATGGCTGGGCCCCACAACTAAAGTTCCTGATTCGCTAGGCCCAGGATAGGGCTGGAGAACTGACATTTCTAACAAGTTCCCAGGTGCTGTTGAAGCTGCCAGTCCAAGGACCACCCTGGAAACCACTGTCCTAAGGAATGATGGAGTGCACTATGAAGAAACCTGGGTCTCTGAGTGGCCCCCTGGATCATAGCTGCCTTGACAACTTGGCAGCGCAGTTGAAAAAGAAGTAAACTTTTGTCTTCTTTAAGTCATTGCACTGCTGGGCATCTTTGTTACAGCAGCTTAACCTTTAACCACACTAACAGAGTTGGGATTCTGTCACTTGCAACCAAGAGTCCTGACCAATACAGACTCGAAGCTTAACTTCAGTAAGTTCCGCCACTAAGAGAGTTTGCTTCTTTTTTCCTGCTTATCCCAAACCCACAGTTTTTTCATCTTACCTTAGTATTGACCAGGATTCCGGAAGGAGATATGCACATGCACCAAGCCCTAGGAAGGAACTGGAAGGTGGAGAATATTCCACTATGCCACAATCTTTTCAAACATTAACATTATTATCATCTCAACTACTTGCCTGAGTCCCTTGAACACAGGCCCAGCTCTGAAATGTAGTTGCCATGGTGTCTGGAAACAGCCCAGACACCCACTACTCATTGGTGGGTACCTCTTGTGCTGTTTTCCTGGCTCTAGGTGAACATTCACACCGTGCAGGTAAAGAAGGGTGCAAATGAAGGTTATGGGGACTCGTGTGGCTCAAGCTCTACCTTGGAATGTGTGGCTCAGAGCCCTGGGGATCAAGCTTGGCAGTGGGAGAGGAGGTGGGGGGAAGGTTCCGTGGCCCTGAGAGAAGAGGACTCACAACATCTTCAGGGCTCTGTTTCCTGAGGTTAATGGGCCCTCAGCAAAGCACTTAGAGGGTGTTTCTGTGTTTCTCTTGCCTACTCCTCCGCCATGTATAGGTGGGCCACAATGGGGTCCATGTAGAATAGTGTTTTTCCTATGGTCATTTAGCAAGTCTGGGGCAGAGTCCATTTGAGAACCAGGCCTCCTGTCTCCCAGCCCAGGGATTTAAAAAATTATCCCATCCTAGTATGGAAAGCAGCCATGTCCCAAACTGGAATGTGGGCTCTGGCCTTTGGAGGACCAGAGAGAGCCTAGCAATGGCCTCTTCCACGTCCTGAAGAAAGTCCTGCAGGGGGTGGGCACAGTGACTCACGCCTGTAATTCCAGCACTTTGGGAGGCTGAGGCGGTTGGATTGCTTGAGCTTAGGAGTTCGAGACCAGCCTGGGCAACATGGCGAAACCCCATCTCTACAAACAATACAAAAATTAGCCAGGCATGGTGGCTTGTGCCTGTAGTCCCAGCTACTTGGGGGGCTGAGGTGGGAGGATAGCTTGAGCCCAGGAGGCAGAGGTTGCAGAGCCAAGATCGCACCATTGCACTCCAGTGTGGGTGACAGAGTGAGACCCCTGTCTCCAAAAAAAAAAAAGGTCCTGCAGGCATGATATGGTGGTATTTGACACCTCTTGTCCGTCCTTGGTTTTGGGGCTTTAGCTGTAAATCTGAGACAATAGGAAAAGTCCCATTTAAGAGTCTCTTACATGTGTGTCATTTAACTTAATCCTCATGACAGCCTTATATGGGAAGTGTATTAAAGAGGGTAATGCTAGTTGCTATAGCGAACAGCCCCCAAGATCTAGTGGCTTAACACAATAGCAGTTTATCTCTTACCTAATATTGCAAGGCAGGTATTTGTTCCTGGTTGGAGAGATTTCCTTTACGTGGTGATCCGGGTGACTTCCATGTTGCAGCTTTGCCATCCTGCAGGGCTTTGGGTTCTCTGCATCTAGACAGACAGGGATGGAGAAGCTCACCTACTTCCTCGAGGCCCTGCCTGGAAGTGACACTCACCACTCCTGCTCACATTCCATTGGTGGAGACTAGTCACATGGTCACACCTAGATGCCAAGGATGCTGGGAAATGTAGTCTCCAGTGGGGCACATGTCTTCCAGAGACAATTCCACACTATGGAGTCTTTTCCAGAGTTAGTGCACAAAGTCTTCTTTACTAATCTGTTTAACCAGCTTGCCAGGCTAACCAGCGCTCTCCATGCTCTCTGAATGCAACGCTACTGCCCCAGGCATACTGAATGCTTATGGCTAGTAAGCCATTCCCTAGGCCCCTGGTCACCTTTGGCTCTTGGCCGTAGAACAGCATGCTTGCCAACAGTCTGCTGGGTCTGTTCCCAAATCAGTTTGCACAAAGCACACTTAATATTGTAACAATGTAACTGAATTAGATATTCCATAAACTGATGAAATATGAGTGCAAAAGGAAGAGATTTGTTTTTCTGAAAACTGAATGAAGACTGGTTGCTAAAAAGAATACTGTCAAATTAGGTGTGGAAGAAACAACTACAAAACATCTAGAAAAAAAAACCCACAAGAATCTAGAGGGATTCTGCACTCCAGTTGCCATACAAATGTCTGCAGGTCCTTGCCCCACTTTAAAGAAACCAGAATTGGCCAGGGACGGTGGCTCATGCCTGCAATCCCAGCACTTTGAGAGGAATTACAGGTATGAGCCACTGTGCCCAGCCCCTGCAGGACTTTCTTCAGGACATTATACCAGCTGTCCTTCCCTCAAAAGCCTCCTTAGCCTATATAAAGCGAAGATTATGAATAAATGTTAAGGGCAGGTTTCTGGAACCAGACAGCCTGTATTTGAATCAAGCAATCCTCCTGCCTCAGACTGTCAAGTATCTGGGACAATAGGCTCACACCATGGCACCTGGCTTGAAATTTCAACTTAATTCAATTTTAATTAATTTAACTATAAATGGCCACATATGGTTACTGGCTAAGGCATTGGGTAGGGAAGCTCTGTGTTACACTAACATTAGCACATGTATTTCTTCACGTCTCAGGCTCTTTCTTTGCCTTGACTCTTTCTAGCCCATGATGTCTTGTGAAATGCAAGTCCTGCCCCCGTTGATTCAGACAGACAGCTCTTGATTCCAACATATTATGCTGACTGGGAAAGGGAGGGGTGGTCCTTGGCAGGAGGAAAAGGGACAGGCCTCTGTCTGTAGCAACTGGGCTCAAATTGCCATATGGCAGCAACTGCCACCTGTAACAGTGCCATGCTAAGCTCCTCACTGGCAGGGAAGGGCTGCTGTCAAGAGCAAGAGCTCAGCAGCTGGTTCCCCCTCTCCTTGGAATTGTGACTTTGAAAAAAATCTCTGCATACTTCTGAGCCTCAATTTCCCCATCTATAGGGTGGAATTAACAATGCCTACTGTTGTTCTGAGGATTAAATGAAGTGAGGCCTGCTTTGTGCTTGGATCATACTAACTACTCAATCAATGTTCTCATTTACTGTAACTCTCAGAGTCACCTTCCACTCAGACCAAATAAACAGCAGGGGAAAAAATAGGGTGGGATGGACAGAGATAAAATGTTCTTTTAAAAAGTGTTTTATTGGCCAGGCACAGTGGCTCACACCTGTAATCCCAGCACTTTGGGAGGCCAAGGAGGGTGGATCACCTGAAGTCAGGTTTTTGAGATCAGCCTGGCCAACATGGTGAAACCCCATCTCTACTCACAATACAAAAAAAATTAGCTGTGCATGGTGGTGTGTGGCTGTAGTCCCAGCTACTCAGGAGGCTGAGGCAGGAGAATCGCTTGAATCCAGGAGGCAGGGTTACAGTGAGCCGAGATCGTGCCATTGCACTCCAGCCTGGGCAACAAGAACAAAACTCCATCTCAAAAAAAAAAAAAAAAGTGTTTTATTGTGAAAATTCTCAAATACACATGAAAGTAGAGAGAATGGTTTAGCAAACCTCTATACTCCTATCACTTAGATTTTCAAATCTAAAACAAACCACAGTAAAGGTTTTTTTGTTTTGTTTCTGTTTGTTGAGGCAGGGTCTCACACTGTCACCCAGGCTGAAGTGCAGTGGCTGATGGACCGACCTCCCCAGGCTCAAGTGGTGTGATCATGGCTCACTGAAGCCTCGACCTCCCAGGCTCAAGTAATCCTCCCACCTCAGCCTCCCGAGTAGCTGGGACTACAGGCGTGCACCACCATGCCAGCTAATTTTTTTGTATTTTTTGTAGAGACAAGGTTTCGTCATGTGACCCAAGCTGGTCTTGAGTTCCTGGGTTCAAGTGATCTACCCACCTCAGCCTCCCAAAGTGCTGGGATTACAGGCATGAGCCACCACACTCGGCCCAGAGTAAGGGTTTTAATAACTCCATTAACTCAGAGATATGGATCCTCATGAGGCTGAAGAACAAACTCTCAATGGCTCCAAGGAAATGGTCACAAACACATGTTAGGACCTCTCTGAGCAGCCCTGCCTAAAACCCATCAGAGACAGAGTCTTGTTCAGACAGTTGTCATTTGTCCCCCAAATAATATCCTCATCGGCCTGGGAGCAGTGGTTTCCCCCACTGGGTGTGGCTATGTGTTTTTCTGGTGATACTCAAGATTCCATCTCTCTGGGTCCCCCAAACCGTATGTTTTGTCTTTCAGTGCCCAGAAAATTATGAGAGACCCCAAACTCCTACCAGTAACGTTGCTTAAATTAGCAAGAGACAGCTTTTAATTTCTTGTAACCCAGATCCCTAAATGACAGTCAGGCTACAGAAAAGCCACAGCGGCCACCTCTAAGGAGCTGGCACCTACTGTCCCCTGAGGTTAAAATAATCCATTCTTTCAGGAGAGAGACAAGAGAGAGATGTTATTAGGGAACGTGCCAGGTCTTCTGGCTTTCTGGAAAATTACTGGGCTATAGTCTAACTATTAAAAATCAATCCCTTAAGATCCCAGTAGCCCTGGGGAATAGGCAGTGTGGAAAAGGGCAAAGAAGAAATTAATTGGGTGGAGGACAGTACTAACATTTGCTGGGCATACTCTGTGCTGAGCAGTTCTTCATACACTCCATTTAATCCTCATGGGAACACTGTCAGGCAGACATTCCTAGCCCCAGGTCACAGACAAGGAAACTGAGGCTCAGAGAGGTGAAGTTACTTGCCCAAGACACAACCAAGGTCTGGCTAACTCTAACACCCATGTTCTTCTTTGCCACTGCCCTACCCTGTGTGGCCTTAGGTGAGTCTCTCTCTCTCCTTCTGAGCATCAGTTTCCTCTCCCTGAGATGGGAATGGCTTGCCTGGCTCACAAAGCCTTCGGAAGGATCTAGACTCCTAAGTGCTTAGAAGCATGCCCAGCACCCAGCCTGGGACTGGGATTGCCTTTTTTGTCATCCTCAAAGCTGACAACCTTGGAGCTCTGAAAGAAGAAAATCCAAGGCCCCGCTGAGGGACGCGGGTGTGCCTCTGGGGCGATGGGACAGAGGAAAATCACTGGGTTCCCTCAGGTCTCCAAAGGAGGAAGGAGGGGAGGAGGCAGAGGGAGGTAAGCTGAAGGGGGAGGTGCCTCGGGTGTTGCTGTTTTTGGTGACTGCTCAGCTGACAGCTTTCCAACCTAAGAAACACACATACACAAAGTCTAACCTCCTCTGGCTTAAAATAGAGCCACTGAACCAAAAATGCCAAGCACAGGGCAGAGTCATCTGCCTGACGGAGCCAGACAGCTCCCCCATGGCCCCAGTAACATCCACCCCCAGTGGGCACACCTGACCAAGCGCCTCTCAGCTGCGCATCATGGGGCCCTCACAACAGTGGGCAAGCAAAGCCAGCCACGGATCCTCGGCCCCATCCCGGAGACAAGGCAAGTGAGAGCCAGAGAGGCGATGGGAGGGGGATAAAGCCAGCAGCATCTGGCCTGACAAGGATCATGACCTGGGGAACCAGACAGCCCTGAGTTCAATCCTGGCTCAGCCACAGCCTGGCTGGGAGGACTTGGCAGGTTAAGTATCTCTTGGCAGGTTAAGTGCCTCTGTGTCCTGGGCTGTAAGGTGAGAGTCCTGTGAGTGATGTCTGTGATTATGCCTCGCACAGGCAGAGTGTTTGGCCCTGCCCCTGCTTCTGGAAAAAGAATTTTCGGCATCTGCACACAGACAGTTGTGAAAAAGGAGGAGAAGCAGCTACTGGCTAAGGGGCACCTGGATAGTGACACAAAACAGCTTCTATAATCCTCTACATGGTCCTATGGGGTGAGGGTCATTACTACCCCCGTTTCTCAGATGAGAAAACCAAGGCACAGGGAAGTACAAGTGTTCTGTTTATGGACACCTAGTGGTATGGTTTGGCTCTGTGTTTCCACCCAAATTGCATCTCCAATTGTAATCCCTGCATGTTGAAGGAAGGACTTGGTAGGAAGTGATTGACTTATGGAGGCAGTTTTCCCCATGCTGTTCTGGTGATGGTGAGTGAGTTCTCACGAGATCTGATGGTTTAAAAGTGTTTGGCAGTCCCCCTCCTCTCTCTCTCTCCCGCTGCTATGTAAGACATAGCTTGCTTCCCTTTGGTCTCTGCCATGATTGTAAGTTTCCTGAGGCCTCCTCAGGCATGTGGAACTGTGAGTCAATGAAACCTCTTTCCTTCATAAATTACCCAGTCTCAGGTAGTTCTTCATGGCGGTGTGACAACAGACTAATACACCCAGCTAGGAAGTGGAGGAGCTGGAATTCAAACCCAGGTCTTATTGACTCCAGCTGTGTCCACAACCATGCCCTCATTAACTCTCCCCTGAGTGGGCCCTGCCCTTCCCCTAAGATCAGGCCATTCCCCACATCCCACTGTCTCCACAAACTCTTTTCGGGCTCTTGTTGGGCTGTGGGTCCTTGGAGTCCCACTCACTCCGACTCTGAGACTTCAGCCCAGGTTTCTGCTCCTCTGAAGTCTGAGCAGAAATCGGAATATTAAACTTACTGATGCTGTTGCTAAAAATCAGGCTGAGGTAGTGGCACCAGCACGCTGCTTCCGGCCCACTGAGCTTCATCCTGCTTCTCGGGAGAAGAAGGGGTCCAGGCCCTCTCTACCAGGTACTGGGGCCCAATTCTGCCTGGGAACTGAGTCGGACAGGCACTAGGTTGGACATCCCTACAGGCCCGGGCATCTGCTCACTTGTGATATCTGTAACAGTGGCTCACACTTCTAGACAAATCCTCAGGGCCAAGCTCAGCTCTCCGGCTCCACATCTACTGGTTCATTTAATCCTCACACCCACTGTATTAGTTCCCTGTTGCCACTGCAGTAAGTTATTACAAACTTAGTGGCTTAAGGCAAATGTATTATCTTCTAGTTCTGTAGGGTGGAGGGCTACACAGGTCTCACTGGGCTCAAATCAAGGTATTGGCAGGACTGAGTTCCTTTCTAGAGGCTTCCATATGGAAGTATGTCCTCCTCTGGGACCTGGAGGGCCTAGGCGGCAGGCTGGGCCTCAGGGGCTTAACATACGTCAGCGACTTAATACAACAGAAGCTCAAAACTGGGGCTCCTGATTGGGGGTTGGGGGACGACCTTGCAATGTGTCATTCAGCCCCAGGTTTTTCCCACCTTGTGGGCTCCCTCTCTTCTAAAGACTTTAGCTCTCTGCATTCAGCCGTCTGGTGGGGGAAAGAGATGGAGCACGTGTAGGGCAAGGTTTTATGGGCCAGGCCTGGAAGTGGCATATGTCACTTCTGCCCATGTTCCATGAGCTAAAGCTTGGTCACATAGACCCTGCTAAGTGCAAGAAAGGCTGGGCAATGTGGCCAGCTGGGCGCCCAACTCCACCTCCCTGGTGCATCCCGGATCCCCTCATTTCTCTCCATCTTCACACATTTGGACTACACTAGCCTTCGAACTGGCCTCCACTCCTAGCCACCATCCCTTTTCCCCATGACAGCCAGGGGCTCTTTAAAAAATATGAATCAGATCATCGTGGTGGTGTTGCGTGTGTGTTTGTTTGCCTGTGTTTGTAATACAGCCTTTCCATGGCTTTCAATAAACCCACATAAGGGCTTGTAAGACCCTGTGTGAACTTGCCCCTTTGCCTTCCTTCTGCTCCCCCAAAGTATCTGCCCCCCAGTTCTCTGGGCTCCAGCGACACTGGCTCCTCTGCTATTCTGGCTGCCAAGTCATGCTCAGTTCTGTTTTAAGCACCACCTTAGATGGTGGGGTTCACCTTCCCCAAGAAACTATCCCTTTTCCTTCTTTCTCACTCTTGTCTTAAATTAGTTTCTTGTTTGTTAGCTGGCCCTCCTCACTAGGATATCACTTTTACTTACAACAGGAATGTTGTTTGCACCAGTAGGTGCTTGGTAAATATTTGTCAGAGGATTGACTGACTGAATGAAAGAAGGAAGGAAGGAAGGAGAGAAGGAAGGGAAGAAGAGATGAAGGGAGGAAGGGAGGAAGGGAGGGAAGGGAGGGAGGGAGGAAGGAAGGACAGAAGGAAGGGAAGAAGAAAGGAAGGGAGGAAGGAAGGGAAGGAGGGAGGAAGGGAGGGAGGGAGGAAGGATGGGAGGGAAGAAGGGAGGGAGGGAGGAAGGGAGGGAGGGATGGGGAAAGGAATGAAAGGAAGGGAGGAAGGAAGGAAGGAAAGGAGGGAGGGAGGGAGGAAGGGAGGAAGGAAGGAATGAAAGGAAGGGAGGAAGGGAGGGGAGGGGGGAGGGGAGGGAGGGAGAAAGGAAGAAAGCAAGGAAGGAAGGAAGGAGGGAAGGAAGGAAGACTGGCACGAGGTCACAACATGAGTTAGTGGCGGGAACAGGACTTCTGCAGGCCCGGGGTTTGGGCCTTTGCTTCAGATCTCACTATTCACAGACACATGAACCCCGGGCAGGCGAGTGGGAGGCGGACAGGGGAGCGGCTCTTCCGGCCCCCACCCGTGGCGATCCCAGCCTCCAGGTTCCCGGCAGTCGCCCCGCCTCGCCCGTCACAACCCTGCCGCGTGGGGCCGGGGTTGGAGGGGGCGGAGCGCGCGGTCCGGGCACACGGAGCAGGTTGGGACCGCGGCGGGTACCGGGGCCGGGGCGCCATGCGGAGGCCGAGCGTGCGCGCGGCCGGGCTGGTCCTGTGCACCCTGTGTTACCTGCTGGTGGGCGCTGCTGTCTTCGACGCGCTCGAGTCCGAGGCGGAAAGCGGCCGCCGGCGACTGCTGGTCCAGAAGCGGGGCGCTCTCCGGAGGAAGTTCGGCTTCTCGGCCGAGGACTACCGCGAGCTGGAGCGCCTGGCGCGCCAGGCTGAGCCCCACCGCGCCGGCCGCCAGTGGAAGTTCCCCGGCTCCTTCTACTTCGCCATCACCGTCATCACTACCATCGGTGAGCCGCCCGGAGCCTCCCTCCGCGCCCGCTCCAGCCCCAGCTGTCCCGGGGCGCCTCTGGCTTTCGGTCCCACCTCTGCCCCCGCCCAGCTGAGCTACTTTGGACGGGTCATTTCGGCTCACCGAGCCTCCCTCATCTCCTTCGCCTCCCTCGTCTCCTTCGCCTCCCTTGTCTCCCTGGTCTCCTTTGCCCCCCTCTGCTGAATGGAGCTGTCAGCCCACGCAGGCAGGGACGGGAGGAATCAGTAAATCGAGTTTGCCAAAAGGCTGACCCAGGAGTGCTCAGAAAACGTCCAAGGGGCTTGGAGATAGATGAAGCGGGGCTGGGAGACCAAGTGGCTGGATTTGCTTTTCCTTGCCTGGTTGCCTCACACTTGCTGTGTGACCTTAGACGAGTTGCTCAACCTCTCTGAGCCAGAGTTTTCTCTTCTGTAAAATAGTATCGCTAATCGGCCTTATCTCAGGGCTGTGGTGAGAATTATTATTCAGGAGACAGACTATGCACAGACAAGGCCTGTGCTAAAACATGACACATACAGAGCACTACAAAGAAAAGATCATTTTTTAATTATTGCAATTGTTATTGTTACCCCATGAGAATGGGGACCCAGTCTGTCTTAGGGACTGCTGTATGACCCGTGCCTAGCATGCAGTAGATGATCAATAAATACTTGTTAAAGGAATGACTGATAACCACAGGCTCTGGACTCTGCCCTCAGGGATGCAGAGCAGTTCCTTTGGAGCATCTGGACCACCAGCTGTTGCCATGACTACCATCTGGCTGGTACCTGCTGAGCCTAAGCCTGGGGGAACAGGAAGGAGAGAAGTGGGCTCTGCAGGGCTCCAGGCTTGGTGCCGGCCACTCCCCAGGCTCCAGCTGTGAACGTCCCGGCACCCCCCCCCCGGGGCTTGGATCACCAGTCCGAAAGCCAGTGCCTTGGAGAAAGTTTCCCCATAATGCTCTTGCAAGTGAATATGAGCTGTGGTTTTTGCAGTGGAGTTAAAAGTATGAGTTCTGGAATCGCATAGACTGGAGTTCTGTTCTCATCTCTATTGCCACCTGCCTTCTCTGGCAATTGATTCCACCTGTCCAAGCCCTGGTTTCCCCAAAGGCAAAATGCAATTGTTCCTACCTCACTGGGTGACTGCCAGGTTTCAGTGAGGTCAAGCATGTGACATGCTTGGCACAGTGCCTGAAGCCAAGTAGGCACTATTCATTTGTAATAATTCATTATTTGCCAATGTGGCTCCAGCTCTTATTCAGCTCTTTTTGCCCCCTCCTGTCCACATGGACACCCCTGCTTCCTATCTTGGTACACCTGAGACCCTCCTGGTTACCGTGCCCACTGGTCTGGGATGCCATCAACTTGTTCTCTCTGCCTTTATCTACATTCTTTGGAGGCTTGCCATGTGGTTTTGGCCTCTTACCCTGGTTCTTTACCTCTGAGGTACGGAGGCTGATGTAAGAGACTCAAGTGGAAACAGGAGGAATTTTGCCTTTTCTGGCCACTTGGGGGCACCACCACCCTCTGTGGTCTAGTCCGCTTAAGCCAGCCTTGCAGAGAGCCAGGTGCCAGGCCCCAGGAATTTGGGCTTTGCTTGGATGGGAGAGAGGCACTGAAGCAATGGAGGGTGCTGGTTAATAGCTCAGGCCTGTGGAGGGTGCTGGTTAATAGCTCAGGCCCGTGGAGGGTGCTGGTTAATAGTTCAGGCCCATGGAGGGTGCTGGTTAATAGCTCAGGCCTGTGGAGGGTGCTGGTTAATAGCTCAGGCCTGTGGCCTTTGGGCAGTTTTGTCCCTCTGAACCTAGTTTTCTTATCTATAAAATGGGAATAACAACATGTCATATAGTCATTGGGAGGGTTAAATCTGATAATCCATGCAGAGTACATACATGGGTTAGTTACTGTCATTATTAGTTATTATCATTATTCATTTCACTCTCTGCCAAAACCTGGCACAGTCCCAAACAGCTGGAAGCCTTTTATTCCTAAAGAGACTCTTCTGTTTCTCACCAGCACCCCCTTCAGCTTGGTTTGATTCAATAAACTTTCATTGAGCTTCTGGTCTACATCAGGCTCTGTGCAGGACCTTGGTGATGGGGACTACACCACCATCGTCCCTGCCCTCAAAGAGCTCAAAGTCTAGTGATGAGCAGACCCCCTTTCTCCCAAAAGTAACAGAGAGGCAAAGTGATAGGGCTATGCAACAGAAATGTGGAAGCGGAGCCACAGGCCTTTAAATGTATGTAGTGCTGATATTCTGAATAAGTTATATATGCACACAGTACACACTTCACAGGGCACAAAAGGGTATGGAATGAAAAGGAATTCTCCCTCCCACCCTGTCTCTCAGCTCATAAATTCCTCTTCCTGGGTCAAATACAGTTGCCAGTTTCTTGTATGTCCTTCTGGATATATTCTCTGCCTATATATTCCTTTAACACACACACACATTGTATAGACATTATACACACAGTTTTGTCTCTTACTTTTTTTCACTTATAGAATATATGTTGATGTTTTTATGTCAGTCTCTAAAGAGCTGCGTCATCTTGTTTATAGAGTTTCTCAGCCTTGGAACTACTGACATTTGGGGCTGTGGGGACTGTCCTGTGCACTGCAAGATGTTTAGCAGTGTCCCTGGCCTCTACTCTCTAGATGCCAGTAGCACACAGCCATCCCCACTCCTCACCCCCATTTGTGACAACCAGAATGTCTCCAGATGTTGCCAAGTGTCCCCTCAAAGGCAAAACCACCCTCGATTGAGAACTGCTACTCTGTAGTATCCCATGGTTTGGATGGCACTATAATTTATTTAACCAGGCCCCTTTGGATGGACACTTACATTGTTTCTCATTTTCACTATGACTGACAATGCTGCAATGACGACCCAAGTGCACACATATTTTTGCTCATGTGTGTATATTGAAGGGCTAACTTCCTAACTGCGGAACTACCTTGGTCAAAGGATTTGTAGTTTTTACTTTTTGGCAGGTAGGGCCAATCTGTTAGAGGAGGCACATTCTTCTTGGCCTCCTGACTCTTCCTGGGGTACAGGCTCCTTTGAGAATACCATGAAAGCAACTGCTCCTCTTTCCAGGAAAAGACACACAATGAGATACCCATTCATTCCCCTGCAATGGCGCGGTGTTCCAGGACTCAAGATTGCCCAGTCGTGTTTAGATTCCCTATAGTAGTTGAAGGGACCCAGTAAGAATCGCCACGCCAGACAATCAGAACCAAAAGGTGTTCAGTGCGGGCAGGCTGAGCAGTGGAGGGGGAGGTAGTCAGGAGAAAAGGCATGTGGAGAGGACATGCTGACTGGGGAAGCAGCTCGGGGTGTAGCTGGAAAGTGGGGAAAGTTTTGCTTTTTTTTCATCAAGGCATAATTTACATACAGTAGAACTCACCATTTTCCTGTGTACACTCCTGACAGATGAATACCTGCCATGTAACTGCAGCCACGGTCAAGACGGAACATTGCCATCAACCCCCAAAATTCTACCATGCCTTCTGTAGTTAAGCCTGCCCCCAACCCCAGCTACTGGCAACCAACCACAGATCTGTTCTCTGTCGCCACAGTTTTGTCATTTCCAGAATGTCATTTATAGGGAACCATGCGGTCTGTAGGCTTTCGAGCTCGTCTTCCTCTACTCAGCTTAGACATTTGAGATCCATCCTTGGTTGCCGCAAGTTACAGGAGTTCATTCAGTTGCTGAAAAAAATTGCAGTGTTTGGATGCCCCACAGGCATTCCCCAGTCGAGGGACACTTGGGTTGTCTGCAGTTTGGGGTGATGAATTACCTAGTTAGGACTAGTATTTGGAGATGCCCTTCCAGCCCCGGGGACGGGGAGGGACACGCCGGGCAGGCAGGCTGCGGGCGGGACTGTTGTCAGCTGGAGCTGGGCGCTCACAGCCCTCCCCTCCGCTCTCCCTGCATAGGGTATGGCCACGCCGCACCGGGTACGGACTCCGGCAAGGTCTTCTGCATGTTCTATGCGCTCCTGGGCATCCCGCTGACGCTGGTCACTTTCCAGAGCCTGGGCGAACGGCTGAACGCGGTGGTGCGGCGCCTCCTGTTGGCGGCCAAGCGCTGCCTGTGCCTGCGGTGGACGTGCGTGTCCACGGAGAACCTGGTGGTGGCCGGGCTGCTGGCGTGTGCCGCCACCCTGGCCCTCGGGGCCGTCGCCTTCTCGCACTTCGAGGGCTGGACCTTCTTCCACGCCTACTACTACTGCTTCATCACCCTCACCACCATCGGCTTCGGCGACTTCGTGGCACTGCAGAGCGGCGAGGCGCTGCAGAAGAAGCTCCCCTACGTGGCCTTCAGCTTCCTCTACATCCTCCTGGGGCTCACGGTCATTGGCGCCTTCCTCAACCTGGTGGTCCTGCGCTTCCTCGCTGCCAGCGCCGACTGGCCCGAGCGCGCTGCCCGCCCCCCCAGCCCGTGCCGCCCGGGGGCGCCCGAGAGCCGTGGCCTCTGGCTGCCCCACCGCCTGGCCCGCTCCGTGGGCTCCGCCTCTGTCTCCTGCCACGTGCACAAGCTGGAGAGGTGCGCCCGCGACAACCTGGGCTTCTCGCCCCCCTCAAGCCCGGGGGTCGTGCGTGGCGGGCAGGCTCCCAGGCTTGGGGCCCGGCGGAAGTCCATCTGACAACCCCACCCAGGCCAGGGTCGAATCTGGAATGGGAGGGTCTGGCTTCAGCTATCAGGACACCCTCCCCAGGGATTGGAGACGGATGACGGGCCCCTAGGCGGTCTTCTGCCACGAGCAGTTTCTCATTACTGTCTGTGGCTAAGTCCCCTCCCTCCTTTCCAAAAACATATTACAGTCACACCATAAGCACAAACCAGGCTCCAGGGTCACCCTGTAGGAGCAAATTCCTTGTAGTCCAAATTGTATGAGGGCGTGGCCACATCAGCACTTAGGAGAGGCTCTGCACAGGTCCACCTCAGAGCCGACCCTCCAGAGCAACTTTTCTGTTGTGAAGAGGCTGGTTTTCTGAGTAACGGTTGAAATGTGCAACTTTCAACACTGGAATCTTTGCTGCAATTAGTGAGGTCAGATGCTCACACTACGAGAAGCATGGGGAACAAAGGTGGACCAAATGGGACCGTGTACAGTCCAGTGTGGACAAGGGGGTCAATCTCTGTGCTAAACGATCTCATTCTCTGCCCAGTGTATAGAGTGGAATCAGCCCATGTGTGAATGATGGCCTCTTTCCCCCAGATGGCTGATGCTCTTTGTCCCTGGCCAGCCCCACTTCAGGATGAGGGAGGCCTTGCTGTCACCCACCCACCATGTCACTGGGGCCACTTGGACACAGCAGAATGCCATGGGACGAGCTCTCTTCCGGGTCCTGTCAATCACCAGCAATATGACCTTGGAGAATCGCATCCTCTCCCAGGGCCTCAGTTTCCACATCTGTAGAATGACAGGGTTCATCCAGAACCCTGCTCCCTCTTACGCATCTCTGGCAGGACTTTCTGGAACAGGCCCCTGCACCATAAGGGGGCAGAGACAAAGCCCGAGGTGTGGCATCCTGGCACCCCGTGGCACTCAGCCATTTCCCCTGGCTTCCCAGATAGGGCTGTCTCAACACAAAGCATGAACGAGCCAGGTTAGAAAAGCCAAAAACTTTAATTTCAACATGAGCTACATGGTCATGAACACAATGCAACGCGACCCCACTCCAACCCAAGGGCCCCAGAAACCCTCCCTCCCTAAAGGCCTGGGCGGCTCCTGCTCCAAGAGAGGGAATGAGGGAAAGGTAGGTGGATGGAGAGAGGCCCCCAGCCTAAGGACCCGGGCTCCTGCCTTCCCACCACCCGTCCAGGAAGCAGTCATAAAGTGAAAGGGCTCCAGAGGTGATGCCCACAGCCCTGGGCTCGGCTCCATTCTGACCTCCCTGAAGCGCTGGGTTAGACGGGCACCATCAGCCCACATCACAGGCTCGGCGTCGGGTGAGCTTGTGGACGCTAATGCTTTCTGTCCACTCTGAGGTGCTGCTCCAGATGTGGGGCCCTCCCAGAGGGCCTCGGAGACACCATAGGGGAACAGGGAGAGGGGCTCGGTCCCTGGGCCTGACAGCGCTGCTGCTCAATAAATAAATGCAGGTGACCTTGCCTGACGCAACAGCTGTGCCTCCAGAGGGGGTGGGACTCGGTACTGTTTCTGACACGGAAATGCACCCAGGAGCTCCTGGCTGAAGGGAATTGGCTTGTGAAGTACATAACCACCCCCTAAGCCACCTGCTCCACCTCTGGGTGTAAAAGAGTGAGCTCTGGGCTGTTGGAGAACCGAGTTCCAGTCCTGCCCACCCACTAACACAGTGGGACCTCAGGCGAGCACTTTCCCCTCCCAGGACCTCAGCTCCCTGCTTTGAAATGGGGATGACGGCACAGGCCACCACCTACTCCCCAGGGGCTCTTGTGAGGGCCGAAGGGCACACTCGAGGTAAAAGCATTCTGAAAACAAAGTCTGAAAAGCACAACAGGAAGGCCAGGTCTCACTGCATCTGAAGGTTTGGGGAGGACTTGCCTGAAATGAGGCGCCCACAGCTGCTCCCATTCCCTCACTGCCCCAGGCAGGAGCTGGTGTTTCCTAACTCTCCCTCCAGTTGGTTCTGAAGAGGCTATGGCCCCTTACAAGGGCCCTCCACCCAGGCATCAAGGTCTAGACCCAATCCTGTGTACCCTCAGTCAGCTGGGCCAGCCCCCCAGGAGAGCTGAGTCTCCCTGGCAACCCTCTCCCCCAGACCCAGGCCCAGAGAAGTCACTGTTTTATAGAGATGGAGCCCAGTAGGGCTGTGCAGCCCAGGGCTTCGAGGCCAGGAATCCTTGTCCCAGCAGACATGCACTGGAGCAACGGTCTCCTGTCGCCTGAAGAACAATGGAGCCCCTAGTTCTTCCCCCTTTGCGCCCTTGCTGAGGGGTCTTGTGTGAGTCACTTCCTGTTTCTGGGCCTCAGTTTCCCAACCTCTCAGATGGGCTACAGCTTGTCCTGCCCATCTTTTGGGGGCCATTAGGCTTCAAAGAAAGAAGGGAGGAGGAGGTATGGGCAGTGGCAGCCCCACCTCATACTGCCCTGGCTCCGGCTCAGCCTCTATTGGGAGGAGGGGACCCAGGCTGGGGGTGCCACTGAACACACAGGTGACTCCAGGGGTGGCTTTTCCCCCAAGCTGGGTCTTGATTTCCTTGTCTGTAAAATGGAAATGGACTAATGGTCCCAAAGGCCCTTCCCCTTTGCTATGCAAAGGGGGTTCTGGAGAAGGAGAGTGGAGATGGCTCCTTCCCGTGGTATCCTGCATGTGATCTTGGCCCAGAGATTGAAAACAGTCATCCCCTGGAGACCCCAGCCCCCTAGTGGCCCCTAGTGCCAGCCTCTCTGCTCCTCTTCAAACAGTGCAGCCTGAGTCAGCAAGGGGCCAGGCAATAGCGGGGACAGGATGGGCTTGAAGCTTCTCCGAAGCTAATGATGAAAATGTCACTCCCCTCCCCAAACCCCCATCCCTTGGTGAGGACAGACCGTAGTTCCCACACCCAATGGTCACAGCCCCTGGGAAGGGGCACATGCTCACGATGACACAAAGAAACAGGGCTCCAGCCCCCAGCTGCTCCACCCCTCCAGGAGGTGAGCGGGATTTCACAGAACAAACAAGAAAATCATTGAGGGGGCCCTCACTGACCACCCCCAGGTGTTGTTATTGCTTCGGAGCTCTCTCTCTCTTTATAAAGGCTGTGCAGACACCAGGGGAAGGGCTCAGGCTGTCAGGGCCAAGCCCCTGCTCCCTCTGGTTGGGACAGCCAGGCTCTGCCCTGTTTTTGAAAAGCTACCCCTGAACAACCACAGCGGTGATGGCTGGAGAGAGAAGGCGCTCTCCTGGCTCAAAATATTCCAATGGTAAGTAATAAACGAACAGCAGAGAAATCACACTGGTTAGAAAAACAAACAGGCAAGGGGCCAATTCTGTGCCTTGAATGCGAATCCCTCCAGAGCCCTGCTCCTTCCGCCCCCAGCCTTGGGATTCCACCCACCGAGGTCCCAGGAAACTCTGAAGACCTCCTGGGTAAAGGGGGCGTCTCCATCTCCCCTTCCCAGTGCAGGGTAAGCAGCTCTGTGGAGGTGATATACATTGACCAGAACTTTAAAGAATACCCAGGGCTTCCACAGGCTAAGGGAAGGGAAGAATTTCCGGGTGGAAGGAGTTGCCTGGTGGGACTGGGACCGGGACCGGGACCAGGAACAGGGTGGGACCAAAGGCAGCCTGGGTGTCCTCAGGAGAAAACAACACCCTCTAATGGAGACCAGGCCCCCTCTGCCAAGGTCCTACAACCCTTAGGAGTCCCTCATAAAGAAAGTCAGTACCAAGAATAATAAATCAGAACAGCCGAGTATAACAGGCAGCTCCAGCTATAACCCTACGGGGACAAGGGAAGGAAGGGGGCGGAGGAGGAGGGGCTGGCCTCCTGTGAGCCAGGCTGCCCCATCTAGGCCCAGGCCAGCGAGGAGACAGTGGTCTCCTGGAATGTACTTGAGGCTCCTCTCCACCCCCGGTCCTGGGACTCTGTAAGGACTACGCATGAGCTAAGAACAGGCCCCAGGGCTTGGAGCACTAACTCTACCTAGCTAACCTGGACTACGCCCTACACAGCAGGGACTAGGTAAAGAGTGGCAGGCTTCTGGGTGCCTCCCAGGGGAGGTGGCAGAAATGTGCTTCTATAAAGAGGGGCCAGCCTCCATCCTCCCTTGCATGCAAAAGGGCTCCCGCAGGCCCCAGGGAGGGCTGGGCTGGGAAGGCAGCTACCCAGGCCTGCTGGAAAAGGAATCTCCCAGTTCTTACACTCACGCCTCTTCACTTTTCTCTCCTACCGCCATCTTTCCTTCAGCCAAGGTAATTGAGGCCGGGGCAGTGGGTTCTGCCCTTAGTATAGGATGTTTTTTTTAAAAAGACTAAAATAGGGGGGCTCTATTTGCCTCCCCAGCCCCCTGGCCTGGAGGCAGGGGGGGTAGACAAGATGACCATTGACCTCATGCAACAAGGAGGGGTTCTCCAATTTGAGAAACCCTTATCTTGGCACCACCAGTCCCAATCCCAACTTTCCTTAGCCTCCCCCTCCAATACAGCACCCCCAAATGCTCTCTAGGGTTGGGGTTCTGGAAACTCAGGTTCCACAGCTCCTCCACCAGAACACAGACGACAACATTCTTCCTAGTCCGCCAGCGGTTCCTAAACTAGCTTGTTGCAATCCCATGGAGCGAGGCACCTAGGGGTCTGTGCCAGGCCCCCGGCACCTCCTCCTTTCCTTTGGTCCCTGCTGAACCCCAATTCCTAGAGCCACCAGAAGAGGGGCAGGCAGGAGGGGACGGACGGATGGACTCGGACAGGCTGCGGCAAAGCTCCTTCCACGGGCAGGCAGAGGGAAGCTCAAGCTCCTCTTCAAGTGGGGGGCTCTGGGCCCCTGGGAGCTGGCTCCGGATCCTTGCAAAGCTGCCCCTTCATCTCTGGGGCAGGAGTAGCTGCCTGAACCCGGTGCCGCAGGAAAGACACTTGCTGGTAATTGGCACCATGGAGATGGCCGGCTGGGTTCTGGACATGGCTCTGGGCAGCGAGCTTCCGAGGAGGCAAAAAGGGGGAGAAGTTGGACAGAGTTTGGGAAGGGAGAGTGGTCTGCTCTGCCACCTCAATCTTTCCTTTCTCTGGACTGCACCACATCCACCAGGTCAAGAACCGGCCAAGTCAAAAGTGTAGCCAATCCCGTTGGGAGAGGGGAGGTCTCAGGGGGTAGGAGGCAAAGAAGGGGTGAGGAGGGGCCCAAGGGGGGCAGGTCTCCCCGTTCTGCTTCCCCACTGTGGGGGAGAGCCCCGTCCTCCTGTTCAATGTGCCCCTGGGCCTGGGGTCCCAGGTCAGGGCTGGGTGGTCTCCAGGCCATCTTGGGGAGCCCCTCCCCATTCCAGCACTAAGATCGCTCTCCGCAGGGCCCCACGGTGCTCTCGAGGGACAACTGGGATGCCTGCCGGAGCAGGGGGCCTGTGGCTGGGTCCACCATGGAGGAGGTGGGGAAGAGCTTGTACCAGCCCACGGCCAGGGTGGTCAAGTCCAGCTCCTCCAGCAGCACGCGAGCCACACCCATGAACTGCTTCCGCTCCATCCGCCCGTAGTTCCCCCACACGATCACCTGTGGGGCAAGAGACACAGTGGTTCAAATCCTGCCAGTGCCACTCACAGGCCCAGAAGCAGAACCTGGGTCGCCCCATGCCCAATCCAGCTCGGTCCTGTGATTTCTACCTCCTTAAAACTGCAATTCCTCAACAGGCCTTTCTTATCACTGGGCACCACACCAAGCCCCTGGCCTCCAGAGGCTGTTGATGGTAATGGTGACGGTGACGATGGTAATGGGTAGAACACTTGCTGTAGGCAAAACTGCAAATACTTTTCCTGCACACAGCACACATTCCACTGGCACCAGAATGTTATCAGGTAGGTACTATTAGGGTCCCCGCTTTACAGATGAAGGAACTGAGGGTCAGAAGGGAACTTGTTCAAAGTTGTGCAGTAAGTTGTGGAGCTCAGTTCAGCCACAGTGAACTGAGGGCCTCGCCTATTTCCTCCAGGCGAGGCCCTCCAGGGACACCCCCCGCCAGGGCACCGCGCCCTCCTCTCATTCTGGTACTGTGCATGTGTGCTCGTGCACACACACACACGTGAGCGCGTCAATGCCCCTCACCTGGAGGACTTTGCCCTGGGGACTCTCAGGAAACAGCAGCACCTGGTTATACAGTGGGTCCAGCGACTTGCGAGCGACTTTGGTCTTCTTCTTGGCAATGCAGATGCCATTCTCTAGCAGGTAGGCCTTGATGTAGGCCGCTGGGGATAGAGGCCAGCAGGGGTGAGTTCTAGTTTGGCCCTCAAATGGTGGGCAAAGGGTGCAACAGAGGGAGGCTGCCCACCCTCTGCTGGAGATAGGTGTGCCCCCATGGGGTCTGGGGAGGACGTACCAGGACACATGGGGGGTGGGCATTTGGGGGCAGCAGGTACAGCTGGGCTTGGGTGCAGCCTGCCCCACCTCCTCTGGTGGTCCTCACTGTCTCCACCCTTCCTTTGCTCACTCTGTGCTCACCTGTTTCCTCTCTCAGTCCATAATGTGCCCACCCCCTCCCTGGCTTATGCATCTATCTGCTGACCCCCTCACTCACCAAGCCTGAGCACCTACTGCATGCCAAGAACCCTGCTAGGCACTGGGGTATAATGATAAGCTGGAAAGATGGTCCCTGCCTTCCAGGAGCTCAGTCCAGTGGAGGAGAGGAACAAGGTCAACAGACAATCTCAACTGGCTCTTCAAACAAACCCTAAACTACCAGTTCCACATAAGACATCAGAGTTGGGACAGGGGGTCCCCACAGTTGGGCCCAATTTTCTCTCTTCAAGGCCCTCAGTACCCATCAGGATATCCTCCCTGACCTCCACCCCCACCTTGCAGGGGAAGGTAGGCCCCAGACCTGGCAGTGTCTTGGAGCCTGGCTTGGCTGTCAGTCCCCGAGCCTGGATAATGTCCACCTCCAGCTGACCGTTCCGCTCCTGCAGACCGATCTCCACATCCCCTGGAAGAGGCACCAAGAGATGAGACTGGGAAATGGTTCAGAAGCTCAAGCTGGGACTCAGCTCTTCTCCTTTACTTAGGGCTGAAACCCCCTTCCCCTGCTCCCAGCCCAGAATAAGACCAGAACCAACTCCCACCAAGTGCCTAGGCTCTGCTGAGGGCTTGAGAGTGTGCCCTGGGCTCTAGGCAGCATGCGCAGAGGATGGATCAACAGGCAAAGGGGAAGGAGGGAGAGACGCTGAGCTTCTGGTGTGACACCCACTTCCCCTAGTCCATTTGAAACCAGCCTTGGGGCACTCACCCATGGGTGTGGTGGCCAGGGTCTGGCGGCCCACAAACTGTGCCGGCCCCATGCTTCCCAGGAAGTCACTGAACTGGGCGTCCGACGCCAGGCAAACTCCTCCATAGTTAAGGCTGCAAGAGGAAAAGGTGAGACAAAGCACACATTCCCAGTGGTTTACCAACAACTCTGGACTCAAGCAGTCAACCTCCATGCAATGGATATGCTGAAACTTCCCTCTTGGGATGGAGATAAGGTTTACCCAGTATCTGGCTCATGTGGTTTAGTGCCTTGATACTCAAAGTGTGGTTCAGAGACCAGCAGCATCAGCATCACCTGGGAACTAATTAGATACATAGAACTGCAGCCCACTCCACCCCCAGCTGCTGAATCAGAATCTGAATTTTAATGCGAGCCCCAGATGATGCCCTTGCACGTGAAAGTGTGAGCTGCACTGCAAACGGCTCTAGACTCTGAGGGGTGCATTTCTTGCGACTGCTTGGCTACCTAATATCCACTTCCCCTTCCTCTGGTAACAAGATCTCAAATTTTCTTTACGGAACCCCCTCCCCATGGCACATGATCACAGTGGGGTGGAGGGAACAGCTCCTGAGACTGGGCCTCCAGCTCAGCCTGGCCAATCAGGGCATCCCTTCCCCTCGGCCAGTGATCAGCTCAGAGACAGGCATGTAGCCCAGTTCAGCCAACAAGAATCAGGCCTGGAAGCTTTGTTTGAACTATGGGGACTGAGACGCTCTCTTTCCCACCAGACTTGAGCCTGAGATGCAGGACTGGAGCTTCTGGTGCTATGTAGCTACCATCTGGATCCCGAGAATGAAACCATCAAAATGATAGCATTGTGTGAGCTCCTGGATCAAGCTCTGCCTGAAGCAAGCTACTTCATCTTTTGGTTACGTTAAGTCAATATCAACAGCAACAACAAAGATAATTTTATTATTTTGCCTAAGACAGCTTTAGTCAGTTCTCCCCACTCCCTTCACTTCTCTAAGTATCTCTTTCCCATCTGTGAAATGGGAATAATAATGTTCCCATCTCCTAAGTCTGTTGTATTAAGTGCGATGAGGCACTAAGTACCATGCCTGATGTGCCCCTGTTATCCTGAGCACCAAAGCACTTGCAACCCATTTTCTCATCTGATCTTCACCACAACCACAGGAAGTTTTTGTTGTTGTTGTTCTGGTTTTTGTTTTTTTTTGAGACAGAGTTTCCCTCTGTTGCCCAGTCTGGAGTGCAGTGGCACAGTCTTGGCTCATTGCAGCTTCGAACTCCTGGGTTTAAGCGTTTAAGCAATTCTCATGCCTCAGCCTCCCAAGTAGCTGGGAATACAGACGTGTACCACCACGCCCGGCCAATTTTTGTGTTTTTTAGTAGAGACAGAGTTTCATCACATTGGCCAGGCTGGTCTCCAACCACTGGCCTCACGTGATCCACCCACCTCGACCTCCCAAAGTGCTGGGATTACAGGGGTGAGCCACCACGCCTAGCCCAAGAGGTTGGCTTTTGATCTTTATCACCATCTTTTAAATAAGAAACACATTTGCCCAGCAAAAGGGTGACCCTATTCCCTGGCCAGAGATGAGGCATACAGAGTTAGAGGCTTAACCCAAGCCAGGCCAATCAAAACCTCTCTCTGGGAAATAAAAAAGAGAATCCTGGAGACTAAAAGTCACAAGAACTGAGCCATATAAATGGCCTGCCCTCAGGCAAAACCCATAAACTCTACTAGCTACCCAGTCTTGGCTGCCCGATTCTTCCCTGAACCATTTGAGGTCTCCCAGTGTTCTGTTTTTACTTAAGTTATCTGCAGAGTTAATGGCAGAATATTCAGCCTGAGTGCTTTCCCTTTTCCTGATTTCCTACTACCCCTGGCCTGCTTTCTCCATTCAGACAGTAGCCAGGGTGTCCTATGTCGGCTGCCTCAGAGAAGGAATGACCCAGCAGGAGGTAGAGAGCAAGAGACTTGGGCTCTTGACTTTTCACTTCCAAATCCAAGAAACAGACTTGAAAGAATAGGTACAAAACTAGGCTATCCTGCCCCGAAACAGACAAACCCTCAGCCTGGGAGAGCAGAGGAAGTCAGGCAAGGAGGGAACAGAGCTGAGATGCTGCAGGATCCTTGAGGACGGTCTGTAGTCTGCAGCTGGTGAGTGCTGGGGGATGACAGAAAACTCCAGATAGGCTGGGGGGATCTGAAAGCAGAGGAGACTTGCACCTACTCTTCTTATTGGGTGGAGCTAAGAAAAGGGCAGAACACTTTACAGAAATGGCTGTTTGGGCTTCTTGTCAAGTAACCCCCTGGGAGATCTCTGAGGCTCTCTGTACATCCCTCCGTACCCTAGAGAGGAACATATGATCCAGGTGCACTGGAGAGAAGGGCAGATCCATAGAGGCCTGGTGGTCTGGGCAAAGAGAAGTAGCTGAGACCAATGGGAAACAATGACCAAGGAGCAGACAGTAAGATCACGTTCCAGGAGACACCAGGATGATGGATGATGATTGCGGACCACACACTCTGTCCCCAGTGTCTGAGCACCACAATAATAGCAGCCAATGCTACTGGACACGAGCCCTCACTGACATTCAGCTGGTACACCAGGTGTTATGGCCGGCGTCCATTTGATCCATTCATTCAACCAACAAATGTTTACTGAGCACATACTATGCACTCTATTGTGTCCAGGCACTATTCTGGACACTTGGAATATGTTAGTGAACAGTGATTTCTGCCCTTCAGGTGCTTAGATTCTAGTGACATATTACACACAATTAATATCATAAACATTACAGTATGTTAGAAGGTGGTAAATGATAAATCTTAGGAATAAATAAGTAGAGAATTAATGTGGGCAGGGGGGGATGTGGGCGGCAATACAAAATAGTGTGATCAGTAGCTGTGACTTGTGCTTCTTATTCAATACTTTGATAGTTACCCTGGGCCTGTTCTAGAAATTTACACAGATTCTCTCCACATAAACTTCCCCAGGACACAGGCATAACATTTGGGAAAATCCTGAACCAAGTGGGCCTAAGTTTCCAGCAAACAGAGGACACAGCGGGACTTGATACAGAGATTAGCAACAGCGAACTCCCAGTGCTCACTAAATGCCACAAATGTCAAAGTGCTCTATACTTATTAATTCATTTCAGCCTCACAACAACCCCATGAGGTCAATACTATTACTGGGCCCATTTTATAGATGAGCTGGAGAGTTAAGAAACCTACCCAAATGACACAGGTACTGCATGGCCCCACCCTATCCCTCAGCACTCACCTCTATACTCCGAGGCTACCTGCTCTCACACCTGCCACTAGGTCTGAGGGCTTATTTTCTGGCTGTGAGAATTCTGAATTTTGCTGGGGAAGCAAATTCAGCCTGTGGCACAGGGCAGGCTGGAAGCACCTGAGGGTTCATGCCTCAGAAGCAGCCCCCACCCAGTGACAAACTGGGAGTCTGCAGGGGGGATAATGCAGGTGAATGTTCACCCAGCCTCCCAAGGCTCCCCAGTGGGCCTGAGCTCCAGCTGCCCTTAGTGGTAGCAGGCTTGATGACGCATCCGTTATTAGCTCCCCTCCCTTCCCATCTCATTCCTTGCAGCTCCCACACTCGGGTTTCCTGGGATGGCCTGCCAAATAACCAGTTTCCACTTGAATCTTTGAATCAGGGTCTGCTCTGGAAGAAGCCAAACCAAGACAGAAGCTGAGTGGTATCTGAACCCAGAGAGTGAGGCTTCCAAGTCTATTATCTTAACAATTATGCAACAATGGTTTTTTTATAGACAGAAAGTATGAAAAAATAAAGTCACGTAAGTGTCTGGGGACTGAAAGGTGTACCCACTATTCTTGCAAAACCAAAGACCCTTAATTAACAGCAGAGGCTATGGTCTAGACCAGGGGTCCCTAACCTTTTTAGCACCAGGGACCAGTTTTGTGGAAGACAATTTTTCCATGGTCTGGGGCAGGGAGTGGGGGATGGTTTTGGGATGAAACTGCTCCACCTCAGATCATCAGGCATTAGTTAGATTCTCACAAGGAGCTTGCAACCTAGATCCCTCTCATGCACAGTTCACAGCAGGGTTCATGCTCCTATGAGAATCTAATGTCATCACTGATCTGACAGGAGGCACAGCTCAGGCGGTAACGCTCGCTCACCCACCGCTCACCTGCTCTGCAGCCTGGTTCCTAAGAGGCCAGGGACCAGTACCCCTGGGGGAGGCCCCTGGGGTTGGGGACCCCTGACCTCTTTCACACTGGTGACGTGGCCTTTCCTCCATGCCCCTGGGTCTCTTTTCCACCCTACCCTCCCAGCCATCTAGGGGGCCAGCCTCCATTTTGTAAGGAGTGTCTGGGCTCCAAAAGCCTGAGAAATGGTGGGGGTCTCACGGATTCCAGGCATGGAAGGAGCGCAGCCTCCCAGGCAGAGGGAGGCCCTCTGCAGCCTGAAATTGAAAGTTTCCTCCAACGTCATCATTGTCTGCTTCTCAGTTCCTGGTGGGATTGTGAGCAGACAATGGGGAACTGGCAGGCCTGGTAATTAGCGGTAATTGTTTATAATATCTGGGCGGCTGCCTGATTTCCTATCCCAGGGAGCCTTGCTAGCTGCCAAGGAACCCGGCTGACGCCCCAGAAACCCTGAATAGGTTATCACGTCCTCCTGGGGGCTGGAGGAAGGAGGAATAAAGTGGTGGCTGGGCCCTACTAGGCCAGAAATCCAACTGCGGGTCTTCCCTGGAGTACACAAGAAGGCAGAGGCCGCAAAATCAAATCTGCCTCTACACCTCACTAGCCAACTGCTTGCTGTGTGACCTCTGACAAGTTGTTATTGTCTCTGCATTTCAGTGTTCTTATCTGCAAATGAAATCACACTGCCTCATGGACAGTGTCTGGCCTTTTTGTTGGCCAGTGCCTGTGCTGTCTCAGTTTCAAATGTTTTTCAAAATTTCTGCTTACGGCATCCATGAGCACAGGGGTATAAAAGAGCTTATTGCATTAAGTGCTGCATATGTGCTACAACTTTGACAAGTCCTTGTATGCAACAGGAGCTCAATAGATGTTCACTGCCAAACCCTACAGCAGGACTTACACTGGGAAAATAAAGGATGGAGTGAAGACTGGATTTGGCATAACGCAGACCCTGGATGCCAGTACTGTACAACCTGTGGCAAGTGTCTTAACCTCTCTGAGCTGCAGTTTCCTCATGTAGAAAATGGGAATAAATAGTAATTACCTTGCTGAGTTGTTGGGGAAGAGTCAGAGAGCTAGTGTAGGTAAGGTGCTTAGCACAGACGACCTGCTGAGTGAATCAAAGGGTGAGATACCATGGCCTGCTGGGCCTGCTGCCTGGCCTGGGAGAGCCTCCTTGCCACATTCTTGGCATTTTCATGGCATTTCAGATTCTAGACCTGTTAGTAAGTACAGCATCTGGATGCCTGAGAATAAGCCCAAGCCATTCTGGGGAGTACTGCAGCAGCAGGTCCCTTCCAGGGACGTGTGCCACTTGGACAGGCGCAAAGCCCTGTAACAGGATTACAACCCATGTTCTGCTGGCCTTTTATTTTGTGTTAATGGTGAAATGAGATTCCCTGCATTTCAAATCCTATTACTTTTGTTTGTGGAGCTGAAACCCATTGGTCTTTTATTATTAACCTCTGAGCTTGGTTTGGCCCCTGGATTTTCTGTGTTCTTGATGGTGAAAGAAGTAACTGGCTCACGCAGGGGTTTGACTCCATTCTCTTTTCCAGATGGATCACTCGTCTCAACAGCATCAGAAATTAAAAGGTTGCACAGCCCTTGTGGTGATTATAGGTTATGTGATTCTCAAAGGTTTAGGCGTTTATGGGTTCCCTGTCCATCCATTCACTACATGCTCATCCATCCATCCATCCATCCATCCATCCATCCATCCATCAATTTATCCATCCATCCATCCACCTATCACTTCATCCATCCATCCATTTATCCATCCATCCATTTATCCATCCATCCATTTATCCATCCATCCATCCATTTATCCATCCATCCATCCATTTATCCATCCATCCATCCATCCACCCATCCATCCGTCCATCCATTTATCCATCCATCCATCCATCCATCCATTTATCCATCCATCCATTTATCCATCCATTTATCCATCCATCCATCCATCCATCCATCCATTTATCCATCCATCCATCCATCCACCCATCCATCCATCCATCCATCCATTTATCCATCCATCCATCCATCCATCCACCCATCCATCCATCCGTCCATCCATTTATCCATCCATCCATCCATCCATCCATTTATCCATCCGTCCATTTATCCATCCATCCATCCACCCATCCATCCATCCATCCATTTATCCATCCACCCATCCATCCATTTATCCATCCATCCGTCCATCCATTCATCCATCCATCCATCCTCCCACAAACTCACCAAGCCTACAATACAGTCAATTCTGCTGTAACATGAAATATACATTTCTAAAAATTACTGTGCAACGCAAAATCTTGCTATAAAAATCACAGAGCTTATGGGAAAATGGGGTCAGTGTCACATCAAAAAAAAGAAAAAGGCAAGAATGCAGTAAAAATGAAAGCATGGTTTTAAATATGTTAAATGCTTTAGAAATGCATAAATACTACAATAAAAATGGCATTTGACCTTGAAAATGACCTGCAGTTTGCTTGTGGAAGTGGATGTCGGAAGAGGTGCAGCCTGTGAGTGATTGTGAGGGAAAAACTGAAGTCAATGGAAAGTTGTACCACCAGGTGTGGACGGGTGTGGCTTATAATAGTAAACTGAGGGTGCCGTGGATGTCTGAGGCACATGTGTTTTGTGTATTCTTATGTGGGTGCAGTTTTCTTCATTCACCCAGTGCTCCTCGTGGATGAAATTGCACCTGAACAAATGCAAAATTTATGTTATGCTCAAATTGTTCCCTAATACTTGAATCATGTTGGAACAAATTCCCGTTTTCAAAACAAGCACCGTAGCAGAATTGCCCTGTGCCAGGATATACCATATCATACAATCCTGACCCCGGCTTCTCAACCATTCAAGGTATTTCCAAGCCTGACCACCTCTATGAGACTGTGTGTGGCTCATGGGTGCAAAGCCAAGGATTTATTTTTTTATTTGTCAAAAACTCATCTTGAGCCAAGCACTGATAGTACTATTTATCAATGTTGATCCATTTAATCCTCTTAACAACTCTATAAAAGCTAGGTATTTGTAATTAATACCCATTTTATAAAATGGGAAACTGAGGCACAGAATTGTTAAGTAATTGAACCAAAATCACTCTGCTAGGAGTGGCAGACCTAGGACTTGAACCTGGAGAGTCTGGCTCCAGGATTCACCCTCCTAAGCACTGCGTTATACTGTCTCTATTTGCCCTGAGGGGACCTCAGCCTTGCCCAGAGCAGAGCACAGGGATTTGCAGGTCAAAGCTACGGGGTCAGGCAGGCCTGGAACTGAATCCTGACTCCACCACTCACTAGTCGTGGAGGCACATTCTTCACTTCTCAGAGCCTTGGTTTGCTTCCCAGGAAAACAGGAATAAAGAACAATAGGATAATCCCAGTGCTGTTGTAAGTATTAAATGAGATAAACGCCTTAGAACAGAGTCTGGCATACTCAAATGCTCAAGAAATACTAGTGCTTATAAAACAAAACAAAACAAAACAAATCCCTGTCTCCTAGCCACAGATGCATCCAGCTCTGCTTTGTCCTTTCGGCACGGGAATGCTGCTAAATAGTAGAGGTGGGGAAGAAAAGGGGGTTCTGACCACCCACCCAGGCTCTTGAGCCTTTGGTGATTAGGAAACAGCCTTGGTAGAACCGTGACCCTGAGCCCGGGTTCAGTGGCCCTGCCACTGCCTTACACTCTGCTTCCCTGGGCTGTGGACACAGTGACCCAGACACTCAGAGACCTGGATGCTGATGACCCAGACATCTCGGGACAACAAAGAACAGAGGGAAGAAGCAGGTGGGTGCTGGGAGCCAGCCTGGAGCGCTTCTGGGTCAACAGAGAGGATGCCAAGGCCCTGGATTCTGTGTGCTGAAGGGGCGGGAAGGAGTGAAATGTATGCATGCTTCTGCTCACACACACCCACCCATTATTCATCAGAATGTGCAGAGCACCAACTGTGGGCCAGCTAGACAGGCATTGAACTCAGTGTCTAGTGGGACAGACAGACACACATGTGACAAGATAGAGAGTGGAGGGCACTGTGGTGGGGGAGGGACAGGGGACTGTGAGAGCTGCTGATACAGCCAGAGGAACGGTAGGCCCTACCCGTTCCATTCCACTTCTGCCCACGCCCAGGACAGACATTGCTAATCAACCTCAGCTCTCCTGCCAAGCCTGGACTTGGCTCCAGAATCCTTCTCAACACAGCACTCCAGGGAACCACTATCAATTACCGGTGTTGGCACATGAGATACAGCCTTTGTGCCAGTTCTCAGCTGAGGTCTGGAGAAGGAATGAGTCAGAGGGTGAAGGGGGAGCAGGGGTAGAGAAGGAAGTGCCAGGTAGAGGGTGCAATGGATGCAAAGACCTGGAGGTGAGAAAAGTGAAGGGTAAAGGTTCAGGGTGGTGGAGTCCCCACATGGATGGGGACTGGGAGAGGCTGGGAAAAGTCAGAAGAATAAGTGCTGGGTGGCAAACTGTGGTGTTCAACCAAAAAGGAGACCTGTAGGTGTCCAGGCAAGAGCGATGTATGGCCTTGACCAGGAGATGGAAATGGGGAGGAATGGATGGATTCAAGAGATCATTAAGAATAAAATGGCACAGCATGATTATGGATTGGGAATGGATTATGGATTGGAGAGGGCAGCTGGGGAGATGGTAGCCCTGTGCACCCAGGCAGTGTAGCAGGCTCTGCTGGGCCATCCCCCCACCCCTTATTATGTCAGTGCTTGCTGACTTCTAACCGCCAGAGTCTGCATGCCTTTGCCCAGGCTTCTCTGGCCCCTGAAGAGCTTCTCTAGCCTCAAGAGCCTATGTTACCACAGGAAGAGCCAGAGTTAACAGGGAGCAGCCACTGCTCAGTAACTGGTTAAGAGCTGGAATATAAATACCTCAGCTCCCTCACTTCCTGAGGAGATAACTCCCAGGTGCATGTTTCACATGGGTTCCGAGAGTTCCCCATCAGGATTGGCTCTGGTTGCCCACCAGGAAAGCTGGCTTCTTAAAGCATGCTTTATTGGGTGCATCACCTCTTTCCCACATGCTCTTCTGCTATTATTTTCTAGAATCACCTCCCAGGTGAATCACTTGCACTTGAACCCATGTCTCAGGTCTGGTTCTGGGAAAACCCAAACTAGAACACACGTCAATAGGGAGTATCTCAGGATTAGGGCAGGTGGGGAGTATGGTATGTCTGGAAGGTTCTGTTCTCACGGCCCCATCTCAGAGGGCTTGAGCTCCAGCTCCTGCCCTTTTCCTGGGTGAGATGGGCCTGGCCTGGTGGCATGGCTGGTTGACTCTGCATCCTTAACCCACAGAGCTCCAATTTCTGATCAGGCAGAAACAGGCTCAAGGAAAGAAAGCCCTTCCCCAGCCCCAGGGGATCAACCACAACTGGCCCAGCATGAGGCCCATGGTGTGGAAAGAGAGAGAGGGGCTCTGGGTCCTTGATGGCATCCTTGAACTACCAAACCATCCTGGAAGCCTCTACTTCCAAAAAACTTGATAAATGCACCATTAAAGAGAAAAAGAGTGTAAACATTAAGGGCAGATACCCAATGCCCGGATTTGAATCCCAGCTCAGCCACTGACTGGCTGTGTGACGTGGGGCAACTTATTTACCCTCTCTGAGCTTCCATTTCCTCATCTGTAAAATGGGAATATTAACAGTCCCATTGTCAGGTTGTTGTGACAATTAAATGAGTCAATATAAGTAAAAGCACAGCACAGTGTCTGCACATAGTAAGTGTTCTCTGCAAGAGTTAGCCACGGCCATTATTACCATTAAGCCGGGGCTTCTCTACCTTAATGTGCATACAAACCAGCTGGGGGTCTCATTAAAATACAGATTCTGATTCAGTGGGTCTGGGGTAGAGGCTGAGATTCTGCATATTTAACAAGCTCCCATGCCAGTGTTTCTGGGCTGTGGATCACACTTTGAATAGCAAGGGCTGAAGCCATTGTCCATTGGTATTACATAACCCGGGACTCAAGGCATCCTCACTGACAGGGCGACCCAACCCACAGGCACCCCTTCCCCATCCCTGACACCTTGCTGGGAACACAACATTTCCCAAGTTTTCTATACCTGTCCTTTGCAGCTCTCCCCCCACTGCTAGTTGCTTAGTCAGTGCCCAAGAGTGGAAGCTCATGGAGGACAAGGTATCTGAGGTGCCTGACCCAACTGCCTGGCACATTCTAAGTGCTCAATCACATCTGCTGAAATGAAAATCCTGTGCCTACCTGCAGGAATACATACACCTGGTGATCCAGCGCAGTCAGACAGACCCAGCGGTGCCAGGGGCTGCAGGCTTGCGGGGGTGCTCAAGTGGGGCTGGCTCCCTGTAAGCCTCAGCTGGGCTGGCAGAAGCCCAAGGGGTGGGGAGAAGGGAGAACAGTCCCTTCCTGTTTCAGAGCCCGGCATTTGGGCCAAACCAGTGCCCAAAATGCCTGCAGAACAAGGAGTCTGACCACAGCTCAATGTCCCCACCCATTCCTTCTGTGTCCCTACCTTGCCCAGGTGTTGGGCAGGTGGCAGCGCCTCACCTGGCTGGGATCCATCAACACTCAGCTCTTTTCAGGAGGCCAAGACTGTCCCCTGCTGCTGGACCCGTCACCCTCCAACCCACCTGATACCTCCTCAGTTGGGCTCAGAACACCCACCTCAAGCCTTTTAGTAATCGTAATCCTCACAGCCAACACTTACTCAGTGCTTACTCTGTGCTAAGCACTTTATAGACACAACTGTATTTGGGGTGGCTCACTATATCCGTTAGAATGCAACTGACCAAAACAGCAAAATAGCCAACAAACAGTGGCTTAATGAACAACAAACAATAATAGCTAACAATTACAGAGCTGGTCACTGTGCTAAGTTCTTTTACATGTATTAACATATTGAACCCTCACAACTCTGTAAGTGTCTGCACTGTTACTGTCCCCTTTCTATAGATGAAGAAACTGGGCTCAGAGAGGTGAAGTAACTTCCTCAAAGCCACACAGCTACTAAGAAGCTGAAATGAACCACATACCAGGGCAGTCTCGTTTTTGAGTCCTGGCTTTGAACCTGTCTGTAATTAGACTCTCTGGTCCCTTAAAACCCATTACAGCAAACAGTAACAAGAGCCATGTTCCAAACACCTATCACCTGCAGGCATCACCTCGTTTCTTCCTCATAACACACTCTGATAATGCTCCCCTTGGTCATGTGGCCTTTCTGAGCCTTCATCTCCTCTTCTATAAAACGGAAATGCAGGTTTGACTTCTCTGCTGCTGCTCACTGAAGCACGTTGCCCTTCCCACAATCTAGTCCTCCAGACCTGCCTGTGAGGCTGACAGATGTTTACTGGCCTCAAACATGAGAGAGGCCCACTGATGTGCTCAAGCCCACCCAGGGGCATGAGTGGCAGAGCCAGGATTAGGACCTGAGCTTCCTGACTCCCTGAGACTCACACCTGTCAGCAGGGCCCCACTGCTCCCCAGATGCTGAGAATATCTTCCTCCAAGTTCTGCTGCCTTGCCATGTTTCTCAGGTTAAAGAAAACACTGGCTCCCTTCCTCCTCCTCCTCCTCCTCTCCCTTCCGCTGTCCTCCTCCTGTTCTCGCCCACGGGAAAGTCTCGCTAGGAGGTGGGTGGAACAGCAGCATCTGCTAAGGCAAGGCCATTCACGAGGCTGAAGATGCCCAGTTTAGGAGGGGCTGGGGGTGGGGAAGGCTTTTAGCCAGCAGAAGCCCCCAGCTGAGGGGCAGGGCCAGAATGAAGGGAAGCAAAAGTGGAGGCCAAGCCCCAGCCCCACCTCTCAGTGGCTGTGTGTCTGTCCTTGCACAAGTCACTTAGCCAGTACTGTTCAAACGAATTTTCTATGATGATGGAAATGTTCTATTTTCTGCACCACCCAATATGGTTGTCGCTAGCCACAAGTTGCTAGCGAGCACTTGAAATATGGCTAGTGCAACAGAAGAACAGAAAGTTTCATCTTATTTAATTAGCCACATGCTTCTAGTGGCTACTTTTCTGGACAGTTGTGGAATTTAACTTTTCTAAGCCTCAGTCTTCCCATGTGCACAAGAATCATGATATCCCACCCCACTTCCCTGACTTTAGACGATAGCTAGGACCATGAAGCAATGCAGTGCTGGGAAATAACCCCTGGCTGGGAGTCAAGACTCCTGGGTTCCAGACCTGGTAACACGCTTCATGATGCAGAGTGAGCTCTTTAACCTCTCTGAGTGCCCTGGTCATCTGTATGATAAGGAAGTTGCTTTGGATCAAAGTTTCTTTGATCTAGGGATCCATGGATGGTTTTAGGGGACTCTGATAACCCCTATAGTTATGAGAAAAGCATGTTCGCAGGACTGTGTGTGGGAGAATGAGGGTGTACATGCACTGAGGGCTGTGTGTATTGGGGGAAACTGGGCCCAATGCTTTCCTGAAATTCTTAAAGGGGTCTGTGAAAATGAGAAACCCCCAGTCTAGGTGAGTTGCTCTAGGGTAAAAGCTTTTTAACAGTGGAGTTCTCAGGCCACACTCCCAGAGACTAATTCAGCAGCCTGGATGTGGGGTCCTGCAAGCTGCACTGGTAACGTGTTCCCGTGATTCTGACGCGGAGCCCACAGAGGGAAACGCTGGCAAGGAGCCGGCCACACTACTGTCTAGTGAGCTGATGCTCAAGAAATGCCTTTATAAAGCAGTAGTATACATTTTTCAAAACCAATGGGATTTAGGAAACTAAAAAAGTAAAGAGGAAATAATGATGATAATAAAACCCCTTTCTACCCCTCCTTTATTTCTTAAGCAGCACTAATATACAGCACTTAGTGCCAAATACTGCTTTATGCTGTGTATAAATATCACCCCTGCATTATATGGATTGTAAACGTCTAATCCTCATAACACCCCTATGAAGCTGATGCTGTTAATCCCATTTTACAGATGAGGAAAGTGTGGCTTAGAGACCTTGCCCAAGGTCACACAGCAGGAAAGGGGTGGAGCCAGGATTCGAATCCAAGCAGCGGGGCTCGCTCTCCCTCGGGGCTTTGCTGTTACACTGCCTCCCTTCTGAAGATGGGGGATGAACCTGGAGCCCTGAGCTGGCGCTTCCACAGCCTGGAGCTGCCCTAGGGCTCCCAGAGGGGTTGCTCAGTCCCTCCCGTGCCCCACCACAAAAGACTGCAAGAGCCAGGAGGGCTGGTGGCCCCACACTTACTTGCCCTCTGAGCCATAGCTGTTCATGCTGTCCTCAATGGACTCGTGGCTGGCCTGGCGCAGCGTCCGGCTGGGCATCTCCACTGCCAGGCCCGTCTCCGTGCTCCTCTGGATGGCCCCCTTCAGCCTCCGGCTGTCCCCTTCTGGGCAAAGCGGCCAAGAGAGATGGGGAGAGAGACACAGGTGGGAGGGGGACAGAGAGAAGAGTCATCTGGTTAGCAGTGTTTCAGCAGCTGGGGGCTGTCCAGCTTCAGCCTCCACCCTCAGCCCATCAACCTCCTCAGACTCCTGGCCTCACCAGTAACCACTCCACCAACAAACAGTATTGCATGAGTTCTGTTAAACGATAGATTCATTTACATGTGCTTTTTCTCCCCCTTGAATTCATTTCTCCCCTGAAATCTTCTCCAAATCATTTCTCTTCCTCCTCTTCAGCTACTATTTATTGAGCACCTACTATGTGTCCTACTGTGTCAAGTGCTTTGCATGGATTTTGACCAGGGTTTCTTGACCTCAGCAGACTGGCTGTGTGGATGGCATATTGCTTTGCAGTAGGGGCTGCCCTGGGCATCACAGAATGTCTAACAGTATCCCTGGCCTTTGCCCACTAGATACTAATAGCAACCCTCACCCCACCCCGCTGCAGTCCAGTTGCAGCAATAAAAAATATCTCCAGACATTGCCAAATAGCCCCTAGGCAGCAAAAATCACCCTTGATTGAGGACTACTCGCACTGAAACCAGATGGCATGGGTTCAAATCCTGGATATCTATCTCAGTGGCTGGGAGACTTAAGGCAAATTACTCAGCCTCTGTGTGCCTCTATTTGCACAACTGTCAAGTGGGAGAATAACAGGCTCTTATGAGGCTAAATGGCCCCCATCAGCCGCCCACTCCTCCTTCCATTCTGTGGTCAAACATCATCTTATCCAAGATCTTTCTTGACCTCTCCTGGCCCCTCCAAGACAGCAGCCTTCTCCCACCCCCTGCCCCTCTCTGCCCTGACTCCTGCTTTGGTTTTCCTCCTAACACTTACCACCCAAATGCGTTAAACAATATTGGTGTTTTGGCCAGCTTCCTCTGCGAAGACCATAAACTCCATGAGGACAGGGAATTTTGTTCACTCTTGAAGCCTCAGCACCAAGAACAGGGTCTAGACCATTGTAGAGCTCAACTAATAACTGTGGCTGCCTTGAGAGCAGCCTTAATCCTCACAACCAACCATAAGGTGGATGCTGCTGTTCACCCCCATCCAGTACCCAAAACAGGAGGCACGGAGAGGTCAGGACTTGTCCACGCCCATAGAGCTAGTAAGGTGGGGAGCCAGGACACAGCCCCGGGAGGGTGTCTGCTCCCTGCTCCATGGCCTAGTGATTCAAGGGACTGTAGGCTTGCTAGAGGTGGGGTAGATCATTAGTGGGATCTTTTTCATGGTCCCACAAAGTCCAGACATGGGCTGATTCCCAAGAGGATCCTTCAATGCTTGCTGATTGACCCACTGGGGACAAGCAGCCCCAATCACACCCAGTCATCCTCCTCCTGCCAGAGGACAAGAGAGCTGGGCCTGCGTACAGGAGCAGGGCAAGCCAGGACAGCTCCCGCCGGCCTTCTCCTGGCCTCCCTCCTCCTCCCAGCTCCAGGATGGTCTCTCCTTCCTCCCTGCCTCTAAGAATCACACACACGTGTACACACACACATGCATGCATAGATACAAACACTCTGTTTCTCAGAACGTGTAGCCTCGTATTTCTGTCTCCCACATGTGTCTTTGTTATTCAGACACACAGACACCCACACTCAGAAAAACACAGCAACACACACACACAGTAAGATGCATGCAAAGACAGTGTGTTAATGCAGGTCTGAGTGTGCTCCCAGGGGTCTCCACATGCCTGTCGCTCTGTGTGTTTGAGGCTAAGTGGGTAGGTGTATACACATCTTCCCTGCGTGTTTCTGAACACGTGGGAGAGCGTGTGTGCCCCTATATCTGTGTTTCTACTCCATTCCATCATCTGTTCTTTCCCTAGCTTGCATCTGCAGACTCCCCCGACCCTCTATCTCCACTGTTTCTGTTATTTCTCTGTGTACAGCAGGTACAGTGACACAGAGAAAGAAAGAACCACTCACATGCACATTCAGAAACAGACTCAGACAGAGATGTCCCTGTACACACACACACACACACAGCACTGTACATATGTCCCTGTCAGACGTGCAGGAACAAACACCCCCCCACACCCCACACTAGGGATACAGACCCATGACTGGGCACCCTGCAGGCAGGCAGCACACACCTGCCTCGGCTCCCTCCCTCTCTGCTGAGCGCTGTTCAGGTGCCCCCACCCCGGATCCATCTCCACCTACCTGGGTCTGACACATTTCTCCCGGAAGAGGGAGGAGCAGAGCATGACAAACAACTCAGTCCCCCAGAGCTGTGCCTTGCATCTGTGTGGCATCCTACAGCCCTCAAAGCAGTTCCCAACCAGGCCCTAGGATCTGCCTCCCAGCAGCCCTGGCTCCCCACACAGGTGAGCATGCCTTTGCAGTCAGAAGGCCCAGGTATGGAGACCCGGGGCAAGCTGGACGGCATCTTCCCACGGAGCTGTTGAGAGGGTTAAATGACAGACGTTTCCCACAGTGCGGGCACAAAGTAGGTGCCAAACATAAAAAGCCAAATCACTGCAGAGGGAGAAAGACCTTCCAATGCCCCCACACCTGCCCTCGCCAACTGTCTTGCTGACACCCTTGTAGACTCATTTTTTTCCCTTGACACACCACCTTCCCCAAGCTGGGGACCACGACTGGACCCAACCACAGCAATGTCCACCATCCAACCTCTACCACCTACCCCTCCTGTGCATCCTCTCTTGCTAACTGGGCCATGGCCCCCAAAGTGACTGTTCCAGTGCTTTCCCAACTACCCCCACCAAGATCCATCCATCCCACGTGGCTGAGATGTGTTCCCTTTGTTCTGCTCTTCCTCACTTCCAAATGTCACTGTGATTGTTAATAGCGAGTGTCAACTCGATTGGATTGAAGGATGCAAAGTATCACTCCTGGGTGTCTCTGTGAGGGTGTTGCCAAAGGAGATTAACATTTGAGTCAGTGGGCTGGGAAAGGCAGACCCACCCTCAACCTGGGTGGCATCATCTAATCGGCTGCCAGCATGGCCAGAATAAAAGCAGGCAGAATGTGGAAAGACTAGACTGGCTTAGCCTCCCAGCGTGCATCTTCCTCCCATGCTGGATGCTTCCTGCTCTCAAACACTGGGCTCCAAGTTCTTCAGCTTTGGGACTCAGACTGGCTTCCTTGCTCCTCAGCTTGCAGACTGCCTATTGTGGGACCTTGCCTTGTAATCGTGTGAATCAACACTCCTTAATAAACTCTCCGTTATATATACATCTATCCTATTAGTTCTGTCCTTCCAGAGAACCCTGACTAATAGTCACCATCCTGACCTTTCACCCTGCCTGGCCCTCCCCTCCTCTCTGAAAGGAAGGGGCCGTCCTTCTCCTGGCTGTGGCTGATCCATCTCCATCACTCACCATGACCTCCTCCCCCATTTGTCCTCTCTGGGCCTTGCGTCTGCTGCCTCTCCATCCTCGGGCCCTTTCTAGTTCTCCCACCTCTTTCACCAACTAACTTCCTCGGAGAACAGCCTCTGGCCACCAAGTCACCCACCACACCCTCTCTGATCTCTCAGTGTGGCTCCAGCCCATCGATCCATCAGGGCGGCTTACTAAACCATTCTCTAGTGACTGCTCACCACCAGGTCTCAACCCAGCTCCCGGGCCCTGAAGCATGGCCCTTTCATTCTCTCAACAGACATCTATTGAACACCCTTTTGTGAGGTGGAAGCGCCTGAGAAGATGTTAAACACGCTTCTAAGTGCTGCACCTGCTGATAAAACACACTGACGGGAGCCAGGTAGAAATGAACAGCCTCTGCTTGTCATCCATCAGGACCCAGAAATAGACCCTCACTTGACCCACTGTAGTGAACAATGTGATCCTCCTCCAAGACCCCCTTTTTACCACTTCTGTGAGCCCCTCCCCACTGTAGCATGCTATGTGCTGTGGCTTCCCACAGCCAGTACCTGGCACCTTTTTCTGGGGTGGGGTGTGGGGGTGTCTTTCTTTGGGCTACTGAGCCCATGTTGCCCCCACACAGGCAGAGCTAGAAGTGTCTGGAAATGTATGACCCTTAACCTGCCCTTGCCCTGCCCCTTCATCAAAGACTAAATGAAATGGGAGGATGAACCCTCACCTCCTCTGCCCTGGGTCAGAACAACTCTGAGGCTTCACGCAGCCCCCAGAGTAACCCCACAGCGGGGCTGGGGCCACCCTTTCGGGACCTGCCTGAGAGCACACCATTGCGTGCCTCCTGCCCTGTCTTGTTCTGCTTCCCTGGGTCTGTTCTGGGGGCACTTCCTTCATTACTGCCTCCACACGAATCTCATCTCAGGGTCTGGTTTGGGGACACCTGACCTAAGACAGGCTGGCACCCTAAGCAAGTCAAAGTTCAAAAATCTTCACACAGGTGGGCTCCCGCATCATAACTGTAGTTGTACCCATTTACACCCAACCAGCACATTGGGAAGGAAATTTATTTCTCTTTTGTATGCTTCTATGTCATTTGAATTTTAATTAATTCTATAATGCAAATGAAAGTGAATACAAACAAATTCATAAATAAATCACAGCTTCAGTCACGCCACCATCTTATTTAAAACCTTAGCCAGGCGTGGTGGCTCATGCCCGTAATCCCAGCACTTTGAAAGACCCAGGCAGGTGGATCACTTGAGCCGAGGAGTTTCAGACCAGCCTGGGCAACATAGCGAAACCCCACCTCTACAAAGAAAAAATACAAAAATTAGCCGGGCATGGTGGTGGGCACCTGTAGTCTCAGCTACTAGAGAGGCTGAGGTAGGAGGATCGCTTGAGCTTGGGAGGTTGAGGCTGGTTGCACTCCAGCCTGGGTAACAGAGTAAAATCCTATCTCAAAACAAAAACAAAAACAAAAACAAAAACCTTAGAATGTTTCTTCACTGCCTGCTGAATTAGGTTCAGTTTTTGCACCCAGGCATCCAAGACTCTCCATTTTCTGACTCCCTCCCCATCAGCTACTGGTCTCCCTCGCAGTCTCTATATCCTAGCCCAGTCAGACACCTCAGTGCTCCATCCTGAGAAATACTGTACATCCTCAATAACTTCCTCATCCTGGTTCTCACTCCTCTCCTTTCCTCCTTATCAAATTTCTAACCATCCTCCAGAGTTTAGCTTTAAATAACACCTATAACTTATCAGGCACTCTGTACTTCAGTTTCTTCATCATATAATAGGGATAAAAGCACCAGAATCTCAGGGCTATGTGAGCGCTAAATGTTAACAAGCAAGCAATGTAAAAATGTAATAACATATAACCCTCAGGATGGCCTAGGTGGGCTGGGACACACGGTCAGCCCTCAACAAAGTTGACTATTATTAATATGGTTATTACCATTGTGCTAGATGCCATGCCAAGCGTTTTACAAAGGTATCTCCCACTTAATTCTCACAATAAACCATGAGATAGCTACTGCCCCCCTTTACAGAGAAAGAAAATGAGGATCGAGAAGGTTAAGTAACTTTCCCAAGGACATGCACGACTACTAATGGTGGAGCTGGACTTCAAACCCAGGCTATTCTGGCTCCAAAGCCATGTTTTAAATGCACCCTAAAGTAAACTCTCCAAGCTCCACCCCAGAACTCAAATGCCATGTCTTCCACAAAGACGTCCCTCATCAGACTCCTTGAGTGCCGGGGCACTTCAATCTTCACTTCTCTTGGGGTAACTATTCCACGGCACCTTGAAACACAGTTCTCATCCACCTAGTCGATGTCAGTGTTTACAGCGTGAGCTCATTCGTCATTTACTTCCATTCAGCACCAGGGATAGCGCCCACACTGCCCATCCCCACTGAAAGTGTGTTAAATTGAATTGGCTTTAGGATGTGTCCCCAAGAAAAATGGAAATTCTCTCTGGTAAAGAAAACAAGTAGATGTCACTCTGCTGTTTATACTTGAATATGAATGTGTTTAATGTACGTTCTCCCAAAAGCAAGTATTCATAAGGAACAGGATAATAAAACGATGATAAATTATGAAAACAGATTCTATTGTTTTTAGCATTTACCCTGTACCATGTACAAATTATATACACATATATAATTTAACCCCACCATAACACTGAAAGACAAGTATTATTATCCTAATTTTACAATAAGGAAACAGGCTCAGAGCAGTTCAGCAACTTGTCCAAGGTTATACCAGATAAGACAGAGCTAGGCTTGAAACCAAGTCTGTGTGAAAACAGATCATCATATACTCTTAACCACGAGACCTCAGGGATGTGTTGGGGGGAGGGAGAAGGAGAGAACTCAACCAGTCCCCACTTTGACATTTTATTGAAGATGGGCATTATCAGCTTTGACTTCCAGATGAAAAGCCTCAAGCCAAGAGAGGCTCCATGACCTGTTCCAGGTCCCCAGGCTCTAAAACCACTAACCACATCCTGGTCAGTGTGAGTGTCCACTCCAAGTCCATAGAGCAGCCTGTGAAGTTCCCCCAGACACAAGAGCTCTGGGTGACTGGGTTATTTTAAACCAGGATGCGAAAGGCACCAAGGCCCCTGGCTCACTGCTTCCCCTTCCCACAGCCACTACTCTTCCTGTATCTCTGAGATAAATACCCTGGAGACTGCTGCCTCTTCTTCCTCCATGGTCAGCCTCTCCCTGGCCTAGTTATTCCCAGTGACTTGGGCCTCACATGCCTCCCTTGTCCAGGTCTTGAAGTCCATCTGAAAATCAAGGGCTGAGAGCCATCTGCAGATACTCAGGCCTCCAGAGCACTGATGTTGCCTCTGGCTGTGTCTCCAAGGATGGGTGGAGGAAGCACAACCCTGATTACTTCTGTGAGGGCCCTAACCTTTCCCTTCTCCCTGGAGCTATAGGAATCTGCCCTACCTTAAAATAAGAGATGGTTTCATCTGGAGGGAACTTAGGGATCATCCAGATCAATGCCTTTATTGTACAGAGGGCAACTGAGGCCCAAAGAGGGGCAGGAGTTAAAGGCCATGTTGGTATTAGAATTCAGGCTGGGTACAGTGGCTCATGGCTGTAATCCCAACACTTTGGGAGGCCAAGATGGGAGGACTGCTTGAGCCCAGGAGTTCAAGACCAGCCTGGGCAACATAGTGAGACCCTGCCTCTATAAAAAATTGGAAAATTACTAGCCCACACTGTAGTCCCAGCTACTCAGGAGGCTGTGGTGGGAGGATTGCTTGAGCCCAGGAGTTTGAGGCTGCAGTGAGCTATGATCACGTTGCTGCACTACAGCCTGGGTGACAGAGAACCTGTTTCAGGAAAAATAAATTCTGCTCTCCTAATTGCTAACCTCCCTGCTCCTTTTCAGTCAACAGCCTTTCACTATTTCTAGAGCATCTTCAGGAGGCAGCATGGCCTAATGGTTAAAAGCATGGACAATGGAGCCTGAATGCCTGGGTTGTAAACCTGGCCCCAGTCACTCTATTAGTTGTGTGATTTTGAGAAAATTACTCAACCTCTCTGTGGCTCAGTTTCCTCCTCTATGCTAACTGGTGTCCACACCACCAGAGTGTCCTCTTCTGCCAGTTTCTTCTCTACTCAGTGGCCTGCCTGAGCTTCCCAAATCTCAATCCTGAACACACCATCCCTTTGATTAAAACCCTTCAATGGCACCCCATTGCTTGCAGAATAAATTCCAATCTAACACACACTGTCTTTCTGACCTGGTCCCAATTTACATTTACATTTCCCTAGTGTTCTCTACATTCTATTCACAATGAATTATTCCAAATCTTCCATGTGACCAGCTGCCCCTGAAATTTCTTACCCATAATCCTGCATACAAAAGTCTTAGCATTCTCTTATCTTCTGGAGAAAGGTGCTTTTTAAAACAACTGTTTGTTGCAGGATAATATACATAAAGAAAACTGTACAATTATATATCGCACAGTTGTAAGTGTATACCTTGATGACTATTACAAAGTTCTACGGAACCAGCACCCAGATCAAGAAGCAGAACATTACCAGTGCCCTACAGAAGGCCCACATGCCACTTCCAGTTACTTTCCACCAAAAGTAGCATTACCCTAACTTCTAACAGCACAGACTGGTTTTGCTTATTTTGTAGTTTTCACTACATAAAATCACCTAGTGTATATTCTTTAGCATCTGCCTTCTTTTACCCAACACGACGTTTGTGGGGTTCATCCATGTTGATTGTTTCATTGCAGTTCATTCATTCTCATGACTTATTGTAGTACATTGTGTGAATATATCAAAATAATTTTCATCTATTCTATTGCTGATGAGCATCTGGGTGGGTAGCCTCCAGTAATGAGATATTACAAATAGCTCTGCCAAAAACATTCTTGTATGTGTCTTTTGGTGACCATTTCTGTGCAGTTCTTCAGGGCACATACCTAGGAGTGCAGCTGCTGGGTTACAGGGTATGCATTTGAAATGCCTTTTAGGTGGATTAACCACGGTGTGAACTGGAAAGGTTAACACGTTAGACTACCATTCAGCAGGAAGCAATGTTCTGAAGAAGTGAGGCTAAAGATTGGAAGATTTTGAGGAAAAAGATAGTGGAAAGCCTGTTGATTTACTGTATATCTGGCTCACATTTATATTCCCCAAATGTAATCTTTGTTAAGAGAATGTGTATAGAGGGCAAACAGCACCCAGAACAGGACAGGAAGGAGGGGAAAAGGCCTGTAATACAGTTGACATTCAATAAATACTGGCTATTATTATTAACCTCTCTAAAGGTCAATGGTCAACTGCTCACTGATACCACCTCTAGTAAACTCATTATTTCATCGATTCTAAGACAAGCATTTTTTCAACATCTCCAAAATTAAGATGTGAATGGCAACCAGTGGCATGTCAGAGTTAAATTCTGACATGTTTTAGCTCCCTTGGTGGTATATAAAGTTGTGACTTGCAACTGAAGGCCTCTAAAATGCGATTAAGTCCACAGCAAAGAACTGGCGTGTGCAGGAACTGTCCGTGGTGCTGACTGAGCATAGAGGACTGGGCCTGCCTAGGGCAGAGGTGGGGCTCACAAGGGAGATTTTAGAACTACGAAGCATCCCTATCTGTGGTTGTTTTCAAACCACAATTCCTTCCCACTGGCTTGCTGGTGCCTGAAATTCCACCCTCAAAGAATCATCTTTCCACATAAAGACAGGAATTTCCATTTATCGAGTTGAACCAGAGCCTATGAGAGGTGCTCAGCACTCATCATTTCATGTAATCTTCACAACCACCAGTGAAGGTAAGTATTGTCTTCATTTTCAGAAGGGAAAGCTGAAGCTCAGGGGTTAATGAACCTGCCCATAATTACAAAGCTGGCATGTGGGATGTGATCCTGGTTCAACGCAGGCCAGAGTGCAATTTTTGCCCTTTACGCTGCTCTACACTGGAGGGAGGGATAAGTGCCTCAGACCTTTTTCCAAGAGGATTTGAAGAGGAAAGAGGAGAGATCATAAAGACACAGAGATGAAGTGAGTGAAAGCAAGAGGGGCAAAAGGCACATGATAAGGATTTGAGAACCCTAGAGAGGGAGGGGAAAGATTTTGTGAGAATCAACTGGGTAATAAATATGGAATGTGCTTTGTAACTCTAAAGGGTTATGCCCCTGGAAGGAAACGTTACTCTCACTTATCCAACAAAATATACATTTATTGAGTTCATTTCCTATGCCATGCTGTTCTTGTCTCTGGGGATTTGAATAAGATACAGTCTTTGACCTTAAGAAACTTACAGGTAGTAGAGTGTGGAGGGGACATGAAACAGATAAGTAATTATTATTCATTCAACACACTCTTTACTAATTGCCTATTCAGGGCCAGATCCTGTGTGGTAGACTCATAACATAGATGAATTAAACCCAGACCTTGCTGAAACTCCCAGTCTACCAGAATAGATAGGCAAGTAAAGGGGCAATTGTGCAATAATTACAACGTAGCATAATGTAAGGGCAGAGATATACACAGAGTATTATGGGAGCTGAGGGGAAGGGTAATTAATGCAGCACTGGAGTTAGAGGCACGGTCTGGGTTGTAAGCAGAATTGATTCAATGCTGAATTATACTTGATTGCAAATAAAATCAGAAGATTTCATTGTACATGCGAGCACTACCTTCCAGTACAACTGAAGGTTATACTGACAAATAAAAACATGGGGATAGAGTGAAGGGGAAAATGTGGAACCAAATGAAAACTGAAGGCAAAAAGTTCCAGATGCAGAGTAAATGCATTTGGGGTTGGGGAGGTCCTATGCTGAGCAGGGGTGGTCAGGGGAAAGTCATTTACTCTCCTCGAGCCAATGTGGAAAGACTTTCTAAAGAAGAGGCATTTCCGCAATCATTGGAAGGAAGACAATTCACAGTCCCACAAAAAGCTGTTTTTCCTCAGGAAGCTATTTCCATCAGCATTTGGGACAAGCTAAACAAGCCTTGGAAGGAACTGGGTTGTGGGCAAAAGGTAGAGTCTATGGCCCCATATGGCACTGGGAAGCTACACAATCCACACAGCATTCAAGACTTCCAGGATTTGCCCCAAACCTATACTACAAGTCTGCCATGATGCACATACCAGGTGTTCTATCCACACGGAATTACTCATCATTCACCAAATACAGCCCACGTACTTCCGTCTTCTTAGGAGAACAGGCTCTGGAGCCAGAAAAACTGAGTTTGGGACTTGAAGCATGCCTCTGCCACTTTCTGAGTAAACTAAATAAACTTACTGAACTAATCTGAGTCTAAGTTCCCCTGCAAAACAGGAAAAGTGATAGAATCCACTCCACCTATTGTTGTAAGGATTAAATGTACTAGTAAGCTCTTACTAGGTTATGCTGCAATAACCAGTTACCCCCAAATTTCAGTGGCTTACAGAACAAAGTTCTTGTTCATACTTAACATACCTTATTTTTCTGAGATGGACTTTTGCTCTGTGGCCTATACTGGAGTGCAGTGGCACAACCTTGGCTCACTGCAACCCATCTCCCAGGTTCAAGTGATTCTCCTGCCTTAGCCTCCCAAGTAGCTGGGGTTACATGCATGCACCACCATGCCTGGCTAATTTTTTTTTTTCCTTTTTGTATTTTTAGTAGAGATGGGGTTTCACCATGTTGGACAGTTTGGTCTCAAACTCCTAACCTCAAATGATCTGCCTGCCTCAGCCTCCCAAAAGTGCTGGGATTACAGGCATGAACCACCATGCCCAGCCATACTTAACATATTTTACGAGTTAGCTATGGTTCTATCCCACGAACTCATCTGGGACCCGGGGTGAAGGGGCAGGCCCTATCTGGGACAAGCTGGTCTCATGGCAGAGGAATGATGGAACCATGAGGGAATTCTTCCAGCTGCTGCACTTTTCTCTATGTGTATTTCAAAACTTTTAAAAGAAAAGGAAGGGAAAGAAATATGGCCTCTAACAGACAGATGCTGCCAAACGTGTAGGGGAGGCAAGGAAGCTCCCTCCTCTCCACAAACACTGGAAAGAGAACTCCTCAAGACACCAAATGGTTTGTTCCAACAAGGTAGCATATTAGCCCATGATAGCACAGATCCATGTTAACTGTGAAATAAATCTCTCATACCCCTTGTGGGACTGAACTCAATGATATAACATGTGCACAACGACTGTCACAGTAAGATACAGGCACTCAGTAAATTGCAGCTACTATTACAAACAATACTCTGAGATAGAGAGTAGTGTCCCTGATTCTCAGAAACTCTCAGAAAACTGAGGCTCTGAGAACTGAAGCAGTTTGCCCAAGGTCCCACAGCAAGTAAAGGTTGGAGAGGAAGAATGCAAAACAAATCCGCTCCATCCAAACAAAGCTGAACACAAATGTTCAGAGTAGCATTAACTGTAACAGTCAAAAAGTGGACACAGCCTGAATGTCCATCCATGGATGAATGAACAAACTGTGGTATATCCATGCAATAAAGTATTATTCAGCCATAAAAAGCATGCAGTACTGGGCCGGGCATGGTGGCTCACGCCTGTAATCCCAGCACTTTGGGAGGCCAAGGTGGGTGGATCACCTGAGGTCGGGAGTTTGAGACCACCCTGACCAATATGGTGAAACACTGTCTCTAATAAAAATACAAAAATTAGCTGGGCTGTGGTGGTGTTTGTCTGTAATCCCAGCTACTCAGGAGGCTGAGGCAGGAGAATCACTTGAACCCAGGAGGCTGAGGTGGCAGTGAGCTGAGATGGCGCCACTGCACTCCAGCCTGGTTGACAGGGAGACCCTGTCTCAAAAAAACAAACAAACAAACAAACAAACAAACAAAAAAAACCCAAAGCATTACCTATATATGCTTCAACATATATGAACCTTGACATTATGCAAGTGAAAGAAGCTGGTCATAAAAGATCATCTCTTCTATGACTCTACGTATTTGAAATGTCCAAGATAGGTAAATCCATAGAACTAGAAAGCAGACTAGTGGTTGCCAAGGACCAGAGGGAGGGGCAAATGGGATGTGAATGCTCATGGGTATAGGGTTGACGATAATATTCTACAATTGACTGTGGTGATGGTTGCACAACTCTGTGAATAAATTAAATATTAAAACCCACTGAATTGTTCACTTTAAACTAGTAAACTGTATGGTATATGAATTATATCTCAATAAAGCTTATATAAATCTCCTTCCACTTCATCTCATCTCCCAGGCCAGGCTGTTAACCCTATTCTACACTGACCCCAAGAGGGTCAAGGAGCCCACAGGCAGGGAGGCTCCCCCTAAGCCAGAAGCAGTGTGGAAAACCTGCTGCAAAGGCCAGACAAGGCCAACTTGTACAGTCTGTCCCCTCGGATGTCATCTTCAGATAACACATGTGCACATGTATCCCCACAAAGGCCCACGGATGAAAACATGCAGTGGGTACATGGGGAGCAGGGATGTAGGGGATGGAGTGGGGTTGGAAATGAGGGAATTCCTTCCTTCCAGTCCCACCAGGGCAAGCCTCAGGCTCCCCATCACCACCTTCCTCAATCAACAGATGGCCAGCTTCCTCCAGAGCCTGCAAGACTAGAGCTAGCAAGGCTTAGTTAAGACCACCTGAAACCACCTGGCACCAGCACTCACCAGAGCAAACCCACCTTGGACTAGCTGTTCTCAGCACTGAGGCTGTAGTGATGTTGGCCTTAGGCAGCACATCCCCTGTTGCTCCAGCTTGGCTCATCCACGTCCCACAACTGCTTAAAATCCGTCTCTCTCCAGACTGTTCTGCAGGATAGCAGCTAACCCAGTGTCCACTAAGGCTTCTCAAGAACCTCCCACATACATGCTTAATGCACGCTGGGTCTCCTACTCCTTGGATGAGCAGTGCTATCCTTTATCTTGAAGCAGTTTAAACAAATCTCTTCCTTGATTTGGCCTTAGCAGAGTTGCAGAGAAGCTGGGCCCCACCTTGGCTAAGGCACCTCCCTTGGTTGCTTTTCTCTCTCTCAAATGAGGGCAGGGACACTGGCTGGCACTCAGCAGGTCCTCCACACAGACACCAAAGGCTGAAGGAATTCCAGCTCATGGCTTCTCAACTTTAATGTGCAAATGGATCACACAGGAATCTTGTTAAAATGCAGATTCTAATTCAGCAGGTCTCAGGTGGGGCCTGAGATTCAGCACTTCTCACAACTCCTAGGTGAGGTCAATGCTGCTGGTCTGTGGCCCACACATTGAGTAGCAAGATTCTAGCCCATTCCATTCACTCTTTTCTGATTTCTCTGCCTCCTTCATTGTTCAAGGAGCCTCTTGGGAGTGGATAAAAGCTACTCTCTCTTAGAAAAGGACCTGCCAGCACATACACACAGTATGTTGCATAAAGTTTGGGAGCCTGCAATCCCTGGATTAAAAGCCATTCTTCTTCTTTTTTTTTTTTTTTTTTTTTTTCTTTTTTAAGAGACAGGCTGTCACCCAGGCTGGAGTGCAGTGGCACAATCACAGCTCACTGCAGCCTTGACTTCCCAGGCTCAAGTGATCCTCCCATCTCAGCCGGTACTACACACCACCAAGCCTGGATAATTACTTTATTTTTTGTAGAGACAGGGTCTCGCCATGTTGCCCAAGCTGGTCTCCAACTCCTGGGCTCAAGGGATCCTCCTGCCTTGGCCTTCCAAAGAGCTCGGATTACTAGCATGAACTACCTACCATGCCTAGCCTAAAAGCCATTCTTTCGCATACACAAACCTGCAAATCTTAGTTCCTGCAGAAAAGAGGATGCAACAGGGGATAGAAAAAGAAAAAGCCTTGGCAGGGAGTGAGAACTCCTGGGTCTTGTCCCAGCTCCACTACTGACTTCCGGTGTGACATCAGACAACTTTCTGCTCCTCTCTTGAGCTTCAGTTTTCCCACCATGAGAGAAGTGGACTAGATTGGGGATGATACATAGGTTTTCTTTTTTTTTTTTTTTTGCCAACTCTGGTAGCTGTTGCCTGAAATACCCTGTGCTAAGAATTCTTAGACTGTGCCTGGACTTGGCAGAAAAGGATGCCATGATTGATTGGTGATGCCTGCCATGGTCCCAGGAAAGGGGGCCTTGATTGATTGGTGTTGTCTGCCAAGATCCCAGGCCTGGAGGGTGATGGGCTTCCTGCCAGATGTCCGCCTACCCCAGAGAGCCCTTCCAGCTGTGACATTCCACACAGCTCATTCAGAGTCATGCCACACTGAGCAAAGAGAAGTCTGTGCCTGTCCTCAAGGGGGCAGGAAGGGATAATTCTTTAAGCTTCTGGCTTCTCAAACCTGCTGCCCTACAGCCCCCTTTGAGAAGAGGTAGCAGAATCCCTGCTCAGTGGCAGAGGACAGCATGTCCTTGTGCTCCCATCCTTCCCTATTTTTAACTCCAAGGACAGCTCAGGCAGAAGCTGAAATATGGAAGGGCCACCCAGCCTCTGAGGGAGGGGAACCACACCCCCACCATCATTCCCAAACTGCTCCATGGTTGGCCAAGTGAGAGTCGAGGCAAGGGACAGAAGGTTCCTCACCTCCCGTGTGAATCTCTCACAGCCCCATCCCATCCTTCCCCAGGCAGGGCCAGTCACCCCTCCTTGGTACACCCACAGACCTCTCTGCTAGTCCCTATCCTGCTGCACCCTGTATTTGTTCATTCATGCACCCCATTTACATATATGTGCCAGCCTTCATACTAGTGCCGAGGATGCAGCATTGAACAAGACAGATGGGGGTCCTCACCCACTGAGCTCTTCTAGTCTAGGGTGGAAGACAGACAGCAAACAGGACGGCAGCATAATTCTGTAGTTACAACTATAGTCTAAGTGCTTAGAAGAGAACTGTACCATGGTCACCCCACGTGCCTGTACATTGCTCAAGAACTGGAATTCTCTCACTCATCTTTCTATCCCTGGAACCTAAGGCCTAAGCTGGCAGAAAGGAGGGTTCAGAGATTATTTGTTGATTGAAAATATTACACAAGAGACATCATGTGAAGTTTGAGAGCCCTACAGGAGCCTGTCTTAGACTAGATGAGATTCATTCATTCATTCACTCATTCACTCACAAAGTATTTTTTTTTGAGCACTTTCTACATGTCCAACACTGTTCTAGGCACTGGACCTAGAGCAGGAAACAAGACAAGGAAAAACAAACTGTCCTCCTGAATCTCCATGCTAGGAGAGGCAAGCAAACATCAAGCCAGACAAATACAGAAAGATAGAGAGGATGCTAGAAGGCAATGAGGGCAGGGATAGGAGTTTCTCTCTGAAACAGAGTGATCAGAGAAAGCATTCCCAACACAGGGAACAGAAACGTAAAGGCCCGTGGCAGACATGTCTGGTATGTTCGAAGGAGACGAGAGTGGCTGGAGCAGACAGAGCAAGGGGGAGTGGTGTGAGATGAGGTTTGAGATGATGGGGCAGGAGGAGAGGGCAGACTGAAAAACTGACACACCTCACACCAAGCTGGCATACAATTGATGGAAGAGATGGTGGCGATGATGATAATGACAATAACGATGTGATGATAAAAGCAGCTAGCATTCATTGGGCACGGGTGACAGGTGCTATGCTACTCAATTAACATGGATTTGTTTATCTAATCCCCACAACAATCTGTGAAATATGTCTTATATTATACCCATTTTATAGATAGGGAAGCTGAGGTTCAACAAAATTTACGCAGCCTGGAGGTGGCAGGGCTGGGACGGGAACACCGGCCGCCTGGAGCCAAAGTCCACTGGCTTGTTGATCACACCCTGTCCTGTTCCACAGGCACCATGAACACCAGTTTCCTCCCCTCCCAGAGTTCCTAAATCTTTTGGACTCCTTTGAAAATCTGCTGGGAGCTGCTTTTCCCCAGAGAAAAGTTTTGGTTTTCTCCAGGAAAAAAAAAAAAAATAGAGATGCACAATGATACAACTTGAACATAATTTCAAGAGGTTCAAGGTTATAAACTCCAGCCCTAAAAGTAAGCATTTTATAAGCATTTATAACAAAAACAAGAATTTTCAGAGTTTTCCAAAGATGCAATAGGGGAACACAAGTGTCTGCAATACCAGCTAAAACCACTTCCATACAATTTGTCAAGAGCCTATTGGGAATAAGGCACTTGTAGAATCGTATCTCATTTAAACCTCATTTTAGTCCTGTGAGGTGATTATAATTAGGATCCCTTTACAAACTAGGAAACTGAGACACACAAAGTTTAAGTAACTTGCCCAGGCTCACAGAGGTGGTATCTGGCAGAACTGAAATTAACCACAGATCTAGTTGGCTCCAGACCTCAGTCTCTATTCCAGACATTCTCTTCTGGCTTCTCCAATGGCATTTCTTCATCTTCCCAGACAGGGGAAGAAACTTGCTCAAGGTCTCACAGCTCAGCACATCCGGAGTAGCCATTAGCCACATGTGAACACTTAAACTTTAAAAAAAAATTAAGAATTCAGTCCTCAGTTGCAGGGATCACACTTCAAGTGCTGAGTAGCCACCTGTGACTAGTGGCTACAGTATCGCACAGTGCAGGCACAGAACATTTTCATCATTGCAGAAATGTCTATTGGGCAGCGCTGGGCTAGAACTTGGTCTCTTGACTCCCAATTTTAGTTTTTCCACTGTCAGGGGCTGCTAGAAATTAGATTTGCTTGATAAATGAAGTTGACCATGAAGAGGAGACAGGAGGTGGGTGCAGTGGTCCATACTTATAATCCCAGCAGTTTAGGAGGCCAAAGCAGGAGGATCATTTCAGCCCAGGAGTTCGAGATCAGCCTGGGCAACATAGCGAGACCCTGTCTCTCAAAAAATTTTGAAAACTAGCCAGTCAAGGCGGCCTGTGCCTGTTGTACAAGCTACTTGGGAGGCTGAGGTTTGAGCCCAGGAATTCAAGGCTGCAGTGAGCTATGATCACACCACTGCACTAAAATCTGGGTGACAGAGAAAGACCCTGTCTCTAAAAATAATTTTTTAAGTGGGTGATTTTACTACCCACTTAAAAAAAATGATACTGATGATGCTGATAACAGTGACTGCCATTTAGTAATAACTTTTTCACAATGTACTCCATCAAAACTGGAGCAGGGCTGGGCATGTATTAAGCACTCAATAAAAATGTCTTGGATGTTGAATTTACCATGAAAATGTCTTACAGAACAGTAATAATAATAAATTACTATGAAGTGAATGCCTTACGGCTGCACTGCACCCAACCACACTTAATGTCATAAGCCTTCCAATAACCTGAGGGGTAAGCACTGTTATTGTCTCTATTTACAAATGAGGACACCGAGACACAGCGAGGTTATGTCATGTGTTTAAAGACACAGCTAACAGGGTAGAAGAAAAAAAGGGAGAGGGTGGTTTAAATCCGGGTCTGTCTGAATTTAAAATCTCTATATTTTTTACCTCCCAAATCAAGAGAGTATTTTGAGTACAACAAAGGTCTGTACAAATGTTACTTACCAGTATCATCACAGTATGAGAATTTCTTTTTATTATTATTATTTTTTTGAGACGGAGTCTCTCTCTGTCACCCAGGCTGGAGTGCAGTGGCACGATCTCGGCTCACTGCAAGCTCCGCCTCCCAGTTCATGCCATTCTCCTGCTTCCGCCTCCTGAGTAGCTGGGACGGCAGGCACCTGCCACCACACCCAGCTAATTTTTTGTATTTTTAGTAGAGACAGGGTTTCACCATGTTAGCCAGGATGGTCTCAATCTCCTGGCCTCGTGATCCGCCCGTCATCACAATATGAGAATTTCTTATTTTTTTGAGAGATAGGGCCTTGCTGTTGTCCAGGTTGGAGTGCTATGACACAATCGCAGCTCACTTTAACCTTAAACTTCTGGGCTCAGCAATCGTCGTACGTCAGCCTCCTGAGCAGCTAGGACTATAAGCACACGCCACCACATCTGGCTGAGTTTTATTTATTATAGAGATGGGGGTCTTGCTATGTTGCCCAGCCTGGGCTGGAACTCCTGGCCTCAAGCAATCCTCCTGCCACCTCAGCTTTCCAAAGTGCCGGGATTACAGTCATGAGATGAGCCACTGTGCCCAGCCCAACATGTGAAGATTAATGGGCCCAGGGAGAAGAAGGATTTTCCACTGTTGAGCTGCCTGTCAACAGAATGGGGAGATTGTGAGCTCTCTTTCCTGTTGCTAGAGGCACCCAAGGGAGAATAAACTCCTACCCAGCAGGGAGACTGGGATGGGAACTGAGCTGTGGTTCCCAGGTGGGACACTGGATCAACACAGAGAATCCCAAATGTGGTTGAACATCAGAATCGCCTGGGAGCTTGTGAAGCAACAGAGTCCAGGCTGCACGCCTGATTTTTAATTGAGTGGTCTGGGTTGGGGATCAGGATCCTGGCTGCTGACGAAAGGCACATGCAGCGCAGGTTGAGAGTCATGGACTAGTAAAATGCTGACTGTCCTTCTTACCCAAGATCACTGGATTACAGGCCACGGAGCCACTAAAGGAACTCAGGACACACTGTTAAAAAACATATGATTTGCCCAATAATAATGAAGGCATTCTCTGGCCAGGCACTGTGCCAAGCATGACATCCGTGGTCCCATAGACCCCTCCTCCCAGGCTACCTCCTCCCCAGGCTCCTCTATCCTCCTTCCATTTTTCAACTCCAGCATCCTCTCTTCCAGGAAGCCTCCCCTGATTCCCAGAGCTGGGGACCTCTCCTTGGGGTCCCACAACAGATATGATTCTCACTTGTGAATGTCCGCGTCTATGTTTACCTGCTGCCACTCCAGGCTGTGACAATGCTAGTGTCTCACTCAAGTCCTTGTGCCCAGCACCTAGGGCCTGGCCCAGTGCAGGTGCTCACTAAACATCTGCAGAGAGGACTTGCTCTGCTCCATGAAGGATGGACAGAGGAGGCAGTGAAGAAAGCAGCCGCTGCAGGAAGGAAGTAATCCAGGTCACCAGGTTGGAAGGAGACAGAACCTACAAATTCTCCCCGCCACTGTTCAGAAGAGGCCTGGGCTATTTATAGCTCACAAGCCTTCTGCTTCTTGCATTTAAATGCAGGGCCAGGCATAGAATAAAATCCTGGGGAGGTCTGTCAGTTTTCAAATTTATTTATTTATTTTCTATAAGAATGGGAGCAGAAAGCAGGGACAAAAATGAACCATGCCTATTAGGGTGGGCTGCCTCGTGCTGTCCCTAGGTCTGCCTTGCCAAGTCTGTTGACAGAAGAGTTGCACGCAGTTCTAGACCTGATCCTAGAAATCAGAGTATCCCTGTGGAGACTGGCCTGTGAAGGTCCTTTTAAGGTGATTTTTAAATGGTAGCTTCAGCTTACAAACTAGTATTACAGCATGACCCTGCTTTGGTTTAAATATGTGTTGTGTGTGTGCACGCGCACGCGCACACACCCCCTAGAGAGAAATAGCCCTAGTGGTGAAGCATTCTACTTTTGGATTATAGAATTTGAGACATTTTAATTTTCTTTTGGTGTGCTTTCTCTGCATTTTCCCAAAATTGTCACCATGGGTGCACATAGCATATACGGTGTTATGAGGATGTTAGACTCAAGGAAACCAGCTCTGCCACTTGCTAGCTGTCTGACCTTGGGGGAATTACCTAATTTCTTCATCTGTAAAGTGGGAATAGCGACAGAACCTTTCTTAGAGGTTTGCTCCAAGGATTGTATAAGGTAACATATGTGAAATCCTAGCACGGCATCTGGAATGTGGCATGTGCTCAGGAAATGCCAGCTAGTATAACTGGACAAGCATTTGTAACTCGTGAAAGCATGATACCGTTTTTAAAAATTAAAACCATAAATGGCGACTCTCCCACTCCCGGGTGTGGAAGGAGCCCTGAGAAGGGACTGGATCATGGCTGGCTGAGGAGGGCTGAGAGGCCTGAGTTCCAACTCGACCTGCCTGAAAATGCACAAATGACTCCTTCTCCTCTTGATCAGTTTTCTGACTTTGAAAAGGATGGTGGTAGGGGGTGGATGTTAAGTCCTGCTCCTCTAAGCAGAGGCCCCAGAGGCCTGACGATGATGCTATAACTCAGATCTCCAAGAAGGAGCTGATCGTGGTCCCACCCACCCCCTTTCCTAGCTCCATTTCTTCCCTGTGTCCACTTCCTAATGTACCTGCTTTGCCCCACTGAGACGTAAATAAACCCCAGGAACCTTCTTCCTAATCACACAGGACCCCAGTGATCTGGGGCACCTTCCCCACATCCAGCCTGGTAATCAGCCTCTCACCCTTCAAGGTGGGACTCAGCACTCTCTGCTAAATGGAATCACCATTATCTGCTCTGCTTGTCTTTTCTCCTGGGCTGAGAAAGTCCTGGTCCTATTTAGCACCATAACTTCAGTGCCCAGCACACTGGAGTGGGCCAGTGATATCTGTTGACTGCATAAAGAATGCTGTAAAATATGATCCAGGGCAGTGCCGAGCAGTGGGTGGGCTCACAGACTCGAGTGTCAGGCAGGTCAGTGTTTGAATTTATTATTATAATTTTTTTTTTTTTTTGAGACGGAGTTTCGCTCTTGTTGCCCAGGCTGGAGTACAGTGGTGTGATCTCGGCTCACTGCAACCTCCACCTCCTAGATTCAAGTGATTCTCCTGCCTCAGCCTCCTGAGTAGCTGGGATTACAGGCATGTGCCACCATGCACAGCTAATTTTGTATTTTTAGTAGAGACGGGGTTTCTCCATGTTGGTCAGGCTGGTCTTGAACTCTTGACCTTAGGAGATCCACCCACCTCAGCCTCCCAAAGTGCTGGGATTGCAGGCATGAGCCACCGTGCCCGGCCTGAACTTATTATTGAATGGCCCTGGGCCAAAGATGGGCCTGTCCTTTCTGAGCTTTAGTTTCCTCATCTGCACAATGGGTATGACAATGGTATACCCCTCATAGTGTGACATTTCAGTAAGATTATCCAGGTAAAGTATTCAGAATACCTGGCATATATGAAATAATAAATATTACTATCATAATGAGAATGATCATTAAAAATGTAAAATGACTTGGTGGCTATCTCCAGAAACCAGTTTCAGCACTTTCCTTTCAGGTCTGGTTCGGGTCTGTGGGGTCAGAAGAACTCCCGGACAGAGTGCTCCCTGCACAAAAATGCCCGACTGAGAAGGGGCACAAGCAGAGGTACAGCCTGTTTTCCCTTGCCCAGCCGTGCACCCTGCTGGCACTGGAGAAAGGGGAACCTTGTTCTGATTCATCCTCCTAGAGGAGGCAGCGTTTTTAAAATTCAACCACCAGGATGGGGGTAGGGAGAGAAGTGCCTTCCTCTAACTTGCATAAGGATGCCATATAAGCGCTGTGTCTGGACCAGGCCCTCATTATGGGACCACGAGGGGAAGGGCCACCCTGGGCTGTGCTCACTCTCAGTTCTAAGGATAACACAAAGGCCCCTCCAAGATTGTGCGGCCCAGGGCAGGAGTACAAATGGAGGACTTCATACTTATTCTAAATATGTAAAAGTTATAAATCAGGCTATTAAATAAAATATGTTCTATCCTTTCATTCTGACAAATATGTCTTCATAATGACCTTCAAGGCCAGGACAGCTCAAATTTAGAATCCTCCAAGTGCCACAGATGAATGCGGAGGGGGAGGGAGCCAGCCCTCAGCCATGGTCCACCCTTTCTCCCTCTGCTCCCATATCCAGAGGGCTCACTCTGCACATCTGTGCCGGCTGTCGCCTCCACAAACAGCACCTTCAGGGCCACCCTCAGGATACTACCGATGGATGCATCCATCCTCAGGAGAATGAAGCCAGGGAAGGGGTTGAGACAGACCCTGAAAGCTGACTCAGGGCCATTTGGGCAGGGAATTTCAGGGTCCCCATGTCTAGAACAGGCCTAGAAGGAGGAGTTCAGGTGGGTAATAAGAGTGAAGCCAGAGGCCTGACTGGAGGAGGGTCAGAGAACATTCCAGTAATGCTGGCAACCCGAGATCAGGGCCCTCCTTGCCCAGGTCTAAAGGTAGAAATGAAGGCTGGGCATGGTGGCTCATGCTTGTAATCCCAGTGTATTGGGAGACCAAGGTGAGAGGATTGCTTCAGCCCAAGAGTTCAAGACCAGCCTGGGCAACATAGCAAGATTCTGTCTCTACAAAAAAATAAAATTAGCTGGGCAGGCTGGCATGTACCTGTAGTCCCAGCTTTTTGGGACGCTGAGGCAGGAGGATCACTTGAGCCCAAGAGTTTGCAGCTTCAGTGGGCCATGACTGAGCCAGTGCACTCCAAGCCTGGGTGACAGAGTGAGACCCTGTCTCTAAAAATAAAGGCAGGAATGAGACAGTACCCAATTCTACCGCCAGCCAGGTCTGATATTCACCAAATGGGTCATGAGAAAACTCACAAGAGGTTTATAAGGGGTGATTCCTTTGGGAACTGTGGTCTCCAATTTTTACCAAAGCCTTTCCCAAATCAACAGACGTACCAACCACTTGGGGTTGAGGTAGGCATGAAGCTTCTCTCGCTTTCTTCCCCAGCAAGGCTCAGATTGAGGAGTCGTATCTGTAGGCCCCATCCCAGCCTGGGCCTTTTCTGGGGCTGGAGACATTCAGACCCCACTCCCAATTCCTGACCAGGGTTGAGTTCGTCAACCATTCAAACTTAGCCTTAACTAAAGAGCGGTTTTCCTGTATTTTTTTATTTTAATTTTTTAAAGACTTAGACATTTACCTCTGGAGAGAAATTATGGGCTTCAAGAGTTCTTGACAAAGAGCTTCGTTCCAGAAATATAAAGCCGGCATTTTAAATTTGGTTCTTATACACTGCTGGAAAGTATTAGAATGAAGATTACAAATTTAATAATGTAACACGGCAGGAACTGGCCTGGCCTTGTCTCCAGGAGAGTAATTTGTTCCTGCCTTCAAACCGGCACTTCCCAGCCTCCCGGCATCACCAGACCAGCCTGGTGACACACTGCTGACTTTTTTTGTCTCTTGCGCACTGGCCCACGTGGCCAGCCCAGACACCAGGAGATATCACTATCCTGGCCTGAGAACTAGGGATAGATGGTCAGATCTGTCTGGGGAGAGCCACTATAACCAAAGGGAGCCATCTCTGGGTCTCTTGGCTTCACTCCTTGCCTGCGGCCAGAGAGGTATTTAAAGATTGGCAAACCCTAAATCTGAGTTTGTCACATCCCTGCTAAAAACCCAAGAGGGGTTCCAACTGATCTTAAGCTCAAGCCCAAGAGCCTCAACTTTAAAGGCCTAGTATCATCCAGTTCTGCTACCTCCCAACAACATACCCCTTTCCCTGGGCTTTCAAAAGACCATGGCCTACTCCTGCCTCAGGGCCCCTGCACAACGGCTAATACTAACAACAGCTAACATTTATTGAGCACTAATTATGTACCACGCACTGTACTAAGGGCTTCACAGGTGTCCTCTCACCCCTACCCTGTAAGGTAGGCAATGGAGCCAAGTGGCGAAGCTCCAGAGCCCAAAGAGCTGGACTTGAATTCTGCCTTGGACCCTGTGTGATCTTGGGCAACTTACCTAATGTTTCTGTGCCTCAGTTTCCTCATCTATAAAACAGGGATAGCCAGCCAGGCACAGTGGCTCACGCCTGTAATCCCAGCACTTTGGGAGGCTGAGGCAGGCGGATCATGAAGTCAGGAGATCGAGACCATCCTGGCTAACACAGTGAAACCCCATCTCTACTAAAACAAAATATTAGCCAGGTGTGATGGCGGGCGCCTGCAGTCCCAGCTACTTGGGAGGCTGAGGCAGGAGAATGGAGTGAACCTGGGAGGCAGAGCTTGAAGTGAGCCAAGATCGTGCCACTGCACTCCAGCCTGGGAGACAGAGCGAGACTCCATCTCCAAAAAAAAAAATAGGGATAGCCCCCAAAACAACCTCACAGAGTAGTTTTGGGGCTCGAATGAGTGAATGGAAGTGAAGTGTCAGAATGCAAGGGGTGCCATGTGAGCCATGGTAATTATCTTTATCGGCCTTTTACACAGAGAGAAACAGAAGCACCACCAAGTGAAAAATAATGTGGAACAGGTCACGCAGCAGCTAGGCAGAGTGTGGTCTCCAGACTCTGAAGCCCTTAATTTTTACCATGATATGCCCATTGTAGAAAATCTGGAAAATACAAAAAAAGCACAAACTAGAAAGCAAAAACTATCCATAATTCTGTCATGCAGAAGCAATTATAGTTATTTCCATCTGTGGGGAGAGGGGAGCGGGAGCGGGAGAGACAGCCAGAGAGTCCAGGATTCCATCCCCCTTCCCATCACTATCAAGTCTGTGTTCACAGCATCCTGTCTCACCCCCTCCCCTCCCCTGCCGTGCCTTCACTTGGCCAATGCTACTCACACCTCAGGTCTCTGCTGAGCTGTCCCCCTCCCTGTGCCCCCCACCCAACATGTCAGTTCTCCCTGCTATGGCCTTTCCCAGCACCCTGTACTTGTCTTATATGACTCTTTATCACAGCCATGATCGGATTATTAGTTGCTTCTTCAAGCTGTGTAATGTCCAACAACCCCCCTCACCCCAGGAACCAGAATGTAATTCCATGACAACAAAGACTGGACTTGCCTTAGGTCACCAGAACACGGCTTGGCCATGAGCAACTACTGGAGAAGAAAGAAGGAAACAGAGTGGGGAGGAAGGAGAGGAGAGAGAAGGGGAGGAAGGGAGGGGCTTGGGATTCAACTCTGCCTTTCCCAAGTCAGTGTCCATTGGTGGGATGCAGATGGGAATCACACAGTCCCTGCCCTGCAGGGGCTCACAGTGTGACAGTGAAAAAGTGAAAAGCCAGACTGTGCAAGCACTGGAGAAGGAGAAAAGCAAAGTACCACAGGGGCTCCCAGGAATGGTCACCTCCACCCTAGAGAAGAAGGGTGTGCTTCCTGGAGGAGGTGACCCTGGAGCCCTGGAGAAGGAGACATCAGGCACCCCAGCTGAGGAAATGGCCTAAGTGAGGCATGGAGGGAGAAAACTCAAACAAGACTGTCAAATATGAAGAAGCTGGGTTTTGCCTGGAAGGAACAAATGCTTGGAAGAGCTGGAAATATGAAGTCAACTAATCTGGCTCTATACAACACTTGTTTCCTGTGTTCATCCTGTGCCTTTCTAGTACATTCTCCAAATAGTCAAACAAGCCATTCCCCTGAGCTGGAGTGAGCAATGCTGTCATTCCTCATGTCCTAACCCCTTGTCCTGGCCCAGTCTCCTATTGCCAGCACCTGCATTTCTCTGCCTGAGGGCTACCACCCATGGCAGGCTGGAAATAAACAGGCAATAACCAACTCTCTGATCTTCCCTAGCAGCTCTTAACCAATGACTGATGGGAACTGCTGTATAAATACCTGAGCTCCCTCTTTCCTGGGTGGGGTAACTAAAGCGCGCGTTCTACCCCAGGAGTCTGCAAACTATGGGCCTCGGACTAAATCCATCTTGCTGCCTATTTTTGTAAATAAAGTTTTATTAGAACACAGCTCGCCCTTTCATTTACATATTGTCTGGGGCTGCTTTCTCACTACAACTTCATGATTGAGCAGTTACAACAGAGACTGTAATCCTGCAAAGACTAAAATATCTACTGTCTGGCCCTTTACAGAAGCAGCTTGCTGAGTTCTGTGCTACACTGTCTCCCCAGAAGTCCCCAGCAAGACTAAACTCCAGTTGCCCTTGCTTGGGTTAACCTGCCTGATAATACACAGTCTCCTGACTTCTTTCTCTGCCTCACTTTCTCACTCCCATCCTGGGGTTTCATCCATCACCTTTGTGAACCATATGAAGCATACAAAATTCTATTAGACTGCTTCCACTAATAAAATGGCAGTTTCAGGTGGTTTGCCCTAATACTTGTACTTGATTCCTTGTGTCAGGCTCTGTTCTGGGAAAACCTAAACTAGGAGAGCAGGGCAAGTGTCATCATGCCCATTTTACAGACGAGCCCTAATTTAAAGCTGTTCCCTGCACACACATTGTCTCCTCAGCAAAGGCAGAGGTCAGCCTTGGTTTGAGACCCTTCCCGCACTCCCCAGTCAGAGCCTTGCCATGTGTCTTTGATATGTGCAGTATCACTAAACCACCTGTAGGTTACCTCCTGCTTATAGCTGTGAACCTGTTCATCTAATGAGGAAATCAAAGTTCAAAGAGGGGAATGACTTGCCCAGGGTCAGTTGGCAAACTGGCAGAAATGAGATCTCAAACCCAGGTTTCTTTATGACAAATCCAGGGCTCATCCCACGACAAATCAACTACCCCTTCTGCTTTCACCTCAGGCCACCTATTAGGGCCTCTGCCCTCCTCTCTGGATACACGGCCAACTTTTCATGAGGATCAGGCAGGCTCAAATATATTAAAATCCTTTGTCAGACACAAAAGACTTCATGTCTGCAAGGTGCAAAGTAGAAAGTCAGGACAGGCACCCTCCAAAGAGGGACTTGGAAAGAGGCCCACAAAGAAGCATGAGATACATGTATATATTCATGAAAAACATTAAATACAGTACAGAATGCTGGAAAGAACACAAGTGTTGGAATAGGCCTGGGTTTGAAGTCCTGTTCTGCCCCTCACTAGCTGTGTGACCTTGGCCAAGTCAGAAGTCCATCCAGATGCTCAATTTCTCCATATGGCCGAATGTAATGACTATGCCCACCTTGTGGAGGGTGACCTGAAACGAGGGTTGGACATTGCTCAGCACAGAGCTGAGCACACCCACTCTCCCCACTCTGTAGTCAGGGGTTCCCAGACAGTGGGTGAGTGGACCCCACTGGTATCTTGGCCAGATCCCCCATGCTAAGCAGGTCCCCCATCACTCAGCTGCCATGAGTATCTGCTGGTGCCGGCTCACAGCTGCCCCATCTTCGGACAACTGCCCTTAGCTCATAGGAGCTGCCTTGCCCCAACAGTTATGCCCTCGGGGGACTACCCTGCTATAGGAGTACCGAAGCCTAGTCAACCCTGCCATGCCATCCATTCTCCAGAGCTCCCCAGGATCTGGCTGAAGTTAGCCTGCAGCCAAGTGCCCATGTCTGGCTGCTTCTTCTCCTGCCCCATGCTGCGTCTCCCTCTCCCTCTCTTGCAGGTTTCACCTGCGAGCACTCCCACAGAGCACTTGCACAAAAATCCACGTCTCAGGCTAAGACAGTGGAAACAGGAGTGAAGAGTTCTCCTGATTTTCTGTATTCGTTACAAAATCAAGTGACTTCTGGGGAAAGTCCAGAGAAGAAGGTACATGTTAAATTCTCCCTTGAGCCGGGTGTGGTGGCTCATGCCTGTAATCCCCGCCCTTTGGGAGGCTGAGGTGGGCAGATCACCTGAGGTCAGGAGTTCGAGACCAGCCTGGCCAATATGGTGAAACTCCATCTCTACTAAAAATATAAAAATTAGCTGGGCATGGTGGCACGCGCCTGTAGTCCCAGCCACTCAGGAGGCTGAGGCAGGAGAATCACATGAACCCAGGAGGCAGAGGTTACAGTCACCTGAGATCATGCCACTGCACTCTAGACTGGGCAACAGAGCGAGACTCCATCTCAGAAAAAAAAAAAAATTATCCCTTGCTAGAGCCACACACCTGACTCTCCTCAGGGCCCAGCTGCCCAGTTTGGGGGTCCCTCTGCGAGGACTTAGCATGCCCAGTAGAAGCTGGGCACAAATGGTAGTTTCCTGAGGCCAGATGGCTCGGGGGTGGCTCGGCCGGGGCTTGGATGGGCCCCGGAGGCACCTGGTCCAGTCTTGGTGTTGGGCCCAGGCTGATGAAAGATGCTGCTCAAGACATTTGCTGAGGAACTAATTAATTTTCATTAGAGGGCCCAATTAGTGACATATCTTTCCACCCACTCTCAGGGTGACTCCAGGTGGCATTCACTAGGGACACTGAGTGCTGGAGATAAAGGGAGCAGACTTGAGGCCTCAGGTGCCGCAGGGTCCATGATGGCTACTTGGGGTGCCTCAGGCGACAGGGAGAGATCCTGAGCTGTGTATCCAGAAACATCATTGCCACAGACCTCCTGTGAGGCTTCAGGCCAATTGAGATTGCTCTCTGGGCCTCAACTAAGATAGCCACAGTAGATGACCTCAGAGGGACTTTCAACTAAAATAATGACAGCTAACACTCTTAAGACACTTTCACTGTGTACCAGGCTCTCTACCAATATTTATTCATCTAATCCTCTTGACACCTTCGAGGCAGGAAGGGGCTATGATAAGCCCGTTTTGCAGATGAGGAAACAGGCTCAGGGAGGTTAAGTGACTTGCTCAGAGTCACACAGCCAATAAGCGGCAGAGCCAAGATTCAAATCCAGGTTATCTGGCTGTGGAGCTCGTTACTTTCACCATGCTATACTGCCTAGTGCAACCCAACTTCTCTGGAACTCTCACAGTGCCTGGCACAGGGATGGGCACCACCATAAGTGCTTAATAAGAATTCAAAAACAGGAAAATAAGAAAAAACTGGTAGCCTGAAAGAGTGTGATGGTGGCTTGTGGGAGTGGGACTGGATAGCTGAGTAGGAGGGAGATGCCATTTCTTTGGATGTCCTCTGGTGCTGTTCGGCTTTTTTACGATGTATCTACGTTATCAGCAGTAATAACAGCATAAAGCATTATAAAAGCTGATAACAGTGCTTGTACCGGGGATGGGACATGAGGATCAGAAGACAGGGGTGCCCAGGACACTTCCCCCGGATATTTTATTTGTGTTTAAAATGTTGTAGCATCTGCATATATTACCTAATCCAAAAAAATACTTTAAAAATTATCCAAGACCAATCAAGCAAAGATCAGCTAGAGAGAAACTGGCAGGAGGGGGCGCTCTGGGGATGAAAAATAACCATGTAGGGGCTACCGCAGAGCCAGGGGGAGACAAAGGAGGAACTGGAGGGCCTGTACAAGTGTCCTACCTTCTCTGGGAGACTCTGGGTATATCTAAACCAAGCCCACCAGACTCTCACTCTGCAGGCAGGGATACTGAGGCCCAAAGAGTCAAAAAGTGGGTGTAGGAGACACTGAGACTCGGCGATGAACAAAGTCCTTCTCTCTTCACTCCTCATGCAGCCTTTCAGGCTCCACTGTGCACACAGTAAACACCACATACCTAGACCAGAGCAAGGAGGCCTGACGCCAGCTGTGTGCTGCCCCATCCCACCCTTCCTCCACCCAGATGTGCACATCACATCATTTTTATGAAGTCTACAGGAAAAGGAAAGGCAGCAGCTTCCATAGCTTGGATGTCTTCTATGTGTTGTACATACATCCTCTGGAATTCTCACAAGGTATCTCTAATTCCATTTTGCAAAGGACAGGCTGAGGCCTAGATCAGTTACATACCACAGTCATGATGCACAGCTAGAAAGGGCCAGAGATGCAAACCCAGGTCTTTGGGCCTCCCAAGTCCGCTCATTTTTACTATCCCAAGCCACCCCTCACAGAGGGTATTTCCCATCAGTTTAGGACAAGTCCCACCCGGAAACTATTTTTAAGTGCCTTTGTCTTCAGATTCTGAGTTGTATGGGGCTGGGTGAGAATCTCATCACATCAAGGTTGGTCCCCTGCCTCCAACCTGAGCTAGACCCCAATCTTCCCTAGAAAATTATCAGCGACCCCTTTCTTAGAAACATCTGAATAAACTGACTCAGTAAACTCCCCCGGTAGCATTTCCCAGCACTTTGCCCCCTTTACATCCATGATTCCTTTGATTTACTTCTTCCCCGTAGAGGTTTGTCCTCAAATGAACTTCCTGGTTTTAACACATAGCCCTCCCTTTTCCCAGTGCAGAAAAGGGACCATGTCCTGTTCTCTCTGGACGAAAAAGGAGCTAGACCTGAATCCTCAGAATTCCCAGAGCTGTCTGGGTCCAATATCCCATGCAATGGTCTCATGGCCTGATGCATTGCTCATTTTGACTCACTTATCCTTTGTACAAATGACTTCCTAGAGGCTTTATGAGGGCCTACGTGTTAAACCTGGCACAACGCAGGCAGCAGCTGAGACTCATTTGGATCATAGACTCTGTGACAGAAACAAGAGGGCCTGAAGACCATACCCAGGACTGAATTTGGTACCCAATGTCCCAGCATCTAAGACATCAGGAGCCAGGAGATATCCCACGTTGGCAAGACCCCTTCAGTTCTCTCCAGCCTTTTCCTCCAACCCAGTGGTTCTCAAGGTAGGGTCCCTGGATCAGTACCATCCGAATCTGCATCACGTGGGAACTTGTTAGCAATGAAATCCTCAAGTCCCTCCTGCCCCCAAACTAAATAAAAGACTCTGGGTGGGCCCAGCAGTCTGCATTAAGAAGCCCTCCAGAGGATTCTGAGGCTCACTCAAGTTTGGCGGCCCTGCTCTAACCCATTTAAACTGACAACAGCCACTGTGACAACTGCAGCTGCTACCAATGACTGGGAACCTACTATGTGCCGAGGGTTAAACACGCACTCTCATCCATTAATCCTCATAGCAAAGGACACCTTATTCCATACGTCCAGCTCTGGGTTAGGTGTGTTGTGTGCATGATGTCATTTACTCCTTACTATAACCCTCTTGAGTGTTTGCTATTATTATGCCCCATTTTACAGATGCGGACATTGAACCCCAGAGGGTTGAAGCAACTTGCCTACAGTCATACAATTTAGAAGTGGCAGTCAAGATGAAAATTCAGATCTGCCGGATTCCAAAGCTATGTTCTTTCTGTCCGTCCATGGAAGTTCCCCAGGGTCTCTCACACCTACATCATCAGTCTGGGTCAGGTGAGATTCGAAGAGGGGTGGAGGCAGGCAGGGTGAGCAGAAAGAACCCAGCCTGGACTCCACAGTGCCTTCCAGCTACAGCGTGAAAGGAAGCTGTGTTATGCATGTAAAGGCACAGCCATCTGCACCTAAGGAACATAAAAAACAGGGATTCAGGGGGCATGAGTTCTTGGCCTCTCTCTAACTTCACCCAGCTGGGGGCCTTTTCTTTTCCTTCTTCGGACCTCAGTTCCCGCACTGGATAATCTTTATCCTCTACAAGGCTGAGATAATTTGCCCCCTTCTCTGATCTTGTCTCTCTAACCACACTGGTCTGTCATCTCTAGCCACACTGGTCTGCTTTCTATTCCCTAAAACTCAAACTCGCACTGACCTCAGGGCCTTTGCACAGCTATTCCCTCTGCCTGGAACACTCTTCCTCCTCATATTCCCATTGCTGGCTCTTTGTCAGTTAGGCTTTATCTCAGATATCACCTCCTTAGCCTTCCCTGACTACCTTACTTAACATTATCTCCTAGCCCATCATCGTTCCATTTTCATTCCACTTAGCAGAACCTGAAATTCTTTATTGAATTGGTTACCTATTTATTGTCTGTTTCCCCCACCCCAGAATATAACTCCCTGAGAGCAGAAACCATGTCTGACTTGTTCCTTGATATATCCCTAGCACCCTAGCACCTAGAACATTAACACTGAGCAGCTCATTAACTACTAACTGAATGAACAAATACCAGAAAAGAAAACCTGGACTCAGAGGTCAGAGCTCTGGATCCTTAATATGTGACCTTGGCAAGCCACTTCACCTCTTTGAGCCTGTTTCCCTACTTGCTTAATGAGGAAATGGGCTAGATGCTCTCCAAGGGTCCTTCCAAGACTTCCAGTCTTGGAAAGCCAGACCTGGAAGCAGCCCAGCTGGTCCATCCAGAGAAGGCAGCTGGCCAGGGTCCTGGCAGCAGCTGCCCTCTCGCCACCCCCATCCACATCCCTGCCCAGCCACACAGTCATCTCACTCCCCCGTCGCAGAAACTGTTAATGAAGTGCGCACTGCTAAATGCAGTTACAATTACGGGGGCTAAGAATAAGGCGCTGACATCAGCCTCCTCAGTTTCCGAGTGAATCAGAAGGGGAGGGGGGAGGAAGGAAAAAAGGGGAGGGGGGACGGCGCTCTGGAGCTGTCAAGTGGAAATAGCACAGCGTTAAATATAATCCAGCACTGGCCTACATCAGTCTGGAGAGGCAGGTGATGGCTTGGCCCCCAGGGCCAGGGCAGACAACTGGATTCTTCAAGGAGGCCAGGCAGCCACGGCAGCTGAGGGCCAACTGTGATAGGGATCAACCAGGAACCAGTGGCAGGGAAGGCACTCCAATGGGTGGGTGGATTGTAGCGGGCTGGTGGACCCTGGTGGGGCACATCACACCCAGGCCTTTGTCACCTGCTGTTCTGACAGCACAAGCACAGCCCCAGGAGCTTACATAGTCCTGTCCCACCCAGGATCTCATTTCATGCCCAGAAGCAGAAGATGGCCTACAGTCAAACACACCTGGGTTTGAATCACCACCCTATAACCTGAGAGAGTCATGAATTCAACTGCTCTAAGCTGCCTGGCTTTCCTCATCTGCAAAATGGGTACATCTGCAACAGCAGCTACCCCTTCAGGTTGCCATAGAATTCAGTGCGATCACAGAAAGCAATGAGCATGGCCAAGCAAGCCCATCAATCATTTTATTTTTATAATCCTGAGAGATGCTTGAACAAAAATAATTAACCCTTTTTTTCCAGATGAGGCTCAGGAAGGTTAAGAGACTTGCTTGAGGTCAGAGCCAGAGCGGATTCAAATCCAAGCCCAGTTATCTTTCCAATACAAAAAGGCAGTGGAACTGACGAGGAATGCAGAATGGGGGAAGGTTTATAGTGGGGGAGATACTGCACCCTTTTGAGCACATTCACCAAAAGTGGCACCTTTCCAGCAATTTTTAAAAGACATGATGAAATGATGGTTGCTACGGCCATAAAGAAAAGACACAGAGGAGGCAAAGTAGAAAAAAGTCCCTCAGACAGACAAGAGGGTCGGCTGAGGGTGAAGGCTTCCTTCCATTCTCGCTCTCCTCCGCATCTCTCCCTTCACCCCCACTCAGCCTTCAGTTGGAACTTGCTCTGCCTCTGGTTCTAGCAGGGAGTGGGGAGGGATGCAGAGCCACATCCTGAAAGGGAAACAAGGTAGATGGACCTCTCTCCCCCTTCCCACCAAACAGAACTAGGTGGGCCTATGGCAGCTGCAAACCGAGGAAGCTGGAGCCAGGAGTCTAGGGGCTTGGGGATGGGGAAGGGGGTGCCTAAGGGAGACAGAAGATAAGGAAAGAGCACTGATTGCACCAGAGCAGACCTGCAGACCAGTGATCTGTACGATGGGGTAAGGCGTGAATCCTCATGCACCTGATTTTCTAAGATCATTCTTTCAGGATAATTTGATTAAAATAAAGTGGTTTGGGCTGGGCATGGTGGCGCATGCCTGTAATCTTAGCACTTTGGGAGTCCAAGACGGGAGGATCGTTGAGTTCAGGAGTTTGAGACCAGTCTGGGTGACATAGTGAAACCCCATCTGCATCTGGTGGTGGTGCATGACTGTAGTCCCAGCCACTTGGGAGGCTGAAGTGAGAAGATCACTTGAGCCTGGGAGGCAGAGATTGCAGCGAACTGAGATCGCACCACTGCACCCCACCTTGGGCGACAGAGGGAGACCCTGCCTCAAAGTAAATAAATAAATAAAGTGGTTTGCGTCCACACTCTCACCCCACCCCTCTACTTGAACTATGGGAACAACTGGTTCAATTCTCCATCATGCTTCACTTATCCAAATCTACAAGAGTTCTGCCCAGCTCTGAAAACATTAAGAAAATGGGAAGGGGGGTGTGGTCAGGAAGAAGTGAGAGAGGAAGTGTCCTGCCCTGGAGGGTGAGGGTGGGAGTGGAGGCTTCAAAGCCGCAACTTCATGCCTCCACGTGGTCCTGACCATGAAGGATATTTTAAGGCCTCCTCCCTCATCCACCCTGCCAGCCTCCTTCTAGGGCTGAAGGATTCATTCCCACCATCTTAGAGGGAAGGGGTGAGACAGCAGGACATTTTGTTTCCCAGAAAAAGCTCAGGTCAAATTTCAAGGACAAAAGTTAGCACTTGGTCTGGGAAAGAAAACTCTGCCAAATGGAATAAAGGGGGAGGGGGAGAACTCCAGTGAGGTCATTCCAGGTGCCTGGGGGTGTGGAGAGAAATCGGAACTCTGATTCTCCCTGCCAGGATCTGTCTGGCAGGATATGGGTATCGCCGCCTCATCACCCAGAAGTACTCAGACCACCCCCTACATTTCCCCTCTGTCCAAAAATGGGGAGCGGGGTGCTGTGGTACTAGTTTTTGGATCCCATCCACTATCCCACCCTGCCCCCAGCCCAACAGATTTGGTCTGAGCGGAAGAGGGTGGTGCCAGGAAGGGCTTTCCAGCCCAGAGATGTGGCCCAAACCGCTAGGAGAGGGACCGGTAGCTGGCTGGTGTTGCCATGGCAACCTCCTCCCTGCGCTGGATCGAAGCTTCCATCCTATGGGCAAATCAGAGCTGGCTGCTCCAGCTTCTCCGCCCTTCTCCCAGGCGGGAGGGGGAGAACTGGACGCTGAAACCACTTGGGCAGGCTCAAGAACACCAGGCTGAATTCCAGACCCTGATGTAACAACCCCCTTTGGCATCTGTTGGAAACTAGAGACACCCCAGCTCCCCAGCTAGGCCCCAAGGCAGAGTGTCAGGGCTGGGACTGTAGATGTGATTGGTGCAAATGAAGTGGTCAGGAAGAGCAGGGAACCAGTGGCTGAAATCCTCCCCACCCTCTTGACTGGCAGGCGAGTCTCCCAAAGCCCTATGTTTAAGCCACTTCAAAGAAGGAGGGCCCAGCTCTACCTTAATAACTATAACGATGCAATAAGATTAGCCTATTAAAATTATAAAGCTAGCATTTTGAGAATCAGCCTTCTCCCCTCCCCAAACCCACAGATTCTTTTCTACAGTCATGTTCAGAAACAACTGTTTCTCAGTAATAAGATAGATAACAGCTAACATGTAGTGAGAGCCTACCTCATGCCAGGTACTGTACTAAGACTTCTGCACAGCACAAACAGCATAATGGTTGATTAAAAGCATAGATGCTTAGGTCAGATTGCCCAAGTTCAAGGCTTCATTCCCTCACTTCCTGGCTGAGTGACCTTGAATGAATTAATATGTCTGTGCCTCAGTTTTCTCATCTGAAAATGGGGATGTTAACAGGATAGCAGTTTTATAGGCTTGCTATGAGGAATGAGTTAATATTTTTAAAATGCCTGGGAATATGTCTCGCACAAAGGTAATCATTTGTAAAATGTTAACCCTATGCAGTCCATGTTATTATTTTTCTTCTTCCTTACAGATACGAAACCGAGGCCACGTGTCTAACTCCTCCCTGATTACAAACCCAGTGCCAACAAGGCTGGGCAACAAAACACACACACAAAAAAACGCCTCCAAGCACATGTTTCCCTAAAGCCCCAGCATCCTTGTGAAAGAGGGCAAAAGGAGCATCTCAAGAAGTAAGTTCAAAGTGCACGAGGGAAGATGCCCCTTGAGAGGAATTCTGGGAACCAGTAATGACCAGCATCCTGGGCCCATGGGGGGCTAGAAAGAGGTGTGAAGAAGGCTCAGCTTCCTGTGCCCACCCCAATGGCCAAGGATCCCAAGTCCAAATCAGGAATGTGCTCTGCCCCAGTTAAGGCTAATGAGAAAAAGGCTCCTTCTCACACCATTTCTCAGGAAACTAGCAAAAGGATGGCAACTAAACTCTGAAGATGGCTCTGGCTCAGTCTAGTTGGAAAAAGATGCATTTCAACATGAGTTGGAAGCAGCAACAAAGGGGAGGCTCCTAGATGAGCCGGAGGCCTGTCAGGGACACACTTCTGAGACGGAGCCAGCAGAGACAGACAGGTATTAAGAAGGCCAGGGGAGGGAGGGGAGAAGAGGCAGGTGGAGCCACGCCTGTGTCCAGTATGGGAGAGACCATTCCATTGCTTTTAGAAATCAGTTCAGCGCAGTGCTGTTCTAAAAGAATAAATCCAAAAAGGCTTCTTTTAGGAGAAAATTAATGACTTTAAGGAGAACAAGAGAAATTAAGCACCAAGACAACGCTGCCTACTTCCGACTTTCACCAGACATTCATTATTCTTCCGGAAATGAAAGTTGACTTTCTCCCTCCCCCTCCCAAATTTGAAGCATCCCTCAAGAACAGACAGTGAGCACAAGATGCCCAAACCAAACTCTTGGTCGCCAGCCGCACCCCCAGGCCTCCTCACCTGGGAAACATTTTCTACACAGTAAGGTCTGGATTTCTTAAAAATCCTCTTTCAGAGGGAGGGCTACTGGTTTAATGGAAAGAGAACCATAAACCTGATTTTAGTCTCAGCTCTGTGGCTGCCTCACTAGATGACCTTGGCATATATATGTGTATATATATATATACACACAGACACACACACACACACACCCATTCCAGGGCTTCAGTCACACACACACAAACACTCACACAAATACACACACACCCCCATCCATTTGCGGGCAAAAAGGGGATAGACAAGATGATTTCTAGGTCTCTTCCAAGTGAAATACTAAAGAATTTCAAGAAGCCTGCTGGAAAAAACAAACGTGAGTGGACCTTTAAAAATATCATTAATACTACTTGAAGTTATCTGTTCTGACTTAAGTGAAACCAGAGCAAGTTGCCTGCAGCCTGCAATAACCAAGGTGTTTGACCCATGACACAGAGCATGACTTTGAAGAAAAACTAAACCGCTCCTGCCTCTGATGCTCCTACAAACCCATGCTCCCGCCCAGCCTGGCTCTTGAGATCCAAGTGGACTGCTGACCACTCTACTGTGTTGGGGAGCCCCCTACTTCTTCCCACCTTGCCTTGTCCAGAATAATAATACAACCTCCCTCAGCTACATCAAGGCAGAAGTTAAACCTCTGAGCCTCAGTTGTTTTTTTCTGTAAAATGGTGATTATAAAAATGGTAAAATGTCTCTGCAGTAATCATCTTTACCCTTACCCTCATCCCCACCTCCAGGTCAATAGAAAGACAGGTCTATTGGGGATCTGCCTCACCTATCCCCATTCATTCACCAGTCAACAAATTCTTCTGGAGAAAGGGCAGGAAGACATGCCCACCACTTCATCCCATGATGGAACCTTGGTGGCCAGGTTGATCAGACAAGGGTCCCCAAAGACTAAGTCTAAACCTGGGCCCAGGAACTTCCTAAAACCGTAGGCTACATTTTGTGGATGGTGCATATATGCACTTCGGGAGAGATAGTCCATGTTTTCCTCAGAGACTTGAAAGTGCCCATGAAACCATTTTGCTCCTCAAGCACATACACTCCTCCAGCACATACACTCCTCTGTTTTGTTCCCCCAATGAATTCAAAGACTCTCGGATTTTCAGCTTATAAAACACTGAACTCCACCCTCACACCATACAGAGCTTTGCATCGATACGATGATCCCCATTTCAGAGATGAGGAAATCCAGGCTCAGAGGTGGCATGACTTGCCCAAGGTCACAGCTAAGAAGTAGACAATGAAGACTGGAACCTGATTCCGATTCCCAATCTGGCATTCTTTGGGGAACTCTCACCCAAGCCCTCTAGCTACCCCACCTGTTGGTGGATTCCTTTCCTCACCCCAGAACCAAATCCGGAGCTCTCATGTTCCTTCTGCCGGGTCCCAGGGCCCTAAAGAGTAGGTTTCCCTACAGCTCCCCACCCCTCGCTCTGGCTGAGGTTGTGCGCAGGCCTGGGAGGAGGAGGTTCAAGCCGCTGGCTGGTGGCCGGCTTCAACCCACCAAGAAAGGCGACTCCAGGGACAAGAGCACCTGAGGTCAGGGGCACACACCAGCGGGCGGACAAGTGTAGAGTTGGCGCCGCCCTACACCTCTCTCCGGGAAGAGAGGGGAGGAAAGGCCGTCACCTGGCCGGTTCCCCTCCGTCTGCCCCAGGCGTATAAGAAGCAGGAGTCTGGAGCCCCAGCCCATGAGGGAAGGAGAGGAGAGATAACTGGGGACGCTCAAGGCCTCAGGCGCCGGGCAGGGGTCTTGGGCAGGGATCCTCTGGATGTGGCCAAGACAAAGATGGAGAGGTAAGGTCTGCGCGCCACCTCCAATGGCGGGGGGCGAGTCGGAGCCCCAGGGGTGGGACGGCCAAAGCCCAGGGCTTGAAGAGTGGGCACATTCAGGAGACTCAGGGAGGGTGGCAGGTCGGCTCCAGGGACGAGGCAAGGGGCCTCCGATAGGCGCGGGTGAGGAGGGAGATGGGTCCTGGCGACCCAAAGGGCCCACCTGCGGGAAAGGTGAATGCAGACGATCTCGGGGTCCCTGGGGGAGAAGGCCAGAAGGTAGCGCATCCTGGAGACCCTGGGGTCCCGTGGGTGCGGAAGGAGACCCTGGGGGCGCCTTCCCAGGGGATTGGGGGTGGGGAGGAGGGCGCACGGGTCGGGGAGGGGGCTACCGGACCTGGATCCCGGGACACCCCGGGGGTCTGGGGGGCGGGCCGCGCGCTTACCTGCGTCCTCGTCGTCGAAGGAGTTCATGCACGGGAAGTAGATGGCGAGCGCCTCGAAGGAGGCGGACAGACTGAGGCGGCTCTGCGAGCGCTCCATGCCCGCGCCGGCGCCGGGCGCCTCGGCCGCGGCGGCGGCGGCGGCGGCGGGCGGCTTGGGCAGCTTGGCCGCCCCATTCTTGACGCGGAGTACGGCGCGCGGCGTGGTGGCGGCGGCCCGCGGCCGGGCCGAGGCTCCGCTGCGGGGCTGGCGGGCGCGGCGGGGCCGGCGGGCGGGCCAGGAGCTGGCGGCGCGCGGAGCCCGAGGCGCGCTGTGCTGCCGGCGGCGGCGGCTGTGGCGGCGGTGGCGGCGGCGGCGGTGGCGGTGGCGGCGCAGCGCGCTCTGGCCCGCGGCGCCCCCCGCCGGCCGCGCGAGGCGGGCTTGGAGCGGCGCCGCAGCCAATCCGTGCCGCCGGGGGAGGGGGCGCCGCGGCGGGGCGTGGGAGCCCGGAGGGCGCGGGCTGCGGCCTCTTCTAGCAGCCCCCGGGCCCGGCAGGTGCGCGCGGGGAGGCAGGCGCCGGGCGAGGTTGTCTGGGCCCTGGTCCGAGGGCTGTTCCCGACCCCGCCTCGGCCCCCACCCTCAGCCGGCCGACTTGCGGAGAGGCCGGCGTCCAGTCCCTCACCCAGACAGGCCTCTCCCAGAGACACTGGCGCGCTCGGAGGGGATGCGCTCAAAGGGTCCCGCCCAGGCGGGTCGGCACTCGGGCTCCCACACAGAGACCCTCGGCTTCACACCTGCACCCACAGAGAAGCTCAAACAGGCACCCACACCTACACATTCACTCTGCAACATGCCCCGCAGACACCCGGACAGATACACCCACAGACCCACCCCCTCACAGATGCGGGGCAGACACGTCCACGGACACACGCAGACTCACGCAGAGACCTGCAAACACACTCAGGGAGGTAGGCAGGACATCCCTGGTGCCCGGCCTCCCTCACGGGGAGACTCTCAGATGCCACAAAACCCCACGAAGTTCAGGTAGGCATACACAGTCTCATGCATTCACACTTACCAAAGACACCCCAGAATTCATACACACATTCATACACTCAGATGAACACACAAGCCCAGACCCAGCACACACTCTGTGTCGCCTCCCCCTGTGATCATCTCAGCACTGTCAAACACTCTGACTGACACGGCCAGATGCACACACCTTCACCCTCAGACACACTAGAGTAGCACACACACACCAAGACACAGCCACACAGACTCCATCCCTCCCAGTGTGGGTGCATCCCGACGGATTGACTGACACCCTCAGACTCAGGTACACTGAGACACACTTGGCAGGCTCACACTCACAGACTCTCCCATTGTCACCCTCGGCGACCCGCAGTCCTCAGACACACACGGGCTCAGACACTCACAGCCCCAGGACAGAGACGAGCGAATCGGAAACCCGTGTTCCATTCCCTGCATGTGACCTGGGACGTGAGGGTCCCTGCCCACCTAATCAGGCCCCAGATGTCAAACAACCTTCTCAGCTGCTCGCACACCTCTTTATGAAGCCATCTGGCGACATGGAAACAGTTCAGGCCTCAGAAAGAGACAGCCCAGAGTTTGAATCTCAGCTGTGGTGCTGTCTTTCTGGGTGGCCTATGGCAAAACTCTTTATCCCATGGGTCCTGTTCCTCATCTGTACAATGGGGACAGGAGCCTTCCATTTTGGATGGTTGTGAACTGCCTGTAAGATAACACAGGTGTTTGTTTTCTATTGCTGCATAACAAATGAAGTGGCTTAAAAACACCAATCTAGTGATTTACAATCCTGTAGGTCACAAGTCTGGGCAGCCTGAGCTGGGTTCTCTGCTTAGGGCCTCACAAAGTATTGGCCAGACTGGGCTCTTCTCTGCAGGCTCTGGAGAAGAATCCGCTTCCAAGATCATTCAGGTTGTTGGCAGGATTCAGTTCCTTGTGGTTGCAGGACTGAGGTTCCTGTTTCCTTGCTGGCTGTCAGCCAGAAGTCAACCTCAGCTCCTAGAAGTGGCTTTCTGGTCCTTTCACATGGCCCCTTCCACCTTCAAGGCCAGTTTCAGGATGTCAAGCCCTTCTCATCCTTCAGTAGAATCTTTCTACTTTGGCTTCTGCTTACTGGCCTGAGAGATTCTGCTTTTAAAGGTCTCGTGTGATTAGATCAGGTCCACTCGCATGATGTCCCTTTGACATATAATGTAATATAATCCCGGTAGCGATTCCTGATCAGGGTCGCAGTTTCCACCCATGCTCACACAAGGGCGGGATCACACAAGGTATTACATAAGGGCAAGGATCACTGGAGTTATTCTGACACATCTGCCCATCACAGTGTGCAAAACACCTAGCACAGTGCTGGCCTTCGGCAGGTGCTCCTGAGCCCTAGCCCCTTCCCAGGGACCAGATCTAGACTTTGAGGCAGCCTGGTGTCATGGTTAAGAGTGCTGGTATAATCATCCCCATCTTGGTCAATGGCAGCTCCATTTTTCCACTTGTTTGGATCAGAAATGTTGGATACTTGACTCCAGTCTCACACACACCACATTCAATCCATCAGCAACTCCTGTCATTTCTATACACAAAATGTAACCAGAAACTGACCACTTCTCTGCCCCAAACCCTCCCATCTCACAGTCAAAGCCCATGTTCTACAAGGTCCTAATTTCTTTGGCTCTGCCACCCCTCTGTCCTCATACCCAGGACACCCCGGTGGCTCACTCGGCTTCAGAACCTCTGTACTGCTGTTCCCTCTGCCTGAAGCCCTCTCCCTTGCACAGGGCTGTGTAGCTCACTCCCAGATCTCTGCTCAAATGTCACTTTCCCTCTGAAGTCTTCCCTCACCACTCTTTATGAAGTAGCAAAAACTCCTCCCTGAAATGCCAGATCCTCTCTACCCTGCTTTATTTTTCTCTGTAGCCCTCATCACCATCTGACATGTTTCATATATATGTGGGAGGTTACATGTATATATACAGACACACACATATTTATGTACATGTGTATATGTGTGTATATATGTGCAAACACACATACATGTGTATATGCATGTATATGTGTATGTATTTGCATATATATATACACACACACATACACAACACACACATTTTTATTCTTGTTTATTTGTTTATTGTCTCTTTTTCCCCTTCCCAGAGCCCAGAAAGATGCCTGGCAAAAAGTTCGTGTTCTGTAAATAGTTGTTGATTGAATGAATAAATTCTCACACCAGCCATAGGAAGGAGATAGGTATCCTTTGCATCCTCTCCCCATCTTACAGATAAAGAACTGAGGCTTACGAAGGGGAATGGACTTACTCAAGGTCACAGTGAGTAGGCCTCTTGTCAAAAATGGTGGGTGGGGGCCAGGTGCAGTGGCTCATGCCAGTAATCCTAGCACTTTGGGAGGCCAAGGCGGGTGGATCACCTGAGGTCAGGAGTTCGAGACCAACCTGGCCAACATGCCAAAACCTCATCTCTACTAAAAATACAAAAATTAGCCAGGCGTGGTAGAAGGAACCTGTAATCCCAGCTACTTGGGAGGCTGAGGCAGGAGAATTGCTTGAACCCAGGAGGTGGAGGTTGCAGTGAGCTGAGATCTCGCCACTGCACTCCAGCCTGGGCAACAGAGCAAAAACTCCATCTCAAAAAAAAAAAAAAAAAGTGGGTGGGGAATCTAACCCAACATAAGGAGATCGAAGAAGGCTTCCCTGAGGATGTGATGTTGGAGCTGAAAATAGCACCTCCTATGTGCCTGGACTTCTTGGTGTGATTTCTCCTTTCTTGGTTAGCTCATGCCTAAAATTCCATCCATAGGGTTTGGGCCTGTACACTTAAATCATTTACCCTTTGTAAATATGTAATGTTTCCCCATGGGAAATTTAAGTGGTCAGCCACTTACACCTGGGTATGAATAATGCATTCTAAGAACAAGTTTGGGGGGTGGAGAGGGATGCTTAAGAAAATGAATGAGGGAAGTGGTGGATGTGGATCCAGAGAAGGAAGGGATGGGAAATCAGAGATGAACTTCCAGGTTGGAGTTCACAGTCCAGTGAGATGGAGGATGCCAAGAACCAGGCAGCTCAGTGGAGTGGAGTGGAAGAAGCATTGCCTGACTTGGGTTTAAACGCCTGTCCTTATTTTATTTATGTGACCTTGGGTATGTTCCCTCAAGGTTCTCATAAAAAAATGAGAGTAATAGGCTGGGCGCGGTGGCTCACCCCTGTAATTCCAATACTTTGGGAGGCTGAGGCAGGAGGATTACTTGAGGTCAGGAATTCGAGACCAGCCTGGCCAACGTGGCAAAACCCTGTCTCTACTAAAAATTAAAAAAATTACCCGGGCATGGTGGCGCACGCCTGTAACCCCAGCTACCTGGAAAGCTGAGGCACAAGAATTGCTTGAATCTGGGAGGTAGAGGTTGCAGTGAGCAGAGAGCACACCACTGCATTTTAGCCTGGGTGACGGAGCGAGACTCTGTCTCCAAAAAAAAAAAAAAAAAAAAAGGGAGAGAATAATTAACACCTCTTTGCACAATCGTGATGAAGATTGGAGATTGGACATATACAGAGTGCATCGCATGTAATAGGTACTTGATAGATAAATTTATTGAATGTAAATTCCAAGTGCTCACTATTGTACCCAGCTCTACAAATACAGGGATGAATAAAACAGACCTGGTCTCTGCCTTCATGGAGTTTATAGTTTGGTAACATTAAACAAATAATTATGCTAATAATTATTTAAATTATTTAATTACTACCTTATCTAATAGTTGCATAATAATAATTTTAATTGAAATTGTGATAAGTGCCATAAAAGATATATATCTATATAATGTGTGTGTGTGTGTGTGTGTGTGTGTGTGTTTGAGTGAGATAGGGTGAGATGGGGTCTTGCTATGTTGCCCAGGCTGGTCTTAAACTCCTAGCCTCAAGCAGTCCTCCTGCCTTGACCTCCCGAAGTGGGTAGGATTACAGGCATGCGCCCCCGTGCCCAGCCCAGCATGCATATACGTTGCAGTGCATTTGTGTACATGTGTGTGCAGCTTCAAGTGGGTGGAGAATCTGACCCAGCATGAGGAGATGGAAGAAAGCTTCCCTGAGGATGCTTCAAAATGGCACTTCCTATGTGCCTGGACTCTTCTTGGTCCTGTTCTTGGTCAAACTTGTTCTTAGAACACATTTTACTTATTTATATCGGTAACTAAACCAAATCGCTGCCCTCAGATTTGCATTTTAAAATAATTCTGGGGCCAGGCGCAGTGGCTCATGCCTGTAATCCCAACACTTTGAGAAGCCAAGGCGGGTGGGTCACCTGAGGTCAGGAGTTTGAGACCAGCTTGGCCAACATGGAGAAACCCTGTCTATACGAAAATTACAAAAATTAGCTGGGCATGGTGGCAGGTGCCTGTAATCCCAGCTCCTCGGGGGAGCTGAGGCAGGAGAAGCACTTGAACCCGGGAGGCAGAAGTTGCAGTGAGCCGAGATTGCGCCACTGCACTCCAGCCTGAGGGATAGAGCAAGACTCTATCTCCAAAAAAATAAAATAAAATAAAATAACTACGGGGCTACTCTGAGAGGGATGGATTTGAGTGAATTCAGAGAGTGCCTTGCCCCTTCTCTTCAGGTAAGTCCTGATTTGAACCAAAAATCCATTGCTTGTTTTTTTTGCCTCCTAGCAAAGGAAGATGGCTGAGAAAGGATGTCCCGGTGGAAAGGTGAAGTGGAGGAGTCTGAGTGACAAAGGATCCTACAGCCAGATAGGAGGCCATGGCTGGGGGAGGCTGAGACATGGATGGGAGGTAACAAGGCCTCGGCTAAGGAGAGGGCTGGGCCTGAAAGTTCCAGAGATCGCTTGAGCAGGACTTGGTGACAGACTGGATGGGGTGAGGGTTGGGAAGGAAAAGGAGGAACAAAGACACTGCCAAGCTCTGAGCATCAAGAGAAACAGCACATACAGATGGAGCCCTCCTCTTCAGGCACCTTTCCCTAAGCTGAAGCCTTCAGGGGAGTGCCCCTTAAATTTTACATATTTTGCAAGACCCAGCTGAGTGGCTTTCAGCTAGAGAAGCGACAAGTGGCTGGAATGTAGTTAGTTAAACCTCTAGGGGGTCCTATTTGCAGTTTTGTCCAAGAGAGAAAGACCAATCTTGTCTGTGTTCTGCCTGCTCTGTGTGTGTGTATGTATGTGTGTGTGTGCATGTGTGTGTGTAAAACTCCCCTGCTAATGTGCATGCCTCTGATAGATAAGCATTTCTGCATATCTGTGTCATTGTCTTTGAGGCAATAACCTTGTTTCTGAATACATCCTTTCAAGGTGCATGTCCTCATGTTAAATGTGTCCAGTCTAGTTTCGAATGTGATATGTATCCTGGTCTTTGCATGTACTGATATGTGGGTATGTATGTGGGTGAAAGACACAAACAGACACACACAAAGACAGAGAAAGACAGTGCCTGTCTCTGTGTGCACATGATCTATGTATTCCCGTTTCCATGTGGTTCTGTGATGTGTTTGTGTCTTCTGTTGATGGTGTGTCCTTCTGTGTGTTTGCCTTATCTCTAAGTGTATTGGTGTCTATGTGTAACTGAGTTGAGTTAGCCGTATTCGAGTGTCGGTGTAAGGTTTCTGTAATGCCTACGCTTGTGTGTGTCTCTTTGCATCCTGGTCAGTGTGAATGCATCCCTGACAGTGTGTGAATGTTGCTTTGTGTGAACTTGTCCATGTTGACTGGTAGCTTGAGAGGGGACTCATATTTTCTTGGATTAATCTCAGTCTTTAAGTGGCTAACACATGCCTTAGAGCTAATAGGGATAGAGATATTAAAATCTGTTATAAACTCCAAATCCCCTAACTACTTACCTAACCATTAATTTATTCTTTCATCTACCCATCCATCCATCTATCCATCCATCCATCCATCCATCCATCCATCCATCTCTCCCTCCCTCCCTCCCTTTCTCCCTCCCTCCCTCTTGATTTCACTGGCATTTAGTAACTATGTAGTTATTTCTCTTAGGCGTGAGTTTTCTCATCTATAAAATGGAGATGATAATGTAGCTACCTGATAGGGCTGGGGATATGGGGTAGAAATGGAAGTGGGATACCACATATAAAATACTTAACGTGTTGCCTAACACATAGTAGGTGCTCACTATATTAACGATTATTGTCACATCATTGTGGTCACTGTGATTCAGCAAATTCTCATTAGCACTTTACTAAGGGCCACCCCTGAGCTAGAAGCTGGTGAGGCCCTATCCATAGCAGAGGCCATTAAGTGCCTCTGCCTCACCTTCTTGTGTGACCTGGGACAAAGCCTATGCCCTGTCTGAACCCATAGAGTGGGTAGAGCACTCTTGCCCCACCTTCTTACAGAGATTCTGGGGGCATCTGCACTTCTGAACCTGCAAGGAGCTGTGCAGTTATGTAGCAGGTCAGGGGACATTCCAAAGCCTTAAAATGGCAGAGGCCTGTCCTGGGTCATCAAGAGGGTCAGGCAGAGCTGAGACAAAGCCAGACCCCCTGGCACTTCAGGCCAAAGCCAGACCCGCTGGCACTGACAGGCCAAAGCCAGACCCCCAGCACTGACAGGCTTTCCTGTCATTTCTAGTCCTTGTTCTCTCTCTGGGGACGCACCTATCGGGAAGCCATGGAGCAGAGCTTCTTCACTTCTCCACCATTTGTCTCTCACTTACTATTTAGTGAGGGGCCTGGCCTTATTTTTAAAAGAAAAAGAAAAAAGAGAACTAGGTAGGGGGTGTGATGTCCACCTCCATAAGCCACTACTGTGGACAAGAGACAGACAGAGACAGAGAAAGAAGGAGAGAAAGGGTAGAAAGAGACAGAAACTAAGAAAGAGACATGGAACACTAACAGAGAGACACAAAGAGACAGGGAATGGAAGAGTCAGAGGCAGAAACAGGAGAGAGGGAGGGAGATGGTTGGAGACAGGAAGAGATCAGAATGAAGTCGGGCTTTCTTGCAGACCTGATTTGGGCTGCCCCAATTTACAAAGCTGTAAGAGCCCTGTAGCAAGGACTGCCACTCTCCTCAGGCCACCTTCATCCAACACACACATGTACTCATACACACTCATACACACATTCACACACTCCTAAACACACTCATCCTCCAATGCTCATATATGCATGCTCACAAAATGGAGGAAGAGGCAGGGGCCTCAAAGTAGGGGGTGGATTCTGGTCATCAGGAACCCCCTGTGTGAACTTATGCAATGCCAAGCCACATCCCATTTGAGTCTCAGTTTCCTCATTCGGAAAATAAGCCCGCAGACCTCACTCAGTGGTTTCAAAGCTAAAGGGGATAATGGATGTAAAAAAGTTTTAGAAATAATGGAAAAGTCTGGAAAAGGACCTTTGGAACTAGGCAAGCTAATTATATAGCTCACATGGAAAATTGCTGGGAAAATGTGCAGTTGAGGAAAGCGGGGAAGGATAATGAGTGATCAGGAGCCCTATCAAATCCCAAAACATTCTAAAACTACAGTAAGTTTTTTTGTTTGGTTGGTTTTTTTTGTTTTTTTTTTTGTTTTGTTTTGTTTTTTTTTAGACGGTGTCTTGCTCTAATGCCAGCCTGGAGTGCAGTGACGTGATCTTGGCTCACTGCAACCGCTGCCTCCCTGGTTCAAGCGGTTCTGCTGCCTCAGCCTCCTGAGTAGCTGGGACTACAGGTGCGTGCCACCACACCCAGAAAATTTTTGTATTTTTAGTAGAGACGGGTTTTCACCATGTTGGCCAGGATGGTCTCGATCTCTTGACCTCATGATCCGCCAGCCTTGGCCTCCCAAGGTGCTGGGATTACAGGCATGAGCCACCATGCCTGGCCCAGTAAGTTCTTTTAAAGGCCAAAAAAAGTTGGATTCCCTTCATATATAAAGAGCACTTACAAACAGTACAAAAAAGGCCATCACTCCTGTAGGAAATGGAGAAAGGCTCTTAACAGGCAATTCACAGGAAAAAAAAAATACAAATGACATCTAAAAGCAAAAAGTTATTCAGTATTTCTCACTATTAACAGAATGTCAATTAAAACAAATTATTTACCCATCAGTCTCACAAAGAAATTGCTTGAAAATAAACTGTATGGGGAAGGGAGTGGAGAAATAGACACAGTCACACATTGTTAATGGGAGTATATATTAACTGATTAAAATTTTGGAGATAATTTGTTAGTATCTATCAAAATATTTAAATTCACAAACCATAACTTAGCAATTCACCATTTGAACAGAGCAATTCCACTTCTAGGAATTTATTCTACATTTTACATATATACTTGCACATATGCAGGAAGATAATATATAAAGAATGTTTTGTAGCATTGTTTATAATAGCAAGGGATTGAAAATAAGCCAGGTACTCATCAAATAAACTATGATACATCCATATAGGGAAATTCTGTAGTCATTAAAATGAACGAGGTAGATGGGTTTGGGACAGATAGCCTAGATATATAATGAAATAAGAAAGCGATGTCTGAACAGTATGTATAGTGCACTCCCATCTGTGTCCAAAATACATATGTATGTAGGTATTTAAATATAAATCTTTGAATGGGCACACAGATTTCAGGAGCCATACACAGGAAGCTATTAATGGTGATTTCCTTAGGTACATAAGGCTGATAACTTCCAGGTAGTAGTCAGTGTCTTTTGCTTTATGCCCTTCTCTAGCATATGAATTTTTTTTTTTTACCATGAGCATGTATTGTTTGGAATAAGATAATTTTAAGTACATTTTTTCACCTAAAAAAGGAGTTAGTATCCATAGTTAGTAAATAATTACAGTGTAAATGTGTTACTTGGGCCAGGGTTACCTACAAGCTTCCTGTTATCTATGACTTCAGTAACATGGATTAGGTCCAGAATCCCCCTTGGGACCACCCTCAGGGTGGGAGCACGCTTTGCCACCAGTCTCCTGGGAATGAGAAAGTAGGCTAGGCTGCCCAAAATAACCACCTGCCATTTCCCAAGCTGGTCACTTTCTCTCCTGAGCCAAGGGAGGCTCCGGTTGGGTGGAAAAGGTGGATTCGTCTTTCCAGGAACCACAACCTTTTTCTATTGCACTCCTCCTCCCCCCGACCAAGCAACCCTGACATCTAAACCTGTCCTTTGATGCCACCCAGCCCGGAAGGAGATGGCTGGAGTCTAGAAACCTAGTGCAAGATTAAAATCTGCTCTGCCACAGGTTTATACTGTGATCTTGGGGAAGCCACTCTCTCCCTCTGGGCCTCAGCTTCCCCACATGTCAGAAGGGGGATGGGATAGGATGAATGCTGAAAGCCCTCCCAACTCTGACCCATTTAACTTAAGTTAGATAGTCATGAGTTCAAATCTGACCTCTGAAAGTCACTAGCTGTGTACCATTGGGCAAACCACTTCACCTCTCTGAGCTTTAATTTGGTCATCTATAAAACAGAGAAAATAATATACTTCATAGAGTAATTGGGAGATAAAGTATATAAAGCATTAAAATTGTACATAGCACATAGTAACATCTCAACAAATGGCAGCCATCATCATCATCCAGAGTCTTACTTGGACCTGGCCCCTCAGAAGTAGCCCTAGTTTAAGGACCTTTCCCACTCATCTCCCAATCTGTACCCAACAGCTCTTCTGCCCTGGGAGGGCCACGTGCTCTGACCTAGGAATCGATAAGCATAAAACCTTATCCTTGCTACTGAATTCATATGGAATCACGCGGGTGCAGTGGCTCACGCCTATAATCCCAGCACTTTGAGAGGCCAAGGCAGGTGGATCACATGAGGCCAGGAGTTCAGGAGCAGCCTGGCCAACATGGTGAAACCCTGTCTCTACTAAAAATACAAAAATTAGCTGGGCGTGGTGTCACATGCCTGTAATTCCAGCCATGTGAGCGGCTGAGACACAAGAATCACTTGAACCTGGGAGGCGGAGGTTGCAGTGAGCCGAGATCGTGGCACTGCACTCCAGCCTGGGTGACAGAGCAAGACTGTCTCTAAATAAATTAATTAATTAATTAAATGAATTCATATGGAATCATAGGTTAATGTGTGGCCCCATCCAAATCACCCATGAATATTATAATTGATTAATAAAGACTAAACCTCTGGGATGGTCAGGAAAGGCTAATGGGTGGGAAGGATTTTGGGACAGGGGCCTCTTGGAATTCAACTGGGCTTCATTTGCAATATCTTTTCCAGGAGGGGTACATTCCCTCCAGGTACTGTGACAAGCCTTTAAGATTCAGGGAAGGTGTGCATAAAGAGAGCTTTTGATGCTGCATAAATTATGTTACTGCGATCACCTCCACATGGAATTGTCCCCAGTAGAAAAACCTGGATATTCCTCCACGTTTCTCTGTCTCCACTCCCACAGACCCATCCCAACTTAATACCAAGCGAGTGGGCTCAATCTCCTTGCTGTGCCAGGTACCTATCTTTAATGCTGGCTTTAGTGTCAACTTAGGCCTCAGATTCCCCAGCTTTACAAAAGAGGCAGGTTTTTTTGTTTTGTTTTTTGTTGTTGTTGTTTTTGACAGTCTTGCTCTGTTGCCCAGGCTGGTGTGCAGTGGCACAATCTCGGCTCACTGCAACATCTGCCTCCTGGGCTCAAGCGATCCTCCTGCTTCAGCCACCCAAGTAGCTGGGACTACAGGTGTGAGTCACCACACCCAGCTAATTTTTGTATTTTTAGTAGAGACAGGATGGGGTTTCGCCAAGTTGGCCAGGCTGGTCTTGAACCCCTGACCTTGAATTATCCACCTGCCTCAGCCTCCCAAAGTGCTAGGATTACAGGCATAAGCCACCACTCCTGGGCTACAAATTTCTTTTTTTAATTAGCCAGGCATAGAGGCACACATCTGTTAAATGCTTTTTGTCACCAAAAGCCTCCTAATGACTAGACCCACCTGCTCACCTGACTATCTTCTGGCCCATGACCTCTTTGACATTCTCCTGCATTCCTTCAATAAAACCCCCTCCTCGTTTTGTTTCTTGAAACCAAATAACCCCACACCCAGCCAGAGCTTTTCCAAGCAACCCCTGCGTATAGATTTTCATGGCAGGCATCTTTGATTCTGATTTGGAGAAGAAAGTAGCAGGCATTAGGAAGAAATGTAGGGCAGGCTGTGGATCGTGGACGAAACACATAGGGCAGAAAGGTGAGGTAGTGGTGGCATCTCTCCAGCCTTGTGCCTCTAAATCAGGCTGACACACACCATGGAGCCCATGGATAGTATTTTTTTTTTTTTTGAGACAGAGTCTCATTCTGTCACCCAGGCTGCAGTGCAGTGGCACAATCTTGGCTCACTGCAGCCTCCACCTCCCAGGTTCAAGTGATTGTCCTGCCTCAGCCTCACAAGTAGCTGGGATTACAGGCACCTGCCATCACACCCAGCTAATTTTTGTATTTTTAATAGAGGTGGGGTTTCACTATGTTGGCCAGGCTGGTCTTGAACTCCAGGCCTCATGTGATCCACCCACCTCGAGCTCCCACAGTGCTGGGATTACAGGTGTGAGTCACTGCGCCTGGCCAATAGTAATAGTTAGTGAGCATCTCTGAGCCAGGCATGGTTCTAGGCCCAGGAACTCAGAAAATACCCAAACAGACAGAAATGTCTGCCCTCATGAAGCATCCTTACCTAGTAAGGATAAACAGACAATCCATTTATGCCTAGTGTTCCATTATTGGAACGCTAAGCTTGTGGGAGTTATTTATATCCTACTGCTCAAGGTCATCACCAAGATCTGATTTTTCACACACAAAAAAAATTGCAACCTCCGGCATAAATGGGTTAAGAAGAGAAACAAGTAGAAATTACAGTGTTTTAGATGTAAGCGCTGTTGGGAAAAGTATATAAAGTAGAGGAAAATTGGGAGGTGTCTATAATGCTGTGCAGGATGGCCAAGAAAGGCGTCATGAGATGGTGACATTCAAGTAAAGACCTCAATGGGGGAGGATTCCTGCAGATGTCTGGAGAAAGAGTATTACAGGCAAAGGGAACAACACGTTCAAAGGCCCTGAGGTGTGGGAGTGCCCCTCATATGTCAGAGAATTGGAAAGCAGGCCAGGGCAGTGAGTGTAGATGACTGAACGGCAGGTGGGAATACAAGAAGTTAGAGAGTAATGATGGAAAGGAGTGGAAAAATGATATAGTCCTTCTTGATTTGTGCAATATTCTTTTTTTTTTTTTCTTTTTTGGAGACAGGGTCTCACTCTGTCACCCAGGCTAGAGTGCAGTGGCGTGATCTTGGCTCACTGCAGCCTTGACATCCTGGGCCCAAGTTATCCTCCTCCTCCTTGTGAGTAGCTGGGACTACAGGCACATACCGCCATGCCCAGCTAATTTTTTAATTTTTTGTAGAGATGGGGTTTCGCCATGTTGCCCAGGCTAGTCTCCAACTCCTGGGCACAAGCAACCTGCCTGCCTCAGCCTCGTAAAGTGCTGGGATTATAGGCTTAAGCCACCATGCCTGGCCATCAATTTGTGCAATATTCATATGCCATAAATATTATTATTTTGTTACTGTTCCTTAAATTGGTTTGCTTTTTGTTCAGATACATTTGAAATGAAAATTTTATATCACTACTATAAATGAAGGACAAGTATCACTTGCAACAAATAGAATGTAACCAAATAAATAAATACAACACTGAAACAATTATTAAATTATAGAAAGATGCGGTGGCCTGTAGGAGGCTTAAGTCTGATTGACAGTCTTAGAGAAGTGACAAGGCATACTAGCACCCGGCTCCTACTTCATGTGCCAAGGGGGCAAAAAACATACTAGCACCAAATTGAGAGTTTCTCTGGTATGGTATTTAGTGTTACACTATAGAAAATCATCTCACGTCCCACTAGGCAGGATGACCAAATTGTTGTGGTTTCCCCAGGACTGAGGGGTTTCCTGGGATGTACTTTTACTGCTGTAACTGGGTCAGTCCTGGAAAAACCAGGATGGCTGTCCCTCCTATCACCAGCAGTCCCTCTCCCACCCTGTAGTCTAAGACCATCTGCCTTCAGCTTGCCCTTCTCTACGTTGCCCTTTGTGGTGGCTGACTCTAAGGTGATCCTTACCTCCTGGAGTTGGTGTACCTGGGTCATTCCCTCCCCTTGAATGTAGGTAGGACCTGAAACTTGCTTCTTACCCATAAAATATGGCAAAAGTGATGGGATGTCACTTCCATGATTAGACTCTACATAAGATGGTGACTTCCACATTGCTAACTCCTCTCTTTATTGCCTTCTCACCTTGGCAACTCTCTATTGCCTTCCTAGCTTGCATGATTTGATGAAGCAAGTAGCTGTTCTGCGGAGGACCAATGGCAATCTCTGGTGAGCAGCCAGCTAGGAAGTAAGACCCTTAGTTCAAAGGCCTCTAAGGAACCAACTGTTGCCAACAACTGTGTGAGCTTGGAAGCAGATGCTTCCCTCATCGAGCCTTCAGATTGAGACCCAAGCCCTGACTGATGCATTGATTGCAGCCTCGTGAGAGATCCGAAAGTAGAGTGCCCAGCTAAGTCTGCCCATAGTTCTGATCCACAGAAACTGTGAGATAATCAACGTGTGGGTGTGTTTTAAGCCATTTAAGTCTATGGCCATTTGATACTCAGGATTACTAATACTAAAACACCCTTTCCAAACTATTGCTTCTCTGGGTATATTAGTCCGTTTTCATGCTACTGATAACGACATACCAGAGACTGGGTAATTTATTTATTATTAATATATATATTTTTTGAGATGGAGCCTCACTGTGTCGCAGGCTGGAGTGCAGTGGTGGCACAATATTGGCTCACTGCAACCTCCACCTCCCAGATTCAAGCTATTCTCCTGCCTCAGTCTCCTGAGTAGCTGGGATTACAGGTTCGCACCACTACACCCAGCTAATTTTTGCATTTTTAGTAGAGACAGGGTTTCGTCATACTGGCCAGGCTGGACTCGAACTCCTGGCCTCAAGTAATCTGCCTGCCTCAGCCTCCCAAAGTACTGGCATTACAGGCATGAGCCACTGCACCCAGCCTGGACTGGGTAATTTATGAAGAAAAGGAGGTTTAATAGACTCACAGTTCCACGTGGCTGGGGAGGCCTCATAATTGTGGCGTAAGGTGAAAGGCATGTCTTACATGGTGGCAGGCAAGAGAGAATATGAGAGCCAAGCAAAAAAGGAAATCTCTTATTAAACCATCAGATCTTGTGAGACTTATTCACTACCATGAGAACAGCATGGGGGAAACTGCCCCCATGATTCAATTATCTCTCACTGGGTCCCTCCCACAACATATGGGAATTATGGGAGCTACAATTCAAGATGAGATTTGGGTGGGGACACAGCCAAACTATATCACTGAGTCCTGATTATTTGCACGGCTCATTTATGGACCCTGATGTCTTGAGGCTATTGCTCAGCTTCCTACACCTGACCCTCAAGGAACCCTCCCCTATTTCATTCTGGCTGCCCCCAGCTGAGGTGGACAGTAGCTCAGGTTTCCTTGTAGACAGAGCTCAGTATCCCTACGTGAGGGGATCTTCACTCCAAGCCCAACAAACAGGAGAATGATGGGAAATTAAGGCCTGGAGATGTTGGAGTCCAGGCCACTGGGCAAGCTGCCTAAAGGAAGTAGGGCTCTAGCCTCTGGTCTGGGGACAGGGACAGGACTCTCCAATTTTAACTGCTCCCTCCTGGCCATGCCCCAAACTGCAGAGCCCGTATAAGTCACCATTACAGGCCATCTGTTCTCTAGGCCTTGCTTCTCACTCTCCCTGTTTCCAACCTTCTTGCCCACCCTGTTGGTTTTGTGCCTGGTTCTCTTTTCTTAGCCTAGTTCCATCCATTTGAAAAATCATCTGGACAGCTGCCCAGATGCCCAATTTGCAAATCAAAATAAACTAATTTTATTACAAAAATAATTTTTGCACATTTTAGGAAAGTTAGGGAAAAAATTAAAATAATCACAAAGAAAAAAATTGAAAATCACATAATCATACCACCCAGAAATAACCACTTTTAAACCTGATGTGTTTTTTTGACCATATATGATATACGAATATTTCTAATGGTATTATACTATAAGTGCTTTTATGGCCTGTGTTTTGTTTATTTTTCCACTTAGCTTTCTATCATAAACATCTTCTCACAGCAATAAAAATACCTCCATCTCATCGTTTTATGTTTCTGAACAACAGCTGACATAATTTAACTAATTTCTAATGTTGGACATTTAAATTGTTACCAGTTTTTGCTGTCATGTTAAAGTTTAAAGAAATACTTTTGCAATTAGATTGCTGAACACATCCATGACTTCACTAGCAGGACAACTGCTGGGTCAAAATGTTGCATGGTTTGAAGGCTTTTAATAAGTTTTGGCAAATTTCCTCTAATGACATTGTACCAATCTTCACTCTCCAGGAGCATATGACATTCACTCTCCAGGAGCATATGACATTATTTCCCATCCTCATTCTCTAAAACTAGCAATTTTCTTTGTGATTCTGTTTTTCATGGTCTGCCATCAGCAATACCATAATTTCTTTCTTTCTTTTTTTTTTTTTTTTTTGGAAATGGAGTTTTGCTCTTGTTGCCCAGGCTGGAGTGCAATGGCGTGATCTCATCGCAAACTCCACCTCCTGGGTTCAAGTGATTCTTCTACTTCGATCAAGACTGTTTTGGAGATTTGCATTAAATTATATAACTCTATTCATTTTAACTACTGTTAAATTTTATATTCATTTTTAAAATTTGTTTTCAGACTAATGTAACTTGTTGCTATCCTTGTGCTATTATAAACAATGAGTTAATGAACATCTTCATCCCTATATCTTTACTAGGGTTTCTATGCAGAAGTGGTTTGCTGGTTGGCAGGTTAACATTATTTTTCAAACTTTTTTTATTGTGACCTATGATAATAAGCACATTTTACATCACAATCTCCACATACACAAGTTAAAACAAAAGTTTCATGAAATAGACCTTATCTTTATTACTAGAAATGTATTCTGATGTGTTTTATTCTATTTCATTCAACTTCCTTTTTAAAATGTCAATTACAACTCACAAATTGATTTTACAACATAGTAATGGGTCATGGCCCACAATTTGAAAAACGATGGATTAAAATATATTTGGTTTCACTAAATGCTTTAAAATTACTCTTTAGGGTAGATACACTAATTTACAAGACAGGTTATCATTGCCCTACACCCTAACCAACACCTGATTTTATATTTTTTTCTTTTTGCCAGTCTGATGTGTATAAAGCAGCATGTCATTTTTATTTTAATTTTTCTTTCTTTGATGCTAATAAGTTGAGCTTCTCTTTATATGTTTATTCACTAATTGAGTTTCTCAGAGAGTGAGTTTGCCTATTTTTTGTATTGGGTTGCCAGGTTTCTTCTTGCTGATTTACCGCTGAGTTTCTTATATAATTTAGATTTTAAATCCTTTTATTGTTATTGAAAATATACTGTAAATACTTTTCCCAGTCTGTTGATCATTTGTTAGCTTTGTCTGTGTTGTCATTTATAGAGCAGAAAACCACCAATTACTTTATGGTTTGGACTTTTTGTTTCTTACTTAAGAAATGTTTCCCTAACCCAGTGTCATAAAGATTTGCCTATAAACGTTTTAGCTTCTTAAACTAGCTGAAGTTTGTTTTACATGCTGTGAGATAGGATCTATTTTTATTTTTTCCATACAACCAGATATTTTCCCCAACACCATTAAAATAATCCATCTTTTCCTTACTGATTTCTGTTGTCAATTCTATCACATACCAAACATCCACATACACAGTTCTGTTTCTGGATTCTTCTCTTTTGTCCCACTAGTCCACATCTGGTAGGGTGATCCCCATCTCTGCTCTTAATTTTGAAAATAGTTCTTTTAGCTATTCATGGAACTTTATTCTTCCATGCAAACTTTATAATTTGCTTCTCTAATTCCTCTCCCCCAAATATTTGGTAATAATTACATGAATTGACACCATTACACAGCTATTTCTTACCGTCTACAAACAGTACATTTCTTCATTTACCCAGGTCTTCTTTTATCTCCTTTGATAGGTCTTCTCTAACATGTTTGGTTAATTCTAGATAATTCATTTTCTTAATCTTCTTTTTTTCTCCTTTAAAAAGATAGTCTCCAATTTCATAGGAGGGAATAGTATCTTCTTCCCAAACAGCCAAGTTTTATTATTTTTTTGTTTGTTTGTCTGTTTTTTTTGGTTTGTTTATTTTTTTAGTAGAGATGGGGGTTTCACTGTGTTGACCAGGCTGGTCTTGAACTCCTGACCTCAAGTGATCCGCCTGCCTCAGCCTCCCAAAGTGCTGGGGCGTGAACCACCATGCCAAGCAAATTATTATTATTTTTTTAGAACTCAGGATCTTGCTCTGTTGCCCAAGCTGGAGTGCAGTCGTGTGATCACAGCTCACTGCAGCCTTTAATTCCTGGATGACTCAAAGGATTCTCCCACCTCAGCCTCCCGAGTAGCTGGGACTATAGGCATGAGCCATCACTCCTAGATAATTGACTTACATTTTTTTTTTTTTTTTTTAGAGAGAGGGTCTCATTATGTTACTGTGGCTGGTCTCGAACTCCTGGGCTGAAGTGATCCTCCTGCCTAAGCCTTCCAAAGTGCTGGAATTACACACGTGAGCCACAGTGCCTGGCTCTCAGCCAAGTTTTCAATACCATTCCCTTCATGACACTGCCTCCTGGATCACCTCTTTGGTAAGAGATGAACCCAGAAATCCAGACCCTACACAAACCAAACAGAACCAGTAAGGCACTAGTCAGATGGGCACCTATAGAAGTTGTTAAAGCATGTTGGGGACTCCAAAAGAATTTTAGAAATAAAATGACATGGAGAAAATTATATTAACCTGACTTATTCTCAAGGCTATGACTATATGTATTTGAAGGTGATATAGTTGACTCTTGTACTTTGTCAGGGTTAGGGGCACCAACCCCTGTGCAGTCAAAAACCCGAGGATAAGTTAACTCCCCCTAAACTTAACTACCAATAGCCTACTGCTGACCAGAAGCCTTACTGAGAACATAAACAGTCAATTAACACATATTTCATATGTTATATGTATCACATACTGTATTCTTACAGTAAGCTAGAGAGAAGAAAATGAGCTGGGCGCCAAGGCTCATGCCTGCAATCCCAGCACTTTGGGAGGCTGAGGCAGACCGATCCCTTGAGTCCAGGAGCTTGAAACCAGCCTGGGCAACATGACAAAACCCTGTCTGTATAAAAAAAAATACAAAAACTTGGCTGAGCATGATGGTGGGTGCCTGTAGTCCCAGCTACATAGGAGGCTGAGGTGGGAGGATTGCTTGAACCCAGGGAGGTCAAGGATGCAGTGAGCAGAGATCACACCACTGCACTCCTGTCTAGACAACAGAGTGAAACCCTGACTCAAAAAAAAAAAAAGAGAGAAAAGAAAACCATAAGAGAGACAAAATATATTTACCATACTGTACTTATTGAAACCATAAGTTTATGTTATTGATTTACAAGAAGAATTGTCTGCCTGAAAAGGCAAGCAACCTCAGCTGCAGACCTCAACCTATGATACATATCAAGCAATTCCACTCTTTCTTATAATATCACAATTTTTCTCCACTTCTCGGGAGTACTTCCTGCATTACTGGTAGCACTTGTTATGGGTCCCATGATGTCATTCAAGGTTTATGGCATTGCACTAAACACAGCGAAAAATACCTAAGAACTTTGTGAGATCACTTTTTACTGCCACAGGCAATTTACTGGAGAGATGAACTGCTCATGAAGAGATGATTAGCAGCACACAGCATCTTAAGTGGAAACTTGCAACCCTTGCGCTCACAGCAATAGCAACAGGAGGTGGCTATGAAATTATTACAGTAGTACCGTATGTGCTATGGTTTTTTGTTTGTTTGTTTGTGCTTTTTTCAAGACAGGGTCTTGCTCTGTTGCACAGGCTGGAGTGCAGTGGTGTGGTCATAGTTCACTGCAGCCTTGAATTCCTGGGCTCTAGTGATCCTCCCATCTCTGCCTCCTGAGTAGCTAGGATGATAGTCATATGTCACTACACTTGGCTATTTTTTTTAACTATAGTTAATTTTATGCAATTATGAGTTAATACTGCATCTTCACATTTGTTCACATTTCTCTTAACTGTGATTGGCACCAATGCACCATCTGTTTGTGTAAGTTTTGATGAATTTTAACTTTTTATAATAGATGTGTATATATTTTATGGTGGTAAATGATAACAATAGGTAAGTATTTGCATATTTTCATACGTTGATGACATATTTCCTTTTTCTTTTTTTGATATTTCTAGGGTATGTTTCATCTGCAGGTTTTTTCAAATTGTCACAAATCTTCAAAAACATTTCAATATATTTATTGAAAAAAATCTGCACATAAATAGACCTACACAGTTCAAACCTGTGTTGTTCAGGGGTTAAGTATACTTTTAAAATAAATACTTGGAGTGTTGGAGAAGGGAAGATGATGTTAAACTGCCTTCTAGGAAGACAGCTATGCTTTACTACAGGACTGTAGTTTCTTTAAGCCAGTAATGCAAGTTTGGGGCCAGAGCTGAATTGCTTGTAATAGATGATGCAAAGTATTGTCACAAGAGATCTTCCTTCCCAGTTGTTCCTTCATGCATGATCCAGCTTCTCTTCTGAACAAATGTTGAGCAAATGTTTATTTAAAGGAAAAAGTGACACTGATTTCTTAGTTGCTCTGGGCATCTGCATATCTCAGGTTGGCAAGGGGTCTTGGCAGAAGCCCAAACCTAGATGAGCCATAAAATCAGGTAGACACCAAGGTGACAACTTGGGGCAGGGACCAAGGTCAGAGCCCTGTCACAGGAACTGTGGAACAGACTTCTTGAATTGGGTAGTGGTCCAGTTATTGAAACACCAGCCCACATCCCAACAGAAAAAACAGTAAAAGATCTGTCTAGGCAAATTTCCAAATGAAGAAAAACAAATAGCCCATATGAAAAAAAGAAGTGTTCAGCCTCTTTAGAAAATAAAACAACAAAGGATATTTTTTTTCCTTGTCTGATTGGCAAAGTTTCTTTTTTCTTTTCCTTCCTTCCTTTCCTCCCTCCCTTCCTCCCTCCCTTCCTCCCTCCCTCATTTCCTTCCCTCCCTCCTTCCTTCCTTCCTTCCTTCCTTGCTTCCTTCCCTCCTTCCCTCCTTCCCTCCTTCCTTCCGATACTCATTGTTGAGGGAGTGGTGAAAGGGTATTCTCAAGCACAGCTGGTAGTTGTGTGAGCTGGCACGGCTTTTCTGGAGGGCAATTTGGCAAACTGTATTTAAAAATTCTAAAGACAAGCACTCTTTTTGATCCAGCAATTCTACTTCTAGGGATTTCTCCTAAGGAAATAATTAGAAGTGAATACAAAGATGAATAATAGCAGCTTAACATTTACAGTGTGTTCACTCTGTGCAGACAGTATGCTAAGCACTTACACTTAACTCATTTAGCCCTTATAGCAACATGCAATGTGAGGAGTATTGTCAAGTCCATTTTTAGGTGGGGAAACTGAGTCCCAAGGAGGTGGTGTAAGTTGATTAAGTTCAAGTAGCTAGTAAGTGACAGGATGCTCAAATCCTGATCTCTTTAACTCCAAAACCCATTCTCTGAACCACCTTGTTATCCTATCCTCTGGAACACTAAGTGTAAAAAAGATGCTCTACATAGTACTGTTTAAAATGGCAAAAATTCTGAAATAAGCTAAATGTGCAAGAATTAGGGAACATTAAATAAATCATGTAGGATCATATGATAAAATACATAGTCATTAAAAATAAGTTCTAAAACAACGACACCAGGAAATGTTCATGATATATCAAATGGGTAAAATAATGTATAAGTTATGTCCCATTTTAATTTTTAAAATGCATATGTACCATTTTTATGAAGTTTAAAAATAGGAAAGACCAGGGTGTAATGATCAAGGTTGGAGGGGAAAGGGGTTGTCGACTGGGAAGCCTGCTGGGTTGCATGGATGTTTACATACATAAAAATTCAGCCAGTAGTGCAGTTAACATTTGTGTGCTTTATACAAGTTTATGTAAGTTATATCTCACTTTAAAAATACATAAATGCATAGAAAAAGCCCTGGCCAGAAAAACAAAAACAAAAAAACAACAATGTTAGCAGTGATTGTTGCTAAGCATAATTTTCATTTTATTCTTTATACTATTCTGTGTATGTGTGGGCTTTTTTTATTTTCCATTTTTTTGTTTTGGGGGTTTTCTTTAGAGATGGGGCCTTGCTATGTTGCCTAGGCTGGACTCGAACTCCTGGGCTCAAGCAATCCTCCCGCCTCAGCCTCCTGAGTAGCTAGGATTACAGGCATGTACCACCATGCCCAGCCTTCTGTGCTTTCCTTCCCCTGCATTTCCCACCCTTCCAATGAGCCTGTATTATCTTATTCTTGGGGGCTGGGGGAGAACATGCACATGACGGCCAGGCTGTAGTCCAGACCTAGAACCCTGGAGGTGGCAGAGCTTTTCAAGGACTCCAGTGCTGGGCACCAACCTGAGTCTAGTCTTGCAGGTACAACACAGTGGTTCCAAGGATACTGAGAATGGTGAAGTCCAGTGGCCAGCCTGTTTGGAGGATATGCGAGTGAGAATCCCTGAGTAGCCTTAGATGAACTAGAAGCAACACCCTTAAGATAAGTTCCTCCGACTTTAAAATTCAGCTGGGCAAAGGCTGCATGTAGCCATCCTGGCCACGGAGCCATCCTGGTCACAGCAACAATTCATTGTTCAGCTGCCGGTTGGATGCCTTGTTGCTCACTGGTGATGACATCAGGTCTCCAGGGAGCACACTGGCTGTCAATCAGAAGCCTTTTTCTGGCAGCAGTGAGCCATCTCTGCCTCCTCTCTCTTTTAAAGGGGCAGCTTCTGCCTGGGCAAGGGAGCTAGGTTTGGGCCACCTTGATTCTTTCTTTCCATTTCAAGTCTAATTTCCAGGGCAGTGGAGATATTAGAGAAGAGCAAGGTGGGTTACTGTGGGTGTTTCTCAAGATCCCAGCTTCAGCTTACTCCTGACAATAAAATCTTGCTAACCAAGACATGGATCAAAATAAAGATGGAGCTAAAAAATTAAAATCCAGTGGATATAAAAAATTTCACTAAATGTTTTTAGTGGATCTAAAAAAATTATATTTTAAAAATCTTTGGTATATAAAATTGCTGGTAAATACTAAACAGGCTTAAATATAAAATGAAGAAAAATAACTGAGAATTATCAGTTATTTCCATCTTCCTTACTAAGAAATACTAATTTGATTGAGGCCATCAAATGTGCCTAGTTAAAAAAAAAAATTCCTCATTTCCTAGCTTCTGTTGCAGCTAGGGGTGGCATATAACACAGTTACGGTCAATGAAATGCAGACTAGGAATTCGCAGAAAACTTTCCTTTTCTGATTTAGTCATTCTCTCCTTTTTCCTGGGTGGAATAAGAACATGATGGCTGGAGCTTTAGCAGCTGTTTTGCAATCAAAAGGAAAATCCCAAGAGAATTACACAGACCCTTCAACCCTGACATCCTTGAAGCAGTGAAATGGTGACGGCAACTGCCTAACTCTTCACTACTTGTTTATTTAAGACACTGGCTACTCAGGCTTTCTGTAATTCATGGCTAAAAGCAATCTTTTTTTTTTTTTTTTTTAGATGGAGTTTCGCTGTTGTTGCCCAAGCTGGAGTGCAATGGTGCAATCTCAGCTCACTGCAACCTATGCCTCCCGGATTCAAGCAATTCTCCTGCCTCAGCCTCCTGAGTAGCGGGGATTACAGGTACGCACTAATTTTTTGTATTTTTAGTAGAAATGGGCTTTCACCATGTTAGCCAGGCTGGTCTCAAACTCCTGACCTCAGGTGATCTGCTCACCTTGGCCTCCCAAAGTGCTGGGATTACAGGCGTGAGCCACCATGCCCGGCAGTCTTTAACTGATTCACTCAATTAAAGTAAAAATAACAACACAGTAAAAATAACAACATAAAATGGGAAGTTTGGGGAGAAAAGATGGAAAGAGTATAACAGTGCCAGTGTTTTATTGCATGTAGTCACCATCTAAAATTGATATATAAGGCTAAAAACAACAATGTCTGCAACCTCTTAATGTTTTCAGGAGGGATCTTTAAGGGGCTCATATATTTCTTTTGGTGGAGAAATTGTTATCTAAAGTTCATAAATTCTTTCTTTACATTTGTTTCTAAAATTCCAATAAATTCAAGTAAAATAAGTGAAATACCCTTCAAAACTTAAGAAGAGTATTATAATATGAAATAATTTTTAGAAATTATTTCTGATTACCTATCTGTATAGATGCATTGAAAGATGTTTGGAGTGATGTTCACCTCATTTGAATTATGCTCATTTCCGGCTTTTTATTTTTGTTTTTAAACTTTTAATTTTGGATTGTAGATTTACAGAAAAGTTGTAAAGATGGGACAGAAAGTTCTGATTTCCTCCTCACTCAACTTCCTCTAATGTCAACATCTTATGCAATCATGCTACCTGTATAAAAAGTAAGACATTAACTTGGTAATTATTATAATATGATGCTGTTAACCAGAATACATACTTCATTCAGATTTTCTAATTTTTCCACTGATGTCCTTTTTATGTTCCACTTTCCAAACCAGAATACCACATTGTGTTTAGATATCACATCTCCTTCGTCTCCTCTGGCCTATGACAGTTGCTTGGTTTTTCCTTTCCTTTCATAGCCTTGACACTTTTGAAAAGTGGTGGTCATATACTTTCAGAATGTTTCTCAATTTTGGCTTGTCTGGTGTTTTCTCATGATTTGACTGAGGTTTTAGGCTTTGGGGAAGAAAAATCACAGAAGTGATGTCTTGTCATCCCATTCATTACATGAAAGGGCACGTGATCTCTACATGACCTCTCACTGGTGATGTTGACCTTGATCATTTGACTTTTTCACTTTATTCTTTGTACTTTTTTATATTGCTTTAATTCCTTATAATGAGTATGTCAAAAAAGGGAACTTGGAAGTGCTACATATGCTGAAGAACTCCACAAATGTAAGGGTTAAATTTTTCATTTGAAAGACAGGATTGATGTCCAAGGCTTGGCTGAAAGAGGGAAGAGAAGATAAGTATAGCTACGACATCAATGTTTAATTGCCTGGAGGCCAGCCAGGGTGGCAGGGAAAAATGGAGATGACTTTGAGATTATGTAACTGCTAGCAGAGCAAAGAGTGAGGGCCTCATACAAATATTTCTTAATATTGATACATTTCCCTTTAGCCTATAGCCCTAGTTGAGAGTGGGGGTTACCCCACTGGCCAAGTTGGAAATAGCATAACAGCAGAGAGCTGATTCTGTTGCAAAAGCGAGTGGGCATGGGAACTAATGTTAATTAAGCACCAGGTATGTTCCAAGTGCTTGACTAAATCATCCCAACCCTGCCTGCTAAGTATGCTGGTCATCTCCATTTTATGGGGAAATGGAGACTCAGAGAAGTGAAGTAACTTGTCTAAAGCCACTCGGCCAGTTAACCATCAAATGTCTATCAGGCAATGTACCAGGCAGGCACAGGAAAGCTACTGTTTGAATCTAGATCTCTGTGACACTAAAGCCACACTCTTCCCCCCACCCCCCACATACACACACTTTACACCACCTGCTTCCCAGGAAGGGCCGCAGACACGTACAGGAATCCCAATTATGAGGAAAGAAGATGAGCTTCTGAGACTATTCCGATCCACAAGATTTTTCAAATTCTTCACAATCTCTGTCTCATGGATCAGAGAGATCCATGAATCCCCAGGTCAAGATCCTACTACCCTCTGAATGATTTGGACAGCTGTTCTCTGCAATCAGATGGGGGAAAGGGCTTGGGGTAGCTGGAACAGCCTTCCGCTATCCCTGCTGTTGACAAGACCGTAGGATGCAGGGAGAAACAAAGAAAGAGGTGGCGAGAGAGGGGAGGGAAAAAGAAGGAGGGGAGAGAGAGAAACTGCTTAGTTTTGCATTCCTTTTTCCAGTTAGCCCTAAGGCCAGCTCCCAATCCCTCCTAAGGATGGATTTTAGCAAAGAGGAACTCCTTTTTATTAAAGCTAGTTCAAATTTGGTTTCTGTAACTTGAAACCAATGTGGGCACATGGGCGGGGCCCCAGTATCATTTACTATCTAGTGGTAACCATGTGACTGCTGATTTTTATGGTGAAATGATAAGGTGGAGAAGCGGTTCACCTTCAGCTGGTGCTGTTACTGTTGTTGCTGCCACTGCCAGCAACATGGGGCTTGGTGGTGGTGGTAGTGATGTGCGATGGTGGTTGTGAGTGTGACGATTATTGGAGGGGCTAGCGATTATGGGTACCAAAATTCCTTGGCAGAGATGCTGGTTATTGGAGGGGCTAAAGATCACGGGTACCAGCATCCCTATTTCTTCAAGGTTTGTCTCTTTCTTTTACGCTTTGTATTTCTACAATGGCCCTGGGGAGTGAAAAGACTTAGAATTTCATCTTGTCAAGACCGGTAGATGAAAACATGACTGAAGAATTGACGTGCATTCATTCCACCAGTTAAGTCCTGTTGTGTGTACATTTTTTAACAATGCTTGCATTCCCTGGGGCTGCAATTTATTCTACTTGCCATGATGTCATGGTTCACTGTGAAACACAGGAGCGTGTTGACTTCAGACTTCTCAACACATTAAACCTATGAGCAGAGTGTAACCCGCCAACATTGTGCCCGGAAGTCGTGAAGACTTCTGGGATGGATTCATCCTGCATCAATGAGGGCTAGTTGTTTTCAGCTAAAGCTTGTGAGTATGAGGGCACAGGGACCGTGCTTGTGAGTAAGCGGGCCGGCATGCTGCTGGGGGTGCATCAGGTAGAGAGACTATAGCGTGTGCATCTGTTCCTCTCTCTCAATGTCTGCCCGAATCTCCTTCGCCCTCCCCAGAGTGAAGCAGTGAGGCAGGAGCAATGCTCACATTTCACTCCAAGCACCTACCTTGTTATATTTTCAACAAAATAGCTTTCTACCTAAGAAATATTCTGGGACAAATGTAAAGCTTATTCATCCATTCAATTAATATCAGTGATGAGCCATGCACTCGTCTAGGTGCTGGGGGTATAAGAGTGGAAGGAAGGAACCCACAAATCCCTGCTCTTATACAGCTGACATTCTAGTGGGTTTAAACATGTCTCATTCTCATCACACACAAGTGAGGAAACTGAGGTTAATTGACTTAACTGAGGACAAACAGTAAAGGGCAGAGCTAAGATTTTAAGTAAGATCAGACTGATCCCCAAACCCATGCCCCTGACCAATTCTATGTTATCTTCAGTGAACATTTTTTAAAAATTTGTAGTGCCCAACATCTTTTCACCATTCTTTGGGTACTAGAAACCTCCATTACTTCTGGTAAACCACTCTTCCAGTCTCCAAGATCATCTAGAAAAACTCCAGTAAAGGCATCCTGTCCTCCTTCAACTGAAGAACGGGTTCATAACCCAAATATGTCATTCCAATGCTGCTTTCTGCTGTCAAGACCTCCTGGAAGTATGACTCTTTTCGCTCTCAAGTTGATTTTTCAGCTCTGCCTATGATTCTGTAAGCCATCCCATATTTTTCCAATACACTTTTTTTATCCAGTTATACAGAGTTCACTTCTGTTGCATATAACCAAAGAATGAAACTAACACATTGTCCCTTCACCCTCTAGGTCTTAATTTGACCCAAAGCAGGTTTTGTGATCTACTGACTAGAAAGTATTGCACCCACCTCCCAGGAAAGAAATCTTGTTTACTTGAGCCAGGCCTGCCGACATCCCTGGCTTCTGGCCCCTTGTTCAGACCTAGCCTTCCAGGAAAAGCTTCCCTGCTCTGCACCGGGGCTGCCAGACTTGCAGATGCTGCACACTCAGCAAAAGCAGTGGAGGAGCCTGAGCTATATTTGAACTTCTCTGAGAGCACACAGACACAGCCCCCTGTGCTCTGGCTGGCGGAGGGGACTGGTAATTAACAGTACTCTTGTTCAGAGCACAAATGGAACAGGTGATGGATCAGCAAGTTCAGAATCAGAGCCACAGCCAATCTCTCCATCCCCAAGTCTATTTTTGGGTCACCACAGATGCTTATTAACACCACATATCAGGGCTACAGGACAGACAAGAGACTTGTCTTGGGGAACTTGTCAGTCAAAATTACATTGAGTTTTATGTAACAAGTCTGACCAGATACCATTTTCTTCCCCTCACCCAACAAGAAGTCCAGTGGTAGGCAGTCCAGGCGGGTATAGAGGCTCAGAGAAATCCTTAAGGATTGAAGCTCTTTTTATCTTCCTGATCTGCTATCCTTAGCAGCTGGCTCTCACCCTCATAGTCACAAGATGGCTGCCCCACTTCCAGAAGTCTCACCTACATTCCAGGTAGGAATAAAAGCAAAAGCAAAGAAGAGAAGGCATGTTCCTGATGAGTTTTCCCTACCCCTTTGTATGAGGAAGACAAGAGATTCCAAGGAAGCCTCATCTAGATTTTCCTGTACATCTCATTGGTCAGAACTGGGTCAGAGGACCAGCTGCAAGGGTATTTTTAACTGGGCATATTGTCATTCAAACAAAACTGGGATTCTGTTACTAAGTAAGAAAGGGAGTAAAGGCATTGGTTAAGTAACTAATAGTGTCTGTCACAAAAGGTAAGATGGGAAATGGGTCATGATCGAGGGAGGCCTCCAAGGGGCTTAGTCATAGGTTCTCAGGAGCACACAAACTGGACCCATTTTCAGGGTCCCCATGTGGAAAGGCAGAGGGCTGGAGGAAGGTCTTAGGGCTGTTCGCAGCCCCGCCCTCGTTCTCATGGTAACCTACAGAGAAAACCAGGAGCCACATGAATCTATCCTTTATTTATTTATTTAGAGATGGAGTCTCACTCTGTCACCCAGGCTGGAATGCAGTGGCACGATCTCGGCTCACTGCAACTTCCGCCTCCTGGGTTCAAGCGATTCTCATGCCTCAGCCTCCTGAGTAGCAGGGATTATAGACATGTGCCACCATGCCTGGCTAATTTTTGTATTTTTAGTAGAGACAGGGTTTCATTATGTTGGCCAGGCCGGTCTTGAACTCCTGACCTCAGGTGATCTGCCCGCTTCAGCATCCCAAATTGCTGGAATTACAGGCATGAGCCACTGAGCCTGGCCAAAGCTGTCCTTTAAAGGTGGCATTGAGGTCAGAGAAACGTGGGAAAGGTAAAGGGGTTCACCAAAAAAGAGTCAAACAGCTCTGATTTCAAATCCAAGCTCTGCCAAATACCAATGCTCTGACCTTGGGTGAATCACTTAACCTCTCTAAAATGGGGGTAATACTTTGCACATGTTTTGTGAGGCTCAAAAAAACTTCAGGTATACATTGCATATCGTAGCTATCCCAAAAATGGTCGTTATTATTACATTAATTCCCTCCTTTTCTAAATGGTGAAAATGAACCCAGAGAGGGGAAGCAAGATGACCTAAGTCACACAGCCAGATAGAGGCAGAGCTGCGACCGGGCCCAGGCTATCTGACTTCCACTCTGAGGGGTGTTCCCTATCATCACTGCCTGTCTCTGTAACAAAATGATGAACATTCATTAAAGTGTGAAATCAGGCCTGAATGGTAGAACAAAGTCGCTGATTTAGAATTTTATTTAAAAACACAAACCTCAAATTTCAGACACTGAAGATGCCAAAAGTCAAGCAGAAAAGGTAGAGGCATCCTGGTGTGCCCCTCCTGGTGAATTCTACTCATTGTTACTGTCATTTACTAAGTGCACCAGCCGTGTGCCTGACATCACGCTAAAGCGTCTACCTAATGGCAGTAGCTAACATTCATGGAACACTCTGTTAGTTTCCTGTGGCTGCTATAACAAAATCCCACAAACTTAGTGGCTTAAAAACACATCTTTTTTTTTTTTTTTTTCAGAGACAGGGTGTCACTCTGTTGCCCAGGCTAGAATTCAGTGGCATGTTCATAGCTCACTGCAGCCTCGAACTCTCAGGCTCAAGTGAGCCTCCTGTCTTGGCCTCCTGAGTAGCTGGAATTACAGGCATGCACCACCATATCCAGCTAATAAAAAAATTTTTTTTTCAGAGATAGGGTGTACATGTTTCCCAGGCTGGTTTTGAACTCCTGAGCTCAAGCCATCCTCCCACCTCGACCTCTAAAACTGCTGGGATTACAGGAGTGAGCCACCACACCCAGCCAAAAACACAAATTTATTCTCTTACAGTTCTGGAGGTCAGAATTCCTGAGATCACTGTGTCAGCAGGGCTGTGTTTAGTGAGCTCGTTCCCTTGCTTTTTTCAGATTCTAAAGGCACCTGCATTCCTTGGCTTGTGGCCCCTTCTTTCGTCTTCAAAGCTGGCAGTGTAGCATGTTCAAATCAATCTCTCCCCACCACACACAAACACCCTCGCCTCTGCTTTCATTGTCATGTCTCCTCAAATTCTAACCCTCCTACCTCCCTCTTCCATTTTCAATTATATTGAGTCCACCAGGATAATGCCCCCATCTCAAAATCCTTAATTGAATCACACCTACTAGATCCTTTTTGCCATGTAAGGTAACATTCACAGGTTCTGGAGATTGGGATGTGGACATCTTTGGTAGACCACTAGTTTAGCTACCACAACTTATATGCACCTGGAATTGCTGTGAATTCATATAACCCTCTAGACAAACCTAGGAAATACATACTGAGGCGGGATAGATAGGCAAGGAAGTAACATGTCCGCAGGCCACAGGAACCGTGGCTGTGACTGTGACTGTCAACACAGTAAGCCCCAGCATTTGCATTGTAGTCCAGCTCATGCAAGCAAAGCTATCTCCAGTAGGGAATTTCTCCTATGAAGAGTATGTGCATTTTGATTTTACCTGTCCTCAGACTGACCCTTGCTCATTATAATAGTAAAAAACACACCCCTGGGTGGAGATTTAAGATGCTACTGAGACATGCAGTGCATGAACAAGCATGTGCTACCGCACATGTTCACCCAGAGGACCATCCAAAACATGCTTGCTAGTAACACCTCTTCCTATCCCCTTAGGTAAGACTCCCATAAAGGAAGTTTCCCCGTGCGGAATCATCCCTCAGGGTGGACTGTCTATTCTGTACCTAACTTTCAGAATATTCTTTCTCCTTTGCAATAAATTGCTCTGTGCTGCATCTCCTTTGCTGTGTGTCTCTTGTTTAACCCACTGCCATTTAGGAAAAAAAAAAAAGTGCAGCTGGCTGCCAGCACTCATTTAACTTTACATTATCATGCTCTTTGAGGCTGAAGCAAATTTGACTGATTTTCAATGTGAAAATAAAATATAAAATCTCTTCTTGGAGTTATTTATTTCTTTTTTCTTTCTTTTTTTTTCTTTTCTTTTCTGAGACAAGGTCTTGCTCTGTCACCTGTCAGGCTGGAATGCGGTGTTGTGATCTCAGCTCTCTGCAACCTCTGCCTCCCGGGTTCAAGTGATTCTCCTGCTTCAGCTTCCCGACTAGCTGGAATTACAGGTGCCCACCACCACACCTGGCTAATTTTGTATTTTTAGTAGAGATGGGGTTTCACCATGTTGGCCAGTCTGGTTTCGAAATCCTGGCCTCAAGTGATCCACCGGCCTCAGTGTCCCAAAGTGCTGGGAATACAGGCATGAGCCACCATGCCCGGAGTTATTTATTTCTAAACAGAACTTGTCTCTAATCCTAATGTAACAGAAATGTATATGATGATCAGTATTTAATTTTTTTTTCATGTGGTGAATTGCAAAGCCCGGAACAACACAAAGCAGAACATCACATTCCACACAAAAATTTCGCCTTTCTCGTCAGATCTTCTTGCCATTCCTGTTGTGTGAGCAGCAAACTTTGCAGCCACCAATTGGATTCTGTTTCCCTGATGTAGGTGGTATGCTCCTGGGGAGGTGTCTTCCAGACAGGTGAAGAGGTGTGACATCATCAGAGCACGGACGACCTCAAAGACGTTACCACCCTGGCTTGGGGTGCTTTTCCAGCATTCTTCCTATCAGTGTCAGTCTGAAATTTACATGGCTAATCGTGTCCTCAGGATTGTCCTTCTCGAGCAGGATGTAGGAGTTCAGCACTGCCATGTTTAGAAGGTGGCGACAGAGTTTCTTATACCAAACCTTGTGCCTTTTGTGCTCAGTTGGATAAGAAGAGAGCATCTGATCAACTGAGTCCACTGTTCCCATATTCTCGTTATATTCCACAATGACACATGGCCTCTTAGTTTTATTTCCATTTCTGTGGTCTACCTCAATAACAGTATCGTTGTGGAATGTTGAAAACATTGTCACCTCCTTGTCAGACCATTTTGGTGCCATAAATTCACCACAGAATTAACATCATGCATAGGAATGCTATGTTTTCTAGGATTTGACATTTTCAGTGATTGAGAATCACTATATTTTGTAAATGGAAATACCACTACTAAAAAGAGAATGCTGTAGAATGATGTCTGCCCGAGAGTTATCTCAGGGTAAATGCTGCAGCTGCACAAGTATTTTCAGGGCAAACGGAAAATGGGTTAAATTATTTTATTTTATTATTAATATTTTTTGAGATGGAGTCTCGCTCTGTCATCCAGGCTGGAGTGCAGTGGTGCGATCTTGGCTCACTGCAACCTCTGCCTCCTGGGTTCAAGCAATTCTCCTGCCTCAGCCTCCCAAGTAGCTGGGATTTCAGGCCACCATGCCCAGCTATTTTTGTATTTTTAGTAGAGACAGGGTTTCACTGTGTTGGCCAGGCTGATCTCAAACTCCTGACCTCAAGTGATCCACCTGCCTCGGCCTCCCGTGTGAGCCACTACACCCGGCTGATTAAATTATTTTAAACTAAGAAGATAAGAACTGAGGTGTCACAACAGCTATCACCAATACTATCATTTTGCCCATTTTCAATTGACAAGCCATGTTAGTTTCCTATTGCTGCTACAACAAATTGCCACAAACTTAGTGGCTTAAACAGTGCAAATGTGTCATCTTACAGTTCTGCTGGTTACAAGTCTACATGGGCACCTTGGGCTGCGTTCCTTCCCGGGACTACCTGCATTCCTTGGCTAGTGACCTTGTTCATCTACCCAGCAACAATGATCAAGTCTTTCTTATCACTCCAGCTGTTCTTCTGTAGTCACATCTTCTTCCCTCTGAATGTCCTCTCCTGCCTCCCTCTTCCACTTTAAAGACCTTCGTGATTACACTGGGTCCACCCAGAGAGTAACACAGAATACTCTCCCTGCCTTAAAGTCAGGCAATTAGGAGGGTTTTGTTTTTGTTTTTGTTTTTTGAGACAGGGTTTGGCTTTGTCACCCAGGGTGGGGTACAATGGCGCGATCTTGGCTCACTGCAACCTCCGTCTGCCTGTAGGACTCAAGCAAGCCTCCCACCTCAGCCTCCCAAGTAGCTGGGACTACAAGTGGGTGCTACTATGCCCAGCTAATTTTTTTTTTTTTTTTTTTGGTAGAGATGGGCTTTTGCCATGTTTCCCAGGCTGGTCTGGAACTCCTGGGCTCAAGCGATCCTCCTGCCTCAACCTCCCAAAGCACTGGGATTACAGGCGTGAGCCACCACGCCCGGCAGATTAGCAGTCTTAATTCCATCTGCAGCTTCAATTCCCTTTTGCCATGTAACCTAACATATTCATAGGTGTGGTTTTAGGACATGGGCATTTTTGGGAGGCCATGATTGTGCCTACCACACAAGCCAAAGACCCAGAGAGGCTAAATAATTTGCCACAGGTTATATGGCTAGAAAACGGTAGAGCCAGACTTCAAATGCAGGCTGACCCCAGCACTTTGAATGAGTGCTGACCCAAGCACTCTCATTGTTAATCATTGCACTACACTTCCCTAGCTTGTTTTCCCTTCTCAGCAACCCTACTGTGAGGTAGGTATGGTTATGACTGCTATGTGCAGTTTACAGTTGAAGACATGAAGACTCTTAGGGATGATGTGGCTTGCCCAAAGTTCACACAGGTAGTGGAAAGCAGAGGAACCAGGTTAGTCGGACTCAGATAAGAGATGTACCCAAAGCCAGGCACGGTGGCTCACACCTGTAATCCCAGCACTGTGGGAGGCTAAGATGGGAGGTTCACTTGAACTCTAGAGCTTGAGACCAGCCTGGGCAACATAGGTAGACCTGTCTCCACAGAAAACTTTAAAAAATAGCCAGGCATGGTGATGTGCGCTTGTAGTCCCAGCTACTCGGGAGGCTGGGGTGGGAGGATTACTTGAGCCTGGGAGGTCAAGCCTGCAGTGAACTATAATTGCAGCACTGCACTCCAGCCTGGGTAATTGAGCAAGACCTTGTCTCAAAAAACAAAAAAACAACAAAAACCAAAAACAAAAACAAAAACAAAAACAGAGAGAGAGAGACAGAGGTACCCACAATGAAAGGAAGACATTGGCTACTGTGAGAGTGAGATTGTCATCCTTAAACCAAGAGCATTTCAGCTGGGCGCAGTGGCTCACGCCTATAATCTCAGCAATTTGGGAGGCCAAGGTGGGTGGATCACCTGAGGTGGGGAATTCGAGGCTAGCTTGACCAACATGGAGAAACGCCATATCTAATAAAAATACAAAATTAGCCAGGCATGATGGCAGGTGTCTGTAATCCCAGCTACTCGGGAGGCTGAGGCAGGAGAATCGCTTGAACCCAGGAGGCAGATGTTGCGGTGAGCCAAGATCACGCTATTGCATCCCAGCCTGGCAAAAGAGCGAGACTCCATCTCAAAAAACACACAAACAAACAAAAAACAAACCACAAGAGCATTTCAAATACTTTTGCTAAGATCAACAGCTCTTCCCTTAGGTATCCCACAGTACTGGACTACTCTCATTTCCTTCAGACCTCTTCTCAAATGTCAGCTACTCAGCGATACCCTGACCACCCTATCCAAAATAGCAGTTCTCATGCCCCAACCCCCATTCTCTTGTCTCTTCTCTTACTGCTTGTCATAATTATGTAAATTTTTTGTGCTAGAACAAATGCTTCATGAGAGCAGGGGCTGTGTCTGTTTTGTACACTGCTGCATTCCCAGGGTCTGGCATCCAGCAGGCACTCCATAATTTTTTAGTCTGAAATCAATAATAACTTAATCCAATCTCAATATTCTCATCAATGGACTTGAGAATAAGCAAATGTTATTAATGTATCTACATTAGATACTGGGACTCTTGGCATTTCAATTGAAGAAGGCTTTCGGAGATATGAAGGACTGGACCAGCAAGAGATTCTCCAAGTTTCTAGCCTTGGCTGGTCATGAAACTTTTAAGGGAAGGCCAGGCACAGTGGCTCAGGCCTGTAACCCCAGGACTTTGGGAGGCCAAGGCAGGCAGATGGCTTGAACTCAGGCGTTCAAGACCAGCCTGGGCAACATGGTGAAACCCCGTCTCCACAAAAAAATACAAAAAATTAGCCAGGTATAGTGGTGCACGCCTGTAGTCCTAGCTACTCAGGAGGCTGAGGTGGGAAGATGGCTAGAGCCCAGGAAGCAGAGGCTGTAGTGTGAGCCAAGATCATGCCACTGCACCCCAGCCTGGGTGACAGAGCCAGACTGTGTCTCAGAAAAAAAAAAAATTGTAAGGGAAGCTTGATTAAAACACCAATACCCAGTGCCTACCCTCAAAGATTCTCATTGAATTGGTCTGAAGAGTGTTCTGAACATCAGCATTTTTTAAGGCTCTCCAGGTGATGCTAATGTGCCTCTGTGGTTGCCATTCACAGCCCTGGACCTCCTAAACCAGAATCCCTGGGACAAAGGTTTTCAACCTTGACAGAGCTTTGTAAAATACTGATGTTGGAGTACCACCTCCAAAGATTTTGATGTAATTAGGCTGGATGAGGCCCAGGGAATAGATTTTTCATTTTCGTTATTATACTTCTCAGCTCCAGAATGTCTATGTAGCGCCATACATTGTTTTCCTGATTTCCTTGAGTTTTTTGTTCAAGATTTCCTTTAGTTCTTTCAGCATATTGAACGTAGCTGATTTAAAGTCTTTGGCTAGTAAATCCAATGTCTGGGCTTCCTCAGGGACAATTTATGTCCATTTATTTTGCTCCTTTTTTTTTTTTTTTTTTTTTTTTTGATATGGAGTCTCGCTCTGTTGCCCAGGCTGGAGTGCAGTGGTGCAATCTTGGCTCACTGCAAGCTCCGCCTCCTGGGTTCACGCCATTCTCCTGCCTCAGCCTCCTGAGTAGCTGGGACTACAGGCACCCGCCACCATGCCCAGCTAATTTTGTTGTTGTTGTTGTTGTATTTTTAGTAGAGACAGGGTTTCACCGCGTTAGCCAGGATGGTCTCGATCTCCTGACCTCGTGATTCGCCCGCCTCGGCCTCCCAAAGTGCTGGGATTACAGGTGTGAGCCACCATGCCTGGCCTATTTTGCTCCTTTTTTAACTGAAAAATTAAAGTTAACTTTACACTTGATGGGTGCCAAAAGTCTTGCACCCAGATCAGCTGCAGACAAGAACAGAAATTTTAAACAAATGAGATCAAAATCCTGAAGCATTCTCCACAGAACTGTAACAGGGATGAAACATTTACTAGTATAATCCTGAAGACAAAGCACAATCAAAGCAATGGCTACCAAGAGATGGAATTGGTTCAGTCAATGCAAAAGCAGGCTGGTCAAGAGCAAAGATCATGGCAACTGTTTTTGGGGGGATGATCATTTTACTTGCTGACTTTCTAGAGAGCCAAAGGATAATAACATCTGCTTATTATGAGAGTATTTTGAGAAAGTTAGCCAAAGCTTTAGCAAAACAAAGCCCAGGAAAGCTCACCAGAGAGTCCTTCTCCACCATGACAATGTTCCTGTTCATTCCTCTCATCAAACAAGGTCAATTTTGCAAAAGTTTCAATGGGAAATCATTAGGCATCCACCTTACAGTCCTGATTCAGTTCCTTCTGACGTCTTTTTTGTTTCCTAATCTCAAAATATCTTTAAAGGACACCCATTTTTCTTTAGTTAATAATGTAAAAAAAGATGACATTGGCATGGCTAAATCCCCAGGCCTCAGTTTTTTAGGGATGGACTGAATGGCTAGTATCATCACTTACAAAAGTGTCTTGAACTTGACAGAACTTATGTTGAGAAATAAAGTTTATGTTTTCTGTTTTTATCTTTAATTTCACTTTGCCCCAAACTCTTTGAAGTCCCCATGTACATTTATCTTTATATAAGTTAGGTGTGTAAAGTTCTGTCTATATGCATAGATTGCTGTCTGGAACGATGTTCACCAAACCGGTAGGGGTGTTAAGGGTGATTTTTGCTGTCCTTATCGCACTTCTCTAACTTGCTTATGATGTACACATACTATTTTCACAAAAGGAAGCTGGACTTATGGGTTGAGAGGACTGATTAAGCACATCAGTTCATCTCTTCTCTCTCCAAATATCCCATTGAAATGATAACACAAGCATTCCAAAATTCTAATGAAAACTAAGAAAATAATAATAATAATAATAATAATAATGCCTACCTCTCAGAATTGTGAATTTTAAAATCTGGCACATAGTGCTTGATGATTATTATCTACATTTCCCCCATCCACTTATAGTCCTAAAGATAACATTATTATAGATGCTCTTAACCCTTCTTGTGACATGAAGTTCTTTGCAGTCTGGTGGAGCTCAAGGATGCCTTCTCAGCATAATTTTTTTATTAATAAAATTATATATATAGGATTATAAAAGAAATCATTCGTGTTAAAGTACATTTATCAAAATATTTAAAAAGTAAATCAGTCATAGAATAACGTATGTGCTTTTACAAGATTTGGAACATGTCTAATAATGACCATGATTTCAAAGTTGTGATGAACATAAGTGATATTTTGAAATAATTTCAACAACAGCAATGTGATGGGGAAAATACCTGATTTCTATTGCTGATGAAGTCACAGGAACACGAATACTACTACAGTCTCTTGTTTATTTTCATAATTGAAGAAAATGCTAAGTTTGAGCTGAACTTTGTGAAAATAAAGACAATTTTTCTCATAATCCAACTTCATGGATGTCCTAATTTAATAAAACAGGTTTCCATATGTCTTTGCCGAAGTCTGTTTATCTGTTTGGTCTCTTTCTTATTTATTACAGACTTTCCTCAAATCTACTATTCTTTACATTGTATTAGCCTAAGTAAAAAAATAATAAAAACCTATGATGCTCCTTGACAGTTTGCTTATATTGAAGGATGAGACTTAGACTAAAAGTTATTGGAAGCTATGTGCATGTGAGGAGGGCTTATTAACTATGAGCTTTGATGACTATTCATTAGTCATCAGTATCAGGATCTTTACATCTTTCCTTCTGAACTGGTCAAATTCTCCAGAAAAGACTCTTCTAGCTTCTTTTTAGGAGAGGATAATCCTCCCTTAGAGAGTATAGTCCTGGGCAGTGCAGTTTTTCTTTTCTTTCTTTTTTTCTTTGAGACGTGGTCTCACTCTGTCACCCAGGCTGGAGTGCAGTGATCACGGCTCACTGCAGCCTTGACCTCCCAGATTCAAGCAATCCTCCCACCTCAGCCTCCTGAGGTGCTGGGACTACAGGCACGTACCACCATACCTGCTAATAGTCTTTTTTTTCAACCTAGAAGTCTCATTATTTGTTTAGGATCAGCATTATTTGCTCAGAGTCAGCATTCTAGAGTGTAGGCTGGGAAAGAAGCCCGAGAAGCAACTGGGCAGAGCATCTCAACCTTCCTTATGTGAACTTTCACTTAATCCTTCTGCTTTCAGTCCGAAGACCCTATCTTTCACTATGCTTGGTGTCTCTCAAGCCAGATACCCCTTGTCTTGTAGTCTGCAGCTTGCTATCCAATAGAGTACCCTCTAGTCGCATGTGGCTATTTAAATTTAATTAAAATAGGCCAGGCCTATTTTATACCTGTGATCCCAGCACTTTGGGAGGCCAAGGTAGGTGGATCACTTGAGGTCAGGAGTTTGAGACCAGCCTAGCCAATATGGTGAAACCCCATCTCTACTAAAAATACAAAAATTAGCCAGGTGTGGTGGCAAGTGCCTGTAATCCCTGCCACTCGGGAGGCTGAGGCAGGGGAATTGCTTGAGCACAGGAGGCAGAGGTTGCAGTGAGCCAAGATCATGCCACTGGCACTCCAGCCTGGGTGACAGAGCAAGACTCTGTCTCAGAAATAAATAAATAAATAAATAAATAAATGTAATTAAAATAAAATAAACTTTCAGCTTCTCAATTGCACTAGTCACGTTTCAAGTGCTCTATAGCCACGCAAAGGTAGTGGCTGGCTACCGCATCAGACAGTGCAGAACATTTCCATCACTGCAGAAAGTTCCATTGAACAGTGCTGCTCAAGAACCGGGATTGGCAAATTTTCTCAGTAGCCACGTAGTAAACATTCCTGGCTTTGGATGCCATATGGTCTCCATTGCATCCACTCCACTCTGTCATTGTAGTATGAAAACAGCCACAGACAATATGTGGACCGTATTCTTAGCCAGATCCAACAGGCTGGATCTGGCCTGCGGACCACAGTTTGCTGACCCCTGTCTGAATGTACTGCCTTTTAAAAAAATCCCTGTACTGTTATTTTAGTGGATCTAGGGAGGAAGCAGAGTCTAAGATACACAGTCTTTTTTTTTTTTCTTTAACCTACAAGTCTTATTATATGTTCAGGACTTGTCTTTTTCCTACACTTTAGGATCCACAAGCACAGAGCCCTGTCTTTCTTATTCACTATTCTCCACCTAGTGTCCAGCACAGTCCCTGACATGTAATTGTCTTTTAGTAGATCATGTTGAATGATTAAATGCTCACCAAGCCACCCTCTGTATAATTTGGCTTTTCACTTGGATCTGCCTTCAGGAAAGAATGTGCTGGTTTTGCTGAGTAGATGTCAGTCTGCTTAACAATTATATTTCATGTTATCAATGAATACATTGACATTCCGATTTTCCATCTCAGTCTCATGAGCTTGGTAAATGTAATTCCACTTCTGAGGGAAGACATCAGCTGCTAAACTTGTGTAGAATCAAACAAATCTTGGTTACAGAAGTGTGAAGTCACAATTGAATTTGATAAGAAGACTTGTAAAGAGAGGGGAAATCATTTGGAGGACATAAGTACCTGGAGAATTTTAAATACTGCACTGAAATTGCCCTCTCAGCAAGATAAGCAAGAGAAGGTTATGTAGAATGTTAACATTGCTGTGACTGTAATAGAACAATATGCCAAGGGCGTTGTTGGAAATTGGTCTGGTGGGGCAAAAGCCACAGGATAGATGAAAACTATACATGCCCCAGAAGAGTGGCTATCTTAGAGCTTACTGACTGGGAGGGGAATGAGGGAGCCTTCTGGATGCTGGGAATGTTCTATATTTTAATCTGGTGGTGGTTTCACAGGTATATGCATGTGTACTATTTCATTCTGCCATGCTGGTAAGATATGGCACTTTATCTTATAACTGTATGTAAGCTATTTCTTATTTGTTTCTTAAAAAAGAAAGGAATCATGAGGGAAATGCAAATCAAACCACAATGAGATATCATCTCACACTCTTTAGGATGGCTACTATCAATAAGTCAAAAAAAAAAAAAAAAACAAGTGTTGTATAGGATGTAGAGAAATTGGATCCCTTGGGCACTGTTTTTGGGAATGTGAAATGATGCGGCCACTATGGAAAATAGAATGGCAGTTCCTCAAAAAATTAAAAAAACAGAATTACCATATGATGCAGCCATTTGCCTTCTGGGTATATATTCAAAAGAATTGAAAACAGAGTTTTAAAGAGATATGTGTACACCAATATTCACAGCAACATTATTCATAATAGCCAAAAGTGGAAGCAACCCAAGTGTCCATTGATGAATAAATGAATGAACAGAGTGTGATACATGCATACAATGGAACATTCTTCAGTCTTAGAAAGGAAGCAAATTCTGACCCATGCTACAACGTAGGTGAACCTTGCAGACACAATGCTAAGTGAAATAAGCCAGTCACAAAAAGACAAATACCTTATGATTCCACTTATATGAGGTACCTAGATTAGTCAAATTCACAGAGACAGAAAGTATAATGGGGGTTGCCAGGGGCTGGGTGGAGGGAAGAATGGGGAGATATTGTTAAATAAGTACAGAGTTTCAGTTTTGCAAGACTAAAAGAGGTTTTTGGATGGATGGTGGCGATGGCGCAATAGTACGAATGCAGTTAATACCACTGAACTGTACATTTGAAAATTGTTAAGATGGTAAGTTTTATGTTATGAGTATTTTACCATAATTTTTAAAAAGTAAGAAATAATATATATATATAAATTTTTCCTGATTATATTACAGTTGTTCATTTTTCCTCATGTTCAGCAATATTTAATGAGAAGACACGTGGCTTTCTGAGAGATACTGCTGTAGGACTACACAGATTGTAAATACAATCTTTAAACCATAAAACTCGTAACTGTTTAACTAGTTGTTATAAAACATGTTTGTTAAAGAAAACTTTACATGGCCACTTGAGTTGTAGAAAGCAGAGGCGACCAGTTTTGTGTGGTTATTTTTGCCCAATAAAGAAGGTGTAAATTTTTCACTGGGCAGAGAGCATTGCTGAATACACAGTCGTGCTGGGGCCTCCCAGTGGTTGGTACTATAGAGATGGAAGTTGCCTTTGATAAATCTGATCCAGCCACCATGGCAAGCTTTGTTTCTCCCACACCTGCAAGATTGAGAGCTAAGCTTGAGCAAATATGCTGTATTAAGGAAATCCAACCTAAGAGGTATCTTGGAAGACAGACAGCTTCAGCAGGCCACACTTCTCCACCCTGGTGAACTTCTATATCTGCACTAAATATGTATTACTTCTTTAATGAAAAAAAATGCATACTTTTAATCAAGCACTTACATAGTGCTTGCTATGTACCATTCACTGTCCTTAGTATTTTATAAACATTAATTTACTGGCCAAGCATGGTGGCTCACACCTGTAATCCCAGCACTTTGGGAGGCCAAGGAAGGTGGATTACATGAGGTCAGGAATTTGAGACCAGCCTAGCCAACATGGTGAAACCCCGTCGCTACTAAAAATAGAAAAAAAATTAGCTGGGCCTGGTGGTGTGTGCCTGTAATCCCAGCTACTTGGGAGGCTGAAGCAGGAGAATCGCTTGAACCCAGGACACAGAGGTTGCAGTGGGCCGAGATCACACCACTGCACTCCAGCCTGGATGACAGTACGGGACTCCGTCTCAAAAACAAACAAACAAAAAAACATTAATTTATTTAACTCTCATAACAACCCTAAGAAGGTACCTAATATTAGTACCTAAGAGGTAGGCACTAATAGTGCCATCATCATATTCTACAAATGAGGAGGTTGAAGCACAGAGTGGTCAAGTAACCAGCCCAAGGAAAGCTTATAAATGGCAGAGCTGGGACTTGAACCCAGGCAGTTAGCACCTGTGCCTGTGCTGTCAACAATTATGCTGCCTCCAAATCAGGCAGAATGAATTTCTTGGTGCTGGGGGGTATCCAAGTTCATTGGTGCTGCTATAGAAAAATAGCTGAGACTGGGTAATTTATAAAGAAGATAAATTTATTTTTTCACAGTTCTGGAGGCTGGGAAGTCCAAGATCAAGATACAGATACTAGCAAATTTGGCATCTGGTAAGGGCTGCTCTCTGCTCTCATGATGGCACCTTCTTTGTTGCTTGAGATGGACTCTCACCCTATTGCCCAGGCTGGAGTGCAGTGGCATGATCTCAGCTCACTGCAACCTCCGCCTCCCAGGTTCAAGTGATTCTCATGACATAGCCTCTCAAGTAGCTAGGATTACAGGCAGAGGCCATCACACTTGGCTAATTTTTGTATTTTTAGTAGAGATGGGGCTTTGCTGTGTTGGCCAGACTGGTCTCGAACTCCTGGCCTCAAGTGATCCGCCTGCTTCAGCCTCCCAAAGTGCTGGGATTACAGGTGTGAGCCACTGCTTCCGGCCTCATGATAGCATCTTCTTGCTGCATCTTCACATGGTGGAAGGGGGCAAAAAAGGATGAATACTGTGTCCTCACGTGACAGAAGAGATGGAAGGTCTAAAAGGGCCTAGCTAGTTCTTTTATAAGGGCACTAAGCCCATTCATGAAGGTATATCCCTTATGTCTTAATCACCTCCTAAAGTCCCCACCTCTTCATACTATCACAACAGGTCTTAGGTTCCAACTTATAAATTCAGGGGAGACACACACACTCAAACCATAGCAAGGAGAGAACACCTTCATGTTTCCTTTCTCCTTTTTCTCTCTCCTTTCCCCACCCTTCTTGGTCCTTAATTTCAAGGAGGGGAAATTGTGCAATTTTGATCTAGATTGGTCAAATCCTACATTATAAAGGATTTTTTTCCCGGGATGGTTTTGAAGAGAGTTAACAGGTCTATAGCAGTGTTTTTCAGACTTTCAGATCTTCCAGATGTATAATTTTTTTCTCAAAGTGTTGGGCAAAGACTTCTGCTGTCAGTAATGATAGAATAATAGAGACCAGATTGATCCTCCCTTAAACAATTAGGAAAACAGGCAAAATGATATGAAACAATGCTTTCCATATACTGGACAACAGACAATGAAGACTATGATTCCCGAGAGAAAAAAAATGAGATGAGCCTTAAGATCACCCCTTCCTGTGTGGAGACAGTTTTCACAATGCAGCTCATAGAAGGGAAACTCAAGCAGAATGGCCAAAGTGGCTAGAATTTACAGGTAAGAGTGTTGAAGAGGAGTCCAGAGTTCTCAACCTCAGAGATCTCCAAGGGGCCCTCTTGAGTCTTTGGCTGTGTACTGGTTTACACATATGTGAGAAAAAGTACCCAAGGCCGGGGGGGGAACTGCTGGAAAGCAGTAGGCTAAAGAGCTCATATAAGGTGAGAAATTGTTTGTGATTCCAATAGTTAAAACGCAGACACTTCTTAATATATCAGGCATCAAGCAGAGCCCTCATAAGGAGACTCATCTCAGTCATGAGGCTAAATTAGCCCTAGACCAAAGGCTATTCAGAACCTGCCTCTGAAAATCTTAAAAGCAAGGCTAAAATGAACCTAGATGATCCCATGTAATTTAACAGTGTCCCAAAACAAAGTTCAATACTACTTAAAGAAACACAATAAAATCCAGCACCCAATTACAAAATTTACAATATCCAGTGCTATTCAATGAACTGTTCTCCCTCAAATTCATATGTTGAAACCAATGTGATGGTAATTGGAGATGGTGTCTTTGGGGGGTAACTGAGTCATGAGGGCAGAGACCTCATGATAGGATTAGTGCCCTTACAAGAAGAAGCATGAGATCTTTCTTTCTCTCTCTCTCTCTCTACCCCCAACCCCTGCCCGCCACCATGTGAGGATACAACAGAAAGGCAGCCACCCGCAAGACAGGAAGAAGGCTCTCACCAGAACCTAACCATTCTGGCACCTGATTGTAGACTTCCCAGGCTCTAAAATGGTGAGAAATAAATGTCTGTTCTTTAAGCTATATGCAGTATCACATTTTGTTATAGCAGCCTGAGCTGACTCAAACATTTGCATTCTTGGGCGGGCATGATGGCTCAAGCCTGTAATTCCAGCACTTTGGGAGGCCGAGGCAGGCGGATCACTTGAGACCAGGAGTTTGAGACCAGCCTGGCCAACATAGTGAAATCTCCTCTCTACTAAAAATACAAAAGAAATACCTGGGCATGGTGGTGGGCACCTGTAATCCCAGCTACTTGGGAGGCTGAGGCAGGAGAATCGCTTGAATCCAGGAGGCAGAGGTTGCAGTGAGCCGAGATTGTGCCAATGCACTCCAGCCTGGGCAACAGAGTGAGACTTGTCTCAAGAAAACCCCACAAACATTTAGCATCCTATAAAACATTATCAGGCGTGAAAATTTTTACTATCAATTAACACAAATAGAACCAGAAATCACAGAAATGATGGAATTAGCCAACAAGGGTGTTAACGCAGCTATTACAAATAGGCTTCTTATACAAAATTATGTAGAGGAAACCATCAACATAGTGAGGAAAGACATGGAAGATAAAACAGAACAAAATGAAATTTGTAGAGATGAAAAATACAAGACCTGAAAAGAAAGATACACTAGATAAGATTAACAGAAGATTAGACACTGCCAAATAAAAGATTAAAAACTTCAAGGCATAGTAATAGAAGAGATCTAAAATGAAGCACAGAGAAAAAAAAAGGAAAAGATGAAAGAGCATCAGTCATCTATGGGATGATATCAAGTGGCGTAAAATACATGTAATCCAAAGGTCCCAAAAAAGTAGAAGAGAGAAAGGGAAGGGACCACAAAAATATTTTAAGAAATAATGGCTGAAATTTTCCCAATTTTGATGAAAAATATAAACCCACAAATCCAAGAACCTGAAAGAACTCCAAGTGGAAAAAAGCATAAAGAAAAGTACGCCAACGCATATATAATTAAAGTCATTGAAAACAAGTAATAAAAAGAAATTCTTAAAAGCGTTTGGGAAAAAAAGAGTTGGGAATCTTTTGGAGTGATAGGGGCTGTTCTATATCTTCATTGTGGAGCAGATGTGTTTATCAAAACTGCATATGTTAATCAAAACTCATAAAACTGTTTATTTAAAAGGATGAATTTACTTCATGTACATTATACCTGAAGAAACTTGACCCAAAAAATATGGAAGGAGGAGATGGGAAGGAGTGGGGAGAAAAGAAGAAAAAAGAAGGAGAAAGGAATAAGTGGAATGAGGTTGACCCAACATGGTCAGATAAGGACAGGGAAAAAAAACAGACCGTTTACTATCATCATCATAATTTCATTAAAAAACAAGGACTGTTTGGAAATAGAAAAGTTGGTGAAAGAAACCAAGGAAAAAGAATCAGCTATCTAGCATTTTTACTCTTCCAATTATTATTAATAAATATGCTGTTAGGAGAAATTCCCTGTTCCCATTAATACCTGCTGAAATTTTTTATTTCCAGCCTCCTCGTCAGCTTGGAATGAATATTAGCTAATATTTATTGAATATTTACATGTCAGCACTGTTCTAAGCACTTTATTTGCATCTTATCTCTTAATCCTTTTAACAACACTAAGGTAGATATTATTGTAGCTGCACTAGAGGAATGTGGTTTAACTTTTATGTAACGAAGTTGGGAATTGTTTTTCTGTTACCATGGATTTCCAGGTTGAAGGTCACATAACCTGAGCATGCCCAGATGAACCAAACGTGCAACCACAGGGGGACCATAAGCCCTGGGACCAAGGAACAGTGACTGAATTAAGAAGCTCGGGAGTTCTTGACCAGCCTGGGCAATAGAATAAGACTTCATCTCTACCAAAAAAAATTTTGAAGAAGAAGAAGGAAGAGGAAGAGGAGGAGGAGGAGGAGGAGAAGAAGAGGAAGAAGAAGAAGAAGAAGAAGAGGAAGAAGAAGAAGAAGAAGGAAGAGGAAGAGGAGAAGAAGAGGAAGAAGAAGAAGAAGAGGAAGGAGAAGAAGAAGAAGAAGGAGGAGGAGGAAGAGGAGGAGGAGGAGGAGAAGGGGAGGGGGAGGGGGAATGGGAAGAGGAAGAGGAAGCAGCTCTGAGGTAGAATGCAGGATCCAATCAGATTGTGCTCTGGCATCACCCCACGACAGGATCCAGTCAGATTGGGCCTCACTGCATCACCTCATTGCAAGATCCAATCAGATCACTTCTCTTTACCCTATGCTTATAAAACCCAATCCAGCTCCCAACTCAGGGAGACAGATTTGAGCATTTCCTCCTGTCTCCTTGTCACTTGGCTCACAATAAACCTTTCTCACTGCAAAAACCCGGTGCTTCAGAGTTTGGCTTCCCGTTGTGCAGGGGCAAACCAACCTAGTTTGTTTCAGTAACGTTATTGTCCCCCTATCATAGACATGAAAACTGAGACTTCGAGTGAATAAGTAAATTGCATTGAGGTCCCACAGAGAGAAGGTGGCAGAGCCATGTTTAGAACCCAGGCAGTCGGGCTTTAGCCATCATTCTGTGCACAAGTGTTTCCTGGGTAAGGCTCACGGTGGGGATGGCTCCACAACGTTCACCACCCCCATAAGATTCCTAGGGAGCTGCTTGTGAATTGGCAGAATTGATCTTGTCAAATACAATGTCTGGAGAAAATGTTTCTCTATCTCCCAATCTGCCCCATATCAGATCCTATGACTATAGGTTCTCTGATAGTTATTATATTCTCCATTTTTATGCCACAAATCCGCCAGAAGTAAAATAAATACGTGAAAGTGATTTGAGGGTACTATGAGCTATACACAGTTAATAAACATGTACTAAGCACCTACAATCTGCCATGAACTTTCAGCTATATTTTTGCTCCCAATTTACAGCTGCTGAAACTGGGGCCTCAAGAGGATAAATGACTTGCTATATGATTCCATTTATATAAAGTTTTAAAAACAGGTGAAACTAATTGACAGTGTTAAAACAAGACTCAGTAATCTTTGGAGAGAAGGAATGTGTAGTGACTGGGAAGAAGCACAGGGGGCCAACCAGTTGTTGGTATTAATGTGTTTCTGGACATGGGTGGTGTTTATCTGAGTGTATGAGAAAAAGACAGAAATGAGCCAGGCCGGTGGCTCATGCCTGTAATCCCAGCACTTTGGGAGGCTGAGACGGGCAGATCACCTGAGGTAGGGAGTTTGAGACCAGCCTGACCAACATGGAGAAACACCGTCTCTACTAAAAATATAAAATTAGCTGGGTGTGGTGGTGCATGCCTGTAATCCCAGCTACTCGGGAGGTTGAGGCAGGAGAATTGCTTGAACCCGGGAGGCAGAGGTTGCAGTGAGCTGAGATCGCGCCACTGCACTCAGGCCTGGGCAACAAGAGCGAAACTCCATCTCAAAAAAAAAAAAAAAAAAAGACAGAAATGAAATTAGCTGGGTGTGGCGCTGCACGCCTGTAATCCCAGCTACTTGGGAGGCTGAGGCAGGAGGATCGGTTAAACCCAGGAGTTCAAGGCTTCAGTGAGCTATGATGGCACCACTGCACTCCAGCCTGGGCAACAAAGTGAGACCTTGTCTCTAAAAAATAAATACTTAAATAATAAACAAAAATGGAAAAGACAGAGAAAATATGAGGAAAAAGAGGTTCTGTCAAACATAATCTATTATAAAGATTCTAAAAGTTTTCCACTGATGTTTAAAAAATATTCATCTATGAAGGAAAGAGAATCAGACCAGTATCAGATTTCTCATCAGAAGTCAAAAGCCAGACATCAATAGTGCATTATCTTGAAAGTTTTGGAAGAGATTTTTAAGCTGGAATTCTATTCTCAGCCAAACATAATCAAATGTGAGGGCAAAATAAAGGCATTTTCAGACTTGCCAGGACACAGGAAGTTTGGGTTTTTGTAGTCTGTTTATTTAAAGTAAGAAGAAAACACTAAAGTCTTGGTTATAGTTGTAGGACAGAATATAATGTTAACTATATCAGTCAGAAGATACTTGGATAATGCTTGGTTGAGTTCCATAAACTTTATTTATTATGCTATTGTAGTAAATAAATCCAAACTGTCAGAGGCTTAAGACAACAAAGATTTATATCTTTGACATACTACACATTGACAATACAGTGGCAGGGGGCTCTGTTCTCCTGAGGATGGCTCAGAGGCTCTACCATAGGGAATGCTGTAAGGTATGACACCAGGGGAGAAGGAAATGTGTGTGTGTGTGTATGTGTGTGTGTGTGGTGGTGGTGCTCACACCAGCTATCAAATGCTCCAGCCCAGAAGTAACAAAGATCACTTTCTCTCACAACTCATTGGCCATAACTAGTCACATGGTTACACTCAACTAAAAAGGGTGGAGAAATGTAATTCTCAGTATATCCAAAGGAAATGAGAACTGGGTAGGGAGAAACCTTTGAGGTCTCGTCCCCATTAAAAAATGACAATTTATAAACAAAAGTGAGGCTGACAAAAAAATGGAAACGGGAAGCAGAGAAGAAAGATGGAGAGAAAAGTAAACCATCTTAGAAAACAGGATTTTATTTTTTTAATTTATTTGTTTGTTTGTTTGTTTTGAGACAGGGTCTCGTTCTGTCGCCCAGGCTGGAGTGCAGTGGCGCGATCTCGGCTCACTGCAACTTCTGCCTCCCGGGTTCAGGCGATCCTCCTGCCTCAGCGTCCCAAGTAGCTGGGACTATAGGCCTGCCCCACCACACCTGGCTAATTTTTTGTATTTTTAGTAGAGACAGGGTTTCACCATGTTGGCCAGGCTGGTCTCAAACCCCTGACCTCAAGTGATCCACCCGCCTCAGCCTCCCAAAGTGCTGGGATTACAGGGGTGAGCCAAGACGCGCGGCCAGAAAGCAGGATGTTAAGAGGTGTTGTCCATGTGACGAAATAAGAAAATAGGAGTTATATTAATTGAATTTATGAGGAGAAATGAGAGAACTGCAAATAAGCATATAAATGTCAAACAACTGGAGGTGGAGAAAGCAGAGATTGCAAGTAGACTGCAGGGAATGGTCCATTTGCCCAGCCATTCATCCTAGTCTGTTCACGCTGTGCTATAGTTTGGACATGGTTTCTTTGACTCCTCCAAATCTCAGGCTGAAATGTAATCCCCAGTGTTGGAGGGATGCTAATGGAAGTTGTTTGGGTTATGGGTAGGATCTCTCATGAATGGCTTGGTGTTGTCCTAGTGATTGATAATGAGGGCGTTCTTGCTCTATTAGTTCCCTGGTTGTTAAAAACAGCCTGTGAACCTCCCCCTCTCTTGGTTCATTTTTCTCCATATGATCTCTGCACACACCAGCTCCCCTTTGCCCTCTGCCATGAGTGGAAGCAGCCTGAAGACCTCACCAGAAACAGTTACTGGTGCCATGCTTCTTGGGCAGCCTGCAGAACCATGAGCCAAAATAAACCCAGCTCCGAGTATTCTTTTATAGCAACACAGATAGACTAAGACAGGCTGCTATAACAAAATATCATAAACTGGGTGGCTTCTAAACAATAGAAATTTATTTCTCACAGTTCTGGAGGCTGAGAAGTCCAAGATCAAGATGCTTGCCGATTCGGTGTGTGGTGAGGGTCTCTTTCTGGTTCGTAGACAGCACCTTCTTACTACATCTTCACATGGTGAAAGGTCAAGAGGTCTCACTCAGGCCTCTTTTATAAAGCCACTGATCCCATTATCACCTCCCAAAAGCCTCACCTTCTAATACCATCACCTTGGAGGCTAGGATTTCAACATATGGATTTTAAGGAGACACAAACATTCAGACCGTGGCACTGTTGTTTATATTTAGGGAGAAAATCAAAATGATTAAAAGAGGTGATCTCCAGGGAGTGGTACTGAAGTTAGAAAATAATGTGGTCTCTATTTATTTATTTATTTATTTATTTATTTATTTTTGAGACAGTCTCACTCTCTTGCCCAGGCTGGAGTGCAGTGGCACGATCTCAGCTCACTGCAACCTCCACCTCCCAGGCTCAAGCAATTTTCCTGCCTCAGCCTCCCCAGGAGCTGGGCTTACAGGAATGCACCACCACACCCAGCTAATTTTGTATTTTTAGTAGAGACGAGGTTTCGACATGTTGGTCAGGCTGGTCTCAAACTCCTGACCTCTGCCTCGGCCTCCCAAAGTGCTGGGATTATGGGAGTGAGCTACCGCGCCTGACCTCAAATAGTGTAGTCTGAGGTCATACATATAAGCTTTTACATTGGGCAAATTGCCAGGCGCATTGGCTCACACCTGTAATCCCAGCACTTTGGGAGGCCAAGGCCGGCGGATCACTTGAGGTCAGGAGTTCGAGACCAGCCTAACCAACATGGTGAAACCCATCTTTATTAAAAATACAAAAATTAGCTGGGTGTGGTGGCAGGCGCCTGTAATTCCAGCTACTCGGAAGGCTGAGGCAGGAGAATTGCTTGAATCCAGGAGGCGAAGATTGCAGTGGGCCAAGACCACGCCATTGCACTCCAGACTGGGTGACAGAGCAAGATTCCATCTCAAAAAAAAAATTGCCATTGCTTAACTTCCCTGAACTTCAGCCTCCTCTTCTATAAGGTGGGAAGGTAGGGTGACACTCTCCACTTCCTGGACTTGTCTGAGGATTAAGGGAAATTATGCATGGCTAGAGTTTGGCAGAGCAGCTGGCACATGGCTAGATGTGCTGGCTAGAGGGACAAGGCCCAAACTGACGTTAGGTCCAGATCCAAGTCCCGATGGAAGAGCAGAGACCTCAGATTCTTGGAGACCATCCAACCTACTGCTTTCTCGGCCATCGAGCACATGGGGCCCAGTCTTATCCACAGCAACACAAGGAATCAGTCTGCAAACCCAGGACTAGAACTGGCTCCTGACACCCAGCCCAGGGCCCTGCTGGACACCCCTGCCACCTCTGAATCATCGACTACATTTGGCTTTGGACATGGAGAAAAGGGAGCAATTTGGGAAGAATGAAAACATTTCCTCCTGTGCAAATTGTTTCTTTTTGTGCTGGCAAGTCCAAGGTGTTCTGACAAAGGTCAAAAGTATTTATTTTCTTGAATATCATGGGAGTGAGAATGTGATACAGATGAGGGGGAGTGAGGGGGAGGAAAGGAGGGAGGGGGGAGGGCTGTTGCCAACTTCAATAGCTGAAAGGGCTTCTTTTTATTACAGGAAGTGTTTGGTTTGGGGGCACAGAAACAACCTCTAGTTTTCCATCAAAAGGAGCAGAAATTACAATTAGGAAAATCACAGTTTATAAACGACTGACAATTCTGTCAAGGCTGTGCTCCATGCGGCCCTGCCCGCCTCCCCAGCTCAGATCCGGTTCCTCACCCCCATCTGAGCTTTGCCAGCCCACTGGGTCCTGACCCACTGCACTCCCCTATGCTGTTCCTCTGACTACACTGCCCGACCCCAGTGCTAACTCAGGCACTGTTCTTGACCTACCTGAGTCCTCCTCTAGGCCTCCTCCTCAAAAACCCTCCAGCTCTTCTTCTGTGTACATCACACCACATCTTTCTGTCTTTGCACTTACCAAGCTGCATCTCAATTGCCCCTACACCCATCTGTCCCTCCCAGTGGACTGCAGAACATATACTGGACCCTCAGGCTCAGGTCTGGCATTCAGACAGAATCCTGCTTTTTTTAGCCTGCTCCATTTGGGGCCACATGGTGTTTTTGAGCTGTTTGCGTTCATCTCCAGGAACTAAAAATTAAGAGATTTCACATTAAAATCCAGATTTTTGGCTTCTCTCAATAAACTGGAAATCCAGCAACATGGGTCCAGCCCTCCCAGCAGCGGTCCCTTTTGGATACACATGCCTTTTCCATTTCTTCACAGTCCCTACCACGCCCTACTGTCTCCCTGACATTAAAGCCTTATGTCAGGAACCATTTGTCATTATTCTTGCAAAATATTTCTTTCTTACAGTGGATTATAAGAAAGTGAAGTATTTCTTTTACTCATGTTCCTTCCTCACACCTGGCTCACTTCCCTTGTTTATGTTACCAGACTGGAACCCATAAGTACCTGGGCTTTCAACCCTTGCACCAGGCTGAAAACTTCTTGAAAACATATACAGGCTAAGTGTAGTGCCTCACACCTATAATCCCAGAACTTAGAAAGACTGAGGTGGAAGATCACTTGAGCCCAGGAGTTCGACACCACCCTGGGCAACATAGTGAGACCTCATCTCTACCAAAAATAAAAACAAAATAAAAAAAATTAGCTGGGCATGGCACCCACCTGTGGTCCCAGCTACCTGGGAGGGTGAGGTAGGAGGATTGCTTGAGTAAGGGAGGTTGAGGTTGCAGTGAGTCATGATCGCTCCTCTGCATCCAGCCTGGGTGATACAGCCAGACCCTGTATCAAAAAAAAAAAAAAAAAAAAGAAAAAAGATACAGAGCTTCGTAACATCTCTGTAGCTCCAACAGCCAGCACAGTGCATAGCTCAGAGTAGGTCTCTTGTAATGAATATAACTCTTGCTACTAGAAGAAGAGAGAGCCTCTTTATAAATTCTTTCATCTTCTTCATCATCCATTCTAAGGCAGGAAATTAAAGAAAGTAAGAAAAATAAAATTAAAAAGAGAAATAAGCTTTCCTGTATTAGGCTGACGTGTCCCAGAGGCAGCAACGGGCATAGCCCAGACCCAGGGAAAGTCTTGATAATACTATCTAAGAAGGCAGGACACAAAGGAATGTGCTCTGGAGACTCTCCCAGCACTCCCTCAACACAGGGAGAAGAAAAACAAATTTTCCTTTGTTTTATGGTAAGAGTTTATAGATTCTTGTTCTCTGTAACTGGTGACTTCAAGTATTCTGTTTTATCTAAGCAGTGGTGTGAAGGTCACAAGCTGTCTGAGCAGGCCACCTGGGCGCCATAGTGCGGGCCATGGAATAAGCCATGCTAGGCACTAGGCAAACCTAGATAATGGACATCTGGGTTGCATAGCAACGGTCATGTGTAACCCTGAGTTATGAACCTGTTACAATTTGATTAACGGTCTTTGTCCTGCCTCTGTATCCCTGCTTTCACACCGCTGTAAGCCTGCTTCAAGCTAGCCCACCCCTTTTTTAAGTGTGCATAAAAGCCAAGTGCTGTCTTTGTTCTTGGCCCAGTCTTTGGATGTTAAGTCGGCTGGGTCTGAGTGCACTCAATAAAGATATCCTCCTGCATACACTCCAAGGTCTCCCTCTGGTCCTTCTGATTCCACAACAATTCAACAACGATTTTCTGAGTTCACCTATAAGCCTATTTTCCTTCCTCAGTGTTCTTTCTCTTTGATGTCCTGGTACCTCTTGTAAACCCTAAATACTCAAAACCCCTCCTTAGATTGCCCTTTTAGGTACCTCTTGCAAAACTTTGATGTTAGCAGTTACATAAGAGATCATAAAAACCATTAATTAGTAGTGACAGTATTAATGTCAGTAATAAGTAGATATTAATATTATTTACTGAGAGTTTCCCATGTATATCAGTTTGTTCTCACAATGCTAATAAAGACATGCCAGAGTCTGGATAATTTATAAAGGGAAGAGGTTTAATTGACTCACAGTTCCACATGGCTAGGGAGGCCTCACAATCATGGCAGAAGGTAAATGAGGAGCAGCAAAGTCACGTCTTACATGGTAGCAGTCAAGAGGGCATGTGCAGGGAACTCCCCTTTATAAAACCATCAGATCTCATGAGACTTATTCACTATCATGAGAACAGCATGGAAAAAACCAACCCCATGATTCAATTACTTCCCACTGGGTCCCTCCCACAACATGTGGGAATTACGGGAGCTACAATTCAAGATGAGATTTGGGTGGGGACACAGCCAAGCCATGTCACCATGTACCAAGAACTTTACATAGATTTCCTCACTCCAGCTTTACAACCCTGTGTATCATTAGTCTTCATATTAGTCAGGACTGTAAGTTGCAAGTAGAAAAAAAGTAACAACCAACTCTCAAATGGTTTAAGCCAAAAGGTTCATATAACTGAAAAATCAGATCTAGTATTCATGAAATCATTATGTGGATGACATAATTCTAAGAATTTTACATGTATTAATTCTTTTAATCCTGTGAATAATATTTTAAGAAAGGTACTAATATAATTTCCATTTTGCAGACAGGGAAACTTGAGTACTGAGAGTTCACAATTTTACATCTGAACCCACTTTCTGTGTGTAAGGGAATTACCTACTTCATTCAACTCCTTGGAACCCAGAGTTCAATTCCACAGAGGAAGCAGAAAATGCCATGTCCTCCTTGCATGGAGGACATCAGTGTTGTGACTTAGGCGTTGCCCATCAGGTGCATCTGCCATGGACTTCGATTTTCAAACTCATGTAGAGACTGTTCTCTGGCAGGTGTGATGAGAGAGTAAGATCCAGTTCCAGAGATGACAATCAAGTGGGGTTACGGGCAGCACTGGCTGTCTGGAACCAGAGGGCCAATAGTGTCCCCAGGCCAATTCTGTTGATGTGAATGGAGACACCATGCCTGGCTTCTCAACCTCTGAGTTTGGTTCCCCTGTGATTCTATAATCTACTCCATATGCATTCAACAAAACTCGTGTGAGTCAATATTCCATAATAAACTCCCTTACATATATACATCTATCCTATTAGTTCTGTCCCTCTAGAGAACCCTAATACACCATCTCATAAAATAAATTAAAAATTAAAGAGGAAGAAACTGAGGATCAAAGAAGTTAAGTAATTTCTTTAGAGTCCCACAGCCACGGAATAGAGAAGTTAGAATTTGAATGGCTCAAATTTTGTTTTACTTTTGTTATTTTTTTGTTATTGCTTTTCTCATTTGGCTTGCAATAATGTTCTTAATTTTGCTTTTTCCCACTTTCCTGATTTAAATGCTCCCTATAAAAATTTAAATATATAAAGTTATAAGGAAGAAAGTAACATTCTTTGAAATCTCATCAGCATATAATAACTACTGTTAACATTTTACTGGGCATCTTTCATGCCTGTCTTAACGCGTATGGGCAATAGAAGTAACCTTTTTCATAAATCATAACAAATAATACACATTCTTTTAATCAAGAGCACCCTTTTTAAGTGTGATTTTTTTTCTTATCTATCCTTTTCTTCTTCCTTTTCTGACCTCCATTAATCTCCCTTACTTACTCCACACTTTCTGGCTCACGATAACCCCTGTTAACAACTGATGTGTACACTTGCAGAATTTTCTCCAAGCCAATATAATTATACATTTCTTTATAGAAGTCCTGTTTTTAACTCTTGCAATATTCATATTAAAGGACACTAATGGGCCGTGCACAGTGGCTCATGCCTGTAATCTCAGCACTTTGGGAGGCTGAGATGGGAGGATCATTTGAGGTCAGGAGTTCGAGACCAGTCTGGCCAACATGGTGAAGTCTCATCTCTACAAAAATACATAAAACTTAGCCTGGCACGGTGGCATGCACCTGTGGTCCCAGCTACTCAGGAGGCTGATGCTGGAGAATTGATTGAACCCAGGAGGCAGAGGTTGCAGTGAGCCCAGATCGCGCCACTGCACTCCAGTCTAGATGACAGAGTGGGACCCTGCCTCAAAAAAAAAAAAAAAAAAAAAAAAGAAAAGAAATAAAGGACACCAGTGGTGGCATTTGGGGCAACCAGTAACTGTTGAAAGAGATTTCAGCCATAGAAGGAGCCCTTCTTGACACCCCTAAAATTGCACTGCTGAGGTGATTGTCAGGTGAGCTCACCCCGTCACAGTTCTGGAGTGAGCATGAGAAGGCTGAGGGTGAGCACCTCTGTCCCCACCAAAGAAATGGATCGCCAGGCCCTGGTCTCGTGGTTTCCAGGTTTGCTTGCAGGCCTGCCTGCGAAGCTCAAGGAACTGCAGAGTCACTTCTGTCTGGAGCTCCTGAATGCAGTCCAGCTAACCTTCCCTACCCGGAAGCCCTTCAACATCTTTTCTCCATTCCCTTTACGGGTTTTATTCTTCTTTTGCCTGCTCAGCAATTTTCACCAGTCCAAGGACCGAATGCTCTGCTCTCAGATCAATAGCCCTTGGGAAGTACTGCAGACAGTCTCTGAGATGCACCCTAGCTGCTCCTGCAGAGGAATTGCTTTCTTTCTGACTCAGTTTCACTTGAATTAAGCTTCTTCTGCTTTATGAAAGCAGCCTCCTTCCAGAGCACAAGTTGACATCAACCCAGAACCAGAAAGCAATCAGTGGCTGGAACTTGTCTTATTCATCTCTGGAAAGTCCAGCTCTCCAGCAGAGGCTTAGAATTCTATTTCCTTTTTTGTTTCTTAGTCATTGCGTTTGAGAAGGCATTTAAAGATGCTCTTTGGTTAGAGTAAGTGCTCAGTAAGCATTTGTTGGCGAAGGGATAAAACAGTAAAGATGGAATAATCAGCATTTGGTAAATGGTTGGTGAAGGAGAATCAAATGAGATAACACATGTGAAATTGATATGTAATCTGTGAATAGTGAAAATTGTTCCTGGCCAGGCGTAGTGGCTCACACCTGTAATCCCAGCACTTTGGGAGGCCGAGGTAGGCGGATCACTTGAGGCCAGGAGTTCAAGACCAGCCTGGCCAACATGGTGAAACCGCCCCCCCACCCCCTATTAAAAATACAAAAATGAGCCAGGCGTGGTGGCACATGACTGTAATCCCAGCTACTTGGGGGGCTGAGGCAGGAGAATCCCTCAAACCTGGGAGACGGAGGTGGCAGTGAGCCGAGATCGTGCCATTGCACTCCAGCCTGGGCGACAGAGCGAGACTCCATCTCAAAAAAAAAAGAAAAAGAAAAAGAAAAAGAAAACCAAAGGGACTCGTCTGCAGCGTTATCTGCTGGCGCCATCTTCCGGAAATAAGTTAGCACAACAGGTCTATTTCTGTTTCAGCGGGGCGTGAGGGCACTGGAAATGCAGGCAAGGAGGGGAAAAGAGAGAATGAATTTTAGCAAAATCTCTCCATCTCCTCTGTCCTGGATCATCTAATTACTCTACCAAGATTATCATTTTAATGTAATAGTACTACTAACATGCTAGCACTTGTTTTGAGCACCTAGTACGCACCAGATACTGTGCTCAGTGTTTTACATGTGTTATTTCATCCTCACAGTAACTGCAAGAAGTGTATATAGTAAGTCCTCACTTAACTTCTTCGATGGGTTCTTGGAAACTGCGACTTTAAGCAAAATGATGTGCAGCACGTCCTCAAGTAATGTCCTTCCATTATGATTATGAGGGAAAAAATGATTTCATCATACATCATTTCACTTAAAGTTGCAGTTTCCAAGAAACTATCAACATTCAGTTGATATTAAAAACCCGAGGCATACAAGGTGTATAGTGGACTTATCATCTCTAGGATTACATATCTAGTTGGTGTTTGGGATAAGACTGAAACCCAGTTCTGTCTGACTTCAGAGCCTGTGCTGGGCTGTTGTGAGTCAGGTCCCGAGGAATCAGACTCCAACATGGAGATTTGAAGTCAGGAAGTCTATTGCAGAGTGCTGTCGGGATTACATCTGTGGAAAGGAAAAGTCAAACTGTAGTGCAACCTCAGCAGAGGCCTTGGCTAATGCCATGGGGAATATAGAGCTGGGATGGCAAGAGGACAGGACCTTGGAATGTCCACCTCGAACAGTCATAGGGACTCAGCTGAGAGCTGCCAGCAGCCAATGCTCCCAGCAGCTGGGGGAATAAATGCCCCATCCTGGGGATGGGGGTCTGGGTGGCATACCACAGTATGCACTGCAGCGCCCACTACCTATTCCTCATGCATTGCTCCTCAAATAAGGGAGATGGCTGGGAGGGAGACAACATCAGTGATGGGGTAGTGGAGGAGGAATTTAGAGAGTAAAAATGGTTTTGTCTGTTTTCCATCCACCTGTGACCTAGGCTGTGCATGCCATCCAGCTGCAATAACCAATACATTTGGGTCATTCATGTTGATATAATGTATGGATTATTTTATGGGTTGCAAGCCATTAACAAATAAATAAAATGCAATATTCCACTGGCTGATTGGAGATGCATTCTTTGACATTCTCAAATAAGAAATGGAAGAATTGGCCAGGCACAGTGGCTCATGCCTGTAATCCTAACCCTTTGGGAGTCCGAGGCAGGGGGATCACTTGAGGTCAGGCATTTGAAACCAGCCTGGCCAACATGATGAAACCCCATATCTACTAAAAATACAAAAAAAAAAAAAAAAAAAAGCCAGGCGTGGTGGTGGGCGCCTGTAATCCCAGCTACTTGGGAGGCTGAGGCAGGAGAATCACTTGAACCCGGGAGTCGGAGGTTGCAGTGAGCCGAGATCGTGCCACTACACTCCAGCCTGGGCAACAGAGTGAGACTCCATCTCAAAAATAAAAATAAAAATAAAATAAAAAGGAGATGGTGCCTTCTGCCCTGGGGTTAAAAAAATTAAAAAATTAAATTAAAAAGAGATGGATCTATTTGTATAATACGGAAAGACCTCTAAGACATATTTTTGCATGAAGAAAGTAAGATTCAGTACCCTAATAAACTATATAAAAATTATATCTATTTCTAGAGTTTTACATACACTATAAAAGGATGGAATTTTACTGACTCGCCCTATGGAAGGATTCTACATCCCCACCCCACATAAGTCAGGCATAGCCATATGATTTGCTTTGGCCAAGGGAATTTGAGTGGAAGTGACATGTGAGACATCCAAGCAGAAGCTTTAAGAGGCTCCCCCATTCTCTCTTTTCCTTATTCCATGAGATCAGCATGTTCCAGCTGCTTCTTCCAGCTGTGTCCAGAGATACAGCTGAATTCAACCCATCACAAACATGCAATTAAGATATAAATTTTTAGGCTGGGCGCAGTGGCTCACGCCTGTAACCCCAGCACTCTGGGAGGCTGAGGCAGATGGATTGCTTGAGCTGGGGAGTTCGAGACCAGCCTGAGCAACATGGTAAAACCCCATCTCCACAAAAACCACAAAAAATTAGCTCGGCCTTGTGGCACACATCTGTAGTCCCAGCTACTTGGGAGGCTGAGATGAGAGGATCACCTGAGCCCAGGAGGTCGAGGCTACGGTGAGCCATGATCATGCCACTGCACTACAGCCTGGGAGACAGAGTGAGACCCTGTCTCAACAAAAAAACAAACAAACAAAAGACATAAACTTTTATTAATATAAGACACTGAGACTTTGAGGATGTTGTTATTGTAGCATAACCTAACCTACCATCACTGATAATACATGTTGCTATATATAACTGATATGTGGTTACTTCTGGGGAGGAGAAATGGCATTGGGAGGTGGCAATCATAGGGAATTTTAGTTTTTAATCTTTAATATTTTAGTTTTCTTACAATAAAAATATATCCACACATTACTATGTAATAAATATACATTATTTAAAAATGAATACAGCAGGTATTTCCCTACTTAAAATTAAATGCCAAAAAATATCTTTTTTTTTTTAGACCGAGTCTCGCTCTGTTGCCCAGGCTGGAGTGCAATGGCATAATCTTGGCTCACTGCAACCTCCGCCTCCCGGGTTCAAGCCATTCTCCTGCCTCAGCCTCCTGACTAGCTGGGATTACAGGCACCGGCCACCATGCCCAGCTAATTTTTGTATTTTAGTAGAGACGGGGTTTCACCATGTTGGCCAGGCTGATCTCAAACTCCTGACCTCAGATGATCCACCCACCTCGGCCTCCCAAAGCGCTGGGATTACAGGCATGAGCCACTGAGGAGCTCTATTTCTGATTAAACCTATAGACCTCTCTGAGTTAGGATCTCAGCCCTTGTTCCATTAAAATGAAAAGCCAAAATTGGTTGCATGTATAGCAAAGACCTTGAAATATCATAGACTGCCTTGCAATTTCAACTTCTCATTCAAGCCAAACAACAGCCCTCTTTATCTTTGAAGTTTACTTTTGAGCAAAATCAAAGTGGCTAGACTCCCTGATCCACTGCCTAGTCCCCAGCTTCATGTGTGTCAGATAGTTACAGTGACCAGAGCAAGAGTAGCAGCAGCACCTCTGGCGTCTCAATCACATCTATGGTGACTTTGAAACAAAAGCCTCCTGGACTTCTGCAACTCCTGCTCTTCTCATGAATTTGTAACCACCTAATTCCCTATAGTCAATCCCTTTCTGCCTACAATACCTAGAGTGGTTTCTGTTCCTATCTCCTGCACAGAGGCATGACTTAGTACAGGTTGGAAGATAATATTCAGAAAAGAGACACAAAGACAAAAAGATGAAAAATTGGAAAGAAAAAGAAAAAAAACAGTAAAATTAGAAAGCCATTTCAAGAGGTCAAACACCTGAAAAATTAGAGTTCTGGAAAGTGAAGATATAGAAAATGGGGAGAGGAAGAAAGAAAATATTCAAAGAAATAATTCATGAAAATTATTCCAGAACTGAAGAAAGTATATTTTCAGATTGGGAGAGATCATTGAGGAACAATTAGACGTTATGTGCCTCCTGAGATGACGCCATAGAAAATACAAGTCCTGTCTATAAAATATGATTGCCAAAAACTGAACTGAAATCTAATCAGGCTTCTAGATTGAACTACCAGTTTACAGGACATTGGAGGGATGGTGTCACATTTTAAAACAACATGAAGGGCCGTGCACGGTGGCTCACGTCTGTAATCCTAGCACTTTGGGAGGCCAAGGCAGGCAGATTATCTGACCTCGGGAGTTCGAGACCAGCCTGGGCAACGTGGCAAAACCCCTTCTCTACTAAAAGTACAAAAATTAGCCTGGTGTGGTGGCACATGCCTGTAGTCCCATCTACCCAGGAGGCTGAGGCAGGAGAATCACTTGAGCCCAGGAGGCGGAGGTTACAGTAAGCTGAGATCGCTGCACTGCACTCCAACCTGGGCGACAGAGCGAGACTCCATCTCAAAAAAAAAAAAAAAAAAAGAAAGAAAGAAATGAAATCTGAGCAATAACTTCCATGAGCTTGAAGGTAGATTCAGCTCCATGACCTTCAGAAAGGAATGCAGCCCAGCTGACAACTTAATTTTTGCTTTGTGAGACTCTAAGTGGAGGATCCCAGCAGACACACACTATACTCAGTCTTCTTACCTACAGAATTGTGAGATAAGAAGTGGGTTCTGTTTAAGCTACTAAATTTGTAGTAATTTGTTACAGCAGCAATAGAGAACAATCATTAGCAACCAGAATATAGAAAACTTGGCAAACAAACAAGAAACAAAAACTTTGTTAATATTAGGGAAAACAAGAAGTTGTATAATAAAGGGAAAGCCATCATGGAATACAGCTGGGCAAGGCTGACAATAGTGTATTTATGGTCACAAAACTGTAAACACTGAATACAAATTTAACTAAAATTATGATATAATCATTTTGACATGATGCATGGGGACCTGGAGCAGTGGCTCACGCCTATAATCCCAGCACTTTGGGAGGCTGGGCAGGTGGATCACTTGAGCCCAGTAGTTCAAGACCAGCCTGGGCAACATGGTGAAACCCCGTTACTACAAAAATTAGCCGGACACAGTGGTGCACACCTGTAGTCCCAGTTACAGGGGGGCTGAGGTGGGAGGATTGATTGAGACCAGGAGGTTGAGGCTGCATGAGCTGAGATCATGCCACACTGCACTTCAGCATAGGTGACAGAGACCCTGTCTCAAAAACAAAAACAAAAACAAAAAAAAAAAAAAAAGGAAAAGAAAGAAAAAAAGGATGCATAGGGAGGGACAGAACATGACATTTACCTGTGGGATTTGGAGGATTTGGAGAAGATGCTGCATAGGGTGTATGAGAAAGAGACAGTCTTTATATTCCATAAAAATTACCCAATAGATATTGCTAAAAGTAAGAAAATTAGGGAATTACAAATTAAGTGCATAATTTTGGTAGCAAAAGGTGGTTGCTCATAGAAGCAGGATATAGGGAAAGGTGTTAAAGACTTTTAAGGCCGGGCGCGGTGGCTCACACCTGTAATCCCAGCACTTTGGGAGGCCAAGGTGGGCAGATCATCTGAGGTCAGGAGTTCGAGACCAGCCTGACCAACATGGAGAAACCCCGTCTCTACTAAACATACAAAATTAGCCAGGCATGATGGCGGGTGCCTGTAATCCCAGCTACTCAGGAGGCTGAGGCAGAAGAATCACTTGAACCTGGGAGGCGGAGGTTGCAGTGAGCCGAGATCACACCATTGCACTCCAGCCTGGGTAACAAGAGCAAAACTCCATCACGAAAAAAAAAAAAGAGAGACTTTTAAAACACACACATATAGCAGGTCTTGAAGAACTATTTTCCTCTATCAACTATTCAACTATGTGCAGGTTTAGTCTTAAGTAAGAATAAAATCTAATTTTAAAGCAATTGTTAACTCCAGGGGAAAAAAATTCCAAGGAATATATAAACAAACTGAAAGAATACTGCAGTGGTATATGTGTAAAGTGATTTTAGAGAGCAAAATCGATTGGTCCATAGTAGGAAGTCAATAGAAACTTATCCAAAATTGAGAATTTAAGAAGGAATTGTGGGGCTTTTTTTTCTTTTTTTTTTTTGAGACAGAGTTTTGCTCTTGTGGTCCAGGCTGGAGTGCCATGGCATGACCTTGGCTCACAGCAACCTCTGCCTCCTGGGTTCAAGCGGTTCTCCTGCCTCAGCCTCCTGTGGTCCCAATTGTCATTTTTTTTTTTTTAAGAAATAAACAAAGAAACAGCTGTTTATGTTATTTAGAAATATGGAGGCACATAGCAGAAGGAACAGCTAAATGAGTTGAAATCACCACCTCTTGGGAGAGGTTAGCAAAAGGATGATGGGTGGGGGAGTGCCCTTTTTCATAATGAAAACAAAATTACCTGGCTTTTGCAATTATGCATAGTGTTACCTAGACAAAAATAAGAATTTACATTGCATTGCTCTGAGATGTTCTTGATTTTATAAGATGTTTTGTATATATATATATATATAGTTTCATGTATTTCTAAGGATGTGGGTGGGAGGAGGGATGCTGCCAATTAAACTGTGACATGCCACTGATGGTAAAACACATGATTTCAGATATGTTAAAATATGAGAATATGTATATCTTTGAATCTGTGAAATACAGTACTTTTTTAAAATAGATTTTTATTTTTTTGAGGCAAGGTCTTGGTCTGTCACCCAGGCTAGAGTGCAGTGGCATGATCCATAGCCCACTGCAACCTCGAACTCTTGGGCTCAAGTGATCCTCAGAAAATTGAGGTCATAGGGTACACGGCCAGCCTGAAAACCAGACAGGGGAATACACAGAATCACAGTTTACCAGGAGCAGAAGCAGCTGGAAACAATAACTGGTGGGAACATTTAAACAGTAATTATGAATTGCTGGAGGCTGACTGTGGACTAGCTTGAGGGTTTAAAAAACGCAGGTGCCCGTTCTTGGGGGGCTAGGGGGCAGAGGTACATTTTTGTGAGTTTGGCCTCCCAGAGTCCCACCAGTTTCTCACAGTGAAGATCTGAACAAAATCCCCTCACACTTCGGAGAGGAGTAGGGTAAATAAACCATGTGGAAATAAGCCCAGAGTGCTCTGTTCTCTGTAGCAAAGGCCTGCCCTCAATGGATACTACTTTACCAGCATCTTACTAGCCTAGAGGAAGGGCAATTAGACAACTACAGCCTCCTTTAGCTTTCCCATCTCATGTAGGGGGAGAAAAAAAAAAAGCAAAGAAATTCTTTTGGAGGTTATAGCCCAGGGACTCAGGCCCGTTAAAAAAAAAACCAAAAGCTGGCAGTGGTGGCTCACGCCTGTAATCCCAACACTTTGGGAGGACAAGGCAGGCAGATCACAAGGTCAAGAGATCGAGACCATCCTGGCCAACATGGTGAAACCCCATCTCTACTAAAAATACAAAAATTAGCTGGACATGGTGGCATGTGCCTATAGTCCCAGCTAGTCGGGAGGCTGAGGCAGGAGAATCACTTGAACCCGGGAGGTGGAAGTTGCAGTGAGCTGAGATCGTGCCACTGCACTCCAGCCTGGCAACAGAGCGAGACTCCGTCTCAAAATAAAGAAAGAAAGAAATAAATAACCAAAAATGGAGATTTAATTATAAGATTAAGCTTTCCCCTCACCAATACCTCACCACCACAGCAACAGAGCTCCATGTAAAAACAGTGGATTACAACTGAAAGAGCTGCAAGACACAAACCAGAATTACTAAGTTTCCAGAGAAACTGCAAGACACCAAGGGAGACAAAAACAAGAACATTTGAGGAAATTGAAGTCTCTGACACTTACAGCTACAGCAAACAGTAAACACAACCTAACTCCTAGACAGACAAAAAACCACTAAAGCCCAATTTACCTCCGTTACTATTACCTGATACATCATGCCTGACTGTCAACAAAATTTATGACACATTAACAGCAAGAAAAAACACAGTATGAAGAGACAAAGCCAGTGGCAGAAATTTTGGAATTATTGGATCAGAAATTTAAAATTACTGTGATTAGTGTGCTAAGGTCTCTAATGGAAAAAGTAGACAACAGGCCGGGTGCAGTGGCTCATGCCTGTAATCCCAGCACTTTGGGAGGCTGAGGCGGGTGGATCACCTGAAGTCAGGAGTTTGAGACCAGCCTGGCCTACATGGTGAAACCCCATCTCTACTAAAAACACAAAATTAGCCGGGCATAGCTCTATTAATTTTAGCCAAAGCGGACTTCAGAATAAGGGAAATGTCAGGGATAAAGATGAGCATTACATAATGATTAAGGGTGAGATCTCCATGAAGACCCAACAATCCTTAATGTGTATGTGCCTTACAACAACAGACCATCAAAATATGTCAGGCAAAACATATAGAACTGCAAGGAGAAATAGGAAAATCCACTATTATCATTATTATTATTATTATTATTATTATTATTATTATCTTTGAGACAGAGTCCGGCTCTGTCGCCCAGGCTGGAGTGCAGTGGCGTGAACTCGGCTCACTGCAAGCTCCACCTCCCCAGGTTCATGCCATTCTCCTGTCTCAGCCTCCAGAGCAGCTGGGACTACAGATGCCCGCCACCACGCCCGGCTAATTTTTGTATTTTTAGTAGAGATGGGGTTTCACCGTGTTAGCCAGGATGGTCTCGATCTCCTGGTCTTGTGATCTGCCCACCTCGGCCTCCCAGAGTGCCAGGATTAGAGGCGTGAGCCACCGCACCCAGCCAGGCAAATCCATTATTATAGTTGAAGACTTCAACATACCTCTAGCACTAATTGACAAATCCAGTAGGCAGAAAAAATTAGTGAGAATATAGATGTGCAGTACCATGAATCAACTGGATCTAATTGACATTTATAGACTACTTTATCCCCAAACAGCAGAATACATATTCTTCTCAAGCTCCTATGAAACATTAACCAAGATAGACTACATTTTGGACCATAAAACATATCTTAACAAATGTAAAAGACTAGCAATCATACAAAGTATAACACCAGAGAATTAAACTAGAAATAAGAGAAAGCTGGAAAATCCTAAAATTTTGGAAATGAAATGCTAGTAAATAACACATTGGCCACAGAAGTCTCAAGATAAGTTAAAAAACATTTTGAATTAAATGAAAATCAAAATTTGGGCGATGTAAGGAAAGCAGTTCTTAGAGGCAAATGTATTGCAATGAATGTATGTATTAAAAAAGAAGAAAGACCTGATATCATTAATCTAAACTTCCACCTTAGGAACCCAAGAAAGGAGAGCAGTATAAACCTAAAGCAAGCAGAAGAAAAGAAAAAGAAATAAAAATTCAAACAGAAATCAGTGAAACTAAAAACTGGAAAATAATAGGAAAAATTGAGAAGACCACAAGCTGGTTCTTTGAAAGATCAGTGAAGTTGATAAATCTTTGGCCAGGCTAATGAAGAAATAAGGAAAGAAGATATAAATTAATTAATATAAATAAAAGAAAGGCCAAGGCCGGGCGCAGTAGCTCATGCCTGTAATCCCAGGACTTTGGGAGGCCGAGGCAGGTGGATCATGAGATCAGGAGATCAAGACCATCCTGGCCAACATGGTGAAACCCCATCTCTAAAAATACACAAATTAGCCAGGTGTGGTGGCACATGCCTGTAATCCCAGCTACTTGGGAGGCTGAGGCAGGAGAATTGCTTGAACCTGGGATGCGAAGGTTGCAGTGAGCCAAGATTGTGCCACTGCACTCCAGCCTGGCGACAGAGCGAGACTCCATCTAAAAAAAAAAAAAAAAAGCCATCACTACTGATCTCATGAACATTAAAAGGATAAAAAAGAAATAGAAATAATTCTGTGGCCACAAATTTAACACCATGGATAAAATGGATCAATTCCTTGAAAGATACAAATTACCAAAATTCACAAGAGGAGAAAAACATAATCTGAATAGGCCTAGACCTATTAAAGAAAGTGAATCAATATGCAATAAACTTTCACATTAGAAAATGCCAGACAAAGATGGTTTCACTGGGCGAATTATACAAAATTTTTAAGAAATAAATGATACCAATTATCTGAAGATAAAAGCAGAGTGAATGTTTTCTATCCCACTTCAGGAAACCAGCATTACCCTGATACCAAATCTACGCAAAGACATTAAAGAAAGGAAAATTAGAGACCAGATTCTGTCATGAACGCAGATACAAAAATCCTCAACAAATTATTGGCAAATCAAATCCAAGAATGTAAAAAATAAACTGTGCACCATGATGAAGTGGGATTTGTTCCAGGTATAAAAAGGCTAGTTTAATATTTCAAAATCAATGAGTATAATCTATCACAACAACAGACCAAAGGAAAAAAATCATGTGATCACATCAACAAATGCAGAACAAGCATCTGACAAAATCTAACACCCATTCATTATAAAAACTCTCCACAAACTAGGAATAGAAAGATAACTTTTTAAACTTCATAAAGAATATCTACAAAAACACTGCAATGAACAGCATTCTCAATGGTAAGAAATTAGATGCTTTCTCCTAAGATCTAGAACAAGGCAAGCCTGTCCCGTTTCACCACTCCAGTTCAATACTGTACAAAAGTCCTAGCTAATATAATAAGATAAGAAAATAAAATAAAAGGTATACAGATTCAGAAGGAAGAAACAAAACCATCTTTGTTCACAGACATGATTATCTATATGAAAAATCCCCAAAAATTGGCAAAAACTCCTGGAACTAGTAAGAAATAATAGCAAGGTTTCAGGATAAAAGGTTATTATACACAGTGAATTGCTTTCCTACATACCAGCAATTAACTTGCCGGATTTGAAATTTAAAACACAATGCCATTTACATTAGCACAAAAATAAGTATAAATCTAACAAAATATGTACAAGTCTATGTGAGCAAAACTATCAAACTCTGGTGGAAGAAACTAAAGAAAACCTAAATAAATGGATAGATATTCCATGTTCATGGATAAAAGACTCAATACTGTTAATATATCAGTTCTTCCCTATTTAATCTATAGATTCAACACGATCCCAATAAAAATCCCAATGAGCAATTTTGTGGATGTCGACACATTTATTCTAAAATGTATACAGAAATGCAAAAGAACCAGAACAACCAACACAATGCTGAGGAAGAACAAAGTTGGAGGACTGACACTACCTCACTTCAAGACTTACAACAAAACTATAGTAATCAAGGCAGTGTGGTCTTGGCAAAAGAACAGACAAATAAATCAATGGAACAGAATAGAGAATTTAGAAATAGACCCACACAAATAGTGAACTGATCTTTAAAAAGAAGCAAAAGCAATGCAATGGAGAAAGGATAGCCTTTTCAACAAATGGTGGTGGAACAACAGGACGTCCGCACACACAAAAATGAATGTAGATACTGATAACTTTCACAAAATTTAACTCAAAAAGGCAAAACTACAAAACTTCTAAACGATAACATAGAAGAAAATTTAGGGGACCTTGGGTTTGGCAATGAATGTTTAGATATGAGAAAGAAAAGACTCTTTTTATCTGAAGAATGTGAGCTCCTTTATCAGGCCCAGAGAGGCATTGAAATGTGACAGCACTCATGTCTCCTCCCACCTGGAGGTAAGTAATCATTTCGAAGATGCCTGTTAAATGAATTATAGACTGACTATTGCCACCAAGAGCTATGAATTAACCTAAAACACCCCATGCTGAACACCATAATGCATGCTCTATAGTACAGCTCTATAGTTCAACAATGTATATAGCCAATCACTAATCAATGTTATCTCTGTAAACCAATGACAATTCATTAAAAACAACTTTTGTAATCACCCTCTCTCCCTTTTTTTTTTTTTTTTTTTGGAGACGGAATCTTACTCTGTCGCCCAGGCTGGAGTGCAATGGCGCGATCTTGGCTCACTGCAACCTCCACCTCCTGGGTTCAAGTGATTCTCCTGCCTCAGCCTCCCAAGGAGCTGGGATTATAGGTGCATGCCACCACACCCATCTAGTTTTTGTATTTTTAGTAGAGATAGGGTTTCACCATGTTGACCAGGCTGGTCTCGAACTCCTGACCTCAGGTGATCTGCCCTCCTTGGCCTCCCAAAGTGCTGGGATTACAGGCTGAGCCACTGTGCCTGGCTGCATCACGCTGTCTCCTAATTTGTTCTTTTTTCTTTAAAAACTTGAGCCTCTCTTTTGTTCTGTGGGGCACTTCCTATTGCTTCCCTGGCTGCAGTCCTCAACTTTGGTCCAAATAAACTCTATATTAATTTGGCCTGAGTTTCTTTCTTTAGCTCAACAGGTATAACATAAAAAACATGATCCATGAAAGAAAAATTGGTAAGTTAGACTTCATCAAAATTAGTGCAAAGTCACTGTCGAGAGGATAAAAGACAAGCTACAGACAAGAAAAAAAAATCTTTGCAAAGCACATATCACGTAAAGGACGAGTATGCAAAATATACAAAGAATTCTTAAAATTCAGTGATAAAAAAGCAAATAATCCAATTAAAATGAGTGAAAAAATCTGAACATACACCTAACCAAGGAAAATATACAGGTGGCAAATAAGCACATGAAAAGATGCTCAACATTGTATGTCATGAGGGAATTGCAAACTAGAACAATGAGATACCATTATACACCTATTCAACTGGTTAAATTCAGAAAAACAAAAACACAAACAACAAGAAAAAACTCTCACTATATCAGATGCTGGCATGAATATGGAGCAACCGGAGCTGTTACTGTTGGTGGAAATACAAAATAGTACAGCTCCTTTGGAAAACAATTTGGTAGTTTCTTTATTTTTCTTTTTTTTATTTATTTAATTTAATTTATTTATTTATTTATTTATTTATTTATTTATTTATGAGATAGAGTCTCACTCTGTTTGTTGTCCAGGCTGGAGTGCAGTGGCACGATCTTGGCTCACTGTAACCTTTGCCTCCCAGGTTCAAGCAATTCTCCTGCCTCAGACTGCCAAATAGCTGGGATTACAGGCACCCGCCACCAAGCATGGCTAATTTTTGTATTTTTTTTGTTTTTTGTTTGTTTGTTTTTTTTTTTTAGTGGAGACAGGGTTTCATTTACTATGTTGGCCAGGCTTGTCTTGAACTCCTGATCTCAGGTGATCCACTGATCTCAGCCTCCTGAAGTGCTGGGATTACAGGCATGAACCACTGTGCCTGGCTTTTTTTTTTGTTTTTCCCCCTGAGATGGAGTCTCACTCTGTCGCCAGGCTGGAGTGCAGTGGCACATTCTTGGCTCACTTCAACCTCTGCCTCCCGGGTTCGAGTGATTCTCTTGCCTCAGCCTCCCAAGTAGCTGGGACTACAGGCATGCGCCACCACACCCAGCAAATTTTTGTATTTTTAGTAGAGATGGGGTTTCACCATGTTGGCCAGGATGTTCTCGATCTTTTGACCTCGTGATCCACCTGCCTCGGCCTCCCAAAGTGCTGGGATTACAGGCGTGAGCCACCGTGCCCGGCAGCCTATTTTTATTTTTAATGTTTTTTTAGGGATGGGGTCTTACTGTGTTGCCCAGGCTGGAGTACAGTGGCTATTCACAGGCACCATCCCACTACTGATCAGCATGGGAGTTTTGACCTGCTCTGTTTCCAACCTTGGCCAGTTTACCCCTTCTTAGGCAATCTGGTGGTTCCCTGCTCCCGGGAGGTCATCATATTGATGCTGAACTTAGCGCAGACGCCCAGGCAACATAGTGCACTGCAGCCCAGAACTCCTGGCCTCAAGCGATCCTCCTGCCTCAGCCTCCTGAGTAGCTGGGACTACAGGCACGCGCCACCACACCTGGCCAGTTTACTAGTTTCTAACAAAGCTAAACATTGTCTTAACGTATAATCTAACAGTCACACTCTTAGGTATTTACTCAAACAAGTTGAAAACTTATGCCCACACAAAAACCTGCACACAGATGTTTATCATGGTTTTCTTCATAATTGTCAACAGCTGGATCAAGATAGCTCTCAGTAGGTCTATTAGTTCCCTAAGCCTGCCATAACAAAGGGCCACAAACTGGGTGGCTTAAAACCACAAAAACATATTCTCTCACCATTCTGGAGGCTAGAAGTCTAAAATCAGTGTGACAGCAGAGTCTTGCTCCCTTTGAGACTCTGGGTAGAATCCTTCCATGCCTCTTCCTGGCTTCTGGTGCTGCCCAGCAATCCTTAGTGTTCCCTGGCTCACAGCTCATCACTCCAGTCTCGGCCTCCATTGTCATGTGTTGTTTCCCATGTGTGTCCTGTCTTCAGATGGCATTTTCCTCCTTCTTTAGGGCACCAGCCACGTTGGATTAGGACCCACTCGAATGACCTCATTTTAATTGATTATACTGCAAAAGCCCTTTTCCAAATAAGGTCACATACACAGATTCCAAGAGTGAAAGCTTCAGCATATCTTTCTGGAGGATACAAGTCAATCCTTAAGAATAGGTTAATGGGCCAGGTGTGGTGGCTCACACCCGTAATCCCAGCACTTTGGGAGGCCGAGACAGGCAGACCACCTAAGGTCAGGAGTTCGAGACCAGCCTGGCCAACATGGCAAAACCCTGTCTCTATTAAAAATAAAAAATTAGCTAGGCATGGTGGCACACACCTATAATCTCAGCTACTTGACAGGCTGAGGCAAGACTCACTTGAACCTGGGAGGCGGAGGTTGCAGTGAGCTGAGATCATGCCACTGCACTCCAGCCTGAGCAACAGAGTGAGACTCTGTCTGGAAAAAAAAAAAGAATAGGTTCATGCATAAACACAATATGGTAGATTCATACAAGGGGATTTTTTAAGCAATCAAAAGAAATAAGTTATTAAATCATAAAAAGACATGAAGGAAACTTAAATCACATTACTTAATAAAACAATCCAGTCAGAAAAGGCGACATATGTGCTGGGTACAATGGCTCACACTTTATTACCCAGCACTTTGGGAGGCCAAGGCAAGAGGATTGCTTGAGCCTGGGTGTTCAAGACCAGCCTGGGCAACATGGCAAAACCCCATCTCTATAAAAAATACAAAAATTAGCTGGGTGTGGTGGCACACGCCTGTAGTCCCAGCTACTAGGGAGGCTGAGGTGGGAGAATCACTTGAACCCAGGAGGTCGAGGCTGCAGTGAGCTGTGATTGCACTACTGCACTCCAGCCTGGGTGACAGAGTGAGACCCTGTCAAAAAAAAAAAAAAAAAAAGAAGAAGGAAAGAAAGAAAGAAAGAAAGCGAGCAACATATTGTATGATGCAACTATATGACGTTCTAGAAAAGGTAAAACTATAGTGTAAAAGGTCTGCGGTTGCCAAAGGTTGGGGTGAGGGGAGGGAGTGAGGGATGAAGAGTTGAAGCAAAGATTTTTAGGACACTAAAACTTTTATTTATATACATGACATTATGCATGTGTCAAAACCTATAGAACTATGTACAACATAAAGAATGAACCCCAATGTAAACTACGGACTTTAGTTAATAATGATGTATTAATACTGGCTCATCAGTTGCAACAAATGTACCACTCTAATACAAGATGTTAATAATAGGGGAAATTGTGTGGAGGAGGGACAGGGAATGTGGGAACTCTGTAATATCTGGTCAATTTTTCTGTAAACCTAAAACTGTTCTAAAAAATTAAGTCTATTGGCCAGGCACAGTGGCTCACACCTGTAATCCCAGCACTTTGGGAGGCCATGGCAGGAGGATCACTTGAGGCCAGGAGTTTGAGCCCAGCCTGGGCAACATAATGAGACCCTGTCTCTACAAAAACATTTTTAAAAATTAAGTCTATAATTTGAAAAAAGATCCACTGCAATATATAAGGCTCAAGTATCACTTCTTTAAGGAAATCTTTCCTGCTCTCCCATCATATTCCCAAGATGGGTTAGGTGCTCTTCTCCCAAGCTCCCATAATACCCTGCACATATATTTATTTCTATGGTTGCACCTATCACATTGTATTTTAACATTTATCTGTATCGCTGTCAGTTCATAGCTGTGGTTTGCTGACGCTTGGCCTAGAATGCAGAGATGGTGAAATAAGCTAATCCATGCAACCCTTTAACAGGCACCTAGGAATGCCTGACAAAGGGCACTTCTGTTCCCTCAATGCACTGTTGATGTCATTTGTGGTATAATCATTATTAGCCCTCTGGTCCATTAGGCTATTTTCTGGATGATGGCATAAGGCACAGTCTTGTGACATTAAAGGTTACTTAGCCTGAGTAGTCTCTAGATTACTGGTCTAGGGTCTGCCAAAGACAATCCTCATGGGGAAGTTTTTGCACTAACCTCTCCAGGATTCAAATCCAATGGTTTTGACCCAAAACCATGCTGTTTACATTACACAACACGTTCTCAATCTTGTTCAACTTAAAAGGTGGCACAGTACAGGGGTCACTGGCACACATGCCTACATGACAGATAACATAAGTGACAAAAGCAGACTCAGGTCGAGAAGGGTCCCTGGCATTTGGGAAAGTCCATACCCAGTCTAGAACAGGCAGCCACTCCTTGGCTTCAGCCAATTGTTGCCACACAGAAATGTGGACACAGTGTTACCAGACAAGGCAGAGAGGCAGATTTCTGTTCACACAGAAACTTTTCAGTTTAAAAAAGTGTTGGCAACTAAGTCAAACTGCTTAGAAATACTGGAGATGGCATATTGGGAGGGTAAGGAATCATCCAATTGAATTGGGGTATTTACGATGGGGGAGAAATAGCAGCTAAAGGATAAGGGCAGCTTTTGGAGAACCCTGATTGTCACACTCAAGGAACTTATATATTGTCATCTAGGTCTGAGTGCACACTAAATAATTTAAGCAAGAACAGGACACGATTAGAATGGTATTTTTAAAAGATCACTTGGCAGTTGACGGGCGAGGCTGAGAGCAAAACGGTGAATTAGAAGTCTGTCATTTAGCTAAGTAAGGGTAAAGGCAAGGCGGCAAAGGCCTATTTACTTGGCTTTTTCTCCTACCCGACTGCAAACTCCAAGACAGCAGGGCCCCATCTGCCTTGTTCATCGCTGTGTCTCCAGCACTAAGCAAAAAGCCTGTTCAACATTTGTTGAAAGAATAAATGAACAGGAGAGAGGGAAGGCGAGAGGCATTTTGAAGGACTGAGTTTAAAAATCAACTACCTTGAAGCCGGGCGAGGTGGTTCATGTCTGTAATCCCAGCACTTTGGGAGGCTGTGGCGGGTGGATCACCTGAGGTTAGGAGTTTGAGACCAGCCCGGCCAATATGGCGAAGCCCCGTGTCTACTTAAAATACAAAAACTAGCCGAGAGTGGTGGCATGCACCTGTTATCCCAGCTACTCAGGAGGCTGAGGCAGGAGAATTGCTTGAACCTGGAAGGCAGAGATTGCAGTGAGCCAAGATTGTGACACTGCCTGGGCGACAGAAAGAGACTCTGTCTCAAAAACAGAAAACAAAACAAAACAAAACAAAATCAACTACCTTGAGAGGAGTAGAATGTTGGTAATTGTGAGAGCAGTCATGGAGGGGAGGGGAGCCATGGAGGCCTGTTTCCTTCCCTGAACTTCCTCAACGAGGGGGCATCTTAAAGAAGAAATCATGTACACAGATTTTTGTGGGTTTTTTTTGGAGACAGGGTCTCACTCTGTCTCCCAGGTTGGAGTGCAGTGGCATGACCATAGCTCACTGCAGCCTACAACTCCCGGCATCAAGCAATCCTCTCACCTCAGCTTCCCAAAGTGCTGAGATTACAGGCGCGAACCACTGCGCTCGGCCCTACACAGGTTTTTTAAAAAGACGTTTGTGCGTTGGATTCCTGGCACTTCACGTGGCCTCTTCAGTCTACCAAAGAAGTAAAAGGTAAGTACCCTGAAGGATTGAAAGGATTAAATGAACATTGAGGGATGAGCAATTTCTGTTCTTCCCTGGCTCCAGTATTACCAAAGCACACAGTAAGAGGACTGACATCGGCCTCCGACCCAGTGAGGATTACTTTCGGGGTGGAGGGGGAACTGCTAAACCTCGAATCTCCGGGCCTGGCCCTGGCGCGTTTCCAGTCCCAGCAGAAAGGGCAATCCCCATCCAGACCACACTCCTAGTCCTCCTTATTCCCACACAGCCCGTATCTTGACCACCCCTAGCTCCGCCCTCTCTCCTCCCACCTCCTTTTCCCGCTCCCCCGCCCCATTTCCTTCTTCTCCGCCCACCTCCTCCTGGGTCCCTCCCCCGGCCATCCGCCCTGCCCCGGCCCCTGCAACCCTGCCCTTCGCTCTTCTTCCTCCTCCCTTCCGTCTGCGCCCCTCCCGTGGGGCCGTGGCAACCCCGTGCCTCGCTTGCCCAATGAGAACACGGTTTGGGGCGGGGCGCGGCCAGGACCGGAGCGGAAGTGCCGATCGGAGCGGAAGTGGAGCTGCCGCCACCGCCGCCGCCGATTCCGGAGCCGGGGTAGTCGCCGCCGCCGCCGCTGCTGCAGCCACTGCAGGCACCGCTGCCGCCGCCTGAGTAGTGGGCTTAGGAAGGAAGAGGTCATCTCGCTCGGAGCTTCGCTCGGAAGGGTCTTTGTTCCCTGCAGCCTTCCCACGGTGAGTGCGGCGCGGGGTCCGACCGGGGCCCCCGGGGGCCCAAACTCGAAGCCCCTCTCTGGCTGCTGCGACGACGGCGGCCCAGTGGGTGGGCCCCGGGGGGTGGCGGCGCGCTGCCTCTTTCGCTCCGCGCGGCCGCCGGCGGCGAGGCCAGACCTCGCAGCGGCCCCTCCCTGTTTCCGGGGCCGGGCCCTTTACCTCTTGGAGAGGCTCGGGCCGCCTGAGGTCCTGCCGGCCGGGCGGGGTGCAACTCCGTACTGTGCCGTAAGGGACAGCGGAGCCGGGGATCCCGGACCCTCCCTCACTATCTGCTTCGGTCCCCACGCGACCCCTCCCTGCGTCTTGGTCGGCAAGAACGTCCCCTTCAGCCCTGTCACCTCTGCTCCGTGCTTTCTGGTTTCCAGAAATTAAAATTTAATCAAACGCAGATGAGTTTTCTAGCCCCAGTCCCCGTGTTTGGCTCCTCCTGGATGAGTAAGGGGTTTAACCTTGGGAGACAGCAGTGGGGGAACCCCCTCCCATTTTGCAGTAAAACCATTTCATCATCCTTCACTGGTTATGGAGCCTGGCAGGACCCAAGATTCCCTAGGAAGGGAATTGGGTTTGAATCAAGAAAATCTGTTTGTTGGAGCCGGTTACTGAGTCAGGCCGGATCCCCAGGAAAAAATATCAGGGGGTGAGAATCGGAGTATTTTCCCACAGTATTTACCGTCATTTAATGCCAGATTCTTTTGTGTCTTTACCCCAAATTCCCCCATATTGTGTGTTAGCACGTTTTTCGGTCTGAAATTTGCCCGGTGGCTTCCTGGTCGGGGGGTGGGGAGCGGAGGGAAGAAGAGGTGGGAAGGTGAGTGCATCTTTGCCGCAAATGGAGAACTCCCATATAATGGGGTTTTCAGAGGTGGCAGCCTTGGTAAGCAATTTGCCAACCTTTCTGTAAAATACATGTTTCTTGTCGTTGCCTTCATTGCATTTCTCTTTGGTAAGGCTAGATAGCATCAGGTCCTGATTTTGCTTGCCCTGTGTGGGAGATGAAATTTGGCAAGACGATGCTATGAACATAAAATCAGCCTCGGGAACCAAAAGAGAAAGGTGAAGCACTTACAAGAATATGAAAATTGTCTGCATTTCTCATTCTGTCAGTTCATGTGAAGCCAGACACAGATGCAGTTTGTAGACCTGGACACTGCAGCTTTTGCATTTTCATTTGGAAATGTGTATAAGTATTTGTTCTTGGTGAATTTCTTCTTGACTGCTTCCAGTGTACCCTATTTCTTACTTAGGGATATCTCATTTGTTTGAGCCCTCATTTTTCTTGGATCCCTGTCCTTGGCAACACACAGTGTGTGAGTGTAAAACCTGTCAATCTTATTGGACCTAAGTTAGAAATTTAAGTGTGGCTTTCAAAATGGAAGGCTAATAATCCTGTAGCAACTGCAGAATTATTTTCCTGGCCTGTCCTTCCAATGAGATAAGAAACCATTCACCTATCTTGCAGATGAAGTCTTTATGAGAAACGAGGTGATTTGGCCTAGACTATAACACCTAGTTTTTTTCAAACGGAATATCCTCATTCATCAGTAGCAAATATTGATGGATTGCCAGCCCCTGGAGTATGACTCCTACCGTATAATCTTTTGTACGTTTCACATCTTGCAGTGCTTGTTATATTGAAGCCATTTTAGAATTGGAGCGCTATAGATCAGGGAGGCAGCCTCTGTAAAACCAGGCTGAGCAAATTCCCATGATGCTGGTTCTCTAGGCAGAGTCTCCAGAGATTTGGGCCGCTACAAAAAGTGCATTTTGCCCATTCGGCTGTGGATAGAGAAGCAGGAAGAGCACTGGACTTGGAGTCAGGTAAATTTGGTTGAAATCTTGCCTGCAATATTTTCTAGCTTTCTGAATCTTCAGCATGTTAATCTCTGGTTCTTGGTTTTCTTATTTCCAGGGTTATCATTAAGCCTTTTTTATAAACTGTAAATTGTTAAATATAAGCTTTTGGTTTGTTTTTTAATCAGAGTTCACTATTAATGGCTTTTTCTCTCCAGTTAACATCTGATGACACTAAACCCTGCTTTGTACACATGTTGCTTTCAAAAAATGGTATATTATTATAGGACTTTATTTTGCATGTAGGCAAATCCAGTCTTTCTGAATCATTTTCTCATCTATATAGCACAAATGGTAATGCAGCTTTTGATATATTTTTGTTGCGACAAGCTCAATAATGAAAATAAGCATCTGGGATATAGTTGGGGTTCAATAGATGTTATTGACCATCTGCATGAATATACACGTGTATAGATTAGACATAGCATATATGCTATTCATGGACATTTATATAGAATCCATCCATTTGTGATTTATTCACCAACTGATGAGGTGGTATCAGACAATTAGTCTATAATAATAGTTACCACTTACAGTACTTACTGTGTGCTAAGCTTTCTTTTAAGCACTTTAAGCATATTAGCTCAGCCTTCATAACAACCAATGAAAAGTAAGACTGTTAGCCCCATTTTACAGATGGGGAAACTAAGGCACTGAGAAGGATAATTTTCCCGAGGTCTCACACACAGTGCAAGGTAAGTGCCAGAACCAGGAATGAAACCAGGTGATCTGGTTCTGAGGAATGATATTACAGATTTCTACATGTGGTAGAGACAGCACATGTATATGTTTTATGTGAACACCATTTAGTCCTTAATTTTTCTTTACACCAATCCTAATAAAGTAAACGTTTGAATGGGAATATTAGCTATTTTTGAGGATAGATACAGGACAATTTATTGTGGAGCATATACCCATTCTGGCCTGTAGGGATGATAATTGCTAGCATGCATCAGGAAGCAAGCTTGTGAACAATCCAGTTTTTCTAGTACTTGCTTCATACTAGGGAGAAAGTCATCAGTTACTTTGTCATAGAATTTTAGGTTCTTCATCTAATAGAATTTGATTGTGACCATTAATTTTTGTTTATCTTACGACTTCATCAGTAGATGTTCAGATTTTTCTCATTTTGTTGGCAGGGAGGAAATGAGGAAATATATCTACGTAAATAGAGAGAAACTTCTAAATTAAAACATCCTGTTGTGCTACCTGCTCTTTCGGTGTCAACAAACTGAGTTTTCCTTTAAATGCTGGTACCTTAGAGAATGAACTAAAATTTCCTTGTAGAGATACTTTTAAGTTCCTTGTTTCTACATTTTTCTAGGGAAAGATGACAATTCACTAGTTAAGGGGCAAGAAATTTAACCGTAATAGCAACCTTTAAGCTTTAGAATCCTTTTGATCTCTATGTGAATATGATCTTAGCAGTCATCTGTATTGCATGATGGAGAAACTAACGGTTGGAGCTGGATTCTGAGGGAATTTTTCTAAGGGGAATACTTGAGGAAACAGACTAAAAGTGCTTTCTGTCTCATGATATGTGTGCTGAAGGCCAATCATCTTACTGCTTTCTCTACTAAAAGATTTTCTAATAGAGGTGTGGTTATATGTATCTGATACTTGTAATGAGATGTAAATGATCAGTGGCCTCAAGTCATTCCTAGCAGATTGTAGGTTAGTTAACTTTTTTTTTTTTTTAATTCTGGCCAGTTCTTTATTATGTAAGTTTTTCCCGTACTGGTTAGTTTATTTTATTGTTTTCCCTAAGAGAACCAACAGGAAGTTATTTCTGAATGGCCTTGACCAGGACAAGAAGATTGAAGGCTACAATAAAGTAGATATGAGTCCTGTCTATTATTATTATTTGCCCTCAGCTAAGAGCTTTCCTTTAAAATTTGTTTGACATTTTGGTGAGTCTTTGGCATGTTTTTATGCTGTTTTTAACTCCTTGATTTTGTTTTTATTTTTAAAGCTAGATACATTAGCTTAATAGGCCAGTTTTAAAATTTCACTGTAACAACCTTGTATAGTTCTTTTAAAAGTTGACAATTCTCTCTTTTCCTTAAGTGAGCATTGGAGTTCATAATTGATCTTTAGGAGATAGGGTTACATAAAGGAAAGAGCATTAATTTTAAAATTAATGTTGGTTTAGATCCCAGATCTGCCATATATAGCTGTGTGACCCTGAATGAGTTAACTCTTTGCATTTATAAAATGGGACAATGTCACCTGCCTCATAGGATACTTAGGATCAAATGCGTTTCTAGGAATCCCTGAGTGCTTTGCAGGCCATAAATGATGGATGGATATTTTTGTTATTTACTAAACGAGTTAGCTGGTTTGGGTTTCTGTATAGTGAACTTTTTGTATAGCGAACTGATTGGACTTCTGAATGGAGGAGATGGACAGAAAGTAATCCAAAGGCTTGTTGAAAGTCAGTTTGAATCTATAAATACAATGATTGGTAGCTGAAAAATATTAGTCAAAATGTATAGTGTTGCTCCTGATGAGAGCTGGCTGGCTTTTTTCAAAAAGTAGTCTAAGACTATAAAAACAGTCTGTATTTTATAGGTCAGATGTGTGCTACCTTCCTCTGTCCACGTAGGAAATAATTGCTTTTTCACTTTTTAAGAATGCATCAGTTGATCAAGCAGTCATTCAGTGTGCTAGGCCTTGTGCTCCACATTGGGTGTCCAAAGATACAAGTCTGGATTCCTACCTTTTTTTTTTTTTTGGTGAGATGGAGTCTCACTCTGTCGCCCAGGCCGGAGTGCAGTGGCACGATCTTGGCTCACTGCAACCTCTGAAGCCCGGGTTCAAGCAATTCTCCTGCCTCAGCCTCCTGAGTAGCTGGGATTACAGGCGCCTGCCACTGCGCCCAGCTAATTTTTGTATTTTTAGTAGAGACAGGGTTTCACCATCTTGGCCAGGCTGGTCTTGAACTCCTGACCTTGTGATCCACCTGCCTCGGCCTCCCAAAGTGCTGGGATTACAGGCGTGAGCCACCATGCCTGGCCGGATTCCTACTTTAAGCTCACAGTCCGGTGTGGGAGCCAGCAGAGACACTTGCATTGCAGTAAACTGTGATAAGGGCCATTTTAGAAATAAGCATAGGGAAATTGTTATGTGCCTTTCTTTTAAAAGTCTTTAAAGCAGAGTACGTGTAAAATAAATGAGGTACATAGTAAGTTTCCCTTCACTGGCTGACCATTGGTTTTTTAAGTTTTGTGTGGAATGTACTGTGGTTGCCATTTATTTGAGTGCTTACTGTTTTATATCATAAACAGGTTTACTCCTTACAGGAACCCTAGTAAGTAGATTTGCCTATGTTTTTTTTTTTTTCTTCACAGAGTCTTGCTCTGTCGCCTAGGCTGGAGTGCAGTGGCGTGATCTCAGCTCGCTGCAGCCTCTGCCTTCAGGCTGCCTCAGCCTCCCAATTAGCTGGGATTACAGGCGCCTGCCACTATACCCGGCTAATTTTTTTATATATTTAGTAGAGACGGGGTTTCACCATGTTGGCCAGGCTGGTCTTGAACTCCTGACCTCAAGTGATCACCCTCCTCGGCCTCCCAGAGTGCTGGGATTACAGGCGTGAGCCACCACGCCCAGCCCAGATTTGCCTGTATTATGGATGAGAAAACAAATTCACAGAGGTCACATAGCCTGTGGACTTGGTGTGCGGTACTGGTAAATCAGACTGATAGGCTTCATTATGTCAGTGGGCCCCAAACTGTAGAAATTATTCATAAGGTCAACCAATTGGGCTGTCTTTATGGATCAGAATTAACATAGTGTCTTTTGGATTGATTACTTAAGCCAAGAAGTCAATTTATTGTCATATCTACCATTAAGTCACATGTGTAACCTTGCGCCTGTCACTTAACACCCTCAGTAAGTTTAATCATGGCTAATTGGACATAATTAGCAATGATATGCAACAACTGATGTGAAAGAGGGAAGGGATTTTGAAATAATAGAAATGCAGTTTCTCTCCAAATTCAGTGTTCACTGGACATAGTGCTAATGACTTTGTATTACAGATATGCTGTGTTTTGTTTCCTAACAAAGAACCTGCAAATGTTTGAATGGAATTAAATTTATTACAGGACTCTAAATTTTATATGTAGAATGGCACACAGACAGTTTTATAGTGGGTGTTTTTTAGTGAGTAGTTTTCTCTGAGAGCCAGGAGTGTTTAACTTTTTCTGGGTAACACCCACTAACCACCTGGTCCCACTGACTTTCTCAGTCCCTTCTGCAGTAGCTTGGCATCTGATTTTTCTTCAGCAGAGAGACTCCAGAACTAAAACTTCTGCTTTACAGTGCTGTGGATGCTCTATCTGGAATGGTATATCTGTGAATGCTGTTCAGAATATGTGATCAGTTCCTTACCCCATTGAAACATTCGAGCCTAGATTTTTCAGATTTTCTTGTCAGTTTTCTTCCTTATTCTCATTTCTTTATCTGCTTTGGCCTTTGATTTTTATCTCATCTAGAAAAACATACATGCACTTTATTAATAACATCTCTTTTTAAGTCACGACCTAGCTACCTTTAAACCTGTTTCCTCTAGTTCTGTCTGGTTGGCTTTCTAAGGAGAGGCATTGTAACCCTTAAACGTGTGCTGTTTTTTTTTTTAATTGATGTGTAATAGATATACATGTGCTCTTTTCTTGTGTTTCTACCACTAGAGTTTAAGCTCTCTGAGGGGAGGACTACACTGCTTTCTTTTAAATTCCTCTCAATGAATAATCCAAAGAGTTCTTAGAAATTTGGTAGTTTTTCATTTTGTTAGTTATTTCAACACACATTGGATTATATGTGTTACATTTTTGTGAGGTAGCTTAAGAATAAAAAATAAGAATGGCTTATGAGCCTTTACTCTAACCAGCACTATATGGGCATTTTATGTTCATTATCTTATTTGATAGCTATTAATGTCTCTTTTTAACACTGAGAAAACAGATTCAGATAAGTTATAATGTGGAAATGTAGAAAAATCACCTACTTTCTCTTTAGAAGCTCAGATGTATATGTAAGGCTTGCTAAAAGCAGACCCCACCGTATATTTTATATGTATAGAGCTTGGGTAATTCCTGACATATAATAATGGAGTCTTCATCTGAAATTTCTAACAAATTATTAAATTCAAAGCTTATTATTTTCGCATCGAGCATGTTCTTTGCCTTGAAAACAAAACATAGCTGAAAGCCAGTGCTTCTAAAGGCCACAGCTGTCATTTTCAACCCTTTCTGTCTTTGCACTGCCTTTATTTAAAAAAAAATGGATTAGCAATAGGTAGTCTTCTTTTTCTTTTCTTTCTTTCTTTTTTGATTCTTCTCCTAGGATATCTGCTCTAGCCACTGGGAAATAACTTCTCAGTATTTTGACCCTGACTAGAAAGATGTCCCTTGGGGAAGGAATTGAGATAGAGGGGCTAGGCTGTTTCCTAGATCCTCTATTTTCAGCATTTATTATCTGATTTAGGATTTTGTTTCTTTGAAGAAAATCCTATTTTGTGAGTACCTTTAGAATTATTTTTCATAGCTGTTTATCTGCACTAGTGGTTTCTCTTTAAACAGAAAAACACTTTTTTTCTTAAAAAAAGAAATAGTACCCAATTTTTAAAAAAGTAATACATACTTGAAGAAAATTTAAAAAGATAGGAAAATGAGGATATAATAATGTTATTACCCAGAGACAGAACGAGTGTTAACCATTTGGTGTAACCTTTCTGTTCGGGTTTGTTTGTTCTTTAGGGGATATTTTACAGAAATAAAATATTGTGCAGCCTCGTCCCTCCAGCCCCCATTGCTCTTAAATAAATCTTTTCATGACATTAAATCTCTTCTTTTGATGGCCACGTAATCTTGTACCATCTATCTCCTTCCCTCCCCTGCCTTTTTTTTTTTTTTTTTTTTTTTTTGAGACGGAGTTTCGCTCTTGTCGCCCAGGCTGGAGTGTAGTGGCGCAGTTTCGGCTCACTGCAACCTCCACCTCCTGGGTTCAAGTGATTCTCCTGCCTCAGCCTCCCGAGTAGCTGGGATTACAGTCATACACCACCCCGGCTAATTTTTTTGTATTTTTAGTAGAAACGAGGTTTCACCACATTGGCCAGGCTGGTCTCGAACTCCTGACTTCAGGTGATCTGCCTGCCTTGGCCTCCCAAAGTGCTGGGATTACACATGTAAGCCAGTGCACCTGGCCAGTCTCCTTATTTTTTAAACCATTCCCATATTGTTGGATATTTAGATTTGCTTCCATTTTTTCACTAAGCAATCTCTGCGTTTATCAACAAATGCTTCCCAGTCCTGACTTGCTGCATCCAGTGGCTTAGAACAGATTGACAGCCATCATCATCATATAGGTGTGCTGGAGAGCTCCTGTTCTCAAGCACGTCAGTCTCTTCCTGAAATATGCCCAGCACAAGGAAAATCTCTTGGCTTACTGCAGGGTTGGGCCTTTTGTGGCCTCTAATGAGTTTGCCTGCGCCAGTATCTTGATGCTTCTGCAGTGGTGCCAGGCCTGATGATGAGACTATAGTCTTTCAAAAACTTTTTAGGAGACAAATAAAGAGTATCTTGCTGACTTTTTTTTTAGTGGGAACCTCATTCAAAGTCTTGGAACAACAGTAGGTCTTGATTAAAAACCATCATGGCATATCACTAGAAAATTCAATTAGAAACTAATGGATAAACTTCAGTTACATTTAACATATATGTCCATTTTAACATAACATACTAACTATCTGTACAAGATTAATCTAGACTTTTGCTTTTCCTTCTCACAAAATTGTATATTTAAAAAGAAAATTCAAGCTTATGGTTTTATGGGCTGCTACAGTGTAATAGTCGTGGAGAAGAATAATAGTACTTCAGTTTGATTTTGCACTATGCATTTTTCAAGGAAGATTTCCACATTTAGTATTCTTTAATTTCCTGCGCCTCATCTTCACAGCAACTCTACTGAGGTAGATGCCATCTTCATTTTATGGATTGGAAGGCTGAAATTTAACATGCTCACATGGCTGTATAGTGGCACATTGCGCTGTGACACACAGTCCTGCTGCCTTCCGACTATACTACATATAGGTACTCTGTGTTCCTTGTGCTCTCCCAATAATGATTTGTAGAAAAACTTGATATTCATTTGCATATGAGTTTTGTGCTTAGCACAGTTATAAGCATTAAATGTGAAACAAACATGAAGCTTTCCTTTGAGGGCACACACGTGAAGCTGCAAGTGGTACAGTACTCATCTGTATCACAGAATGGCATAAAGAAGTCCTAGACCATGTAATAGGCTATAAGTATATTCAGAGTCATAGGCAAGGTAAATCAGTGAGGGCTAGGGCAGTCAGGGAAGGGTTTGTAGCCCTAGAAGAATGGATGGGGTTCAGATAGGCAGGCAGTAAATAGGAGAGCACTCTAGATGAAGGGAACTACAAAAGAAGTTTCAGACACGTTTAAGCATTGTGTTTATAGGGCATGTGGTGCTGGCCAGCCTGAGAGCAAGGTACATGTTGGAGAACAGTGGATGAGAAAGCCAAACAAGTAAAGAGGAGACAATTTATCAGGAATTTGAAAGCCAGGTAGAGCTTAAATTTGATGGAGTAGCCAAAAGGGAGTCATTGGAAGTTACTGAGTAAGGACAAAGGCAAGACTAGAGGTAATTTAGGAAGAGTAACTTTTTGTTTGTTTTGAGACAGGGTGTCTGTCACCCAGGCTGGAGTGCAGTGATGCAGTCATGGCTCAGTGCATCCCTGGCCTCCTAGCCTCAAGCGATCCTCCCATCTCAGCCTCCCAAGTAGTTGGGACCACAGGCATGAGCCACCACACCTGGCTAATATTTTATTTTTTGTAGAGACAAGGTCTTACTATGTTTCCCAGGCTGGTCTTGAACTCCTGGTCTCAAGCGATGCTCCAGCTTTGGCCTCCAAAAGCACTGGGATTATAGATTGATCTGCCATGCCTGACTGGAAGAGTAAATTACTCTTTGAATTTCAGAGGGCACAGAAATTCAAGAAACTAGGTACAAATGTAATGAAGATTTAATATGCTTGTGAGGCTAATAGGTGCTTTGAATTATTTGAGAAAAGGGAGAACTCTACCAACTCTGCAGTTTTATGCTTACATTTCAGGATCAGTTTGTTCATTCAGCAGATATTTGTTCCTACCAATTATGTACAGGATGCTGTGGGAGATATGTCCAAAGGAGCTTATGGTGTAGGAAGGGAAATAGGAGACACTACGTAAGTAATTTTAGTACTGAAGAAACGTGGTAAGACATTGACAGGTATCAGCGAAATGCTTTGTGAGAATATATTCATTAGAGCAATGCTGTCCCGTAGGAATAGAATATAAGCCACATGTAATTTAAATTTTTCTGGTAGCTGCATTTAAAATTTTTTTTAAAGTGAAATTGATTCTATTTGTTTTTACTTAACCCATTATGAACAAAATATGATTTCAATATGTGGCACTAGCCACATTTTAAGTGAATAGCCACATGTGGCTATGGCTATGGCTTAAACAGCTTAAGAAAGGCTTCATGGAAGGGATGGTATCTGAGCCACACTGTGAAGAATCTTGTATGCAGAGTAAATTTGGGAAAAGCCATTCCAGGTAGAGGGAGTGGCTTGGTGAGCAAAGATAGAAAAGCATACTTTGTATGTAAGAAAACCATTTTATGGCAGAAGCACATATGATGTGGAAGGCATGATGTGGGGGTCTGGAAGATAGGTTGGCAAGCTTTCACTGATAGGGGAGGAAATCTGACTCTGCTTTTGGCATCAGGGAACTTTAAAGAATTTTGAGCAGAAAGTGACTTGAGCAGGGTTATAGGAAAATGGGTCTTACAGCAAAGGCATGGAGGGGGCTGTAGATAATGAGTGACTGAAAGCATTGCCACTAGGGCAAGATTTTGGATGGGAGATTTATTGTAGATGTAGAAATAGGAACAATTTCATTTCTCCTTTGCTGCCTTCCTCCAAACTGCTGGGTGTTGTGTAACCCATTTCCTGTTGAAATTGGTCTAGTTGCTTCAAAATCCATGTTATATAAGTCAAAAGTTATGTAAGCAGTAGCCATCAGGACCTTTAGCTATGGATTTTGTTTGTTGTAAGTTGTTTCTGTATGTGTATAATTAAAAATATTTGAAACAGATAAATGGATACAGATTTTAAAAAGGTGTGCATTCAGTCCTTATCTTGCCATGATGGTTCTCAATCTCTAAGAAATCTTGCAGTAATCTCGGAGAAGCTTAAAATAGCTGACCCCAAACAGAAAGGGTACATTTTATTTTGGGAAATAGGAAGGCATATTTGGGAGGTCCCACTGAATAGTCCAGATTCTTTGGAGTAGTATGATTTAACTTTTAATCCTTGAGAAGGAGAGAAGTAAAAGGGGGATAGCTTAATTTTGGGGCCTAGTAGAGCTGAAGAGGTTGATGGCATTATTTAGCAACGGCAATCCTTTATTACTCCATTATGATACCACATGGGATGGCTTAGCTCTGAATTGGCTTTTGGCCAGTACTTTATGATTTGGAGTAATCCACAGGTAGAGTTGCATAGGTACTGTTCTATGAACTTTGAAGTGGGCCTCTAAGTGACTTCTAACTTTGAATTAGTCTACAGACTGGAACTTTTCTAAAGGTTGTTGGGTCATTGAAAGTTGGCTTCTTTCTGGTGTACCTGGCACTTTTAGGAACCATGAAGTAGGGTTATTTAATGATGAAGATATTTATTGTCCTGATCTCAAAGACCTTATGGTCAAGAAAGTTAGATATATGAAGACAGTGGTCATCCTTTGGTATCCAGGGGGTGTTGGTTCCAGGACACCTGGGGATACCAAAATCTGAAGATACTTGTTTATTTTGTTTTTTTCCTTCTTTATTTTCCACCATGGTTGGTTGAATCTGTGTATCTGGAACCTGCAGATATGGAGGGCCAACTATATATACTTTTAAGATGGTAGAGTATTTTTGATGTACTTGTATTAGAGTAGAACAGGTTGTCTTGTGGTAACCAACAGCTCCAGCATCTCAATGTTTTAACCCAGCAAAAGTTTCTTTTGTTTTCACCCTGCGTGTCCAATGCAGGTCTGCAGGAGTCTTGCACTATACAGTCACCCGGGGACTCAGGCTGACAAAAACTCTACAGTTGCATGACTGTACCACCTAGAATACATGGCCTTCTCAGTGGCTGCTGTGAGGGAAGAGAGCCTGGGGAGGCACACGTAGGATATTCACAGTGTTAGCCTGGAAGTAGCATCATTTCTACTTATCTTTCATTGGACAGAACTACCATGTGGCCTCTTCTGACTGCTGTGGGGGTTCTGGGAAATAGAAGGGAACAAATGGAATGTTTCTTGAGGATTACTCTCTCTGCCTTAGTTTTATTCTAGTGTTGTGAGTGAAGATGTCAGATGGATCAAAGTGAGACTTGCCTCACTGAGTGTAAGCTTACAATTAGTGAGCCTTATATAAGACACAGCTCTGCATGTGATTTAGATAATGAGCAGTAGGAAGAAAAATTATAGTTATGAACTGGAGAATCAATTCTTTCTGAATCACCTAGATTTTGAGTATATCTTATTGTGCTCCCTAAAACATTTTTAGGTGATAAGGCCCTGTGTGTAGAATTTCTCTCTTGAAAATACAGAAATGACTTTTGAGGCAAAACCATTTTGTGAGTGGAGGTCATACTTTCTTGGGTTTTTTTTTCCTTTTTTTTTTTTTGAGATGGAATCTTGCTCTGTTGCCCAGGCCAGAGTGCAGTGGCGCGATCTCTGCTCACTGCAACCTCCGTCTTCCGGGTTCAAGCGATTCTCTTGCTCAGCCTCCCCAGTAGCTGGGACTATAGGCACGTGCCACCGTGCCCAGCTAATTTTTTGTTTTTTTAGTAGAGACGGGGTTTCACCGTGTTAGCCAGGATGGTCTCGATCTCCTGACCTCGTGATTCACCTGCCTCGGCCTCCCAAAGTGCTGGGATTACAGGCATGAGCCACTGCGCCCAGCAGAAAATGGTTAATTTAAAAATAGCAAAGAGGCCAGGCGTGGTGGCTCACACCTGTAATTCCAGCACTTTGGGAGGCCGAGGCAGGCAGATCACCTGAGGTCAGGTGTTCAAGACCAGCCTGAGCAATGTAGTGAAACCCCACCTCTACTAAAAATACAAAATCAGCCGAGTGTGGTGGTGCATGCCTGCAGTCCCAGCTACTCGGATGGCTGAGGAGAATCGCTTGAACCCAGGAGGCAGAGGTTGCAGTGAGCCGAGGTTGCGTCACTGCACTCCAGCCTGGGTGACAGAATGAGACTCCGTCTCCAAACAAATAATCATTTTCAGAGCCTTAAATTGTGATACCATGTATGTAGTAATGAAAGAATTTGTTTTAAAAATACTGGCATTGGCTAGGCGCAGTGGGTCACGCCTGTAAGTCCCAGCACTTTGGGAGGCCAAGGCGGGCAGATCACCTGAGGTTAGGAGTTCAAGACCAGCCTGGCCAAAAATGGCAAAATCCCATCTCTACTAAAAATACAAAAGTTAGCTTTGCATGGTGGCACGCGCCTGTAATCCCAGCTACCTGGGAGGCTAAGGCAGGAGAATCACTTGAACCCTGGAGGTGGAGGTTGCAGTGAACCGAGATCCCACCACTGTACTTCAGCCTGGGTGACAGAGTGAGACTCTGTCTCAAACAGACAAAGAAAGCACACAAAAAAACCTGACATTACTACTACTGTTTAAAGTAGCATTTCATGTTTTTATAGCTCAGGATATTAGCGTATTTTTATACTGTGTGGCACAGATTGATATATCAATATTTAAACCAACAGTACATAAAATTAACTTCTTGTTTAGTAAATAACTTTTCAATTATTTTATCCAAAAATTACTTATTAAAATTACCGCACTCTGTAAATGGTGATTATTGCAGTGGGGAACTGACTGTGGTGAGTTGATAAGAGATATTCACTGATTGGCATATGGATTTGATAAATTGATAAACTGAAGTCACTAGGATTTTTGTCTATTTCAGAAAAACTTTAAATGAACTCAGTTATGGTTCAGATGAATTCAGTTATGGTTTCAAGTTATGTTGCTGTACATCTTGTTATACACCCCTTTCTCTTGCAACCTATACCATATACAAAATTAGTGCCTGATATTTTTATATAATGCTTTATACTTTTTAAGGTGCCTTCACATGTATCAGGTCTTTTGTTCCTCATAACAGGCCCACTAAAAGAGTTGGTAGTGTTCTTTCTTTTTTTTTTAGAGACAGGGGTCTCACTTGGTTGCCCAGGCTGGAATGTAATGGCACAGTCACGGCTCACTGCATCCTGGAACTCTGGGCTCAAGTGATCCTCCCACCTCAGCCTCCTGAGTAGCTGGGACTACAGGTGCACACCACCACACCCAGCCAATTTTTTCTTCTTTTGTAGAGATGAAGTCTTACTACGTTAGAGACTGATTTGCCAGGATAATCTTGAACTCTTGGGATCCTAGGCGTGAGTCACCACATCCAGCCCTGGGTAGTGTTCTTATTGCCCAGTAGAGACCGAAGCTCTCAGGTTAAGTGATTTAACCAAGGTCATGCCACTTGTAAGTAAGTAGCAGAGCTAGTGCCAGAGAGAGCCCAAGTCTGACTGCCCTTAGTTTATGTTCTTCCTGTGCAGTGTGTCCTAGTAACAAAGTTAGCAGATTACAGAAGATGTGATATAATCTTTCCCATCCTTCAGTTATCTACTGCTTGATGGGTGCAGCCAAATAGATCATTTAAAATCATATCTTTTGCTTCAGGATTGGTTGAAACAAACATCATACTTACTCTTTCCTGTACTATGGAAAAAACAGGTTTAGTCAAAACCAGAGTTGCTTACAGGACAGTGAAGAGAGGACTTCCTGTATTATAGGATACAGTTGGATTAAGGTCATTAAAACAAACAAGACAATTACTGAGAGAAGTCAAGGACATATATATAGTAAGCATAAACTTTTTTTTTGAGATGGAGTCTCACTCTGTTGCCCAGGCTGGAGTCCAGTGGCGTGATCTCGGCCCAGTGCAACCTCTGCCTTTTGGTTTCAAGCGATCCTCCTGCCTCAGCCTCCCAAGTAGCTGGGATTACAAATGCCTGCCACCACGCCTGGCTAATTTTTGTATTTTTGGTAGAGATGGGGTTTCACCGTGTTGGTCAGGCTGGTCTCGAACTCCTGACCTCGTGAATTGCCCTGCTCGGCCTCCCAGAGTGCTGGGATTACAGGTGTGAGCCACTGCACCCGGCTAGTAAGCATAAACTTCTAAAGAAATAGTTATTAAGCAGTCTGTATGTACCAGGCAGGTGAATTAGGCTAATGGAAGAAAACAAAAGCTCTAGAGCCAGATAGATGTGAGCTGGAGTTCTGGCTCTCCACCATCTATTTGCATGTTGCTCTGGGCATATCACTTGCCTTCCCTGACCCTCCATTTCTTCACCCATAAGAAGGGGAAAGTTGTGAACAGAGTAGTTATGAACATATCTACTCTGGGACTGTTGGGAAGATTATTTGACCAAAATAATATAAAGGCCTTAGCAAAGTACTTAACCCTAGAGGTGTTTGATATATCATCAATATTGTTGATGGCATTTGGAATGAGATGTTTCACATTTAGTATGCTGCTTTCCAGATGGGTTGGAAGAAGATTCACACATGTTTCCTAGGCCCCGAAACCTGACATTTGCTCTTTCTTTTTCTCTTGCTCTTGTTCTAGGGAATGACAATGGATAAAAGTGAGCTGGTACAGAAAGCCAAACTCGCTGAGCAGGCTGAGCGCTATGATGATATGGCTGCAGCCATGAAGGCAGTCACAGAACAGGGGCATGAACTCTCCAACGAAGAGAGAAATCTGCTCTCTGTTGCCTACAAGAATGTGGTAGGCGCCCGCCGCTCTTCCTGGCGTGTCATCTCCAGCATTGAGCAGAAAACAGAGAGGAATGAGAAGAAGCAGCAGATGGGCAAAGAGTACCGTGAGAAGATAGAGGCAGAACTGCAGGACATCTGCAATGATGTTCTGGTAAGAGGCCAGTGCTTCTGTTTTGAACAGTGGTTTCTAAATAGTATTAATTTAATGTATAAATGCAGACTCTCAAAACAGCTTATGAGAGAGAGGTGTCTGAATATACTGGAAAGCTGCCAGGTATTTACAACTAATTTTTAAGCATATGATATAATTTGTGTCACCTATTGCCTGATCAGAGGTTGTACATCACTTCTGAGATACTTTCCTCTCCTATCAAAAAGACCTGTGAAAAACAGGGACATTTTTTCAGCCTCCCTCCATCTTTTAAAATTGAGGCCAGATAGACAGGATTTTAATAGATACAGCTACAGATAGGCTATTGTGTATATTAGTCAGAGTAGTGATGTCATCGCCAGTAGGGGAGGGAGATGAAAAAGCTGAGCTGCCTTTCAGCCTCTCCCCAGTCATGCCTTCACACTGTAAAGTCCTGCTTTGGTCTGAAAGTTAGGCACATCCATCAAGTTCGGCATGCATTCCAGAGCCAAATTCAAAGTGTTTTGGTCATTCTCCTCTCCTGTATTTTACATAAACCCTTAGTCAGACGATTGATTCCCTCTGGCCGCCACTTGGGATTGAATGGGAGGGGTACGTACTCCAAAACAAATCATAATCATATTGTCTTTCCCGCACATCCTGAGCCATTGGGAACTTTCTTTTTCTTCCAGGTGAAATCAGGTAAAAATGAACTCAGCGAGGGCTGCTTTGAAGGGAAAAGGAATTCACACTTGGGGACCTACCACCTTCCCTGCTGGCTGCCTTTCTAAATTACTGCCCATGACTCCTTTCTTTTGAAAACCAGTATAAAGCTTGTCAGCCGTCAGGCAGCACCCCTTATCCCTAACCTATTAGGAGTTACACACTGTCTGTCTACAAAGAATATTAAAACGACTGCCGCCCCCTGCATCTTCTCACTTTGGTTGATTAAATCCCCTTATAACTAAGCTTTGCATTGAGCTTCTCTTTTTATTAGACTCATGGCGTAAGAGTGTCATGACTAAATTTGTTGCCTGTTGGTAATTTGGGGGTTTGTTAATGGTGCACTAATTCCTGAATGTTAGGTACATCTGGTATTCAGATGAAGTATGTCATGCATTCCAAGGGCAAGAAAGTTCCATAATTCATGAAATGTAGACCAACTTTTAAGAGCATCTGAAAGAATGTGAAGAAGAGCTTGGTACTTACTGCCTCTTAACCAGTTTTTCAGGATGCCACATTCTAAAACAACTCTTCGAAAATATTGCTCTGTATACGAAGCTTGGACTCCTTCAGAACTACTTTTGTTGTAAGCATAAATGTTTAAAGGAATTTATTATTAATAGTATTAGCTACTCTTTGAGTGCTTACTACGTGCCAGGCAACGTGTTAAGCGCTTTATGTATGTCAACTTATTTATCATTATAACTACCCTAGAAGATGGCTATACCCTAGAAGATGACCCTTCGTATAGCTGAGGAAAGTGAGGCTCAAGGTGATTAGGTAATTTGTCCAGAGTCATACAGATAAGTGGCAGAAGAGGGATTTCTACCCAGGTCAGATTGACTTTAAACTTAGTTCTTGGCAGTTTTGCTCTATTATCACCTTTTTCCTCCTAAGGAAAGATATTTTTTCCCCTTTAATTATAGAAGTAATACCAGTTTGTGGGTTTAAAAATGGTGGGGGGAACAAGTCAGAAGAATATAAATAAGAAAGTAAAAATCACTTCTAATCTTACCACCCAGAGAACCATTATTAACATACTCCTTCCAGGCTTTTCCCTTATATATTTGTGAGCATGTACACATATGCATCTTAATGTTAAAATAGGATTCTTGTGGTATTTATAATCTGCTTTTTTTCACTCAGATTTCTTTTGAGAGCCTTTCCATTATCTGTTTAGCTCTGCATCATTTTAAAGGCCTACAAAGCATTTCATTGTATGGCTATACTTTAATTATCCCCTATGGATGGTCAAAGTGATTTTTAACAGAAGAATACAGGCATCTGCTGTTATGACCTGGGCTAAACAACATTTAGTAGCTTGGATGAAAAATTGGTGTTTTTTTAATCTTCCAAAAAATTATTTAGAAGCAGTAGTGTATATCTTGAATCTCAAACATAGTTTTAACATCTCGTGAATAATTCTAAATTCTTAACAATGTTCATTTTTTAGGAGCTGTTGGACAAATATCTTATTCCCAATGCTACACAACCAGAAAGTAAGGTGTTCTACTTGAAAATGAAAGGAGATTATTTTAGGTATCTTTCTGAAGTGGCATCTGGAGACAACAAACAAAGTAAGTAATATCTTTAAAAAGAAATTCGACCAGTAATGGAGCCAGTCTTCTTTCACAGGGACTTTTTAACGATTATTGCTTTGTCTGTTCGCCATAGACACCAATGTCACAGTACTAAGAATTTAAAAGACCACAGCATTGTGACGAACGGGGTCATGGGCGGGCAAATAAAAATTTATCTGACAGGGAAGTATGGAGGGCATTACAAACCTGGTGCGCAGTGTATTTAAAAAGATCTTATCTTGAGTATTATTTGTTAGCTCTCTTTTTAGCAGTGAACTTTTTATACTTGGTGGTACGAAACTACCCTAGTGATGCATTGCTTTTATCACATGTATTACCGTGATGGTGATAATCTTAACCACACTTTATTAAGTGCTTCTGTGCCAAGTACTTCCGAGTCTCACTTACTCTTCACACAGCCTTACGAGTTAGGTGGCAGGCTGCCCATTTTTCATATAAACTGAGGTTTATGGAGGTTTCTACTTGCCCCAAGCCATAGACCTAGGGAGTAAGAGTTGGGAATTAAAGTTTGGATCTATCGACTCTAAAGCCTGTGATCTTTGCACTAGAATGTATGGTTTTTCACATTCTATATTGTTAAAGGTTATAGCTGTATTTAACTGCTTTAGTAGACTTTGTCATAATTGTTTTCCCCCAAAGCATTTAATATACAGCTTGGTTTAGAATAAATATCTAACAAATGTATAATTGAATGGCAGAGACACTGACACTTCATTTGATAGGTCATTGCTCCTGCCCAATTTGGGACTGAGAAAATAATTTGATAGTTGGTCCAATGTGTGATACCTATGAAAGAACCGAGCCTTTAATATTTTCATCTTTATGTTACAGCCACTGTGTCGAACTCCCAGCAGGCTTACCAGGAAGCATTTGAAATTAGTAAGAAAGAAATGCAGCCTACACACCCAATTCGTCTTGGTCTGGCACTAAATTTCTCAGTCTTTTACTATGAGATTCTAAACTCTCCTGAAAAGGCCTGTAGCCTGGCAAAAACGGTGAGAAAGACCCTTTGTGATATCTAACCATAGCAAAACAGTGCTTGTGTTATTAACTTCATTTTATTCCTGAACATACTCATTGTCTTGGACTTTTTTTGAAAGATTTTCTGGGGGTGGGAGCGTATCTTTTATGAGATAAATACAGATCTGTTACTTTTTAAATTCATTCTCAATACCTTCTGCTGACTTTGTTTGATTACTGTTTTTTGCGGGTGGTTGTAGAAAGTTCCAGGTGAATGTAGTTAGTTGTTTCTTACCAAGCTTTGGGCCTTGGTTATACATTGTCATTCTCATGCCAAGATTTGAGGTTATAGTTGTATAAAAGAAATACATAGCACATTCTTGTTGTGTGTTGGATTACCTTCCATATTCTTCCTTTGGCCTTCTCTACATATTTTTTGTAGTCCCTCAACATGCACACAACTTTTTAAAAACATTTTTATTCGGGAAAGGTGCCTTAAAGTTCCGTCACTTAAATCAGATTTAGTGATGTGAGTTTCACTTTATCCCTTGTATCCAGACATTTTGAGTTTTAGTTTAAATAAATAAATAATTTTAAATAGAAGATTGCTAGAAAAGTCTTTGGTAATTAAAAAATCACACGCGTTTGCCCAGAATGACTGTGCTAGGGTTAGCAGTAATACTGCTTAGTTATTAGGTACAGCAAAGTTCTTACCTTGGAGTTTCTGTCATTGTTGGTTGGTGCTTTGTAAATATGCCTTATACTTCTGCTGGAAACAGCTAACAGACAGGGTAATAATAGCCTAGGTTCCCCCAAAGTACTGTACAAGAAGATAAGTTATATTCACCTAGCGGGAAAAAAAGTGGGCTAAACTAGCTCCAGAGAACTTGTGAATTCTTTGCTAAAGGCTCTTTGTTTTAGGCATTTGATGAAGCAATTGCTGAATTGGATACACTGAATGAAGAGTCTTATAAAGACAGCACTCTGATCATGCAGTTACTTAGGGACAATCTCACTGTAAGTACTACTTCCACAGGGTTTATAGTCTCTTTCCTATTCACCTACTTAATAATTCACTGTTATCTTCAAGAGGGGATTTGTACCGTTACATGTAGTTACAGTTTTAAGTTGTTAAATTTGTTATAAATGACTGCTGAAGTTTTGACCTTTGCAGTCATCCCTGTCTGCAGTGACACAGGAATAATTTTAAACTGTTGAGTGAGATAAGATTATACATACTGGGCCACTTACCTAGGGAACTTTTAGTCGCCCTGCTTTGATTATACTTTCTTTCTCTTGCAGCTGTGGACATCGGAAAACCAGGGAGACGAAGGAGACGCTGGGGAGGGAGAGAACTAATGTTTCTCGTGCTTTGTGATCTGTTCAGTGTCACTCTGTACCCTCAACATATATCCCTTGTGCGATAAAAAAAAAAAAAAAAAAAGAGAATCGTACGTCGACTTTCGATTTTTCACAGCCTCAGCCTAGGAAAAATGGTTCATGGGATAAACAGCTGGTATTTGTATCTAAAACTCAGATTGGTCACATAAATGCCACGGCATTCCGAAGTTTTGATTTTGATTAACATTGACAGGATTACTGTGTGTTTAATTTTTTAAAAACTGAACACTGTGATTATGGGGTTTTGTAATTTAGCAGAACTCTTACTGGTAGAAAAAATAGACCTGAATTATGTGTAACTTTTTGGAAGGTTTAATCTGATATCAAAATAATCATTGAAATACAATTCCATTGTAAAGTTGTACAGAAAGTTATAGAGATTATATTGTGATGCTGGAACTTGGAGTGAGACACACATCATTTGGCATTTGAGTTGAATGGTAATTCACAGTAATGCTGCCGTTGTTCGGGACTTAAAGACACTTGACCTGTTTGGGCTGTTGCCACTTAAAAGTTCATGACCACAAATGTCCACAGTATCTTCCTCTGAGGAAACTCGAATCCTGAAATGGAAATTCTTTGTGGCAGATAACTGGCTTATGACACCTTGAAAAGTTCAAGTGCTCATATAACACACCAGACTGAACCCCCTTTCCTACAGCAATATGTTCACTATGTTACCAATTTGCAACTTGTGCTTCAATAGTGGAATCTATTTTCATTGTTAACACTGAGCTAAAGAAAAAAAGCCGTGTGTTTTATGAATGACCTTATCTGTTTCCTGGATAATACCTTTAAGAATAATGTCCTGAGTCAGGCGTGGTGGTGCGTGCATCTAGTCCCAACTATTTGGGAGGCTGAGGCAGGAGGATCGCTTGAGCCCAGGAGTTTAAGGCTGCAGTGCCCTGTGGTTGCACCTGTGAATAACTGCACTCCAGCCTGGGCAACATAGCGAGACCTCATCTCCAAAAAAGAAAACAAAAAACAAAAAAAGGAATGATGTTCTGTAGAGATGGCCTTTCACTTGAGGAGTACTCAGTTTTCAGGTTCTTCCTAGCTCGGGGCTTTTAAATTTTGAAATCTAAACATTCTTTCCCACCATCCTTTTTGACTGTTGACCTTGGTTTTCTCTTCTAAGTTTCTGTCCCTCTGCTTCCTTACTTTTTTTCCTTTTTGAATTCTATCTTTATCTGTCTTTTGTTCACTTTTTAATGCTATATATGGGCAGGGGTGAGAGACATTACTGAGCACCTTGGTGAGCAAGCCTGGCTTTAAAGATTGGAGAAGAGCTTCTGGCACCAGAACCCTGTCTTCCTCCAGTTCTCAACACGGTGTTGCTCTTCAGTCATACCGGAATCTGAATCAAAAAAGTATTTTTAAATATCCATGATTTCTCCCTGTATTGAGGCTAGCCCTGATCATGCTTTTTGTGCCTGTCACCAGGTCTCCCAAGTGCACTCATCCAGCTCAGCGCTCAGATGTGTTTAAGGAGACCCTATATTCAGGGAAGTTGCGTGAACACTGCAGTGGGGAGAATTGAGAATAGTCAGGCCTATCAGTCTCACAGAATCACCCCTCTACCTTTGATATTCCACTTAGCTGTAGAGTCCATCTGTTTGTCCATCTGCTGAAATGAGAAAAGAAAAATTTATGCACTGATTTAAAACAAACCAAAAAAAAAAAAAGAAAAAAACAAAAAAAAATCCCTCCTTTCTAGCTGAACAAAAATGTGCAGTTAATACTTGGCGCTTGAAAATGCAGTAGTGAATGTGGAACCAAGCCTGTCTGTATATCTGGTAGCTCTTTTCTTGCTTTGTTTTTTCTTACCAGTATTCTGCCTAACGTTTGCTTCTGTGATGGTTATATTGCCTAGCAAGCACACCCGTGGTTGTGAAAATAGTATAGCAAAAAAGAAAAATCCCCGGTTATTGATGTACTAGATTTGTGTATGTCTTTTAAACAGTTCTAGTTTCACCTTACACAGAATAATCAGGAAAAGTGTAAAAATTCAAAAGTGAAATAAAAATTTTATCAGTTAGTTGCCTGTGAATTGATGTGTCACCACCATCTCTGTTGCTACCAGACCTAGCTAACTATTCTGATCACACTTATTTTTAACTGTTTTCTTTAAAAATAGGCAGTTTTATTTCATTATTTAGGACCAGAAATCAAGGTGTTATCCAGGGGAAGAAATTACCATTAATTAAACAGCCTCTTTCCACCCGTTACTTGATACCTCTCTACCTTCCACAACAAACCATGCAGGTATTAGGTCCTCTTTAGTGACTTCTAAGGTTTGGTATGGACAGTTATTTTGCATTGTATTCAAGCCCACCATCCCTTCCCCATTTTTTAACCCTGAGATACAACCAAGCCAGTGAAATAGGTAACCTATGGTTGCATAAGGCTTGGTCATCACCAAGCTGGCGTCTCACCTGTCCTCACACTGTATGGTGGCCTGCAGAGCTGGTTCCTCACAGGATTTGCCCCTTCTGAAAACATCCACATTACCACAAGGAGAGAAAAAAATCAGGATAGAGGGGTCTTTTTTAGCCCAAGATTACAATTAGTGCTTCCTTGCTACTCTGAGGCTGGACAGCCAGATGGGCACCTTCTGTCCCTAGTTTAGGAGCTGTTCCACCTGTTGAAGCCACACTCAACCAAAAGTCAGTGGGGGCCTACCTGCTCTGTTGGATCAGTGAGACCAGGAAAGTCCTATCAGAGGAAAAGTGAAGTATTGGTGCTCAGTGGAGTAGTTGTTTTGTTTTTGTGTTGTTTTTAATGTCCCTATACCACAGATTGACGCTGCAAGCTCAGATTCACAGTCTTGCTCTGTTTAGGTCTTGCTCTGCTATTAGTTCCCAATTGTCCGCATTTAGGCTGAGCCACAAGTAACTCAGTGAACCTCCCTGGTGTAATGGATGTGTAATGGCTTAGCAGAGGGACAGGGAATATCCCAGGAAAAGGGGTCTTGGTAATATGAGCCAGTACCAAGAAAGGCCTTAGTGGTCTCCAGTTCTCACGTCTCAAAGCCATTTCCATCCTTGGTGTGAAACGGTGGGACTGGATCAGGCTCTCTGGAGGAAGACATCTTCAATGGAGCAGGGTAAAATTCTCTACACAAGCTTTGAAACAGTGGCCTGTTCGGAATTCCGTTTGTGTGTGAAACGCAAAAAGCGCGGTTTGGGTCTCCTTTCATTCTTGTCAGGAGGGAATCATTCCCATTTTACAGAGAAGGGAAACGGGTTCAGAAAGGTGATCATCTGTTGCGGGGTTAGAACTCAATCCCCTGCGTCCTTTCCGTCCCAGTCCTCGGCCCTTTCAAAAGAGCTGGGGGTTTTGAGAGCTCCACTCAAGTCCCGGCAGCCCTGCTCAAGGCCAGGTTGAAGGCTTTTTCCGCCTCCCAGGGCGGGATCAGAGGTGTCCCCACCTGTAGCTTTTAGATCCCCAAGTGCTCGCAGGTGGGGTGTGGGCCCAGGAGGGATCCCGGGGGAGGGGCGTCCGAGCGCGCCCACGATTGGTGCGCAGGGACGCGGGGGCGGTAAAGGGAAGGGGCGGGCCCGCGCCCAGGAAGGAGGGCTTCCGCCCGGGGGAGCGCGGGGCCGCTGGGTGACCCGGCTCCTGCTTGCCCCGCAGCCCCGGCCCCCTGCCCACCATGAACGCCAGCGGTTCTGGCTACCCGCTTGCCTCGCTTTACGTGGGCGATCTGCACCCCGACGTGACCGAGGCCATGCTCTATGAGAAGTTCTCTCCCGCCGGCCCCATCCTGTCCATCCGCGTGTGCCGCGATGTAGCCACCCGGCGCTCGCTGGGCTACGCCTACATCAACTTCCAGCAGCCTGCGGACGGTGAGCCCCGGGGATGGGGCGGGAGGGGAAGGACCGACGGACAGACAGAAGCAGGCGGACAGACAGAAGCCGGAACTGGGCCGCTTGCGCTTTCATCTTACACTTTGCAGCCGGGGAAACTGAGGCTCAAAGATAACAGGTCGTTGGCAGAGGCCTGGCCCCTGAGACGGGAATTGGTAATTAGTGTGGTTTACTGCTATTCCTCTACAGAGGAGAGAGATTAGGGTCGAGTGAAAACAGATACAGGCTTTGTGGGGGGGGGGGGGGGGGTCAGGCGGACCAGGGATAGAAGCCCAGCAGCTGTGTGACTCTGGGCACGTTACTCGACCATTCTGAGCTTCAGCTGCGTGTCTGGAAAATGGGGGTCCTAGCTGCCTTATAGAGTGCTTGTGAGGATGAGAGATTCAAAGCACCTGGTGAGGATGATGCCCAAGGCAACACAGCTGGTGAGCGCGGGAGGCAGGAGAACCCAGCCTTGGGCTCAGGCCTTTCCCAGCGCAACGTGAGATCCACACTGGGCGCCTCTACCTGCACGGGCTCTGAAAAACCGCTGCCTCCAGGCCGCAAGGCCGCTTTCTCAGAGCTGATAGCATTGATTAGAGCTTGTCCGATGAGTTTGCCTGCACTTCTGTTGAGAGTGGAGAGGATGAGTGAGCTTGGGCAAGCCTTCACCTTCTGCACCTTTTCATCCGCAAAATGGGGCTAAGGCGTATTCTCCGATAACATAAAGAATGGAGAACTGCTGTCTATGCATAAAGTATGGTCACTGCTTGTTACCTCGTAAACGCTCTTAAGTGGTAACCTAAAATAAATAAATAAATAAATAAATAAGGCCAGGCGCAGTGGCTCACGCCTGTAATCCCAGCACCTTAGGAGGCCGAGGTGGGCAGATCACTTGAGGTCAGGAGTTCGAGACCAGCCTGGCCAACATAGCGAAACCCTTTCTCTACTAAAAATACAAAAAATAGCTGGGCATGATGGCGGACGCCTGTAATCCCAACTGCTGGGGAGGCTGAGGCACGAGAATCGCTTGAATCCGGGAGGCAGAGGTTGCAGTGAGCCGAGACTGCGCCATTGCACTCCAGCCCGGGCAACAGAGCGAGACTCCATCTCAACACAAAACAAAACAACAAACAAAAAAGAAACAACAACGAAAATAGTGGCTTTAACATTCTGACGTAAGACTCCAGAAACTCACCCAAAAAATGGCCGGAGTCCACTAGAGGGATCCCTTGCGCCAGGTCGCCTGGGTGGACCGGGTGGTTGCCTGAGTGGGTGGTTTGCTAGGGAAGGGGTTGTTCCGCCGGGCCTGTTCCCCGCCCCTTACTGAGCTGGATTCCTGGGCACTTTTCTCTTTGTTCTGCTTTGCTCCACCTCCTGCCTCTTCCCATCTTCCTCCAAGCCCTGTGAATGAAGTGGGACTCGGCCTTTTTGTCCCACCTCACAGATGGAAACCGTGCTGCAGAGAGAAGGGTTTTGCCCCAGGTATTTATGATAAGACTAGGTGGAGAATCCGGGCTTCCTGAAACTTGCTCCACTGTGTTCCCCACAGCCCCCTTCCATGTCTCTGCACTAGCAGACTCCCTGAAACAGGTCACGTGTATCACCCAGGAGGGACACAGGCTGCAGCAGTGGCCGGAGGCTGGGCATCGGCTGCTGTTTTGAGACATTATTTTGTGTCAGGCACAAAGTTACAAACAAGGCACTTTTACATACCTTCTTTATTTTTCAGTCCCTCCAACAACCTGGTAGTTGGTAGTAGCTCCCTTTGTTAGGTGTGGAAAAGTAGGTAATATTATCATCATTCCCCCTTTACAGGTGAGGAACAGGCTCAGAGAGGTAATGTCCACTTTCCCCAGAGCCGGACTGCTTGAGATCTAACCTCAGCTCTGCCCTGCAGCACCTCTGAGTTTTAATTTCCTCAAAGTGCTGCCACCCCTTGTCATATGGACATTGTTATCCACTCAGTGTACTTTAGAATCCAGAATAGACCTGACACTGCCACAGACCTTTCATGTTTCTTATTCTCAGTTTTCCCATCTGTAAAATGAGGGGCAGGAATCCATGCTCATGTGGCTGCAGGGAGTTGGTTGAATGAGATCATAACTGGAAGGTTGGGGGAGCACCATACACACTAATTCTCAGCTTATCCTTCCTGAGCCTTTGGGCTCTTATCTCGGTTATTTGGGCTCTTATCTTGGCTTATTGTCTGGGACCCAGACAATGACTTTCTCTTTATTGGCTCCCAGTTAAGCACCTCGAGGGGTAGGTGATCAAGGTAAGAAAATTCCCTTAACTTGCTAATTTCTCTCCTCTTCCTTCTGTCCAGCGGAGCGGGCACTGGACACAATGAACTTTGAGATGCTCAAAGGCCAGCCTATTCGCATCATGTGGTCCCAGCGAGACCCAGGACTTCGCAAGTCAGGTGTGGGCAACATCTTCATCAAGAACCTGGAGGACTCCATTGACAACAAGGCTTTATATGATACCTTCTCCACCTTTGGGAACATCCTCTCTTGCAAGGTAGAGGATGAAGGGTGTACGTCTTTGGGTAGATCGGTGTCAACTACCTGCCTGGTAGAGGGGTGACAAGCAACACCTCACTTTACAGTTTACAAGGTCCTTTCAGTCAAGTTTCAGGTGCAGCAAGCACCTGAATGACAGCCGTTCTTTCAGTTTCATCTTCCGTAAATGATCAGACATTACCTGTGTATCAGTCAGCTCTCGCTGTGTAACCACCTTCAAATTTAGTGACCGTCAACAACAATCATTTATTTAGCTAATAATTCCACAGTTGGCAATGGGCAAAGTTCAGCTGGGCAGTTCTTCTGGTCTTGGCTGGGTTCCCTCCTATGCCCACTGAAAGCTGAGTGGGAGCTCTCACTGGGTATATGAGGGAGCGACTGGCTGTCAGCTGGAACATCTCGGCTTTCCTCCCTATGGCCTTTTGTCCTCCAGTAGGCTAGTTCAGGCTATTCTCATGGTATTCTCATGGCAATGGCAGGGGCTCAGAAGACAAGAGTGGAAGCACACCAGGCCTCTTGAGAACTAAATGCAGAACTGGAACCATCACTTCCACTATGTTTTTTTTTTTAATTGAGATGCAGTCTCACTCTGTTGCCCAGGCTGGAGTACAGTGGCATGATCTCAGCTTACTGCAACTTCCTGGGTTCAAGCCTCCTGAGTTCAAACGATTCTCCTGCCTCAGCCTCCCGAGTAGCTGGGATTACAGGTGCGAGCCACCATGCCTGGATAATTTTTGTATTTTTAGTGGAGACAGGGTGGGTTTCACCATGTTGGCCAGGCTGGTCTCGAACTCCTGACCTCCCAAAGTGCTGGGAGCCATGAGCCACCGCACCTGGCCTCTTTGACTGCATTCTATTGACCAAAGCAAGTCACAAGACCAGCCCACATTCAGAGTGAGAGGGCAGTAGAAATTATAGGATGAAGGGTGTGGCTACAGCAAGGCCATTAATTGGGGCCATCAAGGCAATTAAGTTATTAAATCTTGTTTTTAAGATTGTCTTACATTAGATGTAAGTTCCATCAGTGATCTTGTTCTTAGTCATTATTGTATCCCAATACTTAGAATAAGATGTGACACATATTAGGTGCTCAATAAATATATGTTGAGCCAGTGGAGGTATGTCATTTGAGAAGGATTCTGATTATTTTTCTGACTTTTTATATGAGGATGTTGAGGATCAGCAGCCATATAGCAGGTCAATATGTCTGGAACAGAGGGCTTAAACCTGGGTGTTCTGTCTCTAGATTTTATAAGGATAGTTGATCAGTTACCCTGTAGCCTTTGGAGTGTCTGCTATTCTAGGGAGGATGGGGATAGTTTTTGTAGCCTATGTGTCAGAACTTTTTTTTTTTTTTTTTTTTTTGAGATGGAGTCTCACTCTGTTGCCCAGGCTGGAGTGCAGTGGCGCGATCTCAGCTCACTGCAACCTCCTCCTCCCAGGTTCACGCCATTCTCCTGCCTCAGCCTCCTGAGTAGCTGGGACTACAGGTGCCCGCCACCACGCCCAGCTAATTTTTTTTGTATTTTTAGTAGAGACGGGGTTTCACCGTGTTAGCCAGGATGGTCTCGATCTCCTGACCTTGTGATCCGCCCGCCTCAGTCTCCCAAAGTGCTGGGATTACAGGTGTGAGCCACTGCACCTGGCATGTCAGAACTTTTATCAAGTGCTACTGTGTGCCAAGCATAATCCTTAAGTTCTCAACGAGGGCTCTCAAATTCCCAGTCAATAAGAGGCTATCCCTGTGGCTCAGAGGAGCAGGTAGACTTGAGGAGATGTAGTAATGCACTAAGGGTTATCTGTGACAGAGAGACGGGGCTGTTTCCTGTCTTTGAGGATCAAAGGAAGAAAGACTCTTAACTGTGTATTAAGTTCTTCACAATAATAATGGCAGATTTATCATGTACTTTCTGTGTGTTAGGTTTTCTGCATACATGTATACTCCTTAAAAGGGTACCTGGCATACTGTTAAGCTTCTAAGTGATAACTGTAACAATCAAAGAATTACTTCTGTTGGCTGACCTTGGACAAGTCATTTATTCTCATTTTCCCTCTGGGGCTCAGAGGTTAAGAAATGACTGGAAGGATTCTCTTATGACTGGCATAGATAACAAGGGAAGTATGTAATGCCCTTAGCAGGTTTTTGACCCATAGTGGGGACCCAATCAACGTGGTTAAATCCGAATGGCCAAGCTGAGGCTTGAGTTGAAAGTGGAAGGACCCTGTTTCAGGATGAGAGGTGGAGGGGTATGTGCAAGGCATGGGTTTGGAAGCAAGATCTGTTGTGCAGCACCCACTGGGGAGCCTCAAATGCCAAGTTGATATAGTTCTGTGGATAGAAGCTACTAGAGATTGAAGGGATGTGGTCAGAATTACATTTTAGAAAGAGCATCACAGTGGTAGTGTGCAAGCTAGGCTGGGAGGCAGTGCTTGTCATCCAGGCAGAAAATGCCACTAGCTGAGCTGAGCCTGCAGCCACAGGGATGAGTGGAGCCACAGTCACCTTGAAGTGGGGGGTTAGTGGTCTTTCTGCGAGTTCAACAAGAGGGATGGGGGCTATGTGAACTAGAAGGTCTTTCCTTGTTCTCAAGTTCTGTCCTGCTGGCCTGAGTCAGGAGGATTACAGAATGGGAATAGGATATTGTGCATCTTTAAAAAAATTGAGGCGGGGTGCAGTGGCTCATGCTCCTAATCCCAGCACTTTGGGAGGCCCAGGTGGGTGGATCACCTGAGGTCAGGAGTCCAGGACCAGCCTAGCCAACATGGTGAAACTCCATCTCTACTAAAAATACAAAAAACTAGCCAGGCATGGTGGCATGCACCTGTAATCTCAGCTACTCGGGAGTCTGAGGCAGGAGAATCACTTGAACCTGGGAGGCGGGGGTTGCAGGGAGCCAAGATTGTGCCATTGCACTCCAGCCTGGGCAACAAGAGTGAAACTCTATCTCAAAAAAAAAAAAAAAAAAAAAAAAAATTGAAATGAGTCTGTTGTTGCAGTAATTCATGTATTGGCAAAGTTTAAACAATGTGGAAGGGAAGAAAGTGAAAAACAAGACTCCATTTCTTTCAGCCCTAGTCCCCAAAAGTAATATGAATACATTTTATGCGTCTTTTTCAAAATTTCCAATGTGTAGATGCCTACTTTAGCCTGAATGGATTTTTTTTTTCACTTAACAAGACTGTCAGGCCATGTAACCTACCACATTCTCTTCAACTGTGCACATACAGTAGACTGGTGTACAATTGAGGCTCCCCCTTGATGAATACCCCGGTTGTTTCTAGTTTGCTGATAGAAACAAGGATGCAGATATGGGGGTTTGAATTTAACCCTTTTGCCCATTGCCTTAGGAAGACAATTAAAAGCCAGTATGCAGTATAGATGAAACCTGTGTTCATTTCGTTCTCCCTCTTAAATCTGTTTTTTCTTTTCTGTTTTTATTTTTTTGACACAGAGTCTCACTCTGTCACCCAGGATGGAGTTCAGTGGTGCAATATCAGCTCACCGCAACCTCCGCCTCCTGGGTTCAAGCAATTCCCCTGCCTCAGCCTCCTGAGTAGCTGGGATTACAGGCACCCACCACCACATCTGGCTAATTTTTTGTATTTTTAATAGAGACAGGGTTGCACCATGTTGTCCAGGCTGGTCTCGAACTCCTGACCTCAAGTGACATGCCCACCTCGGCCTCCCAAAGTGCTGGGATTACAGGCATGAGCCACTGCACCCAGCCTTCCTTAATCCGTTAACTTGAGTGGTGGCACTCTTTGAGCTTCCATACCCCATCCTTAACATGCAGGATTGCCTTTTCCTTGCACAGCAGGCATGCAGAGACTGGTCATGATCACCTTTGCCATTCCTTTCTACCTGAACCCTCTGTCAGTACTCTTCCTGTCCTTCCTCCCTGTGGCCCAGGTGGCGTGTGACGAGCATGGCTCCCGGGGTTTCGGCTTTGTCCATTTTGAGACCCATGAGGCCGCACAGCAGGCCATCAACACCATGAATGGGATGCTGCTGAATGACCGCAAAGTGTGAGTGGCTGGGCCCGAGGGAGGGGCGGAGGCTGCAGGGACAGAAGCATGGCACCACCGACTAGGAATCGATGCTACCCTCAAGCTGCTAATGGGCACCAGGCACTTGAGCGGCAGGCAGCCCTCCTAGAAGTGTGAGCCCGGAGCAGCTGCTCAACCTCTCAGGGACTCTTTCCTCACATAAAGATGGAGCTGATGATCTGCATTAGAGTATGGTAAAGGAAGTGGTGATTTTAAAACTCTAGAGGGACTGGCTAATGGTCATATCATCAATGGACTCAGTGTTTTCATCTGTTTTCCAGCCTTCTCAGTATGGGGTGTATGTGTGTGTGACAGGGCCTTGCTATGTAGCCCAGGCTGGAATGCAGTGGCATGAACACAGCTCACTGCAGCCTTGACCTCCTTGGCTCAAGTAATCCTCCTGTCTCAACCTCCTTTGTAGCTGGGACCACAGGTGACCACATGCCACCATACCTGGCTAATTTTTTGATTTTTTTTTTTTTTTTGTAGAGATGGGGTCTCACTTTGTTGCCCAGGCTGGTCTTGAACTCTTGGGTTCAAGTGATCCTCCTGCCTCAGCCTCCTAGAGTGTTAAAATGCTGGGATTACAGGCATGAGCTACTGCTCCTGACTTTTTCTTTAAACCTTTTGTGTTTCATGAGATATTGGCAGAAAGAAAAGTAGGCATATGCTAAGACTGCCCTCATCATACTGTTAACTTCGATATCATCCCCACTACACAGATGGGAAAACTGAGAGGCAGATAATAGAGAGAATCTGCCTCTGGCTGTTCCCTGCCCAGAATTTTGATTTTGTTCATCTGAGGGGCCAGCCCCCATGGTCAGGGCCATGGAGAGAAGGTGGCTTTGAGCTGGGGGATGCACTGAGAGTCATTTTGTCCAGGGTTACTCAGGGGAGGGTCCAATCAACCTGTCAAACAAATCTTGGTGGGCTTTTCCCAGTTCTCAGAAGAATGCTCTTTGTTAGCTCCAATTTACTCAAGTTCACCTTTGCCACTCAGTTTTCTTCAAATTTTGGTGCCTGGTACAACTTTGTTTGTGCTAAACGTGCTATAGATACCATCAGAATTTATTATTATTTTTTTAATCTGGGATACTTTCCTAGATGTGTTTACATGAACTTGGAAATGAACTTTTAAAATTAATCTTGTGACTGGGTGTGGTGGCTCACACCTGTAACCCCAGCACTTTGGGAGGCAGAGGTGGGTCAATCATCTGAGGTCAGGAGTTTGAGACTAGCCTGGCCAACATGGTGAAACTCCATCTCTACCAAAAATACAAGAATTAGCCATGCGTGGTGGCACATACCTGTAATCCCAGCTACTTGGAAGGCTGAGTGAAGCAGGAGAATCACTTGAACCCAGGAGGTGGAGCTTGCAGTGAGCTGAGATGGCACCACTGTACTCCAGCCTGGGCGATAGAGCGAAACTCAGTGTCAAAAACATAATAAATAAAAATAAAATTAATCTTGTATTTAAGTGATTTTAGTCAATGCCCCCCATAGCAACACTAGCATTGACTGCGTCTAATTCACTTACCCCTGCTTCCCCAGTGCACCCAATACATGTTAATAAGCAAAGCCCCATGATGAGAATTTGAGTCCCAATTTTACAGCAATGAACTCTGAGGCTCAGAGAGGTTAAGTAGCTTGCCCAGGGTCACACAGCTAGGCAACTGCAGAGCGAGGATTCAAGCCCTTGTCTGTCTGACTCCCAGGCTCATTCTTCTATGCTCTCAGCTGCCTGGTATATAATAGTAGTTATGTGTGCATTTGTCACAAGAATGAAATCTTCTTAACCTTCTGCTGGGGACAAGCTCTGGAACATAATATAATATCTTGGCTGTTGGAGGTAGCCGGGCCTTGGGGATGTTCTAAGGAGTATTGTCCTGCCCAGTTTCCTGATGAGGGATATGTAAGCCTGGAGAAGGGCAGCAGTTGAGCGGGAGTTGGCATGTGGGTGGCTGATGGCTGGTAGCTGTCCACAGCCATGAGCCAGTGTGTCATGTCCACAGCTTTGTGGGCCACTTCAAGTCTCGACGGGAGCGGGAGGCAGAGCTGGGGGCGCGGGCCCTGGAGTTCACCAACATCTACGTGAAGAACCTCCCGGTGGATGTGGACGAGCAAGGCCTGCAGGAGCTCTTCTCCCAGTTTGGTGGGTGTGTCCCCAAGGGAGCGGGGGGATCACTGTTTTTCCTCTTCCTTTCCAAAGTCTGGTAGGGAGGAGGGGCTCTCCTGGGGTTTCCTGAGGACTTCCCAGACTCCCCTTTGAGCCAGGTTGGTCCTTTGCAGGGAAAATGCTGAGTGTGAAGGTGATGAGGGACAACAGCGGCCACTCGCGGTGCTTTGGCTTTGTCAACTTTGAGAAGCATGAGGAAGCCCAGAAGGTAGGAGCCTTCCCATGGCTCTGTTCTGCAGCAGGGGGACCGAGCTGGGACTAAGAAGAGGGTCCCAGCTGCCTGTGGAGGGGAAGAAAGTCCCTCCCCGGCCTAAGCCAAGAGGGTGGGAGAGTCCTGTGTGCAGGCAAAGCCCTTCCTTCTGTGGTCAAAGGCCAAGGGCTTCATTCTTTGGTCACTTCTAAGCCCTGATGTCCGCAGAGCTGAATATTTAGGTAGGGATGCAGAAGTCATTATTATATAAAAATATTTACTCATGAACTGACCACTTAAATCAGTTTCCACCAGATGTGGTGGTGTGCACCTGTAGTCTCAGCCTACGTGGGAGGCTGAGGCAGGAGGACCCCTTGAGCCCAGTGGTTTGAGTCCAGCCTGGGCAACATAGCAAGACCCTGTCTCTAATTTTTTAAAAACTCTCCAGATGTGATGGCTCATGCTTGTAATCCCAGCACTTGGGGAGGCTGGGTGGGAAGACTGCTTGAGTTCAGTTCGAGACCAGCTGGGCAAAACGGCGAGATGCCATCTTCACACACAAAAAGGCTCTCACAGTTAGCAAAGAGGATTATTTTGTGCCTTGAAATCCAACTCAAAGTAAGGATGTTGATGATGCTGTCATGCCATTATGAGAGAATTATGCTTGCTACTTTGTTCAAATTATCCATGTGTAGTTGCAGTTAGAACCTAAATTTTTTTAAGTTCTTTAAGTTCTTTTTTTAGTGTAGTTTTAAGTTCAGAGCAACGTTTAGTGGAAGGTATGGAGGTTTTCTGTATACCCCATTCCCCCACACAGGAACAGCCTCTGCCATTATCAATGTCCTGCTCCCAAGGGTTACGTCTGTTACAAGTGATTCACTTACTTTGACACATCATTAACACACACAGTCCCAAGTTTACATTAGGATTTACTTTTGGTGTAGAGTCTAGGGGTTTGGACAAATGCATAATGACATGTATCCACTATTATGGTATCATGCAGACTACTTTCAGTGCCCTAAACATCCCCTGTGCTCCATGTGTTCATTCCTCCATGCCCCTTAACCCCTGGCAACCAATGATCTTTTTACTGGCTCCATAGTTTTGCCTTTTCTGGGACAGAGACTATGTCACCTAGACTGGCTTCTTTCACTTAGTAATACGCATTTAAAATATGGGAATATATAAATATTTACATTTTATTTTATTTTTATTTATTTATTTTTGAGACAGAGTCTCACTCTGTCACCCAGGATGGAATGCAGTGACGTGATCTCGGCTCATTGCAACCTCCGCCTCCTGGGTTCAAGTAATTCTCCTGCCTCAACCTCCCGAGTAGCTGGGACTACAGGCGCCCGCCACCATGCCCGGCTAATTTTTGTGTTTTTAGTAGAGAAGGGGTTTCACCATGTTGGCCAGGCTGGTATCGAACTCGTGACCTCAAGTGATCCACCCGCCTTGGCCTCCCAAAGTGCTAGGATTACAGGCGTGAGCCACCATGCCCGGCCATATTTACATTTTAAATATGGGAAAATTTGCAAATCTCAATTTTATTTTTATTTTTATTTTATTAAGATGGAGTCTCTCTGTCGTCGAGGCTGTAGTGCAGTGGCGTGATCTCAGCTCACTGCAACCTCCACCTCCCAGTTTCAAGGGATTCTCCCACCTCAGCCTCCTAAGTAGCTGGGATTACAGGCACCTGCCACCATGCCTGGCTAATTTTTGTATTTTTAGTAGAGATGGGGTTTCACCAAGTTGGCCAGGCTGGTTTCGAACTCCTGACCTCAAGTGATCCAACCGCCTTGGCCTCCCAAAGTGCTGTGATTACCAGGTGTGAGCCACTGCGCCTGGCCATCAATTTTGTTTCTTAAAATACAGCCCCAGTCCGATTTTTTTTTTTTTTTTTTTGAGATGGAGTTTCACTCTTGTTGCCCAGGCTGGAGTGCAATGGCGTGATCTCAGCTCACCGCAACCTCCACCTCCCAGGTTCAAGCGATTCTCCTGCCTCAGCCTCCCGAGTAGCTGGGATTACAGGCATGTGCTTCCATGCCTGGCTAATTTTGTATTTTTAGTAGAGACGGGGTTTCTCCATGTTGGTCAGGCTGGTCTCGAACTCCTGACCTCAGATGATCCGTCCCCCTCGGCCTCCCAAAGTGCTGGGATTACAGGCATGAGCCAAAGTGGGTATACTTAAATGGCCTTTGCCCTGGTACTGATTATTCTCAGCTAGTGTGGCCAGCCTGGTTTGCAGGTGGCCCCTCTAGATCCAGAAGATGAGCCTGGGCCAGGGCCACATCTGAGTGGTTACCAAGCATGTTCCCTCCTCCTTTCCCCAGGCCGTGGTCCATATGAACGGGAAGGAGGTGAGCGGGCGGCTGCTGTACGCGGGCCGGGCCCAAAAGCGCGTGGAGCGGCAGAATGAACTGAAGCGCAGGTTTGAGCAGATGAAGCAGGACCGGCTGAGGCGTTACCAGGTGAGGTCAGGCTTCCTGGTGGCAGCCACTTCTGTGTGAGAGCAGCTGTGTGTCGGGGGCCCTGAGTGGTGACTGTTTCTTCTAGTGATCCTACTTCTGGGCACTTGGCTCAAGGCGGGAATTGAATGAGCATGGGATGGCCCCCACTGCCTAATGTATAACAGTGAGAAACTGCGCACAACCCAACTGTCCAACCATCACAGGGGTTAGTAGGGGTGCTGGGGACCTTTTGGTTAGAATAATCCTTCACGTGGGACTGGTTAGCATCCCACCCAGCCCACTCAATCCCAGTTGCATCCTCTAGTCTCAGACAACCAAAGTACCCCGCATATTGCCAGATGCCCCTATAGGAAATCCTACTCCTGGTTGAGAATAATCAGGCCAAATATGTTACATCCAAAAGTTGGAATGTTGGACAGCCTTTGAATTATGTGGAGTTAATAATTAAAGTGAATATTGTGGATCAGTGCAATTTAAAACTTCATTGGGAAGTGAACCCCTCTAAGATTTTATTTATTTATTTATTTTTTGAGACAGAGTATTGCTCTTGTCGCCCAGGCTGGAGTGCAGTGGCACAATCTTGGTTCACTGCAACCTCTCACTCCTGGGTTCAAGAAAGTCTCAGCCTCCCAAGTAGCTGGGATTACAGGTGCGTGCCACCATGCCCGGCAAATTTTTGTATTTTTAGTAGAGACAGGGTTTCACCATGTTGCCCAGGCTGGTCTTGAACTCCTGACCTTGTGATCCGCCCGCCTCAGCCTCCCAAAGTGCTGGGATTACAGGTGTGAGCCACTGCGCCTGGCCTCATTTTTGTATTTTTAATAGAGGTGGAGTTCATCATATTGGTCAGGCTGGTCTCGAACTCCTGACCTTAGTTGATCTGCCCGCTTTGGCCTCCCAAAGTTCTGGGATTACAGGCATGAGCCACCACGCCTGGCCCCCTCTAAGATTTTTCATAAAATTTCTAGATCCTTCATGGAGAGGGGCATATAAATATACATATCCACACAAAACACGCACACATACTCAGTAGTTCTCAGTGAGGAGCAGTTTTGCCTCCTGGGGGACATTTGGCAATGTCTAGAATTTTCATTGTCGTGTGGGTGGTGGGGTGCTACTGTCATCCACAGGGTAGAGGCCAGGGATGCTGGCAGGCATCCTACAGTGCCCAGGACAATGCCACAGCAAGGAACTGTCTGGCACAAAATGTCACTAGATCTGAGGCTGAGAAACACATACATCCTCTTATGTACATACAGCGTGTCCAGGGGCTTTCATACCTGCAGAACAAAATACTCATCACGTAATCTGCAAGAGCAGGATGCTATGCTGTACAATTGTGCGGTCTCTGTTCTCTTGTACATTCATACACTGTTGTGTTTGGGAGGTCTGGAAGGAGAAAAGTCAAGGTGCTAGAGGCAACTGTCACTCAACAGTGAGATGCACAGACTCTGAAGTTAGTCTGCCTGGGTTGTCCTGTCTTTGCCACTTAGCTACTGTATGATCTGGGGCAACTTATTTAGCCTCTCTGTGTTTCAGTTTTGTCTGTAAAACAAGGATAAAAGTTTTCTTCACGCAGGGTTGTTGTGAGGATTAAAAATCAAAACGTGGCCTGTCGTGGTGGCTCGTGCCTGTAATCCCAGCACTTTGGGAGGCCAAGGTGGGCAGATCACCTGAGGTCAGGAGTTCAAGACTGGCCTGACCAACATGGAGAAAGGAGAAACCCGTCTCTGCTAAAAAATACAAAGTTAGCTGGGTCTGGTTGCACATGCCTGTAATCCCAGCTACTTGGGAGGCTGAGGCAGGAGAATCACTTGAACCCACGAGGCAGAGGTTGCACTGAGCCAAGATTGCACCATTGCACTCCAGCCTAGGCAACAAGAGCAAAAATCCATCTCAAAAAAAAAAAAAAAAGTCTTAAAAAAAAATCAAAATGTATAGGAAAACTTAGAGTGGCACCTGGCACCAACATGAGTAAGTGCCCGAGGTTCCTGGGCTGGCAGGGGATGGAGGGGCAGCTCGCCTGTGTTAGGGTTCTGGTCATGGGCCGGCCAGGGAGGAGCTCTGACTCCTGCTGCCCGACATCCACCATCTGGAGAGCTTGGCTTGGGCATGCTCTGCACCTCAGCCTGCCACGGGACCTGGGACATCCTCGTGGGCCCCATCTGTGAAATGGGGAATAGCTGTGGTGAGGCTGGGACCAGTGCAGATGTGTGAGAACTGCAGGGGAATTTGGGATGTGGGGGCTACAGCTTGCATGTGATGGGCACGCTGAGGGATGGGGGTACCTGGGTGCTGAGGGAGACGGGGAGCAGGAGGCTGGGCTGGTGGGGCTCCCCATGCCCCTTGTACCTGCGTCAGTCCCCTGATCTCCCCAAGGCAGTTGGGGCTTGGAGGAGAAGGGGACATCCAGCAGTTTCCCTTCCATCCCAGGGTGTGAACTTGTATGTGAAGAACCTGGACGACTCCATTGATGACGACAAACTGAGGAAAGAGTTCTCTCCCTATGGAGTAATTACCAGTGCGAAGGTGAGGACTGGGGGCACCTCCGGGGGACAGCGTTCCCCTCCATCCTCTCACCACCGTCCCCCACAACCCCACCCCTCCACCCTCTCGCCCAGCAGCCTTCAGGGGGTTGGTGCCGGCTACCCCTTCTGGGGCTCTGCTGACCCCGTTGGAGCTTGTAGCCATCTGCAGCCTTGTCTGGGCTGGAGGGGAAGAGGGTAGAAATATAGTCCCAGTCACACAGCTGGACTTGGGGCTCACTGTCACCTTGGCATTTATTTACTGCCTACTGTATGCCAGATTCCAGAAATTCATATCTTAGTATTTCCATTGACTTTTGTTGTCTGGCCTCTGCCAGTGACATTACCCTCCTGGGCCTCCGTTTTCCCATCTGGAAAGTGAGAGGGCTGGACTTCGTCATTCTTCATTTGTTCTTCCCTATTTCTGGAGCACCAATTGTGTGCCCAACCCTGTTAGGCCCCTGAGATGTGGCAACTGGCCCATCAGCAGCTCTATGAGCTTTAGCAGATGTTGTCTTATAGATAAGGACACTGGGCTCACTGGATGGCTTTCCGACCCTGGCTTCTCATTACAACCCCCTGGGCAATTCTTAAATACACACACCTCAGTCAGGCATAGAATGTGGATCCCCGGGGTAGGGCCTGGGCTTTTTATTTTTTTTTTAAAGCTCCCAGAGGCTGGGCAATATGGCTCATGCCTGTAATGCCAGCACTTTGGGAGGCTGAGGCGGGCAGATCATGAGGTCAGGAGATCGAGACCATCCTCGCTAACACGGTGAAACCCCATCTCTACTAAAAATACAAAAAATTAGCTGGGCATGATGGCACGTGCCTATAGTCCCAGCTATTCCGGAGGCTGAGGCAGGAGAATGGCATGAACCCAGGAGGCGGAGCTTGCAGTGAGCCAAGATTGTGCCACTGCACTCCAGCCTGAGCAACAGAGAGACTCCGTCTCAAAAAAAAAAAAAAAAAAAAGCGCCCAGATGGTTTTTAAGATGATGATCCAGTGTTTCTTCATTCTGTACTTAAATACCTGCTGTTTTACCAGGCTCTGTGGGAAACAGGAGCAAATCAGATGTGATCCTTGCTTTCAAGTAGCTTATAGTCTAGTGAGGAAGTCAGCCCGTCACTAACTCAAATGGATTATAAGATGGGGGGCAGTATGGGAGGCAAAGCTACAGGAGTTCAGTGGAACAGAAGGGAAGGCTGCCTGGAAGAAGTGGCAGTAGCAGCAGTGTTTGACTTGGCTGTGAGGAGGTAGGGAGCTGGAGTGGGAATGAGGAATTTTCCAAAGAGATCAGTGTGAGTGACAGGATGGGGGGACCCGCCTGAATGATGTGATGTTGGGTTCTGAGGAAGTGGTCTAGAAGTTCTCTTTTGGCTGTTGAGTCCAGTTGTAAACATCCCTCAGGGAGCCTTGTGTTTGGAGGAAAAAAGGTTGTCTTTTAGGTTAAGATCCTTTTGAAAAATGCGAGAGAGGGCTGTGGCACATGTAAATTAGGCATCAGTAAATTTGATTACACATCATAAAAAGCTATAGGTCCTCTTTCCAAGCAAATGCATACACATTTGATGTAGAAACATGGTTGAAAGCTGGAATTTTAAAGTTAATCAGGTTTAAATGTAAACCCCAGTCCTACCATTACCTAGCTGTAGAATCTGAGGCAAGTGGCTTTGCTTTTCGGACCTTGTTTACTCAACCTATAAAGTGGGAGCAACATTGCTCACCTCTCCAGGTGTCCTGAGAACTACTAAAAAGGCTGCATGTACAGCGTCTGCGTTTGATAAGTAGTGAAATAGTGATTGTCGTAATGATTCATCATACACCTTGCATACAGCTTCAGGAGATGGACCTTCTTGAGGACTCCTCGAACAAAGGAAATGTGTAAATTTGGATTGCTTAGAGTTAAGGCACACCTGGGGTGACCATCTTTTTAACAGGACAAACGGTATAAAATGGGGATTATAAATATATCTATTTTTTTTTTGTGATGGAGTCTAGCTCTGTTGCCCAGGCTAGAGTGCAGTGGCGCCATCTTGGCTCACTACAGCCTCCACCTCCCGGGTTCAAGTGATTCTTCTCCCTCAGCCTGCTGAGTAGCTGGGATTACAGGCACCTGCCACCATGCCCAGCTAATTTTTGTATTTTTAGTAGAGACGGGGTTTCACTGTGTTGGCCAGGCTGGTCTCAAACTCCTGACCTAGTGATCTGCCCACCTCAGCCTCCCGAAGTGCTGCAATTACAAGCATGAGCCACCACGCCCAGCCTACATATATATATATTATACAATTATTTATTTATTTTGAGATAGAGTTTCCTTCTTGTCGCCCAGGCTGGAGTGCAATGGCACGATCTTGGCTCACTACAACTTCTGCCTCCCAGGTTCAAGCAATTCTCCTGCCTCAGCCTTCTGAGTAGCTGGGATTACAGGCGCCTGCCACCAAGCCCTACTAATGTTTGTATTTTTAGTAAAGACGAGGTTTCACCATGTTAACCAGGATGGTCTTGAACTCTTGACCTCAGGTGATCTGCCCGCCTTGGCCTCCCAAAGTGCTGAGATTATAGGCGTGAACCACTGCGCCTGGCCTATGTTATGCAATTTTATATATTTTGGTTTATTATTATTTTTTATTAGAGGCAGGTTCTTATTCTGTTGCCCAGGCTGGAGGGCCATGATGTGATCATGGCACGCCACAACCTCAACCTCCTGGGCTCAAGTGATCCTCCCACCTGAGCCTCCTAAGTAGCTGGGACCACAGGCATGTGCCACCATGCCCAGCTGATTTAAAAAAAAATTTTTTTTTGGTAGAAATGGGGAGTCTTGCTGTGTTGTCCAGGCTTGTCTTGAACTCCTGGGCTCAAGCAGTCCTCCTACCTCAGCCTCCCAAAGTGCTGGGATTATAGGCATGAGCCACTGCATCTGGCCTATATTTTGTTTTATATAAAAATAATTATGAAAATTAAAGGAATTAATGGATATAAATACTTATACCACTATCAAGTTCATGGTAAGCTCTGCATAAGTGTTAGCTTTGCTAAATTTTATCATTATTAACTACCGATTGCCAGAAGTTCTTAACAATATATATATATATTTTTTGAGATGGAGTTTTGCTCTTGTTGCCCAGGCTGGAGTGCAATGGTGCAGTCTTAGCTCACTGTAACCTTTGCCTCCTGGGTTCAAGTGATTCTCCTGCTTCAGCCTCCTGAGTAGCTGGGATTATAGGCGCCTCTCACCATGCCCAGCTAATTTTTTGTATTTTTAGTAGAGACGGGGTTTCACTATTTTGGCCAGGCTGGTCTCGAACTCCTGACCTCAGGTGATCCACCTGCCTCAGCCTCCCAAAGTGCTAGGATTACAGGCGTGAGCCACTGTGCCCGGCCCTTTGGCTATCTGATGAAGCCTGTGGAACCCTTCTAAGAATATTTTTTAAAAACTTTTTTGAGACAGAGTCTCGCTCTATCGCCCAGGCTGGAATGCAGTGGTGCCATCACAGCACACTGCAGCCTCCAACTCCTGGCCTCAAGTGATCTCCTGTCTCAGCCTCCCAAGTAGCTGAGACTATAGGAGCACCACTATGCCTGGCTAATTATTTTTTATATTGCCCAGGCTGGTCTCAAACCCCTGGGCTCAAGCAATTCTTCTGCCTCAGCTTCCCAAAAATAGGCGTGAGCCACCAAACCTGGTCCTAAGAATATTTTTAAATGCGTAAAATAAGATTCTTAGGTGTACAAAGAAATTATACTGAAAAATATAATGGTCAAAATACTAAAGCGAAAGCAGTATGTGCTTCTTTTATTATTTTTATTTTTATTTTTTTGAGACGAAGTCCCACTCTGTCGCCCAGACTGGAGCGCAGTGGCATGATCTTGGCTCACTACAACCTCTGCCTCCCAGGTTCAAGAACCTGGGTTCTGCCTCAACCTCCTGGGAAGCTGAGATTACAGGCACCCGCCACCATAACCAGCTAATTTTTGTATATTTTTAGTAGAGATGGGGTTTCACCATGTTGGCCAGGCTGGTCTTGAACTCCTGACCTCAGGTGATCTGCCCACCTTGGCCTCCCAAAGTGCTGGGATTACAGGCATAAGCCATTGCGCTTGGCTGAGATTAGCAATAATTAATGTGATATGAAAATATTTTCTTTTTCTTCATGACAAATTCATGGCTAATACTGCCAGGATTTTTTTGTTGTTGCCCATATTCATAATAGAAGGAAATGCTAATATGAAAATAAAGATGTCACTTTTTCCCCAATCCATGCAATTTCCCCCTAAATTGTATCCATGACCTACCTGAGGGGGATCCATGGACTCTCAGGTTAAGACCCCTCTACTGAAGGGTAGCAGAGTACAGTTTCAAAATTACTGATTAAGAGCATGGGCTCACCAGGAGTACAAGCCCAGCCTGGGCAACAGGATGAGACCTCATCTTTACAAAAAATGAACAAAATTAGGCATGGTGGTGCTTGTCTGCAGTCCCAGCTACTGGGGAGACTGAGTTGAGAGGATCACTTGAGGCTGGGAGGTTGAGGGTGCAGTTGAGCTGAGATTGCACCACTGCACTCCAGCCTGAGTGACAGAGTGAGATCCTGACTCAAAAAAAAAAAAAAAAAAAAAAAAAGAAAGAAAAGGAAAAAAAGAAGATTTTAAAAATAACTCTAGTCCTTATGGGCTGTATGAGCCAGGCCGGTGTCTTCACCCTAAAAAAAGGTTAAAAACCCAGGGCCAGGTGTGGTGGCTCCTGCCTGTAATCCCTGCACCTTGGGAGACCTAGGCAGGAGGATCTCTTGAGACCAGCCTGGGCAACATAGTGATTGCTGATCTCTACAAACTTAAAAAAAAAAATTAGCTGGGTGTGGTGGCATGTACCTATAGCCCTAACTACTTGAGAGGCTGAGGCAGGAGGATCCCTGGAGCCCGGGAGTTTGAGGCTGCAGTGAGCTATGATCATACCACTGCACTCCAGCCTGGATGACAGAGTGAGACCCCATCTCTTTAAAAAACAAACAAATAAACAAAAAGACAAACCCTAAATGCCATGTGGGTTGGATCCTGGAAGAGAAAAAGAATATTAGGGGAAAAAAGAGTGAAATTCCAGTGAAGTCTGGAGTTCAGTTAATAGCATTGTAGTTAATAGGAGCTAATGGTATAAAATAGTTAATAGCATTGCACCAGTGTTAAGTTTGTAGTTTTGAAAAATGTACCATGTTCACATTGGGGGAAACTGGGTGAAAGATATACAGCAGGCCAGGCATGGTGGCTCACGCCTGTAATCCCAGCACTTTGGGAGGCTGAGGCAGACAGATCACTTGAGGTCAGGAGTTTGAGACCAGCCTGGCCAACATGGTGAAACCCTCTCTCTACTGAAAATACAAAAATTAGCCAGGTATGGTGGCACACGCCTGTAGTCCCATCTACCCAGGAGGCTAAGGCAGGAGAATTGCTTGAACCCGGGAGGCTGAGGTTGCAGTTAGCCGAGATCGTGCCACTTCATTCCAGCCTGGGTGATAGAGTGAAACTACGTCTCAAAAAAAAAAAAAAAAAAAAAAAAAGATATATAGCAACCCTCTGTACTGTTTTTGTAACTTTTTCTGTAAATCTAAAGTTACTCCAAAGTAAAAAGGTTATTTTAACAAAAAGGCTAAGAACCTCTTCCCCAAATTCCTAAAGAACTTGGCTTGGTACTTAGCAGAGGCAATAGAAGCTTACCAGAACAATGTGTTGGGTTGAGTCCTGGCTAACATATGAACCACAGGCTGAGTGACCCCAGACAAGTCACTCTTTCGAGTCTCTCTTATCCCGGCTGTAAAGTGGGAGCCGCGATGCCTCCCGCATCGGGAGGTTGTACATGTGAGGTGTGAAGACATGTAAAGTATCTGGCATGCAGCAGGCCTCATAGATGGGGGTGCGTGCTGCATCCCTCAAACAGCTCAGTAAACAGGGTGCACGCTACATCCCTCCATCACTCCTCAGTAAATGGGGGTGCACACTACATCCCTCCATCACAGCTCACTAAACGGGGGTGCACACTACATCCCTCGAACACAGCTTAGTAAACAGGGGTGCACGCTACATCCCTCCATCACAGCTTTCTCGTGGGCCTGCCCAGTGCTGGGCTTAGCCCATGGGGAGGAGGGAGGCAGCGCAGCCCCAGGAGCCTTCCTTCCCCACCCCAGCAGCTCTTGTCTTGTCTTGCTTTTAGGTGATGACAGAGGGTGGCCACAGCAAGGGGTTTGGCTTTGTGTGTTTTTCCTCCCCAGAAGAGGCGACAAAGGCCGTGACAGAGATGAACGGGCGCATCGTGGGCACCAAGCCACTCTACGTGGCACTGGCCCAGCGCAAAGAGGAGCGGAAGGCCATCTTGACCAACCAGTACATGCAGCGCCTCTCCACCATGCGGACCCTGAGCAACCCCCTCCTGGGCTCCTTTCAGCAGCCCTCCAGCTACTTCCTGCCTGCCATGCCCCAGGTGACCGCCTGCCCGCAACTCCCACCACAGCCTTCCCCCCTGCCCCAGCAAGGCAGAGCATGAAGACTAGAGTTCTAGGGAAATGGAGGTTTCTAACTTGCTTCTGCCGAGGACTCATTAGGAAGTCTTTGTTTCCCTTTCTATAAAAGGGAGAGATAGTGTTAGTCAAATGGCATTTCCCAGTGAGAGAAGCTCGTGAATTTTGTGCTGAAAAAGACTCTTAATGATCCAGCAAGTTTGGGAAATGCTGTGTTAAGCAAGACCTACATTTTTCCTTCCTTCCTTCCTCCCTTCCTTCCCTTCCTTCCCTTCCTTCCCTTCCTTCCTTCCCTTCCTTCCCTTCCTTCCCTTCCTTCCCTTCCTTCCCTTCCTTCCCTTCCTTCCCTTCCTTCCCTTCCTTCCCTTCCTTCCCTTCCCTCCCTTCCCTCCCTTCCCTCCCTTCCCTCCCTTCCTTCCCTTCCCTCCCTTCCCTCCCTTCCCTCCCTTCCCTCCCTTCCCTCCCTTCCCTCCCTTCCCACCCTTCCCTCCCTTCCCTCCCTTCCCTCCCTTCCCTCCCCTTCCCTTCCTTCCCTTCCTTCCCTTCCTTCCCTTCCTTCCCTTCGTTCCTTCCTTCCTTCCTTCTTTCGTGGGGTCTCCATGTCACCCAGGCTGGTGAGCAATGGCGTGATCATGGCTCCTTCCTTCTTTCCTCCCTTCTTCCCTCCCTTCCTCCCTTCCTCCCTTCCTTCACGGGGTCTCCATGTCACCCAGGCTGGTGAACAATGGCATGATCATGGCTCCTTCCTTCCTTCCTCCCTTCTTCCCTCCCTTCCTCCCTTCCTTCACGGGGTCTCCATGTCACCCAGGCTGGAGAGCAATGGCATGATCATGGCTCACTGCAGCCTTGAATTCCTGGGCTTGAGTGATCCTCCCACTGTAGCCTCCTGAGTAGGTGGGACTACAGGTGTGTGCCACCATGCCCAGCTAATTTTTTTGTTTATTTTAAAGAAGGGGTCTCGCCATGTTGCCCAGGCTGGTCTCAAACTCCTGGGCTCAAGCAATTCTCCTGCCTTGGCCTCCCAAAGTGCTGGCATTACAGGAGTAAGCCACCGTCCCCCGCCCTACATTTTTTTAAAAATTAAATTTTTCTTTTTTTGGAGACAGAGTCTTGCTCTGTTGCCCAGAATGGAGTGCAGTGACACCATCTTGGCTCACTGCAAACTCTTCCTCCTGGGTTCAAGTGATTCTTGTGCCTCAGCCTCCCGGGTACCTGGGATTACAGGTGCGTGCCACCACACTCAGCTAATTTTTTGTATTTTTAGTAGAGACGGGGTTTCACCATGTTGGCCAGGCTGGTCTTGAACTCCTGACCTCAAGTGATGTGCCCTCCTTGACCTCCCAAAGTGCTGGGATTACAGGCGTGAGCCACCATGATCGGCCCTAAATTTCTTTACTGTCTACACTATTCTACCCTAAGATGCCAATATCTACTGAGATTCTCCAAAACAGGCACAGATTATCCAGCATTTCCCCAGCTTAGATGGTCATTTTTTTGTGGGATGCCTGTTAACATCTCCCCTGGATGTTAATGTTCTGAGGAGCATGGTTTGGGAAAGGACCTCGTGGGACTTACAGGAAGTAGAAAGATGTCACCCATTAAAGGCCACCACGGTAAGAACATTCCTCTCCTTTTAGCAGTTGCTTAAGCTGCACAAGTTGGAGTAAGATGTCACCCTTTTTATCCAGGTCATTGGGTTAGCTGACAGGGAGCCAAGATTGAAATCTAAGATCTTTGCCCTGCAGGATTCAGGGCTAATGGACATCCTGAGATGGGAGGAAGGAGCTTTCATTACAGCCTTGTGGGTCTTGACTCACCAGTCCCTGCAGGAGCCAGTGGAGTTCCTGCCATGGTGTCCCTGAGGAGGTGTAGCTTCTCACCTACCCTGCCGCCAAGCCCCTCAGTCTGGGTCTTCTTTTCCCATGCAGCCTCCAGCCCAGGCTGCATACTATGGCTGTGGCCCAGTGACACCCACCCAGCCTGCCCCCAGGTGGACGTCCCAGCCACCTAGACCTTCCTGTGAGTGACCCAGCCCCTTCCACTCTCAGACTGGCCTATTGGTGTGGGCCCCGTGAGGCAGTCATAACACAGGGATGAAACCTGGCTCTGCCACTTCCCAAGGTGGGTGACTTCACTTCTCTGAGCCTCAGTTTCCTCTTCTGAGCATGGGCCTGAATGAGATGTGTGTAAAGTACCAAGCACAGTGGTGAGCCAATGGAAGACACGCAGCTAGCCACCAGCAGTCATCACCAAAGATGCCTCTGATTTGTGACTCTGAAAATTCTTGCAAAGCTGAGAAGGTGAAATTCCTCTGGCTATATTGTTGACCAAAGGCCCTCCTCTGTAAGAGTGAATTGCACGCTCACTTGAAACTATCTTGAGGGACTAAGGTGTACAATCCTGGTGCTTATGCAGTTTGGGGCTCTAGGTAGACACGAGCTGGCTTTGAAATTGTAGATTCCTACACTCCCCCTTTCTGGAGTTCTGGGTCTAAGTGAATTGACTCCTATTTCTGTTGTGAATGTTGTAGTTTCCCTTCCCATTCTCTTGGTGGCCCTGGAAGCTTCTAGGCACAGTGTGCCACCCTGATTATTCCCACCACTCCATCCAACTTTTCTCTCTCTGTGGTGTCTGCACCACAAGCTGCCTACCCTCCAGGTGCCTCAATGGTCCGGCCACCAGTTGTGCCTCGGCGCCCCCCGGCCCACATCAGCAGTGTCAGGCAGGCCTCCACCCAGGTGCCACGCACGGTGCCTCATACCCAGAGAGTAGGTGAGTGTGGGTAGAGCCAAGGGGAATGGGGGTGGGGCAAAGTTGGCACTAGGAGTCAGGACCAGCCTCCATGGTGACCTTGCCATACGCCCTCTCGGTGAGCAAAGCCGACTTTGGAGACTGTAGCGTGGTGGTTAGCTTGGCCTCCAGTTCCTGGGACCAACTGACTCTGAGGCCCTTGCTGACTACTATATCTGTCATCTAATCTTTAAAATGGGGACAAAAATAGTACCCCCATTTTATTGTAGAGAATTTAAATGTTTTGTTTTTTCTTTTTGAGGCAGTTTCATTCTTGTTGCCCAGGCTGGAGTGCAATGGCATGATCTCTGCTCACTGCAACCTCCGCCTCCCAGGTTCAAGCGATTGTCCTGCCTCAGCTTCCCAAGTAGCTGGGATTGTAGGCATGCACCACCATGCCTGGGTAATTTTGTGTTTTTAGTAGAGACGGGGTTTCTCCATGTTGGTCAGGTTGGTCTTGAACTCCTGATCTCAGGTGATCTGCCCACCTCAGCCTCCCAAAGTGGTGAGATTACAGGCATGAGCCACTGTGCCCAGCCTTAATTTTTTTTTTTTTTTTTTTTTTGAGATCGAGTCTCGCTCTGTCGCCCAGGCTGGAGTGTAATGGTGTGATCTCGGCTCACTGCAACCTCTGCCTCCGGGGTTCTAAGCGATTCTCCTGCCTCAGCCTCCCGAGTAGCTGGGATTACAGGCATGTGCCACCATACTTGGCTAATTTTTGTATTTTTAGTAGGGACAGGGTTTCACCATGTTGGCCAGGCTGGTCTCGAACTCCTGACCTTAGGTGATCCACCAGCCTCGGCCTCCCAAAGCGCTGGGATTACAGGCATGAGCCACCATGCCCGGCTTGTTGTTGAGGATCAATGAGATCATGCATGAAAGGGCTTAGCACAGGCCTAAAGCCTGGTAAGTATTGCAGTGACTATAAACAAGGGTGTAGATTTTGGCTGTACAGCAAGCACATCTGTTCTTTCATTCTGCAAATGTTCTCACATCCACAGTGTGCTGGGGCCCCAGGCTCAGCACTGGAGGTTCTGCGTGAACGAGGCATACTCAGTCTCTGGCCTTAGGTTGCTGCCAGGCCCTGACACCCCTGCTTAAAATACACATAACAAAATTTACCACTTAACTATTTTTCAGTGTACAGATCAATGGCATTAAGTATATTCACACTGTTGTGCACTGTCACCACCATCCACTCTCCAGAACTCTGTTCAGCTTGTAGAGCCGAAATTCTGTACCCATCAAACCATAACTTCTCGTTCCTCCTCCCGCTAGCCCTTGGCAACTGCCATTCTACTTTGTCTCTGTGAATTTGACTGTTCTTGCTTGGTACCTCATGTAAGTAGAATCGTAGAGTATTTGTCTTTTTGTGGCTAGTTTTTTTACTTTACATGTCTCAGGATGTATCTATGTTGTAGCGTGTGTCAGAATCTCCTTATTAAGGCTAAATAATATTCCATTGTATGTATAGACCTCATTTTTACTTATTCATTCATCTATCAATGGACACTTTTCTACCCTTTGGGTATTGTGAATAATGCTGCTGTGAAAATGGTTGTGCAGGCTGGGCGTGATGGCTTACGCCTGTAATCCCAGCACTTTGGGAGGCTGAGGCGGGTGGGTCATGAGGTCAGGAGTTCGAAACCAGCCTGACCAACATGGTGAAACCCTGTCTCTACTAAAAATACAAAAATTAGCCGGACGTGGTGGCATGTGCTTGTAATCCCAGCTACTTGGTAGGCTGAGACAAGAGAATTGATTGAACCCAGGAGGGGGAGGTTGCAGTGAGCCGAGATAACACCACTGCACTACTGCCTGGGTGACAGAGCAAGACTCCGTCTCAGGAAAAAAAAAAAAAAAAGAAAGAAAATGTTTGTACAAATAGCTCTTTGAAACCCTGCTTTCAATTCTTTTGGGTATATACCCAGAGGTAAAATTGATGGATGATATGGTAATTCTGTTTAACTTTTTGAGAAAGCCCTATACTGTTTTTCTGTAGTGGCTACATCATTTTACATTCCTACCAACAGTGCACAGTCTTCTAATTTCTTTACATTCTTGTCAACGCTTGTTATTTTCTGTTTTGGTTTTGTTTTGTTTTGTTTTGTTTTGTTTTGTTTTTGGATAGCAGCTATTTGAACTCTGCTTTTTTTGTTTTGTTTTGTTTTGTTTTGCAGCCAACATTGGTACTCAGACCACAGGACCCAGTGGGGTAGGATGCTGTACACCAGGCCGGCCGCTCCTGCCGTGCAAATGTTCCTCAGCAGCACATAGCACCTATCGGGTAAGGCCAGCCCAGCTGCCTGCTCTTAGCCTGGGCTCCTGGCCGCCTGGCTCAGAACCTTAGCTAAGGTGTTGGGCCTTGGCTTTTTTTCTTTTCTTGGCTTGTAAAGTTTCATTTATTAATGTGTACAATCAATAAGAGATCACCCTTACTGCGAGAAGGGGAAAGAGGGCCAGCATTACGTTTTATTTACAATTTGTTTTGCTTCGGTTATTACCAAAATTAATTTGGATATCCTTAGTATTTGTGATGAACACCAAGGAAAGGTATTCTAAGAATATGCTGATTATTGAAGGGATGTACTTAATCTTCAAAACAGAAAATACTTACTGTAATCAAAGACTGTATTTATCTCCCTCCCCTAAAAAAGGCCTAAAATTCAGCATTATCATATCCTGTGTAGAATTTCAATGTGTCTCTTTTGAACTATTTCCTGCAAAATGAATGAGAACAGTCTTTAAACAGCAAAAATGTCTATTTTTTTTTTTTTGGACAGGGTCTTTTTTTTGACAGCACCCAGGTTAGAGTGCAGTGGTGTGATCATAGCTCACTGCAGCCTTGAACTCCTAGGCTCAAGTGATCCTCCCACCTCAGCCTCCAAGTACAGGCATGTGACACCATGCCTGGTTAATTTTGTGTATTTTTTTGTAGAGACAGGGGTCTCATTATGTTGCTGTTGCCAAGGCTGATCTCAAACTCCTGGCCTCAAGCGATCCTCCCACTTTGGCCTTCCAAAGTTCTAGGATTATAGGTGTGAGCCACCACACCTGGCCAAAATGTTTTAAAATTACCAAGATGTGAAAGGGTGAGAGGTGTGCCGGGGACATGTCCATAAATCTACTTGATAAAAAGTGCTTTATTTGGCACAAAGTTATTGGTAACACAGGGCTTTCCTTTATCAATGTTCATCAGGGACCTTTGTAAGTTCATAGCACTACAGGAAACGTCTAAGCTAGAGGCATGACTTTGTCTTCTAATCCACTTTGCCCTTGTTGGGGACTCTCCACCCCACTTGATCATCCAGACCTTGCCCTCTGTTCCCCTCCTCCAGTGCCTCCCTGGCCTTCTGCTCACTTGCCAGGGTAAGTATTTTGAGGACATGCCTGTCCATGGTGATTAAGGGATGTGTCCCCGGCACCATGCAGGTCCAGGAGCCGGCTGTGCACATCCCAGGACAGGAGCCCCTGACGGCGTCCATGCTGGCTGCGGCGCCCCTGCATGAGCAAAAGCAGATGATTGGTGAGTGGCTGGTTCTCCTACTCTGGAGCAAGAAGAGGAGGGCTGCGAGCTGGCTAGCCTGCTGGGAAACACCTCACGTGGTGGTCCAACGTGAGGTCAAATTCCAGCTTTGTCACCGACCCCCCTACTGGGTGACCGTGGCCAAGCTGGCTCTATTCTCTAGGCACCTGTTATCTTGTCTTAAAACCCTGGTCAGACTGGATGGTCCTGAGCTTTCTTCCACTGCTGCTGTCCTGTGACTTTGAGGTTGGGAGACAGTCCAGATGTGGGGAGATCAGGGGACAAAGGGAGGAGTAGGGGTATGGTCTTGGGTTTCTGCTGAGAAATGGCTTGTAGGTGGGGGTTAAAGTTCCTCACACCTCTCCTGAACGGGAGGAAGCTGCTGTTCACCAGTTTCCAGTGCTCAATGCAGGCAGGTGGGGAATCTGTGCGTTTGGTAAATACACGATGTTTCCCATAGATTCTGGATTCCTTGTGCAATTCATCTTCACCCCTAGTGTCCATGGCAGGCCCTGATAAAAATGCCACTAAGTGAACACAAGCTTGTTCCTGGTTGGCAGGTTCTTTACTGCATGGCCCCCAAGACCTCCAGACCCTTTACTGAAGGCCCCCATTACCACTGCCCCATTGTTTCCTCAGCTTACTTAGGGTTTTGCCACATTACCCCTTCCCCTCACCCCGAAATTTTTTTTTTTTCCCTGAGATGGAGTCTTGCTCTGCTGCCCCGGCTGGAGTGCAGTGGCACGATTTTGGCTCACTGCAACCTCCACCTCCCGTGTTCAAGTGATTCTCCTGCCTTAGCCTTCTGAGTAGCTGGGTTTACAGGCACATGCCACCATGAACAGCTAAGTTTTGTATTTTTAGTAGAGATGGGGTTTCACCATGTTGGCCAGGCTGGTTTCAAACTCCTGATCTCAGGTGATCCACCCACCTCAGCCTCCCAAAGTACTGTGATTACAGGTGTGAGCCACCATGCCTGGCCTCACCCAGAAACATTTTGAATGAGCTTAATGGAAGTAGAAGTCTTTGTTAGTAGTTCTCTGTAAACATTTTCACTTTCTTCATGGGAAGACCCTTTCCGCCCCGACTTAAGGCACCCAGTCCTGGCTGGGCCCTGGACACATTGCTGAGATGGGCTGACCACCAATACCAGGCCCAGTCATTAAAAGTACCTGATGTTAGAAGATCAAGTGTTAAATGTCATAGCCTAGAAGGAGCAGTTCTGGGAGAAGAACCCAGATGTCCTCAGTGCTCCACTCCATACGAGCCCTGGGATGCTGGGGTGTGAGCTAGGCCGTGCACAAGCCATTAGAAGGTGTTCCACACAGGGGAGCGTCTCTACCCCCTTATCCATGATGTCCACACCCAGCTGGCTGGCAAGATCACGGGCATGCTGCTGGAGATTGACAACTCGGAGCTGTTGCTCATGCTGGAGTCTCCAGAATCCCTCCATGCCAAGGTAAGCAGGAGCCTGGGCAGCAGGGAGCCCGAGGGGGCAGGAGGAGAGCTAACGACAAGGGCTCTCCTAGTGGAGCCAGTGGATAGCTGTTTGGCCAGATAAAGTGTTTCTTCTTGCTGATACCTGAAGGCCTGCTGAATCTTAAGAGTGGAAGGGGCCTTAGGTAAGGGTTTGCTACTTCAGCCCTTCCATAGACTAATTCTGTGTTGTTCTGTAGGTAGGTCTTTTGGTACAAGGAAGTGTGTTGTGACTCAGTGTAAGGGTTAAGATTTTTCCAGCTGTCCAGCAATGTACCTCTGTGTCAAAGGTGACAGACAGGGCCATGGGATCTTGCAAGCAGTGGTGGATGGGAGGGTTCCACAGAAACCCTGTGGATGGAGGAGGATCCTGTATCCAGGATGCTGAGCGAGGGGGAGGTCAAGGCTCTTCTGTGACCTGCTAAGATAGCTGAACTAAGCCCCCCCCGCCACTCATGTCTCACAGATAGACGAGGCAGTGGCCGTGCTGCAGGCACACCAGGCTATGGAGCAGCCGAAGGCGTACATGCACTGAAACCAGGTGGGTGGAATGGTGACAGAAGCAGCTGAGCCCGGGAGAAGCTGTAAGGAAATAGGCAGGGACTGACTTTCACAAACACTGAGAATTGCGCCGTGTTCCTGGCTTTCTCTGAAGCACCAAAGAGTTTGGAGGAAGTTGTGAGAATCAGAGGAGATGATTAACTGTGATCGGAATGGGGGGTGGTGGAGGGTGAAGGAGGTGCCCTCTTGCCAGCTGCCCTGCCTGGCTTCATGCAGAATAGTTTGGGCTTTCCCAGGGCCCTGCCTGGCTCCATTCTGCCTGCCTGAAGGCCTGGCCAGGATGTAACCACCTTCTTTATTGAAGACTGGGTGTCTGCCATACTTTAAAAACACTTATTTTTACCTTTTTATCCTCAGAAAAGGAAATCCTCGCTTCCATGGCTGCCAAAAGGACAGTGTTTCTGGCTCTCAGCCCTAAGGCCCTGCAAACTCTAACTTATTTCCCAATTAGTCTGTATCTATACTTGGGCTCTGTATGTGAATGAAGGTTGGTCACCCATCCAGCCTATTACCTTTTGCTTTGTGTATTAAAAGTGCTGCAAAATCTGCCTTGCCTCCCAGGAGGCCCTTTTGTGTCTGAGGGAGGTGGGGACAGAGCAAACGGTAGACATGACTGGGGTGGGGCTCAGGCTCTAAGAAACAGAAACCCTAAAGGAGTGCTGAAGTACACAGAGGGCATATACACAAGAGCAGGAGAAGTGTCAGGAACTGACCCATCAACAGTACAGTGGATGATGACATGGATATCACACAATGGACCAGAGCTACAGGGGCCCCCATCTGATGTGCATGCAGCCCCTGGCTTGGGCACCCTGCAGGGCAAACACCCAGCTGCTTCTCGGCTGGCTAAGGGGTTGTGTAACATAATTAACCCTTGTAGGAACGTTTTAGGGTACCTTCCCAGGTCAGGATTTTCCTCCCCTTATGGGGAAGTCTCTCGAAAAGCTTCTTTGTGTCAGTTAGTGCTCACCTCCCATCTGGGACGTACAGTCCAGGTCTTTGCCCTCTCGTGTACCGGAGCCACCCAGTGAAAGTGGCTACTATGGCCCAAGCAGACTGGGTTCTGCTAAAAATTCACCAGCAACAAATCTGACCGAGTCCTCAAGGCTGCTCTGCCACTCTCAGCAACTCACTCTTCCTGTTCTCCGCTCCACAGACCTCCAACCTGTCTTCGCCATGTCCTGCCCACTTCTTTGGCTGCTTTTAATCTGTTCCCTGTGCAGCTCCATCGTCTTCTCCCCAAATCCTGACTGCTGGCATTTCTTTACTCTCAGTCCTGGGCCCTCTCCGTTTCTCATGCCATGTTCTCCTGAGCTATCTAATTTACAAGCGCATCTTCCATTTGTACCCAGTCGAGGATGACTCCCTGTTTTTTTCTTCAGCCCAGTCAATTCTTAAGAGCACCTGAGTCACCTCTCTCACATTCCACCGCCTACCTGCCATCAGCTCCTCGTTATCTTGGTACACTCATGTCTAAAATCAAGCTTATGATTTAACTAAGTTTCTTTCTTTTTCATTCCTTGGTTCTTTTTTTTTTTTTTTTTTTTTTTTGAGATGGAGTCTCACTCTGTCACCCAGGCTGGAGTGCAGTGACGTGACCTCTGCTCACTGCAACCTCCACCTCCTGGGTTCAAGCAGTTCTGCCTCAGCCTCCAGAGTAGCTGGGACTACAGGTGCACTCCACCACACCCAGCTAATTTTTGTATTTTTAGTAGAGATGAGGTTTCACCATATTGGTCAGGCTGATCTCGAACTCCTGACCTCAGGTGATCCACCCGCCTCGGGTGGGGTTTACAGGCATGAGCCACCGTGCCCAGTCTTATTCTCTGATTCTCTCTTCCAGTGTTCTGTCTCCATAAATGGCCCCACCATTCTGTTGCAAAAGCCAAAATCAGAGGGTTTCCCCAGCCCTGCTGCCACACCACTTTCTCTCCTCCCATCTTCCAGAGAAAATCCACCAACATGACCTCCTACCAGATCCAAATCCACTACCACTACCTAGTGGAATAAATCCACTAATTTGAGCTAAGCTCAACCCCTGCGCTCACTGCCTTCTGCCAGTTAACTGCATTTACCCTGGCCCTCCCGCAGTCTGTCCTCCACCGTGCAGTCCTAAGGCTTCTTTCAAAATGCCTCTCTGATGTCTCATCCTTGCATAAATCCTGCAGTAGCTTCCCATCATTAGAATAAGGACTACTTTACACAGCCTAGGAGACCCTGCATGATCTGCTCTTTGCCCTGTCATTCCCACGTAACGGTGTTTTACCTTCTCTGGGAGTCGGGGTAGAATTCCATCACGACCATTAAGACAGTCACATTGACAGCTGTGTGTCCCTCTCCTAGAAACATTAACCTATGAGAAGCAGAAGTTTTATTCCTCAAAGCATCTCTGGAAAAGACTGAATGATGTTAAATTTCAAAGATGAGTGATGGGGATGAGGAAGCTTATGTTGTGTTCTTCAGACATTTTTGAAGTACAAAATGAGTAGTCTCTTCGGGTTGTGCCGGCCCCACCCTCTGTGTCTTCACTAGCAAATCAACTTGCTTGCCTTCTAGAGCTCAGAATGCTGTAAATCAGTTGTGACTGGATGTCACGAAACCTGCCTCACATCAGTCCTGCCTGCTTATGAGGCAATAAAAGGGGTACGGTGCCCCACTTTGAAACTGTCCCTTGACTGTGCCGATGGGGTTTGTCTGACTCTAACTCTGCTTCAGCCTGGATGTCTGTGATGGCTCAGACAACAGACTCATCCTTAAGAGAGCTCAGAGGTGGTGTGCTTAACGCCGAGTGCTGCCTAGCACTATGTGATGGGAGCCAAGGGATGATCAGACCCCTTTGTCTACTCTGCTCTGTGGAATCCTAAAACTCTACTTCCATTAGGTGAAAACCAGCCCAGGAAAGGGAGGCAGCCCTTGATTCTAGCTAGATCCTAGAGCACTCTCCAGCCTCACCCCATACCATGTTTTGTGAATTTCATCAGCCCTTTTAGGTCCCTGTACTCACTGGCCGTGCTCCCAATGAGGGCCTTACATGCCGTTCTGTCCACGGTGTTTCCCTCCCCTCTTCACTAGTTAACCTCCCCGTTTGGAACTCAATTCAAGCTTTACTTACTCAGGGACCCCCTTCCCTCCACTGCATCAAATTTCCCCTTTTAGGCAGGGAAATCACTGACGACTGCTTCACAACACTCAGGCAAGCTGCAATTTTACATGTGTGTGGTTGTCTGATTAACTTCTTGCCTTCCCACTGGACTACCAGCCCTCCGAGAGCAGGGGCTGTGTCTATTCACTGCTATCTATCTATCTATCTCCCTAGCACTATTCACAGTGCCTGGCCCATGCAGACATGTCAATAAATTTGTTCAACAAATGAATGAATGCCCAATAAGCAATAACTTTTATTATTACTACAGAGTTCCAGGTGCAAAGCTGAAAAGGCATAAATGAAAGCACAGCAGATATTGATGTAGAAGAAAGCTTTTTAATGCAACAGCTTAAAACACACAGTTCAACAAAATCAGTCAATTCAAATTAACTTCAACATATTACAAAGAACTATGAAGCCCGGAGAAGGCCACTGTTGGAACAAAAAGCCAAGTCCCTGCCCAGAAAGCATGGACACTGACCAAGGAGGCCTCTCGCCCCCTCCCACCTCTAGGAGGAGCGGCTACAATCACTGGGCTCTTTAAACAGCTTAGGTGCCTCTCTGCAGAAGGCAGCAGCACAGAGTCAAGGACAGCCATTCAAGGGTCAGGGCTCTGCCTTCCCACCAAAGGAGGGCCCGAACAGAAGGCACTGGGGCTCAGACACAGGAGACTGTGCAAGGACAGGACAGGGCAGGGACAGCAGCTGTACACCTGGAGAGACTGCAGCCCTGGAGAACCAGCTCAACAGGCTGCTTTGGATCAGGGCCTTAGGTTTATCCCCCTCCTTCCACCCCGGCCCAGGAGCTCAGGTTGTTCAGATGAACTGCAGTGAGTTGGGGTCTGGGGAAGCTACAAGGGCAGCACTCAGTCTGCAGCCCACTTGGGCAGGACAAAGCCAAATGCTTTGCTGATGAGGATCTGTTGGTGTGATCAGCTAGCTGGGCCGGGGGAATAGGGACAGAGCTTCAGCTTCACGCTCAGCTCTAGTGGGGACCTTTCTGGTGCAACAACCATGTCTGTGTTTGACTACACTGAGCTTAATTTGAACAAGCAAAGCCTCTTACAGGGTTGGAGGCCATCAAGGGATTGAGGAGGGGGCTTCAGAGCTCACTTGGGGCATGCTGGGTTTCAGGAGCGGGCACAGAGCAGGTGGCCCATGGCTTCTCTGGGTAAGGTCAGGCAGGGGTTCCAGTTGCCCTGTTGGGTTTTTAGTGTAGGTTCTGCTTCACTTCCTGCCGCAACTTCTGTGCAGGACCATTCCTAGGCTCAATCTGTAGGAGGTTGCTGATGTCTGCAAAGCTGGATTTATAGTCCTAATAGAAGAAAAGACAGGAGTGTGGGGGAAGGTTCCCGGACTGGGGTGGGGATAGCTGCTGAGGCAGCAAAGTGTTTTCAAACCCCAGCCCACAGGCCTGCTCTGAGTTATCCTGGGCCCAGGATGAGAAGGAAAAGCTGCAGATATTGTCTCAGCTTGGCTACACCCTGTAAATGGTGACACTGGCATAAATCTCTGTAGCTATGTTGGGAGCTTTTGGCCAGGATTTTTTTTTTACCTTGAGTGCTTTGTGGGCTTGAGCCCGTCTGTAGAATGCCTTCACGTTCTTTCCATCCAGCTTGAGGGCTTCTGTGCAGTCCTTCACTGCTTCTGTGTACTGCTTCAGGACCAAATAGCAGAGCGCTCTGAAGGGAAAGACCATTTCAGAGGTTTCAGTCACGTCTTATGGGCCACCCACATGCCACGCAGTAGTTTGAGAAGTGATCTCCAATTTGCTGAACACCTACTCTGTGCTGGTTACTTTATGTCTTCTTAAATCCTCACAACAATCCTAGCCCTTTTCATGGATGAAACATGCTGGCTCAGAAGGGTAAAGGAACTTGGGCCAGGTACCGCCAGTATTAAGGGGCAGATCCAGGATTCAAATAGGCGGGGGTTCGTTCATGGGACTCCAGATCCTGATCTCATCTAGTTCTATCATGCTGTACTGCACTCTCCTATACTGAGCTCTTTCAAGCAAAGAAAAGGTTTCCTGAAACTTTTCCCTTGACAGATTAAAAAATTATCTACTTTAAGGGGGAAAAAAAAACCCAACAACTACTGAACTCTAATGATATAATGCTGACATGGGGTGAAATGTAAAGACGTTTGCAATTTACTTTTAAGTGCATCAAACACAATAATACAGACCAACAGATGGCTAAATAGTGATAAGGCAATGTAATAATACTAATTGTAGAATTTAGATGGTAGGTATATGGGTGTTCAATGTACAAATCTTTCAACTTTCCTATATTTTGAACATTTTCATAATAAAATGTTGGAAAAAAGTTATGTGCATCCATACAATATATTCTGCATCTGTGGGTTCAAAAAAGTGCATGTGTGTATATATCTTCCTCATTCAGACCTAGTCCTTCTCTCCAAAGACAGTCACTAAAAACAAAACAGTCAGATGTCTGGGCGCTCATTACATAAGTTCATCTGTTCCACCTCACTGTTTTCAGTGGGTGCAGGGTATTCACTAAGTTGGATGTAGCATAATTTATCTTACCAATTTCCTATCAAAAGGTATTTTTCATTGTTTCCAGTTTGTAAATAAGTGATGCCATGATGAACATCCTTGTGCAAGGGACTGCTGTATCCAAAGATACATGCATTTTAAAACCTGACTGGCCAGGTGCAGTGGCTCATGCTTATAATCCCAGCACTTTGGGAGGCCAAGGTGGGAAGGTCACTTGAGCCCAGGAGTTTGAGACCAGCCTGGGCAACATAGGAAGACCCCATCTCTTAAACAAAACAAAACAAAAAAAGAAATAAAATCTGATTGTTACTGCCAAAATGCTTTCCAAAAAAGCTGAATAGTTATTGACAGAGCCTATTTTCCTACAACTGTACCAACTTTGGGTCTTAAATTTTAATGTATGCCAATATGGAATAAAACACTATCTCACTGCCTTAGTTGCTTAGTTGTGGGTAAAGCTGAACATCTTTAATAAGGGTTTTTAATCTTTTGAAATCAAACTTCTCTAACTTTAACGACTTCTGTAACATTTTTTTCCCTTCACTATCTTCCCCACTGCAAGACAGTTAATCCATGTGTTCTTCTAGAACTTAATGGTTTCGCTTTTTACATTCCAAACTGTGATCCACTCAGAACTTACTTTAAAATAAGAAGTAAGGTAGGATTCAAGTTTAACTCTAACCTGGCCAACCCAACACCTCTTATTAAATAATCTCTCTTTGCCCCAGACTTTATTATACACCAGATTCTCTCATGTCGTTGTTCTCATTTTTTTCTGACTTATCATGAATTTAAAGAAAATTCTACTAGTCCTTTGTGATTGCATGGAATTCATAAATTAACGGAGAGAAAAATCTTCTCCTTGTAACAACTTAAAAGACAGGCACAAATTCTTTGGCAATCCTCCACTGAGAGGCGGAGGTGTATCTGCTCTCTCTCTTTGAATTCAGGCAGGCTCTGTGACTGCTCTGACCAACAGAGGAAGGGACACGATGTGACTTCCAAGGTTAGGTCATAATAGGCCTTGCAGCTTCCACCTTGGTCTCTGGAAACACTCGCTCTTGGAGCCTTGAACTGACAGGGAAGAAGCCAACTACTCTGAGGCCACCACGCTCTCAGGAAGCTCACACCAGCACACATGAAAAGGCTGCTAAGAAAGTGGAAAGAGGTGCCAGCTTGCTCTAGCAGTTCCATCACCCAGCCATTTAAGTCAGGCAGCCCAGCTGCCAGACATTCGAGGAAGAAGGCTTTAGAGGATTCCAGCCCCAGCTACCATCTTGCTGACCCTGCATGAGAGACCCCAAATGAGAACTGCCCTTCCCTAATTCCTGACTCCACAAATTACAAGCAAAATAAAATGGTTGTTGTAAATCACCAAGTTTTAGAATAGTAGCCCGTTTTAAACTTTGAACACAGAAGAATTCCTTTTTTTTTTGGAGACAGGGTCTCACTCTGTCACCCAGGCTGGAGTGCAGTGGCATGATAACAGCTCACTGCAACCTCCGCCTCCTGGGTTCAAGCAATTCTCCCACTTCAGCCTCCCGAGTAGCTGGGATTACAGGTGCATGCCACCATGCCCAGCTAACTTTTGTATTTTTTGGTAGAGATGGGGTTTCACCATGTTGGCCAGCCTGGTCTCAAACTCCTGACCTCAAGCAATCTGCCCACCTCGGCCTCCCAAAGTGCTGGGATTACAGGCATGAGCCACCTCTAAACACAGAGGAATTCTAAGGAAACTAAAGTTTCCTCCCAATGGGCTTGGCAATTTAAAGAAATAGCCAAGTGTCTGGGAAGCAGAGGAACCACAGTGTATCGTGACTTCAGAATAGAAATGTGGTGATTAATAGGGTCATGTGAGACTTCTAAAGACTATATTTAAGATGAACAAAATGCATAACTTCAGGCAATAAAATAACCCCCCTTGACTTTTGGTAAATGAAGTGACTGTATCCAGTCAGAAGGGTTTTAATTACAAAGGGGTTGGGAAATAACACAAGTGAGTGAAAGGGAAATAAGCTTTGGAGTCACAAAGATCTGGCTTAAATCTCAGCCACCATGTACTAGTTGTTTAACTTTGTGGTCATTAATTCATCTTTCTGAGCCTGATTAGGTAACACAGGACAATGATCTAAGCTGAAGAACTGCTGTGAGTACAAGTGAGATTCTTATGACAGCTGTTTCAGGGCTGGCAAGTTGTAGGTGCTATGCACTCAGATGTCACCTGCACAAAGGGAGCCAAAGTAAGCCAAAGCCTGGGCATTGTGTCATTCAGATGGGCGTACATGAGGTGGAGCATTAGACTATGTCCAAGACGTTCCAGGACATGATAAAATGTTAGCCACAATGGCTGAAAATTCAGTTTTGTCATTAGTCCTCTAGATTAAATTATAAATCCAATGCAATCACAACCAAAAGCTGTCCAACAAGACATTTTTTGGAATTTGCCAAAATGATCCGAAGCTTTAGCTAGAAGAACAAACATGGGAAAATACTAGGAATGCTCTGATTAAGAAGAATGAAGAAAAGACCAGCCCTATAAGATATTATAAAGCAAAAGTAATTAAAACAGTGTGGCACAGACACCTGCATGAAGAACAGTATCTAAACAAGACAAAACACAGCTCCAAATACGGTAATGATCCAGAAAAATGAGTTAATGGAGGTGTCCAGCAGCATAAGGTAAGCAGTGTGAAAGAGGGCCCAGAGATAGAGGAGTTAGAAGATGCCACACAAATATGGAACAAATAGGCTGCAGGCTTCTTTTTCAAATTAGCCTGGCAAATTGAGGCCCCTCTGGTCCAATCAGCAATAAAACCACATAAAACCACAGGTGCAAAATTCCAAAATATAAGCTTTAAAACTACAAGTTATCTTTCCAACTCATTGGGCAGCAAAACCTGATCTGAACTGACATGAAGCTATTTAGTTTCTCTATTCCACCCCATGTGAACATGAAATTTTCAAGTTTCACTGGCAGAAATACTAATAATTAACTTCTGCAAGCTGCCCCAGACACTGCTGGGGTGTTACATAATTCAGACCATATTACCTCACTAAAATGGAAAACACTTTTTTTTTTGTGACAGAGTCTCGCTCTGTCACCCAGGCTGGAGTGCAGTGGCACAATCTTGGCTCACTGTAACCTCTGCCTCCTGGGTTCAAGTGATTCTCCTGCCTCAGCCTCCTGAGTAGCTGAGATCACAGGCATGTGCCACAGCGCCCAGCTGATTTTTTGTATTTTTAGTAGAGATGGGGTTTTGCCGTGTTGGCCAGGCTGGTCTCAAACTCCTGACCTCAAGTGATCCTCCCGGAGCCTCAGCCTCCCAAAGTGTTGGGATTACAGGCATTGAGCCACCGTGGCTGGAAAACACATTTTATCTCAAGAGTTTGGAATAAGGAACAATGTGTCTATATTAGATCCAAGATTTTTGAACTAGAGAGTGATATGTGTATGCTGGTAGGGAAGGATAAACAGATTTCTAACATTTTATAATGTTTTATACTAAGCATTTGGTTTTGATATGGTCTCTTGCTGAATGTTTCAAGCTTCTGAGAGTAAAAGTAACAGGAAGATCTTGTTGAAGTCAGATTCCAATTCTTGTGCCAACATTTACTGGCTGGCTGAGTTTAAGGCAAAACCCTTCCTTCTCTGAGCCTCAATTTTCTAAACACTAAAACAGAAAGACCACCTATACGAGCATTGTTGGAGAACAGTCACTCCTACACAGTGAAGGGACCGCACCCTGGCTCCCAGGTTCTCAGTCAGTGGTCACTGACGGCAGCTCCTGGTGCAGGACTTTCTACAGGCCCACAAGTCTAACCTTTCAGGCTAGACTGTACCCATCCTTCCTGCTGTCATGCCAGGCAATGGTTACTTCACATTTTGGCTTCTGGGCCAGTACTCTCAGACAGAAATGGTGCCAGAATTTCTAACAGGAGGGTCTTGGAGAAGGGTAGGGAGCAGCGTAGCGTGGTGGGGTGGACAGGCTAAGAGACTTGTGTTAGGGTTGTGTTTGCAGAGCAGGCACACTGCTTTTAGTTACATTGCATGCTTATGAAAATTCTGGGGACGGGGGCCAACAAAGCCCAGGCTACCATTTGGCATCCCTCAGTTTCTACCCTTTTGAGAGAATGAATGCCACTGGTCATGGCTAGCTCACAACGTGGATGCATGTTTTCAGCCATAACATACTTGACTAAATGCTAGGGATGAAGGGCCCATTGCAGTCCAAGAGAAGACTATGGAACAAATGTCCTGAAATGCCCCAGGCCAGCAGCTGTATAGGAGATACCTGTTGCTGTACGTGGCAGATTCCAGGTTACTACACAAGAGGCTTTCACTGTACTTCTCAATAGCTTTCTTATGGTTTCCCTTCTTTACAAGCTCATTGCCTTCTTCCTTCAGAACTCTGGCTTTCTCCACATCCCCAGCAGAAGGCACTAGATACAAATTCAGAAGAGGAAAAAAACCATGGAGCAGCACCCAACTGAGATCAGTGAGGTCTCTTCAGCATCGTCCCTTCCAAACTGACTACAATCCTCTCTCCCAGAGATTTCCTCCCCTGTTGTAAATCATCCTTCCTGATTAATGACTTCCCCCAATTAATAGCTTCTGGGCAATTCAACAGTTTTTCATCAAGAAGTTGGGGAATCCTGATATAAAAACATTTTTGCATGCACATAAAAATATATAAATGATAAAAAGCAACCCAGGTTCTAGCCTTGGCACTGCCTCTTGGTAGCTGGAAGATCTTGTGTGACCTACCTAACTTTTGGACCTCAATTTCCTCACCAATAAAATAGGGCAATACTAATTCCACAGATGGCTATTTTCAGGGTCAAATCTGAGAGTATGTAAGAAAGTACGGAACACACTATAAACTTAAAGCAGGACAATAAGTAAATAAATACTAATAAACAAATATCTGGTAAAGAAAAGGTATAGCTTCTGGGCTATGAGAAAAGGGGAGAAGAGCCTGCTATTCCTCATTTCTGGTTTGGGCTGAGCCTGTGAGTATCCTCCCTCATCTAACACATGCAGCTCTGCTCCAGCCTTCAAGGAGAGGAAGCAGAGGGAACATGGTGAAATCCAAGCTGCTCAACTTGGTGTTCAGGCCCTTCACTGCTTGGCCCCAATTAATTATTCCAGCCTCTGCTCCATATCATCTGCTTTTCAAAATTTTTTAAAACTATCTTTATAAAATACTAAATATTTATGACCAGGGTAAGATTATAGGTTTACACCCTGAATTCATTGCCTGGTTTAAGAAAAAGAACATAACTAGGACCTTTGAAGTCCTGGGGGACCTTCCTCAATTCAATCCACTGCTGGAGGAAACTATTATCCCCAATTCTGTGCTTCTTCCCCACCTTTTTAAACAGTATAACTATATACAACAGTACCCACAGATCATTTGCTGTTTACTTTGTTTTTGAACTTCATACAGAAGAATAAGTCTGTGTATTCTTTTATGACTTGGTTTTTCTTTTTCCCCTTAATGTTATATTCCTGAGATGCACAGACCTGCAGCTCCTTCATTTTCATTGCTGCAATACCAAAGCTGAATTGTCCATTCTCCCATTTATGGAGATCTGGGTTATCTCCAGTTGTTTTTTTGCTATTACAGTCTTCTACGAACATTTGTGGGTACATCTCCCTGTGCACATGCACACAGGTTTCTCTCGAAGTAGGGCTTCAGCTTCACTGGCACCCTGCAACACACCACTCTGCAGTCATCCTTATTCCTACTGTTCCCCCCATGCGCTTTCATTCTCCAACTCTCTCCACTGTCTCTGCCAAGGATTCTCCTTCCTTCCCACCTGATGACCTTCTTCAAGGTCCAGCTCAAGGCTCCACCTCCATTGCCACCCCTTCTGAGTCTTTCCCTGACTCCCTCATGCACTTAAGTCAGTTTCTATCCTGAAATCCTCAAACACTAAGACTCTAAAGCACATGTTCCTCCTCCTTGTGTTTTAAGACACTGTTTACATGTCTCAGTCCCTCAACTGAGGGAGAGTTCCCTGAGGGCCAAGACTGTCCTCTGTGTCACACTGCTTAGCATACACATGGCTTGGAACACATGGCTCAGTGACCCTGAAAGAATGAAATCAATGGTAGGTGCACTCATTGAAAGAATGAAATCAATGGTAGGTGCACTCATTGAAAGAATGAAATCAATGGTAGGTGCACTGATGCCATCAGGTTCATTAGCACCGCACATTTTCATCCTAGAGAAGAGTGGGGAACACTTACCAGGCTCCCACAAACCAGAGTGAATGCTACCCATGACCAGAGAGGCGTTCTCCTGTAGAAGGTGAGTAACTCTTGTCCTCCCCTAAAACCTATAGGTCACTTACACATGGCAGGGCTCCACCTCTGATCCCTTCTGCACCTCTAGCCTGAATCCCTAGCTTGCTGGGCTGGGACCATTCCCCTGGAGCATTAAAAGAGCTTCCTAGTGCCTGACAAATGGCCTCTTCATTTCATACAGTTGAGGTGAGGAATCTCCTGTTTTTGGCTGCTTGGATCTCCTTTCTCTTCTTCATGCTTCTCCAGGGATTCACACAGTGTACATGCTCCTGGGAAGCATCACCCTCTAGTTCTGGAGGTGGGGCAGGTGCCTCAGGGTGACCTAATCACAAAATCTCATCCGCCGGTTATGGTGTGTACTTCAGGGAATGGCCTGTGACCATGAAGACCAGAATAGATTGAGAAAACGATTGAGAAAATATGTGAGCTAGAGTTTTTTGGGGGAAAAAAATCCTATCTTTTCCTAGTGAGCTATCAGAGAAAGACTTTCTTTCTCTGGGTCATTAGGCATGGGGTATGGATGTGAGGCCGGGAACTGCTACAGCTATTTTGCTACTAGGAGGGAAGCTTGCCAAAGACAAAGCTGACGCACAACAGAAAATAAAGCTGTGATAAGTACAGAAAAATGGAGTTAGTCTGTTAATATACTGAGCTGCTGGAGCAAACCTTGCCTGAATTCTCTCTGGATTTTTCAGTTTTATGAGCCAATAAATTCCCTATACTATGTTTACCATGTTGAGCTTTCTGTTTTTGCAACCAAAAACATCCTAAGTACTACATCCCAAGTGCTACCAGAGGAAAGAGAAGGGAACTCACACTGCATGCCTATGTGCCAGGCTGGGAGTTTTACATGTCTTATGTCATTCAGTCCTCATGGTTGTGAGGAAGACTTTATCATCACCCTCACTATACAGCTGAGAAAACAATCTCTAAGAGGTGAAGACTTGTATTTTGTTTTATACTTTGTTCCTAAGATTATTTTTATAACTCAGCTAAACAATGCCAATTTTTGCAGGACTACTCTAAAGAAAATGGATAGTGGGAGATTGCAAGACTCTGGGCAGGGAGTCACAGCTCACCTCTGTTCTTTGTAGCTGTGGTTTCTTTGGATTTGCTTTTAGCCATCTCTTTGTGGTTCTCCGAAGGCAAGGAATTCCACCTCTTCTGAGCTGAAACAGGCACCAAGGGGATTGAGGGCAGCTTCAGGCGCCACTCAGGCCCAAGCGAGTCCATGAGAGCTCTGGTCATTCTGGAAAAGAAGGCAGGATTGCAGAGAGGTTTCCAGCTGGGTCAAGAAGATATTTCTCCTTTCACACACCCATGGGAGGTAGGCCTTTTCAGAAGAGCCAGAGCTGCCACCCTCCCCCTGGTCGGAACCACCTCTTTAGCTCCTCCAACACGTGCAATACAGGAACCCATAAACACCATCTCAGATCAGTCCCCATGACATTCCTTGAGCTTGGTCAAACTATGTTACCTTTAAAGTGGTGATCTGTTGCTTGTTAAGGATACTTAAACCATGATCCAAAAAGACTATAGTTTCTCCAAGAAAGAATCATACATTTTGTTTCATATTTTATCAATGAATCACGTACACAACCATGCAAGCACCTGACATTTGTTTAATGCTCAGGCTTTTTAAAAAATGCAAAGCTTATGTCATTCTCAAATCTTACAACTCCTCAGGGGTTCCCAATTCCCTAGGCTAATGTGGCATGTGAGATCTGGTCCCCACCCCTTCCTGTCCCCCTTCACTGTGAGCCACATTCTCTTCTGATCCTTCTGTTCAAGACTTTGCACATGCTTTTTCCTCTACCCAGAACAACCATTTTCATTTTGGAAAAAGATTGCCACCTTCCAGGCCCGGCTAACTCCAACTTATTCTTTAGATTTCAGCTTAAAATGCCACCCAGAGACCAAGTTCATTCTGTCAACTGATCTCCAGCACCTGGTATGTCACCTAGCAACCACCAAGGCCCAATCAGTTACGTGTTGAATGAGTGAATAATGCTAACTGTGTACTTTTTCTGCTCCTACAACCACGTTTCCTATATTACAAGAATAAAATCCACAGACTATATCACTACAAATTCCAAGATGTCTCTGGCTAGGCTGTTTTCCTGGCGGCCAAGCTATTTCAAACCTCTGCTCTCCTCAAACCTGTTCCCTGGCCCTTCCCCTTTTTTAGAGCAAACTTCCTCATACCCCAAATACAAACCTACCTGCCTGGGTGCCCAATCCTTCCTATTTCTCTCCTGTCACAACAGAAGAGACAATGGGACCAATCCACCCACCTAAGCTCTGGATCCCATCTCCTCTTGCCTCTTTCAGGGACCACACCCAGGCAGCACCTCCCTCTCCCACATCTTCATCCTTCCTCTCTACTAACTCCAACCGTCAGCATTTAAGTCCCTTTAACTCTTTCCTCACCTAATAAAACCATACTGGACACCCCTTGCCATCACAGGTATACTCCCCAGCTTCTCTTCAAGCCTGACTTTCTGAAAGCATTGCCCTCTGGCTCCTGATCCCACTGACCAGCTTCCATCAGAGCCACCGGTGACTTCATTGCCAAACCTTTAATGTAAGCTCCTTGGAACACCTGACACTAATGATGTCTCCATCTTTCTTGAAATACTCCTTCCCTTGGGACATCAATGCCCTGTTTCCTCTCACCTCTCCAGCTGCTGTTCCTCTGTAAGTCCCTCAAATGCTGGAGTTTCTCAAAGCTCCATCCTCTTCACACTAGCTGTGATGTTCTTTTTCTTTCTCACAGCCCTAATCCACCTCTGCGCTGATGACCCTCAAATCCTTATGTCTGGCCTGTATTTTCTTCCTTTGTTCCATGTAAATACCCAACCGTCTTACTTAGATCTCTAGTCTTATGTCCCACAGTCACCTCCGACTGAATGTCAATAATCTGAGTGTCTTCTTCTATTCCTCCCTTCTCGATACCCCGCAACCACTAAAGCTTGTTGATATACTTCCTACATGTCCCCTGACTGGTCCCATTGTTTTCTCTCCACCCTCTCCCCTGGATTGCTGCATGACTCCTTTCTATTCTGTTGCCCTTCATATCATCCCTCAACATGGCAGCAAAGAGCTTTTCTCTAAAATACAAATCTGCTCATGTTGCTCCACTGCTAAAGACCTTTTCATAAAGGCTGACTTGCTCAGGATTAAGTCCAAGCCCTGAACCCTGGGTCTTGTGTGACTTGGCCTCACCAACCTGTCCCAAGCTGAGCTCCTGCCTGCAGCACCATGTGAAACCGACTTCTTACAATTCCTGTGATCTGTCACACTTGCTCACCTTTGCACACGCTGCTCTGTCTTCTGGCTAACCCCCTACCCCATATCTCTCATTCTTAGCTCACCTCCTCTGAAAAGCTCTCTCTGGCCTCCCCCTCTCCCTCTCAGCTAGCTAGGTGGCTCCTTTCTGGCCTCAGAGCCCCCTGTGCTGCCTCCTACCATGGCGCTTATCATGTTGTATTGTGCTTGCCTATTACTGACTGGTGTCTTCCTTGAGACCGGGACCTCTATGACGGCAGGAAGAGGTATGTCTCAGTCATCAGCCCAGGTCCTAGAGCAAAGTCTGTCACATAATTGGTAGATTTTGTGGAATCAGATAAATTAAAAAGGAGGCAAAGAGAAAACAAAGAATGCTGGCAGACAAGTCAAGCCAGAAATAAAGCACTAAATACATACCATGAAGTCCCTGTTAAGGGTTTGCTATTAGTGCAGTGTTTGGCTTTCTAGCCGCACACGCAGAGGGGAAACATGATCAGTTATACAAATGACAATATCCATGAGATAAAAGCCAATAACTGCTCAGAGACCAGAAAGGAATTGCACCTGGGGAACCTCTTGGATTGGCACAGTGCAATATACTGAACCATGTCCACAAACCATATCCTTTTAGGCTTGTCATAGCTGCTTGGGCTTGTGTCTTATTCTTCCAATTAGCGTTAGCGCTTTGAAGGTAAGTGGGGTCTGTATCTCTTTCTCATTTTGGTATCCCCCACTGAACCGGGCACAACACCTTAAAGTGTACAATAAATATTACTGTGTACATAGATACTGTGAGGCACATGTAGGCAAATATCAATCAATCAATCTTAGTAATTGACTCCCTGAAAACCTGCTAAATAAAAAAGCAGATTTTCCTTTCTCAGCTTCCCCTACATGCCCATCGGGAGTTTTCTAAGTGTAGCCAAAGGGATCCCCTCAGAAGACAGACAAGGCAATGGCCCGCAGCCAATCAAGAAGGACAGGGAGTTGCCGTGGAGACCACCTGCTGGCAATGGAGCTCACCTGTTGATGCCTTCTACGGCTGACGTCACATTATCATCAATCTGCAGCACAGTCTTATAGTCAACATAGGCCATAGGGTACTTCTCCAGAGCCTCATAAGCAGATGCTCGCCGCAGCAGGGGCTTAATGCTGAAGGGAACCAAGGCCAGTGCTCTAGAATAGGAGGCAAAAATGTCAACTGGCTGGCTGCTGAGCCACCAGGGTTTCCCTACAGTTTCTTCCAGGCAGGGTTATCTGGAGCACTCAGCGTACAGGAAGTAATTTCTGGCTGAGAGACATGGCTAAAAACGCCAAACCTCAGAACAGGGATTTTTCAACGTAGACTGAAGTGAGGAGGAGAAAGAAGGCAGAGAAACATGAATTTTGTTAAATGTGTGTGCACATGCATCAATTTTCATAGTTTCAGTTCCCCCAAAATCAAGAACAAAAGCCTCATGGCTTTCATGCTATTATGTTTTTTTACAGTTGTGGTCTAGTGGGAATAACAAACAAGCTTTGGAGTCAGATGGGGTGGTGTCTGAATTCCACCTCTGCTGCTAACTATGTGACCCAGGTAAATCACTTTACTGCCCCAACCCTCAGCAACCAAGTTCTGGCCTGGGACACATGGTAACCGTACCCCACAGATTGGCTGTGAACACTCAAAGAGGGAAATCTGGCACAAGGCATGGCACAAATTAATTCAGCACAGGCTCTGTGAGTATGCTCACACCCCTCCTGCTCTCCTGGCTATCACCAGGGCATGAATCTAAAGCAATGTCAGAGGACATCAGATCTGAGAACACATTTCAGGTAAATGTGAGAGTTTAATGATGATAAAAGAATATTAGACTGGCTTGAAGAAAAAGAGATATGAAACATTGTTCAGTGTCCTCTAAAACTGGTCATTCATGAATACCATTTTTTTCCTTTCTCCTTCTGAGACAATCTATTAACCTCTATTCCTCCTTCTTTCCTTCGCTCCCTTCCCCTCACATACTCCCATCCCAGAAAAGCACCTGGGCAAGCCAGTTACTGGTCTGCCACTCCACCTTATTCCCAGGTTTCAAATTGCACAAAGACTTCACGGCCTGCTTCTAACTGCCCATCCCACTCCTTTTTCGGCAGCAGAGCCAAGACTCCAAAGATGCAAGTCACAGGCCATAAGGACCAAATAGAGACTCCCATTCTCAGTGACCTGGTGAAACTCAGTGACACTTTCTTAATATCTGTCCCAGATGTAATTGATGGGATCCTTCCAAAGAAGAAACAAGCCAGATTAACCCAGCCTCCTCTTCTGAGACCCTCAGGCATCCCAAAATTACCCTTGGCCACTTACGAAGTGCAATCTTTGATGCAGTCTCTGCAGTTTCCATCCTTCAAGTGACATGCTGCTCGGTTGGAGTAGAGAACACTTTCTTCTTCTGGGTCTGAAGAACCTGCCCAGGTAGAGTGGGAAGATGATCAGTTTGGAAAATGGGTGCCTCAGGGCATTAGGATACATTTCAAACTCAGAGCTCTTTGGGCTTTGTGTTAAGGCGGTAGAGATAACTATAACCTGTTCAGGCTTGTTGGTCCGCTGGGCTGGTGTGTTTGTCATTCTTATGTGACAGAAGGACACTGCGCTTTTTGCCATTCAAAGGGAACCAAGTATTTCCTCATTCACTCATTCCAGCACTGAACTTGATAACAGACAAAAGATAAACATGAAATAGCTAGCTTCTGCCTCAAAGAAATCCATGCTGTAACTACTTGGGTTTGGGTGGGTAAGTGGATGGATAGGTGTGTATTTTATTACAAAAAGCATTTAAATCCAAGAAAGAAAGAAAAAAAGAAAAAAGAAAGGGAGGGAGGGAGGGAACAAGATGATAAACGCATGATAAATGGATTGACCAAAAGTTGTAGGGGCACAAAACACCCATGAAAGACATGAGACTAGTTTTACCTGGTCAAGCCAGAAAGGACTTTGTCAGGGAAATGATAATTGAGCTGGGTGTGATGGGAGTACAGAGAACTTAATCAGGAAAAAGCCTTAAGCTACCCCATGGGGAGAATTATTAGACATTCTTCTAAGGCAGTCCTTACCCTCAGGAATCGCAGAGGCTCAAGTCCTTCACTGTGGCCACAATGATCTTTATTTATGTATTTTTTTTTGAGACAGAGTCCTGCTCTGTTGCCCAGGCTGGAGTGCAGTGGAGCGATCTCCGCTCACTGCAACTTCACCTCCTGGGTTCAAGCAATTCTCCTGCCTCAGCCTCAGCCTCCTGAGTAGCTGGGATTACAGGCACTCGCCACCACGCCTGGTAGAGACAGGGTTTCACCATGTTGGCCAAGCTGGTCTTGAACTCCTGACCTCAGGCAATCCGCCTGCCTCGGCCTCCCAAAGTACTGGGATTACAGACGTGAGCCACCGTGCCCAACCAACAATGATCTTTATTTTTAAAGATAATTTTCAACCACTTCATACCCACTAGTGTGGGCCATAATTTTAAAAAGAATTGAAAACAGGGTCTCTTTTTGAAAATTTTGAAACATACAGAAAACCATTATCTCAGAATCCACCACAAGATTTAGCACATGTTATATTAGTTCCCAACTTTTTTAATTTTTAGAGACAGGGTCTCCCTCTGTTGCCCAGGCTGGAGTGTAGTGGCACAATCATAGCTCACTGCAGCCTCAAACTCTTGGGCTCAAGTGATCTTCCCAGCTCAGCCTACCAAGCAGATAGGACTACAGGTGTGTACCACCAAGCCCAGTTAATTTTTAAAGTTTTTGTAGAGACAGAGTCCCACTGTGTTGCCCAGGTTGGGCTTGAATGCCTAGCCTCAAGTGATCCTCCTGCTTTGGCCTCCCAAAGTGTTGGGATTATAGGCATGAGCCATAGCACCCAGCCCTTAAAAATTTTTTTGATAAGCTAAAACTCCAGCCATCCCCATCCTTATCCCTGTGCTCCCTCCCCAGACTCACAGAGGCCAGTACAATCCTGAAGTTGGTATGTAACATTTTCAAGCATGTTCTACATTTATATATGTGTGTGTGTGTGTGTGTGTGTGTGAGAACAGGAAAGATACCATTTTATGTCTATTAAAACATTTCCTAAGAGGCATCATATTGCCTATCCTTCTGCAACTTATTTTTTTCACTAAGTATCCTGTTGCCATGTTGATATTTGATATCTTTCATTCAATACCAACAATAACAAGCGTTTTCCCCTCTTGTTTTGCCAGGCCTAGAGACGGAAAGTACAAAGACTAGTAAAATACATCCTTGCCCTTAAGGAGCTAAGTACCCAAAACCTGTAATCCATCTTGAGTCACCAGAGTACGGTTGCTCAGAAACAGCAGTGGTGCGGTGGAAAGGGCATTCACCCTGCAATCCTGACAAGTCACTCCATCCCTCTGATCATGCGTGCCCACCTACCACATGAGGATATCACTTCATAGACTTGCTGGAAGGGTTCATTGTGTTAGCCTGTTCCCTGAGCTCTCTTCGTGATCAAGAAGACTGATCAGATAAATCAAGAGACTTGCCCAAAATTACCTAGGAAATCTGTAGCAGCAGCAGAACCAAACTCCGCTCCTTGCTAAATCTAGATACCAGGCTAGCTTTTCTATGGACCCAGAATTAACCCATACAAATGTACAAGCTTTTCCAGACCAGCTGGGGTGAGATGAATGAAAATGGCAGCAACATCAATACCTCAGCTTCCTCAGCAACTTCATCAAGTAAGGCTGCCATGAGGAAGTGGGCCTAAAGGAGAGTTTTCTAGAACAAAGAAGGGGGCAAAGGAGTGGCTTGAAACTGCAAAAAGTGCAGACAAAAAAAAAAAAAAAAGAATGAAATCTGGAGAGGATGTGAGGAGAGGTCTAGCAAAATGATTAAAAATTTGGACTTAGCATCAAAATCAAACAGATCCATATTCAAATCGTGGCTCTTCCATGTCTTCACTGTGTAACCCCGAGGGAGCCAATTTAACTCTCTTGGACTCCTCCTTTCTAAGCATTTTATCCACAGGGCCATAATAAAGATCAAAGGAGATCGTGTCTAAAATGTCTAGCACATGGTAAAGCACTCAACAGATGCTAGCCAAGAAAAGGAAAAAAAGGAAGGCGGCAAAGGGAAATAGGTACTGAACGGTGACTCACAGAAACCAGGATCCAAGGCTCCTTTCAAAAGTCAAGGCTTTAACCAATGAGGGTTTCTGATTAAGTCACCCTGGAGAAGGGGCTTTGGGCAAAGGTCTGCGGTATGCTGACGAAAGCTGGACGCTGGGAGAACTGGTAAGAATATGCTATTCTTCTGTTTCAAACTCTCCAGTAGCTTCCCATCCAGCAGCTTTCATGCCAAGCTTCCAGTTTGGCATGAAATCCGAACTCCTTAGCAGAGTTTACAACACCTCCACAATAAATAAGGGTCTGCCTTCCTAACTGACCTCATGTCTTCCTATTCCCTGCCCTGGCTCACTATGCTTTGACCCCTGAAACACACCATGTTTATATCGTCTTGGAGGGGGGGCCTTTCTCATTGCAGTTCACTTCAGGACCGAAAACCTTGTGCGCTTGGCTTCTCATCATTTAGACATCACCTCAAATATCACTTCTTTACAGATGTTGCCCTTGATCTCCCACTCCAGTCAACTCTATCACATCACCCTATTTGTCTTCTTCCTAACCCTGATTATCCCACAGGTCTCGTTTACTTACTGACTCGCTTAAGACTCACGCCCTCCCCACCGCCCCAAGAATGCGCTGTCCTTGAGAGAAGGGACTTTTTGTGTCTTGTTACACAGGCGGTATATAACAGCTACTCAACAAATACTAACTGAAAAATGAATTGCTGCGGGGCAGGAGGGTTTAGTTTTCTTCTCAGGGCTCAGAACGAGGCCTAAATAACTTAGGATGGGGGCCGACAGGGCGGTTAACAAGCAGGTGGAAAGAAAGGGCAGAGGAAGTTTCTGGTAGGATGCCGGAGGCGGAAGGGGCTGGAAGGGTGGGAGGGCCTAGCAGGACTGCTGGCCGCCGCGCGAGGCCCGGGCGGTGGTTGCGGGGGTTGGAGGAGCAGGCCCGGAGGTGAGATGGGGGCCGGGGTCGTACCTTGCGCCTGCAGCACCCGCAGCGCGCGGCCGTAGAGCGCGGAGGCCTCGGCGTACTGGCCGTTGCGGAAACTCTCATTGCCGGCGGCGCGGAGCTCCTCCACAGAGTCTGGGAATTTGGGGGCCATCCCGTGGCCAGGCCGGCGAGTTGGGAGCTCCTTCCTTCCTCCCCCGTGTGGTGCGGCACACCGTCCGGGCGCAAGCGCCGGCGGCGAATATCTCCGCCCAACAGCGAACCCGCGGCGAGGGGGCGGGTCGGGGGCGGGGCCTGCGAGACCTGGAGGCCCGGAGCGTCCCGCCCTCTGCGCGTGCTCGGTTTGGAACTTAGGCTCCCTTGCACGCGGGGCGGCAGCATGCTCTGGGCTCCCTGAGTTGCTAGAACGCCGTGGATGACGCAGGGAAGGAGGCTGGCCCCGCTATCAGGGAGATTATGTCCTAGTGGGGTCCCCACAGGCAATTAACTGATAAGCAAACGAAGACTCTAATTTCATGTGATTAGGAAAACAATTTCATGTGTAAGGAAAACAAAACAGGATAATGCAATGGAAAGTGACCACGTGTGGGCTATTTTAAATAAAGGGATGAAGGAAGGCCTTTCTCAGGGGGTAATAGTTGAGCTGAGACCAGACAAGATTTAGGGAATGCTGTTCCAGCCAGAGGGATGGTAAGTGCAAAGGTTCCAAGGCTAGAAAGTACCTGGTACCTAGTGCTCTATAGATATTTATTTAATAAATTAATGCACAGGTGGATTGATGGTGTCAAAGTCAACATATAGAGATGAATCTCTAAAGTTTAAATATTTTATTTGGGAATCAAGAATTGCAATTCAGGGCTTACACACAGACCAGGTTGTCTTTGGTATGTCAGAAGAACAAAGAGAAGGTTTGGAGATTTTTATAAAACAGAAATGTTACATATTGCTCTTCAAGGAAGTTTACAGGCACTAGTAAAGTGGGGGTTTATCAGCTTCTTGGGGGGCTGGCAAGCTTTGATTGGTAAGTGATAGTGGTGGATAAAACTCAGAATTGTAGCAGGCTGTTTCAGTAGCTATTAGATAAAACTGGTTTTAGGTTACAGCAGGCAGTTTTAGCAGCCAGGCTTGCAAAAAATTACTTTTTTGGAGCAATGTTATATGCCCTGAGTATTTGTTCCCCTGGCTTTTCAATTCTGTCTTAGTTGGATATGACAAGAGTGACCCAATTCGTATGATCAGCTTTCAGAATGGATGAAGATCTTTCACAGAGTGTGACTTCAATTTATCTCCAGCCTCATCTGACGACTCTATGTCCCACGCATTGCTATCTACACACACTAAATTCTTGCTTCCTAGCCTTTGCTTGTTATCTCCTTCTCCTGGATTTTTTTTTCTAAATACTTTTTCTCCTGCCTAATCCTGAATTAACTTATAACATTCCATTCAAACATCATCTTCTCTGAAAGCCTTTCCTGCTTCCAGCCCCCTCCCCACCCCCGACTATGCTCCCTTTGCTCCCTATTGGTCTCTAGCTTTATCCCTAACTTTGCATTAGTCACCCTTTGATTGCCAGTTTGTAGTTTTCCTTAAACACTGCGAGGTCTTTAATGGCAGGAAGTGGGTCCTTTTTATCTTTGTTTATCCAAGACCCTAATAGGGTCTGGCATCCAATAAAAGTCATTGATTGATAAAGATCTAGTCTCTACCTTCAGGAATTCAGTTATAATGATCTGCATACACTTAACTCCACCAGACTATAAGCTTTCTGAGGGCTGGATGGCTGTTCCATCCGAAATGCTTCCCCTTGCCCTCTGCCCCCACCAAGGATGAACACCGACTGTGGTGGGAAAACCAGATGAGGCCCATGCTGCTGGCTGGCTACTCAGTGACTTCCATCTTTGCTTCCAGGAGCCTGAATTTTGCCTGAGACTCTCCCAGCCTGGGGAAGTGAATCAGGATTGCTCTAAGCCAGTTAGAAAAATGTCATTTTCTCTTGCCAGTGATTCATCAAGGGATGCACATGTGATGCTGATCTGGGCAATGAGATAAAAGGGAGTCTGAGGCTGGTCGCGGTGGCTCACATCTGTAGTCCTAGCACTTTGGGAGGCCGAGGCGGGTGGATCACAAGGCAGGAAATCGAGACCATCCTGGCTAACACAGTGAAACCCCATCTCTACTAATAATACAAAAAATTAGCTGGGGTGGTGGCACGCACCTGTAGTCCCAGCTACTCAGGAGGCTGAGGCAGGAGAATAGCTTGAACCCGGGAGGTGGAGGTTGCAGTGAGCTGAGATTGCACTGCTGCACTCCAGCCTGGGCGACAGAGCAACACTCTGTCTCAAAAAAAAAAAAAAAAAAAAAAAAAGAGTCTGCTGGGTGTTTATGGGAAAGGTTTCCCTCCCCATAACAGAGAGGTACTGGGTCAAGTAGCCATTCTTGCTCTTTTTCTGCTTTGGGTAGTGCTGGGTTAAGGATATGATACCTGGAGGTGTGGCAGTCATTTTGCAACCGTGAGGCAATAAACACAAGTATGAAAAGCCAACATGCTGAGTAGGATGGGAGAGGAAAAAATGAAATAGATATTGCTGAGTCATTGAATCAACTGCTGACTTATTAGCTTATTAATAAACAATAAAGGCAAGGTGTGGTGGCTCACAGCTGTAATCCCAGCTCTTTGGGAGGCCGAGGTGGGCGGATCACTTGAAGTCAGGAGTTCGAGACCAACCTGGCCAACATGGTGAAACCCCATCTCTACTAAAAATACAAACAGTAGCTGGGCGTGGTGGCATGCGCCTGTAAATCCCAGCTACTCAGGAGGCTGAGGCAGGAGAATTGCTTGAATCCAGTGAACCCAGATCACTGGGTTCCATCCTGCTGCAGTCCATCCTGGGCAATACGGCGAGACTCTGTCTCAAAACAAACAGTAAATGCCATGGTGCTTTAAGCCAACATTTAGATGTTTTCACTTGCTTGCAGCTGAATATTTCCTGAGTGGTTTATCGGATAAGTGTAGCTGTGGCAAATTTTATTTTCCAAAAATGGCCCCAATAATATTTCTGGTTCCCCAAGCTCTTCCAGACCCTTGCCACTGCCCTATAAGGAGGTGGAGTCTACATCCCTTCTCCTTGAAACTGGGTGGGCCTTTGTGGCCCCCCTCCACAGTGGTAATGACATTAAGTATCTTCCACTAAAAGGCACTGCAGCATCCCACTTGGCTCTCCCTCGGGAACACGCTTTAGAACCCAGGCTTTATTTTGTGAGGAAGCTCAAGAAAAATGGAGACGCCCCTAGCCTTCAGACCCAAGTGAGCTTCCAGCCAACAGCTAGCACCAACCTGTCAGCTGTGTGAAATGCCTTTTGGACAGGGCTGATTGATCCTGATTGACACCATAAGCAGAGATGAGCCTTCCTGCTGAGCCATGCTCAAATTGTAGATTTCTGAGAAGAAAAAAAGACTGTTGTTCTATGCCTATAAATTTGGGGTGGTTTCTTACACAGCAGTCAATACCTGGAAATCCCTTCCTGCAGTGCTTCCTATAAATGCCAGGACTGATAAAAACAGTACTGAAATAATTTGAAGGAGGGACAGATGAGAGGGTCAGGGGAAGGACAAGGGAACAGAGAAGTCTTCTGGGAAGAGGTGTCTTTTTTTTTGTAAAATAGCTTTATTGAGATATAACTCACATATTGAAAGTGTACAATTCAATGCCTTTTAGTATATTCAGAGTTGTATAACCATTACCACAACCAATTTTAGAACATTTTCATCACCCCAAAATGAAATCTCACACCTTTTAATCATCCCCTCCAATTCACCTATGCTCCCTTCCACCAGGGCCTTAGACAACCACAAATCCACCACAGGATTTGCCTATTCTGAACATCTCCAAACCTGCCAAAGCTATGCCATTAAAAGGCACTACAGCAAAGAGCATCATGCAACTTGCATCACACTGGGGGCCTGGCACAGAAGTGGCGGTGGTGGCACCAGGCAGGGCCTGATCCACGGGGTCCAGGGTGACCATGTGGGTCATGCAAATGGCATTACACAAATATGCCATGCTTGGCTAAGTTTTTTGTAGAAAAGGGGTTTCACCATATTGCCCAGGCTGGTCTCGAACTCCTGTTCTGCCTTGGCCTCCAAAAGTGCTGGGATTACAGGTGCAAGCCATCATACCCAGTCCCTTGAATACTGTTATGCAATTGTTCCCCATTTTCCGCCAGGTGTTGGTTCGAGGATCTATTAGGATACTAAAATGTGAGTATACTCATGTACTATAGTTGACCCTGAAGAACCTATGGAAACGAAAAGTCAGCCCACCCTATACACAGGTTTCACATCCCATACTGTATTTTGCAACCATGTTTCATTGTGGATGTGGAACCCTCTGATAGGGAGGGCTGACTGTATTTATTGAAAACAAAACAAAACAAAACAAGGGTTGCATTAGTGGACCCGTGCAGTTCAAACCCTTGTTGTTCACAGGTCAACTGTATATCCAGAGCTTATAGGAGAATACCTCTCCCAGTAACCCTGCTCACCATTTCTCTCTTAAGCTATTATTATGATTAGCCACGGTTTGCTATTTAAATTTAAATTTAAATAAAAATGTGGCCTTTCAGTTATGCTAGCCACATTTAAAGTGCTCAATAGCCATATGTGGCTAATGGTTACTATTTCGGACGGCACATATTTAGAACATTCCCATCATTTCAGAAATTTTCATTGGGAACATTCTGCGGAAAAAGGGGGCCATCATAATGTGAGTCCATCTTCTGGAAAAATCCTGGGAAGGGGACAAAGGAGGTCTGTTTGGCATTGTGTAATGGTAATTTGGTATTTAATTTTCAAAAATGTTTACCCAATTCCTATTCATCAGCCAGGTGTGGTGGCTCTTGCCTGTAATCCCAGCACTCTGGGAGGCTGAGGTGGGAGGACTGCTGCAGCCCAGGAGTTTGAGACCAGCCTGGGTAATAATAGGGAGATCCTATTTCTACAAAACACCAAAAACAAAACAACTTTGATGTTGTGGAGTCAGGACAGTCCTGGGTTAAAACCTTTGCTCTCCTTAGCTGTGTAAACCGTGGGTCTCAGCTTTCTTATCTGTTAACGGTAGGTACTTCTTCCTAGGGCTGTTTTGAGGATTAAGTGAAAGTCCAAGATTGTGTCTGGCACACCGTAGCTTCTCAGCAAATGTTTTCCTCCCATGTCAGGGAATGGCTCCTTTATCCCGTTTTGGGCCCATGGGTGGCCCTGAAGGGTGGGTGCTCAGGTGTTAAGTTCTGTAGATGGCATATCCTTGGGAAAACCAAGGCAATTAAAAACAGTGAGAGGTTGCTCTGGTTAAGTTTTCTCCTATAACTTTCCCCATGGGTCAATTGGGTAGAATCTGCCATTTTCCTAATACTCATTGATGGTAGTGGCATTCGGAAGCACAATAGCTGAAGCCGGAGCTCTGAGTGGAGAGAAAGGTCTGTTTCTCAGGCCCCAAAAGAGGTTACACACCCATGGCTGTCCAGTTTGGTGGTGCAGGCCCTGAAATCAGACCAACCTGGATTTAAATCCCCAAACCTATACTCTAAGCTATGTGAACTTGGGCTAGATACTTCACCTCTCTGGCCTTATGAAGTAGGAATAATAATAATATCGTCTAGGTTGTTAGGAGTATTAAATGAGGTAAAGCACTGAAAACGTTTAGGGACTGTGTTAAATCATTAAATAAAAACAGGGATGACCTTATCGGCTTGACACAGGGGATTAAATGAGATAATATATGAAGACAAGTACACGGCAAATGCTTAATTAATGTTGCTTATTTTTATGTCTGCAAACTGACTTAAAGGGGAGGCCTTTAAGAAAGACAGTGGGGCAATTTGCGCGTTGATGCTCTGTAGCATTCTAGGAGAAAATGTGCAGGGGGCCCGTTGGGACCAGAGTTCAACCAGGTAAGCGGCAGAAAACCACAAATACCTCCAGGCGTTCCTGGGGCAGCGCCGCCTCGCCAAAATCACGCAAAACTTGGTTTGCTAAGAATTGTCAGCTCTTCTAAAGGAGGCGCTTCACGCATCTCAGTGTGTGAAATGGGACCCCGGACCCAGGTAGAGGTGCGTTCTCGGCCTGGGGACCGAGTATTTTGTGCGCTCCGGTATCGCAGAAAGACAGCGCCGCTGACACTCTAGAGACCAGCGGGTACCGCCTGGAGGCGCCTTCACCACTTGGCGGTTCCGGGTCCGCGCCCCACCGCGCCACAAGACTCACGCCCGAACCACGTGATCAGGACCGTGGCTCCGCCCCGCTCCCGCGCCGCGCTCCGCTTCCGGTAGGGGCGGAAAGCGGAAGTGTGGGAGGGTCTGCGGGGCGGGCTCAGGAGGTCCGCGGGAGGATGGAGCAGTGAGCGGGTCTGGGCGGCTGCCGGCAGCGCCATGGAGACGGTACAGCTGAGGAACCCGCCGCGCCGGTGAGGGGCCACTGGCTAAGAGGACGGGCGTGGGGTCAGGGGAAGAAAAGGCGGGAACTGGTTGAGGGGAGACACCTGTGTGGGAGTTCCCGGAGCGAAGCGACCCAGCCGATGGGGCACCTGCTGAGTGAGGGGGGGGACGTCTGGTGGGTGAGGGTCCGGCTGAGGGGAGCATCTGCTAAGGAGGTTAGACTTGGGACCGGTTAGAGGGAGCACTCGCTGTGGTGAGACTGTGCTGAGGAACGTGGGGACAAGTTAGGGAGAGTACCTGCTGAGGCCGGGCCACTCGGGGGAACGCTATCCAAGCAGGGACTCACGGAGGTGGGGGCGAATGCTGAAGCAGGGTGAGAATCTGTGAGGGATCTCTTTAAGGGGGTGGATCGAGAACTGGCCAAGAGGAAGGCCGGGTGGACTTTCTAAGGGTCTGAAGTCCCACTTGAGGGGTGCGGTGGGGGGATCTGTGGAGGGGAAAAGCTTTGCGCCTAAGGCTGAAAGCATGCGAGGAAAGGTTGAGGGTCTAGCAAGGGAGGGGATGGTGGAGGGTAGCATTTCAGAGGATGCTGTTGGTGGTGTCCCCACTGTAGGATGGCATCTTTTATTACTGATGTTCAGTGTCTTCCTAATGGTCTTCACATCCTCCTCAGCTCTTCAGAACCTGACATTGGGAGGTAGGTAAGGAAATAAGAGGATATTTTCGAGATGGGGAGACTGAGGTCCAGAGTAGTTGGGAAACGTGTTTCCTTCTTTACTCCGGGTCACTGAACCCTGCCAGACTGTGCCCTTTTCAGGCCTCAGTTGTTTTGTGAATATCAGCACCAGATCCTAGTGGTACCTGGAATTGCTTTAGTTCAAGATCAGGATGGTGGCTGATCCTAGAAAATCTCAACTCCTGGATTTCCCTTGCGGACATCCCGGGTCTTTTGCCACTCTGCCACATCTGGAGAAAAGTAGGGACTAGAGACCGAAGGAGTCATGCTTCTCTGAGGTTCAGTGTGGTTACTTCTATTTCACAGAGACGTCTGACTTCCTGCAGCAGAATGAGCTCTAAAGAAGGAAGTGTTCAGGGTGTGGAAGTGCAGGGCAACCAAGAGGTGAAGAGAAGGGATTGACTGCCTGGGCAGCACTCTTAGGGGTTGTTTGAGCTTGGGGATGTTTGAGGTGCACAAACATTGCAGAAGGCAAATAGGTGGTTGGGATGGGCTTTGGATTCACCCTAGCGTAGTGTGCTGAGACTGTAATAGTAATGATTATTACACTCATATTGCACTTACCGGGTGCCAGGCACTGTTCTAAGTGCTTTCCATGTCTCCTGCTGAAGCATATGAAATTGCTGATATTTGACCATCTTTGAACCATAAAAACCTCATTTGAACTCATTTGAACCTCACAACAATCCTGTGTGGTAGATATCCCTATATGTCTGTTTTACAGATGATAAAACTGAGATACAGAGGGTAGTGATTTGCTGGGAGAAGTCATAGCAAGTAAGAGACAGAGCTAGGATTTTAATGTCCATGGGGTCTGGTCCAAAGTCCGTGTTCTTTTTTTTTTTTTTTTTTTTTTTTTTTTTTTTTTTTGAGACGGAGTCTCACTCTGTCGCCCAGTCTGAAGTGCAGTGGCGCAATCTCGGCTCACTGCTACCTCCGCCTTCTGGGTTCAAGCGATTCTCCTGCCTCAGCCTCCTGTGTAACTGGGACCACAGGTGCGTGCCACCACGCCTGGCTAATTTTTTGTAGTTTTAGTAGAGACGGGGTTTCACCGTGTTAGCCAGGATGGTCTCTATCTCCTGACCTCGTGATCCGCCCACCTTGGCCTCTCAAAGTGGTGGGATTACAGGCGTGAGCCACCGGGCCCGGCCATGCTCTTAACTGCCTCACTCTGATGCCTCTCTAAAAGTACCCCTGTTTCACAGGTCTCTGTGTATGTTAGCAGATATTTACTATAGTACCATAGTGATCCAATTATGAATGCACACTAGTTATGTTTCTTTCTGAACTATGTTCATTCTTTCTTCTTGGTTTCTTTCTCTGAGGCCTTGGTTTAATTGAAAAGAGGATTAGGAATCTGAGTTTTGTTTCCCCCTTTGCCTTGTCTTACATAATCTTGAGCAAAGGACTAAAGTTTCTTGGCATGCTCATTCCTGTACCTTTTGGATTTTAAAAAATGTATTAAAAGCACAAGAGAAGAGCATTGCAGGACTGGGTTCTGAAGTGGCTGGTGATTCCCTGCTCATTGTAACTAGTAGATTGCCTAATTTGAAGCAGATCAATTTTATTATCACGTGTATCAGTTTATCAGGACAAGACAAAGTGTCATGGAGTGGGTGGTTTAAGCAACGTAAATTTATTCTCTCACTGTTCTGAAGGCTAGAGATCTGAAATCAAGGCATTGTCAGAGTTGTTTCTTTTGACGCCTTTGCTTGACTCGTAGATGGCCATCTCCCTGTGTCTCCATGTTCTTCCCTCTGTACCTGTCAGTGTCCTAATCTCCTCTTATAAGGACACCAGTCATACTGGATTAGGGCATGCCCATATGACCTCATTTTATCTTAATTACCTCTTTAAAGGCCTTGTCTCCAAATACAGTCACATTCTTAGGTGGTGGGTATTAGGACTTCAGCATATGAATTGGAGTAAGCTGGGGACACAGTTTTATTATGTAAGATTTTGTCCATTTATCATGTATAGTTGTTGTAATCCATATCAAATTCTGTGTGGAAAAAGAAATAGTTACACATAAAATGAACTTTATGGGAGTTCTGAAATGGGAGAAAGCTTTGAGAATTAGCCAGACCTGTAAGTGACTACTTCATAGACACCATTACTTGTGTTTGGAAAGATACAGGTGTCTTTTCAGAAATTCAGATGGCATGTGTTTCCAATAACCCCAGTGCAGGAAATGCCCTTTGTGTTCGTGAGTTTGACATTTGTGTGTGTATGTGATTAAGTGAATGATGACAGATTGGTGTCTCATATAGGAGTTAATAATTTTAAAAAATGAGTTGCCATTAGATTAATGGTATAGTGGAAGGCGTAGAGTGCATTCCTGGGATGCTGGCCATCCACATGGCCATCTGACTTAGGAGAGGAGCATCCACCAGTATTTGGTCCATGGATGCTCTGTTGATCAGGCTTGTTCATTTATGAGCAAGTGCTGAAACCGTCTGGAACCTGGGAAGTCCCAGATAAGAGAACTGTATTATCAGAGTCAGGCTGTTTTGGTAATAGTGTTTTTTCTGTGAAGAGTCATGGTATAAAATATTATTATGAATGACTTATCAAAATATTTTTATAGAAATGTTGATAATTCAGTAATACTTCTTAGGTGAAATTCTGTTTTATTGTGATAATTCAAAGATTGCTGATGAAATTCGTGATTCCCATCATTACATTTGTGAATCCATTTCACAAATATATTTTGACCACCTCTTGGTTATCAGGCACCAGAGATGTAATAGCGCCTTAAGTTCAAGTTGTTTTTAATAGCCCCGGATCAAAAACAAACAAAAAAGCACTTAGATTGTTTCAAAGATGTATTCGAGCCGTCATATGCTAAATGACGAGTTAATGGGTGCAGCACACCAGCATGGCACATGTATACATATGTAACTAACCTGCACATTGTGCACATGTACCCTAAAACTTAAAGTATAATAATAATTAAAAAAAAAGAAAAAAAAAGTTTGTCAAAGTATTATCAGAGGTTTGCAGCTGTCTATCTCAAGGCAGTGGCAATTTCCTTTGTTACGCTGTGGTCCCTGAAGTAGTTGAAATAGTGACTTTTGCATTTTGTAAACCACAGAGAGTCAACACTTCAAAGAAACATACTTGATCTTCCTTTGTATAAGCTGTTTATACAACTTTGATTATACTTGAGAAGTGAGGTATTGTCCAATGTTTATACAATTACAATTCAGGACTTTACCAAAAAAACCCTGGCATATGAGATGTTCATTCTGACTTCTGAGTTTATAGAAGTTTCAGTTCTGAAGTTTAAGAGGAGTTTCGCTTCATCCCTTTTCATTTTGAAGGTAGGAGTTTTTATGATGTCATTGGTATTTAATTTTTAGGACCTTTTGATTTTCAAAGGTCACTGTGATCATTTTGTTCTGTTGATATCAAGTTAAGGCAGTTTTGACTTGGAGCAGTTCTCCATTTCTCTAGTATATAGTCCTTGATATTCATAAACTATAAGATTGTCCTTTTGAGATCAGTGTTTATTGGTAGATACACTTGATGTGGTCAGGGTTTTTGTTGGTTTGTTTTATTTTTGTCTTCTAATTTTAATCTGTTGTATTTAGGAAGGTACACATTTGTGTGTGTGTGTGTGTGTGTGTGTATGTGTGTGTATTTAAGTCTTTTGTTGTAATAATTGATATTATCCAGCTAGTCTAAACCTTTTTTTTTCTACAAAGAAGTCTCCAGTGTGACTACTTCCATATTTCACCGTTTCCTCAGCTCTCTATTCTTTGTTGTTCTTTGTAGTTTCAGGAAGCCATTGTGTAGACTACACACACACACACACACACACACACACACACACACACACACACATTCCTTGGCAAGTTCCTTCTTTAAGCTCATTAGTAATTTTCAGAGATCTCAGAGTTTTAAAAAAATGTTAATTTATAACCTCCCATGTTTGTTATGATTGTCTAGCATAGTCAGAAATCTGAATTATCTGGAAATTGTGAGCAGCCAAGTACCTTTGATTTTTGGGACTAGTCAAAGGTATGTATCTACTCATAGGAAGGTCTTTGTGAGAATATCTGAAACTCACAGCTGCCTAGTGATTTTTCACTTTTGATCATATCTAAATGTACACTTTCCACTTTCTGTTTCTGTGATACCTACAGAATTTATGTGTTTTGACAAACTTACAAAAAACTTGCTAATGGAAGAGCAAAGGTTTCCCGTGTCTTCCTTAGTCTGCAGTCCAATTCATAGTTATGTTTCAATTCATAGTTACCTTACATTAAACACCTTTTCTGAAGAGATAATTACATCATTTTAATTCATGAAATCTCAAGATTTAAATAGATTTTGAAGGATACATCGAATGCTTGAATCTACAGCATTTCAGCCACATGACTTTTTTTTTTTTTTTTTTTTTTGAGACAGTCTCTCTCTGTCACCCAAGCTTGAGCGTAGTGGCGCAATTTCGGTTCACTGCAAACTCTGCCTCCTGGGTTCACGCCATTCTTATGCTTCAGCGTCCTGAGTAGCTGGGATTACAGGCGTGCGTTACCACGCCCAGCTAATTTTTTTGTATTTTTAGTAGAGACGGGGTTTCACCATGTTAGCCAGGATGGTCTCGATCTCCTGATCTCGTGATCTGCCTGTATCGGCCTCCCAAGAAACCCTGTTTCTTAAAACAGTCTTAACTAGTGAAGTCTGTATAGAGAAGTTCCTGAGATGCTAATTATAAAAAAAATATATATTTTATGTTCTAGTTGCTAGCAAATAAAATGTATTTTGTGTTTATATTTCTTTATTCACAGGCAGCTGAAAAAGTTGGATGAAGATAGTTTAACCAAACAACCAGAAGAAGTATTTGATGTCTTAGAGAAACTTGGAGAAGGGTGAGTGTAAAGAAACTATAGGTAGGTCATTGGGTCCCAGTCTTTTTCCTGCCCCAGAAGAAGCAGAAGGATATGAACCTTTCAGCATTGTTCTAGGTGGGGTGGAAGGTAAATTTACAGCTTGTGATGTCCTTCTTCGCTTTACTCCAATCCCTATTATAGACAGATTTAGTGATTCCTGGTCTTTTTAACACGAAGAATATCTATTGTTTTCTCTTTTGTAGGATCTGTATGATTTTATCTACTTAACAGATAGCACTAATTAGATTATAATTCTATAAGAAACTTTTTAATTTGCTGTTCATAATTTCTGATTGGTATGCAATAACTGTTTCAATGAAAATCAATGTAATTTAGTATTTTAATATTTGCACCTTTGTGAAATATAGTAAATAAATTAAGCACTATCACCACCTTCACAGCTACTTAGGAGATCCCCAATCCTGGGTTGGGAGCCAGTGGATTTCCTGAAACACAGATTTGTTAATGCGTTTATAAAATACTGATGAAATGATATTAGTAATGTGCAGTGACCATCATTGACTTTCATGATACAATTAAGTTTACATAATTTTTATACTTTTATATATCATTTTAATTCAATCCTGTGTATTTATTCCTTCTTCTGTAATGACCAGGAAATTAAAATGTTAATGACACCATTTCTTAAGTTTTTCTTGTTAATTTTTGAATAGGCGATACAATCATATGATTCAAAATTTAAAAAAATATTAAGACTCATACAATAAAAAAAAAAAAAACAACTGCCTCCTACCTCTCTCTGTCTCTTAGCCACCCAGAATCACCAAGGGTAGCGGCTTCTTGTGTGTCTTTCAGAGACAGCCTATGTGTGTGCGAGCGCGCACTCGTGTTTGTGTGTGTGTGTGTGTCTGTATTTTTAATCCCTTGGGAGTATTTCTGGATCAAGGGAAGACCTGACATACTAACTTGTAAAAACAACTACCGACTGATGACTATATGCTCTTTAAAATCATTTCCTTTATGTCATTAGATTATTTTTTGGGTTTAGTATTTTTTATGTTAGGAGACAGATTTACAACGTTAAACCCAATCCTGGATTACATGAAATGGTTTTTTTATGATTTACCTCCTTGTAAAAAACATTAGTCATCGTCTTTTTGTAAGTTGGAAAAATACTCTTCGGAATCCAGCAAGAAATCAAGCAGAGAAGGGAAGTAAAAATGACACACCAGCTGTGCTGTGAAAAGACAAGTCCAAGATGAATCTGAAGACTGCCAGTTGACTGGCATCATTAAAGGTATGGGGAAATGACAGTCCCTCTACATCTGTTGCCTGCCATTTTCAGCTTTAGCTTGCCATCCTTGCTATTTTCCCTAAGGCAGCAAGGCTGTGACCTTTAATCTAACAATGCTCTTAAGTTGTACTTAGAATAAGGTCAAGACTGATAGGCATAATTGACTATGTAACTTATTTCTCTCATTTCTAATACAGTTTGCTCTTACTACTACAATGTGAGGCTGACCTGAGTTAAAATCCTCGCTCTACTGTTTACTGGTCATAATAGACAAGTGGGCTTAAGCAAATTGCTTACTATTTTGGAGGCTCACAATCCTCATCTGTAAAGTTGGGATAATAATATATCAATTCATAGAGTTGTGTTATTACCTGAGGTAATTGGGGTAAAGTATAGTGCTTATCACAATAATAAATGTTCAGTAAGTGGCAACTATTGCTATTCTATTTTAAATGTATCAACTGAAGCATTTTCAAGACCTCATCATGTCAAGTCTTAAAGTATTTTTAGGTGTTGTTATAGGTAGCTCTATTTGAGCTGATTGGGTTTGTGGAATGTCAAAGGAAGACTATAGACAGAGAATATATCAGAAATATAATGTAAACAAAAAATAAGCTAATTATGATTTTTTAAATTGTATTTTATTTATTTGTTTATTTATTTTTGTAGAGACGAGGTCTCACTGTGTTGCCCAGGCTGGTCTTGAACTCTTGGCCTTAAGTGATCCTCCTGCCTCAGCCTCCCAAAGTGCTAGGATTAGAGACGTGAGCCACTGCACCTGGACAAATTGCGTTTTAGATCTATGGATGTCTTCTGCAAGGAATGTGGAAATTTCCCTATGAAGATATCACCAGGGAGAAAACAAAGCTTCAGATCTTTCTTCCCATACTATCACCTTATTGTTCTTCTAAATAATACCAGATTTCTGGTATTTCTTGGATTTCTGTTATTCTGACTGAATGAACCTAAGCAAGCCTCATTTAACTAGGAATATTTTGAAGGAAGACCTTCACTGCACTTCTTTTCCAAACGTGTGACACAATGCTATTCTTTTTTTTTGAGATTAAGTCTTGCTCTGTCACCAGGCTGGAGTGCAATGTCACAATCTCGGCTCACTGCAACCTCCGCCTCCCAGGTTCAAGCGATTCCCCTGCCTCAGCCTCCTGAGTAGCTGGGACTATAGGCACACACCACCACGCCCGACTTATTTTTTGTATTTTAGTAGAGATGGGGTTTCACCGTATTGGCCAGGATGGTCTTGATCTCGTGATCTTGTGATCTGCCTGCCTCAGCCTCCCAAAGTGCTGGAATTACAGATGTGAGCCGCCACACCTGGCCAATGCTATTCTTAAATTGTTCGGGAGGATGAATGGTTTGTGAACTCTCACTGACTTGTATCTTGTGAAATGAGCTATGGCTAAAAAAACTGTTGGATTCTGGAGGCTGCAATCATTCTGTGTTATGAGGATCATATGGATCTGTGGCAGAGTAGAGCCAAAGCTCCAGACCAGGATGAGTGGAGAGCACTTGGGAAGTGTTTTCAAGTGGAGCCTAGCACCTTTTTTCTTCTACTTAAAGTTGTACACATTGACTCATTTGAATTTTTATCATAGAATGATAACAAAAGCATCTTGCCCATAGTTTCATAAAAAATGAGTGCTATTGTTAAGACTTGTATCTGATTAATTTGGCCTCAGATACTGTGGTATTTCCATTTTTCTACATAGATCCTTGCCTTGCATGGCTTATGTAAAACACCTACTTCTCCATTCTCTGCTGTCAGTTGTAATTCATTGAATAATCTCATTTTGTTGTAGGGAATCAAGTTTTAAGGGACTTGCTTGTGAGTATGATTGCTGAAATCTTCTAACCACCCCCTATCCCTGCCTTCAGATTACTGTAAATGCAGTATATGGAATCAGGAATCTTAATTTCATGTGAGCTATCGGAGTTTTCCTTGCTATCAGGATGCATAGGGAGGTATGAAGAGTGTTCTGGTCAAGATTGCTGAGTGAGTGTATGAAGAGAACTTTCTAATATATAAGAATAATGAGTGAAAATTATTTTAAATATAAGGATATATAGACAGCTATGGACAAGGGATAGGAAAGAAATCTAAATAATCAGCGGAGACTAAAGCATGCCTTACCCTTGTCAGGAGATTGCATTTGAGCTTCCTGCATGAAGTTGGGGGCTGGAACTCGGCTCTCCATCTGTGAACTAAAGCTGAAATGAATTTGCCTGACCACAACCAGAAAGTGTCATTTGCCTGTGGCCTAGGGAAAAAATGGATATACTGGTTCGATAATAGGAACTGAGCTTGGATTGTATTTAAGTATGGTATCTTGAAGGGCAAAAACCCCAAACTCTGAATATAAGACCTGGTTTAAGTTGTGTATCCCAGACTACTGTACTGAGAAAACCATGAAATCATCGACAGTGAGTGTGGTATAGAGGAAAATCATTCAAGAGAAAATGAAATCCATGCAAGGAAATCTACTGCCATGAGATAATCAGCAGAATGGGAGAATTCACACTGAAGGAAAAAGAAATAATGGAGCAATCTCAAAAACAATTTAATATAATTACAATTTTCAAAAAGATCAAGGAGGAGATAACATTTTAAAAAGGACATCAGATTATTAACATGATTATTAACATATTTGCCCAAAGGCAGATAAAAAGTTGGGAATCTTGACAATGAAAACTACAACAATTGAAGTTTTAAAAGCCCAATAAATTGGATAAACAGTAAACTAGACAAACTGAAAGGAGAATTTGTGAATTGAAAGATAGAAATGAGACTGATCACAACATGCAGAAATACAGTGTTGGAAACCAGGAAGACAACATAGATTGAGGAGGTCTAATACAGTTTCGGTAGGAATTCTAAAAGAAGATCCTAGAAGTGATAGAGGAAATAATCACATAATAATCCTGAGAGTTTTTCATTCTTGAGGAAAGACACGAGCCCTCAGATTGAAGAAGTTTATGAAGTGCCAGATCAACTCCTAGTTACATTACAGTAGAATAGTAGACTGTTAAGGACGAAGGAAACCTTAAAAACTATGGGGAGATTACCCATGGAAAATGATAATCTGATGAAAGCTGACTTCTCAGCCACAGTCGATGTTGGAACACTGCAACAACAGTGCTGAGGGAAAGCTGTTGTCAATCCGGTATCCAACCAAACTATCATTCTAGAGTGGAGGTGAAATAAAGACAGTTTCAGACATACAGGAGCTAATTTATCAAGAATGCCTTTGGATGGAAGTAACAATACCCAACAAACAGTGGCTAACCAATAAAGACATTAAGAACTAAATAATACATCTGGGGGTGTGAGATTCGAGAAGCCATTAATTGGCTTGACAATGGTTTGACATCTGGGTAATTCTCATAGTCTCAAATGGCTGCATTAGTTTCAAGCATCATCCCTCACATGGCAGTAACCAAAGAAAGAAGGGAAGTGGCAGGTGGAAATGGGCCTTCTTGTGTGCTTGTCTCCTACCAGGGAAGAAAGTCTTTCCCAGAAACCTTTCAGCAGAATTATCTTCAAATTTCAGTGGCCAGAACTGGGCGACATGTTTGCCACTAGTTCAGTCACTGGCAGAAGGGAATAGGAATTCTGTGAGTGGCTTGGACTACCATGGTATATCTCCTGGGATGAAGCACATCACCACTGTAACAAATTAGGAAGTTATTTTAGCAAGGAAGAAGGGACACATGCTCAACAGTTGCCTCTCTCTGGCAAAAAGTATTTGGTGTAATATTTAAGGATCATTATGCTAGTTTTGCAAGTATGACAGCTTCTAATGGAATGGAAATATTTTTATGTGCTCTGCATAGACTTAAAAAGTTTTATGTTACTTTCACATTGAAACAGTTCATGAGCATCTATTTGGCAGTTAGAGTATTCTACTTTGACATAGTAGGTGGCACTGTTATTTTGATTTTTTTTTTCACCAAGACAGTGTGAAGATACAGATGTGTTGGGAAATATGAAAGACAGTTTACTCAGTATTATTTCACTGACAGCTGCCCAGGATTCCAATGAAAATGTTATCTGTATAAAGTGATGATGGTATCTCATTTGACCATCACAAATGAGATACCATCACATCTTGTAAGGTAGTTTGTTTATTGTCATTTTACAGATGAGAAAATTCAGGTACAACAAGGTTAATAAGGTGTAAATGATAGCTAAATGTAGTGTTGGTAGGACTCAAATCCAGCTTCTTTACTTTCAAAATCTAGTGGATCTGTAGCCTCCAAATTGACTAGATACACAAACTTTATTTTGATATTAAGCTGTTAAGGGAAGATGGAGTAGGAAGCAAAGAGTGTGTGTGCTGTGTTTACCTGATACTAATATTAAACAGGCTTAGATTTTAATTAGTTTCCATAATATTTTAAGTATTATTGTAAGTAAGAGGAGCAAGGACAGAAAGATCTTGTGGTACTAGAGTGAATACAATAAAACAAAGACTGCCACTTCCATATTGTACCCCAGTATAGATGGGGAGACAACGTAAGCTTTGTTTTCAGACACACCCGGGTTCAAATCCTGGACTGATAACACAACTGGTTTCAAATCCTGGACTGATAACTTATGTGACCTTGGGCAAATCATTAACCCCTTTGAACCTTTTTACATTTACCTGTAAAATAGGGATAATCGTCTCATCTTCATTTTTTGTAGGAATGAATTGAGATGGTGTACAGTCTCTAGCAGATAGCAGGCATGCAGTGCATGGCAGCTACTATATTACCATCTCATAAGAATACATTCATTACAGTTTTGAATGTGAAGCTTTCAAGATGCCATTTTGTTGTAGTTCTCATGGCAGTTTTTTCCCCAAAAGTATTTTAGCTATCTTAGTTTTGCAAGTGTATATGTATTAGGCACTTAGGGATATATGTTAGAACTATCAGTTGCTTGTGTTTTACCACTTCTTATATCTTGGCTTGCTTTGACTTTATAAATGTTCTTCTTCTCCCAAATGTATAGGTCCTATGGCAGCGTATACAAAGCTATTCATAAAGAGACCGGCCAGATTGTTGCTATTAAGCAAGTTCCTGTGGAATCAGACCTCCAGGAGATAATCAAAGAAATCTCTATAATGCAGCAATGTGACAGGTAAAGGCATGTGGGCTTCCTTTGGGGAGAATGTGGTTTTGAATTAGCTATGATTGTGTAGTTTGATACCTAGAGACACATTTACTTAGATATTTTGCAGAAGGGAGAATTCGATGGAATCACTGTGCATTTTCTTTTCAGAAAAAAATATGATGATAATGGTTGTTTTTGTAGCTAAACCTCCGTAATTTTTATGCATGGTGTTTTTTTTTTTTTTTTCAATTTTTCTTTTTTTTTTTTCTGAGACAAAGTCTCGCTCTGTCGCCCAGGCTGGGGTGCAGTGGTGCAATCTCGGCTCATTGCAACCTCCACCTCCCAGGTTCAAGTGATTCTTGTGCCTCAGCCTCCCGAGTAGCTGGGACTACAGGCATGTGCCACTACGCCCAGCTAATATTTTTGTATTTTTAGTAGAGATGGAATTTCACCATATTCGTCAGGCTGGTCTCAAATTCCTGACCATAAATGATCTGCCTGCCTCGGCCAAATCCCAAAGTACTGGGATTACAGGAGTGAGCCACCATGCCTGGCTTTTTTCTTTTCTTCAGTGAGCCCTTTTAGAAACTAGGAAGAAGAGGCAGAAGGTGGTGCTTGCTTTTTTGTGTGTGTGTGATAATGATCTTTTTTACTTCCTATTGAGAAAACATTTCTGCAGAGATAGCCAAGAACAGATAATTCAAATGTTTTTTAGTTCTAGAAACCTTAGAATATCAGGTAAATCTATAAAAAAAAGAGTAGTTATGTATATACTACTGTTTGTTCCTTCACATTAAAAAAATTATTCTAGCTGAGAGTACCTACGTATTTATTTTTGAGGAACTAAGATTTGTCAAATGTTGTAAGCAGGAAGTCAGACCAAAAGACAACCACAGAAAACCACGTGGTTTGCTCTGAAATTCCATGACAACATGGGTTGGTCACTGATAGAGCAGGCTTCCCCAGCACTATTTAGATTAGAGACAAACACAAAGTTAGGGGCAATGCCAGCTCTAGGGAGCTGAAGATGGGTGAGAAATTCTCTCAGTTGAAGCTGCATTCATTCTTCTGAAGGCTTTTTGGTCAGCAGATCAACTTAGTACCTGCTGTTTGCAAAACTTCTACATTAGGGTTTAGGTGGGGCTACCTACCAAAAAATTAGTCCAGAAGCCTTTCAGTCTCACAGACTTGGGAATGTAGTCCTTTCTTTTTTCTCTCCCTCCTTTTTTTTTCCCTTCTATTTTTGTGATTACTGTCTACTAGATAAAATCCCCATTTTTCTTGATTGGATTGACCAGATGAAGGTGGCAGTTTTCCATTTGCTCCTTTTTCAGATACATTTTGGAAGTTCTTTCCATTTGGCAAATTGGGACTTTGTCACTTTCGATAGACTGTGCGGGAGCTGTGTTCCAAACAGAGTATGGAAATGTCTTTAATTAAAGAAGAGATATTTTTAAGCGTCTACTCTGTGCTAAGCACTGTAAGAAATACAGTGAAATACAGAGCAGAGTCCTTGTGCTTTGGGAGTTTATAGACTAATTGGACAGGCTAAGTATATATATATGTAGAGGAGAATCTAGCCAACAGTGCAAGTCTATAGAGAACATATTCCAGTAGTAAATACTTGATAGTAATGGCCTACAGTATTTAACTCCTGTCAGTACTGTATTACAAGGAGAGTAAATGTGTTGATATTTACCTTAGACACTTTTTTCATTAATATTTAATGTGTGTGTGTGTTTTGCTGTCCTTGTCACTGGCATGTTTCCCAAGGTTTGAAGAGGAAATTCTAAGAGTTCTGAGTTAATGAAGCCAATTTGGTTTTAACATCAGTTGTTAGGAAACTTCATTTGGCCATGATAACAATCTAGCCAGTTAAAGCTGGCAGCTCTCAGAGGGCACATTATTTTATTTTAATAGGATATTTGATTTTTCTCTGAAATTTCTTGTTTGGTATCTCTCTTCCAGCTTGAGACCTAAAATTCCAGGTTTGATCCTGAACATTTTTTCTTTATAATAGATTGTAGTGTGTCTATGTTTTTATTACAAAGTACATATGACTTCTTAGAAAAATTCAAATGAAAAGAAAAGAAAATCACTTTTCCCTTTGGAGAAATCATCATTTTTTCTTTTTTTTGAGACGGAGTCTCCTCACTCTGTTGCCCAGGCTGGAGTGCAGTGGCGCGATCTCGACTCACTGCAAGCTCCGGCTCCTGGGTTCATGCCATTCTCCTGCCTCAGCCTCCTGAGTAGTTGGGACTACAGGGCCTGCCACCACGCCAGGCTAATTTTTTTGTATTTTTAGTAGAGACGGGGTTTCACCATGTTAGCCAGGATGGTCTCGATCTCCTGACCTCGGGATCCGCCCGCCTCGGCCTCCCAAAGTGCTGGGATTACAGATGTGAGCCACTGCGCCTGGCTGAAATCATCATTCTTAAATACTGCTTGATACACATATTCTTCCAAATCACTTTGGAGTTTTACAGTAATTACTGTTTTGTAGCCTGCTTTTTTGTTTGTTTGTTTGTGTAAACACAATATCTTCTCATGTTATCACATAGTCTATAACATTTTTCATGGATTCATGATATTTTATTATACGGCTATAGCATTCTTTGTTTTTTTTGAGATGGAGTCTTGCTCTGTCGCCCAGGCTGGAGTGCAGTGGCATGATCTCGGCTCGCTGCAACCTCCACCTCCTGGGTTCAAACAATTTTCCTGCCTCAGCCTCCCGAGTAGCAGGGACTACAGGTGCACACTGCCACGGCTGGCTAATTTTTTGTATTTTAGTAGAGACAGGGTTTCACCATCTTGTCCAGGCTGGTCACGAACTCCTGAGCTCAGGCAATCCGCCCGCATCGGCCTCCCAAAGTGTTGGGATTACAGGTGTGAGCCACTGCACCTGGCCCTGTATCATTATTTCTTAAATAAACTCCCTAATGTTGGATGGACATTTAGATGATATCTAAATTTCCACTTTTGTCAATAGTGCTATGATGGTAACTGTTACTTTTTGAACATTTATAATTCTTTTTTGAGGATAAATTGTAGACATAGAAATGCTGGTTAAAGAACCCACCAAGTTTTTTATACTTTCGTGATTTATTACCCTCCAGAAAAGCTATACCATTTTGCATTCTTATCAGGAGGTTGTCCATTTTATCCTTAACTATGAATAATTGATCTTTCCAGATGAGGAATTAATTTGTATATACTTGCTAGCATGAATTAAGAGATATTTGAAGGCCATTTTATTAATTTGTATTGTCTCTCTCTCTCTAGCCCTCATGTAGTCAAATATTATGGCAGTTATTTTAAGAACACAGACTTATGGATCGTTATGGAGTACTGTGGGGCTGGTTCTGTATCTGATATCATTCGATTACGAAATAAAACGGTAGGTTTACCTTCTAGAACAATGCAACTGAGCTAGTTTCTTATGCCATCTTCTTTTCTCTGCCTCTTTTTCAGGGCATTCTCCTACTAGAGAGACGACTGTCAGATTTCCCCTTTTCCATGGTTATTTTCCGTCTTTATTCTTTTATGTCTCCTAAGAGTGACAGCTTTTTTTTTTTTTTTTTTTTTCAAGAGACCAGAGTCCCCTGTCACCCAGGCTGGAGTGTAGTGGCACAGTCATAGCTCACTACAGTCATAGCTCTACCTCCTGGGCTTCAGTGATCCTCTCACTTCAGGCTCCTGAGTAGCTGGGACTACAGGCATGTACCACCATGCCCAGCTAATGTTTTGTTCTGTTTTTTAATTTTTTTGGGGGGGGGGAGACGGGGTCTCACTATGTTGCCCAGGCTGGTTTTGAACTCCTGGCCTCAAGCAATTTTCCCACCTCAGCCTCCCAAAGTGCTGGGATTACAAGTATGACCCCCCCATGCCTGGCAATGTGGCAGTTTTGACACCAATTTAGTCCAGTGATTTTTACCATGCTTTGGTTATTTCTTACTGGGAAGAAAATGACTGTTAGATCTTAGTTATAGAATGAATTTTAAATGTTTAAATTTGGATTTGGATTTGGGTTTCTGCTTCTACCTATTGTGTTCACAAATTAAATTCCTGTATTTCCTGTTAATCAGAGAATAATCCCCTTATGAAAGATTATTTGCTGATACTGTGGTTACAGTATAAGACCTAGGAGTCATGGGTTCTAGTTCTGGTTCAGTTACTTAATCTCTTTATGTATTCATTCAGTAAATATTTCTTGAACACTGTTTTAGGCCTGAAGGATCTAATAGTAAATAAAACAGATGACAACTCTGCTGTCATGGTAGTGTACTTCGGAATAGGGCAACAAAAGCAAATTAATGGTAACTATTAATAGAAAAGATATAATAATGATATATACTATGAGGAAAATGAATGAGAATGAAGTGATGGTAAAGTTGTGGAGACTGGTGGGCTATTTTAGAGTAGATAGTTGAGGAAGGTCACTCAGAAGTGGTGACGTTTACAGGAAGACTCAAATGACGAAAAAGAGCTAAGAGTCCTGAAGGAACATTGTGGGTGGGCAGTAACCAGTGCAAAGACCTTGAGGCTGGAATGAGTTTGGCATGTCTGAGTGATAGAAGGGCTACCATGACTAGAAGGGAATAGGCAAAGGAGAAGCTGTAGGAGATGAGGTTTGGCAGGTGGGCAGGGCTAGATTGTATTAGATATTGCAGGTCATGGGAATGAGTTTGAATTTTATTCCAGGTATTATAGGAAACCATTGCTGGATTCTAAGCAAGTGAGCGAGCCATCTGATGTATGTTTTAGAAAGATAACTCTGGGGCTGGGTGTGGTACCTCATGCCTGTAATCCCAGCACTTGGGGAGGCTGAGGCGGAGGATTGCTTCAGTCTAGGAGTTCAGGGCCAGCCTGGGCAACATAGTGAGACCTCGTCTCTACAAAAGAAAAAAGAAAAACAAAATTAGTCAAGTGTGGTGTCATGCGCCTGTAGTCCCAGCTAACTTTTGGGGTGTGATGGGGGTTGAAGTGGGAGGATTGCTTGAGTCCAGGAGGTTAAGGCTGCTGTAAGCTGTGATTGCGCCACTGCACTGCAGCCTGGGCAGCAGAGCAAGACTCTGTTTCAAAAAATAAAAAAGATAACTGACTTCTGGGTAGATTGTGGGTGGATAAGTGGAGAAGCAGAGAAAATCTTAGCCTGTGGTTTTTTTGTCTTAATAAGAAAAATAAGAATAATAATATCTGTATTCCATATTTGCAAAGTTGGGAAAATTAATTTAAATATGTAAAAGTACTTTGTAAATTGTGAGGTGCTACACAAATTATAAGGTGAGGGTATTTTAAAACTGAGTTATAACTTTTGGATTATTCATATACTATCTTCTTAATTTACATTATTCAGAATTAGTGTGTTTGCTTAATCAAATAGCAAGTTCTTTAGGAATAGTATCCTAACATAAGATATATGTAAAGAAGTTCCAAAACTGGAATAATTTATTGAATTAAACATTGGATTTCAGGGCTTCTTATATGCAGCATTAAGTCAATTTATTTCAGGTATTTTAAACTAGTCCAAAATTAATTTTGATGGCACTTTTGGTTTTTTTTTTTTGCCATTGTAATAGTAGGTTAATATATTTAAGTAAATTTTAACTTAATTACTAAGTGCTGGTTTTTTGTTGTTGTTGTTGGTTTTTTTTTTTTTTTTTGAGACAGAGTCTCCTCGCTCTGTTGCCCAGGCTGGAGTGCAGTGGTGTGATCTCGGCTCAGTGCAAGCTCCGCCTCCCAGGTTCATGCCATTTTCCTGCCTTAGCCTCCCTGGTAGCTGTACTCCCTAGTACAGGCGCCCACCACCACGCCTGGCTAATTTTTTATGTATTTTTAGTAGAGACGTGGTTTCACCGTGTTAGCCAGGATGGTCTCGATTTCCTGACCTCGCGATCTGCCTGCCTCGGCCTCCCAAAGTGCTGGGATTACAGGCATGAGCCACCGTTCCCGGCCTAAGTGCTGATTTTTAATTACTACACGTTATTTTGCCAAATGTTATAACTCTGCCCTGTCCACCATGATATCCACTAGCCGCATGTGGTTATTAAGGACTTAAAATGTGGCTAGTCTGAACTGAGATATGCTGTAAATATAAATTATACACCAGAGTTTGAAGAATTATTGCCATAAAAATTGTAAACAAAAATCTTTGATTTTTTCATATTGATGACATGGTGGAGTGATAATATTTTGGATAAATATGGTTAAGTAAAGCAGATTATCAAAATTAATTCTTTCTTTTTTTTTTTTTTTTCAAAGATAGAGTCTTGCTCTGTTGCCCAGGCTAGAGTGCAGTGGTGTGATCATAGGTCACTGTATGTTGGAACTACTGGGCTCAAGTGATCCTCCTGCCTCAGCCTCCTGAGTAGCTGGGATTACAGCACCAGCCACTGCGTCTGCTTGTTTCCTTTTTCAATGTGGCTACTAGAAAATTAAAAATTATATTTGTGGCTCCCATTATATTTCTATTAGGCAGTGCTACTTCAACTGATTAACTTAACTGGTTAGAATAAAGAGGTGGTAAGTCAAGTCATGAGCTTTGTTCTCTTCCACTATAGAAGGTACCCCAGACTCTAGCCTACTACCTTGCCAGTAGTGTTTGCCTGGACTTTAGTGAAAGCTTTATCATTTCTCTCTGACCTTTGGCATAAATGACTTAACTTGTCTGTGCCTCAGCTTCATTATGTATAAAATGATGATGATAATAATAGTTCCTCTACCTCATTTAGTTGTTATAAGGATGAAATGAGATTACATAGTGCTTAGCATGGATTAAACACTTAGTAACGGTTAGCCTTTATTTATTTATTTATTTATTTTTGAGACAGAGTCTGGCTGTGTCACTCAGGCTGGAGTGCACACAATCTCAGCTCACTGCAACCTCCGCCTCCCGGGTTCAAGTGATTCTCCTGCTTCAGCCTCCTGAGTAGCTGGATTACAGGTGCCTGCCACCACACCCAGCTAATTTTTGTATTTTTAGTAGAGACAGGGTTTTGCCATGTTGGCCAGGCTGGTCTTGAACTCCTGGCCTCAAGTGATCTGTCCGCCTCAGCCTCCCAAAGTGCTGAGATTACAGGCATGTGCCACTGTGCTTGACTTTTTTTCATATTATTAGCATAGGACCTGGTGCTTATTAAATATTGATTGATAATATCAAAGGTGTTAAATTATGACATATTAATTGATTTTCATGACACTCTTAAAAGTTATATTCCTATTTTATAGATTGGGAAACAGGCTAAGAGAATAAGAGAAGGTCAGTAACTTGCTTAAGTCACATGAAAGTAGAGCCAAGAGTAAAAGCTACGTCTTCCTAGTCCCAAATCCTACAGTTTTTGCACCAGAGCACACTCCATTTCACATCTGAGGTGTTTGTCAGAAGGGGAACTATGTAACAGTTTGTTGATAGATTGAGTTTGTTTAGGACTGGTGTCGGGTCTGCAGAAAGTCTATATTGGCCAGATCAGATATTCTATACTAGTTTCTAGCATTCTCACTTTCATTTATTTATCATCGTTCAACAGATATTTTTTTCAGTGCCTACTGTGTGCCAGGTGGCTTTATTGGTATTAGGGAAACAAAAGTAAACAAATCAGACATTTTTAGGAGCTTGTGTTTCTAACAGGGATGATATCACATACATAGATAAATAATGGGTAATATGTCAGATGGTAGTATACTGCAGTGACAAGGTAATTTAAGGGAATAGAGTATGAGCTAGAAATGGAGTAAGAAAGCCCTCTCCATTTTCTGAGGAGGTGATATTTGGGCAGATTACAAACTGAGGAAGCATACTGGATAGACATCAGGATGAAGAGAATAGGCAGTTGAAAAGTCCCAGAAAGGGGAGTGTGCTTAGAGTGTTTGAGGAACAGCAAGGAAGCAAGCCCTTGTTGAAACAGATTGAGCAAGGTAGAAAGTGGTAAAAGATGAAGTTAAAGAGGTAGCTGAGAGGCAGATCATGTAAAGCCTTGGTAAGGACTGACTTTTATTTTAAGTGGGTTAGGAAGACATTGGTAGGTTTTGACTCTGGCTTACATTTTAATTATAGCTTCTGTGTGGAAAATACATTGTAGAGTGTCAAGAGCAGAAGCAAAGAAGCCAGTCAGGAGATTATGAGAATAGTGCAGTCAGGACACGATGGTGACTTGGACCATGGTGATTACAGAGGGTGTATTTGGATATACAGTGTTTTGAAGATAGAGAAAAGTCAAGGATGACTTCAAGGTTTTTGACCAGAGCAACTGAAAGAATAAAGTTTCCTTTTACTGAGAGAGGGAGGACTGTGGGAGAAGTGGAGTAGGTTGGAAGGATCAGAGGGAGAGGGGTAAGGTGATAGACATAGAGTTTGATTTTGACATGTTATGCTTATGATGCTGGCTAGGTATTCTAGTTGGAGATACATAAATCTGATTGAGGGGAGATCTGGTATGGAAATATAGCCTTGGGAGTGGTCAGTGTATCTATGGTATAAGCAGTCAAATGCTGTTCACAGGTTGAATAAGATCTGTTTATATTAAAGAAAGGTTTGGATCTGATTTTTTCTCCTTTTTCTAATGCGCTGATATAAACTGATAGAATTTGAACTTCTTATTCTTTTTTCAGTTAACAGAAGATGAAATAGCTACAATATTACAGTCAACTCTTAAGGGACTTGAATACCTTCATTTTATGAGAAAAATACACCGAGATATCAAGGCAGGAAATATTTTGCTAAATACAGAAGGACATGCAAAACTTGCAGATTTTGGGGTAGCAGGTCAACTTACAGTAAGTAAAAATATTACTTGTATTGATAATTTTCATTTCTGTCCTGAGAAGCAGTTCCTTTTATTTACCTATTTTTAAAATATAATACTTGACTTAATTGTATTAGTAAAAAATCACAGAATCTGCCAATAGGTTACAAAAGAGCTAGTTAGTGGGTTATTTTAGATCTTTTCCTGGGGTTCAGGTCACATAGCTTAACTTTGTTCAACTTTTATAAAGATGAAAAGTAAAGCAAGAAATGATAGATTACTCTAGTGCACTACATCAACATATTTATAAAAGGAAGAAAAATTAAGAGGAAGAAAAATTAAGTCCAAACTGCTTTCCTTGACTAAGACATAACATCATCTCATTCAACTTCCAGGTAGTACTTGGCAGTTACTGTGCTGAAAACACTCTGTTCGTTTGAGTCCAGGATACAGTCTCTTGATTCTTCTCCTGCCTAACTAGTGCATGGAAGTGAAAAAAGAAAAAAAAAAAACTTGTTTTCAAAATAGGAAGTCTAGAATTATTTGATTCTACATAAGTATATATGAAAGTATATATAGAAAAATAGAAATAGTTTTAGGCAGGTATACTCTAAAATTTGCAAAAATATTACATATCAAGTGGTTTTCTTGGGTGGTAGAATGAATATATATAGTGTGTGTTTAGAACTGGTGTTATGTACGGTTTTTTTTTTATTATTTTTATTTTTTTATTATAAGTCTGCCTGGGACATGTTAGGGAGCCTCAGGTATTGTAACAGCACAGAAATTGCTTTGATGTTTAAAATAAATCAGAACCTTATTCAGTATCATGATTTGTGGGCTCTCCAAAAGGTTTTGTTGTTAACACAAAAGTAAACAGTACCAGACAATATTACCTAAACCACAGTCTTAGTCAGGAAACCAAATTGAAAAAATACACCCTCTGATGGTCTATAAAATAATATAATATTGGTCGGGTGCAGTGGCTTATGCCTGTAATCCCAGCACTTTGGGAGGCTAAGGTGGGAGGATCACTTGAGGTAAGGAGTTCGAGACCAGCCTGGCCAACATGGTGAAACCCCGTCTCCACTAAAAATACAAACATTAGCCGGACATGGTAGCGCACGCCTGTAATCTCAGCTACTTAGGAGGCTGAACCTGGGAGATTGCGCCATTGCACTCTGCACTCCAGCCTGGGCAACAGAGTGAGACCCCATCTCAAAAAAAAAAATGTGTATGTATGTATGTGTGTGTGTATATATATGTGTGTGTGTGTATATATATATATATATATATGTATCCATTCCATTTAGTAATTTTAGTAATTGATTGATTACCCAATAATGACTTACAGTGTTCTTATTGCTATAATGCCTGCCTTGGCAGAATTTTTCTCCCCTTTAATATGTACAATTCAGTGTTTAGTATATTCACAAAATTGTGCAACTATTGCCAATGTCTAATTCCGGAACATTTTCATCATCCTCAAAATAAACTGTACCCTTTAGCTGTTAGTCCCCATTCTCCTCCCAGCCCTTGACAACCACTAATCTACTTTCTGTCACTATAGATTTGCATATTCTGAATATTTCATATAAATAGAATCATACATAATGTGCCCTTTTGTTTCTGGCTTCTTTTGTTTAACATAATGTTTTTGAGTTCATCCATGTTGTAACATGCATCAATTCTTCATTCCTTTTTATTGCTCAGTAATATTCCATTGTGGCTGTAACACATTTTGTTTACTTATTCATTAGTTGAATATTTAGATTGTTTCTGCTTTTTGGCTGTTAGGAATAATGCTACTGTGAAATTTGTGTACAGGTTTTTATGTGAACCGTTGTTTTCATGTGATACACAGAGTTGCTGGGTCACATGGTAACTCTGTGTTTAATTTTTTAAGGAACTGCCAAACTGTTTTCCAAAGTGGCTCACCATTTTGTGTTCCCTGCTGATGTATGAGAATTCCAACTTCTCTGCATCCTCGCCAACATTTTCTTTTTTGTGTTTTTGATTATAACCATCCTAGTGAGTATGAGGCAGTATCTCTTTGTGGTCTTGATTTGCATTTTACTAATGACTAGTGATGTCGTCTGTCATTTTTTCTGCTTATTGGACATTCGTGTATCTTTGGGAAAATGTCTATTTAAATCTTTTGCCCATTTTTAATTGGGTTATTTACCTTGTTATTGTTGAATTAAGAGTTCTTTATATATTTTAGATATAAGTCTCTTATGTACATGATTTGCAAATATTTTCTCTCATTCTGTGGGTTGTCTTGAAGGTGTCCTTTGAAATACAAAATTTTTAAATTTTGGTCATGTCCAGTTTCTTTTTTCTTTTGTTGCTTGTGCTTCTGGTGTCACATCTAAGAAATCATTAGCTAATGCAGGGTCATGGAGATTTACTCCTATGATTTCTTTGAAGTGTTTAATGGTTCTAGCTCTTATGTTTAGATCTGTAATCTGTTTTGAGTTAGTTTTCATGGTGTGAGATAGGCATCCAATTTCATTCTTTTATATGTTGATATGTAGTTGTTCCAACATTTGTTGAAAAGACTGTTTTTTCTTTGTTGAAATGTATGAGTTTATTTCTATGCCTTCAATTCTATTCCATTGACCTATATGTCTGTCCTTGCACCAGTTCTATGCTGTCTTGATTACCGTAAGTTTGAAGTAATTTTTGAAGTTGGTTAAGTGTGAGTGTTCCAACTTTGTCCTTCTATTTCAAGATTGTTTTGGCTATTCTGGGTCCCTTGTATTTCCACATAAATTTTAGGATCAGCTTGTCAATTTCTGCAGAAAAGGCCGTTGGGATTTTGGTAGACATTATTTTGAATCGTAAATCAGCTTGAAAATACTGCCATTTTGGCAATATTGTCTTCCGATCTATGAACATAAGCTGTCTTTCCATTTATTTAGATTTTCTTTAATTCTTTTAGCAATGTTTTATAATTTGCAGTGTACAAGTTTTGCATGTATTTGGTTAAATTCATTCCTAAGTAGTTTGTACTTTTTGATGCTATTTTAAATGGATTTGCCTTATTTTCAGATTGTTCATTGCTAGTGTAACATACAATTGATTTTTGTATATTATCTTGTGTCCTGGCACCTTGCTGGACTTTTTTTTTTTAAATTAACTGTGAACATGTATGTTGTTTTGTTAAAAAAAATGAGATTTTTTTTCCTTCACTAAAATAAACTGAAACTGTAGTACAAGATGATCTGACTTGGCTGTTTGGTTGTGACACCTCCAGTACTACTAAGTTTAGCCCCTCTCCGGTCTCTTGTCTAGAGGCTGTAGGCCTTGTTGGCAGCTTTCTGGGAAGTGGTGGTGGTGGTGGCAGTGGGGATTGTTAACATGTTAATGCTCATTTAATGTTCCTGATTCACAACACTACCCACACTCTCTATAGTCTAGAGATCCTTGGTTTCACTCCCCAGAGAGTACACCTCCAGTCTAATGCCAGGGTGGGGCGAGGGAAGCCCACTAGTTGCTTGATGGGAGAGGAAGGTTTAGGGTGCTTAGCTGCTTCTTAACTCTTTCAACCCAGGCTTCCTATTTGGATGTCCGTTTTCACCCCTCTTTTCTCTGCCTGATGCCACCAATTTCTAAGTCTTTTGGAGGGGTTGGTGTTAAAATCAGGTTGTTTCCTAGTTTTCCTGGCGACTGACTGAGGATTCCATCTGATAGTCTGTTCAGTTAGTTACTATTGGGCCATCTGCTCTCCAGCTTTTAAAATTTTGTGGCTGTAGTTATTTTCCCCTTTGTTTTTTTATTCTTGTAGATTTATTCTTAAAAAACAATCCTTTTAGTATCTTTTTGAGTGAGTTTTGAGAGATAGTGAAAGTAAAATGTATTTGCTCAAGCTGCCATCTTTACCCAAGACTCTGTAATATTATTTCTGGTGGCAACATGGGTATTTCATTGTATGGATATAGCATGATTTATTTAACTCTTTCCCTACAGTTGGATGTTGGGTGCCCATTAAGGTTGCTTAGAGTTTTCCCACCACTATAAACATAAACTCTGTGATTAACATTCTTGCAACTAAATTTTTCAGCATTTCCTTGAGTAAATCTTAGGATAATTTATTTACGTTGGAATCTGGGTCAGAAAATATGTGAATGTATATTGGCAAAGTGCTTTTGATGCATAGTGCTGAATTTCTTCTAGAAGTGAACAGTTTCAGTTTCCAACTTCAGTATATAAATGTGCTCTTTTCCCCTCATATTTGCTAATGCTGAATGGGCAGTAACTTGTATCTTCCCTGCTATTTCTCAAAGCAGTTCACATATTTTTGCATTTAATTATTGGCCATTTATAAAAATTCGTTTGTAAATGTTCATTTTTGTGTGTGTCAGTTTTCCTAATTGAATGTTGTACTTTTTTTTTGTTTTTGGGAGACAGGGTCTTGCTCTGTCACCCAGCCTGGAGTGCAGTGGCACAATCACGGCTCACTGCAGCCTCAACCACCAGGCTTAGGTGATCCCCCCACTTTGGCCTCTTGGGTAGCTGGGACTACAGACGCACACCACCACCCCCAGCTAATTTTTAGTAGTTTTTGTAGAGACATAGTTTCACCATGTTGACCAGGCTGGTCTCAAACTCCTGAGCTCAAGCAATCTGCCCCACTTGGCGTGCCAAAGTGCTGGGATTACAGGTTTGAGCCATTGTGCCTGGCTGAGTGTTGCATCTTTTAAATAAATCTTATTAAAAAAGATAAACTAAAAAAATTTATGTTAAAATTGTTACTCCTATTTTGTATATGCTGAAATATCTTCTAGTTTACTAGTTGTCTTTTAATTTTGATTATGGCTTTTTAAAAAAATACTACATAAGTTTCCAAATTTTATATAGAAAAATCCATCTACCTTTTATCTTATGGTTTCTGTCTTTGATGTCATGCTTAAAAAATCCTTTTCTCCTTAACATTATAGAATGGTTAATCTATGTTTTTTTATTTTTTATTATTTTATTTTATTTTATTTTATTTGAGACAAGGTCTTGCCCTGGCACCCAGGCTGGAGTATAGTGGCATGATCATGGCTCATTGTGGTGTCAAACTCCTGGGCTCAAGCAATCCTCTTGCTTCAGGCTCCCAAGTAGCTAGGACTACAGGTGTGTGCCACTTCGCCCAGTTAAAATTTTAACATTTTTTATAGAGATAGGCTCTCCCTATTTTACCCAGGCTGGTCCGGAACTCCTGCCTCTGCCTCCCAAAGTATTGGGATTAGAGGTATAAGCCAGCACACCTGCTCTGTTGCTCAGGCTGGAGTGCAGTGGCATGATCATAGTTCACTGTAATCTTGAACTTCTGGGCTCTTAGCCTCCCAAGTAGCTAGGACTACAGGCATGTGCCACCATGCCTGGCTAATGTACTGTTTTTTGTTTTTTTTTGTTTTTTTTTTTTGAGACAGTCTCGCTCTGTCACCTAGGCTAGAGGACAGTAGCGCAATCTTGGCTCACTGTAACCTTCGCCTCCCAGGTTCAAGTGATTCTTGTGCTTCAGCCTCCCGAGTAGCTGGGATTACAGGTACCTGCTACCACACCCGGCTAATTTTTTGTACTTTTAGTAGAGACGGGATTTCGCTATGTTTCCCAGGCTGGTTTCGAACTCCTGAGCTCAGGCAATCTGCCCACCTCTGCCTCCCAAAGTGCTGGGATTATAGGCATGAGCCACCGTGCCTGACTGTCTAATGTACTTCTTTAAAGTATTCGTTGGGCTTTGTTTTTTATGTTTAAAATTTCAACTTATTTGAACTTATTTTGGTGAAAGTATAAGGTAGGCATTTAAGTGTAGAGTTCTACAAATGACTAGATTCCCAGTGCTTTTTTTTTTCATAATCTATTCTTTGCTTGCTGATTTTAAATGACATTTTAATCATAAATCATATGTATATGTGGTATATATAACAGGTTATTATATATACATATATATGATATATATGTACACACACACACATACATATACACATATGCCATAGTGAACTTCTGGACTTTATTTTTTTATTGCTATGCTATTTTACTAATATAACTTTATAATACAAATCTAAGTGGGGTTAGTGTACACTCATTGCTCTTATTAATTTTCAAAAACTTTCTAGCTATCCAAGTAACCATTTCTAATTGAAATAATCCAGTGAAAACAATTTTGACTAGCACCATTTGAAAACACCCTTGCAAATTTGAAGTTTCAGAGCTAAGGAAATGACTAAGCAGTAAGTTAGTTCCTGTGTTAGTTTTTTACATGGGACTGACAATGAGATTGATTTAAATGACCTGTCATTTGCTTCTGACTGGCATTGCCTAAATCACAGGCATTTCAGAAGGAATATCAGTGATGATGATCGGAAGTCCTTTTTCGTATTTAGTTCTGTTTAAAAATTCTTCTTTTGCTGGGCATTGTGGCTCATGCCTGTAACCCCAGCACTTCGGGAGGCCGAGGCAGGTGGATCACCTGAGGTCAGGAGTTCGAGACCAGCCTGGCCAATGTGGCGAGACCTTGTCTCTACTAAAAATACAAAAATTAGTCGGGCATGATGGTGGGCGCCTGTAATCCAAGCTACTTGGGAGACTCAGTCAGGAGAGTCGCTTGAACCCCAGGGCCGGAGGTTGCAGTGAGCCAAGATTGTGCCTCTTCACTCCAGCCTGGGCAGAAGATCAAAACTCTTTCTCAAAAAAAAAAAAAAAAAAAAAAAATCCTTCTTTTGCTAAAGCATAGGAACTGTAGGGAGGTTCTCTTTCAGTAGGGCCATGCCATCCTGAGAAAGTATGCAAGTGGTTATTTGCTGTAATGTGTACCATATCCACATATTCTTCTTTAGCCCATAAACTAAGATATTTTGTATATTATTTTTTATATATCAAGTTTAAAATTTTTTTATTGCACATGTATGCTCATATAAACCTTCAGAATGTTACAGATGTATACAGGATAGACAGTAAAAATCTTTAGTGATTCTGCCTACTAGATATAATTAATGGTTTGGTGTGTATTACTCCAGATTTTTTGTGCTATGATATAACAACGTTTCATATTATTGTTTATTGTTTTATTATTGTTATGATCATCATTATTATATGTATTTTCCTTTTACAAAAACAGGGCTATATTATATATAATTGTACAACTTTTTTTTGCTTTGTAATGTATGTTGTGCATTTTTTTCATGCTAGGAAAAGGTATATATCTTCATTTTTTTTCTTTTTAATATGGTGTTTCAGTATATGGTTATTTATTATATTTAACTTACTATCTTTTGATGATCATTTGAGTTGTTTCCTTTTCCTCCTCATCTCCCCCATTACAGACATTTCTACAGTCTTTGTGCATATCGTTTGAGATACTTGAACATAAGATAGATTTCAAGAAATAGATTTGGATCAAAGGATATGAATATTTAAAAGTTGAATAAATATTGCCAACTTATGTACTAAAATGTACCAATTTATACTACAGTAACATTTTATTTCGGTGCCTGATTTTCTATGCTATTATCAGCATTAATTATTAATTTAAAATTTTTTGTCAGTCATTTTAGTTTTTTTAATAATTGATTGAGAATCTTTTTGTGTTTCTTTGTCATTTGAATTTCTTCTATGCCTGCTTGATCATGCTCAGAGTATGGTTTTTATATGTATTTCAAGTACAAGGCATTTTTTTATTGTTGGAAAAGCCTCTTTTTCTCAGTAGTTTTTTTTTTTTTTTCTTCTTTTTTTTTCTGTAGACTTCCTCTGTGGACATCTCAGTAGTTTTAAGCTTAGTGTCAGTCTCTCTCCCTTTCTATTTTAGGATACCATGGCCAAGAGGAATACAGTGATAGGAACACCATTTTGGATGGCTCCAGAAGTGATTCAGGAAATTGGATACAACTGTGTAGCAGACATCTGGTCCCTGGGAATAACTGCCATAGAAATGGCTGAAGGAAAGCCCCCTTATGCTGATATCCATCCAATGAGGGTAAGAAAGTGGACAGAAAGCCAGTGCGGTGGTTAGTTACTGATCATCATTAAAAAGTGAAGTTCAAGCCAGGTGTTGTGGCTCACACCTGTAATCCCAGCACTTTGGGAGGCTGAGGTGGATGGATCACCAGAGGTCAGGAGTTCGAGACCAACCTGGCCAACATGGTGAAACCTTGTCTCTACTAAAAATACAAAAATTAGCTGGGTGTGGTGGCGTGCGCCTGTAATCCCAGCTGCTTGGGAGACTGAGGCATGAGAATCGCTTGAACTCCGGAGGCAGAGGTTGCAGTGAGCTGAGATCGTGACACTGTACTCTAGCCTGGGAGAGAGAGTGAGACTCCATCTCAAAAAAAAAAAAAAAAAGTTCAATGGCTTACTTGTTTAAGTTGCAAACAATAAATGAATTATGTGTAAATTTGTAAGTGTCGCTATAGATGATACACCTCTACGGACTCTAGTTGTAGTCATTAATTAATTTAAGTGTGTTCCACCCCTCTCCATTCCAGAGGTTGTGTATTGATAGCCCTCTGGCAGGACATAGGCCATAGAAATGCTTGGTTTGATTTGTGCTACTCTCTCTCTCTGTCTGTCACTCACTCATTTTGAATAGTTTAGACAACCACATTTTAACATGTCAACATTCACTAGAGCTGAGTAGTGGTTGTCTCCTTTATACAGAGTATGAACTTTCTACTTTATCAGTCTCCATGATTCCCTGTTGTGTCACCAAGTATTAGCTGCCACTTATTACAGTATTTCTCTAATGTTTTTCTTATAATAGTGTTAAGAAGAAAGCAAACTGTATTTTTGAACTCATGTCACTGAAACCCAGCCTTGTTCATTTTTTGTCTTTCTTCTGCCTGGTCCCTATAGGTGTTTGAATTTGTAAGTTTTGGTTTGTAGATCCCCAGATCCTCTTCATCTGGAGGCTGTGTACTCTCCAACCCCTATCTCCTTCTAGAATGTTAAGGGCCCATAGAATGCATCTCCAGTGAAGCTCTTCCAGTGCTCACACCCTAAGCAGTTCCCAGGCTTAACTGTCCCAGAACCCTTCATCACAGCACTGTTGTAATACACCCCCCCGCCAACCCTGCCTTCCTCAGGGGCTCTGTGGTCCTCTCCATCCTTCCTTACCACAGCTCTTCCTCTTCTCTGATTAATTAATTCTCCTATTAAAAGACTTACACAAATTCATGTTCCCAAGGTAAGTCCTCCCTCTTTTTTGGGAGAAGGAGTGAGGAGATTTACTAGTTACAATTTTAGATTTAAAGAATATAATTTAAGCTGCTTATTTGTATAGTGTTTTACTTTTCAAAAAACATGGCTTTTTTAAAATTGGAAATTTAATAAATAATAGTCTTATTTTTGGACATAGTAGAATGTAACTGCAACGTAGTGGGCCAATTTTTAATTTTTCCCCCTCACACATGCGTTGATTTAGCTTACTTTGGAAGTTAATGACCCCATTGTGATTTTTGGGACTTCTGGTTGATGACCTTATTGTGTAGTTGCTGCTGACATCTGGGGGTGGTAATAACTTTTAAGAGGCAGGGAAACTTGACAACTATGGGGTCAAGGTTATCTTTAGGATGTAGATACTCTTAGGTCTCGCCTTTCTACTTTGAAAGGCAATGTACTGTGGTTACCAAAATAATAATAATAAAAAAGCTTGATTGATGTTGTGAGGTTTAGGAAACAAGACCCATATATGAGAGAGGGAAAAGGAGAGAGGGAGATATGTCAGGTTCTTTAACCATCAGATGCTTAGACTTTTGTTGGAATTTGGGTGAGCTTCTCAGTGGGTAAGTGAAAAATCATTTACCAAGCTTCAAATGTAATTCCAGATGTATTTTTTATTGGAGCATTACTTTTATTTTACCAGATCTTTTTGTTTGTTTGTTTGTTCTAACCAGGCAATCTTCATGATTCCTACAAATCCTCCTCCCACATTCCGAAAACCAGAGCTATGGTCAGATAACTTTACAGATTTTGTGAAACAGTGTCTTGTAAAGAGCCCTGAGCAGAGGGCCACAGCCACTCAGCTCCTGCAGGTATGAATCACCCTGTGATGCCATCTCGCTCCATTTCATTTACATGCTGACCAAAAGATGCCATGAGGTCACCTACGTGGAGATAGTAAAGAAGTATAAGGCAGGCTGGGTGCAGTGGCTCACGCCTGTAATCATAGCACTTTGGGAGGCTGAGGCAGGTATATTGCTTGAGCCCAGGAGTTTGAGGCCAGCCAGCATGGTGAAACCATGTCTCTACAAAAAGAATGCAAAAAATTAGCCAGATGTGGTGGCGCATGCCTGTAGTTCCAGCTACCTGGAAGGCTGAGGTGGGAGGTGGGAGAATCTCTTGATCCCAGGAGGTTGAGGCCGCAGTGAGGCATGATTGTGCTGCTACATTCCAGCCTGAGCAATAGAGTGAGACGCTATCTTGAAAAACAAAGTAAAAGAAGTTTAAGACATTCTCTACCTCTAGGGAGGTTTGAATCTATTTGAGTAGAAAAGAATGTTAAATCATCGAACAAGACAATAATGTAAGAAAATACAGGGCAGTATGGGATTAGAGAAAGGGAACTGACATTTAGTGAGTACCTGCTGTCCGCCACATACTTTGCATATGTGCCATTTAATCATCACATAGACCCTGTGAAGGGTGGGTATTATTTCAGTTTTATAGATAAAAAATGGAAACTTAGGGAGGTTTACTCATTTCGGGTCACTCAGCTGGTAAGTAGCACAGTCAGTATTAGAACTTGAGCCTTTTTTATTCCAAAGCAGGGGTACCATCAAGTCTACCCGAGTCTGACAAAGAATTAAGAGCAGTGGTGGGTACTGTTGTAGTTCAGGGTGGGAGAAGGCCTCTTTGGACTGGAGATGCAAAAAGTGTTTTCCTGGAGGAGGTAGCTTCTAGGCCTGGTCCTTGAAGGACAGGTGGCATGTGGCAGGCAGTATGCTTAGTGGTTAGGAGCTTGGATCCTGGTCAGATTGCCCAGGTTTGAATCCTGGCTCCCAATATACTAGCTTTGTGATCTTGGGCAAGTAACTTAATCTCTCTGTTCTTTTAGTTTTGTGATCTGTGAAATGGGGATACAGTACCTGCCTCATGTGTTGTGATGATTAAATGATATAATGTGTGTTACTTTGAACAGTGTTCACATGTATTGAAGACAGTATGGTATGAACGTGATAAATATTAGCTATTATAATTGGGCTAGGCCAACCGTTTGCAGTCATTTCAGACCCAGTGCCCCCTTTTTATAACCAATGTATATATTTAAAAACTCTCATTACTTTTCTGCAATGAAACTCACATATAATAAAACCTTTTTATGCCCATAATTTAAAAAGAATCAATATTGTCTATGATGTGATGGAGAAAAATAAAGATAATTTATAATGAAATAATATGGCTTTCAACGTGCAGTTACTTCAGCCTGACCCAGTTTGCAGACATAATGAAATAGATACCTGTGCCTGGCATCATGAATGAGTTTAGATTTAAGAGCTGTAGGAAAATCAGAAACTAGCCAGGTGCAGTGGCTCATGCCTGTAATCCCAGCACTTTGGGAGGCTGAGGCAGGCGGATCACTTGAGGTCGGGAGTTCGAGACCAGCCTGGCCAACATGGTGAATCCCCATCTCTACTAAAACAATACAAAAATTAGCTGGGCGTGGTGGCGCATGCCTGTAATCCCAGCAGGAGGCTGAGGCAGGAGAAGCACTTGAATCCGGGAGGCAGAGGTTACAGTGAGCTGAGATTGTGCCACTGCACTCCAGCCTGGGCAACAGAGCAAGACTCCATCTCAAAAAAAAAAACAAAGAAAAAGAAAAGGAAAAGAAAATCAGAAACTACGCCATTTAAGAAATACAGTAAAAAGAATGAGTGGACACTAGCATGAAACTGATGTTAAATAATAACAGGCCAGATTTATTTGTCTCTTATTACAGAAGGTGGGATATGATATTACAGATTTTCTAAGTGGAAAGAACAAGGCAATATGATATTATTGCAAATGAGCTGGGTCTTATTTCTAAGTGGATTGCCAAATTCTTTTTCTACCTGGATGGGGTAGTGACAAAATGTTATGGAAATGTATCTCCTGTGTTGCATTCTGACCACATTTTGAGGTATACTGTCCATCTCTGGAGTTCTTACTTGGAACTTGTATCCTTTGATGGGTGATGGAGAACAGAGAATGGATTGCCAAGAAACAATGGGGACAATATTGGAGTAAGTTTGGAAGACAACAGGCAATTCCCCAAAAAGAATTTCCATATGTAACTTTCACAGCATAGATTTCTTATCACGTGCTACAAATACAAACAATAAAAACATATGATGGTATTAATATTAAAAACTTATAAAGCAAATTTTAGTAATGAAATTCAGCAATACCCCTTTGTTTCAAGTATCTTTGGTGATTGAATAATATTTGGGTCAAAATCTGTTACATATATATGATCAGTTTTAGTATGTCTGCAGCAACTGCATTTTTGCACTAAAATCCTTTTTACCTAAATGTGTAGTTGGAAATGCTACCATAGAAAGAACAAGTCAGATGAGTAGATTTTTCAGTGATTTCTAAATAATTTCTTTATTCCATTAAGTTCCCCTCTCTAAAATCACCTCCCAAATCACTGGCCTTTTTGCATATCTCTTGAAAACATTTTTTTAGTATTATCTACTAAGGTGTATACACACCCTGAGACATTTGAAAAATGTGCAGAATCTGCCACAGTTCATGGTCGTACAGGACAGTTCTGTACTTTGCAAAATTGCTAATGTCCCATGCCATTTGTGCTCACCAAACATTGTGGCAGCTATAACATGTTCCCAACATGTTTACACAAGTTCCTCCAGGAGATGATACTCCCTATTGAGAATCGCTAGATTTGACAGAGAGAAATGGCATAGGCGTTTCAGCCAGGCTGAAAAAGATAGGCAAAGACTGAATTTGCTCTACTCAGAGTTATAAAGGGTGTGTGGTTTAGCTGTTGTCCGAAGCACAAAGAGAAAGATCAGATTCATTGATTGATTCAACACATGTTATCCAGTACCTACTGTGTTCCAGGTACTGTTTTGGCACTGTCACCATATAAACTGTCTCCAGTATTTTCTACTTTGTTCTTTTAGCACCCATTTGTCAGGAGTGCCAAAGGAGTGTCAATACTGCGAGACTTAATTAATGAAGCCATGGATGTGAAACTGAAACGCCAGGAATCCCAGCAGCGGGAAGTGGACCAGGACGATGAAGAAAACTCAGTGAGTGGCAGCCATTGCTGTGGGCCTCAGACATTGATGCTTGTTATTTTATGATTGCCAAACCAGGTAAGATGAGTAGGAGGTATTGGATCAACTTGGAGCTGGAGATGCTTCCAGCATAACTATGTCCTAACCTGGATCAACGCATGCTAGAGGGTTGTTGTATCTGTGCTTATTCTTCTCCCAGTGCTTCCTAAAACACTTTTAAATTTTACTCTTTGCCCCTCTATCTTTTACTCAATTTAACTTTTTATTTTAGAGAGAGAATGCTCAGGTCTGGGACTTGGCTTTTCATATCCTTTTGGGGAATCTGGGATCCATACTTAACATGTAGCTTTTACATTTATAGACTTCCTCACAACCCTGAGATTCCAAAGATGTTCACATGAGTTTCTTAGATCTATGTCGCAAAACTCTGTTAAGAAGAGTAGAGGAAGAATTCCTTTAGGGTTAGATACACTGCTTATTATCACATGGATAAATTTGTCTTCTTTGCTTAAGTAACAGCGCTTTCATTTCTGGAAGGTGAGTTTAGGACCTGAATAAGTGTTAAATCTCGAAATATTTTCACTAAGACAAGTAGTAGTTATTCAGAAAACTCAAAGTCTTTTGTCAAATTAGCCCCAATTTGAGATTGTATCCTTTTACAGGAAGAGGATGAAATGGATTCTGGCACGATGGTTCGAGCAGTGGGTGATGAGATGGGCACTGTCCGAGTAGCCAGCACCATGACTGATGGAGCCAATACTATGATTGAGCACGATGACACGTTGCCATCACAACTGGGCACCATGGTGATCAATGCAGAGGATGAGGAAGAGGAAGGAACTATGAAAAGTAAGGCTCTGAGTAAATTCACTGACTTCTTAGACCAAGCATACATATTTCAGAGAAGACAGATTCTCATGGTTCATGCAGGCTTAGCCTTGGGTTCTTTCTTTTGTCACAACCAAAGGAGTAGAAAACCTGGAAGTTTGCGATGGGTCAGGAGGTTTGGTGAGGGGGAAAGCTGGCCTGTGGAGTCAAAGTCAAGAAAGCATCAACAGTGAGAAAGAATTTTGCTTTTGAACCAGAGCAGCCATTTTCTCATTGAATGTTGTCATTATTTTCCTTCCTTACCTTGATCTTTGGAGGCAAGCACATGCATTGTTTGATGCATAATTCCTGTGAAGGTGTAATGACATTCTGAGTTATTTACTGTACATACATCTTCAGTTTATTTTCATGACCGTTTGGGTCTAACCCAAGTTTACCAATACTGTCAGTCAATGAAAGATGACTGTACAAGTTGAAAAGTTCTATCCAGTTTCTTCTAGTTTAAACTCATCTCTGCTTCTCTCCGTATCTGGCTGATCCTTTTTTGCCTGTGACTAGGCCTAACATCTTGTGTTCAGCTCCTATCTTAGAGTGAAATTCTTGTGTCATTCAGTGCTCGTGGTGCTTTATGTTTCATCCCCTAAACTCAAGATTAAGGCACTGTAGAAATCCCATGTTTGATGATGTACAAATTATCAACTAAATGCCATGTACTAGATTGCCCTTCTCCTCCCCTCCTGTTTTAAAAGTAGCCAGTATGATTTGTTAGTAATGTTCATTTTGCAGTAATGAGCTACTGACCTCTAGTTCTTTTCATTGACTCTGAGTACTAAATTGTCTACTTGTCTTAAGGGGTTTAATTATGTAGATGATTATAATCGCTGTGTAATACAACTAGGCCAACCTGTTAGTATGTGTTGTACATGCACGTGTTAGGGAAATTGTGCCCATTTTTATTTAAAGAATTAATTTTTTTCCAAATGTGATTTTCATAATTCAAATGCTAATTCAATGAGTTGTTTATTCTTTTCAGTTTCTGAACTTGGATAGTTTTAGCATGTCTAATGAGAAACATGCATCTTTTATTATAATCATGAAGAGAACTGTTTAAAAACCTAAGCAGTCACAGTCTGAGTAACATTAAATACAATTTGTTCACAGACAGTCTGTTGCAGATTTTGTAATTCTCCCTTTTGGATTACAGATTTGACAGATTTGCCACTTATTTTGAGATTTTTAAAAATTCCTTATTGTTTTAGGAGTTACTTAAATTTATCATTATGGAAAATTAAAACATACATACAATTACACAGAATAATATAATGACCCCTATAGACCTATATCGCTCAGCTTCAGCAATGATCAACTCACTGCCCGTCTTATTTCAGCCCCACCTCACCAAAAAGCAATTAGTAAATACTTTGTAAAAGTATTCATTTTTAAGGCCATAAAAAGCAGTGAGAGGAGTAAGGGGTAAAAAAGATTCTTAAGGTAATGCAGGCTTCAAAGTCCTGATTTATAGGACATGCTATGACATCAGTGGTATTTTGGGCAAGATTTTTTTTTTTTCTGATAATAACTCTAGAAAATAGTAAAATGAATTAATTCAAAGTAAATCTGAGTCATCATACCATTTCTTTATAATTGATTTTAAGTATTTATTTATTTAAGTTATTTTTTTTTAACAGATAGGGTCTTGTTCTTGCCCAGGTTAGCGTACAGTAGGTATGATCAGCTCACTGTAACCTTGATCTTCTGGGCTCAAGCTATCCTCCCACCTCAGTCTCCCAAGTAGCTGGGAGTATGTATAGGTGTGCCCAGCTAATTTTTAAATTTTTTGTAGAGACAGGGTCTTGCTATGATGCCCAGGCTGGTTTTGGGCTCCTGGTCTTAAGTGATCATCCTGCCTTGGCCTCCCAAAGTGCTGGAATTAGAGGTGTGAGCCACCTCTCCTGGCCTGATTTAATATTTAATATTGGACCAGGTACAAGCCTGGGCTCAGATACTGATCTATGTGGTGTTAGATAATTCACTTTCCTCCTATGGGTCTCAGTGCCCTAATCAGTAAAATTAAATTATTACTAAATTTGTTTATTTTCATTGTCCCTTATTCCTCTAATAGTCAACACATTTATAAAAATTGTGTAATTCATGACTTGCAGAACTGAAATTTCTAGAGGCTAAAATTTGTGAAAATGGATAGACTTTCATTTAGTTCCTTATTTGAACCTCTATGAAATGTTTATCCTTGGAAATTAAAATTATAAATGTTAAGGGAGACTATGCATGTATAGCAGGGAGTATATGGGATATGGGAACCCTCCTTTCCTTCCTGTCAGTTTTGCTGTGAACCTAAAACGTCTCTAAATTTTTTTTTTTTTTTTGGAGACGGAGTCTTACTTTGTCGCCCAGGCTTGGAGTGCAGTGGTGCGATCTTGGCTCACATCAACCTCCACCTCCCGGGTTCAAGTGATTCTCCTGTCTCAGCCTCCCGAGTAGCTGCGACTACAGGCGTGTGCTGCCACACCTGGCTACCTTTTTTGTATTTTTAATACAGGTGGGGTTTCACCATGTTGGCCAGGCTGGTCTCAAACTCCTGATCTCACATGATCTGCCCGCTTCAGCCTCCCAAAGTGTTGGGATTACAGGTTGAGTAACTGTTCCCGGCCTCTAAAAATGTCTTTAAAAAAATGATAACTGTTGGTTAGTCCGAGTGCAGTGGTGTTTACAACTAATTGATCACAACCAGTTTTTTCTTTTTTTTTGAGACGGAGTCTTGCTCTTTCGCCCAGGCGTGTGCCACCATGCCTGGCTAATTTTTGTATTTTTAGTAGAGATGGGGTTTCACCATGTTGGCCAGGCTGGTCTTGAACTCTTGACCTCAAGTGATTTCCCCATCTTGGCCTCCCCGAGTGCTGGGATTAAAAGTCGTGAGCCACTGCGCCCGGCCACAACCAATTTTTTCTTTGTTTTTCTCCACTCCCACTGTTTCACTTGACTAGCCTTAAAAATAAAAATAAAAATAAATAATCTTTTAAGAAATGCCTGTTCATGTCCTTTGCCTAATTTTTCATGTTTTTTTTTTTTTCTTGTAAATTTGTGTAAGTTCCCTGTAGATTCTGGATATTAGACCTTTGTCAGATGGGTAGATTGCAAAAGTTTTCTCCCATTCTGTAGGTTGTCCGTTCACTCTGATGATAGTTTCTTTTGCTGTGCAGAGACTCTTTAGTTTAATTAGATTCCATTTGTCAATTTTTGCTTTTGTTGCAATTGCTTTTGATATTTTTGTCATGAAATCCTTTTTTTCTCCTTTCTTTTTTTTCTTTTTTCTTTTTTTTTTTTGAGACGGAGTCTTGCCCTGTTGCCCAGGCTGGAATGCAGTGGTGCGATCTTGGCTCACTGCAACCTCCGCCTCCCGGGTTCAAGCGATTCTCCTGCCCCAGCCTCCCAAGTAGCTGGGATTACAGGTGCATGCCACTATACTCAGCTAACTTTTTTTTGTATTTTTAGTAGAGACGGGGTTTCACTATATTGGTCAGGCTGGTCTCAAACTCTTGACCTTGTAATCCGCCCACCTTGGCCTCCCAAAGTGCTGGGATTACAGGCATAAGCCACCGCGCCCAGCCTCCTTTCTTTCCTTCTGTTGGATTGATTGAGTCCTCACCGCCATCACTTCCTTTCCCTTACCTTAATCCCCTCTCCCCACTCTCTTCTACCAACTGGCAAAGTGTATGCATAAGTATATGCTTACTTAAATTTCTACTTTCCTAATAAATTTCAAAGTTAATCAGTATCTCTCTCCTCTTCCTGAATAAGAAAAAGGATTTAAGACACTTTGCCTTTTTTTCAAACTGCCTCTCTCATATTTTGTTATTGTTGTCTATTGCTTTGGTTCACCAGGTTTTTAAAAAACATTAGCAGCTGGGCGCTGTGGCTCACGCCTGTAATCCCAGCACTTTGGGAGGCCGAGGCAGGCGGATCACGAGGTCAGGAGATCGAGACCATCCTGGCTAACATGGTGAAATCCCGTCTCTACTAAACAAAATACAAAATATTAGCCGGGCATGGTGGCGGGCTCCTATAGTCCCAGCTACTCGGGAGGCTAAGGCAGGAGAATGGCGTGAACCTGGGAGGCGGAGGTTGCAGTGAACCGAGATTGCGCCACTGCACTCCAGCCTGGGCAACAGAGCGAGACTCCGTCTCAAAAAAAAAAAAAAAAAAAGTTAGCTACTATAATCATTATTTAGAGTCAATACAATTTATGAACATAGTGAGCTACTAATATGTTTGCTTACCTTTGCTTCTTTAAGCTTATACTTTATCTTATGGGCTCATTTTTCTTCTCCTTTTAGTAGGGTGTAATGGGTAGCAAACTTTTATAATTTGTATGGTTAATAAAAGTCTTAATTTTTTTCTCTTTTTTGAAGATAGTTTACTGAGGCATGGATTTCTAAGTTGACTCTTATATTTTCTCTTTGTACTTTGAAGAGATCATTTTGATATTTTCTGGTATCTGTTGATGGTGATGGAAATTCTGTTGTCAATATTGTTCTTTTGTAGATGATTTACTTTTTTCTCTTTTTTTCATTTTCCTGAATATTTTCTGTTTTAACTTATTGTCTCTATGTTGGATTTTTTTTTTTCCTTCTAATTCTGCTTCTTCTGGCTCTGTACTTTTCAATCTAAGGACCCAGGACTTTATTCAGTTTTAGAAAATTCTCTTTGGTTTCTCTATTATTATTAATTTTTCTAGGATTTCTTTTTCTCCTTTTTTATTTTATTTTTGTTTCATTTTGTTTTGGATTTATTTATTTATTTATTTATTTATTTATTTATTCCCAGAAATGTGGTCTTGCTATGTTGTCCAGGCAGGTCTTGAACTCCTGGGCTCGTCATCCTCCTACCTCAGTCTCCCAAGCAGCTGGGACTACAGGTGCATACCACTGCTCCGGGCTTGTCTTACAGATTTTTTTCTGTTTATCTCTTTGAACATTTCAATTTCCCTTTAAAAAAAAAACTTTCAGATCCTGCTATTATTTTGTGTTTTTTGGGTCTAATTTTTCTGTTTATTGTGTTTGTTATCTCTCATATTGTTACATTTCTTCTTACACTTTGTAAATTTTGTTTTTGAGCTTATGTTTGGTGAGAATTATCTTGCTTGGAGGTCCTTTGTATTCCTTGGGTTGTACAGGCATCCCTAGGGCCCTATGGGGTATTTCTTTCTAGAGCAGTCTTTAGAATATTTCTCAGTTCCACATTGTACTTGTGGTACAGCCAAGGGAATTGTATTTCTAGAAGTTGATTTTTTCCACCTCTTACCTACCGAAGCAGAAGCCATTTCTAAGCCATCTTCTTAAGCTTCTGGGCAGTATTGTCCTGGCTCCTATCTTTATGCTGGGAATCGAGTTCTGGCTTCCCCCTTTACAGGTATGTCTTGCCTTCTGCCTTATCCTGATTGCTATTTGCACATCTGCCTTAAAGCTAAAGTCCTTGTGATTTGGTTTTCCCATTAGGCCACTCGGCTCAGTGCTGTGGGTTTCTTTCCCGCTTTTGGCATCTGGAAGTTTTCGTTTTCTGGTTCTGAGCGCTATGGGTTGTTTTTTGTTTGTTTGTTTGTTTGTTTTTTAAGTCTTGAGTTTCTGTTTGTTTATAACAGGAGGGGAGGCCTTAGCACTTCAGCTCATTCCGTTATCTTAACTGTCTACAGAGATGATGTTTCTCCACTTTCTCTATAAAGGAACAGGTTCAGAGAGATTGAGATTGTTACTTGTTCATGGTCACATGGCTAGTAAGTGGTGGAGCTGGAAATTGAAAGCACTTCAGAGTTGGCTGGACGCAGTAGCTCACGCCTGTAATCCCAGCACTTTGGGAGGCCATGGCGGGCAGATCACAAGGTCAGAAGATCAAGACCAGCCTGGCCAATATGGTGAAACCCCATCTCTACTAAGAATACAAAAATTAGCTGGGCATGGTGGCGGGCGCCTGTAGTCCCAGCTACTCGGAAGGCTGAGGCAGGAGAATAGCTTGAACCCAGGAGGTGGAGGTTGCAGTGAGCCGAAATCGCGCCACTGCACTCCAGCCCGGGTGACAGAGCAAGACTCCATCTCAAAAAACAAACAAACAAAAAAAAGAAAGCACTTCAGAGTCTATGCTCTCTTCATTCCACAGAGCTTCTGATTTGTTTTGGTTGCCTATTATATTCATAGGCGTTAGATCCATAATAGAAAACTCATCATAGTTATGGTGATTCTGGTGCTGTCTTTCACTGAGAATCCAGGGATGGCTTTTGTTTGTTCGAAACAATTATTTATTCATTTATTTATTTAAAAAATTTCAACTTTTATTTTACATACAGGGGGTACATTGTGCAGGTTTGATGCATAAATATATTATACCCAGGTAATGAGCATAGTACCCAGTAGCTAGTTTTTCGACCCATGGTCCCCTTTCTCCCTCTCACCTCTAGTAGTCTGCAATGTCTGTTATTCTCATGTTTATATCCATGTGTGCTCAGTGTTTAGCTCCCACTAAGTGAACACATGCAGTATTTGGTTTTCTGTTTTTGTGTTAGTTTGCTTAGAATTATGGCCTCCAGCTCCATCCATGTTGCTGCAAAGGACATAATTGCATTTTTTTAACGGAGTCTTGCTCTGTTGCCCAGGCTGGAGTGCGTTGGCACGACCTCGACTCACTGCAACCTCTGCCTCCCAGGTTCAAGCAATTCTTCTGCCTCAGCCTCCTGAGTAGCTGGGATTACAGGCATGTACCACCACACCAGGCTAATTTTTGTATTTTTAGTAGAGACAGGGTTTCACCATGTCGTCCAGGCTGGTCTCGAACTCCTGACCTCAAATGATCTACCCGCCATGGCCTCCCAAAGTGCTGGGATTATAGGCGTTAGCCACTGTGCCTGGCCTAATTGCATTCTTTTTTTATGTCTGCTTACACGGATGGTTGCGTAGTATTCCATGGCGTATATGTATCATATTTTCTTTATCCAGTCCACTATTGATGGGCACCTAGGTTGATTCCGTATCTTCGCTATTGTGAATAGTGTGGTGGTAAACTCATCGTATGAATGCATGTGCATTTTTGGTAGAATGATTTATTTTCCTTTGGGTACATAGCCAGTAATGGGATTGGTGTTTTAAGTTCTTTGAGAAATTAGCAAACTGCTTTTTACAGTGGCTGAACTAACTTACATTCCTACCAACAGTATATAACCATTCCCTTTTCTCCATAGCCTCACCAGCATCTGTTGTTTTCTGACCTTTTTTTTTAGTAATAGCCATTCTTACTGGTATGAGATATCTCATTGTGGTTTGGATTTGGATTTCTCTGATGATTAGTGCTGCTGAACATTTTTTCATGTATTTGTTGGCCACTTGTATGTCTTCTTTTGAGAAGTGTCTGTTCATGTCCTTTGCCCATTTTTTAATGGAATTGTTTTTTGCTTGTTGATTTGTGTAAGTTTTTTTTTTTTTATAGATTCTGGATATTAGACCTTTGTTGAATGTATAGTTTGTGAATATTTTCTCCCTTTCTGTAGGTTGTTTACACTGTTGACAGTTTCTTTTGCTGTTGTGCAGAAGCTCTTTAGTTTAATTAGGTCCCACTTGTCAATTTTTGCTTTTGTTGCCATTCCTTTTGAGGACTTGGCCAAAAACTTTTTGCCAAGGCCAACGCTGTGAAGGGTATCACCTAGGTTTTCTTTTTGGATTTTTATAGTTTGAGGTCTTACATTTAAATCGTTAATCCATCTTCACTTAATTTTTATATATGGTGAAAGATAAGGATCCACTTTCAATCTTCTTAATATGGCTAGTCAGTTATCCCAGTACCATTTATTAAATAGGGTGTCCTTTACCCATTGCTTGTTTTTGTTGGCCTTGTCGAAGATCAGATGGTTGTAGGTGTGCAGCTTTATTTCTGAGTTTCCTATTCTGTTCCATTGGTCTATGTGTCTGTTGTTGTACCAGTACAAGAACAGCATTCTGTTTACTATAGTCTTATAGTTTGAAGTCAGGTAGTGCACTGCCTCTGGCTTTGTTCTTTTTGCTTAGGATTGCTTTGGCTATTTGGGCTCTTTTTGGTTCCATATAAATTTTAGAATAGTTTTTTCTAGTTCCGTGAAGAATGTCATTGGCAATTTTATAGGAGTAGTATGGAATCTGTAAATTGCTTCGGACAGTATACGCATTTTAATTATATTGATTCTTCCTATCCATGAGCATACAATGTTTTTCCATTTATTTGTGTTGTCTCTGATTTCTTTCAGCAGTGTTTTGTAGTTCTCCTAGAGATCCTTCACTTCCTTGGTTACCTGTATTCTTAGGTATTTCATTTTCTTTGTGGCCGTTGTAAGTAGGATTGTGTTCTTGATTTCACTCTCAGCCTCGCCATTGTTTGTGTATAGAAATGCTACTGATTTTTGTACATTTTTTTATCCTGAAACTTTACTAAATGTGCTTATCAATTCTAGTAGCCTTTTGACAGAGTCTTTAGGATTTTCTAGGTATAGAATCATATTGTCAGTAAAGAGAGATAGTTTGACTTCTTTTCCTATTTGAGTGCATTTTCTTTCTTTCTTTTGCCTGGTTGTTCTGGCTAGGACTTCCCAATTATTTATTTGTTTATTTATTTTTTTCTGAAACGGAGTCTTGCTCTGTTGCCCAGGCTGGAGTGCAGTGGTGCGATCTCGGCTTATTGCAACCCCTGCCTCCTGGGTTCAAGCAATTCTCCTGTCTCAGCCTCCTGAGATTGGGATTACAGGTGCATGCCACCACACCCAGCTAATTTTTATGTTTTTAGTAGAGATGGGGTTTCACCATATTGGGCAGGCTGGTCTCCAACTCCTGACCTTGTGATCCGCCTGCCTCTGCCTCCCAAAGTGCTGGGATTACAGGCGTGAGCCACCGTGCCCGGCCTCCCAATTGTTTATTATATGTAACTTATGTGTTATACTCAATAGGATAGATGTTATAACTGCTAATAATAATTATTAGTGATTAGGCACTTAATATATACCACACACTGTGATTTATCCTTTAAGCATTTCACATATTTTGATCATTACAACCATGCTGTGTGGTAAATAGAACCACTCCCTGTTTAATAGCAATTGAAACCCAATTGCAGAGATTAAGTAACGTACTTGTGATTATATAATGAGTAATAGAAAAGCCAAGATTTGAACCCAGATATGTTTGATTTCAGTGGTTATGTTCTGAATCATTAGATTATACTACTTCTAGCAGAGCCCCTTTATCAAGTGTTGGGAGCTGGGACTAAGGCTTATGTTGCAGATCATGTGTTGGTGAGTCTCAGCTTGTAGTAATGTACTTCTCCTTGCTGGCTGTTTTGATAACCAGTTACTCTACATATGTCCTCAGTATTTCCAGAAGGAAAGGACAGATGGTTTTCAAAGGGGGCATGCCTCTGATAAGCTAATGATATTGTTACCTCTGAGGGAATTTGTTTTGGATGTATGTATCTGAATCTATAGGAAGGAGTCAGACTGCAGTTGGAGGGAAGGGATTAAGGTGGGATTTGATTGACTTTAAGTGGCCTCAAGCATACATGTGAGAACGAAAGAGGCAAACCATGGTCCACGTTACTTTGAAAACCTCTGTCTGGATAAAATATTAGATTGGGGATTTTGGAAGGCTTCTTCTATTTGTCTAGATGTTCTTGTTTCTGTTGTTGTTTTTGTTTTTGAATAAGGGCTCTAGAATAACCTTGTTTACCTCCCCAAACAGCAGGACACATTATTGAAGTGACATGAGAGGGTCTGTGTCAGTGTTAGGATCATTGTGCATTCTCTGGGCCAGCAGAGGGAGCTCTGTATTAAGTTAATGGGTTATAATCGTGTTCCCATTTGAGTTCACAAATCCCCTTTATATAAAGGTAGGCTTTATGCTAGAACAAGACCATTATTTATTCATTCTTAAGTGTATTTTAAGTAACCGCAGTGACACTAGGGCAATGTCTTTATTTTATTTAGTTGGGAGATTGGATACCTCATACTTGGCAAAGTTCAAATAAGAAGTCAGCCAAAACATCTCAAAATAGTCACTTTTTCTCTCCCTTCCCAGATTTCTCAGTGGACTTGACACAATTGGTGTTCTTTTTCTGTAGCATGGTACCATGCATATAGTTTTTAAACTGTAATCAGCTAAAATGGCCTTACGTGAATAACTGAATAAATTTTTTAAAAAACCTAATAATTCTTGTGTAGAACTGACTTGAAAGTTCTTGTGTAGAACACACACACACACACACACACACACACACACACACACACATATATATATATATATATATATATATATATATATTTTAAGTCAAGTTGTTGGGAGCCAGGACTAAGGCTTATGTTACAGTAAATAACAGTAAAAATATATATATTCCTGATATAGATCAGGAATTTGTTTTTGTTTACAATATGAGCTCTAGTAGTCTGTTTTATTTTTCCATCTGAAAGACTTGCTTCCTCCCTCTATCCAGGTCTTTGATCCTGTCACCTTCTCAGTCCTTCTTTGACCATTTGTCTGCAATAGATTTCCCATCCCCTTATTTTTCTTTTCATCACAGATTACTTCTTGAAATTTATATCACTCTTCTCCGATACAAATTTTTTTTTTTTTTTTTTGAGATGGAGTCTTGCTCTGTCACCAGGCTAGAGTGCAGTGGCGTGATCTCAGCTCACTGCAACCTCTGCCTCCTGGGTTCAAGCAATTCCCCTGTCTCAACTTCCCAAGTAACTGGGACTACAGGCACACACCACCACCCCCAGCTAATGTTTTGTATTTTAGTAGAGATAGGGTTTCACCGTGTTGGCCAGGATGGTCTCGATCTCCTGACCTCGTGATCCATCCGCCTCGGCCTCCCAAAGTGCTGGGATTACAGGCGTGAGCCACTGCACCCGGCCTCTCCCATATAAATTTTAGGATCAGTATATCAAATTTTATAAAATACTACTGGAATTTTGACTTAATTGCATTGGATACACAGATTAATTAGGCAGAATTGCCATCTCTGTGTTAATTCTTTCTATGCATGAACATGGTTTATCTTTCAATCTGTTTGGTCTATCTTTTATATTCTTAGATAATTTTATAATTGTACCGACAAAGATGTTTTAGAGCTTTTTGTTAAATCTATTTTTAGATACTTATTTGTTGCTATTACAAATGGCATAGTTTAAAAAACTTTTGTTTCTAACATTTTTCTTCTATAGACAACTACTGTAGATATTTATAGACTGTTTTATTCATTGTAACAGGTTTTCTGGAGATTGCCTTTTTAAAAAAATGGAGACAGTCTTATTGTCTATGAATTATGATTATAGTTTTTCCTTTTGATCTTTATATATAATCTTCTTCTTCTTCTTTTTTTTTTTTTTTTTTGAGGCACTATCTCACTCTGGAATGCAGTGGCACGATCCTAGCTCACTGCAGCCTTGAATTCCTGGGGCCAAGCAATCCTCCTGCCTCAGCCACCTGAGTAGCTGGGACCACAGGCATGTGCCACCACACCTGTGATTTTTTTTTTTTTTGTAGAGATGGGATCTCCCTGTGTTGCCCAGGCTGGTCTGGAACTCCTCGGTGCAGGTAATCCTCCTTCCTCAACCTCCCAAAGTACTGGGATTATAGGTGTGAACCACCAAGCCTGGCCAAGGTTTTTTTTCTTATTAAGACCTCCAATACAGTGTTGCATAGTAGAGCTGGTAGTGGACATTCTTGTCTTGTTGCTCACTTTAAAGAAAATTCTTGGGATTTTTTACCATGGAGTCTGATTTTGCAGCAGAATTTGGTCGATACCCCTTAACAGGCTAAATAAGTTTTGGTCTATTTTTAGTTTAAGAGGTTTTATTTTAAAAAAAAGTTCTTTAATTGATGTTGTTTTGTCTTTTTTTAATTTGAATAGTTAGCTTTTTAATTTTCTTGCTTACTAATACATTTAATCAACATTGTAACTTTTTCTCTTAGTTCTGTTTTAGCTGTATTCCATACATTTTCATATGTGGTATATTGTAAATATTTTTTTCCAGTGTGTAGTGCTTGTGCTATACACATTTATTTTTTAACCCATGAGTTATTCGGAAGTGTTTTTTAATAGCAAATGTATGATTTTTAAAAACTGCTTATTTAAAATTTTTAATTTATAGAATTGTGGTTGAAGAGTGTGGTCTCTTCTATCAATTCTTTGTTATTTTTTGAGACATTGTGGCCTAACATGTTATTAATTTTCATTAAATGTGCTTTGTGTGTCTTAAAAATAATGTATTTTCTAATTGTTTGGTGCAGGAATCTATGTAATTAGCAATCAGTTGCTAATTGTCTTTCATTTGTCTATCTTTACCAATTTTTGATACTTGATCTTTTAGCTTCTGAAGGAGATTTGTTAAAATTGTTAAATTGTTAAAATTGTCACTGTGTGGTTGTGGGTTTTGTTAATTTTGGTATTACTCACATATGTCATCCAAAGTAATATATTGGTGGCACTGAATACAATTGGTAGTACTGTGAAAATGATGGAATTTTTTGCATATTTTCTCTGTTTTATATTAAATTATATATTTTCTCTTTCTTTTATCTTAATATGCAGAAGAATAGTTTCACCATTATCCGTTTTCAAGCAACCATTTTTTTAAAGGAGAAGAATTTCTTCTGTTTTATTTGATCATTATGAAATAGGGTGTTAATATTTAGAGCTAAAATGAAAACGGTCCAGGATGTGGTGGCTCATGCCTGTAATCTCAGCACTTTGGGAGGCCGAGGTGGGTGGATCACTTGAGGTCAGGAGTTCGAGACCAGCCTGACCAGCATGGCGAAACCCCATCTCTAGTAAAAATACAAAAAATCAGCTGGGCGTAGTGGGGCGTGCCTGTAATCCCAGCTACTAAGGAAGCTGGGGAAGGAGAATCTCTTGAACCCGGGAGGCGGAGATTGCAGTGGGCCAAGATCGTACCACTACACTCCAGCCTGGGTGACAGAGCAAGACTGTCTCAAAATAAAATAAAATGGAAAGGATTAATTTTATACTTGACGTAGAAAGAATCCAAGCTTTCACAACATTATTAAATATTTAAAAAGTATATCTTTGAAAGCAAAAAATATTTTTTTTTTTAGAGGCAAAGATAACAAAAACATTTTGGAGCAACTGAAGTAACTTGATTTGCACAGATTTGTAGTTTAGCAGTTAAATGCTTTTGCCCCTCATGAGGAAATGACAAGCCAAAGGATGGCCACTTGCAGTAACATGTACTCATCCACTAAAGATTTGACATGCGGCGGTTCTTCCTCTCAGGATTCATTGGCGATAATGTCATGGTTTTCTTGTCCTTACCACATTCCCAGGAGATGCATAGCCCTGGTCACCCCTCCTCATCTCCAGGCTTAATAGGTCAATGGGAGGCAGAACTTGGACTACTAATTGAAAGAATGTTTCCCCTGACCAAGCCTTCAAATTAGATTCAGTGAATTGAAGGGAGTGAGATGATTCCTCTTTAAAACTTGTACTTAGTGCATAAGATTCTAATTTTTCTCCCAGAGCAACAGCCACATTAATCTCTTTGAAACAGAATTTTAAAGCATAATGACATAATTAAGTTAGGGCAACTAAGAGACATGTTTTAGTTAAATTACTGAGATAGTATTTTGTGGTAAAAACATTATGTGTTTATAGTTCCTCAGAAAGTCCTAAGTTTCATGAAGGCACCTATTGTTGCTGTGAGTTTCCTCATGTTGAAATCAAGTGAAAGGCTAGGCTGTTGTCAAAATGATTTTACTTCAACACCGTCCATCAGATACTGATTTCAGAGCTGCATAAGATAGGAATTCTTGACTCAGAGCCTATTTTCTTTCCATCTGCAGTTTGAAAGGGGTTGTTAGAACATTGTCTCCCTTGTGTGTTATCTGTCTTATTCTCTCTGACTCAGATTATGGCATTTGCAAGTACAGTAATTAGGACATAAAGTACTGCAAGTATTTTAACACTTCTTTTACCACAGTAGCCTTACTGTCCAATTTCTGATCCCTTCAGGATTTAAACATCTATCATCAGAGTATTGTGTTGGTGTATGCTTGCCACTCACAGTCAGCATCACATGAGAGTTTCAGACAGCATTAGTCCAGTTATGCACCCCAAAACTAAAGCTGAAAACATTTGATTTTGTTGGAACCCTATCTCTGAGTAAGGGCAAGAGAAGGACAAAGCTGTAGTGGAGTGAACATTGATTTTTAGCATCAGTCTTTGGCTTGAAACTTTGCTCAGGGTCTTACAGACTACGTCACCTTGGTCAGGTTCTTTCTTTTTTGATCCTCAGTTTCCTTGTCTGAAAAAATGGGGCACCAAAGTTCCTATTTTGTAGTTTTGTCAAGATGATATGAGATTGTATGTGTAAAATATTTAATGTGTAAATGCTCAAAAATGGTAGGTATTATAGTAAGTCTTTTAATGTATGAGAGTGTTTTTTTCATTGGACGTAAACATTTCTTCAACAGTGCTAATTTTCTTCTTCCTAATTCCTTTTCTCTTGATACTAACTTTTTACTAACTTTTAGTTTTTACTCTTGGTATTGATGGTGTTTTGTAGGTGCCACCCCAGGAATGCCTGAGTGCTGGCATGAACATGGTTGAGCTAAGGGAAGGTCACTTGTCAGTTTCAGTAACATTTTACCATTGTGCCAAGAAGAGAAAGGGAGGCTCTGTGTGGTTTGTGTCTGTGTGTGTCTGTGTTTTAAATTCCTTGGCAATAAGATGATACATGTTTTGAGAATCTATTAAATAGCCCAGAATACAAGATGACGGATTTTTAAGAGGGCCAGACTTTAGATACACATGAGCCTTCTTTTGTAAAGTTTCAGCCTCTTATCTTAATACAGTGGAATTTATTACCGACTGGATTTTTTTTCCACCCCCGAAAGATAACCACTGTGGTTCACTGTGCATTTTATCAGTAGCTCCCTCGTGGGTGAGATTTACAATAGAAGAGCAGACATCTTGGTACTTAGGTTTTCCTCACACTTTCAAAAATAATTCAAGGTTGTCCTGCCAGAGTGGAGATTAAATCCTAATTGTTTGTGCAGTTTTTCTTATTGTATCCAGATGTTGGGCCCCCTTTTATCTTTGGAAACCATTAGCATTCTTGATTCTTTTGGAATGAGCCAAAAAGCACAGACTCCTGATGCCTGAAAATTCATTCAGAACACCCTGCCAGACCACATTTTAGGATATGAAAGTACCAGATCTCAGTATAACTTGGGTGAAGGGCTCAAGGCCTATATATTTTGAAAGATAGCTACTCCAGTATAGTTATATTGGTAAAAGGAGAGCCAAGAACAGCCATGAGGGAAATACATTTTTCAAGAGAGGGCAGTAGCATAATGGTAATGAAGAACATAGGAAAGTGAATCACAAACAATATACTTTGGTCCTTAAGCCTAAGAGGCAGATAAATCTTTCTTCATCAGTTAGTGGAATATATTATTTCTCTGTTGCTCTAAGCTTGCTGTTCTGACCTTCTTTTGTTCAGCAAGAAAATGGAGATACATTTTTAAATATCAATTTAAGTGTATCTATAAAGAAAAAGCAGATGATTCTTTTCAAATGTTTATGCTCTATAAATATCAATTTGGAATCAGTATTTGTTTATAATGAATAATACCAACCAAGAAGAATTTATTAAATAGTCACTATGTGTCATTAACATGTAGAGTATGAAAACCAAATGAGGCATTCACTGCTTTCAGTAACTTATATATTAAAAGGGGAAGATGACATTTGTCATTATCATTATCTAATACTTATGGCATGTGTACTGTTCTAATTGTTCTAATTCCTTATGTGTATAGAGCATTACTCTAGGCACTTCAAATAGTAGTATTTGATAATGATGCGACGTAGGAGAAAGGACTTCTACATATGAAGGTAATGATACACTAAGACAAATGCTAGGTAAGTGGTACAGGAAAGCGTTAAAGGATTTGTGAAAAGGAAGGCAATGACTCGGATATGCAGGAAGGCTGGGGAAGGATGTTACAGGCAGGTGCAAAGTCAGAAAGGTAGAAATGTGTTTTCATTATTCAGGTTGGCTGAAGCAGATGTGGGTGTTGACTGGATTTTGGAAGACTTTGAATTCGAAAGTAAGGAGTTTGAACCTGATTCTCTTGTTAATAGGGTATCTGAAGACACTTTGACTAGGAAAGTGATAAAATGGAGTTTCAAAAGACTGTAAAAGGTGAGACCAATTAGGAAATTCTTGCAAGAACCAAGATGTGGACCATTCTCACCTGTGAACATTTTTTATCTTTTTAGATGTGCTGCCACTATTGCTCTAGTTAGTAACCCTTTGAATTTTGGATTTAGCTCTCTTTGAATTGATATATTTCAGTTCACCAGAATTAAAACAGCTAGAGCACCATTGCCCAGAAATTAAGTCCATTCATATAGAGGCAGTTACTGAAACTGCTTAACTGGAAGAGTTATTCTGGGCTTCAGGGAACCTTATAACTTATGATTCCAGCAATTCTTAGTGGTTTCAAAGGACATTCAAAGGAATATTTATGGCCATACACAGCTACTTGGATAGTAACCAGTGTAATTAAATGAGCTGATACATGTAAAGCACTTAGGTGCCTGGTAACAAAAACAAAACCCAAAACCACACACTCATAACAAATGTTAGAAAAAAACAAACCCTGTGATAAGAATTGCACATTAAGGCATATTATTCCAAGCCGGAGGAAAACATTTGCTGGATTACCAGAGTTGTTGTTGTTGTTGTTTTCCCTGCAAACATTCATGCATGAAACAGAGAAAAAAAATCAGGCTCTGCCCAGTTCTCTGGTTTGCACAGAATTAATTACGATTTAAGTAGAAAAGAGTCATTGTAGGAATTAAGGAAACAGTAGGTTGACCACATTGGTTTACTTAGTGACAGTCTGGAAAATGAAGGTTTGAAATTGAAGGTCATGAAGTTTAAGGTCTAGTAGATGGTCATTCCAATGGAACAGTGGGCTTCAGTCTTTGGTCAAGGTCCTTCCCAGTTATGACTACCCAGACATTATGTTGTAGTTCATATGAATCCAGAAATAAGAGCAAATAGTAAAGGAAAGGTGTCTTGCTGCTTAAAAAAAATTGAGTTACTGACATATAATTTACACACCATACAATTTATTCATTTAAAGTGTACAGTTTAATGGTTTTTAGTTTATTCACAGAGTTGTGCAACCATCACCACAATCTAATTTTTAAAGTTCTACTTTTTTTTTTTTTTTTAATTTGGAGACAGGATCTTGGTCTGTTGCCCAGGCTAAAGTGCAGTGGCATGATCATAGCTTACTGCAGTCTTGAACTGGGCTCAAGTGATCCTTCTGCCTTAGCCTCCTGAATAGTTGGGACTACAGGTGTGCACCACTATGCCCAGCTAATTTAAAAAAAATTTTTTTTGTAGAGACAGGGTCTCACTATGTTGCTCAGGCTAGTCTCGAACTCGTGGCCTCAAGCCATCCTCCTGCCTTGGCCACCTGAAGTGCTGGAATTACAGGCATGAGCCACCATGCCTGGCCACTATTTTTAAATTGAGATATAATTTATATGTCATAAAATTTGCCATTTTAAAGCATAGAATTCAGTGTTTTTTTAAGGATATTAACAAGGTGTTGCAACTTTAAGCACTATTGAATTCAAGACATTTTTATCATCCCCTGAAAAAACTCTAATCCTGTTAGCAGTCACTTCTCATTTGCCTCTCACCCCCAGGCAACCATTAATCTACTTTCTGTCTCTATAGATTTGCCTATTTTGGACAGTTTATGTAAATGGAATCATATAACATGTGGCCTTTTGAGAATGGCATCTTTCATTTTGCATAATGTTTTTGAGGTTTATCCATGTTATAGCATGTATCACTATTTCTTTTTGTTGCTGAATAATATTCCACTGTATGGATACACTGCATTTTGTTTATCTGTTCATCAGCTGATAGACATTTGGGTTGTTGATTCCTTCTGCTTTTACGTAGCATTTTTCAAAGAAAAATAAATGGAAGATACAGTTGCTTATGAATTCACTGCTTTGTCTGTAGGCTTAGACAGATTGTTCATTTAGCTTGACAAATGCTGCTTACAAAGAAAAATAGGCCAGTCTTAGCATAGGAATTCATGCATTTCCGGCATCAGATAAAAGAATCAGAGCAAGATGTGGTATTTTCAAGGCTTGATTTCTCTCTTCAGTCCATTCTTTCTACGGTTTTAGGTTTCTTGTATTATCATTCAGCTGAACATCTTTATTTCTTGGGATACATCTGAAAAAATATGCTAGCTCAAGTTAAAGCAAAAAACCCACAAGCTAGCTGAAGCCCTGGGGGACAGCATGGCCTTTAATCAGCTTGGAATGATTCTCTTACGCTTTTCAACCTGACAAGCTGCTGTCCAGCACACTTGATCATCTATCTAGCTAACGGGTGCTGAAAGAAAAGTTCAAAGATAAGGTTACTGGGAAAATTACATTTCCCCACTCTTTCTGCACTTAGTTTAATGGCAGTTCTAACATGTCAAGAATCTTCATTTTGATTTTAGAGACTGTACAATATGAGATGTAGCTCACTAAACTTAAACCTGACATTTGGCATTCAAGTCCCATCCTTGTTGGTTACTAGCTTAGAAATCTGCAAATTTCTCACTTGTAAAAGGGGCATAATAAATAACACATATCTCAAAAGACTCTTTGAGGATTAAGTGATATAGTACATTTTCTGGCACTTGATAGATGCCTATTAAGTGTAAGGCTTTTCCCCCTCTACTTTATATGGTGGTCATGCAGTTTGGATGTGCAGTTTGGATGAGACCATTATGTGAAAGCACCTAGTAGAAAGCCTGAAATGTAGAAGGTATTTAGTGAATGTTAGTTAAATTTGAACCTAAGTTTCCAAAGAATAGAACTCTTTTTTCCAGATTTAGGGGTGTATGTTTAAGCGTGTGTGTGTGTGTGTGTGTGTGTGTGTGTGTATGTGTATGTTTATGTTTATGTTTATGTGAGATAGAGATACTGAAACTGTGTCAGTTAGCTTTTGCTGCATTGTAAACCACCCTAAAATTTAGTGGTTTAAAATAGCCATTTTATTTAACTTGATTCATGATTCTGTAAGTTGGCAGTTAGGTTGGACTCAGGTAGGCAGGCAATTCTGGTCTGAGCTGGTTAGCTCTGCTCTGTGGTCAGCTGGTGCAATAACAGCTGGGGATGGCTGATTTATTTGTTGAGACATTTGTTGACTTGGGCCTCTCCACGTAGTATTTCACCATCTAGCAGGCTCAATCAGGTTTATTTATATTATAGTAAAATATACAAGACTTTTTTTTTTTTTTTTGAGACAGGGTCTTGCTCTGTTACCCAGGCTGGAGTACAGTTGTGTGATCATATCACTTCAGCCTTGACCTCCTGGGCTCAGGTGATCCTCCTGCCTCAGCCTCCCAAATATTTGAGACCACAGGTGCGTGCCACCACACCCAGCTAATTTTTTTAAAAAATTATTATTTGTAGAGACCAGGTGTCTTGCTATGTTGCCCAGGCTGGTCTCGAACTCCTGGGCTCAAGCAGTCTACCCACCTTGGCCTCCAAAGTTGTGGGATTACAAGCATGAGCCACCATGCCCAGCCTACACAAGAATTTTTAAGTCTCTTCTTGCTGTACATTTGCTATTGTCTCAATGCCCAAAGCAGGTTAGATAGCCAGGCCCAGAGTCATTGTGAGAGGGAGTAAGGTAAGGATGAAGATACCAAGAGGAAATTGTTGTGGCCATTTTTAAAAACAATTTATCTTAGATACTAATTGTGATAGGAATGCAAATCTGTTTACTGAGAATTATTATCAGTCTATAAAATCAGACTTAGTACAGGTGCTGCAATGTAATGACAGTGTTATTCACAATAGGAATACTGCTGTCTTCTTCATATAAACTTAACATGTCAGTAAAGCACTCTCACACATGAAGAAAGAACCATTATGGTGGAGGCATTTATTTTCTGGAATCACTAAATACAAGGATCAGCTAATTATTTTTGAATGTCTGCTGTTTCTTGCCAGTTAAGGTGGCTTCCCCTATCAGTCAGTTCATTCAGTTTTTCACTTTAGTTCCATAAAATATTTCATCTGCATCTCTAGACGATATCTTTATTACAGTTTGAGTTACCTCTTCCATCTGTTAAACCACCAACAACAAAAAATCCAAAGAATCAGAGATACTCTTGTCACTAAAATATTTCTTGAGTCTTAACTATTTTTCACTTTGGTCTTTGCTTTATGCCTGTACACATCTAGTTGTAGCATGTTTTAGATGAGAGGCACCCAGTATCATAATCCTACTAGAGATAAGAACTTCTTCTTTTGAATAGTTATTAATAACTGAGCATAAATATGTTTTCATATGCTACTGCCAAGTCATAAAATCACGGAATTTTTCAAAGCTGCAGGGAACATTAGATATAATCTGGCCCTGTGTCTTCTTTTTGCAGATTGGGAACCTGTGGTTTTACCAAGATCATGTAGTCAGAACCAGAATCTAAATCTTTGAACTGCAGGATAGGGATTACTTTCCATTTTTTTTTATTGTGGTAAAATATACATAACATAAAATTTGAGGAGAGGAATTTTTCCGTTCTTCTGTCTCCAAAATCAACTTTAGCTTTTTGGCAATCTGATAAATGTAACATTTTAACTAATCATTTTGCTATAATTAAATTTTTAATACATGTGTGCATTTTACTTACAGCTTATATCTGAATATGTGGTTAGATAAAAAAAACTTCTCTTTTTATTTCACTTTAGTTTTTGGAACTTCGAATTCTAATAAATGTCAGGTATAATCAGGTCCCTGGTATTGATATCAGAAGATAAAAGCAAATACATTTTAGATAGACTTTCTTATTTGTGGATTTTCATTGTTGAAAGAGACAAAGAACAGTTGGTGTTTTAACTCCAAAAATTAGAAATTTTTAAGTGGGTTGGTAAGAAAGAAGAACTCAAATATGAGGCAAGCAGATGTTCTCACTTTTTCATCTGAACAGTGACAGAAATTAGACAAATAATTATATTCTCACTTAACAGACATTTCTTTGATTTTTATGACATGGTTTAGAATTAGACCACAGAAATGTTATCTTTAGTGTTTCATCATCCTTGGTTTAAAGATTCAATTTCTTAAGTCCACCTGTATTGCAACTGAAAGTAATTAATGAAGAACCATAGAAATATATTGTTTTATTGTTGGATATAATACATTTTAAAAAAGAATGACACCCTTATGGTTTTTGTAAATTCCATTGGAGAAAAAGTTTTAAATTACCTGTTATTTCTGTCCAGAAGTCGCCATTTTTATTGATGAACTCAATTTAGTCATTTATCTGTGCATATATAAAAATGAATGGATGGATGGATAAACAGACGTGAATGACAGAAATAATGAGACAAGGGAGGTTGGTGCGTGATATATGCAGCTTACTCTCAAATTTTAAGTGTGTATTTCCTAAGAAAGAAGATACCCTCTTTTGTTTGTATTTCCTACAAAGGAGTTGCTCTTTTTTGTTACCACAATAAAGTGGTCAAAGACTGATTTTTCCTTTTTATTTCTTGAGACCGTGTCTCACTCTGTCTCCCAGGCTGGAGTGCAGTTGCATGATCACGGCTCTAACATCATACCTAGAGCACACAAAACAAAGCACCATATACTTGCTGATTGGTCCTAGCAAATAATGTATTTAATTCTTAATTAGTGAGGAGAAAACAGTGTAGTAGGAAACCATTGGCAGTGTGTGGATATGGGCAGATACAGGATTGGCTGCTGTTGAGCTTAGCAATGGTGATAGTGAGAAAAATGACTAATGTTCTGAGAGGTAGGGCGGCTGGCCTGAAACTGGACTAGGAAGTGTCATGAAATAAGTAAGATTGCATAGACCAAGGGTGCCTGGAGAGAAACACTTGCTGTTCTTTATCTTCTAGATACCTTCTCATCTACTTCTTAAGGTGCTGAACCTTCTGGTTGTTTTTCCTGATTACTGTAGGAAAGGGCCGTATAAACCCCTATGTTCATGGAAAGCAATGAAAAATACTTCCTGTATTTCCCTGTATTAGAATACTAATCAGAGGCACAAAGGTACTTCAACCTTTGAAACAGGTACATTCAGCTAGTTTGATTTTTAAATCATGCCAGGTAAAATTATTCTTTCTGCTCTTGTTACTAATAACTAATAGCTGCTGTATTCTGCTCTCTTAACGGTTACTGCTACTATGTAACTGCTGATGCTTTTCTCCAGGATGGTTTGAGGCCCCATCTAAGTCCCCTTTTACCAGTCTTCCCTGACCACACAGCATGCAAGAACTGGGCACATATAATTCTTTTAATCAATTCTATTTATTTTATACCTGTTCAATACTAACTTCTTTTTTTTTTTTTTTTTTTGAGACAGAGTCTCGCTCTGTCACCCAGGCTGGAGTGCAGTGGCGCGATCTCAGCTAACTGCAAGCTCTGCCTCCCGGGTTCACACCATTCTCCTGCCTCAGCCTCCCAAGTAGTTGGGACTACAGGCGCCCGCCACCACGCCCGGCTAATTTTTTGTATTTTTAATAGAGATGGGGTTTCATCGTATTAGCCAGGATGGTCTCGATCTCCTGGCCTCGTGATCTGCCCACCTCAGCCTCCCAAAGTGCTGGGATTACAGGCGTGAGCCACCGCGCCCGACCCAGTACTAACTTCTTTAAAAAATGTTCATGAGAAGTAAATAAAATCACCAATAGTCCTACTACCAGAGATAAACCCTGTTAACATTTTGGGTATTTTCCCCTAGTTTTTTTTTTTTTCCTATATGTATGATTTTATAGAGTCAAAATCATACTGTATATATAATACTGTATCCTATTTTTTCCCGTAAGTTTATTGTAAGCCATATGTAGATAGTATTTTTAAAGTTACATAATATTTCATAGAGTGGATGAATTGTGATTTATTTATGTTTTCTTTTTCATGTATGTTTTTCTCATTATTCCAGTTAGATTATGAGATTATCAAAGAAAGTCACCCTACTGTATCATCCCCTCTTCCTACTTAAATGCCTATAGAGAATATTGTATGTGATAGATGCTAAATATTTTTGCTTGCTTCTGTCTCATTCTAAATATTATAGGAGCTGTTTGCTATAGGAGACTCCAAATGTATTATTTGCAGATTATCAGAATCATTGCATCACCCAAATCTTTCCATTTAGAAAAAGGGACCCCAGGGAAATTTCTGAATGTATTTTAGGGGAAATCTTAACTCCTCTGGAATTCCATGAGAATTTTTTGGGCAAAGATTTGTGCATTTTTTGTAGTTTCACTAGATTCTTGAAGGAGTCCTTTATCTAACAGAAATATCCACTGATCCAGATATTGTAGCCCATCTGGAGATATGTCTATTTATTAAACTTACCTAAAATTTAGAATGTTTCTTTTCATTTTTCATTTTTCTTTGTTTTCAGGAAGGGATGAGACCATGCAGCCTGCGAAACCATCCTTTCTTGAATATTTTGAACAAAAAGAAAAGGAAACCCAGATCAACAGCTTTGGCAAGAGTGTACCTGGTCCACTGAAAAATTCTTCAGATTGGAAAATACCACAGGACGGAGACTACGAGTTTGTAAGTAGTGTTGGAAGTAAATGGTTATGTCTTCAGGGGAAGTTATTTGAAATATCACATATTAGTGCCCAAGCATTTTCTTGTGCATTTTGAGTCTCCTAAACCATCCCTGACAGTGTCTACTGAGCTGAAGGACAGTATTTTGACTGATGTTTGAGCAGTTCTCTGGTCCCTGATTAGTGGCATCTTTTTTGCTTTCGAAGTCCATATTCAGTTTTTATTTTTGTCCAGTTAGAAATTGTTCATGGTGAGAGAAGTATTCAATCATCAAATGAAATTGCAACTGTCTTTAATAGTTTATTTGGGGTTTTGATTTTATATTTAAGAATTAGATTGGAGGGCAATTGACACTGTTTTGTGGTGTCCTTGTTGTTTTGCTAACTATTCTCCTAATTTTAACCCTGCTGAAAGGATTATTCTCAGTTTTTTTCAGAGGACGAATGTATAATTATTCCAGTTTCATATGAAAAACTGGATGTGTTTTCCTTTCTCTACTGTGGAACATTTTCCCTCAACCATAGACACTTATTAATGTTCATAGGCATTTAAGGAGTAGAGCAATAAAAATTTTGGGAAAAAGTAAGCTAAGGAGTCTGCATTTTCTTCTTGACTATTACTAGAAAAGATTTTTCTCTTCAGTAGCTTTTTATTTTTACATTCTAAAATTCTGAAGTTTGATTCTCCATCTGTCATAATTCTGTTGTTTATAAAAGAACTTAGATTGGGCATTGGGCTTGAATTCTGGTAGGCCTGTCTAGTTCTGGCTTTCCACTATACTACTCACTGGGCTAGAGGAAATGACACCATTCTTCCATAACTTAATTTCTACTTTTATAAAATGGCAGGAATATCACAGTTTATACAACTAATGGTAGAGATCCTTTAAGGACCAGAATAACTCATCTGAGGTAAATTAACTGATTAGTCACTGAACCCATGATAGAACCCAGGTTCATTTGTTTTATTACCTGTTTGTTCATTTACTTACTTATCCAGTGTTTTTTTTTTTTTTTTTGAATGTCATGCGTTTGACACTATTCTAGGGATGTGGTCATTAACAGAACAGCCAAAAACCCATCCCTCCATGAGGGAATTTTCATTCTAGGCGATGATGGAATTTTCATTCTAGGCGAAGGAAAATAAGTATTTAGTGTGTTAAATGGTAGCAACTATTGTAAAAAATATAAAGCAAAAGGGAGGTTAGGAGACAGAAAGAGTGTGTGTGTGTGTGTGTGTGTGTGTGCATAGTTTTTTAAAAATAAGAGTAGTCAAGGAAGTTCTCATTGGTAAGAAGATGAGGATGTGAACTATGTGAATATCTAGAGGAGAGATTTTTAGGCAGCAGGAATAGCAGATGCAAAGATCCTGAGGCAGGGACTTGGCTGGTGTGTTTACAGAACAACGAAGAAACAGTCTGTTTTGGAATGGCATCAATAGGATGTGCAGCAGGAAATGATATCAGAGATATAATGGAGAGCGAGATAATGCAGGGCTTTTTGTGTAATAAAAAGGACTTTAGCTTTTACTCTTGAGTGGAATGAAAGACCATTGGAAGGGATGACTTGACCTTATTTATATTTAAAAGGTATTATTCTAGTTGCTATATTAATACATTATAGGAGAACTGTAGCGTTTCTGAACACAGGTGCAGTGTTTTTATTTACTATTCAAAGGTGGCAAATTATGGGGCACATCTGCTACTATTCTCCTCTTCTAGGCCTTTGGCACCCATCTGTTCCACTGAATCAGGGTTCAGCTTCAGAAGCTGCCACTGCTAATCATAGTAGACTTACGAAATTTGAATTATTGTGCGTCTGTTCCATGTTGCCTATATAGTTGTCTTCAACATGTGTATAAGGACTGATTTCTCAGTTTAGCCAGTCTTCAGGCAAAGATGTTTAACTACTGGGTGCCAAATCACATCATTATTGTGATAGAATGCTTGAGAATCCTCAAATCTGTAGTACTTCTAAGCTTAGTTTCCTTGTTTTTAAATGTTTTAGAAGTTAGCGATTTTGGCTAGGCGTGGTGGCTCACGCCTGTAATCCCAGCACTTTGGGAGGCCAAGGCCGGTCGATCACCTTAGGTCAGGAGTTCGAGGCTAGCCTGACCAACACAGAGAAACCCCGTCTCTACTAACAATACAAAAAAATCAGCCAGTATGGTGGTGCATGCCTGTAATCCCAGCTACTCGGGAGGCTGAGGCAGGAGAATCGCTTGAACCCAGGAGGTGGAGGTTGTGGTGAGCCGAGATCATGCCATTGCACTCCAGCCTGGGCAACAAGAGTGAAACTCCGTCTCAAAAAAAAAAAAAAAAAAAAAAAAAAGAAGTTAGCAATTTTGAAAACCCAGTCACTTTAATCCTTTTTAATTTTAAAAAATATTGTTTATGATATTTTTAGGATACATGTAATATTTTAGTACCTGTTCATAATGTGTAGTGATCAAATCAGAGTAATTGGGATATCTATTACCTCAGACGTTTTTCTTTGTGTTGGGAACATTATAAATCTTCAGCCGTTTTGAAGTATACAATAAATTATTAACTATAATTTTCCTACTGTACTATCGAATACGAGAACTTATTCCTTCTCTCTGACATATTTTTGTACCCCTTAACCAACTTCTCTTCATCCCTCTTTCACCTCTTTCCCAGCCACTGCTAACCGTCATTCTACACTCTGTTTCCATAGGATCCACTTTTTTAGCTCCCACATGAGTGAGAACATGTAATATTTGTCTTTCTGTCTCTGTCTTATTGTAGCTAACATAATGACCTCCAGTAATATCCATGTTGCAATAAAAGAAGCGACAACATTTCTTTCTCTTTTCTGGCGGATAATATTCCATTGTGTGTATACCACATCTTCTTTATCCATTTATCCATTGATGGACACTTAGGTTGATTCCATATCTTGGCTATTGTGAATAGTGTTGCAATAAATAGGAGAGTTTAGATATCTTGTTGATACATTGATTTCCTTTCTTTTGGATATATGCCCAGCAGTGGGATTGCTGGATCATATAGTAGACCTATTTTAATTTTTTAAGGAACCTCTATACTGTTTTTTATAATCGTTTTATTACTTTAAATTCCTACCAATGGTGTATGAACATTCCCCTTTCTCCACATCTTCACCAGCATTTGTTATTTCCTGTCTTATTGATAATAGCCATTCTAACTAGGGTGAGATGATATCTCTCTCTCTTTTTTTTTTTTTTTTTTTTTTTTTTTTTTTAAGAGACAGGGTCTTGCTTATTCTCCCAGGCTGGAGTGCAGTGGTCCGATCATAGCTCACTACAGCTTCAAACTCCTGGCCTGTAGTAATCCTCCCACCTCAGCCTTCTGAGTACCTAGGACTACAGGTATGGATCACCACGCCTGGCTAATTTTTAAATTTTTTCCAAAGATGAGGTCTGGAAATGTTGCCCCAGCTCATCTGGAACACCGGGCCTCAAATAATCCTCCTGCCCGGGCCTCCCAGAATGCTAGGATTACAGATATGAGCCACTGTACCGGCTCTTTGTGGTTTCAATTTGCATTTTCCTAATGATTAGTGATATTGAGATTTTTTCATATGCCTGTTGCCCATTTGTATGTCTTTTGAGAAATGTCTATTCAGGCCTTTTGCCCAACTTTCATTCTAATCATTATTCTTGGATCAGTAGTTTCAATGTGTAAAGAATTTATTTCTCTTTGCCACAGTTTTCTCATACTAAGATCATTGGCAGGAAACTTGTTTTGGTGGGCAAGCTACTTATACGGAGGAGCTTTAGGAGGTCTTTAGAGAGAGTACTTTTTATTTTGGAAGTAGATGACTTCTAGGGGGAGTGGGCCCATGGTGCACAGTGACCAGGTTAGCACATTGCATGACTTGTATTACTCCTGAGACTTTCTTCTAAATCTGAGGTCATAAACTGGCAGCAACCAGCTCACAGACCTTTCTGTGTGTCCTATACGGTGTTTAAATTTTTAATTTTTTAAAATTAGTTGCTTATGTTAAAAACTTATGAGATTTTACACAAAATGTTGGATCTCCAGCTTATTTTGAAAATGTGAAAGATCTGGCTACAGTAGACCTACATTATTGGTTAATGGTTGTCTGGAGCTGAGTGGCAGCTGCCCTCTTTAGCTATGACCTCTCTAATTCTTCACACTATTTGACCTACTTCACTCATTTGTATTAACTGTCTGACCTGTCTGACACTTAGGGGCATTTGATATTGGGACTCTTGCACTAAATTGTTTGGATTTATATATGCTTGAGCCAGCCTATTCTGATATATGACATTCTACTCTATTTGTACCTTCAGAATGTTAAGATAATTTACTTAATAAAAGTCTCTTACAAAAAAATTTCAAACTAAGCAATAAAATTGAGATGAGAGATAACATGAGCTGCTCTCCCAACAAAGATCAAATGAAAACTGTCTTCATAGTTGATATTCTTGTTACATAGCTTTTACCTTGATCCTAAAGCAAGCATTTGAAATAATAGTCTAGAACAGTGGTTCTCAAAGTGGTCCCAGACCAGCAGTGTTAGCATCACCTAGAGACTGTTAGAAAGGCAGTTATTCAGGCCTTACCCCAGGCAGACTGAATAGGAATATCTGGGGACAGCACCCATTGATTGGTGTTTTAACCTGTCCTCCTGGTGACTCTTACCCACTAAAGTTGCTCTAAAAGGTTTTTAGAGTAGTATATCTTCATATACATTTCTTGTTTTCTTTTCTATTAGATACTATAGAAATTCAGAGATAAGGATGTATTTCTATTTTATTAACATTGTCTGATTTTTAAATTTCCTTGTTATTCCCCTTTTGAGTCTCCTATACTCTTACTGGAGGTACCAAAGAAGCACATAAAATATGGAAAATGTATGTTTGTAAGTGACATCTGGCAAATAAAGAGCTAGTCCTTTGAGTGAAGAAAGTTCTGAATAATCTCCTGAAAGCTTAACGAAGGATATGTGTCAGACTTGCTAACATGTTTCCCTCATAGTTGCTTTTTTTTTTTTTCGAGATGGAGTCTCACTCTGTTGCCCAGGCTGGAGTGCAGTGGTGACATGATCTCAGCTCACTGCAACCTCCGCCGCCCGGGTTCAAGCACTTCTCTGCCTCAGCCTCCTGAGTATCTGGGATTATAGGTGCCTGCCACCACACCCAGCTAATTTTTGTATTTTTAGTAGAGACAGGGTTTCACCATCTTGGCCAGGCTGATCTTGAACACCTGACCTTGTGATCCACTCTCTTTGGCCTCCCAAAGTGCTGGGAGTACAGGCGTGAGCCACCGGGCCCAGCCTCCTTCACAATCTCTTACAGACTTTCTGATTTCTAGGCAGATAGTATTTAATTATGAAAAAAGATAATTCTGTTTCCTCCTATGAAGAGAATTGCTGCTTTCCAATGACCTTTTTGCCCAAAATGGCAAATAGGAAGTAATTTAATCAGGAGTAGCCGAATTTTATACTGACAAAAACTTCATATTTTCATCTGAAACTGAATATTTGTCTCATTTCTAAAAGTGAATTGCCTGTTTGCCAAGTTGAGAAACCCCTCCAAAAATTTCTAATAATGTTTAAGATACATAGTGATTAAAATATAAAAGGTGCTTAAAAATGCAATAGTCTCTAAAATTGATATTTCATATTCTATTAGCAGATCACTTTTTTGGAAAAAAATGTAATATTTTGTGAGAATTCAGACCTTCCCATTTTGCCATTCATAAAGCCACAAACAGCTGTAAACTTAAATCCAATTTGGCTCATGAATCTTCCAAAAACACACTGTAATATTTTAGTTTAAGATGACCCAGGCTGGGTGCAGTGGCTCATACCTGTAATCCCAGCACTTTGGGAGGCTGAGGTGGAAGGTTTGCTTGAGCTCAGGAGTTCGAGACCAGCTTGGCACATAGTGAGACCCCATCTCTATTACAAAAATAAAAAAAAGATGGCTCAAGTGCCAACAGTGGTGAACAAAACAGACCAGGCCCATGTTCTCATGGAGTTTACAGTGAAGGAAATAGACATTAAGCCAGTACCCTAGTAGGTATCAGTTCAGGTAATAATAGCGAATTTTTTTTTTTTTTTTAAAGCACAGTTAAGAGATATTGTGAGAAAAGGCCTGTGGAGAGACAGGACATTCAGCTGAGACATCAGTGAAGAGGGGAAGCAAGTCACAGGAAGGTAGGGGAAACAAGTACAGAGACTGTGAGACAAGACATAGACTATGTGTAAGGAAGGAAAGGAGTCCATTGTGGCTGGAGCCGAGTGACACATGGGATAGCAGTTTAAATGTAAATGCATCAGTAATCACAGTAAATGTGAGTGCACTAAAATCTCCTATTAGAAGAGAAAGAGTCTGGATAAAAATAACAGTCAAATTCCGGCTAAATGCTGTTTATAAGAGATGTAACGAAAAGAAAATACAACCGAAAAGTTTAAAACAGAGGAATGGAAAAAGATACACTAGGCAAATACTCACTAAAAGAAAGTAGGTGAAACAATATTGATATCAAATGAGGCCAAGCATGGTGGCTCATGCCTGTAATCCCAGCACTTTGGGAGGCCGAGGCAGGCGGACCACGTGAGGTCAGGAGTTTGAGACCAGCCTGGCCAACATGGTGAAACCCCATCCCTACTAAAAGTACAAAAAATTAGTTGGGCATGGTGGCAGATGCACCTGTAGTCCCAGCTACTCAGGGGGCTGAGGCAGAAGAATTGCTTGAACCCAGGAGGCGGAGGTTGCAGTGAGCCGAGATCGTGCCACTGCACTCCAGCCTGGGTGACACAGCGAGACTTCATCTCAAAAAAAAAAAAAAAATCAGATGAAATAGAATTTAAGACAAAAGAATGTTACCTGGGAAGGATATGTTTTATACTGTTAAAAGGTATACTTCATCTAGAAGATGTAAGTCATGCACCTATATGAAACATACATATTTATCCCAAACTGATAGAAATAGAAGGAGCAATGAGAATACTGCAATTATAGTTTCAAGAAGTTAATCAAGAAGACTTAAATATTCTTCTCTCCAAAATTGACATTTCAGTTAGACAAAAAACTAACGCAATTAACAACATTGATAAAACAGAATATAGACAAAATTTCTAATATATATGTAACTTTAAAAACATGGAATATTCATAAAACAACTATTTTATTCTTTTTTTTACCTTTATTTCAGGTTCAGGGGTACATGTGCAGGTTTGTTACACAGGTGAATTGTGTGTCATGGGGGTTTGGTGTACAGATTATTTCATCACCCAGGTAATAAGCATAGTACCCCATAGGTAGTTTTTCGATCCTCACCCGCCTCCCACCCTCTGCCCTCAAGGAAGCCCTGATTTCTATTGTTCTGTTCTTTGTGTCCATGTGTACTCAGTGTTGAGCTCCTACTTACAAGTGAGAACATGCTGTATTTGGTTTTCTGTCCTTGTGTTAGTTTGCTTGGGATAATGGCCTCCAGCTCATCCATGTTGCTGCAAAGGATGTGATCTTGCTCGTTTCTGTGGCTGTGTAGTATACCATGTCAACATGTACCACATTTTCTTTATCCATTCTGTCATTGATGGGCATTTAGGTTAATTTCATGTTTTTGCTATTGTGAATAGTACTGCAGCAAACACAACGCATGCATGTGTCTTTATGGTAGAACAATTTCTGTGCCTTTGGGTATATACTCAATAATGGGACTGCTAGGTTGAACGGTAATTCTCTTTTAAGTTCTTTGAGAAATCGACACACAGCTTTCCACCATGATTGAACTAATTTACATTCCCACCAGCAGTGTATAAGTAATCCCATTTCTCTGCAACCTCGCCAGCATCTGTTATTTTTGATTTTCTAATAATAGCCATTCTGACTGATATGAGATAGTATCTCATTGTGGTTTTGATTTGCATTTTTCTAATGGTTAGTGATGTTGAGTATTTTTTTCACATGCTTATTGACCATGTGTATGTCTTCTTTTGAGAAGTGTGTGTTCATGTCCTTTCCCCATTTTTAATGAGGTCGTTTGCTTTTTACTTGTTAATTTGTTTAAGTTCCTTACAGATTCTGAATATTAGATCTTTCTTGGATGCCTAGTTTGCAGAAATTTTCTCCCATTTTGTAGGTTGTCTGTTCACTCTGTTGAAAGTTTATTTTGCTGTTCAGAAGCTCTTTAGTTTAATTAGAACCTATTTGCCAATTTTAATTTCTGTTACAATTGCTTTTGTTGCCTTCATCATGAAATCTTCTGCCAGGTCCTATATCCAGAATGGTGTTTTCTAGGTTATCTTCTAGGGTTTTTATAGTTTTAGGTTTTACATTTAAGTCTTTAATTCATTTTGAGTTGATTTTTGTATACGGTTTAAGGAGGGGGGTCCAGTTTCAGTCTTTTGCATATGGCTAGCCAGTTATCTCAGGATCATTTATTGAATAAGGAGTCCTTTCTCCATTGCTTGTGTTTGTCAACTTTGAGTTACTATGTTTTTTTGTTTTTTGTTTTGAGACAGAGTCTTGCTCTGTTGCCCAGGCTGGAGTAATGCAGTGGCGTGATCTCAACTCACTGCAATCTCTGCCTCCTGGGTTCAAGTGATTCTCCTGCCTCAGCCTCCTGAATAGCTGAGATTACAGGCACCTGCTACTACACCTGGCTAATTTTTGTATTTTTAGTAGAGATGGGGTTTTACCATGTTGGCCAGGCTGGTCTCGATCTCCTGACTTTGGGTGATCTACCCACCTCGGCCTTTCAAAGTGCTGGGATTACAGGTGTGAGCCACCATGCCCAGCCAATGTTTGAAAGGGTTAAAAAAGAAATCAGGCCACATTACCTGACTATAATGCAATAAAATTAGAAATTAACATTAAGAAAGTAGTCAAAGCCACTTTATCCCACCTGGAGATGTAAAAATATATTCCTAAATCTTACTTTAAAGATAAAATAAAATATAAATTATAAACAATTTAGAAATGAATAATAAGAATGATACAAAATTCAAATCCCTGTAATTCAGAACTTGTGGGAGGCAGTAAACAATGGCACTTAGAAGAAGATTTATAGCCTTAAATGAATTTTCTTTTTAGAATACCAGAAAAATTATAAATAAGTTAAAAATAGGATAAAGATAAAAGCAGAATTTAATGAAAATAGAAAACAAACCAAAAAGTTGATTGGTAAAAACCAACAGCAAGATATTTGAAAGGACCTGATATTTGGTAGATTTGATCAAGTTAAAAAGGAAGAGTGTACCAATAAACTGCAGTAGGGGAAAGGCGAGAGACAGTTACTAGAAACAGAATATGGCAGTGTGATCAGAGATTATTATTTATAACTTTATATTATTAAATTTGAAAACTTAGATAAATAGATGTTTAAACATTATGCCATATTTACTTCCCATGTGGAAGTGTAAATGCATAAAAATATGCAAGATACTTTTGAACAAGAAGAACAAGGTTGATCTTATTCTTTCAGAGACCAAAACATACCACAAAACCACAATAATGAAAGCACTGTGATATTGGCATAAGAATAGAACATAGGCCAGGTGTGGTGGTTCACCCTGTAATCCCAGCACTTTGGGAGGCTAAGGCGGGAGGATCACTTGAACCCAGGAATTTGAGATCAGCCTAAGTATCATAGTGAGATCCCCATCTCTACAAAAAAAAAAAGAAAAAAAAATTAGCTGGGCTTGGTGGTATATGCCTATAATCTCAGCTACTTGAGAGGCTGAGGTGGGAGGATCTCTTGAGCCCAGGAGTTCGAAGCTGCAGTGAGCTAGGATTGCACCACTGTATACTACCCTGAGTGACAGAGTGAGACCCCATGTCTTAAAACAACAACAACAACAAAAGATCAATGTTAAAGAGTAGGATTAAGAAACATACCTATGTATGTATATGTGTGTGTGTATATATAATATAGATAAATTTTTAAAAATATATACACCTTTGTTGGATGCATAGTTTACATTATATATGAGTGTATTACATAATGATAAAATACAAAATAATGCAAACTGTAAAATTTGTGTAAATTTAATAAAACACAAATCATGCTACCATTTCTATGTATATGCACACATACAGCTGCATAGATAAAAAAAGACAGGATCTAAAAATAACTTGAAAGTCATTACCTGTGGAACTTTAGTTTTAGCTGTCTTTACACAGAGAGAGAATATATTACTATATCAATATATTACTTGCTTAACTTAAAAGAAATAAATAGAGCGAGATACATTTTTAAACTTTCAATTGAGATTTTTTCCTGGTTTTAGTCTAAATAAAGTTAACCAGGTTATATATATACAGATTAAGAGAACCACAATACTTTTCAGTCAGTTATCAGCTTTGCAAGTATTGTTGATTATTAGCTTTCAGTATCCTTAGGTTTTAGAGTAAATTTCCTATTTATTCAAATGAAGTTGCTTTCAGATTTCTTATGACTTCTTCTATAAAAAGAGTTGATAGTAACTGGCCCTCACATATTAATTCAATCTATATTTATTGAGGTTCTCTGTGTGTACTATGTGTGAATAGATAAGACTGCGAGATCTTTTACAGCCTTCACTTTATCTTACCCGTCTTTGTATTCCTAACACCTAGCAATTGCCCAGCTTAGAGTTAGCACACCATATCAAATTAAACTCAGACATAGTGTCTGAATTCATTCATTATTTTATTCAACTACTAGTTGAATTAAACTCAAATATAGTCATTACACTTAGAGAGTTTATGATGTAGCAGAAAATAATCAAATGATTTTGATACATTATACTAATGATAGCTTACATTTATTGAAAATTTACTATGTGCCAGGCATTACATATGTTACCTCGCTCTCAGAACCATCCCATGAGGTAGGAATGTTGTTATTGCCATTTTAGGGGTAAAAAAACTGAGGCTTAATAGGAAGAATAAGTTCAAGAGATCTATTGTACAACATGGTAACTAGTTAATAAACAATGTATTGTATTTTGAAAATCACTGAGAGAGTAGATTTTAATTAAGTGTTCTCACCACAAAGAAATTGTAAGTATGTGAGGTAGCACACATGTAAATTAGCTCGATTGAGCCATTTCACAATGTATGTACATACAGTATATCCTTATGAGGTTCATTTTATGAGGTTTCAGTTACCCACTGCAGTCTGAAAATATTAAATGGAAACTTCTAGAAATAAACAGTTTCTAAGTTTTAAGTAGCATGCCATTCTGAGTAACATGATGCAATCTTGTGCCATGGCGCATCATCCCGCCTGGGACATGAATCATCCCTTTGTCCAGCATATCTGTGCAGTACACGGTACCCACTCCTAGTCACTTAGGAGCCAATTTGGTTATCAGATCACCTTTTGAGGTATAACAGTGCTTGTGTTCAGGGAACCCTTATTTTGCTTAATAATGTCCCCAGCGTGCGAGAGTAGCGATGCTGGCAATTCCAGCTTGCCAAAGAGAAGATGTAAAGTGCTTCTTTTAAGAGAAGAGGTGAAAGTTCTTGACCAAAAATAAGGGGGGAAAAACCATATGCTGAGGTTGCTAAGATCTATGGTAAGAACGAATCATCCATCCATGAAATTGTGAACAAATGTGAATCTTCCATCCGTGAATTGTTGTTGTAATTGTTCTATTTTATTATTAGTTATTGATAAATTCTTAACTGTAACAACTTTATAAATTAAACTTCATTATAGGTATTTACGTATGGGAAAAAGCTGAATGTATAGGGTTCGTTAACATCCACAGTTTCAGGCATCCACTGGGGTTTTCAGAATGTATCTCCTGTGGATAAGGGAGGGACTACTGTATTTCAAAACATCATGTTGTATACAATAAATATGTACAAACTGTATTTGTCAATTAAAAGAAAACCCTGAGACTAAAAGGGAGGTGGTTGACTACAGTTATACAGACAGTTAGTGGCACGGTGAGGATTTTAACCAAAGCAGTTTGGCTCCAGAGCCCATCCTCTTAACTATCTGTACTGGGTGGCATTTTTCTAGGCTATTCTGGTAAGTTCTATCCATAAAGTACATAAAGAAGGGGCTGTAGGAGCCCAAAAGAGAGAGCAGGAACCCCAAGGAAGGCACCAATAAGTGTCATTGGAAGTGTGTTTTGAAAGATGAAGTGTGTCTGTGGAGATACTAAGGAGTGTGGCATGGGTCCAGGAAGTACTGAGTAATTGAGCTGGAGCATTACCAGTGTGGATGTGTGCAAAAGGGGAGGAAGGGAGCGAAGGAGAGAACTTCAGGTGAAGTAAATTAATGCCCAATGTACCCTTTTTTGCTGGAAATATTTAGTACTCTTTTAGATTTTTTCCTTGGTATATCAGAGAAATTAAAAATAGAGTCCTAATGCAGCGCAGAGAGCTAATATCCATCTGAAGTTGTGTGATAATGGGTCCATCAGGATATAAAACCACCAAACTGTTAATTCAAAATTAATTTGATAAAAGTAACAGAACTTGAACAAAATTGATTGTTTGAATTCCTTGTTTGAATTCCCTGGATAGTTATAAGCCATTCAGTTGGCTTTTTGTGGTAAGGAAGGATAAATTTTAGCCCTGAGTTTTTCCCAGGAGGCCGATAACAACCTATGATTCCATGAAACTTTATCTTAACCATTCTCTCCTAGATCAGGGCTCCAAATCTGATTGTAAGTTGAGATTTCTTTGGGTTTTTACAAAGAAGCTTTACTGAATTGTCAGAACATAGTCAGTTACTCATTTATTATTAGGTTGTACTTTTTGCTTTTGGCTGCACATGTTAGAAATCAGACACTTGCTGGGAGGCAAGAATTATTACTACCTTATTTATAATTAGAAATCATGATTGATATGGTAGAAGAAATGCTTTATTTGCCTACGCTTAAGTCAATACTGTCAAGAATGCATCTTGATGTTTCCTGGGAACTCAGTTATCTACAGTTTGAAACTTTATCTGCCATTTCACAGAGACAAAAATAACTCTCCCAAAACATTTTGTGAAATTATTGTTCATTTATTTCAAAGTGAGTCTGAAAGTTAGTGCATATTCTTAAATTTACCAGCCTTTAATGGTAAGGTAAAATTTAATGTCCCATTACTCAGTTACAACAATCATCAAGTCAACTATTCTTGTTTTATTTAATCCTTCACCTCCACTATTCACCCACACTGCTTGATTGTTTTGAAGCAAATCCCAGGCATATCTCATTTCTAAATATTTCATATGTATTTATAAAATATTATTGACCTTTTAAAAAATATAATTATAATACCTTTATCATACTTTTACAAATCAGGAGTAATAAATTTCCTTAATGCCAAAAAATGCCTTGTTACTGTTTAGTCTCCTGGATTTATATATATTTTTTAGCTTGTTTGAATTAGGATCCAAATGCGATTTATAGGAAGTTGGTTGATATGTCTCTTAAGCCACTTTTAACTTAAAGCCCTTCCTTTCTGCTACCCCTACTCATGTACTCTGAGATACTGTTAGAGAAACCCAGTTGTTATCCCATATAGTTTCAACCTTCATTTGGGATATTGCTGATTGCATCTAAGTGGTCTTATTTAATATGTTCCCTGAGTTTCTTATAAATTGGTAGTTTTATCTAGAACAGAGGTCCTCAGGACCGCTTCATACTTATAAACATTATTGAGGACCCCAGAGGGCTTTCGTTTATACTAATATTTACTGAATTAGAAATTAAAACTCAAAAAATTTTTAAAGAATTTATTTACTTAAAAAAAAAGCTAATTATACATTAATGTAGTTTTTTCAATGAAAAATGACCATTTTCCCAAAACAAAAACAAATGAGTAAGAAAAATAGCATTGTTTACATTTTTCAAATTTTTTGGCTTAGACAGATAGATGATCCTATCTGTTTTGCATTCAGTCTGTTGTAATACATTGTTTTGTTTGAAGTATAGGAAGAAAGTCTAGCCTAGCAAAAAGAGGTATAGTTGAAAAAGACAGAACTATTGTAATAGCTGTTTAAGATAACTGTGGATAGTCTTCTTTGACCCTATACCAAAACTCAACAAGTAGTGGTTTCTTATAGGTTAGTTGCAATGTAGAATATAAAACTAAATTCATGAAATTTTCTTACTCTGTATATTAAAATTCATTGATGTTTTAAAATTTTGAGTGGAACTTTTACTCACACGTGATTTTGTAACATCACGCACTGGGCATTTGGAAGATGTTGGTTCATTCAGTTACATGGATCTTCTAAATGTTGGCACATTTCATTAAACAATATAAAAAAAAACCACATTCCTTGAAGTTATGACCAGTCTCATCAGAAGAGTAGCTAAGTGTAGGGAAGTTGTCAAGCTCACAGTGGTAGATTCAAGTTTTCCAGAATACTAATTTTCATTTGAAGGTTTGAATTTTATCATCAGCTACAACACTCTTAGTTGTTTTCCTTTGAGTGACAGACTCACTTTTTTCATTTCTGAGAAAATGTCTGCCAGATACCCAAGTCTGAATACTCACAGTTTGTCATTTTTCATGTAAAATGGTGGGAAAAGCAGCTGGTTGAGCTTGCAGCTCAATTGCACAAGTGCTTTGCTTCAAAATGACCATTGTATTTCAGTTACAACAGAAGTGCTATATGCGGACTTCCCATTTCATCATAGATACTATTAAAAAGACACGAACTTTTTTACTACTTCATCAAGGACATTCTTAAGGGTTTTTTAAAAACTGTAGCCAGTGACTGTAAAGAATGCAATAACTGCTGACACTATTTGGTGCCACTTTTTGATTTGTACTGAGGCTAACAGTTTTAGCCCCCACTGCTTTTGTGTAATCAGTACAGATGTCAACACAGTAGAAAAGTCAAATAGTGTCTTAAGATTAATATGAAAATAGTTTGGTCTTATAGAGTCCCCTAAGAGTGTGTCAGGGATCTTCCAGGGGTCTGCAAGCCAGACTTTGAGAATTGCTGATCTAGAAGCTTGATCAGAATCAGGTTCGATTTTTTTTTTTTTGGCAAGGGTATTTCATAGGTGGTATGTATACTTCCATCAGAAGGTTCATAATATCTGGATATATGGTTATCTCTCTTTTTCCGTTGTTAGAAACCAGTGAAGGTCATTGTCTGGATGCCATTTCATTAGAGGTTACAAAGTGGTGACATTTGATCATTTCTTCTCCATTTACCAATTGAAGTAAAGAAGCATTTCATTATTTAGATAATCTCAGGTACAATGTATACAGAAAAGACAGAATATGCACTTGATTTTTTAATTTTTATTATAATTTTCAAAATAATGTATTGGTTCCCTAGCACTCTCCAAAGATATAACCAGTGATTTTTTTTGTGTCATAAATTCGTGGATTTAAAAATATTTGATCTGTTTCAATCCTTTCAACTATTTCTTATGTTCAAATAGTTCCATCTTGATATAACCCCAGTAGTTACTTTTAAATGTTTTATTGAGGTATGCTTTATATACTCCCTGGTAGTTTGTGAGAGCATCCTTGCTTTCTAGTATGATGAGATGTGAGATGTTCCAGGCTCATCTTGTCCATGTCTTGCTCCAAACCTGGAAACAGACATTTTTTTTTTAAGGAACTCAGGTTTTTAAAATGGGAAATGGTAATTAGAGACCACAATCTGGGTGCAAGTTGTGCTTATTGCAGTTAGGTCATTTTTTTCTAAGCCTTTTCAATGTATGAATCCAGGAAATGTGTTTATTACAAACTCATGCATTCTTATGCTATTTCCAGTGTAGATTGAGTACTACTAGTTTTTTACTTAACCACTTTCATCCCACATCTGTAATCCTTTCCCCCATGCCAAATATCTTCCCGGCAATTCTAATATAATTACTCATTTGTTTTTCAATTCACAATAAATGTCAGCCTCAGAATAATAATACCAGTACTTCTGACAACAATACTGAAAACAGTTAAAGATTTGTGTTGGAGCTTGTTGTCCTTAGGGACATCCCATATAGATGTACAATCAAATTATTATATGTTAAAGCTACTGGGAATAATTTCTATGTGGTTATGCCACAAACTCAATTGGCCGATAGGTTTTTTTGTTTCATTTTGTTTTTTGTTTGAGGTATTGCTTTTTATTGTTTTGCTTTATAATTATATAAACTCTATGGTTCCAAGGGGCAAGTCTACAAAACAAAGTTGTTCAGATTTAGTTTCTATTCCTATCTCCTCTGTTTCCTCCTTTTTTTAATGTTTGGGAGATATACACAAGACACATGCATGCATGCATGCCTGCACGCACAGACAAATACATGTATGTTTGTACTACCATTCTGAGATAACAGTAGTGTCCTATCCATACTTTTCTCTGTTTGTTTTTTGTTAATTATATATCCTAGAAATTACTCGATAGCCGTACGTAGAGATAGTCCTCATTCTTTTTTCCTATGCTTAGTATTCTATTGTGAGGATGTATTGTAGTTTATTCTGCCAGTCCTCTGTTGATACACATTTAGGTTGTTTGCAACAGTTTTTAAGTTGATTGCTTCATAAACCTATTCATAAATAGGGAATGCAATTTTTTATGATTGTTTTGGTTTTTTAGGTTCACGCTTTGTCAGTTTTGAGAAGCAAGTTACATGTTTTAAGCGTGTTTAGCTTTTTTTTTTTTTTTAAACAGCAAGGAGTGGATTTATTCAGAGGTCTCCCTCTGCCACATTTTAGTGCTGTTTGTATAAAGCAGCCCCTAAGACTCTAGTCATAACATCACATGTCACAGGAAGAGTGAGTAATCAATCTCCTGGCAAACATTGTTTGTTAGCCTGCCGCAGGTATTAAAGTGTTGCCAGGTGTTAACAACCTGGAGGCCTGGAATTGCTAATTGCTGTAATCAGAACCTGAAGTTTTTAAAGTTTGAATCTCATTACAACCAAAGCCAGATTTGGTTCAGTTACTTTAATTTTTCTATAATTTGAAGTCAGAAAAGAAAAAGAAAAACAACTGTAACTTCAGTGTTGTTTATTATTCATCAAGAAGGTTTCAGTGGCTGAAATTTAAAATGTAAATTAGCTATTACTCTAGAAAGCACAGTTTTTAGTTTTCAGCTGAGATGAATGTATTTTTCTTATTCCTGGATCTATAGCCACGCCTTTGAATTATGATCTCATTCACTTAGACATATATTTTTCACTCTTCTTCTTTTGAGCTGTTAAAGATATTTTCTTCAGTCTTTCTTTTCAGCTTTACCTCCTGTTTTTTTTCTCACGCGAACTCTTGACAAATTCAGTAATCCTTATTCCTGGGACATGAAATGTTGAGAAGACAAAGGAGATTTATGCAAGTTTTCCCACTCCATCCAAAGAAAGGGTCTCTATTAGAGCTCTTGAAAGTGATATTTGCTTATGTAGCCCAGTGCCTCTGAAAGAAAAAACATGATGCAGAACTTTTCTCATTATCTAAGGTGTGTTGCTGGTGTCATTTCCCTCTCCCAACAGGACCACTTTTACCTAATACAAATCTGGATCCTCCACTACTCAAATGAAATACAATGCAATTAGCATCTTTTGTCTTTGATAACACACCTACTCCAAGCACCAGTAATGCTGGAATGGAAAGCATGTTTCATTTCCTTTCTTCATTTCTCTGTTGGAGTTTGATGCTGATATTACTGAGATTTCTAATGGACAGTGTAGGGAGGAGAAGGCTGATTGATGGTAATTTATTGTACTGCTACTGAGAAAAAAACACAACTCAGGGTATTGGTTGTTCTATACATCCAGATTTTTTGACTGAAAATGTTAGATTTTACTTTTCTTTTTTAAAAATTTCCAACTTTTAAGTTCAGTGGCACATGTGCAGGATGTGCAGGTTTGTTACATAGGTAAATGTGTGCCATGTTGGTTTACGGCACAGATCATGCCATCACTTAGGTATTAAGCCCAGCATCCATTAGCTATTCTTCCTCTTGCTCTCCCTCCTCCTAAGCCCCCACCCTCTGACAGGCCCCATTGTGTGTTGTTCCCCACCATGTGTCCATGTGTTCTTATCATTCAGCTCCCACTTATAAGTGAGAACATGCAGCATTTGGTTTTCTGTTCAGTGTTAGTTTGCTAAGGATAATCACCTCCAGCTCCATCCATATCCCTGCGAAGGACATGATCTCGTTCCTTTTTATGGCTGCATAGTATTCCATGGTGTATATATACCACATGTTCTTTATCCAGTCTATCATTGATGAACATTTAGGTTGGTTATTACAGCACTATTCACAATAGCAAAGATTTTACATTTGTTTAGAAGGCTTGATAAAGTTGCAGTTGTGTACCAAAGTGTACCAAGTGTACCAAAGTGACTGTTCTTTTAGTGAAGAAGCAGTAGGTTTGGTAGTTAAGATCATTGGAATCAGGATTTCAGGGTTCAAATCCTGACTTCACCATTTGCTGAGTAGCTGTGGGCCACTTACCTCTCCTCTCTGAGCTTCATTGTCCTCATTTGTAAAATGAAGTAATACTAGAACCCATAGGATACATTTTGAACCTATATGAGAGTTAAATGGAGTAATGCACATCAGGTGCCTGCAATATAATACAGATTGAGTATCCCAAACCTGGAATCCTGAAATGCTCTAAAATTTGAAACTTTTGAACAGTCAAAGAAAGTGCTCATGGGAGCATTTCAAATTTCACATTTTTGGATTAGAGATGGTCAACAGGTAAGTATAATGCAAATATTTCAAAATCCTCCAAAATCCAAAGTTTAAAACACTTCTGGTCCCAAACATTTTGGTTAAGGGATACTTCACCTGTAGTCACTTCATAAATGTCAGCTTCTCCTCCCTCCTTCCACTTTCCCCTCCTTTCTTGAAACATTGTCCATGGAGTAAATTTCATTACCTAAACTTTTCCCCCAGTGATTTGCCATTGCCTTCTGTTATAAAACCAGAGATACATTCCCAAAGAATACTTGCTCCCAGAGGGACTGATCTAAAACTACTCTAAAACAAAGGAATTAAAAGTATTACTGCTTGGAAATTGATTACCAAAGTGATCATAGGTATCAGTTTTAGAACTTCCTAATGCTTTCTTCCTTTCTTTTCCTTACATCTCTATACAATAATAACAGTGTTTCTTTCTACCCACCTCTCAAATCATGAACTGTTGAGGTTAACGGAAATTTTCAAATCTTGAAGCTCTGAAACTACTTCCCTTACAGTAACACACTTCTACCAATAGATGCCGCCCTTTCACTTCTTGAGTGCACAGTCTCCTGTGTGGCATTTGCTTAAGGCAGAGCTTGCTGGCTATGTAAAATGAATGATAAAATTATTGAACCAGGCCGGGTGAATGATAAAATTACCGAACCAGTGGCTCATGCCTATAATCCCAGCTTTTTAGGAGGCTGAGGTCGCAGGATCGCTTGAGCCCAGGAGTTCAAGGCCAGTCTGGGCAACATAGTGAGACCCCATCTCTACAAAAAATTAAAAGCACATTTTAAAAAGTTAGCCAAATAGGGTGGCATGTGCCTGTGGTCCCAGCTACTCAGGTGGTTGAGGTGGGAGGCTTGCTTGAACCCGGGAGTATATGGTTTGCAGTGAGCTGTGATTGTGCCACTGCACTCCAGTCTGGGCAACAGAGCAAGATCGTGTCTCAAAAAAAAAGAAAAAAGTTACTGAATCACTTTAGAAATTTGACATTGTGTGAAGTGAGTTTCTTTGAAAATAGGGAAAACTTGTAACACAGACCACTAGAATGAACATTACATTACATAAGAAGAAGGGTGAATGGCCCAGGCTTTAGCTGGGACCTTGGGTGAGCCACCCTCCTCTTTGAATTTTAGTTTGTGGTCTGTAAAAATTAAACATAATAGTACCTATCCTGCTTTTCCCACAGAGTTGGAGAAAGGATCAAATGAAATATACATTGGGTTATTTGAACTAAGTTTACTTTCAAAACTTTGGTAGAATTTTATTAGCCAAGAATTATAAGGCCGTTGATGTTTATTTTTGGTTCAATATGTATTAAGTATTATCACTTATTTTTATTTCACATTTTATTTTACTATTATAAAAAATTAGCTCTTTGAATGATGACAAATAATTCAGAAGTGAGGAAGACAAAGGAGCAGTTAAGCCTGGATTTCTGGTATGACTCCGTTTGCTGATGATAGTAACATTATCACTTTAGATCTAGGTAGCATTTAATATAGTTAAAGATGCATTCATAGTTTGTTCTTTTGTTAGGCAATGCTTACAGTGTTTCTGTGAGGTAGCAGGGTGGGGTTTCTTATCCTCTTATAGTTTGAGGAACTGGAGCCCAGAGACATTTTACAAAGGCATCTTTCCTACTTGGTGCCAGAGTCAGGTCTGGAACCCAAACCCCTAAGTGGCTTCCTGTCTGCGTTAATTCATAAGTGTGTGTGTTTTGTCACATGAAAACAAAAACAAAAACTATGCTTACATATTAAATACCCAATGTTATAAACCAGGAAAAAGAATTTTATTTCAAATAACATGTGATAGGGACTACAGTAACCAGGAAGAATGATTTCAGGTTTATTGCATCTTCCTGGGAATTTTGTGACATTAGAGGAGTATTTATTATTAACTCACAGTGTTTTTTTCATGCTTATTGAGAACACAATGCAGATTGACAAGCTTTGTATTTCATTAATTGTTTATGCAAACAATTCTTATTGGAGCAATTTAATTTGTACTTTCTTTTGCTCTTCTTTCTTATTTACTTTCTAATTATGGGTTGTACAGTAATTTTGCTATTGTCAGAAAATGTCTTTTTGTTTGTTTGTTTGTTTTTTTGAGAAGGAGTCTTGCTCTGTCGCCCAGGCTGGAGTGCAGTGGCCCAATCTCGGCTCACTGCAACCTCTGCCTCCCGGGTTCAAATGATTCTCCTGCCTCAGCCTCCTGAGTAGCTGAGATTACAGGTGCATGCCACCATGCCTGGCTAATTTTTGTATTTTTAGTACAGATGGGGTTTCACCATGTTGGCCAGGCCAGTCACAAACTCCTGACCTCAGGTGATCCGCCTGCCTCAGCCTCCCAAAGTGCTGGGATTATAGGCGTGAGCCACCGCACCTAGCCAGAAAATGTCATTCTAACTAAAAAGGCATTATTATTTTAAGAACATTTTTGGTTTTCGCCGGGTGCAATCCCAGCCCTTTGGGAGGCCAAGGCAGGAGGATTGCTTGAGGTCAGGAGTTCATGACTAGCTTGGGCTACATAGCAATACCCTGTATCTACAAAAAAAAAAAAAAAAAAAAAAAATTGGCTAAGTGTGGTGGTGCATACCTGTAGTCCCAGCTACTCAGGAGGCTGAGGCAGAAGGATCGTTTGAGCCCAGGAAGTCGAGGCTGCAGCAAGCCATGACTGGCACTGCACTGTAGCCTGGGTAACAGAATGAGACCCTATCTCAAAACTAAAAGGAAAAAAAAAAGCAAATATAACCTCTGAAAACAAAGGTATCTATTGTGGAGGAATCTTAATGGATACAGGAAATATTTGATATATTTTCTGATTATATCTCTGTCACAGTGTGCTTGTCAGTCTCATTCAGGCACTTGTTCCTGAATTTTTCTTCTCTTCTACTTTGTTATCTATTATCTAATCAGTATGGGCTTTTCTGCTAATTTGCTTTTCTTTTTTTTAAATTTATTTATTTATTTATTTTCCGAGATGAAGCATTGCTCTGTCTCCTAGGCTAGAGTGCAGTGGCATGATCTCGGCTCACTGCAACCTCCGCCTCCTGGATTCAAGCAATTCTCCTGCCTCAGCCTCCCGAGTAGCTGGGATTACAGGCACCTGCCACCACATCTGGCTAATTTTTGTATTTTTAGTAGAGACAGGGCTTCACCATGTTAGCCAGGCTGGTCTTGAACTCCTGACCTCGTGATCTGCCCGCCTCAGCCTCCCAAAGTGCTGGGATTACAGGTGTGAGCCACCACGCCCAGCCTAATTTGCTTTTCTTACTCCAGTGTTAGATAATGAATATTTTTAGTAATCTTCATATTGGTTGCTCATTATCTTTTTAAATTTTATTGGCAGAGACACTTGGTCTCTTAAGACTAACTACATTGTGGAATTTGACAAGGAAATGATGAAAATAGCAATTATTGAATGCTTGTTGTGTGTTAGGTCCCTGTAAATGTTTTATCCCATCTTCTTTTCATAATATCCTCACGTGGTAGATCTTATAGATCTTATTCCCACTTATTTGACAGAGAGGCTTTGAGGCGCTAGGTGACAAGAGATGCTAGGTGACCTGTCCCACCCTTGGTGCATGATTAATAAATGATAGACCATTATTTTTCTCAGAATAACACACGTTTGTTTGTGTGAGAATGGTTATATATGTGCCAATGGTAAACATTCATCTAATTCAGATGCTGCATCTTTTCTTTCTCTAACGTGTGCAGCCCTTAGCGAATTGCCATAGCATGCAGGTGCTCAGAATGTGTTATTTGATTATGTTATTTGAGCCCATTGTGCACTCTTTGGAAGACTTTTTAAATTTCTTCAGATTTTCTTTTTGTAATATCCATTCATCTATGTGTATAGGAATATGTTAATTGGACTATAATTTCATAGATGTGGAATTTAGATTTCTTCCCTGCTTCTTTGGTAAAACTGTAGTAAAAAACATTGATTGGAAATACAGTGTTGGGAATTCCCTTGATCGAGTTGGATAAAGCATAAAGCATTTAGCAAAGTGCCTGGCATTCCTAATCTATTATTAATATGTGGGTTCCTTTTAGAGTGATGGCTTATTTATAGTGAAGAAGAGCAGTGGGTTGGGAATCAGGTCTCAGCTCTGACTGTAACTAGCTTTGTGTCCTTAAGTAAGCCACCTAACCTTTCTGGGACTCTGTTTCTTTGTCTGCTAAAGGTAAGATTAAGCCTTCAAGAGCCCTCAAACTCTTTTGGTCTTTGTTTGCCAATTTAAAAAATGCAGCTAATGCGTCTCTCTCATAGGGATCATGTGAGCCTAAAATAAAGAGCTTGTGTAAAGTGTGTAAAAGATGCTCAGTATATATAAGGTTCTTTTCCTGTTCTTTTAAAAGCAGAGAAATGCTTAGGACACCCAGGACGCCAACATGAGCATAGAAGGCAGTCTGATATACCGACCAAGAGCAGATAGACTTGGATCCATTGCTGGTTTCATTATTTACGGGACCAGTAATTCTAGGCTTGTCACCCAACCTAGAATGAAGATACTAATCATATTTACTTCTGAGTTATTGAGAAGATTAATTTAAAAATGCTTTTAAAGTGCTTAGCAGAGTATCTGACACAGAGTAGGCATTCAGTAAATTTTATTTACATGTGTAACACTTAGGGTGGGAGACATGGATGAACTACTGGAAAAGGGAAAGATACCGAGGTGGGCTGCCCTAAAAAAGGAAGGTAAGAGGAAGACCCACACTTATTTCACACTTTTGTTGCAGGCCCTGCTAGTTCACACATTGTTTGCTTTGTGATTTTTTTTTTTTGAGACGGAGTCTTGCTCTGTTGCCCAGTCTGGAGTGCAGTGGCATGGTCTTGGCTCACTGCAACCTCTGCCTCCTGCGTTCAAGTGGTTCTCTTGCCTCAGCCTCCCGCCACCATGCCTGGCTAATTTTTGTATTTTTAGTAGAGACGGGGTTTCGCCATGTTGGCCAGGCTGGCCTTGAACTCCTGACCTCAGGTGATCCATCCGCCTCGGCCTCCCAAAGTGCTGGAATTACAGGCATGAGCCACCGTGCCCAGCCATGATATTTATTTTATACCTAAGATGAGCTTAATTCTGTTATGACTTTCTTGTTCCTAGGGTGAGATTAATTCTGTTATGACTTTCTTGTTCCTAGGGTTTAAATATCAAGGATACTCACTAAAACACTGATAGACCTTTTGTGTTTTCTCTGATTGCTTCCCTTCTGTGCCTGCCTGGAGGCTATAGGTCCTGGACAGTTCCCACGTTGATGTTTTTTTTTTTCAAAACAGTTTTATCCTGATGGTACATTTGTTAATGTAAAATAGCTCAAGTAAATGTATGTGCGTATGTATGAAAGAGACAGAGAGAGACAGAGAGCTGTATGGGATCCATCAGTTGCCGAGTGTACCCTTTCATTTAGCAGAGTTCACATTGCAGAGCATTGGATCAGAGGGTGGCCAGCAGCTGGAGGGAGAGCAAACTTGAATCTACTTTATAGACCCACTAGTCACTTCCATTTGCCCTTTACTTAGGAGAAAATACACAGCAAAAACTGTTCTTTAGACATGGATGCATCTAGTTTAATAAATCTTAATGTAGTGCTATTAAAAATGAGGTAAAGTCAGGAAATTTTCTACCCCCTCCCAAGTGCTCTTATTCCTAGATATGCAGGACCAAGCATAAAGTTATTTTCACACATTGGGAAGAAATGTTCCATTCCAATTTCAAGTGGAGGTTTTCCACTTTTGGAAGTGCTGCTGAGACTGCAATTATAAACTACAACTATTCTTTTAAAACAGTTCCTGGGATGAATTAAGATCTTGCAGTAAAAATATCATATACAATCTGTCACATTATCTGTGGAACTCTTCCCTATGCCAGCTTGGTCAGTGAGGGTAACAGCTGCCCAGAGTTCATTGCTAAACGGATGTTTAACAATGGTACTATGAATTCAGCACTTCATATTAGAATAATGCTTGAGTTCCTGGTATTCGGTTAATAGAGTTTTACGTACAGTGATACAGAAAATATGTGATGCACAGGATTTCAGCTTTTTAAGAATTCTCACCACTTCTCCTCCCATCTCAATTTTGTTGTTGTGGAAAATGAAAATCCCACAGGAAAGCCAAGTGTAGTCCTCATTCCCTGACTTCTGGCTTTGTACTCCATCACTTTTCACTTCCTTCCCCTCCCCTCTCTACACTGTTCACCTGGGCCTAAACGTCTGAATGACTGCAGCCTCAAGGAAAGCTTCAAGTTAGACTAGATGACCTTTAAGGTTTTGTTAATCCTGAGAATCCGTTTGGCCACATCAATGAGCTCTTTTGTATCTACTCAAATGTGATAGAACAGACGAGCATTCAGAGTAAGGGGATCTTCCTAGGCTGGCTGCAGAGAGAACAGTCAGCAGTGCTCGTCCCATGGCTACAGATTACACGTCTCACTCTGGGGGTGTGTGGGGACTGGGGAAGGGGGAGCCAGTTTGGCCTGTGGCACATGTAATTTTTATACTTTGAGCTACTGAAATGGGTCCGAGTTCTCCAGCTCTTCACAGACCCCACCACTTCCTGTTTTTGTTTTATGACCAGACTGTTGAGTTTATTTCTGTTGTCTTTGCCAGTCTCTCAAAACATTTGTGTTTGTGATCTCTGATTTAACCAGTCTCCAGTTGATGGTCATTTAGGTAGCCTTCAGCTTTTTAATATTAATAAATATTGCTTTAATAACATCTTTGCATGGTACGCCCTTAGAATTAATTCCTGCAGTAGAATTATTGGGTCAAACTGTTCATAAATTTGAAATTTTGATACATATTGTTAAATTTCCCTATCGTTTTTGGTATGTGAATTGTCACTTTATATTATTTACTGAATTTTCCATGGAATTCTTATTTTCTTTATTGATTTTAAAGACTTCTTCAGCTATCAAGTCAGGTTATGAACCTTTTAACATATGTGGTAAAGATATTCTGCTAGAATATCTTTTAAAGCTTTGTATATGGTATCTAACTTCAGACATTTAAATTTTTATATATTTTGATTTATTAGCTTTTTCTTGTGGTTTCTGGAATTTTATGTCATGTTTGGAAAAGTTTTTCACATTCTAAGATTACAAAAATATTAACCCTTACTTTGTTTTAGAATGTTTTATTATTTTTTCTTTCTCAATATTTAATCTATCATGTATTTGTCTTGGTGTTAAGAGTAAGGTAGCAATCGAGCTTTATATTTTTCTAACAACCAAGGATTTAAAAAATGCATAATTAATTTAGAATTACCAAATCTTAATAGCTTATAGTACCTAAAAGTGGCTTGTTTTTACAGATAGAAAGTTTCCACTTCAAACTCTGAGTTTTAATGTTTTTCGGCTTTTAAAACCTCTAGAAAGAAACTGTGAACAGAACACCATATTGGTTTTGGCATTAACCTTAATGCATCTCAAATAGGCTGATTCTACAGAATTTGATCCAAAGTACTTCTATGTCTTGATCCTTTTTTTGCCAAGCAAAATTGATTGTTTCTAACCAAAAGGCCTTTAGTGCTAGACTGAAAGAAAAGTAAGGGGGTCCTTCTGTGCTGGTTGTATTTTATATAATTTGGCATCAAGTACAATGCTTTTTATTTTTCTCTTTAGTTTCTTTCTTTTCTCTAGCCTCTGATGGTCCAGGCCTCTTGTTGCTGGGGGGCTTTTTGGGAGACAAATTCAAATCCTTACTGTCTAGCTCATTGTTATTGTATCTTTTAGTGAGTTCTTTTTTTCATGGTAGTTCAATAAGTGGTTACCAGGGGTCTTTCTTTGACAGTTATTACTAGCTTCTCTTGTAGAGTGGGATTTAGCTGTGGGTTGATTTGTTGTGCTGGTATGTTTTCAACTGCAGCGATGCATTGCTCTATCACATAGATTCTTTTTATAGCTTCATTAGAGGTGTTTTAGTTCCCCTTTTGAATATTTATCTGAGTATCTTAGTACCTTGGCAGTCACACTATCCTAAATTATTATAGTGCCTTTTAAAGTAGATTTTGTCATTGAGGCTTATGTTTAGGTCAGGCTTGCAGGCAGGGAGACAGATTATGCCATTGTGGTTGAGAGGCATATAGTGGCTAAAACCACTGGAGTTATTCTGTTAGGGCTCATAGCCTATCTTCTCCACCTATTATGTCACCTGTCTAACCCTTGATTGTCTTATCTGTCAAACATGGTAAAGTCATACCTCTTTCATAGGGCTGTTGTGAGTATCAAATGAGATGCAGGTTGCATAATCCCAAATCCGAAAATCCAAAATCCAAAACACTTCTGGTCCCAGGCATCTTGGATAAGGGATACTAAACCTGTAATGCACGTAAAGTACCTTTAGGACAATGGTCCTTACTGCTGGCCTGCAATAAGCACTTAATAAATGTTATTATTTTCTTCTTTTTTGGTGTTGGTTTGCTCTTCTATAATGTTACAATGCTATTTTTTTAACCTTCTAGTTGTAAAAACACACTCATTATAGAAAGTTTAGAGACTGAAGAAAAGCTTAAACAAGAAAATGTCTCTTAGAACTCTTCCACCCCCCCAGCAATAATAATTACATTTTAACATTTCCTTCCAGTTTTTTAATACTTAGATATTATTTTACACAGCTGAGATCATTCTGCATGCATAATAAATCTTGATTTCTTTCACTTAACATATCTTAAACATTTTCTCATATCATTAAAAACACTTGTGAAATCATTTTTAAGGGTCACATAGTAGCCTATCACATTATATTCTTTTGATTGATTTAATCATCCTCTTTTTACTTGGCATTTAACATTTGGGGCTTTTTTGGTTGGAGTTGGGTTGTTTTCAGGTCGTTCTAATATATTAAGCCAGGCTTTTTTCTTGTCAACGGGAGGTTTGGGGATTGAGTCTTTGTGATTGTTTTTGTTGTTGCGTTTTTTTGCCTGTTGAGTGTGTGAATTAAACTGGGGTTTTAACCATCAGCACCTGCGCTCTCAGACTCTTGCCACCACCTTTCTGGACAATCTCCATGCTCTGCTTTTTAAACTTTTTCTGATGAGTTTCTTTTCTCCTGTGCTAGAAGAAAGATGAATGGAGACTATGATTGGTGTTTAGGTTTCTGACCCGGCAGTGCCATGTGAATGCCCAGTAGCTAGCCAAGGTCAACACCACTGCCTGTTAATGGCCTTTTACTGAAGTAGTCCTGCCGAGCAGTTTCTGGTGAGAAGACTATCCTAAATTGTTCTTGACAGGGTACACTATTTTTGTTTCAACTTCTTATTTTTCCTGTAAAGCTTGGTTTAAAGTATGTTGAGACTGAATTTATTTGTGCTTTGGAATATAATGAGATTTTGTGCTCTTTTCTTTCAGAAAACTAGCCAAGAACAGCAGTCTGGAAAAGACATATGTATCCAAAATTGCCAGGGAAACCTGCTGTGTAGATACGCTTTCTGAGAAACCACATGGTAAATGAATGTCATCTTTGTCTCAGAACCACAGTAGCCTGGTTCTGCTGGTGGATCGTGCTAGCTGATTTGAGCTGGGTTTTTAACTCAGTTATTGAAATGGCTTTGAGAGCAGGACTTAAATGCCTGTGGTTTTTGACCTCAAGAGGTTGCTTAAAACAGTATCAGCCTGTGTGAGCCTGAGACTGTTTTTCATTTCCTTTGTTTGGTTCGGAGACTGCTTGATCTATGGCTGCTTGGCAGGCTTCTTCTTTAGCGTTCATTCTTGTGGCCTTTTATTCTCTGATACTAAACTACAGGATGATTTTAATCTCAACTACATGGTGAGAAAAAGAGCTGAGTCCAGACTGGCTCAGAAATGGAGCCTAAGAACTGCAATAAGTATCCTAGCACCTTAGGCCCTAGGAAGGACTGTTCCATGGTTACTTCTGTGTGGCTTCACTGTAAGCACAGGTGACAGATGGGCATGTCTTGCATTCCTAGAAGCCATTGTCTCTCTCAGTCATCTGTTCCAACACTGTATCAGAGAATGATAAACTTTCAGGATTGAAAAGGGTCTTAAAGGACATATTTTCCAGCTCTTGCTATATTTCCAACAAGAGGCATCATCTCACATTTGCTTGACTACCTGCAGTCATTTCTGAGAAGAGGGAATTCCACAAGTTGGAAGTAGTTCAAATCATTGCTCAAAGCTGTGTATAAAGATAGTAGTTTTTTTTTGGTTTTTATTCAGCCAAAATTTGTCCCCAGGGAGCTTCTATCCATGAAATTTTGATTACTTCTCACAGGAACTTTAGCAAAAGTTAGTTGGGATTGTCTGGATTTTCCGTTTTGCAGATAGAGAAAGCCACCGTCTCTTTCCCCTAACTACTTAGTACTATGGTAACTTGGGTTCAGGAAAATTTGCCAGTTCATTGTTACCAAGGCAAGTGACTAAATCATGGCTTCTCTGTATGCTAATGCTGCCCAGCATATAGGCTTCACTGCTGTCCGTGCTTCATTCTCTCTCTCTGTTTAGCTGAGAAAATGAGTGTGAAAGCACTTAGCCAATAGTAGTAGATGTTGGGTGACATTTCATTAAAAGTGCAGACTCCTGGCCAGGTGTGGGGCTGACACCTGTAATCCTAGCACTTTGAGAGGCCAAAGCGGGAGGATCCCTCGAGCCCAGGAGTTCGAGACCAGCCTGAGCAACATAGCTAGACCTTGTCTCTACAAAAAATTAAAAAATTAGCCAGGTATGATGGTGCCCACCTGTAGTCCTGCTACTCAAGAGGCTGAGGCAGGAGGATCACTTGAACCCAGGAGTTTGAGGCTGCAGTAAGCTATGATTGCACCACTGCACTCTAGCCTGGGCAACAGTGGGACACCCTATCTTTTTTTTTTTTTCTTTTTTCTTTTTTTTAAAAAAAGGAAAAAGTACAGACCCCAGAGTCAGACAGAACCTGATTCAATTTTGATTTCAACCACTTGCGGGCTGTGTTAACCTCAATGGATTATATAATTCTTCAAACCTCAAATTCCCCATCTGTAGCACTGGGTTAATAATTATAGCTGTAAGATTTAATGAAGAGCAAATGAGATTAATACATATAAAATACTTAATGTATGGCTGCTAATAATGAACAGTTAATGCTTAAAAAATTCTGGCTTTTATTATTGCTATTGTTACTATTCCTGTAATCACTGTACAACAAGGTCCCTGAATCTGCCCTCTCATTAAGGCAATACAGGCAGAGCTTAACCTTCTCTCCCACCTGTCCTTGTGATTTCTTCTCTCCATAGGACTACCCTTGGTATTCATTTTCACCTGATTTACCAAGAATAGCAATATAAGCATCAAAAGAAGGGGTGGGGATGGGCATGTACACAATTTCTCTGGCCCCTGGATATCCCTGCTTCTCTTACATGGGGAGGTTTCAGGAGTGACCTTGTTACTCTGCCATGTTGTCAGAACTGGAGGTTGGGCGTTAACTTTTTTTTTCTCATTTTCCTGCCTTTAGGGAAAACATGTATATTCAGAAATATCATGGTTGTCTCTATTTTCAGAGATGGTTTCATCCTCTGTGGCTCTGTCATTTGAGTATGTGTTTTTAACAATCTACTCATTCCACTTTGTCCTTGTGGTCTAGATTTCTTAGTGGTCAGTTTTGTTTGGTTTCACTCCAGATGTAGGTCTCTGCCACTTCCCAAGACATCTTAATTTCATGCACATTTAAAAATTTATTGGCATCAAGTTTCAGATTTTAAAATTTGCAGTATCTGTATTTATAGCTTGCTTTTCATTCCTGTTATTTGTTTCTTCTTTTTTTTGCGGGGGGTGGGGATCAGTCTTATCGAAGTGTAATTTTTTTTTTTAAGCCTAAACCAGCTTTTGGTTTTGTTGATCTTTGCTACTGCACATTAACTTTTGAATTCATTAATTTATGTTCTTACATCATTTTCTTCTTTCTGCTTTCTATGGGTTTATTTTTCTTTTCTTCACTTGGACAATTCAGCTTACTAATTTTTAATTATCTTTCTTTTCTTTCTCTTTCTTTCTTTCTTTCTTTCTTTCTTTCTTTCTTTCTTTCTTTCTTTCTTTCTTTTTTTTTTCTTTTCTTTTTCCCCGAGACGGAGTCTTGCACTGTTGCCCAGGCTGGAGTGCAATGGCATGATCTTGGCTCACTGCAATCTTCGCCTCCCAGGTTCAAGCAATTCTCCTGTCTCAGCCTCCCGAGTAGCTGGGACTAGAGGTGCACACCACCATGCCTGGCTAATTTTTGTATTTTTAGGAGAGATGGGGTTTCACCATGTTGGCCAGGCTGGTCTGGAACTCCTGACCTCATGATCTGCCTGCCTCGGCCTGTTAAAGTGTTGGGATTACAGGCGTGAGCCACCGCGCCGGGCCCAATTATCTTTCTTTTCTAACATATATTTAAGGCTGTAAAATTTCCTTTAAATACTATTTCAACTACCTGCCACAATTTTTTGCTATGTAATATTTTTGTAAAGTCAGATTTGTTGAGGTTTAATTTATATGCTATAGAACATGCTCCTTTTAAGTGTACAGTTGGATGAGTTTTAATAGAAATATACAGTTGTATAAATACCACCATAATCAAGCTATAGAACATTTCTCATATCCCATCAAGTTCCCTTATGCCCTGTGTTTTGTCCCTAAAGTTTTGTCTTTTCTAGGATGTCAGATGAATGGAATTGTGCAGTATATAGCCTTTTGTGTTTGGCCTCATTCACTTAGCATACTGTTTTGAGATTTGTTCATTTGTTGCATATGTCTGGAGTTTGTTCCTTTTTATTGCTGAGTAGTTTCCATTGTATGGATATTACCAGAATTTATCTGTTCACTACTACTTTATTTTCAGTGGGAGAAAATGAGAGTATTTTAATTCTGCATTTGGACTGTAAATATCATCCAGACTCTTCTGGATTGGAAAGTATCTTGGCATTTTTCAAATACAAATATTTATTTAGGTTTTATCATTTTGAAAGTTCTTCCATTAGTGGGCAAACATGAGCTCATGTGTATTCACTTGCACCCTTCCTGCCTGTAGCGGTCTGGGTTCAGAGAGTAGATAGAAACCACACAGTAGATTAAAGAGGGGAAATTTAATATAATAAGTATTACCTATGATAAAAGAGTAACTATCAGATATGAAGAAACTCTGTAGGGTTCCCTAAGGCTGAGGGCGTATATCCAAGGAAGGACAAACTGCCAGGGCTTGAGACCTCATTGGAGAAGATGTGGTTCAGCCCATGGAATCACAGAGGAGTTTGCTGGTTTGACAAGACTGGAGCTGATCCAAAGTCTCTGGGCAAGCCGTCGTTTACCTTCTGGAGTGCCGGCAGAGAGCAGGCCATCCAGTGGGTTACTGGCCATCCAGTGGGTAGCAGGGTGTGGGCCCTGGCTGGGCCAGGAGGCCTTTAGAACACAAGAGCCATGTGGAGGCTTTAGTGGCCATGTCTGCTGAGCTCCCAAAACGTTAGGATAGGCTAAGTCTGCAAGGTCACAGAAAGAGCACGTTCTAGGCTGTCGCTGGGCCACAGTGTCGATGGTCCTCACACCCACATTGCCAACTCCCATGCTGGACACTTAGGACAGCCTCTTCCTCCCAGTGCTCTACTGAGAAAACTTCACAGCACACGTTCTTCAGAGAAATGATTATCACAGAGTGCATCTAGAAGGGTGCACTTGGATCTTAGAGGTAACACACTCTCCCTATTCTTTTAAAAAGAAGTGCTATCAAGTCAAGAGCAGTAATAACTATATGCTTGTGTTATTAACAATCAGACCCTTCATGAGGGGAAAAGAGTTTATGAAAATTAGAACTTACCTAGTTTTAAGTAACAAAGATATGTTTATAGACAAATAGAACTATACCTTCCCATGGGACCTGTGTTATATACTAATCATGATATTGTCACTATTCTCCCCTCTCCCAGTCATTGGAATCATAGATTCCAAGTTGTAAGTCAGACCCCAGATTGGAAGCACTTTCTTTGTTCAAGATGTTTGCTCATTATAGAAAACATTTAGGAAGCACATTTTAAAGAATGGTTTTATACCAGAGAAGCTGTGTTTTTAACTCTGAGCCTAGACAAGCTTACTGCTAGGAATATGGTGTTTAAACCTTTCAAAATGAAAAACTAGGACACATGGTCTTTACAAAATTTTTTTCTGGTTTAGGAATTTATACACATTTGAGAAGTATTACCATGGCATAAATTAATTCACATTTGATTATACCAATTAAACAGTTGCCGAAAAGAATAAAGGACTATCCTAAAATATTTAGGCTATATACATACTAATGCTTTTACAGAATAAGGATTAAACATACCTATCTTTTTTAGAGTCTTCAACCAGAAAAATGAACAAATGATAAAAACTTATATTTAGCAGTTTGAAGGTCACACGCACACACACACACACCCCTACCCCTATCTAGACCTATTTTATGTTTTTGACACTGTAGAGAGTTCAAGTCCTAAGACTTTATGGCCATTATAAAAAGATTCTGACATGCTTTGTGGAATTCTTGTCTGCTTTTGTTGCAGATTTTTTTTTTTTTCTTTCAAAGGATTGCTTGAGAGGGTATTTCTTTTTTGGGTATTTAGGTTGTGAATCTCTCACCCTTCATTACATGGGAGTACCCAGCAGTAAGGCTTACAGAGTGTTATATACTTTCCAGAAACTGAGTGCTATGTACTTGCAATCTTTTCCACGCTAAGAAATCCCCAATTTTAAAACTTCGACCTGCAAAGTAGCTTACTTAGGGAATTTCTATTTGTGTTCTTGACAAGTTTTCTGTAAGCATTCTTTTTTCTTTTATGTGTTTAAAATTGGATCCTATTTAGTCTGAAGATGCCTTTTAAGACTGCATCTATTAAATAAAGTGAGATCAATTTGCATTTAACTTTCAAATTTTGCTGGGGATTCTTTGGGCTTTTTTTATTTGGCAGGAAGAGAGAGAAGCAGCTTGGCCTTTTTGCTATCTCGGAAATTTCCAGCCCAAGAAAGCATACAGAGACATAGCTCGCAGGGTTTCTTATGTGATTAGCTAGCTCTTTTCCTGAATTATTAAGCTGCATTAAAACAGTAGCTCGGTGCAGTTGGTGTTTTAGGTTTTCATACCTTCTGAAAGATTAATATTCCTACAAGAATGAGGTTATTTTTGATGCCTCCCTTTAGTGCTTTCAAACATCAAGAGCCTCGCATTCTTGTACTCTACCTTCTGTAGACATTTACAGTTATTCTAGGAGGTGTAATGGGTGTTTACTAACTTCCTGAAAGTGTTTCTCTCACAGATTGGCTTCCTTAAGTGTGAAATTTATACACCAATTTAAAACTACAGTGTCCCCCTTGTCAATGGGGGAATATGTTCCAAGACCCCCACTGGACACCTGAAACCGTAGATAGTACTGAACCCCATTGCCATCAGTCAGAACGTTTCTGTTCATGTCTTTCACCCACAAATTTAATCCCTTTTCTATCTTAACCAAGCGCTTATCACACAACTGTGGTTGAAACTTTTGCTTCTTGAGGTATGACAGCAAAACTAGCATGTATTTCTTTTTCCTTCTTCACAGTATCATGGGTAGAAGATTCATTCTTACTGTAATCTTAGCAGCCTTAGTGTATGATTTTTTGTTGTTAGCCAACAGTGTTCATCTTTTCACTTAAAGGAAGCACATCATGGTTTCTCTTCGGCATATGTGAATTGCCAGCATCACTACTCTTGCATTTTGGGTCTATTATTAAGTGAAATAAGGGTTCCCTGAACACAAATACTGTGATACCAGTTCTACAACAGTCCATTTGATAACCAGGGTGACTACTGAGTGACTGAGGGGTGGATAGTGTGTATAGCATGGTTATGCTGGACAAAGGGATGATTCACATCCCAAGCGGGATAGAGCAGGACAGCGCAGGATTTCATCATGCGTCTCAGAATGGCACACAGTTAAAACTTAGGAATTGATTATTTCTGGAAGTTTCCATTTAATATTTTCAGACTTTGGTTGACTGTGGGTAACTGAAACTACAGATAAGGGGGAATATAATATACTCTTAAAATAGAATTTTTCTTAAAGAGCAATCATAAGCAACCAGGACTAGAGAATTTTTTTCATTTTTTTCCTTGTAATTTTATTGCAAGTAGGATACTGAATTAGTTGCTTATTTTGATTTTGGTATGCATGGATCAATTTTGAGTAATTGATACAACTTTATTTAATGAACTTAAATTATCCTCTTAGGCTTATGTATTGATTACATACTTTCAAAGCTGAAATGCTTGAGAGAACCCAGTAAAAAGTCAGTATCATTTTCAAACAAAGGCTTAAAGATTAAGGATCTATTTCTTTATTAAATATTTATTAAGAATTATTTTTTGCTGGCCTGCTCTCTGAAAATATATTAGATATAGTCTTTAATCTCAAATAGGTCCTACTTTAGTAAAAGAAAAAGATACAGGATTGAGAGAGGAGTTGGAGCTTGTGCTGAGCTGGAAGGTTGAATGGGCAGCCCCCTAAGCAGAAGACAGAATTAGATCCAGCAGAAGCTTGGAGGTGTAAAAAAGCATGGCACCTGAAGGAATTGGGAGTTGTTGTTAGTATTTCTGACTAATGAGCTCATAAGTCTTTTTGTTTATTTAACCTAATTTGATTAGTTCTCTGTATCTCAAATGTGTTACTTGATATAACCAAACTTGCATTTCATTTTTAAAAGTTAAAATTCAGACCTTTCCCTGATTTAGAATGACCCCCTCTTCTCTGCACTATAAATGTGTGACGAGATAAAGTTATTTTTCCCATAGACTCTGACCACAGGGATTCTTCCATCTGTCAATTCCTATAGCACATGTTGCCCTGACACACAGTTGGCCAGGCTTTACAGTCAGACACGCTAAGGTTCCTATCCTAATTCAACCACTTACAACCTCTGGGACCAGAGGCAAATGCCTATATCTCTCTAAGCCTCCAGTGTCTGTGTCTGTAAGATGAGGGGTAAGAGTACTTATTTCTTGGACTGTTGTGAGGATTACTCGAGATAATGCATGTAAGGTGCTGAGCACAATGTCCAGCACATAGAACTCAATTAAAAGTATCTCTAATTAATGTTAGTGATCATTAGCCCTCACTAATACCCCAGACTGTAGCTTGTTTTCATGACTTCCCTACCTCTTTTCTCTCCACAACTAGCGTGAAGGGAGCATGCCATATACTTTTTTTGTCCCATACCCACTCTTAATCACCCATACTCCTCTATCCTTACATGGGTTCTGACACAGAGTGGGTACTGGCTACATTTTTAAAAAGATGTAATGCTAGATATCAGCAAGTAAACCTTGGGGGATAGGAAAGTTTCTGATGGGTTCTTGCTGTGGAGAGTCAAGGTCAAAATGATAGGGAAAAAAATCTGTGTTTGGTCAAAACTGTATTACCTTTGGTCAAAGGCTGTTCTAAAACTCACAGAACAAAAACAAAACAGATGCCTTGTGAATTCCAGAGCAAGTTGTAAAAGCTCATGCCAGAATAGAGTTGGAATAAATTCTAAGCATGCAAAATACTACTTTAAGAATTTTGTCCTGTAAATTTAAGAATGTTTTTTAATTACAGTAGCTCCCAAACCTTAACTATGGTTTTGCTTTCCATGGCTTCAGTTACCCACAACCACTGAATATTAAATAGAAAATTCCAGAAATAACTCATGAATTTTAAATTATGCATATCCTGAGTAGTATGATGAAACCTTGTGCCATCCTGCTCCATCCTGCCTGGGACATGAATCATCGCTCTGTTCAGCATATCCACTCGGTTGCACCCATTTGTCACTTAGTAGGCATCATGGTTATCATAAAAACTGTTGTGGTATTGGTATTACAGTGCTTGTGTTTAACCCTTTTGTTTTATTTTAGTATGGAAATTTATTTATTTTTTTTACTTTTAGGTTCAGGGGTACATGTGCAGTTTTTTACATAGGTAAACTGCATGTCTCTGAGGTTTGATGTAGATTATTTCATCACCAAGTAATTAGCATAGTACCCAATAGGTGATTTATTGATCTTTTCCCTTCTCCCACTCTCCACCCTCCAGTAATCCTCAATGTCTATTGTTCACCTGTATGTACTCATGTTTTTGTTGTTTAGATAAGTGAGAACACGCAGTATTTGTTTTTCTTTTCTTTTCTTTTCTTCTTCTTCTTCTTTTTTTTTTTTGAGTTGGAGTCTTGCTCTGTCTGTCGTCCACACTGGAGTGCAGTGGGGCGATCTCAGCTCACTGCAACCCCCGTCTCTTGAGTTCAAGCAATTCTCCTGCTTCAGCCTCCTAAGTAGCTGGGATTACAGGCTTGTGCCACCACACCCAGCTAATTTTTGTATTTTTAGTAGAAACAGGGTTTCATCATGTTGGCCACCCTGGTCTCAAATTCCTGACCTCAAATGATCCTCCCACCTTGGCTTCCCAAAGTGCTGGGATTACAGGTGTGAGCCACTGTGCCTGGCCTCAGTATTTGTTTTTCTGTTCCTGTGTTAGTTTGCTTAAGATAATGGCCTCCAACTCCATCCATGTTGCTGCAGAGGACATGATCTTGTTCTTTTTGATGGCTACACAGCATTCCATGGTGTATATGGACCATATTTTCTTTATCCAGTCTACCGTTGATGAGCATTTAGGTTAATGCCATGTCTTTGCTATTGTCAATAGTGCTGTGATGAACATAATTGTGCATGTGTCTTCATGATTTATATTCCTTTAGGCATATACCCAGCAATGGGATTGCTGGGCCAAATGGTAATGCTGTTTTAAGTTCTTTGAGGAATCACCACACTGCTTTCTGCAATAGCTGAACTAATTTACATTCCCACCAGCAGTGTGTAAGCATTCTCTTTTCTCCACAACCTCACCAGCATCTGTTATTTTTTGACTTTTTAGTAATAGCAAAAAATTCTGACTGATGTGAGACGATAATCTTACTGTGGGGTTTTTTTTATTTTGTTTTGAGACGGAGTCTCGCTTTGTCGCCCAGGCTGGAGTGCAGTGGTGCGATCTTGGCTCACTGCAAGCTCCGCCTCCCAGGTTCACGCGATTCCCCGGCCTCAGCCTCCCAAGTAGCTGGGACTACAGGCGCCCACCACCACGCCCGGCTAATTTTTTTTTTTTTTTTTTTTTTTGTATTTTTAGTAGAGACGGGGTTTCACCATGTTAGCCAGAACGGTCTCAATCTCCTGACCTCGTGATCTGCCCGCCTCGGCCTCCCAAAGTGCTGGGATTACAGGTGTGAGCCACCGCACCCGGCCTTTTTTTTTTTTTTTTTTTTTTTGGACACAGGGTCTTGCCTGTGTCACTCAGGCTGGAGTGCAGTGGTGTGATCATGGCTCACTGCAGCCTCGACCTCCTGGGCTCAGTTGATCCACCCATCTCAGCCTCCTGAGTAGCTGGGACTACAGGAATGTGCCACTACACCTGGCTAATTGTTTTTGTATTTTTTTGTAGAGATGGGGTTTCACCATGTTTCCCAGGCTGGTCTCAAACTGCTAGGCTCAAGTGATCCGCCCACCTCAGCCTCCCAAACTGTGATTACAGGTGTGAGCCACTGCACCTGGCCTCATTGTGGTTTTCATTTGCATTTTTCTAATGATTAATGATGTTGAGCACTTTTGAATATGCTTGTTGGCCACATGTACATCTTCTTTTGAAAAGTGTCTGTTCATGTCCTCTGCCCACTTTTTAACAGGAAGGTTTGTTTTTTGCTTATAAATTCGTTTAAGTTCCTTGTGGATTCTGGATATTAGATCTTTGTTGGATGCATAGTTTGCAAATATTTCCTCCCATTCTGTAAGTTGTCTGTTTACTCCCTTGATAGTTTACCTCTTGCTGTGCAGAAGCTCTTTAGTTTAATTTGGTCTCATTTGTTGATTTTTGTTTTTGTTGCAGTTGCTTTTGGTGTCTTCATCATGAAATCTTTGCCAGGTCCTATGTCCAGAGTGGTATTTCCTAGGTTATCTTCCATGGTTTTTATAGTTTTAGATTTTACTTTTAAGTCTTTAATTTATCTCAACTTGATTTTTGTGTATGGTATAAGGAAGGGGGGGGGTCCAATGTTTTTATTTATTTATTTATTTATTTTTGAGACGGAGTCTCGCTCTGTCACCCAGGCTGGAGTGCAGTGGTGTGATCTCGGCTCACTGCAAGCTCCACCTCCCGGGTTCACGCCATTCTTCTGCCTCAGCCTCCCGAGTAGCTGGGAATACAGGCGCCCGCCACTATGCCCGGCTAATGTTTTGTATGTTTTAGTAGAGACGGGATTTCACTGTGTTAGCCAGGATGGTCTCGATCTCTTGACCTCGTGATCTGCCCACCTCAGCCTCCCAAAGTGCTGGGATTACAGGCGTGAGCCACCGCGCCCGGCCAAGGGGGGGGTCCAGTTTTAATCTTCTGCATATGGCTAGCCAATTATCCCAGGACCATTTATTGAATAGGGATTCCTTTCCCCATTGCTTGTTTTTGTCAGCTTTGTCGACGATCAGTTTGTTGTAGGTATGCAGCCTTATTTCTAGGCTTTCTGTTCTGTCCCACTGATCTGTATGTCTGTTTTTGTACCAGTGCCATGCTGGTTTGGTTACTGTAGCCTTGTAGCCTAGTTTGAATTTGGTTAAACCAACTTCAAACCTGCAGCTTTGTTTTTTTTTTTTTTTTTTGCTTAGGGTTGCCTTGGTGTTTTGGGCTTTTTAAAAATTCTGTATGAATTTTTAAACTTTTTTTCTAATTCTGTGAAGAATGTCATTAGTAATTTGATAGGAATAGCATTGAATCTGTAAATTGCTTTGGGCAGTATAGCCATGTTAACAATGATTCTTCCCATCTATGAACATGGAATGTTTTTTCATTTGTTGGTGTCATCTTTGATTTCTTTGAGCACTGTTTTATAATTCTTTAAGTAGAGATCTTTCACTTCCCTGGTTAGCTGTATTCTATTCACATATCTTTTATTTCCCTGGTATTTTATTTTTTTGTGGCTATTGTGAATGGGACTGCGTTATTGATTTGGTTCTCAGTTTGGACATTGGTATATAACAATGCTACTTATTATATTTTTGTACATTGATTTTATATACTGAAACTTTGCTGAAGTGGTTTATCAGATCAAGGAGCTTTTGGGCAGAGTCTATAGGGTTTTCTATGTATAGAATTATATTGTCTGCAAACAGATAGTTTGACTTCCCTTCTTCCTGTTTGGATGTCCTTTATTTCTTTCTTTTGTCTCATTGCTCTGGGAGGACTTCCAGTACTGTTGAATAGGAGTGGTGAGAAAGGGCATCCTTGACTTGTTCTGGTTTTCAGAGGGAATGCTTCCAACTTTTGCCCATTTAGTATGATGTTTGCTGTGGGTTTTTAGTAAATGGGTATTACTATTTTGAAGTATGTTTCTTCAGTTACTAGTTTGTTGAGGTTTTTTTTTTTTTTTTAACATGAAGAGATGTTGAATTGCATCAAAAGCCTTTTCTGCATCTGAGGTAATCATGTGGTTTTTGTTTTTAGTTCTGTTTATATGATGAATCACATTTATTGATTTGTGTATGTTGAACCAATCTTGCATCTCAGGGATAAAGACTACTTGATAGTGGTGGATTAACCTTTTTATGTGCCGCTGGATTCAATTTGCTAGTATTTTGTTGAGGATTTTCACATCCATGTTCCTCGAGAAAAATGGCCTGAAGTTTTTTTGTTTTTGTTTTTTGGTGGTGGTTGTTGTTGTATCTCTATCAGGTTTTGGTGTCTGGATGATAGACATAGATGGACGCCTCATAGAATAGGTTAGGGAGGAGCCCCTCCTCCTCAGTTTTCTGGAATAGTTTCAGTAGGATTGGTACCAACTCTTCCTTATACATCTGATAGAATTCAGCTGTGAATCCATCTGGTCCTGGTTCTACATTTTGTAGCTTGTGAGTATAGAGGTGTTCATAGTAGGTTCTGGGAATTTTTTGTATTTCTGTGAGGTCAGTGGTAATGTCCTCTTTGTCATTTCTGATTTTGTTTATTTGGCTCTTCTCTCTTTTTTTTATTAGTCTAGCTAGTGGTCCATCTATCTTATTATTTATTTATTTATTTATTTTTTCAGAAAACCAATTCCTGGATTCATTGGTCTTTTGCATGTTTTTTCACATCTCAGTTTCCTTCAGTTCAGCTTTGATTTTGGTTATTTATTTTTGTTAGCTTTGGGGTTGGTTTGCTTTTCTTTCTCTAGTTCCTTTAGTTTATATGAGTAACCCTTATTTTACTTAATAATGGCCCCAAAGCATAAGAGTTGTGATGCTGGCAATTTGGATTTGCCAAAGAGAAACTGTAAAATGCTTCCTTGTTTATCTCTTACCGTGCCTAATTTAAAAATTAAACTTTATCATAGGTATATATGTATAGGAAAAAAATTGTGTATGTGTATATATATATACACATTATGTACATATATATATATACACATTATATATCTACACACACACACACACACACATACAGATATCTAGCTAGATAGTACCAAAATATATACATCTGTGGTTTTGGACATCCACTGGAATGTATCCCCTGTGGATAGGGGGGACTACTGTAATCACAAAAAACTAACAGTATGCAAGTACTTCATATTTTATAAAATGTTATTTAAAGAAGAAAACTTGTTTTTTGTGTTTGCCATTTATTAAATCATATTCTTTATACATACACGTGTGTACACGCACGATGTATTGAGTCTCCTCTCTAGGCTCTGTGGACAAAGTCTTTGGGTTATTTGAACCCAGTCTTCTAAGAGATCCGTGTCAGAGGTCTTGTCATTACATCACCATGCCTACTTGAAGCCAGATTTCTTTGATTCACCCAGGCTTATGATCTGCATTTCATTCCAGTCTTCTTGGTAAATATTTTTTATATATGTGGTCAAGTTTTCTTTGTTTGGAATTTTGATAATGAGAACTGCAAGTGTTGATTAATTATAAAGCTAAAATGGGATTGAGGCAATTGTTAACTCGTCATGGTTTTGCTGCTTTCCCTCCTTATTGGAGAAGAATTAGGAAGACTTTATAGGGGACTGATGGAAAAATAATTTGGCATGACCATAATTTGAGTCAGAGAAAGTCTCTTATTAAAATTTCCACAAAGCTTATTTAAGGAGCAAGGTCTTTTGAAACTAATGGTGTGGTACTTACTTAATCCACACAAGTTATGATTTGATTGTCATCTTCTTTGATTTTTCTGCTTGGCTTTCTGTCATCTGATGAGAGATTACTGCATTACCTGAGAATCTCATCTTATTAGAGTCACCTCTACCTAAACTAGAATCCATTCCTAAATAGTAACATACTCGCATCAAGAAAGAGTAAGTATCCTCGGTACTAAATTAGTGCTCTAGATGCCTTTGTACATTTTTTTTGTTGCACTTTTCCGGACTTTCTAGTGGCCAGTGTTGTGGTATGGGATGGTATGATGGTGGCTTCATTCAACTTTTTAGCTTCTATCGAGCTTCCCTGTCATCTTGCTAAATTCCAAAGGTGTGTTCTTTCCTCATTCTTGGTCACAATAAAACATCACCTGAGACAGGATCAGTCTGACTCGCCCATCCAGAAGGGATGATGTGTTTGAGAAATCCTGTTCGTGACACTGGAGGAAGAATTGTGAGTGTTCATATATGATACATATGGAATTGAAACTTGTCCTTAAAAGCTCTGGCAGGTCTCTCTTTGATGGTTTTTAGGGACAATAGACTTTTGAGGTGAGAGTTTGTAGTGGCAGAGGAGCAGAACTTTGAAATAGGCCTAAACCCTGTACTTTGGATATGGGCCAGACCCATATGTGTTCCCTATGGGGCTGGTTGACAAGGGAAGAGGAAGCTCTACTATACATTCTCATGTGTTTAGTGTAGCTTAACTCTGCTGATTCAAGATGGGCTAATTGTCAGTGTAATTCCTTTGAATTATCTCTGTGATGAAGTATTAGCTGGAGCTTCCCAGTGGGACTCTGGGCCAATTATGCAGCCGACTTTGAAAAATGGTATGATTCAGAATGTCAGAGTTGCTAAGGTGATTTACGAAGAAATCAGTTCCCATCAGCCTTCGTTATTCATAGTGATGCTGGGAATCAGGACTTTGCAGTGACCTGGCCCAGAGGAAATAAACCAGGTGGGCATGATTTAGGGTTTCTCACATAGAGTTCAATAGAGGTGCCTCTGTGTATGTGGTATGTGTCCTGTACCGTGTTGTGAGCTCATCTTAGAGCAACAGCAGCTATTATTTACATTACATACTTCCTCCATTTCCCAAAAAAGGATATAAGGTGGTAGCCCTCACTTACCCACTTTCTTTCTGGTGGATGCATGACATTATGTTATATACCTTACCAATACCTCCAAACCTCACAACTGCTGTTGTAGAACGAATAATGTCCTCCATTGAAAAATGAGAAAATTGAGGCACATATTAGATGATTTATGCAAAGGCATCCAACTACCAAGGGCAGAACTCGTATGGAACCCGGTCCATCTGACTTAACACCAGTGCTCTTGCCCCTAACCTGAGCTGCTTCTCTGACAGGTGTATTGCCCTTTATATTCATGTTGCCCAGCAGTGTTCCTGGCCTAGTGTAGCTGCCAATAAAATTGGTTGATTTGATTTGAATCATATTCAGCACCCTGGAGTCACTGCACATCAGCAGCAGCACCATGTGTGTAGTAGGCACTTGGTATTTTTATGTGAACAGAAGCAGCAAAGTAGACAGCATACCCATTTTACAGATGAGAAAACGGAATCTCAGAGAGGACAAGTAACTTGCCTAAAGTCACCCGTTACCACTAGTGGCATTTCTGAATGTGAGGGCCATCTGATGTATCTAATATCAGCTAAGTTCGTAATTCTTCCAGTCTTCCACATTTTTCACAAACACACTCCCATTTCCAGAAACCCTTCATGTTTCTTCCAATTGCTTGTTGTCTCTTCTAATTCCTTATTGTATCACTTAAATTATTTTCCCACTCTTATCCTCAGTGACCTCATCTCTAAAAGGAGGATAATGATGATACCTACCTTACAGATGGATTAAATAAAATAGTGCAGATAAAATGTTCAGTTCAGCATTTAACAGATGGAAATGGTGAAGTAATTAACATACTTCTTCCATATCTATGTGTAGAATCCAACAGTAAGACAGCATTTGTATCCTGCTAACAGAGTGAGGCTGAACTTTAAACTAAAAAAATATGTCTACTTTAAGATACAACACATTTCCAGAGATCACATCTTTTAAGAGAAATCTCATCTGCACAAATGTTGTAGCTTTTACTTATTCAGACATCCTTTGGCAGACATCAGACCTCATCACACTGGGTAAAGGCGATGGTGAGGGAAGTCTAGGTGTTAGACAATAGTGAGTGAGTGAGTTCCCACAAGACATTAGTACTGTCAGGCTCGGAGCCCGTCCTATTCCTTTACCCAAGACTGATGTGTTGCTTAGCCTTATTATGGCAAGGAAATTCTAAATAACCATGATTAAGAGGCTTATTTTAGTTTCTCCTTCCACTGTGATCTCTCCCAGAAAGAGACTCAGAAATCCTTATACTTGGTCTGATCTCTTCAGCAAAACCCACCTTCAGTAGCAAGCCTGTGGCTCTAGGGTTGGCCTTTATTTTGTCTTGTCCAGCAGGATGGTGTCTCTTATTCTTTTGATGATCTCATTCTTTCCAAAGTGTATTTCTTATAACAGAAGTTCTTTTTTGTTTGAATAAACAGTTTAAATGGACATGCCTTTAGAGATAACTGAGCCAGGACTGGAGCCCTGCTTCTTATCAGACAGTACAAAACACAGACATTCTCATTAAGTGAACAGAGATTTCCTTTGATTTCAAAAGAATGTTGAGGGGAATTACTTTTAAATTTAAAAGCTCCTTGAGGGCAGAACTCACTTCTTATTTTACACTGACTCTTCTCAGCACCCATCCAGAACCTTGTTGCATATGATGATGCCCCATGTAAGCTTGCTTCATTGGTTTCAGTGGCTTTTGTTCTTAGTTGACTAGAAATGAAGGATAATTTATTCATTTCTTCAACCAGTATTACGTTTAGCATAGTAAACAAGACAAGGTCAATCCCTTACATAACTTATATCCTAGTAAGAGAGACAAGTAAAAGAAAATAAATAAAAATAATTACAAGGTACATGATTGTTTTGAAGAAAACAAGAGGCTGAGATAGAGGATAATGGAGAGGAGGCAGTCTTTCTAGATAAGATGGTCAGAAAAGGCTTGCCTGCATCCTCTGAGGAGTTGACATCTAAACTAAAACCTGTAGGATAAGGAAGAACAGGGCATGAACCATGCAGGCAGAAGATTCATTAACTCTGTAGGCCACTGAGGCTGGAAAAAGTATGGCCTGTTTGAGGATCTGAAATAAAGTGTAGCTGTAGGGTCCTGAGCAAAAGAGAGAGTAATAGATTATGAAGTTGGAGGGGAGGCAGGGGCCAGCCATATGAGGCCCATGTAGCCACTGATGAGTTGGATTTTATTCTCAGTGCAATAGGAAAGAAACCTAAGGGTGAGGTGATTGGATTCATTTCTGTATTTTTAATTATGTTTGTTGCTGTGAGATGATGGTAGCCTGGACCAAGGTAGATGGAGACGGAAAAAAGTGGTTGGGTTTGAGTTATGCCAATATTTCAGGGACAAAATTGATAGGACTGCTAAAGGATTGGATGTTGGCAGGAGGCGGGGGTGAGGGAAAAGGAAGGATCAGGGATGATTTTGAGCAAATGGAAGGATGATGATACCATTCCTGAGATGGGGAAGACTGGGGAGTAAGGAGACAAGATTTGGGGATGAGGAAGGGATGTGACTCAAGAGTTTTGCTTTGGATGTGTTAAGCTGCAGATTCTATTAGCGTGGTGGCTCACACCTGTAATCCCAGCACTTTGGGAGGCCAAGGTGGGCAGATCACCTGAGGTCAGGAGTTTGAGACCAGCCTGGCCAACATGGCGAAACCCTGTCTCTACTAAAAATACAAAAATCTAGCCGAGCGCAGGTGGCAGGCGCCTGTAATCCCAGCTACTTGGAAGGCTGAGGCAGGAGAATCGCTTGAACCCAGGAGGCGGAGGTTGCAGTAAGCTGAGATCTTGCTGCTGCACTTGCCTGGGGGACAGAGCCAGACTCCGTCTCAAAAAAAAAAAAAAAAAAAAAAATCAGATCTCATCAGGCTTACTATCATTAGAATAGCATGGGAAAGACCTGACCATGCTATTTAATTAACCAAGATTTAATTACTTCCCACTGGATCCCTCCCATAACATGTTGGAATTGTGGGAGCTACCATTCAAGATGAGATTTGGGTGGGGACACAGCCAAACCATATCACAGATTTTCCACGAGATAATCAGGGACTGAAATATCCAGTGGGAGCTGATCTGGATGTGCGAGTATGGAGTATGGGTATCACAGAATAGAGAGGATATTCACATCCTATGGGATAGATGAGGTACTGAATGGGTGCTATTTCCCATCCTATGGGATAGATGAGGTACTGAATGGGTGATATTTCCCATACCTCATGAAAACAGCTCAAGCTACTTACATGGCTGGATTGAGAATTTGCTGCTTCAAGATTCTGGCTGTAGCAAAACTGTAGAATCACAGTTATTTTACTGCAAGATATTCATTTGAAATGTATTTATGCCACCAAGGACCAGGAAGGTGAAATGCTACACTTGGCGCCATGAAACTATTGTCTGAGCTTGTTTTTCTGAAAAATCCATATCTGGATGATATGACTGAGTCATCAGCAGTGCCTGGCTGACTGTGTTGTAATAGGTCAGATGTAACTTAAGCCCCAAAGTTCTTAGGACAGCCATAAATTAGTCTGAAGGTGGCTGAGATAAGGCAAGGGTGCTTGTTGCCTCCAGATTAGAATCAAGGGCAACAAAACTGCCTAGAAATTGAAAACCCAGGAGAAGCTTTAGGCTAGAGACAGGCAGCAATACTTTGTGAGAATTTTACTAACAGAAAAATAAGGAAGATACAGAATCATGTTTATCAAACTTGAGGATTTATAAGAAATACCTGTATAGCTTATTTTAGTTTATTTTTATTATTATTTATTTATTTTTGAGACAAGGTCTTGCTCTGTTGCCCAGGCTGGAGTGCAGTGGCTCAGTCACAGCTCACTGCAGCCTTGGAGTGGGCTCAAGCAATCCTCCCATCTCAGCATCCTAAGTATCTGGGACTATAGGTGTGCACCACCACACCTGGCTAATTTTTTTTCCCCCATAGAGATGGGATCTCACTATTTGCCCAGGCTGGTCTGGAGTTCCTGGGCTCAAGCAATCCTCCCACCTTGGTCTCCCAGAGTGCTGGGATTCAGGCATGAGCCACCATGCCCAGCGTGAATACCTTCTTCAAAATGCAAAATCCTATACCTCACCTCCCAGGGAGTCTTATTAAGTAGCTTTGGATTGGGGCTCAGGAATCTGTGTTTTTAGCAAGTGATTCTGATACAGGTGATCCATAGGTCATACACTGAGAAACATTGAGTCTGGAAAGACTTCTGAGATCCTCTAGTCAGCCCTCTCTTACAAATGGGGAAATTAAGGTCTAAGGAGGAGAACGGGCTTGCCCAAAGTTGCAGAATAAGTTGCAAAGTCAGTGCAGCTCCACTAACTTAATATGTCTTCATTTTGCAATTTATTCTTCATCCTAGTGGCTAGATGAAAAGCAAGTCTACCCTCCTAATTCCCAGCTCCCCTTCTTTCACACTATTTTTTATTTTCTTTTTTCCAGAGCACCTTCTAATATAAAAATAATTTGCTAATTTACTGTTTATTGCTATTTTCCTTGCTTCATTAAAATGTAAGCTTCACAAGGGCACTGATTTTTGTTTGTTTGTTTGTTTGTTTTCATTAAAGTAGCCTATGTGCCTCGAATAGCACCTGACCCATAGTAGGTGTTCAATGAGTATTTATAAATGGATGGGTGAAAAATATTTTGTTAAACTGTACATAAGTTAACAGGTATTATGTACCAGCCCTTAGGCATTAGCACGAAATAGAGTAGAATATTTTCTTTTTCACATGTTTGATTCTAGCTTGAATTAGAGGTTACAGAAACAGCTTATTTATGGAAGATTAATTAGAGACTTACCAATCATATGTACAATAATAATAAGAATAACAATAGCAACAATAACAACAGTGATAACATCCATTTGTGGAATATTTACTATCTGCCCAACACATACTATATGAAGTTCTGAGCTAAGACCATCAGACCATTATCTCATGTAAGTCTTAGTACCGCCCCAGGGTGGAGGAACGAAATAGTATTGTCTGTTTTCCAAAGGAGGAAACTGAGGCTCAAGAGGTGAAATTACTGTTTAAGGTTACATAGCCAGTACAGATTTAGGACCTGTGATCCCAAAGATTACATTCTTAACTACCAGTTACATTCAGTAGTAGGCTTGGGGAATTCTCTCTTTGCAGAAGGAATTGAAAATGCCAAAGACTAGGCAGGCATTGCTATTAGGGGTGTCCTTGGGCCAAGAACACCAACCTCTAAGGTAGTATAAAACCACAGGCTGGAAAGATGCATTTTTTTTTTCAGCCCGACTTTCCAGCATTTACCCACACTCTCAAGTCTTCCATTCTCACATTACAAAGAACCTTTCGTCTTGAACTATTAGGGTTTTCTCACTTCTCAGACACCCTCCCTGAAGCAGGCCAAGGAAAATTCCTGTGGTGACAGGCCATTTCTAGGGAGGCCACTGTAGCACTTCACACTTGCTCTCACCCCACCCACTCAAGGAAGGGTAGACAGACAGAGGGCCCTTCACCCAGCTCCTATACTACTTTCCTGTGGAGACCTCAGGAAGGGGCCGAGGATCATGATTTTCTAAATGTGGGCACAACAGACCTCTTGTAAGACTTTGAGTTCTTGAAACACTGTACCTATTAAACTGGTTGTGAGCACACAGAATAAAGTACCACCACCCACTGTGGATAATGTCAGCATTCATTCCCACCCCTGACAGCCAATATTGGCCAGGCTTGGAATCACTGAACACTCCACACATGGCAGCAGAGTCCCTTGCCCCACAGCTGCAGACACAGGTTGAACACTGGTGCACCCCTGGGCTTTTGTGAAGAGAGAGGCTTATAACACCCATTGCCATCTTTACACACACAGCGCAGCAGGTACTGTGCTGAGAACTTTACAGCCGTGATCTTATTTAATTCTTATAATACACGTGATGAGACACTGCTGTCTGACTTCTGTAGATGGGGAAGGCCTGGAGAGATTGGTAACTTGACAGAGTCTCATGGTATCTGCAACAGGCAGAACCACATTTTAAACAAAGGTTGAGTTACTTCTAAAACCTGTGCTTTGCTAGTCTTCTGTTCTGCAACACTGGTTAAGAGCATAGACTCTAGAGCCACGCTGCCTGGGTTTGAGTCTTGACTCTGCCACTTACTAGTTGGGAGACATTGGGCAGGTTACTTAGCTACCCTCCTCCTTGGGCTGTTCATCTGTAACATAGGGATAATAATGTCCTTGTAGCATGGGTTGCTCTGAGGATTAAAGGAATCCATATATGTAAAGCACTCAGTGTCTGGTGCATAGAAAACACTAAATGCCAGCCATTATTATTAATTTATATATCAACTCATTGTTTTTCTCTGGATGATAGAAACTTAATCTCAGAAGTTTGAGGTTTTTCTAACTACCCACCCTTACCCCAACCCCTGCCAAGGGTTGCGTCTGTATTCCCAAGGGGCTTAGACTGTTACCTGGTATATAGTAGCCTCAAGTAAATGCTGGTGATGATAATAGGGCAGTGCCAAGACATTGGGGGTGTGGGAAGGCAGGGTTAGGGGATGGCATCTGCGCCTCATCAGCATCTATCCTCCATGGTGTCGTATCCTGAAAGTGGGAAAGGCACTGTCCAGATAGATGCTTATCTTGTGGACAGAACAAGAACGGGGAGGCAACCATTATTTCACATACAGCAAGTTACTGTTATTTTAATGCCCTAACAATGAATCTATATTTAATTAACTTAAAAGATAGGGGAGGTGAGTATTATTCACTAAGTTCTTGGTCAAGGCACATTAAATCAAAGCGGTTAGCACTTAGATCTCTCCCAGGGATAAATTATCTCAGACAAGCTTCAAGGTATGCCATTCTTTGGAATGAATTGTCACTTTCCAACCACCACCACCCAACCTGTGATCTGACCACAGTGTCTTCCTCCTGTCTCCCTTCCCTCTGGGTGCCTGGGAAGGCTGGGCTTCTGCACTGTTCTGCCACTGACTTAAGCTTTGTCGTGACTATACCTTCCACTTCTCTTCTAGCTTAAGAGTTGGACAGTGGAGGACCTTCAGAAGAGGCTCTTGGCCCTGGACCCCATGATGGAGCAGGAGATTGAAGAGATCCGGCAGAAGTACCAGTCCAAGCGGCAGCCCATCCTGGATGCCATTGAGGCTAAGAAGAGACGGCAACAAAACTTCTGAGCAAGGCCAGGCTGTGAGGGCCCCAGCTCCACCCAGGCTTTGGGTGAATTCTGGATGGCTTGCCTCATGTTTGTTAGCCAGCACTTCTGCTCTGTCGTCTCTCCACAGCACCTTTGTGAACTCAGGAATGTGCGCCAGTGGGAAGGGCTCTCTTGACAGTCAGTGTGCCATCTTGATGTGTGTATGTACATTGGTCAGGTATATTATCTCAAAGGATTTATATTGGCGCTTTTAACTCAGAGTTTTAAACCCCAGGAACAGAGACTCCTAGTTGAGTGATAGCTGGGAAAGTTTTACATTGTCTGTTTTTCTTCTCCCAATAGCTTTCAATTGTTCTTTCTGGAAGACTTTTAAAAATATATAAATATGCATATATATATATAAATTATAAATAGATTCCCCACGCAGTGTGGTGGCATCTCTGTACAGGTACAGTTTTAAACGGTTTGCCTCTTTTCTGTAAGATTATGGTACTGTGGAACATGAGGGCAGAGGACACCGGGAGGCTGTTAGGGGGTCACTGAATCCCAGGAGCCAACCTCCCCCTTTGCAGGGCTGCATTTAAAAATTAGGTTTGGGACAGTTCTTGTACCGTGGTTTCAGCCTTGTGTGGTCATCACTGGCTTCTGGAGCTATTGGTGATGTCCAAGGGAAAGCTTTGAGAGTTTATGTTTACTCTTTGAGTCCCAGGAGAAGCCTGGCACCCTCTTTGCAAATTGGCCTTTGCTCTTTCAATGCCTTTCATCCATCTCCACTCTCTCAACTGCCTAAAGTCACAGCACAGATACTGCCCAGTGCCTTAAGAGGAGACATGATCCACTGAGGGGATAGGTCTACCAGGAACTCTCAGCAAACACGGGACTGTGTTCAGTCCACAAAGGAAAAGCGTTTTTGAAGCTCTCATTGTTCATGTAAAAATCATACACGTGGCATTTTGCTCCACATTCCTTACACACAGGGGTAGAGGGGATTGCTTTTGTGACCCACATTCAAATATGTGACTGTTTTCTTTTCTCTTTTACTGCTAAGCAGCCTGGAAAGGATAAATGAAAATTAGACTAAGATTTGTTCTCCAGGAGGCTCAATCTGAACACACAGAATGTCAGAGCTGGAAGGGACTATAGAGATCATCTGGTCTGACCCTCTTGTACGGATGATCGGAAAACTGAGGTGTAGAGAGGGGAATGGCCAAAATCACAAAGCAAGTTAGCGTTAAGAGCTGAGACTAGAATTCAGGGTCCTCACTCCCAGGCCACCGAACCATGCAGCCCCTTCTTTGGGGGAAGAGACCTGTGTCAGTCTTGGTTAATTGTTCCAGGGAACCTTGCTAACAGAAACTTGCTCTTGCCTTGGCTCTTCAGTAGATGACCTGGCTGTAAAGAGATTCCCTGGACGAGCCAGATCATTCAGTTTCAGTGAGTCCTTGAGCTCCGCAACATCTACCAGATATAGCAGACAAGCACCCATGGAGGCAGGTTTCGGGCCTGAAGCAGATCAGAGGGCTTTGCAAAAGACAGCATAGAGCCATCTTCCTGCAACTTTACCTCTTTCCCTCAGATGGGGAGCCATGACTGGGTTGCACCTCAGGATACTGTAATTTGACTCCATAATTGCTTTTGCTCCTGAAACCTGGGAATCAATGGAAAGGCAGGGAATGTGCCTCTTCTGTGGCCAGATTGTGTTATTTGCAATTAAAGCAAGTTTTTAAAAAATGCAAGAGGCAGTTGTTAGTCTTCAGGGCTTGGCCACTGAAATAGCTATGTGACGGATACAGAAAACAGAGGACAATTTGAGGATCTTGCTGGAATAATAAATGACAGCTACCATTTGTTGAGCACCTATTATATATCAGGCACTGAGCTGGGTAGGCTCTAAACTTCACAATAACCCTGTGACTTAACTACTTTATCTCCATTTTGTAGTTGAAGAAATAAGTTCAGAGAGAAAGATTCCTTCCCAAGGTCATGCAGCTAGTAAATGATAGAATCAGGATTCATAGCATCACTATAGGGGTTCAATATTTACACAAAAAAGGAAAGTCACAAGCCTGTTTAAAATGAAGTGACCACCTTTTCTTGCATAGACTAAATAACTCGAACTGGCATTTTTAGGTTGGAAAGACAGCTGAATTAGTAGTTAAGTCTGATAGCCAAGTAAGTTTTAAAAACCAAAGCATCCAGGATGCACACCCCTGCACCATTTGCTGTGCGAATTAATAGTTCTGTCTCTCTCTCTCTTTCTTTTTTCTTTTTATTTTTTGAGATGGATTTTTGCTCTTGTCGCCCAGGCTGGAGTACAATGGCACGATCTTGGCTCACTGCAACCTCCGCCTCCTGGGTTCAAGCGATTCTTCTGCTGGGATTACAGCATATGCCACCATGCCCAGATTATTTTTTTGTATTTGTAGTAGAGACGGGGTTTCACCATGTCAGTCAGGCTGGTCTTGAACTCCTGACCTCAGGTGATCCACCCGCCTCAGCCTCCCACACTGCTGGGATTACAGGCATGAGCCACCGCTCCTGGCCTCTCTTTCTTTTTTAAACAAAGAACTTTGCACTTGGCCAGAGAGGAGGAGAAAGCCCATTTTCTCCCTTCCTAAGCTAGATCCAAATAAAAGAAAGTTCAGTTTTCCCCCATAACTATTCTTGGGTCATGAACTTTGATCTGGAGTTTGTTTTGTTTCAGGCATATGTGCACCCAGCTTGCTGATCCAACAAAGTCTATTGCTTACCAGTCTAGCTTGATGGAGCCTTTTGGCCAGAAGTCAATTTGTTTTGGATCAGAGAAATTTCCTGACAAGGTATATTTGTTTTCTAGTGACAGAAAGGCAAAGGAGCAAGTCCTAGTTTTTGTTGTTGTTGTTGTTGTTGAATACTAAATTTAAGATATATCAGCTTGCTTTCAATGAGCCTTGGGCTTCCGTCATTGCTTGAGCATTTGGAACTCGAGCTTCCAGAGAAATTTGACGTCCTCGCTTGTTCTCTGCCTTCAAGAAACAATGACCTGATTCTGTCTTTAAAAAAAAAAATCTCAGAATTCTTTTTTTGTTTGTTTGTTTTTTTTTTTTTTGAGACGGAGTCTCACTCTGCCGCCCAGGCTGGAGTGCAGTGGCGCCATCTCGGCTCACTGCAACCTCCGCCTCCCAGGTTCAAGCAATTCTCCTGCCTCAGCCTCCCAGGTAGCTGCCACTACAGGCGCTGCGCCACCACGCCCGGCTAATTTTTGTATTTTTAGTAGAGACAGGGTTTCACCATATTAGCCAGGTGGGTCTTGAACTCCTGACCTTGTGATCCACCCGCCTCGGCCTCCCAAAGTGCTGGGATTACAGGTGTGAGCCACCTTGCCTGGCCAAAAATCTCAGAATTCTTTAAGACTGTTTTAATTGCTCCATCAGTAATTTTGAAGCACGTTCCTTTTTTTTTTTTTCCCCTTTTTGTCCCTTTCCCCAAGCCACCAATTGGATGGATGAATGTTTGACGGGGAAGAGGAAGGGTGGGAGGATGCATGGATGAGTGGATGAGTGGATCGATAGATGTATTGATAAATAGATAGAACCAGTCATCTGAAGCAACTTAAGAATTGTAGCCTTGACTCCTTGAGACTGTAGATTTCGATCCAGGAAACATTTATTTAGCACCTGCCAGATGCCAGAAATTTATACCATTTAAAACTTAGTAAGTCTTTTCAATATCAGGAAGGAGAGAAGCGACATCGTGATACATCCTATGGGTATTAAAAAGCCAATAGAATATTATGAATAATTTTATGCTAATAAATTTAACAACTTCAACATCATAAACAAATTCCTTGAAAAATAAAAAGTACCAAAATTCATTCAAGAAGAAATAGATACCAGCCTGAGCAACATGGCAAAATCCCATCTCTACAAAACATCAAAAAAAAAAAAAAATTAGTCGGGCATGGTGGTGCACACCTGTAATCCCAGCTTGTCAGGAGGCTGAAGTGGGAGGATCACCTGAGCCCAGGGAGGTCAAGGCTGCAGTGAGCCATGGTCTCACCACTGCACTCTAGCCTGGGTGACAGAATGAGACCCTGTCTCAAAAAAAAAGAAGAAGTAGATAATCTGAATAGCCCTATATCTATAGAAACTTAATAGTGCTGGGAGATACAGGTATTATTATCCTCATTTTACAGATGTGAAAATTGAGGCTCAGAGAAGTAAAGTCTATTATTCAAGGTCATGTGGCTAGAATATGGCAGAGCCAGGATTCAGATCCAGGTCTTCTGATTCTTATTCCAGTGTCCTTTCTAGCATACCATGTTGCCTCTAAAGATTGCAGCTCCTTATTTACTAGAAAATTGTTCCTGCCCAATCTACATCTCCACCTCATCCCATCTTTTCTTAAGCACTATGTTTGTGTTTTTATCAGTATTATATTCATTGTCTTTGGAATACATGTTCTTGTTTGTGTTTGGAAAAAAAATCTCTTTTACCAGCTTGCACTCGGACCAACTTGGAAAAAAAAAAAGCTTAAATGCTGTTGCTATGTACAGTTTAAAAATGTGAAGTTTGTAGCTTTAACTTTTTGTAAGAAAATCTAATAACACTGGCTTAAGTGCTGACTTGAAATGCTATTTTGTAAGGTTTGGATGTAAGTAATCAATTGAGGTCAGCAGTTTGTATGAGACATAGCTTCCTCCATTGCCCCCACTCCTTTTTGCTTTTTTAAGTTTGAGATGCTTCCTGTGTTTTTATGTTAGAATTGTTCTCCTTCTTTTCTTCTTCCTATACCTCATCACGTTTGTTTTAAATAAACTGTCCTTTGGACCACAAACCCTTATTAACGAGAACCTCCATATATACCCTGGATAATGGTGTTGTGAACAATCTTTGTGACATTGACTCAGTGGTGTGTTTATTCTAAGATCCAAAGCTGGGGAGAGGTTGGTAAACTTTTATTGGGCTTCTATTATGTGCCAGGGTACTGAGCTAGTTATCAGGAATATAATAAAGATGAACCAGACACAGTTTTTGCAGGGCATTTGGGGAGTTATCCAAGCACAAAAACACACAACATTGAACATACCATGGTAGAAGAAGGTACAGGGCCTGTGGATACACAGAAGAGGGAGTGACGGTTCTGCTGGGATGTCCAAGGAAACTCTTCTAAAGGAGACAATATACCTTGAAACTTTAAAAATGAAGAAGAGATGGCTAGATTAATAAAGAGATAAAGAGTAGGAAGTGAGGGAGAGAAGACATCCTGGACAGAAGAGCCCGCCTGTATAAAGCCTCTAGTGTGAGATGATCACCTTGGAATCCTTCATCCTCATCTGCTGCTGCATGAAGCCAGGCCAGACGTGGCCCAGCATTCAGAGGTGGAACAGCAGGTTCCTGCCCTGGTGTGGCCCATTCTTATCCAGGAATAGTTCTCCAGCCTGACCCTAGGTTTTTTTTTCAGCCTTAAAAGTTGACCCCACGGCAGAGAGGGAATAGAGTTACATTGAAAAGTAAGTGTAGTTCTCTTGAGTGAAATTGCTCTACAGTATTTAATAGAATAGTTCCACAGTCTGTGTATATAACTGTCATGTTATTCTGTGGGCCTTTCTTGGAGTGGGGTGATAAGTGTGTTTATTGTTCCCCAACTTACTCACCTCACTCCTTGAAATATTTAGTGTACCTTCCTTCCTGTAGCCAGGGTTGATGACAGATCCTTATTGATCACACTGAGAACCTGTGGCCAGATGAAGGAAAGAAGGAGGGATGAAGTAAGTGTATATTTATTAAGCACTTATTATCTGCCAGGCACAATGCAGAGCCGTTTAGATGACTTCATTTGTCTTCTCACACACACTCTTAGGTAAATGACAGTGTACCCTTTCTATAGACATACGGACTTTTACAGTGTGCAGTACTGCCCACCAGGGGGTGTTTTGGAAATGTATGAGAGTGTTTTTGTGGTGATAGTGATTGAGGAGCCTTACCAGCATTTAATGGGCAGGGGCAGGTTTGCTAGATGCTCTGCAGTGCATTCTGGGACAGTCCTGCATAACAAACATCTGTCCGGTGTCCAACACAACATTCAGATGTTCCACTGGTTATTAATTTTGGTGAAAATTTTGTTTATAAACATGTGATACTAAACCAAAGTTCATTTACATGTAAACACAAAGTACTTTTTATATGGTTTTACTGTTTTGTTTTTTTTAAGAATGAACTATGAAGAATGGAGAGACACTTGTAGTTTGTTTTGTTTGGACCTTTACTAAGAGTTGTTCTCCATTTCAGAAAACCACATCATCAATGACAGCGATGCTTGTGATTTTTGAGTCACTCACTCAAGATTGCTTTAGATCTGTAGCTGTTGTTTTCACAGAAAGTCTATGTAACATGTAAACACATGGTAATTTCAGAGAATGATGAAGTACAGCAAAAAGAAAAGAACAGGGTAATGGGATTGAGAGTAACATGTGCATGTGTGTGCATGCACATCTGTGTATGTGTAGGGAGAGATGGCTTTATATAGAATGATAAACGATGCTTCTGGAGAAACGATGTTTATAATGAGACCTGCATGACAAGAAGGAACCAGCCAGGCTGAGGGGACAGCAAGAACAAAGACCCTGAGATAAAAACAAAAGTTTGGCTTGTTGGAAGAATGGAAGGATTCTTCCATGGCTGGAACAGTGTGTACAAGGTGGGTGAAGGCAAGAATGTTCAGGGCCTTGTGGTCCATGGGAAGGGGTTTGGGTGTTATTCCTGATGAGATGGAGAGCCGTCAAAGGGTTTTAAGCAAGGAACTGGCATGATAGATTTATGCATTTTGAAACTATGCCTTCATGAAATAGTGCTCAATTTTAGTCATCAGGAAAATACAGTCAGCCCTCCGTATCCATGGGTTCTACATCAACCAACCATGGATCAAAAATATTAGAAAAAAAAAATGGCCCAGCACAGTGGCTCACGCCTGTAATCTCACTTTGGGAGGCCAAGAACTCACTTGAGGTCAGGAGTTCAAGGCCAGCTTGGCCAACATGGTGAGACCCTGTCTCTACTAAAAATACAAAAATTAGCCGGGCATGGTGGCAGGCCTGTAATCCCAGCTACTCGGGAGGCCAAGGCAGGAGAATCGCTTGAACCCAGGAAGCAGAGGTTGCAGTGAGCCGAGATTGTGCCACTGCACTCCAGCCTGGGTGACAGAGCGAGACTCCATCTCAGAAAAGAAAAAAAAATTGTGTCTGTCTTTCTTCCTTAAACAATACAGTATAACAGTAATTTGCATAGCATTTACATTAGGCATTTTGTGTAGCATTATATTAGGTATAAGTAATCTAGAAATGATTTAAATTATACAGGAGGATGTGCATAGGTTATATGCAAATAATAGGACATTTCATATCAAGGACTTGAGCATCTGCATGCAGATTTTGGTATCCATCAGAGTTCCTGGAACCAATTCACCACAGATACCAAGGGACAACTGCACAGATTAAAACCTTAATGCATTACTACCGTGTACCCACCATAATAACTAAAATGGAAGAAATAGAAATGCTAGGTATTGGTGACAATGTGGAGCAACTGGAACTCGAGTACTGGTGAATATACCCATGACTTGGCATTCCTTCCCTAGGTATTTTCTCAACAGAAGTGTGTATGCTTTTTTACCACAAGACATGTACTAGAACATTCATAATGGCATTATTTATAATTTTGCCAAACTGGAAACCATCTGGATGCCCAGTGGCAGCATAAATAAATTACGTAGATTCACATAGTGGAATACTATACAACAATGAGAATGAGCTACCTATAGCTACTGTGGAAATAAGCAAAAGGGTATTGTGAGCTTGCTACAGCAAAGAAGTCAGCCACTGTTACTTGCATTTTGGCAGAGACTCAAAGGCAGGCAAAGGAATGGGAAAGCTCTACAGTAGAAAAAAAAGGAAGGCTTCAGGGATGGCCTGTTGGAAGCTGTTGGCATGGGAAAGCTGTAGGTGGGCTAACTTGAAGCAGGACATCCTATGTGATTGATTTAGGGGTGCATATTTGGTTTCTCTGTTTGATCCTAAGTTGGAAGTGGGGACAAAAATTGGGGAAGCTGTCAGTTATGAATCAAGTCCTGACCATTTTGGCTTGATTGTTACAGAAGTTATTGTTTAGCTTCCTGGATTGCCACTGGAGATAGCAATCTGTCTTCCTGCAAGTCTGACTTATAGCAGGCTGGCAACCTGGGCTGTTTATTGTAGATATGGGGTTGGTTTCCCGGGCAAGTTACTGCAAGTTGTGGGTCAAAGTTCTATTTATATATATATTCTGGGATTGTCCATTTGTACATTCAGTCTCTCACTACATGCAACAATATGGCTGTATCTCTCAAACATTTAAATGAAGCTAGACACATCCATCGATGGATGAATGAATAAACAAAATAGGGCCTACACATACAATGAAATATTATTCAGCCTTCAGGAGGAGGAAATTCTGACACATGCTGCAACATGGATGAACCTTGAGGACATTATGCTAAGTGAAATAAACCAGTCACAAAAGGACAAATACATGATTGGACTTACATAAGGTACCTAGAGTAGCAAGGTCTCTTCATAGAGACAAAGTAGAATGGTGGTTGGCAGAGGGAGGGAGAGAGGGATGGGGAGTTAGTGTTTAATGGGCACAGAGTTTCAGTTGAGGAAGATGAAAAAGCTCTGGAGACAGATGTTCTTACACAACAATGTGAGTGTACTTAATGCCACAGAACTTTACACTTAAAAATGGTTGAAATGGTAAATTCTATATGTATTTTGCCACAATAAAAAATCCAGACACAAAGTAGTACATACTGTGCAATTCTTTTTATATACAGTTCAGAACCAAGGAAACCTACTCTATGATGTTAAAAGTCAGGGCAACGATTGCCTTTGTTGGTTGTGGGGTAGTGACTGGATGTGAGTATGAGGAGGGACTACAGTGCTACTCAGGTTCTAATTCTTTGAGTGCTTGTTACACAAGTGTGTTCATGATGAGAAAATTTATCAATGTGAACTCTTAGGATCTGTGCTTTTTTTTTTTTCCCATATGTATTTTATACTTGAATAAACAAGACTTTTTGCCTTCTACTCCACTGGGCTCTTTTAGAAGCTTCCAAGACCATGGATGGGAAGGCCCCTTGGAAACTACCTAGGCCTCTGCAGATGTAAGGGGTGGTTACTCTTAGCCCATGAGCATTTATCCTAGCCAGCATCTTGTTCTGATGAATGATCCAACAGAGGCCCAAGACTTGGCAGTGTCAAGTCTGGATTCAAACTTAGGCTTCTTGACTCCAGTGTTCACTCCAGGACCCCAACTATTGCCTCAAGTGTGAGTCCAGTTTGTGATCTCTAGATAAGCAAACCCCTTCCTTTCCCAGTGCCCTCTGCTTGGAGTTGCTTTGCCCTCCAGAGGAAAACAAGAGCCCTGGTAGAGGCTGCTGAGCTCTATTTCCTTGCTTTGCATTTTTTGGGCTTCTTTAATATTTAACCTTGTGCCAGGCATTTTCATATATATTATCTTACTTGAACTTGACCAGAACACTCTGAGGTGTAGGTGTTATTAAACCAAGATAAGTGAAGAAACAGGCTCAGAGAGACAAAGAAACCCAAGCAAGATCACACACCTCATAAGAAGCAGATTCAAGCCCAACTTTCTGGACTTAACCACATTCTTTCCTCTGCACTGCCTGGCATCCCTCATATTCTCCCATTTTATTCAAATATTGTAAATAACTCACTGTCTGAAGTCAACACAGAAACACAGAGCAGAGAGAGAAGCAGGGAAAAATGACATGATGACTTCAGTGGAACCTCTGGATCCACCTGTACTTAAGTCACTTTGTTGGGTCTCTTTCACTTGTACCTGAAAGATTCCTTATTGATCTAGGTATGTAGGAAAAGATGGCGGGGAGGTGGGGTGGGGGTTGGATACCAGTTGGGGGTTGGTCCTGATAATAATACGCCGTAGAGGTCAACAGGTCCAATCTAAGGTCACACACTGATGAGTGGCAGGGCCAATATTTGAACCCAGATGTGACTTCAAAAACCAAGGTGTGTGCAATTCTTCCTCTTGAATGAGTGAATTTCTTGAGGGTTCTGAACTCTGCCCTTCTGAGCAAGGTTAAATACCAGTCTACAACTGCCCTTGTCCTTCTCTTCCTTTCTAGCAGACAGGATTCTGAAAGACACTCCCTGTGCCACCCCCTCCCCTTCCTTCTCAAAGACTCCTGTCTTAGAAGATTATCTTCTCAACTTACTAACTTCCTGGAGAATTCTTTCCACACTGGCAGGGCCGGACTGGCCTGAAGTATGAGGTCTGGTATTGAGGACCATCCCAGCCAGCACCTCAGGGCTGTTTCCAGAGCCTTCAGATAGAAGAAACTCATTATAGGACGCACACTTCAAAGCCACTTCCTTCAGTGGTGCCTGGGGAGTTAAGTTTACCAGACAAAGTGATAATAGTGGGAAGTGGTGCTGAGTGAGTACAATCTGGTACTAAAAAGCCTGAGTTTGAATCCCTGATCTGCTACTTTTTAACTGTCTGACCATGGATCTTGGTTTTTTCATCTGTTCAGTGGTGATACTACTATTTTATTGTTGTTGCTGTTGTCTTGTGGGGTTGTTGTGAGAAGTATATGAGATAATGTATGTGAAACCACTTTGCAAATTACAGTGACAAGGATATGTGGAGGATGACTATTATTTGCTAGGCTATCTTCACTCTTGGGGGCTTCAAAGAGTACCGTATAAGTCAACTGGAGTCTTCCACTCTGATGTCCCAGTGTAAACACCCTGCTTGGCCCTTATTTGAGCTGAACAGCTCTTCTCACTCAAAGGGATTGAGGAATGGGATTTGCTTCTTGTGTGACCTTGGACTTCTGGGTCTCTCTTTTCTGATCTGTAAAATGGGGCTGGAGAGGGGGCAGATCTTCAATCTGATAATCCCTAAGGAATATTATGTCTCACTCACAAGGGAAGTCGCCACCTTGAGGTCACTGCAAAGAGGGGGAAACTCAGTTTGTTTATCATTAACAACAAGCACATCACATCTCAGAGCCCAGATGTGCTGAGCTGTCCCACATGCCCCCAGTTGCTCCCTAACATCTCTGGACATTATCCTTCCATTTTACAGAAGTTGAAACTGAAGACCAAGAGAGCAAGACTGCAAGGGATTACTGTGAGATCCGTCCTGTACTCCCTCTTCTGGGAACTGCTTGACTCCTACCCCAGCCATAGGTTCACATGATCCAACCCCTTCGCCACAGTTGAGTGATCCAGTCATCTCACCCAAGGTGACCAATCTCTGGGCCAATCAGATTTTTCAAACTGGAAATGGGAAGTTCTCTAGTGGAGGCGCTACAAGATACCAAACTGGGAGATGTTGGTAACCCTGTTATCTACCATGTGATGCAGAAACCAATCTCTCCCTCTGTCTATCTGTTTCTCTGTCTCTCTCTCTCATTCTTGATTTCGTCGTTGCTGAAACCAAGCTGCCTGGCTGCCATTCTCACTCAGTGGTATTGTAAAAGATATGTGTTGGTTTTGTCTCCCCTGGATCCTTTCCCCTCATTTTAATGAAAGGACCCTCATCTTCCTTCAGGGAGCTACCCCTCTGCCATCTATGTCCTGGTGGGACTGTCTGTGATAGTTCCTCCCATCTCACCCCGAAATCATGTGATGAGCATATGACCCAAACCAGTCTAGTTAGACTCAATCTTCAGGGAATTTTTTAGCTTGAGCAGAGTGATTTATACAATGGAGGCAGTTGTCACTAAGCTATTTTAATTGTAGTGCCCCAAAGAGGTGATTTATGAGTTTTACCTACCTCAATCCCTATGTTGCTCGAATTGCTGTCTTTCTCAAAGCCTTGTTGTTTAATTTGACTTTGATCCTATCCAGTACCTTTCCAATGCAGTCCTTTTTTGGCTTAAGTTTTCCAGAGTTGGATTCTGTTGTTTGCAACCAAAAATTCCTAACTGATACAGAAATTGGAACTAGAGTTGAGTTGTAGACACCATATCCTCTAGGAAATGTGGGATATTTCCTAAGACTGTGATGGGGCAAAATACAATGAGGTTGTTGCTCATGCTCTAGTCTGGGAAGCCAGCAATGGTCTGCAATGGTAAAGACCTATGTCTTACATTACTTCATAGCATCTGACCACTGAGGAGGCTCTCAGAGAAGGGATAACATGTGTCACAGTTAATTTTAAGGAAGTGAGGTATGTTCAGGCTGTGTGATAGAGTATTTTGTTTCTAACCACATAGATTAATATAAAGGGAGAGTCAACAAAGGAAGCCCCAATGCCTTTTTTTTAACATAAAAAAAATTCATAAACAGAATGAACGGACAGCATTTCTATGACTACGGTAAAAGACTCTCTTATGACTTGCAGTAGGGCCTAGTTCTCCAAATACCAAAGTTGGCAATTGATGATGCAGGCTGCTGAATTCACAGCCCTGCTGCACTTTGTGAAGTTAGGCATTAATCGGCAGTGGGATTATGACAAGTGGAATGATCATATGAGAGGATGTGGGAGAAAACTGAAAGCTCTCTAAAACACTGGGTGCAAACAATTCACACCTTTTCTTACAGGAGAAAGCTCACAATTTCCTGCTTGCCCCATCCCTCAAGGCTACTTAGCTGGAAGGTGGGGATCAGTTTGGCCTAGAGCATGACAAGTAGACACAGTAGGTAAAAATCCTGGACCCATACAGAATTGAAGAAACTTGTTAACTGACACCATCAAAAATTTGGGGAAGTATCTGTGGAAATGGATTTTTGTGGTGCTTTTTCAAGGAAGGGGGAATGTAATCTTGGCTCAGGCTGATCTTCTTGATATGGTTTCACTTGCCAGGGATTATTTGGCATTCTCTGTGCTAGCTCCAGGAGCTGGCAAGGCTCTAACAATGCGATGAGTTGGCTAATGCAAACTTAAAACAAATGCTGGCCCACGTGAAATGGAACTTAAGGGCCCCAAATCCCTTGGCATCATGTAGAGGAAGAGATTCAAAGATTTCTGAAAGACAGGAGGCTGGATTGGATCTATTTTGTGCCTCCTTTCCACAAATACCTCTAACTGTAGCCCTCACACTTTACCCTTGCTTTGAGGAAAGTCAAGAATGCTGGGTGGAGGGGCTGCAATTTGAAATAGGTTGCCTGATTCAGAGGGGAAGAAGAATGCAGAGATGTGGGAGGCCAGGCGTTGGCACTTCATCCTCAGAAATGAAGTGGGAGTGATCACTGGAATATTCAGTAGGCTCTGTATGAGGCAAGAACTCATGGTGTAGTGTTACAGGCCGAAATGATGAGGGTCGTGATCAACTCCATATACTACTGGAGGCTATATGAGTAAGCAGCAAACTGTTTCTCATAAATGCAGAATGTTGGCAAACCGACGAACTGCATCTGCCACCCGGCAGGAATGCTGAGGGCAGTCACGTCCCAAGCATAGTGTTTCTTGTGATTAGGTACATCTGAAGCCTGTTAGTAACAATATGAACCTGTGATCAGTTAAGCAGCTGACCAATCATTACCTCCTCCTCCCTGCTCTTGTTACCCAATAAATAGGAAGGACTGTGGAAGCTCGGGGGCTGCCTTTGCTCACTAGAAGCGGGGAGCTCTCTTCTTCTTCCCCGGCCCCTTCCTTTAAAATAGTTTCTTTTGTCTTAAGTTTTCATTTCTATGTTCGTCCCTTCATTCAGTCTTGTAATGATGGTCTCAGGCAGTAACAGTAGTAAGCTGTCGTAATGATGGTCTCAAGTAGTAACCGTGGCAGACTGCCACAGTGTAGGGCCCTAAAAAGTTAAAGGCAACCCACTAAAGTCTTACTTGATTTGTTTAACCAGCAAAACATAAGAAACAAAGCAAAATGAAAACCAAAAACACCCTCTAGTTCTGGCAAAAAAAAAAAAAAAAAAAGTCACGACTTGAGCCACTGTGTAACACTGGGCTTGCATTTATTGATCTAAAGCCCTTTGATTGAAGGATATGCTACTCGCCTTTGAGGAAGGACTCTGCTATACTGCATGAGTGTAATGTGAATATTTCTCTTGCCTTCTCCAAAAGGATCTGTGGCCATTTCCCAAGGTAAATGGATACTGGGGAAAGGGAAATACACCATTCAGGGAACCTTGATGAAGACTTCGAGCTAATACCAGTTTCTTGGGTTCAAGAGTACCACTGTAGGTCCATCTATCATGTGAAAAAGTGTTTTGGCTTTTGTCCATGCCACTGGAGGCCTAATGGAATTCCAAAACTATTCTATATCAGCAGTTTCGGAGAGATAGTTGGAAAAGATCCCCATATTGGCTCTCTGACCCATGAAGTGAGGGCCATTGTGATATAAAAGGCCAATAGAATACAACTGAACAACTGTTTCAAAATAGAAAAGTCAACGATAGTAACATATCTTTAGGGGAGGCTGCAGAGATTAGTGTTTCTACCAAAGACCTTGCAGGCTGATGACTCCAATCAAAACACCATTAATTTCCTCTGGTAGGTGCAAAATTAGATGGGTCTTGGAAAATGACAGTGGATTACTTTAGTCAGCTGATAATTCCATTTTTAACTGTTGTGTTAGATATATGCTCATCATTGCAGTCCCTGGAGTCATGCATCTACTAGTTTCACTCTCTACTCTGAAGAACAGAAGCCACTGGAAGCATTTTGCTATTACCTAGAAGGGATAAGAGTTTTCATTTACTGTTCTAACTCAGGCATACCTCTGTTCTCCAGCTCTGTAACAGGAAGGCCTTGATTCCCCGAATATCCGTATTCTAAAAGACAGCAAACTAATTTTGACTAAATCAGTTGACTAAATCACATTAACAGGGCCTGGAGAGCACAAAGGAGCAGACACTTCAGCTCTGTAGGTAAGACACACCTTTTACAAGGTGGGAGATAAATCCAGTGCATCTCAGTGAAGTTTCTTAGAGTGTCCAGTACGCTGGACATATGTGTAGTACTTCTATCACCACAAAAGAAGTACAGTGTTAATTTGGATTTTGTTGGTTCTACTGCTATCAGATCCTGGCTTGCTACTGGGCTTTGATGGTGAATGAAGGTCTAACTATGGGATATCAGGTAATCTTATGACCCAACGTGACAAACTATGATATCATCCATCCAGATAGAAAGTCAAGCATGCCTAGTAAGGACTCCATCATCAAGTGTATCCATGGGTACATGGGATTTGGCTCACGTAGACCCTAATGATGTAAGTTGATTGCATGAGAAGTTTGCTTTCAATCAAGTTGCATGTTTTCTGATTAAACCCAATGACCCACTTGCAAATCTATTGCTTCCTATCCCTATGACTCTGAGCTCTGCTGACTTAAGAGATTTTGGTACCCAAGGGAAGAATACTTCTTTGGTACTCAAGGAAGAATACCCTGAATCGGAGACTGAGCCTGTCACCTGGACTTTCGGAGCTTTTCTTTTCCCTATGTGTGTATAAAGGGAGTTACAGTCTTGATTAGGGTAATCAACCACCCTGTCAAGGGGAAATATGGTTACTGCTACACAAAGTAGGCAGAAAGGAATGCAAGTAACTCCATGGAATTCCTTGGGGAATCTTCACATGCCAGCAGGACTAACAAGTGCTCAGATTCGCTAGGAATAAAGGTTTAGGTTACCCCATCAAAAAAAGAATCCCAACCAACTAAAGTGCTGGCCAAAGGCAGGGGGCATGACATGGCTCACAGAGAAGGGATGTTATAAATGCCAGCAGCAGCCTTATGACCATTACAGAAATGAAGACATAGCAATGGCCTCTTTTCCTCCTTGCTGTGTTTTTCTTTTCCTTTCCTCTAGTATCATATAGGGTATGCTGGTGGCAGTTACATTTACCATTTATTCCTTATATTACAGGATATTGAGACAGAATTAGTGGTACCAGTGGAAGAATGAACTTATAGCTGGATTCATGAACAGGATATGCCCCATAGGGTGTCTTTCCTTTGGGGAGATCGGTATATGTTGGTTATATATAAGAGAGTTTCCTTATGTTAGAAACATGCATAAATCGTGTGTATGGGAAAAGGATGGGAGTGTATGGTATGCTATTTTTGCTTATCAATAACTTTTGCCTTTCTTTTGGTGACAATAGGTGGTCTTTTATTTGGGTAAGTACCTTTCCTCCAACTGCCGCAAATACTAATACGGTACCTTGCCCTCCATCCCTCCCAAGAGAGAGGCATATGACTCAAGTGAAATCAGACTCTCTCCTGGGATTGGAACTGTGAGCAGGATGATACAGGGAAGGAAGTTGACTGGAGGCAGATCATGTGGGTGGCAGTGTCTTAAACAGAAGGTTCATGAGTCTTGCTACTGAGGTCCCTAGAGCTCCCCTCATTCCTGTATTTCCTGAGGCCTCATCAGTCAGCTCTTCCTTTGGTCGGGTGAATTTCACAGATACCCTTCTGTAGTGGGCCAGATGGTGGCCCCAAACATCTGTCCATATTTTAATCTCTGGAACCCGTAACTGTTACCTTATTTGGGAAAGGGTCTTTTTGCAAATGTGGTTAAGTTAAGGATCCTGAGATGAGGTCATCTTGGATTATCCTGGTGGGCCTAAATGTCATCAAAAGTGTCCTTGTAAGACAGAGGCACTGGAAGACTTGACATACACAGACACTGAAGTGAGATCAGAGGCAGAGACTTGAGTGATGCAGCCACAGCCAAGGAAAGCCAAGAATGGTGGCAGCCACCACAAACTAGAAGAGAAAAGGAGAGGGTTTCCCCCTGGAGTCTCCAGAGGGAGGGTGGCCCTGCTGACATCTTGATTTTGGATTTCTGGCCTCCAGAACTGTCAGAGAATACATTTCTACTGTTTTAAGCCATCAAGTTTGTCTGAATTTGTTACAGCAGCTGCTGGAAACTAATATATCTTCCAATAAATTCATTTTTTGCTTGATGTCAGTTTCTGTTGCTTATACCCCCAAACTCTAATTGTTAACAGTCATTCATCACTTTAATTATTTTATAAATTACCCTTTTTGACCAAGTTTGTTCCAACTGAATTCCTGTCACTTGCAACCTGTTCTGGCTGGCACAACCACAGACAAAGTTTGTGCCAAATCCAGGACTGGAGCCTGAGAATGTGGATTCCAAGTCATTCCACATATTGCCCACCCTCTCCAATCACTCAGACAGCATGTCAGGGAGCCATCTCCATACAAGCAGAAACACGTCCTGGGGCCCAGCTCTTTATTTGCATAATGGTTTTCACTGATACATGGGAAGGGGAGCGAGTTGTTGCTTTTCTGCCAGGACCACAAACAGCCTCATGGTAGGCTCAGGCCAGATGATTCTCTCTTGAGCTTTCTCCACACCAGTATTAGGGACCTGTTTGTAGGGTCAGAAAATACGGAAGCCATCGGGTTTCTTGGTGTATTCTGCAAGACCATAAGGGTGCTACACGCAGCCCTTCTGATCTGCCCCTAACCTGGGTTCAGCTGGGCCTAGATGTAAGGAGCAGAGTGTGCAGAAGGGCTGGTATGTGTGTGGTGAATTCAAGGGAGGCCCTTTCCTGCTTAGCTCCATCCTCTGTTCCAATCTGGAGACCCAGAATCCATGCGTATGTAGGGGGCCCACTATGTACTAGGCCCTGTGTATGACACACACCTTCACACATGCCATTCTCTCTGCTTGGAGTACTCCCCCCTGGAACCTCATTTGCTTAATTAGCAATTTATCCTTTGGATGGCAGGTTAGATTGTCACTTGCTCAGGAAAGCCTTCTCACTTTCTCGGGCCATGGTCCCTGATACATTATACACACCTGTACTTAGTAGAGCTTGCTATATTTATGTGATTATTGCATTAGAGTCTATCTTCCTACTAGTCGGTAAGCTTCATGAGTATAGGGATATATTTTTCCACCACTGTATCTCTTGAGACTAGTAAGCAGCCCACAAGTCAGAAGCCAGTATATCAGAGTGGCTGGGCATAACACAACGGCATGTGTGTCTGTTTGTGGGTGGCAGCGGGGGAGACACTATGGGGAACCTGAGAGTGCATGCCTCACGCAAAGGCATTCAGATTCTTAAAATATAATAAAAACACTGTTGGACTAAGCCGAAACATGACTGCAGGCCACACATGAAGCCCCAGTTTAAGACTCTTCCAATGGGTATTTGTTGAGTGAGTGAGTGAAGAACCTACAAGGAATATATTGTAAAAACTTCAAGAACCAAGCAGGGACAGGGCAGGCGGAGCTGAACGGACCTCCTTTTCAGTCTTGTTCACACCTTTTTGAGGGCCAGGTCTCCCTCTGGCTATCTTTTTTTCCCCTCTGAGCTTGGCACCCAGTGGGCTGTAGGAATTGGTTGATCTATTCAACATTTACCAAACACCTACTCTACACCAAGCCCAGAGTTCAAGCAGACAATGTCTTCCATCTTGAGGCTCAGGGTGATGGGACAGAGATAGCCACAGTCAGACAACAACAGCACAGTGCTGGGTGCTGTAGCCACAGTATGTGGAAAGGGCTACTGGATCCCCTCCTCTGCTTTTCTCAGCAAGTGAAGAGAAGATTCAGCAGGTGGGTATAAGAGATATGCCCCCAGCAAGAGTGAGGGGGCTGGAGCTGGCCAGAAGGGAGAGGACTCTCACACATGGGCCTGGATGGGTACTCTAGGTAGGGCTGGACAAGGTAGGGCTGGACGTCTGTGTGATGGGCAGAAAGGAACTGCCAAGGTCAGACTGTTGGGGGAGGGTCTTAGAAGCCAGTATTCATATATGTCAGCCCTCTGAACATTTCAGAGCTGAGCTGGCTTTAAGTTAGAGACCCCTCTGCTCTCCTTGGCTTTCATTGCCCTCTGGGTCACAGATTCTGACCATTTGACAGAGGGGCTGGAATCTGGACTTGGGGGCAGGGATTGAACCACTTTACACAGCAGGTCTTGGCACAGCTAGGTTGTCTAGATCTCAGGTCAGGGGCCCTTCATATTTTCTTTCTCTCACATCAGCCCTGGGAGGAAGGTCAGAAGATTATTGCTTAGCAAATCTTGCATACCAGCTAAAGAGGCAAGTACAATGCCATGGTACTTCCTCCCAGGACTCATCCTCCTTCCCTCCAGGACTCCTGTTGGATGCTCCTAGAAAGGAACCACAGCTGAGATCCAGAGCTCCTATATCCAAATCTCCTGTCTGAACCCTTCCCTGGCTCTGAAAGGGATTTCTTATCTTGTGGATCAACTCTGGGGATCCATGAATCACCCAAAAACACATGCAAACTTCATGAGGGCAGAAGAAAGATGGAGTTGATGGAGCATTGCTCCAGGCCCACCAACAAGCCCAGATTCCAAACCTGACTCTGCCACTTCTAATTGTGACATCTGGGAGAGGCATCGCTCATCTCAGCCTTGGTTTCCTCATCTGTGAAGTGGGGATAATTCTCTTTCTCCAACACAAGGCCAAACATGACCTGGCTCATGTACAGGAGGGGCTCAGGAATCATTAGCATCCTTTCAACTTCCTCCCTCTGGCTCATGCCTGCTTCATGAATGGCTTGGAGGCAGGTTTATAAAGCTTTCTGAGTTGCTTGCAGAATCTCACAGAATCTAGGGTAGCACTGTCCTGTCCTGGGCCTTTAGAGGAAGGACTGCAGCTTTTGAATCTCATTTCTCAGGACAGCATGAGTGATCCTGGGAGGCTCACTACCATGAAGAACTTTAGCAGGTGAGGAATCTCTACTGTCTCAGCTGACTGTAGGGGCATGGCAGGGGGTCACGGATCCCTGGTTTTAATACATCTGAGGGTGTGGAGGCTCACTGGGGGCCTGGCTCTCTAGATCTGCAGACCGTCCCTCCTGAGAGGTTTCTCGGGATGTCTCCAGAGATGCCTCCGACACCCCATCAACGCTGCTCAGCAAGTCCTCAAACTCTCGGTGGTTGCTGTTGCGCACGGCTGCCTCCAGAGCCTTCTGGCGCCGGTAGAAGTGGGAGAACTTGTTGAAGATGATGGTGATGGGGAGTGCTACCACCAGGATGCCCCCTAGGATGCAGCCTGAGGCTGCCAGCTTGCCAGCCACCGTCACTGGCACCACATCCCCATAGCCCACGGTGGTCATGCTCACTGTGCCCCACCACCAGCAGGCTGGGATGGTGTTAAAGCCCACGTCCTCCTCCTTTTCAGCTGTGTAGGCCACACCAGAGAACACTGACACACCCACAGCCAGGTACAGCAGCAAGATGCCCACCTCACGGTAGCTGTGCTGAAAGAGAATGTAGAAAGCCAAGTCAGAGTGGATGGGCTTACAGTCCTGGTATTAGGCATATGGGGAAACTGAGGCCCAGAGAGTCTAAAGGACAGGTCCAAAGTCAGCAAGATAGAGCTGGTGCTAAGGCCCAGGTCCCCTGACTTTAAACTAAGACCTTTCAACTACAGTTGGCAGCAAAACCCCCTGGTATTGAGCACAGGCCTGAGTTCTATTGTCCAAGGTATCTGCTAGGCTACAGCTGTTTTTTCTGACTCCGGGGTTACTGGTGGCACCACAGCCAGGGAATGAAGAGCTTGTGATTTTTACACTGTTGCAGAACCAAGAGAACCATAGTTTATATTCCACAATGCAAAGAGTTGGTTTCATGTACTTTTGACTGGTCTGAAAAGTATAAAAATATTTTTTGCTCCTCCAGGAAGCTGAGAGGACATAAGTCCCCTGGACCACCCACAGAATTCACTTTCCTATGGCTGTGTATGTTTGCTTTGTCCCTGAGGCCAAGCTCTAGGGCAGTGATTCTCAAACAGGATGGTTTTGCCCACCACCTCCCCGCCTCCACCCCGCAAGGGACATTTGGGAATGTCTAGAGACATTTTTGGTTGTTGCAACTGGGACAGGTGTGCTACTGTCCTCTAGTGGGTAAAGGCCAGGGATGCTGCTAAACATCCTAAAATGTACAGGGCAGCTCCCACATCAAAGAATTACCTGGTCCCAAATGTCAGTAATGCAAGGCTGAGAACCCCTAGTCTAGAGCAGAGTCTCTCCAACTTTAATGCGTGCAGGAATCATGCAGGGGTCTTGGCAGAATGCAATCGCATAGTCTTGGGTAGAGCCAGAGAATCTACATGTCTAGAAAGCTTCCAAGTGATGAGAAAGCTGCTGGTGGTCAGGGGCCTCACTTTGAGTAGCAAGGCTCTCCTCTGGAGTATATTACACCTGCATCTTAGACCCTGGCAGCCCTGATTAGTAATACTCTTCTCCCCTACTGAAGACAAAGCTAGTAGTGTCAGGCCCTGGCTCTCTGCATGGAGGGGACAGGGCAGCGTTCTGGGGCACAGGGATCTTCCCTGGGGAGATGCTGAGCTCAGGGGGTCTGGTGAATGTAATTCCTTATACCTGCCCACTGCCCTAGGATTCTGCCTAGGTCATCTGCCAGCACCCAGTATCCTGAGGGCATACAAGAGGCTTTACTAAGCCATGGGTGGAAGGGATCTTTCTTTTAGCATTGTCTGGGGATTATCAGCAGGGTCGCATGGAGCTTTAGGAGAAAGAACATGAGGTGCTGGAGCCAGGCACAGCTGGGTTCTTCTCTGGGTTCTACTGCTTATTGAGGAACCTCCAACAAGCACTGTCACCTCTGGGAGCCTCAGTTTCCACCTCTGCAAAGCAGTGACAATAACCCTTACCTCTGTTTAAACCTCTCACGAGCTCTCCTATACCCTCGGGACCAAGTCCAAAATCATGTGCCAAGACTTCATGACCCTTCGGTGCCCTGCCCCGCTCGCCTCTTCAATTTCATCTCTGGGAATCTCCTTCCCTCCATGTCCTCCTCCCAGCATTCATCCTGTTCTCTCTCCAGGCCTCGGCACACGCCGTTCGCCTTGCCTCCCTCTTCAAACCAGGCTAATTTCACCCCCCTTGAGTGCAAGCTTGCCAGGGCAGTGATTCACCCACAATGCAGCACCTGGCACAAGGAGGATGCTCAGTAAACTGCAACCAGGCTTTACAGAGCCAACCCTCCAACCTCAGCTTCTTCATCTACGGGAAGAGAATAAATAATAGCATCTTCCTGAGGAAGTTCTCCTAAGGACTAAATTGATAATGGATGTGAAATTGGCACAGATTTAGTGCTCAGTAAGTGTTAGCTCCTGGGGCTATTCCTGGACTTTACCTATTAAGAGTGACCTATGATTATCAGAGGCCCCTGATAGTGCCAGAAGAAAGGCTCTAGCAGAAAGCCAGTTAGCATCCTGCTTTGCGCATCTTTGTGATATATATAATTTGATGTTTGATAGATATATCAAAAGTGATCTTTGTCTTTTTTCTTCATTTTGAAAAAGAAAGACAAGCAAAGCTATGCCCCAGTTTTCTCCCCAGGAAAAAGAGATAACGGTAAGCCCTTCTTCACAGGGCTGTTGGGATAGTCACACTGCATGTGAAACGTACACCTGGTGTGCAGCCCCGTGCCTGGCACAAAGGACGGCATCTCAGTTGAACGTTAAGCCTGGACTCGGCAGGCTTGTAAGTTCACCTGCTAACCTGCCGGATGGCTACACCCGCCCACCCCAGCTCCAACCTGGCCTCAGAGGCCGTACCTTGAGCGTGGCTCCCAGCGAGCGCAGCCCGGTGGAATGGCGCGCCAACTTGAGTACGCGGAAGATGCGCATGAGGCGGAACACCTGCACCACCTTGCCCAGGTGGCCGAACTCCTTGCCGCCCTGGTCGCCCAGTGCCACACCAGCCAGCAGCGTGAGATAGAAGGGCAGCACAGACACAATGTCGATGAGGTTGAGCGGGTGGCAGAAGAAGTTGCGCGTACTGGGCGCCAGCAGGAGGCGCGACGACACCTCGAAGCTGAACCAGGCGATGCAGAAGTACTCGAGGCGTCGCAGCACCGGGTCGTCGCGCACGCCTTCCGGGCTGCGGCCCGCGGCCACCGCAGCCACGGCGGCCGCCGCCTCGCGGGCCTGGTACTCGGGCAGGCTGTGGATGCACATGGCGGCGATGGAGGCGAGCACCACGCTGATGGAGACGCAGCTGAAGAGCTTGCTCGGCAGCGAGTAGCCCGGGTTCTCCATGGTCAGCCAGAGGCGGCGGCGCAGGCGGCCACAGCGCGCCGCGCCATAGCGCGCCAGTTCTCGCTGCACGTCGGAGATCTCGTCGGGGCACGGGTCCACGCTGCTCGGCGTGTCGCTGTCCTCGTCCCAGGCGTGCGGCTGGGTCAGCCGCCTCTCCAGGTAGCGCGCGCGGCAGCACGCGGCAAGCGCGTTCTCGCCTAGGCCCCAGTAGTCGGCCTCCTGGCCAAAGGCGAAGACGCACAGCTCGTCGAGCACGTGCAGGTGGCCAGTGCGGTAGAAGTGCAGCAGGCTCAGGAAGAAGCCCGGGTGCCGGTCGAAGTAGAATTCGCGCGCCGCCTCGTCGTAGTCGTCGCACAGGCGCCGCGCCTGCTCCTCCGACGCCGCGGCCTGCAGGCGGCCCAGCCGCGTGCCCGGGAAGCGCGCCAGGGCGCGCGCGCTCAGCTGCCGCCGCACGCCACCCACGTTCACGCGCAGCGCCTCGTCGCTTCGCCGCCAGCGGATCCCGGTGTCGGGGCCCGGGAACTCGCTCACAAAGGTTTCAGTGCTCCTCCCTGCGGACACCAGAAGGGCGCGCTGAGGAGTTCCCGGGCTTGCCTTCCTGGAAGACCAGGTTAAAATCCCCTCCTCCATCCAACCAGCCAAGGGGTGTTGGAGGCTCTGTGTGAAGCATCTGGTATGCAGGAGGCGCTCAGTAGATGTCAGGTGCCCTCTGGACTCAGAGTCAGGCCTGGCTTTGACTATCCTTCATCCCCATCATTTGACTTTGGCCAAATCACTGACCCACCCCACCCCCATTTCATTTTTCTCCTTTGGAAAGTAAATGGTGAGATCTACCTGGAAGGATATGAAAGCGATGGAATCGCAGGATGTCCTGGCACCTAGTGGGTGCTCACATAGGATGTCTCCTTTTCCAGGACAAACTTGGATTTATTTACACCAAAGGTCTACTGTGGGATCTTGGGCCCGCCAGCCCTCTGAACCTGTTTCTTCTGCAAAATGAGGATAGTAACACTTACCTCCTAGGGGTGTTGGGAGCACCACTTTAGACCGGAGGTTCTCATAGTGTGTTCCCCGGACCAGCAGCATCAGCATCACCTGGGAATTTGTCAAAGATGCAAATTCTCAGCCGGCCATCGATTTACTGAATCGGGAACTCTAAGGGTGGGGTCTAGCACTTTGTGTTCTAACAAGATTGGAAAGTGATTCGGATACATAGTCAAGTTTGAGAGCTCCTGCTTTAGATTATGTAAAGCATCTGTAGAGTCAGCCAGACCTGACCTTGAACCTTGGCTCTCTTGTGTCACCTTAGGCAAGTAACATCACCTCTCTGAGCCTCTGTGAAATGGAAATAAAAATATTCACCTCAAAGTGTGGTTATGAAGATTAAATGACCTAGTATCTTTCTTGGGCTTGGCTCACAGAAGGAATTTAATAAATTATTCACTGGTGTCACTATCTTCTGGAGTCAGGCAAACCTGGGTTTATCTCCACCCCTGACGCACCTGGGGCCTTGAGGAAGCTATTTGTCCTCCAGGTCTCAATTTCCTGCACAACGTAGATAATAGCACCTACCTCCAGGGATGGCTGGAGGATTAAGGTAGATTACAGAAAGTGCTCAGCCTTAGTGGATACTCAGGAAGGATTTAGGTTTTCCACTACCCACTGACTCCTGACTCTGCTGGAATTGGGGGCTAGTGACACCTCCTCACCACTGGCAATCTCATTTGCACTGTGGGTTCAGTAATGCCTAGACTAGGGATTAAGTGTGTGTAAAGCACCTGGGCTTGGCATTAAATGGATTTGGGGTTCCACCCTTAGCTCTATCACTTGTGTGACCTCAGGCCAGTCTCCTTCCCACTCTGGGCTTTAGCTCTTTTACCTCTAGAATGGGGATAATGTTGCTTTGGATGAATCATTATTGTGGTATATGTCAAAGCCCTGGGAAAACAGTAGATGCTCAATAAATGTTAATCCTGTGTACTTCCCTGTGGTCAGACCTGAGTCTGCCACTTACTAGCTGCTGACCTTGAGTGCATTCGTCGCCCTCTCTGGGCTTGTTTCCCTGTCTGTGGAACCGGGTAGCATCATACTTTCCAGGAGAGGCTCAGAGAATTAAATGATGCAAGGTGTTTATCGGCAGCATGGTCCCTGGCACATAATCAATGCACAATAAACGTGTGATGTAGCTCCGCTCCCACCTCCACTTGGATCTCCACCTGCATTTGGCATCAAAAAATGAAATTTCTAATCCAGTTCCATCACCCATTAGAAGCATAATATTGGGCAAATCCCTTCATCCATCAGGAACTCACTTTCCTGCTCTATGAAACGGGACAATTAATTCAACAAACATTTTCTGACAAGAACCTGAATATCAGTAAGAAAGACCAAGTGACTTGTTCAAAATCACCCAGTTAGTCCATGGCACAGTTAAGGTTGGAGACCAGGTTTTTTTATTTCATTCTCTCTCCACACACTTATTTTGAGCACCTCCTATCTGCTAGTCACTCCTCTGGGCTCCATGCACACCTCACTCGGTTTAATCCCTACACCAACCCTGCCAGGGAGGTTTTCTAATCCCATTTTACAGATGAGCAAACTGTACCAGCCAGGGTCTCCAAAGCGCGGCCACCCCACACTGCTCCCTCCTTGGCGGGGGGTGGGGGGGTCTCTTAGAGGGGGTAAGAGCACCAGGAGCCCCAGGCCGCCCCGCCTCCCACTCTGGCTGCCCGGGACCGTCCCGGAGCCACGTCCCTCCCCAAAGGAGGCCCCTTACCTGTGGTGGCACCTCCCGGGCGCCTCGCGTGTCTGTCCCAAAGCCACCGAGGCTGGGAGCCGCTGGCTATACTCGGTCTCGCCTCTGCCCCGCCGGCCCCGCCGAGCCTCCTGCTGCAGGCGGCCCCGCTGCCCTCTCCTTCCTTCTTCCTTGCCTATTCCCCCGCGGCTGAAGGCCGCATCGATCGCTGCCGGAGGAGGGAGTGAGGCCGCTGGCGGCCGGAGGCGGCGGTTTCTATTCCTGACTCGGCTGGGGGGTGGTGGTGTCTGGAGACTGGGCTTACCTGCAGGGGCATCCTCCGGAGTTACGGGGCCGGGAAGGAGGGGTCATTTAGGGCGTGAGGATTCCCCCTAGAGAGGGATTTCAGCAGAAGCTTCTCTGGCAAAGGAACAACAGTAATCATGATTTACTTAATTGAGTGTTTAGTATGTGCCAGGGTACTTCAGCTGCTGCAAGTGATTGATCTCAGTTATTCCTGGCACACACACTTGACAGGGCCAGGATCTTATGTCCCCCATTTTAGGGGTGAGCTCCAGTCATTTTCTCAGACCGTGGGCATCTAAGTTAGGGAGCTGTAGAAGGTGGCCTCATCTCCCTTGGAGCCCCAGGTTCTTCCTAGGTGAGTTGTGAAGCTTGAAACGATCATTTTACCCCTGAGGCGCAGTGTCCTTACCTGCCCACGGGTTCCTGATTCCCACCTGCCAAGTGGGTTGTGAGGGCAAAGAACATGTGCCAAAGAGCTTTGTAGAGGTTGTGAAATCCCCACACATGTACCTGTTGTGTGGCTGCTGTGTGCCTGGTTGGGGAGAGGCTACTGGAGACTAGGGCCTGGATATGAGCCTTTGCACATATTGTTATTAATAATAATGATAATTGCCAACATTTATTGAGTACTTACCTTGGGTCAAGCACAGACCTCAATCTCACTCAAACTGCAAATTTATCTGTGGGGTAAGTGCTACTATTATTCCTATCTCACAGATAAGAACTGCTTTGAGAGGTGTGGTGACTTGCCGGAGGTCCCATGGCTGACTTCTGAGTCCTCTAGGCCAGCACAGTCCAACACCTATAATGTGAGCCACATATATAATTTTATTTTATTTTATTTTTGATTTTTTGAGATAGAGTCTCACTCACTCTGTTGCAGGCTGGAGTGCAGTGGCACAATCTTGGCTCACTGCAACCTCCGCCTCCTGGGTTCAAGCGATTCTCCTGCCTCAGCCTCCCAAGTAGCTGGGATTACAGGCATGCACCACCATGCCCAGTTAATTTTTGTATTTTTAGTAGAGAAGGGGTTTCACCATGTTGGCCAGGCTGGTCTTGAACTCCTGGCCTCAAATGATCCACCTGCCTTGGCCTCACAAAATGCTGAGATTACAGGCATGAGCCACCGCGTCCGGCCTACATATGTCCTTTTACATTTCTGATTGCAACATTTTAAAGAAGTAAAAAACAGGCGAAATTACAGTTACCCCTTAAACAGTGGGGGTTAGGGAAACCACTCCTCCATGCCTAGAAAATTAGAATATAACTTTTGACTCCCCTGAAACTTAACTAGTAATAACTTACTGTTCGCCAGAAACCTTACCAATAATATAAACAGTCGATTAACACATAAATAGTATCTACATATATCTTAGGCATTCACGACATATCTAACTTATTCTTAAGGCTTTTGATATTTCTAGTCTACATGGTTCATCTGTAAGTTTTTTCAAATTGTCACAAATCTCCCAAAATTTTCCAATGTATTTATTGGAAAAAAATCTGCATGTAAGTGGACACTAGCAGTTCAAACTTGTGTTGTTTCAGGATCAACTGCATTTTTAGTGATATCTTTTATTAAATCTAAAATATTATGATTTCAACATTGGAATCAGTAAAGAAATTATTGAGATATTTTACATTTTCTTTTTTTTGTACTAAGTCTCTAAAATCCAGTACTAATTTTTCTTATTGCTACATAACAAATTACCACAATTTAGTAGCTTAAAACAATACAAATTTATGATCTCATGGTTTCTGTAGGTCAGAAGTCTGGGCATGGCCTGGCTGGACCCTCAGGGTCTCACCAGGTTGAAGCCAAGGTGTTGGCCAGGGTTGAGGTTCTCATGTGAGCTTCAGAGTTTTCTTCCAAGCTCACAGATTGTTGGCAGAATTCACTTCCTTGTGGTTATAGGACTGAGGTCTCTCTTTTCCTGTTAGCTGTCTCCGAGGGATCAATCTCAGATTCTAGAAGCTGCCCCATAGGCAGTTCATAGCATGAATGCTTGCTTTCTTTCAGGGACATCAGAGTGCTGAATTCCTCTCCTGTAACCAGCCAGAGAAAAATCTCTGACTTTAAAACTCTCACCTGATTAGTCCAGGCCCACCCAGGGCACTCTCCCTTCTGCCATATAATATACATTCACGGGTTCCACCTACACTTAAAGAGGAGGAGATTATACAGGGATGAGGATCATTGAGGAGGGGTCATCTGAATTCTGCCTCCCATATATAAATCTAGTGTACTAATTTATTTTATTTTTTATTTTTTGAGAGAGATTTTTTGAGATTTATCTATAGCATATCTCAGTTTGGACTAGTCACATTTTATGTGCTCAGTAGCCACACATGGCTCGTGGCTGCCATATTAGACAGCACAGCCCTAGGCTGTGCCACTTTAGTTTTTCCCTTGAAAGAAGAAGTTAGAGCAGGAAGCTGCTTAGTGAGCATCTTGCCCAATTCCCTCATTTGACCAACAGGGAAACTGAGGCAGATTTGCCGAGAAGCAGGTCTTCTGTTTCCTGGCCTAAGAGTTTGTCTGCAGCCTTCGCTACCCCTCAGGACTCAGGAGTTTTCCCTGGAGCTGCAGAGACGGTTTCCAAAATTGAGAGAAAAGACAGACCTATTTCCCAAAGGCAGAAGAGAATGAAACCAGGATCTGGTTTCATCCCCAGATTACACAGTGAGAGGTAAATGAAGTTTTGGTGGAATCTGTGAGCCACAAGAGTGGGAAGGTGGGCCTTATGGGTGGGAAGGACGGGGCATCCCTGTCCTTCATGTACCATGGATGGTCTGTCCCCCAAATTCTCCCTCAGTCCCTGACCAGGTTTAGTCATTGGAATCCATGGGGTTTTACCTTCAGAGTAAGCTTGATTTTGCAGAAAATACAGAAAATTTTGGAATTAAGTAGACCTGGATGTGACGGGCATCTTCTAAGATGTCTCCCAGTGATGTCGGCCTCCTGGTGTTCATGCCCTTGTGCAATCCCCTCCCCTTGTGTGTGGACAGGCCTTACTGAGCTGCTTCTAATGAACAGAATATGGCAAAAGTGATGGGATGTCACTTCTCTGATTAGGTTACTTAAGGTTGTGACTTCCAGCTGGCTTTGATGAAGCAAGTTGCCAGGCGGGAAAGGTAAGAAAATGAGGGTGACTTCCAGCCAACAACCAGCCAGGAGCTGTGGTATTCAGTTCATTAGTCCTCAAGGAACTGACATTCTGCCAACAACCCTGTGAATTTGAAAGTGGATCCTTCTCTAATTGAGGCTCAGATGAGACTCCCACCATGGCCGACCCCTCGAGTGCAGTCTCGTGAAGCAGAGAAACTGAAGCAGAAGACCCAGTTAAACTGTGCCCGGGTTCTTGACCCATAGAAACTGTGAGATAATACATGGGTGTTGCTTTAAGCTGCTGCATTTGTGAAACCTTGTTACACAGCAATAGATAATGAATACACTGGGTTCGAATCCTGCCTTTGCCACTAAACTGATGTGTGACCTTGGGCCAAGCACTTCTCTTGGATCCTTATCTTCCTCATCTGTAAAATGGGAACAACACCTACCTTTCAGGATTGAGATGAGGACCAGCACATGCGGTTCCCTCTCCATGAACAACTCCTCCTGCCCTTTCTTTACCCTGCATATCAGTTAGAATTTAACTTAGCTGCGGGAACAGAAACAGAATTACAGTGACTTCACTAGAGAAGAGTTTACTTTTTTTTTTTTTGGCAGGCCAGGGTAGGTACAGCTGCTCATGAATAGCCCTGAAGACCCAGGCTCCTTGTCACTTCCTCCTCCACCATTCTTATGTGACTCATTCGTGCCCACAGCTCCTCTGGGATCCTTTACCGCTTTTGTGCACACAGGCTCCTGGTATGTTTTTCCTCCTGACAGCTGGTATCTGGGGCTTTCCTGAGGCTGCCAGAGCCTGCTATGGCTCCACACAGGGAGAACCTGAAGTACCTGAGAATGTATGTGCTCCATTTATAGAAACATTTCTTGTTTCTAGAACTGCCCTGTGGGACTTCACTGGATTTCACATCCTCACTGGCTTCTTCTCTTCCTGGTGAACTTCTGTACTCCTATAGCCATTTTTCCTGGAAACATTTCCAAAGCATCACTGTCATATGATTCTTCATCTCAAGATTTATTCTGGGGGAACCCAACTAAGACAATCCTCAAGGACACCAGATGGCTGTTCTAGTGGCAGCAGCCATGTTCCAGGAAGGACACAGGGTAAATGGATGACAGACAAAAGGCCAAGTCTATCTCCTTAGTTAGGAAAACTATAGCTTGCCATGTAGCCCCTCCTAGTAGATTTTTCTTACTTCTGATTGGCCAGTCTTGGGTCACGTGATCATTGTTTGGTGCAAGGGAGCCTGGAGAGGAAACATATTTTTAAAATTTTAATTTACCTTTAAAATTGAAATATACTGTTCCCATGGTAAAGTGCACAACAGCTGAATGATTTTTTTTAAAATAAATATATGTATCCATTGTAACTACCACCCAGGACAAAATATGGAATGTCACTGGCACTCCAAGAGCCTGGGGGTGGGGTGGGGCAAATATTTCTAACCAGGGACACTGCTATTGGTAAGGAAGAAGGGGAGAATGGATAATTAGAAGTGTTCTACTTGGCTAGCTCCTGCTAAAACTCAAGGTCTTGACCTGGATATCATCTTCAGGAAGACTTGCCTGGTTTCTAGGCTGAGTTAGGTCTCTCCTGGCCTCCCATAGCCTCCCAGGCCTCTCTAGTCTGGTATATGTCATGCAACTCTCTAGCTAGGGCTTTGTCTCATCCACTAGTGCATGAGTTCTGCGAAGCACAGCCTAGAGCCTATATTAAGTGCTCAGCAAACATTTATTGAATAAGTGAGGGAGGAAAGCAAGGTTAGAGTCTGCAAAAGGAACCAGCCTCCTAGGAGACTTTCCAGAAAGGCAGAGGAGACAGGCAGTACAGATAGAGCTGACTGGGTTGGAGCTAAACTCAGAGATGGCACTGCATAGACCAGCTCACAGAACTGCTGGAACAGGGAGTGAGTTAGCCAGGAAGCTGAGCAGGGAATCTAGAATGGGCTGTGTAGATGCTGCTACCTATAGCCAGAGAAGCCATGGTCTGTGACCTGTCACCTCTTGCCATTCCAAGGACCTAGCTCAGAACTCAGAGCTCCAGGATAGTCATAGGGCTCTTGGCAGCCAAGTCTTAACTGGCTTAACTGGGAGCTTCCTGCTGTGACCCCCTAATTTTCCTCCTGATGCCTTTGAGGAAAGAAACCTAGGGCAATAAGCTGTGTATCAACAGGCTTGGGTTCCAGTTGTCTAGAATTAAGTCTGGTCACTTAACCTTCTTGGGTCTTTGTGATCTTCATTTTTCAGATGTGGACACTGAATCTTCAGATGGGAGGAATCTTAAGTGGGAGGAATCTTCAAAGACCGATTGTAATTAATCAGAGTAGTCAATAGGGATGTAAAGTTTATGGTTAGACTGCTTGGGGTTGAATCCCAGCTCTAGTACTTACAAGTTGGACAACTTTGGCCAAATTAACCTCTTTGTGCTTCAGTTTCCTCATGTGTGAAATGGGGAAAAGTAACGAAGCCTACCAGATAAGGATACGAGGATTTCATGAGATTATACAAGATTATACGTGTAAAGTGATTAAAATGATACCTCGTCCATGGCACATGATCTGTAATTGTTAGCTGTTGCTGCCTTTATTACTTTCAAGGGAGGAATATGGTATGGTTTAATCCTGGCTACATCATTTCTCAGCTGGGGGTCTTGGGCAAGTCACTTATCTCATAACCACTATTTCTTCACTGTCAAATGGGAATAGCCTTTCTCAGGGTTATGGGTTGGATGAATGAAATGATGTTTAAAAGTGGGAGATCCACAGTAGATATTCATTACAGACTAATAACCAGAATCTGAATTAGTCAAGCTCTTACTGTGATAAATCTGTGACAAACAACCCTTGAATCTCTGTGACTTCTTACCACAAATATTTATTTCTCTTTGGCAAGTTTGAGGCTTGGCTGGTCTGGCTCAGCTTCAGGCTTGCCCCAGGTGTCTCTCCAGCAAGACAAGTGGCTCCGGGCAAGCTCTTCTCATGGCAGAGGGCAGAAGCTCTAAGAAAGGTGGAGGTCAGGTGAGGTGGCTCACACCTGTAATCCCAGCACTTTGGGAGGCTGAGGCAGGCAGATTGCCTGAGGTCAGGAGTTCAAGACCAGTCTGGCCAACGTGGTGAAACCCCATCTCTACTAAAAATATAAAAATTAGCAGGGTGTGGTAGCAGGTGCCTGTAATCCCAGCTACTTGGGAGGCTGAGGCAGGAGGATCACTTGAACTCGGGAGGTGGAGGGTGCAGTGAGCCAAGATCGTGCCACTGCACTCTAGCCTGGGCAACAAGAGCGAAACTCCATCTCAAAAAAAAAAAAAAAAAGAATGGTGGTGTTTTGTCTTTAAACAGGCTACACTGTCACTGCCACCCACATCCCATTAGCTAAAACAGGTCTCCTCGCCCAGCCCAAGTCACTGGGGCAGGATGTACACTCTCCCTGAGGGAAGCCACTGTAAGCATGGGGTGGGGAGGGGAAAGGGACAATCGTAGGCAAATAATCCAATCTACAATATTATCTGTGTTAACTATCTGAAGCTATATGTATATGGGGAAACTGAGGCCCAGAAAGAGGAACAGAAATATCCAAGGTTGCTCAGAGTCAGTGACTCCCAGATAGTTCTCCTTCCCCTCTCCAAGACCTCAGTCTATATCCATGTAGTTAGCATTTGGTACTTTTGAGTCAACCGTTCAAGCATTTGAATCCCATGGTAAGAACAAGGAGGGTGAGGAAGTAGAATCCCTTCCATCTTCCGATGGGGCAAACAGAAGCCCAGAGTGCAGAAGGATGACCTGTCATCATACTGCAAGGTCAAGAGAACAGGGAAAGAAGACCAAGGATTCCCAAGTGTACCTCCACAGTGGACCGCCCAGTCCCTCAGTCTTGTGCTGGACACAAGAGGCCCAGCAGCTAGAGCAGGGAATTTGCCACCTCCTTCCTGGGAGGAAAGTGGGAGAGTCAGGAATCCAGCTGTCTGGGTCCAGGGATGTCCCTTGGGATGACTGTCATTCCCTCATTGACCCCTTCTCCCCGCAAGAAACACTTGTTAAACCCTGACTGCATACTGGACCCAGGAGAAACTGAGGTGAGTGAGGTGGAGAGAGAGCCATCACAATAATGACATCCCGATGACTTGAGCAACATTTCCCCAAATTTTGGGCAATTTGAAGTGATCTTAGTATGTACCTGGATGCAGTGTCACATAACATGGACTCCTGGAGGGAGAAAGTCATTCCCTTCTCAATTCTTCTGATTACCTCAGGGAGAAAGTCTCAGCTTAGACATTTGCATCTTTTATTTATTTATTTATTTATTTATTTATTATTTTTATTTTTATTTTTTTTTTGAGACGGAGTCTCGCTGTGTCACCCAGGCTGGGGTGCAATGGTGCAATCTCCGCTCACTGCAAGCTCCACCTCCCGGGTTCACGACGTTCTCCTGCCTTAGCCTCCCGAGTAGCTGGGACTACAGGCGCCCGCCATCACGCCCAATTAATTTTTTGTATTTTTAGTAGAGACAGGGTTTCACCGTGTTAGCCAGGATGGTCTCCATCTCCTGACCTCGTGATCCGCCTGCCTCGGCCTCCCAAAGTGCTGGGATTACAGGCGTGAGCCACCGTGCCCGGCCGATGTTTGCATCTTTAACCCTTTAAATCTTCATTGATTAAAACATAGACTGGCCGTGCACGGTGGCTCACATATGTAATCCCAGCACTTTGGGAGGCTGAGGCAGGTGGATCACTTGAGGCCAGTAGCTTGAGACCAGCCTGGCCAACATGGTGAAAACCTGTCTCTACTAAAAATACAAAAATTAGCCAGGCATGGTGGTGGGCACCTATAGTCTCAACTACTTGGGAGGCTGAGGCAGAAGAATCGCTTGAACCCGGGAGACGGAGGTTGCAGTGAACCAAGATCGTGCCACTGCACTCCAGCCTGGGCAACAGGATGAGACTCTGTCTCAAAAAACAAAAAACCAAAAACATAGAGTGAGTACAGGCTTCAGGCTCAGTCTTGGCAGGTGGCTGTAGCTAGCTAGAGTTTAATAACACTATTTAATATCATTTAATCTGACATGATTTACTTTAATGGAACTGAGCTGTTTCCATTGCATTTGTTTTCATAATTCCATTTGTGGCAATTGATCTCATTTATCTCATTTATAGTAGTGATATCAATTTTCTTTTGAAATGAATTTATTTATATACAAAAGTGAGCCATTTAAAGAAAACATTAAGTAAATGGTGGTACAGGCAGCGTGCAACCTATCATGGTGCTATTTTGTAGGTATGGTGAAAATCATGAAAGAGTTGAATGACTGATGTTTGGAAAACTCTGCAAGAATATTCATTCTGGATGGTTGGGCTGCCTGAGGGAGAGGTCAGGGTCTGCCTGAATTGGGCATTTTTGGTGGAGGAAGCAGCATGTATGGATTGGTGTGAAAGCGTTAGGAAGGGTGGGAAGCTCGTATGGCAGTGGTGCAGGGTACTAGGGTGATACAGAGGTCTTCCTCCGAGCTCAGGCTATGGACTTTGACTCCCAGGAGGAGAAATCAGGGGTGGATGGGTTGCAGGGAAGTGTCAGCAGGCCAGTGATTATCAGAAGGCTGGAACCACCGCTGGTAGAGGTAGTGCTGTCCAGCGGGCAGGGCCCCAGGCCTCCCATCATGAACTCTTTCCGTTGGTCCCCAGCCTAGGTGCAGAGCCACAGATCCTAAATCAGAATTAGCCTGAGGAGGGAGAAAGAAAGGGTTAATTCCTTCCCATAATAGGGCTCTGGTTTCTGGCCTTGGTCTCCCATCCATGCCCCACCAGCTCAGCTCTGGTTGCCACCAAGGCAGGATTCCTCCGCCCCCTTCAAAAGGGCAAACAGAAGCCCGGAGCAGTTTAGGGCTGTCATCCAGGTGCCACAGCAAGCTCAAGAAGAGAACCAAGGACTCCCGGGTTCTCTGTCATCCTAGCAGGACTCCTCCAACCCCTATCCAGTTTCCTAATCCTGGCCATGGGAGGTCCTGACTTCTGGGGAGGCATCCTGTTAAGCTTGTAGCAATGAAGAAAGTATTAGAGCTGGGCTCGGAGAGGGAAGGCACCTGCCCTGGGCACCCAGGAGCCGTACCTCTGGCAGGATCCCTGCAATCCCGCCCGCAGGCACTGTGGCAGCATCGCTTTTTGCCCGAGCAGTCTGAGTCCTTGTGACACAGGTGGTTCATGGGGCTGAGGCAGCGCAGTTGGTCCTCTGGGCAGCTGCCCAGCTTCACTGCAACACAGGGAACTGGGTGAGCTCCGTCCTTGCCCACTGGCCCTGAAGCTTGGGGCTTGGATGGTCAGCAAGGTGGAGGGGAGGCATTTACCAGAGACCCTGGGGACGCACTGGCGGAAGCAAGCTCTGTAGCAGCACTTCCTGGTCAAGGGACACTGGCTGTCTTCCACGCACTGGTCAGGCACCGATAGGAGGCAGGGCCCATCATCTGGCGGGCAGCCCCCCGATTTCTCTGTAAGAGAATCTCCTAATATTGCAGCTGGAGGAAGCTCACGGTTATGTAATAAGCGCTGACCTGGGAATGACAAGACTGAATTCTCCATCCCTTGCTTTTTGCCTGTCTTTTGGCTAGTTGTTATTTTTGTTTGTTTGTTTGTTTATAATGACTCCAAGCCTCAGTTTTCTGGCTGTGAAATGGGAAGCTGGGCTAGTTTGAGACTCAGATGGCACAAATGACAGGGGAAAATGAAGCCCAACATCTCCACTGTGGCCAATAAGGCCATGCCTGGTCTGGGCCCTGCCCATCTCTCTAGCCCCATCCTCTACTGCCCTCCCACTCAGTGCCTCCTGATCTGCTCCAAGCCAGCTCTCTCTGCAGGGCTCTTGCTCGGGCCGCATCCTTTGCCTAGTGCACTTCTCCTGTACTCCATGCGCCTGGTCAGCTCATTAGGACTCAGCAGAAACATCACATCCTCAGAAGACCCTACTTCTCTGACCCCACATTAACTAGGTCAGCGCCCCCCCGCCCCCACACACACACCCATTTCTTTCCTCCAGAGTTTGTGACGCTGCATCTGTTTGTCTGTGTCTCTCACTTGGCTGGAGGTGAGGAGAGTAGACACCCTGCCAGCTTTGCTCACCGTTGGTCCATATCACAGCCCTTGGCGCACAGCAGTAGGGCTCAGTGACTTGGAAAGAAAGGGTTTTGAAGTGAGGCCCAGCATTGCACGTGCGTTAGCAGTGGCCAGCCTGGTGCACTGTCACAGCCACAGCTGGCCACGTCTTCTGCACTGTTGCGTTCATCACTGTTGCAAATGGCATGGTTTCGAGGATCAGGCGTTAACTCTGTCTCTGAGGCATTCCTCTGAATGGTATAGAGTGTTCTGTCCCAGAGCTTACCTAACATTCTTCTTGCTGGGATTTTGGGCCATGTTCACATTTCATGCACAAAGCTGGAAATCAGTATCCTCCTCCATGTAGAGGAGGAAATCAAGGCCTGAAAAGGGCAGTGACTTGTCCAGACCCACATGGGCTGGGCTTAGGACTCCCAGGGCCCGGCTCCCTCTGACCTCTGTGAGTCTCCACCCTGAGCTGTCTTTGAGCCGTAGGGATGGAGCAGGTCCCAGGTCTTCAATTCAATCCAGCATCAGAGAAAATGTTCAAGAGTTCCGAGGGGCAGCTGGATCTGGTTCGGTGACTTTACCTCTGTGTCCGCCCCTCCCCCTCAGCCCCCTGCCTGGGTGCTGGCTGCACACATAAGTAGGCACCTTGCTCACATCCTACGTGCGCTAAGTCAACTTCAGCTGTCACATCGGGTTGGTTTAAACTAAATTGCTGCCCCCTGCTGGAGAAAGAGAGGCTTGGCGTGGGGAGGGGGAAAAAGTGTGGGTTTGGGGTGGTGGGGGTGATGGGAGGGCTCCTGGGAAACTGTCTGAGGTCCAAGGTTTAGCCCTGAATTCACAAGTCCAAGTCAAAGGTGCGCAGGCCTCAAAGGGTGGGCCAAACGGAGCTGCCTGCACTCAAAGCCGGTGGAGCCGGGTGGGTCAGGCAGGGAGAGCTTCTGTGGCGAGGGGCCTGGGGCTGGCCTTGGGGAATGGACAGATAGGGATAGGGCATGACAGCTGGCATTTCCAGTGGAAGAACTGCGATAGCTGCAATGTGGAGGTGGGGATAAAAGCCTGGCGTGTGCAGAGCCGGCGTGAGAGGCTCTGGGTGGTCACACTCACTCTGTTTGCCTGCCTTTCCTAACAGTCCCTCCAAACCAGGTTCTCCACTCACAGATGTGTACATCGAGACAGTCACACACACAGATGGTCATCCGGATGCATGTGCCATGGGTGTGTAGACTTAGAGAGCAAAAGAATCGTATCCAAACATGGTTAAATATATACACTTGTACACACAGACGATACACACATAGTCAAATACACAAGCACATTTAGATCTAGACACACAATTAGCTACAGGCTTAACAGTAGGAAACTGCAGATAGTCAACTGTTTTATCTGCAAAAGTAGCAATTTTACATGGTTCAACTTAATACACACATATATACATATGGACATATATCAGATAGTTATATATATGCAATATATTTATAAACACATATATAAACAGGCAGTCATGTATGTACATATGAGCTGGAACATAATCACTGTCATTTACACATGCCTACCCACATAGATATATACACACAGATAGACACTCAGACACACACAGTTATGTATATAAATATATAAATATATAGCATATGTATGTGAACAGAGAGACATACATAAGCATACACAGTCATATATACAGAATCATATGCACAGAGCTACACAGACACATATATCTTCCCAATACCACATAACCACTGACAGCATTTAATTAGGCACTTGCTGTTTATCAGGGACTATGCCAGGCTCTTTGTATCAGAGACACCCAGACGTTTGAGTGAGAAGGGGGCAGAATGGGGAGCTCTTATAAACAGAGGCGGCTGGGCTTCCACAGGCAACAAACTGAGACTTCCTTTCCCTTGGCTTCGTCACCTTCCTCCATTGTCTGAAATTCTACCAACAGCTCGGCAATGTCTCACAGGAGAGAAACCAGTGGGGGACAAGGTGTGGTGAACTGGGGGAGAGACAAGCTTGTCACACCTGCCCATGCAGAGTGGCCCTGCGCAGGCTCGGTTTCTGCTGTGCCAGCTCTTTGCCTCTGAGCAGCTGGGCTGAATATCGGGGTGTGCTCCCTGGGAACACAATGACTCCCCCAAATCACCCACTTATGCTGTGCTTACTGTGTGCCAGGCCCTTATTCCTCGAGACACCATTTACTCCTGAGAGAGAGGCATGGGACCTCATTTTACAAGGAGTAAGTCTCCAGACCTGTCCTGTTGCCTTCCAGGAGTGTCCTGCCTGGAAGTCCTAATAAACTCATGCACTTGCCAATCTGGCCTTGTCTAAGTCATTCTTTGTTCTCTCAGCTCCTTCCTATGTTGGGGGTGCATTGTCCTGTACAGTCCTGGGTTTTTGCTGTAATAGTTGGTAAGGTGAATCTTTCTGATTTCAAATACTTGCATTCAAATGCCACATTTGGCACTAACTCAGAGTCAGTCTTTGACCTTGTTAAGTGGTTCCCCACTAAGCCTCAATTTTCCTCATCTGCAAAATGGGGATGCAAATAGTCCTGTCCTCACAGCACCATGTCGAGGAGTTACGTGATGATGGTGCATGAATCACAGCCAACACAGGGTCCAGCCTTGGAGCTCACCAGTGTACTTCCTTCCTCAGCCTGTCCCCATTACTGTCCCCTTTCTTTAAGGCAGGGCAAGGGTTGCACAGGTGAATGTAGGTTGGAGTGTTCCAGCCCCAGAAAAGGACGCAGGTGGAGGCCTCACCCAGATCAGGAGTCACCTGTCTAGTCACTCAGCAGCCCTCCCTCACCTGTCAGCAGGCCAGCCCCAGCCTTGTCAGGGGTGGGAATGGGGACAGGAGGTTGGGGGCGATGAGAGTTAGAGACAGAGCTTCCTCCCCACAAAACCCAGATCCCGGAAGCCACACCCTCTCCTCAATTCCCAAGTCCCTTCCACAGATGGGGTGGTGGACCCACTGACCCAGTCACACCACAGCCCAGCAGGCACAGACAGGGTCCCTCCCCACACCTGAAGGCACAGAGACACACATGGACAGGCACCAAGCTCAGACACATGCATGCAGCCATTCCTAAGTGTACGTGTGCAGACAGAGCTTTGCACAGACAAGCAGACGCAAAGACACGTGTCTACACAGACACAGGCACATGCATTCCCCGCCCTGCCACCCCCTGACATATAGACAGGCACAGACAAGCACCGAGAAACTGGCAGAAAAGACACTTACAGATACCAACACAGGCAGGTGGACAGGCACAAATGTACACACATATAAACACAGGCTTCTGAAAGCACTAAGAATCAGGCATCCACACATACACACACGCACGCACGCACACACACACGCGCACACACACCCCACAGGGCATTACCTGCCTTCCCCCAAACCCTTACTCTCCCTAGAGAAGTAGAGACAATCTGGTCCCCCGAGCAGAGGGATTTCCCGCACTCACCTCCCTTCTTCCTGCCAAAGACAGCAGGCAGCTGACTCCCCACAGCCAGGAGGGCCCCCAGGAGGAGAAGGCTCTGGGTCCTCATATTTCTGCTGCCGGCTTAGGGCCCAGGGCCCCCCAGATTAACACCTGCAGCCTCAGGGAAGCCAGAGAACCTTAGTGAGGAGAGGGAAGAGAGGGGGTGTGGAGTGACACTGTGCCTGCTTCATCTTGGCCCCACCCCCTGAGGGCCCGAGGACTCAGTGCAAGGGATGCTGTCACAATAGCTGAAGATAGGGTGGCGGCACATCCTGCATGTGGGGGACTCAGATCCAGTCTTGCCTGTATCCGTGACTTGGGCTGTGATCTTGGGCAAGTCTTGTCTCTCTGGGCTTCAGTTTTTTCATCTGTATACAGGGTGAAGGTTGTTGAGTCAGATGCTTGCTTTCCTGGCTCTCAAATATGTTGAAGCCCCAGCGATGTCTAGGCAGCGGGTAGAGGTCAGTTTTGAATAGCAAAGGAGTGGGGGTTTGCAGAGTTCTGGATGCCTAGGAAGGGAGAAGGCATTAGGGTTAGGCCAGAGCTTGCAGCCAAAGAAGGCTGGCCCAGGTTGGCATAATGAGTGAGGCCAGCCCTGGCCTCTCCTCTTGGGTCCTGTGGATGGGAGAAAGACCACCCCGCCTTTGGTGAGATCACCAGTGGCTTCTGGTAGAACTGCCCTCTTCCTGGGGCTGGCTTGGCTGTTGAGGGTGGGGGAGCATGGCTTTTGGCTTGGCTAAGTTTGCTGGTCACAGCAGATACGTGGCCACTGGAACCTCTTCTCTGGCCCTAAGCGATCCTGAGCAAAAACATGTCATCTCATCCAGGGACCCCCACCTTAGATTTCGTATCTCTGATGTTGCCTCCTGCATTTGGTAGAAGAGATGGAGCTAAGACTTGGCATCCTAAGGGACATCCTAAACAGAAACTCCATCGAAGTACATTCTTTCAGCCTTCCCATTTGAAAGACGAGGAAACTGTGAGATAGAGATGAGAGGGGACTGGCCCAAGGACACGCAGCTAATTCCTGACTAAGCTGGGACTTCCCACTGTGGCCTCCCCATCACCCTCATTCAGTTCCTGGGTTTTAAAAGCAGGTCAATACCTCATCTGATCCTGAGAAAGGAGGGTGATATTACAGGGCTTGTCTCACTTACCCATTCCAATCCAGGACAGCCCTGGCAGCAGGAAGTTCTTCCTTGGGTTTAATGTGAATCTCTCGTGCTGTCTTCTAAGCTATCAAGATAGGAGAGGCTCTGTCTTCTATGATCTGATGTTACTTTTGGAATGCTGGCACCTCCTTGGAAGCTTTATTTTGGAGGACAAATATATGAGCCCTTCCTTCCTCCCTCCCTCCGCCCCCCCTCCCTCTTTCTTTTTTCTTTTCTTTTCTTTCTTTCTTTCTTCTTTCTTTCCTTTTTTCTTTATTTCTTTCTTCTTTCTTTTCCTTCTTTCCTCTCTTTCTTTTCTTTCCTTTCTCTTTCTTTCTTTCTCTCTCTCTCTCTTTCTTCTTTCTTTCTCTCCTTCTCCTTCTTCTTTCCTCTCTCTCTTTCTCTTTCTCTCTCCGTCTTTGACAGAATGTCGCTATGTCACCCAGGCTGGAGTGCACAGTGCCATCATGGCTCACTGAACCCTTGACCTCATGGACCCAAGTAGTCCTCCTGCCTCAGCCTCCTGAGTACCTGGGACTATAGGCATGTGCCCCAATATTTGGCTAGTTTTTATTTTTTGTAGAGATGGGGGGTCTTCCTATGTTGCCTAGGCTGGTCTCTAACTCTAGGACTCAAGTGATTCTCCCACCTTGGCCTCCCAAAGTGCTGGGATTACAGGGGTGAGCCACTGTGCTCAGCCATGAAATGCTCTTTTTTTTTTTTTGAGACGGAGTCTTCCTCTGTCATCCAGGCTGGAGTGCAATGGGGCAATCTCTGCTCATTGCAACCTCCGTCTCCTGGGTTCTAGCAATTCTCTGCCTCAGCCTCCCATGTAGCTGGGACCACAGGCGCCCGCCACCATGCCTGGCTAATTTTTTGTATTTTTAGTAGAGACGGGGTTTCACCATGTTGGTCAGGCTGGTCTTAAACTCCTGAACTCAGGTGATCCACCTGCCTCGGCCTCCCAAAGTGTTGGGATTACAGGCGTGAGCCACCATGCCAATGCTTTTTAAATTAAAATTATTTTGTAGACATTTTCCTGTGCTGTGAAATGTTCTCTAAACATCATGTTTTCTGATGGCTACATGCTGTTTTGTTAGATCTATATGTCAAAACATCACTTCAGTAAAGTTTTTAGGGAAAAAAGATATGCCAAAACATACATAATCAGTATCCTATTATGAAACATGGAGGTTTCCAATTTTCCACTTTCATAAATAAAGCTGTGATAACCATCTTTTTTGTGTACATTTTGGAGTCACATCTCTGACTGTTTTCTTAAAGTAAATTTGTCAAAGTTAGAAATGCTAGGTCAAAAGGCACGGTCATGTTTCCAGGCGTTGGATATATCTGGTCAAATTAAATTTCAGAAAGGAAGTAAGTGAGTGTACAAGAGCCTCCACCTGCCCTGCAATAGACCTCTATTGTTTTGTCTGCCCAGCGTCTCTTCCTTTGGTGGAACCATTGCCTCCTGACTGCTGTCATTCTGGTTGGTTGCCAATCAGCAGGTACTTCTCCTATCAAAGCTGAGGGCACTCGATCCAGGTTACACCCACTGCACTCTTCTCCACCCCTAACTTGCCCACGCCTTCATTAGAGTCTTGAACAGATAAGCCAGTTCTCTAAACAGAACAGTCCAAAGCTCAGATGCTGTTGCTCACAGCCAAAGATCCTTAGTGGATATTCTTACTACATACAGGATATTAAAAAAAAAAGTAAATAAAATCTTTGCTAACGGAAAACAATATTTCATTTTAATTTGTCTTCCTCTTCCTCTTAATACCCATGATGGTGAGCATTTCTTCATATTCGCATACTGACTGTATCCTTTCTCTGTGAATTGCCTGTTTTTGTATTTTGCTCATTTTTATTGGGGGTCCTTTTATTTTTGAGTTTTAAGAGCTGTTTATATATTAGGAATCTATTAACCTGTCATACACAAGGGGCAGTAGTGAACAGATGTATATTGGAGTTAGGCAGACCTAGTTTTGAATCTTGGTGCCATAGGCTCTATCTGTTTGACATTAATTTTGTAAAACCCCTGTTTATTTTTGTACACCAGTAGAGATAGAGATAATCATATATGTTTTATAGGATGGTTCTGAGAACTGAATGAGATAAGCTTGATAAATGCTTTAATGCTATATTGCAAATATTTCTTTCCTCATTTTTGCTTAGTACCAAAGGATTAAATTTTGGGGTAATCAATTCAATCTTTTCATTCATATTTTCTCCTTTTATTTTTATGCTAAAAAGGCTTTTTGACTCTGATGTCAGATAAATATTCACTCTATTTACTTGTTATTATTTTGTGATTTTTGAAAGACATGATAATTCTTTAATCTAGCTGAAGTTTATCTTGGTATAGAGCGTGAAATAGGAAATATCTTTTTTTGTAAGTAATTAAGCAATTGTCCTATGATCATTTAGTGAATAATTTAAACTTTTGCCATTGATTAAGAATTAAAACTTTATCAATAACTTAAGTCTTATATGTAACAGGGGCTGTTTATGGGTTTTCATTTTTTTTCTTTTCTTTTTTTTTTTTTTTTTTTTTTTTGAGATGGAGTCTTGCTCTGTCACCCAGGTTGGAGTGCAGTGGCATGATCTTGACTCACTGCAACCTCCACCTCTCAGGTTCAAGCAATTCTCCTGCCTCAGCCTCCTGAGTAGCTAGGATTACAGGCACATGCCACTACACCCAGCTAATTTTTGTATTTTTAGTAGAGACAGGGTTTCACCATGTTGGTCAAGCTCCTCTCAATCTCCTGACGTTGTGATCTGCCCGCTTCAGCCTCACAAAGTGCTGGGATTACAGACGTGAGCCACCGTGCCTTGCCCGTTCTTTTCTTTTGACTGTTTATTCTTATGCCAGCACAGACGAGCATGTATTGTGGGTTCAGTTCCTGACCACTGAAATAAAGAGAATATTGCAATAATATTTGGCTAGTTTTTATTTTTTGTAGAGATGTGGGCGGGGGGCGGGGGGCAGGTCTTCCTATGTTGCCCAGGCTGGTCTCTAACTCCTGGACTCAAGTGATTCTCCCACCTTGGCCTCCCAAAATGCTGGGATTAAAGTGAGCCATGTGGATTTTTTGGTTTCCCAGTGTATCTAAAAGTTATGTTTGCACTATAGTGTAGTCTATTAAGTGCAAAATAGCATTTGTCTAAAATAAGTATGTACCTTAATTTAAAAATACTTTATTGCTAAAATATGTTAACAATCATGTAAGCCTTCAGTGAGTCATCATCTTTCTGCTGGTGGAGGGTCTTACCTTGATGTTGAGGCTGCTGAATGATCAGGGTAGTGGTTTCTGAAGGATAGGTTGACTGTGGCAATTTTTAAAAATCAGACAACTATGAAGTTTGCTGCATCCATGGACTCTTCCTTTTTTTCAACTTTCATTTTAGAATTAGGGGGTACATGTGCAGGTGTGATACAAAGGTATATTGTGAAAGATTTCTCTGTCACATATTGTGAAATACTATCAAACATGCAATGCTGTTTGATAATATTTTATACACTGTACATCCTCTTTCAAAATCAGAGTCATGGCATGGTGCAGTGGCTCATGCCTATAATCCCAGAGCTTTGGGAAGCCAAGGCAGGAGTATCACTTGAGCCCAAGAGTTTGAGACCAGCCTGGGCAATACAGTGAGGCTCTACCTTTACAAAAAATTAAAAAATTAGCTGGATGGTGGTGCATGCCTATAGTCCTACCCCCTCGGAAGGCTGAGATAAGAGGATTGTTTGAGCTCAAGAGTTCAATGTTACAGTAAGCTATGATCATGCCACTGCACTCCAGTCTGGGCAACAGAGCAAGACCCTGTCTCTGAAAACAACAACAACAACAAATAGTTGGAATCAATTCTCTCAAACCCTGCTGTGTTATCGACTAAGTTTACATAATACTTTAAATTCTTGGTTTTGTCATTTCAGCAATGTTCACAGCATCTTTACTAGGGGTAGATTCTGTCTCTCAAAACTACTTTCTTTGCCCATCCGTAAGAGGCAACACCTCATCCATTCAAATTTTATCATAAGATTGTAGCAATTCAGTCACATCTTCAGGCTCCACTTCTAATTCTAGTTCTTTTGCTATTTCCACCACATGTGCAGTGATGACTTCCTCAACTGAAGTCTTGATCCCCTCAAAGTCATTCATGAGGGTTGAAATCAACTTCTTCCATACTCCTATTCATGTTGATATTTTGACCTACTCCCATGAATCATGAATGTTCTTAATAGCAGTTAGACTGTGAGCCCTTTCCAGAAGGTTTTCAGTTTACTTTGCCCAGATCCATCAGAAGAATCACCATCTGTGGCAGCTATAGCCTTATGAGATGTATTTCTTAAATAATAAAACTTGAAAGTTAAAACTACTCGATTTGCAGAATAGATGTTGTGTTAGCAGGCATGAAAATATTAATTGTCTTGTACATCTCTGTCAGAGCTCTTGGGCTATCAAATGCATTGTCAGTAAGTAGAAATATTACAAAAGGAAAGTAGAAAATTTTTTTTTTTGTGTGTGAGCAGTAGGTCTTAACAGTGGGCTTAAAATATTCAGTAAACTATGCCGTAAATGGATGTGCTGTCATCCGGGCTGTGTTGTTCCACTTATAGAGCACAGGCAGAATAGATTTAGCATAATTCCTAAAGGCTCTAGGATTTTTGGAATAGTAAATGAGCATTGGCTTTAACTTAAAGTCACCAACTACACTAGTCCCTAATAAGAGAGTCAGTCTGTCCTTTGAAGCTTTGAAGCCAAGCATTGACTTCTCTCTAGCTATGAAAATCCTAAATGGCCTCTTCTTCTGATAAAAGACTGTTTGATCTACATTGAAAATCTGTTGTGTAGCATAGCCACCTTCATCAATTATCTTGCGTAGATATTCTGGAGAACTTGCTGAGGCTTCTCCATCAGCACTTGCTGCTTTACTTTACACTTTTATGTTATGGAGATGGCTTCTTTCCTTAAATCTTGTGAACCGACGTCTGCTAACTTCAAACTTTTCTTACGCAGCTTCCTCACCTCTCAGCTTTCATAGAATTGAAAAATGTTAGGGCCTTGCTCTGGATTAGGCTTTGGCTAAGGGGATGCTGTGGCTGTTTTGATTTTTTTATCCAAACCACTAACATTTTCTCCATATTAACAATAAGTCTGTTTCACTCACCATTTGTGTGTTTGCTGGAGTAGCTGTTTTAATTGCCTTCAATAACTTTTCCTTTGCATTCACAACTTGGCTAACTGGTAAAAGAGGCCTAGCTTTGGACCTTTCTTGGTTTTCAAACATGCCTTCCTCATTAAGGTTAATCATTTCTAGCTTTTTTTGATTTAAAGTGAGAGACATGACTCTTCCTTTCACTTGAACACTTAAAGGCCACTGTAAGATGATTAATTGGCCTCATTTCAGCATTGTTGTGTTCCAAGGGAGAGAAACAGAGAATGGCCGTTTGGGGGAGAAATCAGAACATATGCGACATTTATCGATCAAATTCACTGTCTTACGTGGGCACAGTTTATGGCACCCTGAGACAATTAGAATAGTATCATCAAAGATCGCTGATCACAGAACAACATAACAGATGTAATAATAATGAAAAAAATTGAAATATTGTGAATATTGCCAAAATGTGATACAAAGACACATAGCGAGCACATGCTGTTAGAAACATGTGGCCAATGTACTTGCTTGGTGCAGGGTTGCCACAAACCTCCAATTTGTAAAAAATGCAATGTCTGCAAAGCACAATAAAACAAGTATGCTTGTATTGTGGCTGTAATTGTTGTAGCTCCATGATATGTTTTAGTGACTGGTGGTATCCATTACCCTTCATTAGTCTACATTTTCAATTTTCCAGGTTACAAGTATTTTATTGTTCCATGTGAACCTAATGATCATTTTGTTAAGCTGCAAAAACAAACTCTTGTTTTTATCATAAAAAGTTTTCAAAAATGCACAAAAGAATAGCAAATACTTTTATGGAGCCTACATACCCATCATCCAGATTCAACAATGAACCATTTTACAAGAATTCCTTCATGCATATCCCCACCCCTTTTTTAGCTGAAGTATTTTAAAGTAAATCCAACCTATCTTATACTTTACCTTTAAATACTTCAATGTGCATCTCTAAAAACTAAGGACACTTTCTCACATAATGACAATACTACTGTCACACCTAAGAAAATTAACTGCAGTTTCTTAACATCATCTAATATTCTATTTGCATCTTGTTTTTCTTATTGTCGCAAAAGTGACTGTATGGTTGTTGGTGCACATATTGCATTGGCTGTAATGTATCTGAAGTTTCTTTTAATCTAGAACATCTCTCCAACTCTTTTTTATTCTGCTTTCCTCCCTCCTTCTTCTTCTTCATGCTATTGACTTGTTGAACAAAACAGACAAATTGTTCTTTAGAATGTCCTATGTTGCTTCCCTGTGATGTCTTTCATCTTCTTTGTCCTTCACGTTTCCCATAGATGAACGCTAGCTGTAGAGGCTTGGTGAGGTTCATGCTCAACTATCTTGGCAGGAGCCCTTCTTGAATGATGCTGTGTGTTTTGTGTTGCATCACCTCAGGAGGAACGGAGGTCTGCTTTACCCATTTTTAGCATTGTGGAGACAGATTAATGTGTTTTTGGTGTGTACCTGAATCCTCAAGCGGTAAACTTGTGTTTTCCCTCTTACAAACTGTAAATATACCACAGGGTGATGAAATGGCGCCCTGTAAATATTCAGAAGCCATGGATGATCATCGCCAGAATCAATTATTTCATTAGGGTTTGCAAAACCCAGTGGGTTTTAATTTTAATTATATTTCAGGTATAAATTATGCTGACCAAGATGAACACTTTGAGGAGGCTTCCTGCTTGGGGAAGAGCATATCTTTTAAAAAACATTTATTTATTTATTCTGTAGAAAAGTTTAGTCTATTTTTCCAGATCTTTTAAAATGTCATTTAATAAAGTTTTAGGGTTTTCTTTCAGAAAATTTCTGTACATCTCTAGATTTATTTGTAGGTATTTTATATTTTATTCACTTTGATAATGTTGAATAGGATTTTTTTTTTTTTACTATTAGGTTGTCTTAGCTGGTTTGCGCTGCTATAACAAATTACCATAGACTGGGTGGATTATAAACAGCAAATATTTATTTCTTACAGTTCTAGAGGCTGGGAAGTCCAAGATCAAGGCACCAGCAAATTCAGCATCTGGTAAGGACCAGTTTCTCATCTCTGACAGCGCCTTCTAGCTGTGATCACACATTGCAGAAGGGCAAGGCAGCTCTTTGGGGTCTCTTATAAGGGCACTGATTTCATTCATGAGGGGTCCATTCATGAGCATTAGGGAGGAGCACCAGGTAGAGAGGGAAAGTACAGTCCCTGGGGTCTGGACTTTTTGTGACTCTTCCCTCTTTTTGGGGAAAAGGACTTCAAGCTCAGGTTTTCTTTGGTGGGGTTGGGTATTGCTTCTTCCATATTCCAAGTCTCAGGACCCTCAGGGGCAGGTGCCAAGTGAGAGTGACCCCCAGAGGTAGAAAGGACCCAGCTTCATTTCTGAGGACACCTGGTAGAGGAGGAGCCTGGACACTTGGCCTCCCATCCTGGCTCTGGGTATGGCCTTGACACGTCTTCATCCTTGTTTCCTCCTTTGGACAATGGAGATGTTCAGACTAGGTGGTCTCTGAGGGCCCTGCCAGCTTTAGCCATCCCTCCCCACACCAGCTAAAGGGACTAATTCCTCCGAACTTTCATGGGTCAGATGGAGTCAGGGAAGGGACAGCCCCAGCCCTGGGAGGCAGGTCTCCTTACCTTCTTCCAGTTCCTTCACAGGAATCACACACTTGAAGCCACAGTGCAGGTAACAACACTTCCTTTCCCCCAGACAGTCCTGGTCTGTGTGACACTGGGGAGGATCGGACTTAAAGCAGCGTACGTTGTCAGCTGGGCAAACCCCTGCTTTCTCTATATCTAGTGGAGGAAGCCACAAGGTGATATGAGAACTCCAGCCCCAGAGGGCCCCTCAGGACCTCTCCCCAGCCCAGCCCCACCCAGCTCCACCATGTCTGCTCACCCTCTTTAACTCCTTCCACAGCCACCAGGGTCACAAGAGTGAGAGACACCATGAGGACCAAGAAGCTGCTGGACCCCATGTTGCCAGGCAGGTGCTTGGCTGGGAGCTGGGCTGAGCCTGGCTTTATAGTGTTCCTGCTGGGCATGCCAGTGGGTGGAGCTGAAGGCTCAAAATGGCAAGGGAGGCTGCACTTCCCAGCTCTATTTGGAAATGGCCCCTTTTGAGGAGGGACTTGGGGCTTTCCCTAAGGCTCTGCACTGGAATAGATGAAGAAATCCAAGAGCGACCCTCGTTCTTCACACGAGGAGAAGAAATGGACACCTGATTGACCATTAGGCGCCACCAGGGCCAAACTATCTTATGGAAGGAGGAAAAGAAGCACAGAAAGGGCATGAAATTACTCAAGTTCACACACGAGGCAGTGGCAGGGCCAGACTTCCTCAACTCCACCATGTTCTCTATCAGTCCCTCTTCATGCCTGATTCACCTGGGACCAAAATCTTCCCTCCTTCCTGTGCTGCCCCGGACTTGTTCTCAGTTCTCACCTCACCCCAAGGAAGAATCTGAATGGCAGTGCTTAAAATGTCTGTCCTGAACATTCACTCTCAGCCTTGCGCTCCAGCACCATGTGCTCCTGCCCCCCGCCAATCTCATATGGCCTGGAGGAAAGCAGATTTTGGACCTGTCACCAGCTGTGTGACTTTGAAAGCAGCTTCACCTTTCTAAGCCTCCGTTTCCTCATTCATACAATGAGCATAATAATTATACTGTATCATCTTCATAGGATTTGTTTTCCCTCCTCTGCCCCTGCATCCCCCAAATTCCTGGATTTGGAAGAAGACATGGACGTGTGTGCGTGTCTGTGTGTGTGTGTGTGTGTGCGTGTGTGTGTGTGTGTGTCTGAGACCAGGCTTTTGGAGTCCTTTCTTTGAATGAGTACTAAAGAGAGGAAAATCCTTCCTGTTGGAAAAGTTGTAGATATAAGCCCAGAAACTCCAGAAATTTGGTCCTGGCCCTAGTGAGAGAGAAATTCTGAGAAGATAAATCTAAGATGCTGATAAAAAGAGATGAGAGATGGACAGGGAGTAATTTAGAGGATATCTAGTCCTTCACTAAACTTTTTCCTGAGATCAGCCCCACTCATACCCAGGGTTATGTTACCACCCAATACATTCACCTTTCTGCCTAAGCTGGTCTGAATTGGATTTCTGTCATTTACTAACAGGACCCCTGAGTAATGCAAAGATTTGGATTTGGGGTGTTCCACATCCTGAAGTGTGGAAGGGACTGAGTTGGGGTTAAGTGGAGGCAGGGAGGATACCTCCATTCCTGGAAGTGAGCCAACTCCTTATTAGATGGTGAATCTTTGGTTACAATCTCACCAGTCATATCATTGGACTCAGATCATTTGGATACCAGGGATGGAGTCTGGGAAGTTCATAAACAAATACTAGATTGTTGGAATGTATTGGCTATTTCCTCCTCCACCTTTTTATTATGAACTTTTTAAACATACAGAAAAATTGAAATAACAGAACAATGATACTTGTATACCTACAACTGGATTTAACAATTATTAATATTTTGGGATATTTTAGAATACCTATAGCTACATTTGTTGAAATATTTGAAATGAAATTGAATACATTATGTTCCTATTTCCTAAATACATCAGCATGCAAATTCTAAGAATAAGGATATTCTTCAATATAATCACAAAGCCATTATCATATCTAAGATAATTAATAGTTTCTGCATGTCATCTCATAGCCAGTTCATATTTGTTTCTCCAGTTCTCCCCAAAATGTCATTTGTAATTGACTGTTGATGATACTTCTTTAAAAAAAGTATTGTAAAATAAATCCTACATATGAAAGAATGTAATCAACCTTCTATACCTTTTGAAAAAGAATAATAAACACCTATGAACCTGTCAATTTAGAATAGGACATTACCATCCCTACTTCAGAAGTAACCACTATCTTGAACTTTCTGTTAATCATCCTCATGTTTTCCTTTAAAGTTTTGCTCTCTTGCTATGGCTTGCTTAGTGATACATGTTGACATTTCATGTAAGCATAATTATGGCCTAAGTATTCTTTTGTATTTTGCATGCTTTGCTCAACACTGTGTTTTTTTTAAAAATTGTGTTAAGAAATATATACTATGAGACATGACCTCTTAACATATTTTTAAGTGCATACTACACTATTGTTAATTGTGGGCACAATGTCATACATTAGGGCTCTAGAACTTTTTCATCTTGTGTGACTGAAACCCACTGAATAGCAACTCCCCATTTTCCCTCCCCCAGACTCTTGGAACCACCATTCTGTTTTCTGCTTCTATACGTGACTACTTTAGACACCTCATAAAAGTGGAATCATGCAATATTTGTCCTTTTATGACTAGCTTATTTTGCTTAGCATAATGTCCTTGAGGTTCACCCATGCTGTAGCATGAGATAGAATTTTCTTCTTTTTTATGGCTGAATAATATTCCATGGTATGCATATATATGTATATATATATATATGTATATATATATATGTATATATATGTGTATATATATATGTATATATATATATACGTATATATATATAATCTTTTTTCCTTCCCCCACTTATCTGTCAATGGATCAATGCACATTTAGGTTTCCATTTCTTAGCTATTGTGAATATTGCAGCAATGAGCTTGCAGGTGTGAATATCTCTTTGGGATCCTGATTTAAATTCTTTTGGATAAATACCCAGAAGGGGGATTGCTGGATCATGTGGTAGTTCTATTTTTAATTTTTTGAAGAACTTCCATACTGTTTTCCGTAGGGGCTATACTCCTTTAAATTCTCACTGACAGTGCACAAGGTTCCAATTTCTCCACATTCTCACCGGTACTTGTTTTCTTTTTCTTTTCTTTTTAAAATAATGGTCATCCTAACAGGTGTGAGGTGATCTTATGGTTTGATTTTCATTTTCCTGATGATTAGACATGTTGAGCGTCTTTTCACATACCTGTTGGCCATTTGTATATCTTCTTTGGAGAAATGTCTGTTTAAGTCTTATTCACTTTTAATTGGGTCTTTATATTTATGTGTGTATATATATATATGCATATGTACACACACATATATATAATGAAAAAGAAAAGAAATATGTATTAGAATGGGAGAAAAGAAAAGCCATTGTTTGCAAATGATACAATAGTCTAATAAAAACACAAAAGAAACTACAATTTTTCAAGATTAGCTGACACAAAAATCAATATTTAAAAGTCAACTGCATTTCTATACACTAGAAATATTGGTTAGAAAAATGTAATACGTTAAAAGCAATAACATGTAAAATATTTAGTAATAAAGGCAACCTGTGAGATGGGAAAAATATTTGCAAACTACCTATCAGATAAGGGGTTAATTTTCAAAATATATAAAGAACTGCAACTCAATAGCAAAAATATGTTTACATATATATATACATATATACATAGCAAAAATATGTTTATATATGTATATATATAAATACATTTAGGCTTACATTTAGGTTTCCTAGAAACCTAGACTGTTTAGGAAGCAAGCCCCATAAGGAACTTCTCATATTCATATTATAAGAAGGTAAAATTGCAGGGGACAATGTTCCTGTTTTGTAGTAGTAAACTACCTTCTCAAAAGGTGGTTATTTTGTCCCCAGGGGACTTTGGCAATGTCTGGAGACATATTTGATTGTCACAACTGGGGCAGATGTGCTTCTGACATCCAGTGTCTAGAGGCTGAGGTTGCTGCTAAATATCTGACAATGCACAAGACAGCTTTTCACAACAAACAATGATCTGTCTCCAAGTGCCAATAGTATTGATGTTGAGAAACGCTGCTGTCCTGCCTCACTGACTAATAGCTGTGCATGGCCTCAGAACACCTCAATGTAGGCTGAAGTGAGTAATGATGGGAGTGTCTGCTGGGAGTATCCCATGCTTAGGAGTGCTGATCCTTGGCTCACTGGTTTCACCCAATAAAGGCATTCCTTAGCCCATGCCATGTGACCTTGTGGAATTCATCCCATGTTCTGCTGAATCAGGTTAATAAAGTTCCCTTTTAATTCTAGTTAGCTAAGAGTTTTTCTCATGAAAGGATGTTGAATTTTTATCAAATGCCTTTTCTTCATCAATTGAAATAAATATATGGATTGTCTCTTCAATCTGTTATTTTGTGAATTACATTAAACAGATTTCACATTCATTGTCTTTTTTGGGCATCATTTATTTATGTGCTTCAAGAAAGTGGAAAGCCTTGAACCAAAATGGCGGAGCCTAAAACAGACAGGGAATGAAAGGGAAGATATATTTCTCATAAACGTGGAATATATATTCCTGAAAATCATTAGGTTACAGAGTTTTGCTCACTACAAATAATAGGGCTTCTGGAAAAAATAGAGTTGAAGTAGAACATTCAATATTTGTGCAGTCTCATAAGTAATACATCAAACAAACAGAACCCACACCCAATAAAAACATGACCACAGTGTTAAACATCTTCAGTTCCTAATAAAGAAATTATGTAGTAAATGTAGCACTTTACTTTGACAAAAGATGGGGAGTTTGCTTGGTAAGTGGGTATGGTGAAATACTGTGGCTTTTGAGGTATGTACAAAAGGTGGAATGAAGGACATCATCATTCTTGGGACTAAATGTTGTTATCCTGGAGGGTCATTGTCATCAATCTTTTACTTCTGTACTGGCTTAAAACAGCAATCCGCTTCGTTGATTTGCCAGTTCCTCCCTTTTGTAAGGAAGCTGTATAACTCTAAATGAAACTGGATAACTGCAAAGTTCTATCCTGATGCTCTTGACATTAAAATCTTGATCTTTGGCTGGGCGTGGTGGCTCACGCCTGTACTCCCAGAACTTTGGGAGGCCAAGCCGGGCGGATCACTTGAGGTCAGGAGTTCAAGACAAGCCAGCCAACATGGTGAAACACTGTCTCCACTGAAAATACAAAAATTAGCTGGGTGTGGTAGTACATGCCTGTAATCCCAGCTACTCGGGAGGCTGAGGCATGAGAATCATTTGAATCCAGGAGGCAGAGGTTGCAGCGAGCTAAGATCACACCACTGCACTCCAGCCTGGACAACAGAGCGAGACTTTGTCTCAAAAAAACAAAAAACAAAACAAAACAAAAAAACTTGACCTTTAATCCACTATAATTGTTTATCAATATCACTTGAAGCTGATAGTAACTGATGTGTTAGGCTCACTAGCGGTCTCATCTCTGATGGAGTGCAACATTTAGCTTATTGCTGTGGTGAATAGCATATGCTCTCATTTATTCAAAAATATTTTATTATTTCAAACTTCTCAGTATTTAAGACATTTCTTTTATTTATTTATTTTTACATTTTTATTAATTTATTTTTTTAGATGGAGTCTCCCTTTGTCACCCAGGCTGGAGTGCAGTGGTGCAATCTCTGCTCACTGCAACCTCTGCTTCCTGGGTTCAAGAGATTCTCCTGCCTCAAGCTCCCAAGTAGCTGGGGCTACAAGCTGGCTAACTTTTGTATTTTTAGTAGAGATGGGGTTTCACCATCTTGGCTAGTCTGCTCTCAAACTCCTGATCTCAGGTGATCCACCCGTGTCAGCCTCCCAAAGTGCTGGGAATACAGGCATGAGCCATAATGCCTGGCCTTCAGGCATTTCTTTTAAAATCATGTTTCAGATTCTTGTTTCCAGGACATTGAACACAGTATTAAATACTTCTATCAAGAAGAGGATAGAACTCAGGATAACAGCACATCACGCACTTGGTAGGGCAATGACTATAGGTAAACTGAGATAAGAGGGAGAAGATGAAGTGTTTGTTATTTTGTGTGTCACTCAAGAGATACCATGTTCAATATTTTTGCATTCGATTTGTTTTATATGACAGGACAAGGCATAGTCACCTTATGAAAAACTGTATTAACCCAATTTTACATGTTAGTGATTTAATTCCTTATTTATCTACCATGTATGAACATATTCTGCTTGTTAAAGCACTTGCTTCAGCAGGAGAGACTCGTGGGTGTGTGTGTGTGTGTGTGTGTCTGTGTGTGTGTATATCTTTCTATTAATGAGAGGTGACATCACAGTAATCTTTGCCCTGACAGTGTGCCTGACTGAATAGTATAAGCTGAATTAATGCCCTTGTTAGAAATTGTGGGATCCCAAAATATTTAATGCCTAAAAATCAGGAAATGATCATCTGAACCCCTTCTCCACCTTCCACTGAGCCAGACAAAGGTGCAAATGCTTCCTTAAAGGAAGATCAACCAGGAAGAAGTTATGCCTATTCTTTAGCTACTTTTTCCCTAGTTTTAAAGATATGAAATTCTATTTAAAGTATTATCACAATAATACATGTACACAGTATAAAATGTAAAGTGTAAAACCAGGTTTACAATGGGAATCTCCTACATTGCTCCTATTTACCTTGATTCCTGATACCCAGAGGTCCTGATACCAGAGGTAAACACTTTTAGCTCTTCTAGCTGTTTCTAATATTTATCTCCATGTTTCTAAATAACATTCTTATGTATTATTAATGTTCTTACATTTGTATTCTAAATTGTGTATTATATAATTTTCTTAAATTTCTGAAAATTTAAATTTGGATTTAAAAAAATTATTTTCTTGTGGTAAGAACACTTAGCATGAGATCTACCCTCGTAACACCTTTTTAAGTGTGTAGTACCATATTAACTCTAGGCACTATGTTGTACAGCAGATCTCTAGAACTTTTTCATCTTGCATAACTGAAACTTTACCCATTGAACAGCAACCCCCCATTTCCCCCTTCCTGAAACCCTTGGAAACCACCATCATACTTTTTGCTTAAATAAGTTTGACTACTTTAGACAACTCACGTAAGATTATAAAAGTGGAACTGTGAAATAGTTGTCCTTCTGTGACTGGCTTATTTTGCTTAGCATAGTGTCTTCAAGGTTCATCCACGTTGTAGCATAATGAAAAGATTTCCCTCTTTTTTGGCTATTCAAATTCCATGATATGTAAATACCACATTTTCTTTACCGCATTCACCTGTCAATAAACTTTTAGTTTGTTTCCACCTCCTGGCCATTGTGAATAATACTGCAGTAAACATGGGAGCGATCAAGGATGTTGGTAAACATCCCAGAACGTACCAGACAGCCTCCCACAACAAAAAAATTGTCCATCCCCAATGTCAATAGTGCCAAGGTTGGGACTCTCTGTCCTAATCCAAGCTATTGCAGTATTTCTTATCTGGGTCACAGAAATAACTTGATAACTCGTCTTCCCACTGACAAACCACACATTCTCCAGAATGATCACATAAAACACATATTAGTTCTTGAGTGTTTGCTGTTTGACTTTATCATATTCTATTCCATCTCAAGGCTTCTGTAAATACAGGTCCCTTTGCTGGAACATGTCTTCTTCTTCACCTCTTGCTCTTTGACCACAACTTGGCTAAGTTTTTCATATTCTTCAAGTCTCAGCTTCCATGGTGCTACATCAAAGAAGTCTTTTTCACCCTCCCTTTTAATTTTTCTCAGAGCAGATAGTTTTATGCATAGTTTATTTATATTTGTACTCAAATTTGCCACAGTTTGTAATGACGTATGTATCTGTGATTTTCTTTAGTCGAGAGAAAATTGTCAAAATTATTTTCCATCACTCCTGATACCTTAATGTGTATTTCCCTCAAAGATATCCTCTGTTGTGACCACAATACAACCATGAACATCAGGAAATTAACACTGATACATTCTTGTCATCTAATAGCCCCAACTCAAGTTTTACCATCATAATGAGAATACTTAAAATCTACTATCTTAGCAGTTTTCAAAAGTACACAATATTGTTATTAACCATATTCATCATGCTGTACAATTGATATCTTGAATTTATTCTTCCTATCTAACTGAAATTTTGTATTCTTTGACCAACATCTCCCCACACTCCCCTTGCCCCCAGCCCTTGCTAATCACAATCTATTTTCTTCTTTTATGAGTTCAACTTTTTAGATTCCACATATAAGTGAGATCATGCAGAATGTGTCTTTCTGTGCCTAGCTTATTTCATTTAACATAATGCCATCCAGGTTTATCCATTTGTAACAAATGACAAAGTTTTGTTCTTTTTTTAAGGCTAAAGAGTATTTCATTGTGTATATATACATTCTCTTGATCTATTCATCCACATTCTCTTGATCTATTCATCCATTTTTGCATGCTTACGTTGATTCCATATTTTAGCTATTGTGAAAAATACTGCAATGAACATGGAAGTGCAGATATCTCTTCAAAATACTGATTTTAGTTCCTTTGGATATGTAACTAGTAGTGGGATTGCTGGATTATATTTTAGTTCTATTTTTAATTATTTGAAGAACTTCCATAGTATTTTCCATAACGACTGTACAAATTTACATTCCCACCAGTAGTGTGCAAAGGCTCCCCTTTTCTCCACATCCTTGCCAGCATTTATCTTTTGTCTTTTATATAGTAGCCATTCTAACAGGTATCAAACAATATCATTGCGGTTTGTTTGCATTCTCTGATGATCAGTGATGCTGATCGTTTTCAAATATACTTATGGGTTATTTGTATGTATTCTATTGAAAATATCTATTCAGATTCTTTGTTCACTGCTTAAGTGGGTTATATTTTTTCTATTGAGTTGTCTGAGTTTCTTATATATTTTAGATATTAATCCCCTATCAGATGCATGGTTTGCAAATAATTTCTCCCACTTCATAAGTTGTCTCTTCAATCTGTTGTTTCCTTTTTTGTGCAGAAGCTTGTTAGTTTGATGTAATTTCATTTGTCTATTTTTGCTCTTATTGCCTATATTTTTGGGGCCATATCCAAAATATAATTGCCCAGACCAATGCCATGGACCTTTCCCACTATATTTTTTTCTAGTAGCTTTACAGTTTCAAGTCTTTAAGTCTTCAACCCACTTTGTTGATTTTTACATGTGGTGTGTGATAAGGGTCCAATTTTAGTCTTCTGCATATGGATATCCAGCTTTGCCAACACTATTACTGAAGAGACTGTCTCTTCCCCATTGTGTATTTTTGGCATCTTTGTCAAAACTCAGTTGACTGTAAATGCATGGATTTATTTCTGGGATGTCTATTTTGTTCTATTGGCCTATGTGTCTATTTTTATGCCAGTACCATCTTATTTTGATTACTATGGCTTTGTAGTGTATTTTGAAATCAGGTAGTGTGATGCCTCCTGATAAAAAAAATTGTCACTTTTGCGCAAGATTGCTTTGTTAAAGCAGTCTTTAACGAAGGGTCTTTTGTGGTTCCCTGTAAATTTTAGGGCCTTTTATTTCTAGTTCTATGAAAATATCCTTGGAATTCTGATAGGCATTTCATTGAATCTGTAGATTGCTTTGAGTAGTGTGGACATTTTAACAATATAAATTCTTTAATCCATAAACATAAAATAATATTTGTATTTACTGTGTCTTCTTCAAACCGATAACTTAACTTTGATCATATGAAAACTCTACACTTTGATTCCACCCTGTCCCAGCTTTTTAAGAGATGAGGTCTTGCTACATTGCCCAGGCTTGTCTCAAAGTCCTGGGCTCAAGTGATTTTCCTGCTTCAGTCTCCTGAGTAGCTGGGATTATAGGCATGAGCTACTGTCCCTGGCTCCCACATTAAAAATTTTTAATGTTACAACTTACATCTTTTTATATTGTGTGCTCTTTGACAAGTTATTGTAGCTTTTATTATTTTTAATAGTTTTGTGTTTTACCCTTAATACTAAAAATATTTGATTTACACGCCACCGTTATAGTATTAGAGTATTCTGAATTTGACTATGTACTTACTTTTATTAGTGAGTTTTATACTTTCGTATGTTTTCATCTTACTTATTAAAATCTTTTTCTTTCTGCTTGATGAACTTCCTTTAGCATTTTTTGTAATACTAGTCTCTTGACAATAAAGTCCTCCAGCTTTTGTTTATCTGGACAACTTTAGTTTCTCTTTCATTCCTGAAGGACAGTTACTTTTTTTCCTTCAGCACTGTGAATATATCATTCCAGTTTCCTGGTCTTTAAAGTTTCTGCTGCAAAGTTCACTGTTAGCCTTATTGGAATTCCCTTATGTGAAGTGCTTTTGCTTGCTGCTTTTAGGATCCTCTCTCTGCTTTTGATTTTTGACAGACTGATTGTAATCTATCTTGGTGTAGTGTTGTTTGGTTTAAATTTTATTGAAAGCCTTTGACCTTCCTATACCTATATATTTATGTCCTTTCCCAGATTTGGAAAATTTTCTGCTATTATTTATTTAAATAAGCTTTCTACCCCTTTTTGTCTCTTCTTCTTAAAATCCCATAACTCGAATATTTGCTCTTTTGATGCTGTCCTAGATATTTCATAATCTTTCTTCACTACTCTTCATTTTTTTTCTTTTTTCTCATTTGAGTGTATATTCTAAAATAACTTTTCTTTGAGTTTACAGGTTCTTTCTTCTGCTTCATCAATTCTGCTGCTGATGCTCTTTATTGAATTTTTAATTTCATTCATTGCATTTTTCAGCTGCAGAATGTCTGTTCGATCTTTTAAAATATGGCTTTACTCTCTCTATTAAATTTCTTATTTACTTTTTCTGATTTCATGAATTATTTCTCTGTACTAGTATTATTTTTTGAAGTTAATCAAGCTTCCTAAGAATAATTAGTTTGAATCCCTTGTCAGACAGTATTATATTTCTCCACTTCTTTGAGGTCAGTTATTAGGAGATTATTGTGTTCTGTTGGTGGCATTATATCTCTTTAATTTTTCATGTTTCTTGTTCCCTTATGTTACTATCTGTGCATTTGAAGAAGTAGGGACTTATTCCAGGCTTTTCAGACTGACTTTGTCTGGGAGAGCCCTTCCCCAGTCAATCTGTCCAGAGATTCTGGGGAGACCATTGAGTGTGGTCTTTGGGCAGGCTTGAGTGCTTGGGCAACCTAGCCTGGTGCCTGGGTCAGCAGGTGGGTGGACGTGTTACCTGGGTGGGGTTGGGCCTGGAATCTGTATTCACAGGAGCTAGCCTGAAGCCTGGGTCCATGGGGGCTGGCTTGCTCTTGGGGTGGCCCTTGAGCCTCAGTCTGAAAGGGCTGGCCAAGTACTGAGATGAGCCTGAAACGTGGGTCTACTGGAGCAGGACTGTAGCCTTAGTCCAAGGGGTCGGGCCTGGGTCCGGGTCCATGGTGTCTGACCTTGAGCCTGGGTCTTCAGGGATGGTACTGGATCCTCAGTGCATGGGGAACTGGCCTGGTATTTGGGTCTACTGGGATGGGCCTGGATCCTGGGTCTGTTAGAGCAATCCTGGACCCTTTGTCTTCTGGACTCTGAGAACACAGAGTCTGGTCTAGAGTCTGGGTTTGGCCTCATGTTGTGGCAGTTGTAGTTCCTGGGTCTGCGGGGGCTTGTCTGGATCCTGGCATTGCAGATGCTGGCCAGTTTCCTGGAGACATGTGTGCTGGCTTAGAGCCCGGGTCTGTGGGGACCTGCCTGGAGCCTGAGTTTACTGGGGCTGACCTTGGGGGCTGGGTGTGTGGGTGCTGGCCTGGAGGCTAGGTTCACAAGGGTTGTCCTGGGTCCTGGCCATAGGGGCTAGCCTGGAGCCTGAGTCTCTGGGGGCCAGTCTAGTGCTGCGGTCTACTGAGATAGGCTGGACCCTGGGTCTACTAGGGTTTGGGGCCATAGGGAACATCATGGTACTGGCTCAGAGACAGCTAGGGACAGTACTTTTGCCTCAGAGATCACTGAAATTATTCAAACTGGCCAATCTTGAGACACTTACCCTACCTCACCTGCTCCTTCTTGCAGGAACCACAGAAAAGGTTTGCCCACATTTCTTCCTCACTCCCTCTATCTCTTGACTGAAAAAGGTGCTTTCTATGTGCCCCCCTGCCCTACCCTTCCCATGGCAAGGTGTGGCTCTCCTTTGAGATATGTGAGTATAACAAACTCTTTCTCTTTTAAAAGGCAGTAATCTCCTGATATGTTCGCTTTGTCATACCTAAATAATATTAAATACCTAAATAATATTAAAACCCAATTTTTTAAAAAGGAGCTTGGAAGGCAAAGGACTAGAAAATCAGTAGCAAGGATGTCTGTGGTAGGGAAAGAGGACCAAAATGTGAGGGGACATTTACTGTGAAGACCTGTGTATTACATATTAACACCTGCTGGGAAGCATCTATGATAGATTAGACCCTGACAGCCAAGATGAAAAACTCAACAAGTTGACATTAACCAGCTTTCTTTTTTCTTTTTTTCTTTCTTTCTTTTCTTTTTTTTTTTTTTTTTTTTTTTTTTTTTTTTTTTTTTTGCGACAGGGTCTAGCTCTGTCGCCCAGGCTGGAATGCAGAGGTGCGGTCTCCCCTTACTGCAACCTCTGCCTTCCAGGCTCAAGCCATCCTCCCACGTCAGCCTCCCAAGTAGCTGGGATAACTAGCCTTCATCACCATACCTGGAGAAGTAACTGTGCAACACAAGGTAGAGGACAGTGGTGAGCATGGAAATGCACTGCTTAGATCTCCTGCTGCTTCAGGGTATGCAACTGATGGATGCCCCCAGCTACTGTCCTCTGCATCTGCCACTATGTCTGTGCAGAAGTCATGGATGCTTCCATCAGGTTACTCCCAGCCAATGACTGAGTGAGGCCCAAACACTAAGGCAGGCTCATTCTGAGACCTGGGTCTCTTCTGATAGGTGACTTCAGTTCAAGCCTTGTCTTTCAGCCTGACTGGCACTTTACCAATGTTGTAATTCATTCTGAGACTCTTCCTCCTTCCTTCTCTCCTCCCTCAGAGCAGGCAGCCCTGCATCATGGTCTCATGCTCTCCTTGCCACTTTGGCTACCTCCCTTTGCCCCTCACAGGCATTTTCCCTGACACACACTCTTGATTATCTAATCCTGTCTAGGTATCTGCTTTTCAGAGTGAGTCCTGAACAAACCTACTCACCTATAGTTTTGGTTTGAATAGTTCAGGAAATGTTGAAAAAAGGGAGAAGAAGAGGAAGAAGATGGGAGAAAAGAACATGCTTTTTTTTCCCTTAATAGTTATTACTATCAAGTCAAGATGATTAAATTCCTTTAGAAACATTAAAAAGATTAAGATTGCTTTTTAAATGAAATGACAATATTCATCATATTCTTAAAAGTTTATTCTTTGTAACTATTATGCAATTATGATAAAAATGTTAGATGTCAACTTAAAGCATGCTAGGGAATAATTGGCTTTTCAAAATTTGTTTATAATAGTTACAAATAAAATTTTGGAAGACTTGTCCAGACTTCTACTACCTTTGTGGTCCTTAACTAAATGTGAAATATTAATCATATCCTTTTTTCAGATCCTAAGGGAAAAGCCATAAAGGATGGAGAGAGAGACAGAGAGAGAGAGGAGATCCAGCAGTCTTACAGATTTTTCTGTGGTTTTAAATATACAATGCTTTATCTCTTTGTCTTCTTGTCATATTAACAAGCATTTAACTCTGAAATGACATCTTGGGCCTGGGAAGATCATGGACAAATTGGAGACCAGTTATCCAAATCAGAGCCTGTAGCACCAGCGTCTCCTCAGGCTTGGCTAAGGAGTTTCCACCTCGAGAGAGAAGAGAGAATCAGGGATGTAGGAAGGTGCAAAGGTTCAGAGAAGGTTCAGCTTGGCTGGTACTTTGTCAATGCCAGGTGACATGGCATTGCAGGAGACATGAATTTGTGTCCCGGGGCACTGTGGCAGAAATCCTGCTAAGTACTCTCCTTCACAAAAAACTGAGATATGCTGCCCCAGAATCAGGGACTGGGGATCAGGGACTCTAGGCAAGCCATCCTAAGGAATAATGAATTTATAATCCCTGACCTTACAATTTAAATATGAAGAGAAAGGTGCTGTGAAAGGTATCGTGAAAAACTAAAATAATAACAATAAAAATTCAATAACCCTTGAGCAACTTAGAGATTATCTTGTCCAAATGTCCCCTTCATACAGAGGAGAAGGGTGATGCCCCTTATGTGAAATGGACAGTGCATATTCTGAGCAAGGAGGTCTATTGAGCCACACCCTTCACTGTTCCGAGGCAGATCTGTGGGCCAACCCAACTTGAAAGATCTGATCTCAATGATTTCCAGGGGCATGGGCAGTTATCAACTCCTTCTAAGATGAATGCTTCTGCAGGAAGGTTTCAGGCGCAGCCGAGAAGGGCAGATCTGGGGCTCCTTACCTCAATCCAAAGTCCACCAGGGCTCTGTACACTGATGTTGACAGTTGAAGAAGCAATACTTCTCGATCCCCAGGCAGGCTTTATAGTGCCAGCACACAGGTAAGAGGGTGAAAGGGCAGGATAGAGTAAACTCTGGGCAATATCCAGGTTTCGGTGCAGCTGGAGAAAGATGCCACAGGGTGAGTCGAGGGCAACCATAAGTCACTTCCAGGTATCAGGGCCAGCTCGTTCCACGGATTCCTCAGAGGAAATGTTCCCTAACCCCACCCACACCCAGGATTGTCACGCCTTACTCATTCACACTCTTCAGGATTCCAGGCTGAACCATGCGAAGGCCAAAGAGGACGGTCACAGAGAGTAGAGAGAGGCTGCTCAGCTTCTTGGTGCAAGAAAAGGGCGTGGGTGCACCTGGAGGCTGGACGAGTCTATGTCAGTTCTGGCGGGGCTCCACCAGCAGGCGGCGCTGTGGCTCTGGGGGCTGGAGGTCAGAGGTGCCTCAACTTGACCCGGAACCATCAGCTGTTTCCTTTCACCTCCAGGAAGAGATAACGTGAAACAATTTGTGCGGTATAATTTATGAGAGCCCTCGTGGACTGCCTTTCTTCAGGGTGTTGCTGGGCTGCCCTGGCTCTTCCTTATTCTGACTTTATCCAGCAGCTTTTGAGGCAATAGGAGGGCATTGTCTTTCCCCAGGCTTGTATCAGGTCTGACCAACTCCCCTCGTCCCAGTGTGTATCCAGAACAATTGAAACCCACCCCTCCCAGCGGTGTTCACATATGGGTGCGTTTGGGGTACCACATCGAAGTTGAAACACACACAAAGCTAGATATTGTGCTATCAGTAAGATAATTTCTAGATTCATAGAAAATATAAATGCATTATGAACTACAGAGAAATAAGTTTCAGTTGCGATATTAGTGTTTGCTCCTTTAACTCCTGTCTTTATGTTGCCATGACTCTGCAAAAACTTTATTTGTTGATAAAATTAAAAGTCTAACTAGGTTATTTTGTAATGTGACCCCTAGGCTAAATAACCGTTCTGCCTCTCTGCACTCCTGTAAAAGTGTGTAATGTACCTACTCACTTGGTGGCTGAGAACATAGCTATCAGTAATGGTGATAAATGGGTTATGAGTGCACACAGGAAAATTGGTACCTGATGTGGAAGGTAGAGAAATACTGAGGAAAAAGCTCTCTGAAGCAGGTGTTCTATCTATCTATCTATCTATCTATCTATCTATCTATCTATCATCTGTCTATCATCAACATCATCATCATCATCCTTTCCTCTATTTCTAGTGCAATCTGTGGTTACCTCCTAGCTGTGTATCTTTTTGCTGTTTTATGACACAAAGCCGGAAAGTTGATATATCTTTGAGGTAGGACAGTAAAGGTATATTGCTGGCCTTGCCAGCTGAAGGCAAATTGCTTCTGGTGGGCCTTATGGACAGGAATGGAGGAAAAGGTATTTGCCAAGTCAATGGCTGTACACCAGGTACCAGGAAATGTGTTAATTTGCTCAAGCAATGAAACCACATCTGGTACAGCAGCTGCAATTGGAGTCACCACTTGGTTAAGCTTATGATAATCCACTGTCAGTCTTTAAGATCCATCTGTGTTCTGCACAGGCCAAGTGGGAGAGTTGATCGGGGACGTAGAGAGAATCACCACTCTTGGGTCTTTCAAGTCCTTGAAAGTGGCGCTAATCTCGGTAATCCCTCCAGGGATGTGGTATTGTTTTTGATTTACCATTTTCCTAGGTAGAGGTAGCTCTAATGGCTTCCACTGGCCTTTCCCACCATAATAGCCCTCACCCTACCAGTCAGGGAGCCAATGTGGGGGTTCTGCCAGCTGTTAAGTATGGCTATGCTAATTACGCATTCTGGCACTGGGGAAATGACCACAGGATGAGTCCAGGGGCCCACTGGACCCACTATAAGTTGGACCTGAGCTAAAACTCCGTTAATTACCTGATCTCCATAAGCCCTTACTTTTGGTCCTGGAGGACCACAATGATGTTTTGGGTCCCCTGGAATCAACGTCAGCTCAGAGCCAGTGTCCAGTAGTCCCTGAAATGTCTGATCATTTCCCTTTCCCCAGTACACAGTTCCCCTGGTAAAAAGCCGGAGGTCTCCTTGGGAAAGGATGGGAAAAAGATTCACTGCATAAATTGGTCATAGGGTAGTGGGGTCTTTCCTCAAGGGGCCCTGGCCTCCCCTTCATTCAAGGGGTTCTGGGTCTGTAAACTGGTTCAAGTCTGGAAATTGATTGAGGGGCCATGATTCTCTGCTTTTATAATTCAAATTAGTCTTTTGTCCATTCGACCTAGAAGTTTTATGCTTGTATAAATTAAATAGGAATGCAGTAGGCCTCCTATCAATTTCACTTTTTAGGAACACTACGATTAATTAGCCAGTGCCAGAGCTCTACATGAGTCAGACTGATTGCTGCTTTGCCTCTGCTTTCCATTATGGTAGCTACACCCACCTTGCCTTTGACAGTTGAGTGCTGCCACTTGGCTCGGGCCACCTCGGGCTTCAGTTATTCCCATTGTATTTAAGTTTTGTAGTTAAGTGACTGCGGTTCCCACTGTTAGATCTGACATACAGAAAAGAGCAATTACAGGGCTCTTTAAAGATGAGGGTGCTGACCTCACAAATCGATTTCACAAGGCATTGGTCAAGGGTGTATCTTCTGGACCCTCCCAGCTGGGATGAGTAGGTCTAAAGTGACTAATTCGCTCCAGCATCCCAATCTCCCTAAGCCTTTGGATCCCTTCCTCTACATTAAGCCAAGGGAGATCAGGCATTTCCAGCTCACTCACAGTGGGCCATCTTTTAATCCATATTTCAGCTAAACAAGCAAATAAACTATTAGAACCTTTTAAAACTCCCTGAGTTGCAACATTAAATGCAGAGTCCCTACTTAGTGGGCCTAAATAAAGAAATTCAGCCTGATCCAACTCTATGTTCCTTCCACCATTATCCCACACCCCTAATATCCATGTCCATGCCTGTTCTCCAGATTTCTGCTTATATAAATGAGAAAACTCAAGCAATTCTTTTCAAGTGTAGTGCATCTCCTCATGGGTCACACTCTCAACCTCACCTCTAGGGGCCTGCTGGGACTTTAGTCTACTTATAGTTCTAGAAGCAAACAGGGGTGTTGGAGGTGGCTCCTGAGGAGAATCAACATTATCTTGCCTGGCAACTGCCTCAGGGGAGGCCATCACTGTTGTCTCAGGCAGCACAGGGTTTATCTCCCCAGACAAAGGTGGAAAGGCTGATGGCAGCACAGGTCAGCGAGGTGATGTTGCCACTACTGGGGATGAGGAAGCTGTTTCTTCTGGCAAAAAAGGTTCATCAGAGTTTACAAACTCAGTGTCCTCAGCTTCATCAGGGTCCTCCCACATGTCCCCATTCCAAGTTGCAGGGTCCCATTCTTTTCCAATCAATGACACCTGGCGAGGCTGTGCATGCACCTTTTGTTGCAGGTCAGCCACTCACATGATAAGAGCTTGTGTCTGTTTTTCCACAATTTCAGCTCTTTCTCTAAAGGAGATAAGACTCTCAGTCAGGGCAATCTTAGCAGATTTGAGACTCAGTATCTGCTTCTGAAGCCGGGAGATAGAATCCCTGAGTTCATCATTTTCTTTCATCACTTCGTCCACTGAACTTCAACCAACCAGCTTCATTATGTTCCTTGGTTCTCCACATATGGTCAAAGGTATTATGTATAGAGTCACTAAACTCCTTGCCTCTCACAAGCAGTGAATCAGGAGTGTCGAATGTGCTTATTTTGCATAACTCTCTAAACAGTTAATGCCAAGGACTATCAGTGTTCTCCATACTACTATTAGAACTAGAGTCCTTAGAATTTTTTGTTCTAATCATATTAAGCAGCAAACTCCAGAAACCCCAAACCAATGAAAGAACTCCATTTTTAATATTCTGTTCCTCTAGAACCACTCTTGGTACCAAAATCTGTATTAGTCAGGGTTCTCTAGAGGGACATAACTAATAGGAGGTATGTATGTGTATATATATATATATATGGAGTAACTCACATGATTGCAAGGTCCCACAATAGGCCATCTGCGAGCTAAGGAGCAAGGAGAGCCAGTCCAAGTCCCAAAACTAAAGAACTTGGAGTCTGATGTTCAAAGGCAGGAAGCATCCAGCATGGGAGAAAGATGTAGGCTGGGAGACTAGGCCAGTCTAGTCTTTTCACATTTTTCTGCCTGCTTTATATTACAGCCACACAGGCAGCTGATTAGTTAGTGCCCACCCAGATTAAGGGTGGGTCTGCCTTTCCTAGCCCACTGACTCAAATGTTAATCGAATGTTAATCTCCTTTGGCAACACCCTCAAAGACACACCCAGGATCAATACTTTGCATCCTTCAATCCAATCAAGTTGACACTATGTATTAACCATCACAGTAGTTTCATAGAAATAGCATTGAATCTGTAAATTGCTTTGGGCATTATGGCCATTTTAACAATATTGATTCTTTCTTTCCATGAGTATGAAATGTTTTTCCATCTGTTTGTGTAAACTCTGATTTCGTTCAGCAGTGTTTTGTCATAATTGTAGTAGAGATGTTTTACCTTTCTGGTTAGTTGTATTCCTAGGTATTTTATTTTATTTTTGTGGCAATTGTGAATGGGATTGCATTCGTAGTTTGGCACTCAGGTTGGACATTGTTGGCATACAGAAATGCTACTAACTTTTGTACATTGATTTTGTATATCATACAGGAGCTAGGGCCTGCCACAGGGACCTCACAATTCTGCCTGGTGCCCTATACTACTGTGGCTGAGCTGGCACCCAAGTTGCAAGACAAAGTCCTCTTAACTCGTCCCTCTCCTCTTGTCAAGCAGAAGAAAGGGATCTCTTTCAGAGCTGTGTGCTGCACTGCCTGGGGTTGAGGGAGGGTGATGCAAGCACTCCTTCAGCTGCCCAGGCTGGTGCCTCACTAGGTCACATGCACCCCATGTCCACTGGCCTCTGAGCCCAGCACAGCACTAGAATTTGTCCAGGAGTTGTAGTCCTTGTGGCCTAGACGGCCTTTCAAGTTTATTTAGTAGCCCATAGCACTTTAGCCTGCAGTGGCGAGGCTTGCCAAAACTCAAGTTCCAACTGCTGGAATGGGTGATTGTCCTCTGGCTAAGGGTCATCTAAATGCGCCCTCCGTGGGCATCGGCTGAGTTATTTCTGGTGTTGACAGCACTGAGTTCCAATGCAGAGTCCCACAAGCACTGAGCTCTCCCTCTCCCAGTGCACGTATTTTCTCTCTGTGCCATGCAGCCTCTGCCGGGGGATGGGGAGGGGGTTGGTGTCAGCAATTCAAGACTCTTTCATATCCGCTACAGTGTCTCTTTCAGCGATATGAAGTTAGATCCAGGTATTGAGATTACTCACCTGATTTTCTGTTTTTTATGAAGGTATTCTTTTTGTGTAAGTAGTTGTTATATTCGGTGTTCCTATAGGGGGGATGATCCATGGAGGCTTCTATTTGGCCGCCTTTCTCTGTCTCCAACCTTCTGCTTGTTTTCGTTTTTAAAAACATATAAACAGTTTGTGCTCAATTATAAATTTTCCCCTGATCCATGGAATGTATTCACTTAATTATTTGTTTGGGTATGTGAAACTTCCAACATGGTTCCAGAGTCAGCATAAAGGTATATTCAGAGAAGAATCAGGTATCCATCTCCATTCTCTCTCTCCTTTCTACACCATTCCTGACAACACCCTGTAGGTGATCACTCTCATGGTCTCTTGGTTTTTTCCTTTGTGTGTTTCTTTTTTCCTGCATTGAGTAGAAAAATGAATATTTTCTTCTTTTGCTTTATTTATTAAAGACACTTTCACTTTATAATGTATCTGGAAATCATACCTCAGTTTATAGCCATCTTCACCATTCCTCTGAACAGCTGCATAATACTTTGTTGCATAGGTGTACTATTAACACCATTTACTCAATGACTCTCCACTGTATAGGCGTGTGGGCTGTTTTCAATACTTTGCAGTTACAAACAATGCTGCAATTAATACATTTACTTTAATTTTCCCCATTGGGGCTTGGATTGTCTTATTGGTCTGGCATTCCTACTGTAACTCTTTCAACCAGGGACAACCTAAGCTGGTCGATGAATATCTTTTGTGAAAGACCTCTGTATTCTCCTGTCTTGGTTGACAACCTGTGGAAAGAAAAATGATTTGAAATCATCACAGATCTTTTCAATTCCAAGCTCTGTTCTGGACTCCAAAATAATTTTCCCATCTGTATGAGGAGGGCGGTTTTCTAGGATATGTCAGCAGGGATTTCATTCTAAATTTAATGGGAGGTTGTGGCTCAGGGCATCTGTTACAAGCGGGAAAGAACCTGGAGCCTATCTGGCCCCTAGGCACTCTGCATTCCTGGGGTCAGACACACATGGCTGGCTAGAACAGAGTCTGCAAGTGGCTCCAGTGTGCCTGAGGTCATCAGTGATGTTCACTGCTCTACCCCTGAAATGTACCCAGAGCCTGGAGAGATGCTATCTGGGCTCCTTATCACAGAAAAACTTTGTAGTGCTGAGGTCTCTAGGTCTCCAGTGGAGGAGGGTGGTGTCAGTTGAGTTGTGCCTAAAACCACACTTTCTGACTTCTCTACTTACAAGTCACACTGAACATCGCAGCTGCCTTTTCTGGGTAATTTCTAACATTTTTTTTAAAAATAGAAACCTTTATCTTTGTTTCCTTTTTTTCATTTCTCCCCAACAAAGAAGCCAAGGTTGCCCGAATGGGGCCATCCCTCTCCGTACAATCAAGAAGTAACACAGTCAGGATTGCTCAGAGGGCCCTACGAATCTCAAATCCCTTATTTTTCTGTTGTTTTTTTTTCCCCCCAGAAGGTAATTTCAGCTTTAGAAATGGACAGAGACTGTCCAAAATCCTATATCAGGTTGGTAGCACAGATAGGGCTACAGCAAAATCTGTGGAAGGAAAACACAAAGTTTTTCTTTCCCTGGGACCCAAGATGTAATGAAGGTGGCTATTGTAAACAAGTTTCATTCTTGGCTTCTAAGTGTAATAATTTCATTCCTATTTTGGGGAAATTAACTACCATATAAGCCCTGGAAGCCAGAGGCTGTGCCACTTTTTATAACAGAGCGGGAAAATCTGGATGCTTGTTTTCTCTGTCTCCACCGAGAGACAACCTCATATGAGCACATGCTGGGTTAATGTCATATGATGCACAAACTCTAAACTGGACTTGGGAGCTAATGATAATAGGATGTGAACATTTATTCCTGGGATATTTATAGCAATGGCAGCTGTATTTGACTTTTCAGAAGAGAAATGGAAATGATGGTAGAGACATTGGCTGTGAGACATGTAACCTCCACCTGCTTTCAGGTATCACCAATGAGCTCCACTAAGGCCAGTTTCTGGCTGATTTTGACTGTGATTCTGCATTCATAGCCTTGCTTGCTTTTTCCTTTTCTTATAACTTGGGTTTATAGATTCCCTAATGGTTTTGCGATCCATTTAATTTTAACTGAGCCAAGACTGACTTCTTTGTAATTAAGAAGTGAATGACTGGGTGACTCTTGTTAGGGAATAGATGTGTGGAGAGCTCCATGAATTACTCTAAACCAACAATCACAGCTGGTGAAAGTTATTTAAAAATTTTTTTAAGATTTTATTTTTATTGTACACATTTAAGGTATACAACATGATGTTTTGATATACATATACATAGTTAATTACTATAGTCAAGCCAATTAACATATTCATCATCCCACATAGTTTTCTTGTTTTGGGAAGACCACATAAAATCTACTCTCTTACCGAATTTCCAGTAGACAATAATCAAGTAACCCAGTGACTTCTGCTCTGCAATAGCAGTGTGAGGAGCTCTGTGGAGATACTCTTTAACCGAACAACCATCTGGGAATTGTCCTACATGCATACATTTATTTTTAAAACTCTACTAAACCTTGAAAGAATACAGAGTGTCCATGCCATTTGAGCCATAACCCACTATGTACCTTCTACCTCCCAGCTCAGCATGAGGGAAGTTGCACTTGGGGCATGTATAGCCAAGAACAGGGAAAATCCCTTTTCTCCCACCTCCCTGTCAAAGATTATGATGTCTCTCTAAGAAGAAAAGGCTGCAGGCATCGCCTAACCTCCCTCCCAGGTGATGTTGTAGAGGTTGTATTGCAGGTGTGTGTGACCAAGAGGTATGAGGCTCCATTCTTCCACCCAATACCACTTGTATTGTAGAGGGTGTACCCCAGGCATTGGAGGTAAAGAATATTGTGACCCCATACCCCCTGGCATAGCTAATTAGTAGGGTAGAGTTTTCAAGTTAGGGAATGCATGCCAACAACATCAGAGGCTACTGCTTATGCCCAGAACCATGTTGATAAAACAAGGCTGCCACCCTGAGGGAAGTGGGCCACTATTTCCAAAAAAAGCTCCATAGAAAAAGCTCACTGATTCTCCAATGGTGAAACCTAAGCTATAAGAACAGAGGGCTCCAAAGTCCTCCCAAAGAAACTGACTATTATCTTGGAACAGAGTGTGAGGAATGTCTAGACTAATGGTGTTCTTGAAAACAATGGGAATTTTAGTGGTAAACCATGAAGAGGAGGTTGGCAGCTCCACGGCAGAAAATCTAATGATTAAGGAAACTGAACATACCACCTGATAAAGTAGCATTTGAGAATTTCCAGAAATATATTGAGGGTAAATTGTCATGAAAAAGGGAGTTACCCATGACACATTTTAATGCTACCAATTTTGTCATAATAACATGTCAATGTAATTAGAACATATGGTATTAATGATGGAAGTACACACACGTATCAGTGGAAAAAAAAGAAACTTGATGCCTTCGAAAATCTAGCAGACAATAAAGGCAGAATCCTGCATTATCCAAGAAATGTTAGGTAAGTCAGTAAATGATATTAAGACAGATTACCAGCAATTCAGGGGAAATACTGGATTTGTATCTTACACATTATCTCAAAGTATGTTTCAGATGGTCAAGAATTTAAATATAAAGATTGAACTATAAAAGTATTCAAAGAACACGAGTGGAGTTTTGTAAAATGTTGATATGGGAATGACTTTCTGGAGCAAATTGGTATTGTTAACCATATGCAAATAAAAAAATTTTGTTGGGAAAAATCTAACATATTGTAATATAAGCAATTAGAAATTCAAAAATATGAGTACAATCATGTGATGGGAATAAATATAATCTATATTACTTACATTGAAAGAACGTTTATAACATAAAAGAAAACAGATGATCCAATAGAAAAATGAGCATGAACCACGTATATATGATTTATGGAAAAAGCAATGTAAGTAGATAACAGATGTATGAAAATAAATACAACTTCAACCAAAATTAAATAAATGTTATTTAAAACAAACACACGAGTCATTTTTTTGTTCCTATGGGATGGTCTTTTTACTGCTTATTTTGGGCAAATTTCATTTGCCAGTAGTCTGTGTCTCAGTTATTGTGAAATGAATAACTTGATCTCTTAAGACCTTTCTTACTATGAGAAAGATTTCAGGGATCTAAGCCAAGGTCTCTGCCAGGGGAAGAGTGAATTTGCCATAGAGGAGCAGAAAATGTGTGCAGTGGAATCACTGTAAGTGAGGATGCCAAGGTGATGCAGAAGACGATGCTGGCAGACTTGACATTTTGTGGCATGTCACTTTATTTTTTATTTTTATTTTCACTTTTTTTGAGACAGAGTCTCACTCTGTTGCTCAGGCTGGAGTGCAGTGGTGCGATCTCAGCTCACTGCAACCTCCACCTCCCGGGTTCAAGCAATTCTCCTGTCTCAGCATCCCAAGTAGCTTGGACTACAGGCACATGCCACCATGCCTGGCTAATTTTTGTATTTTTAGTAGAGATGGGGTTTTGCCATATTGGTTAGGCTGGTCTCAAACTCCTGACCTCAGGTGATCCACCTGCCTTGGTCCCCCAAAGTGCTGGGATTACAGGCATGAGCCACTGCGCCTGGCCAGCATGTCACTTTATAATCACGTTCCTTTCATCTTCATGGTGTCCCCAAATCTATGTTTTTCTTTGATTGCACACCTTGTCTCAGTCATCCCATTACTCTGATTCCTGCTATTACTTTGCTTTCTGTCTTGGCAAAATGAGTTCATCACAAATCTTTCTTGAAAGGCTACCAAATCTTCCTTCCTTGGTCAACATCCTAGCAAAGAGAAATGACATATTAAGACAGGTAGTTCCCAGCCCCAACTCTGCTCCTGACTTCTAGAGTAAGCTTGTTGGCTCTCCTGGACTCCAGTTTTCCCATCTTCATGATGAGGGTGTTTATCTAGATTATTTCAAAGAGGACTTCCAACTTCAAATTCAACAGAAGGTTGTGGCTCAGGGATCTATTATAAGCCAAGAAGCACATGATGCTTGTGCGTGATCCTTGTGATTCTGGACTCCAGGAGACACATACATGGCTGGCTAGAACCGAGTCTCTCCATCCCAGCATGTACTGGACAAGGAGATCCTAAGAAGACTGTCCCAAAATTGTCATCAGTGATTCTCTCTACTCAACCCCTGTGGAGCACACAGAGCCTGCAAATATGATAGCAGAGTTTTTAGTCTCAGCAAAAACTCCTTTGCTAGCGAAACTGTTTCTAGGAGGAGCGTGGTTGCAGAAGGCTGTCCCTGAATAACCATGTGTTTTCTGTCTGCAATGCAAATTCCAAGTAGTGAATTACCATACTAGCACCTCTGGGTAACTTCAGTATCATCATGCAGCCCCAAACTTCTCATCTTTCCCATCATTTTTGATCTTACCTCACCATTACACTCAGAGATACTACAAGGCAGTAGGTAGTTTAGAGAATCCAGCCAAAAAGCCCTAGAGAGTCTACTGTCTCCAATCTCCACTTCGCTTATACAGCTGGGTAAAATGTAGGCCACAAGCTGGGGCTAGAACACAGAGTGGAGGAGAGCAGGGAACAGTAGCTGCTCTGGTGCTCACAATGAGATGAGAACAGTCGTGTGGACAACTTCATGTCTTGGTTTCTAAGCATACGAGCACCATTCCCAGAAGTTGCAAAGTCCACATGCCTACTTCCCTGCCTTCTTGGAAGCCTCCACATGTGCACTGGTTCATACAGTCAGAAGAACACACTCTGTGATGGACTGAGGACTGGGATAGAGAAAGAAGCGGATATGGAGATGGCAGGAAGTGTTTACTCTGGTAGCAGTGGCATCAGTGGCTGGGTATCTACTTCCAGGAAGACAAGTGGAAGAGGTGTCCAATTTGGCAATGTTGGTGGGCAGATGTGGTGTCACCATGCCTGGAGGCAGCAGTGGTGTGCTCTCTTGTGATTGGAGAGAAAAAGGCTGTGGGACTGGTATTGTTGAGGTATGTGTGCCCATAAAATCACTAAGCACTAGGCTGAGAGGACAAAGTATTATCTAGTGTGGAGAAGCTGAGAATGCAGCCTGTGATTAAAATATGGATAGAAAAACAGGTCAGGCCAATTAAAGGTGATCTTGTGAAATAAATTATTGCTGGCGGAGAAACTCATAAAGGGGTATCTTGCTGTCTAGCTCAATAAGAGAAAACACATTTTAGGGATATTTTCAAGGTGATTGTAGAGTGTAGCCTTCTACTTTCAGAAGTGGCAACATTTTTGCTGTTTCTGTTGCACCTGCTAACGTAAGGAGTGCCTGGAGTTTGATGGGGAGTTTGGAACCCTATGAAAATCCAGTGTAAGAGCGATTTGTATGCTTTTGACTGCTCCAAATGTGGCAGTCCTTTGTTACATTGTGGCACCTCCCTATTCGCACCATATTTGAGACTTGGTGAGTGACAGAATTGGCCTCTTGTTGCAGGAATGAAACAGACCAGAGAGTCACTTTTCTTTACCCATTAGACCTAGGGCTGTGCTGATATACTCAGCAAATGATGCTTCTACCTGGAGCAATGAGAACTAAGAGACTAAAAGCAGCAACGATAAAGGGGCATTCTTTCTTAGCACAAGGTAGTTTTGTTGTTCACAGTGACACCTGATTTCAGGGTCATGGGTGACAGTGATGAGTGTCCAGGATTGCAGCAGTAGGACCCATGTCACACAGTTGTTGAGGGGTGGTTCTGGCTGTGATCATGCTGCCTGGATACTCTTACTTCTTACATTGCCTCTGAGTCTGAATCTTCCGTCTTCTCAAAATTCTGTAAGCCGCGTTTACAGATTGGGTTATCCAGAAAGCAGGAGCCGAGACAGAGCTAAGAGGGCAAGTTGCCTTGTGGGGTAACACCTGTTACAGTAAAGGAAAGGAAAAAGGACTGGCAGAGGATGCCATTGCCAACCTGACCTGACAACATCTCTGGCAACCCATCAGGGAGCTCTGGAGCAAGAATTTTCCATTAGAGGAGTCCAATATTGAGCAGGAAAGGTAGACCCTTGTACCACAGCCTTATTCTACCTTTAGCTGGGGCCCCTGGTTCTACGTGATCTGAGCTCAAACACTGAGGGTTACTTCCTGTTCTAAATTGGATGGAAGGCTGTGTGATTAAGGGACATACTAAGAAGTGATAAACAGTGGGTTCCCGTTTTTACCTCCTAGTGCTGGCACCTGCTTACCCTGAGAAGGTTGGCTCATATGACTGGATGAAAGAGAGTCTCTCTGTCCCAGTTCCAGACAGGGCATAAGAAGTGGCTTGAGTTTTCCTTAAGGAGTCCAGTAGCTGCTCTATTATTACTCCTCAAGGATGATCATGGAACCTCAGGGATTAGCACGGGCTCTTGGGCTCAGAAGGAAATCAGGGTCCTGGTGGATGTTGCATTGTTGGATCTAGGTGGTGGGAGCAAGAGGAGTAGGATAGAGAATATGTGTCTCCTCCTATAACTGAAAACTTCACATTTGCTGTACTCATGAAGCCACTGTGAGTGGTTTGAATGGTGTTTTAGGTAACCTAAATGTGCAAGGCAGACCCCAAATCCAGTCATTTTCCCCCTTCTTCTAACTTCCTACCCACATATTCAGATGTGCCCTCAGAAACCTCTAGGTAGTTTGGAGACTCTGTTAGAGGGACTCAGAAACCTCCACATGCTCAGGCCTTTACTTTTCCAGGTGGTGCTACTGAGATTAGTGAGAACAAGGGATTTGTTGATGTCCGTTAGGAGTAGGACTTAGGTCTGGAAGATGGCACAGTACTTGTCAGTTCCTGAATTCCAGAAAGGAATCAGAGAATAAATGGTGCCTAGAAGGAGGATGAAGCTGGATAAGTGAATGTGGGTAAACAGACTCTCTTCTCCACCCAGTTACACAGTCTTCTAGGTGGGGAGGACCACGTCTTGATAGGCCTAAAACCAAAGGACACGTGTTCCAAAATTTTATCTCTCCAAAATAGACCCTGATCATGCTGTGAATTTTTTCCTTTCAATTAATAATTTCCTTTGAAATTCAAATTAATTGGAAATAATGACAAGCTCCAAATATCAGGAGACATCTTCAGACATAAGTTGGAATCATAATTACATTTGAAACAATTTGATCAAGTCAGCTCTTTTCATATAATGGTACAATGAACCCATGTCTGGGAATCAGGGAGCCAGTTGTATTCTGGGCTTGACTTACTGAGTGAAATTAGGAAAGGCATTCCTTTCTTCAGGGGTCCGTGCAATCAAGATAAAGCAAAGAGGGAAAATACATCTCTCTACAGCGATTTTATTTCTTCCTTTTGCCCTTCAAGAATTGTTTTGTTAATCAAGTGTCAATATTTCTAGGGAGGCCATGCAGGGGCAGCAAAGTGAAACATGTTGGGGCCTCATACCTCTCTTTGAAGTCCTGGGTCTCCAAGCCCTTGTCTGGTTCCAGCACTCCTTGGACAAGGCTGTCTTCCCTAGTAACAGCACCTCTCATTGCTTGGGAAGTTGGGAGAACTGGTACCCCATATGTGCCTTTGAAACCTGATTTGTGTCTGGAGGACACATCCAATGCATGGATCACATTCAGAATTATTGCAGAGGGAAGCAAAGAAATGGCAGCAAGAAAATTAGCATCCTTTCAACTCGCCCAACACATGACTCCCAGTTTCTTTTTTCTGAGTTGATCTCCATCAAGTGCATTAATAATTTTTCTCCAAGTTCTTTCAGTGAGCAGTGTCTAGGGGATCTTTGGTGTAGTTGAAGACAATAGAAGGCAGAAGAGGAGGAATGAATAACTTCCACAATCTCCTCCTCAAGTGGTATAAAATAGCTCTATCATTAAGAAATTCCTAAGCAAACCTCACCCTCAACATAACTTGAAAACAAAGAATGCCAAAAATACAAAATACCTGTCAGTGAAAAGGGAACAAACAACAAATCCCAGTGCTGGGGACTCACACTTACCTGCCCTTTCCAGCCCCACCATAAAGCTTAAAGCTTTGCAAAATTGACCAAAACACACACACACACACACACACACACACACACACACACACCACTGCTGAGGAAGGAGTGACATCACCAAGATGGTGAAATAGAAGGTCACCCAGTCATGTCCCACCACAACCATAAGAATTCTACACCATTCACAGTTTAAAGTCTCTCTGAGGGAGCCTCTGGATCCAGGGAGGAATTTGTGAAATGCCAGTGGAGCTCAAGCCCTTAGAGGATTATTTTGAGAGTGCAGACAGACACCCAGGTGGCTGATCTGCTGAACCTGCTTGCGAGTTCAATCCTGGAAATGGACCAGTCCTCCCAGGGTTTGGCTACTGTACCATGTTGACTTTAGCCTGCAACCAAAACCATCTGCCAAGGGGTCCAGAAGGAATTACACACACTTGGCAGAAAGGCTGCTCTGCACACTGACATTGTCTGGATAGTGAACCTGAAAGTTGCCCTGTGGCTTTGTCCAGCCCCCATCAACTAAAGTCCCAGCTTAGAGCTGCTTACACAACTCACAGGGAGACCCATACATATCTCACAGGCCAGTAGTCTGAGCCTCCCGGATAGGCATGCCATCCTTTGTCCCACAGCAGGTCTAGATGGGATCTGCTCTAAGCTCCAGCCCATCTTGCCATAGTTGGGGAACTATCCTGTCAGTGCTGAGATCTGCTGGAAGACATGTACTGGCCTGGACCCAAAAGACTGGCTCTTCAGCTTCCATCCCACAGCAGATCCTGAGGGGATTCCAGTTGCAGCTTTTGTCCTTCCTGCTGAAATTGGAACTCTCTTGTCTGTGCAGGAACTTGCTGGGAGACGTGCTTACCTGTAAACCAATGAGACCAGGTTTTCAGCCTCTGCCCCACAGCATATTGTGAGGGGGCCCAGTCTCAGCTCCCCTTCTGACTGCAATTGAGGAACTACCACATGTGCTAAAATCTTCTGAAAGATGTGTGCCTATTTGAGCCAATGAGATGGACACTCCATTCTCTCCCCCACAGCAGATCATGAGAGGGCCCAGTTTCAGTTCCAGCCAACCCTGCTGCAATTGGGGAACTATGCCACTTGTTCAGAGTCCTCCCTGAAAATGTGCTTCTGCCTGAGCCAACATGACAGGCATGCCAGTCTCTGTCCCATGAATGGACTTCTTGCCACAGTAGATCCCAAGTGAGCCCAGTCTCAACTCTAGCCACTCTCACTGCAGTTGGGAACCCATCTGCCTATGTAGAGACCTGCAAAAAATTTCATCCATCTGAGACATAGCAACAATTTTGGACTATGATTTCTCACTAGCATTCCCACATGTCCCCAGTACCCTCCTTGGGTCTTCTGCAGGTCCATTTAAACTAGAAATCTGCGTTAACTTCAGAGCCTTGCAAGACTTACAGCAAGCCTGGGCTCAGAGTGTCCTCTAGTGTTGAGACAATTGCAATGGTCTCAGATACAGGAAACTCATTAAGCGGTCTGTCTGGAATCTCTGGAAGGCCCTCTGAATAAGAATAAGAGCAAACAAAGCCAGACTGTGAAGATTAAAATGAATATCTAATCTTTAAATGTGTAGACATTGTTGCACATCCACAAGCATCAAGAGCATTCAGGGAAATATAACCTGACCGAATATGACAAAATAAGATGCCAAAGACTGACCCTTAAGTGATGGAGATGTGTGATTTCTCAAACGAAGAATTCAAAATAGCTGTTTTAAGGAAGCTCCACAAATTTCAAAAAAAAACCCTACAGAGTATCTGATATACTTTGGCTGTGTCCCCACTGAAATCTCATCTTGAATGGTTGTTCCCATAATCCCCATGTGTAGTGGAAGTGATCCACCGGGAGGTAATTGAATCATGGGGACAGTTACCTCCATGCTGTTCTCATGATAGTGAGTGAGTTCTCATGAGATCTGATTGTTTTATAAGGGGCTTTCCCTGCTTTTGCTCAGCACTTCTCCTTCCTGCCATCATGTGAATTAGGACATGTTTGCTTCCCCTTCCACCATGATTGTAAGTTTCCTGAGGCCTCCCCAGCCATGTGGAACTGTGAGTCATTTAAATCTCTTTCCTTTATAAGTTACCCAGTCTCAGGCAGTCCCTTATAGCAGCATGAGAATGGCCTAATACAGTACATTGTTACCAAGTAGTCAGATGCTGCTGTAAAGATACCCCAAAATATGGAAGTGACTTTGGAATGGGGTAACAGGCAGAGATTGGAACAGTTTGGAGGGCTCAGAAGAAGACAGGAAGATGTGGGAAAGTTTGGAACTTCCTAGAGACTTGTTGAATGGCTTTGACCAAAATGCTGACAGTGATATGGACGATGAAGTCCAGGCTGAGGTGGTCTCAGATGGAGATGAAGAACTTGTTGGAAACTGGAAGAAAGGTGACTCTTGCTATGTTTTAGCAAAGAGACTGTTGACATTTTGCCCCTGACCTAGAGATCTGTGTGAACTTTGAACTTGAGAGGGATGATTTAGGGTATCTGGCAGAAGAAATTTCTAACCACAAAGCATTCAAGATGTGACTTGGTGTTGTTAAAAGCATTCAGTTTTATGTATTAACAAAGATATGGCTTGGAATTGGAACTTATATTTAAAAGGGAAGCAGAGAATAAAAGTTCAGAAAATTTTCACCCTGACGATGTGCTAGGAAAGAAAAACCCATTTTTGGTGGAGAAATTGAAGCTACTGCAGAAATTTGTGTAAGTAATGAGAAGCCAAATGTTAATTGCCCAGACACTGGGGAAAATGTCTCCAGGGCATGTCAGAGGATTTCACAGCAGCCCCTCCCATCACAGGCCTGGAAGCCTAGGAGGAAAAAGTGGTTTTATAGGCTGGGTCCAGGGCTTGCTGCTTTGTGCAGTCTTGGGACTTGGTGCCCTGCATCCTGGCCATGGCTAAAAGGGGCCAAGATACAGCTCAGGCCATGGCTTCAGAGGGTGCAAGCTCCAAGCCTGGGGAGCTTCCTTGTGGTGTTGAGCCTGTGGGTGCACAGAACTCAAGAATTGAGATTTGGGAACCCTTGCCTAGATTTCAGAGGATGTATGGAAATGTCTGGATGTCCAGGCAGAAGTTTGCTTCAGGAGCAGGGCCATCATGGAGAACCTCTGCTAGGGCAGTGTGGAAGGGAAATATGGGATCAGAGTCCCCACACAGAGTCCCCACTGGGTCACTGCCTAATGGAGCTGTGAGAAGAGGGCCACCATCCTGCAGACCCCAGAATGGTAGATCCACTGACAGCTTGCACTGTGCACCTGGAAAAGCCACAGACAATGCCAGCCCATGAAAGAAGCCTGGAGGGGGGCTGTACCCTGCAAAGCCACAGGGACAGAGCTGCCCAAGGCTGTGGAGCTCACCTTTTGCATCAGCGTGACCTGGATGTGAGACATGGAGTCAAAAGAGATTATTTTGGAATTTGAAGATTTAATTACTGCCTCATTGGATCTTGGACTTGCATGGAGCCTGTAGCCCCTTTGTTTTGGCCAACTCATCCCATTTCCAATGGGTGTATTTACCCAATACCTGTACCCCCATTGTATCTAGGAAGTAACTAAGTTGCTTTTGATTTTACAGGCTGATAGGTGGAAAGGACTTAATTTGTCTCAGATGAAACTTCGGACTTGGACTTTTGGGTTAATGCTAGAATAAATCAAGATGTTGGGGGACTACTGGAATGGCATAATTGTGTTTTGAAATGTGAGGACATGAGATTTGGGAGGGGCCGGGGCAGAATGCTATGGTTTGGCTGTGTCCCCACCCAAATCTCATCTTGAATTGTAGTTCCCATAATCTCCATGTGTCAAGGGAGGGACCCAGTGGGAGGTAATTGGATCACGGGGGTGGTTACTTCCAGGCTGGTCTCATGATAGTGAGTGACTTCTCATGAGATCTGATGGTTTCATAAGGGACTTTTCCCCCTTTTGTTTGGCACTTCTCCTTCGTGCCAACAGAAGTGCCATCCTTTTTTTGGCACTTCCCCTTCCTGTGGAAGGGGAAGGACATGTTTACTTCCCCTTCCACAATGATTGTAAGTTTCCTGAGGCCTCCCCAGTCATGCAAAATGGTGAGTCAATTAAATCGCTTTCTTTATAAATTCCCCAGTCATTGGCAGTCCTTTATAGCAGTGTGAGAACAGACTAATACAGAATCAATTCAGAAATGTATGAGAAAATGTTAACAGAGAGATTGAATATAATTTTTGAAGATCAAACAGAATATTAGACCTGAAAAATGCAATGAATAAAATGAAAAAGATACAATTAAGAATGTCAAAGGCAGAATTGATCAAATAAAACAAATAAGAAAGAAAGGAAGAAAAAAGGCAAACAACAATAACAACAATAAAAATGCAGCTTCTTTTTCTTTTTTCCTTGGAAGGGGTTTATGACACACTCTTCCAGTGGCTACTTAGTGGCCTGGCTTCTAACTAACTTGCATTGGGGAGTTAAAGAGGCAGACAAGTGTTAACCTGAGAAGTAGATAGCCACTTTTCAAGCTTTCTTCTCCAGCTCACTGCAGTGATAATTAAGTCTATTAATTCCACCTGGAAGGAATTTGTTCACACATTTCACACATCAAGTGCCCCAACTTTTACAATTTCCGCCTGAGGGAACTAACCCTCCTAGTTCTGGGAGTAGAGGAGACTGGAATGCATGTCTCTTCCAACCACAGTTTAAAAAAGTGACAGTTTTATATGGGCATGTGAGCACATCTGGGGTTACATCGCCCAGGAAGAGTAAGGAGAAGAGGTATAGAAAAACCCTGTCCCATTTTTCCCCAGAAAGTGTTTATGCCATGTATCAGTTGCCCCAAGTCAGACAGCTACCTTCTGAAGGACTCCTTCTTAAACTTCTTAGCTCTGTGAACAGGGGGACAAGCATATTCTAGTCTTTCTAGATCATGGAACAAAAAAGTTGGTTTTAAATGGGAGTGCAACAAATTCCAGGGGCTACTCCCCCTTGAAGAAGTACAGAAAAGGAGCAAGAATGTGCAGCTCTTATTTTCTCTCCAGAAAGGGCTTACAGCACACTCTTCCAGTGGCTAAGTGATGGCCTAGCTATTAATGAACTTGCATTTGGGAGTTAATGGGGTAAAAAAAGAAGAGCCCTCTGACAGCCAGAGCAAGGGTTTGGCACTTCTTGAGACTTCCATCCAGCTTGCCCAATGATAAATCTAGGCTTACTCATTCTTCCTGGAAGGAGTTTGGCTATGGACCAAGTACTGCAAGTTTTATAGCTCTCACCAAATGGACTATCTCTTTAACAACTTAGCTGTGAGAGTCAATGGGGCTTTGTATTCCTGAGCTGCCCTAAACTACAGAAACAAAGAAGTGGTTTTACAACAATTTCATTCCAGAAGCTATCTGTCTATAGCAGAGGGTGTTATGATCAGAGGGTGCAGCATCAGTGTGAGCACAGCATTTCCCACGATCAGAGGGTGCAGCCTGAACATGAGCACAGCATTTGCCACAGATTATCTCCCTGGCTTACTGCAAAGAGTTTTGGACCATAATGCCCATGCTCAGCTTCAGCGTGAAGATAGATGAAACTGGAACACACATTCATCATCCCAATCCTTTCAGTTACATTTAGAGAGTCAGGCTTCTACCTTAGCAGTCTCTGGGTACAGATAGGAGGAGGCACATCCTAAGCTCTATGGAGACATCAAAAACAGAGCCAGCAGTCTGAAAAAACACAAATATTTGAGAAGCATCTTAAAATCTCTGACCAGGTGGATTGGTGGAATTTTTTTCCTACAAAATCACAGTTTGACAGGACTGGAAGTTGTAGTTGTCTTATCTAATATGCAGAAATCAACATAAAGAGTCAAGAAAGACAAAGAAACATGGGAATATATAAGAACAAAACAAAACAAATAAATAAACCGAACAAAATCAGGAAGCCAGCCCAAATGAAATGGGGATATGTTATTTACCCAAAAGAGAATTAAAAATAATGATTATAAAAGATGCTCAGTGAGGTCAGAAGAGGAATGCAAGAAGAAACTCAGAATTTCAACAAAGAGATAGTATAAAAAAGTAGCAAACAGAAATCATGGATCTGAAGAATACTATAACTGAACTGAAATATTCAATAGAGAGGTTCAATAGCAGACTAAATCAAGGAGAAGGAAAAACTGGTGAATTAGAATACAGGCCACTGGAAATCATCCAATCTAAGGAGAAAAAAACAAAAAACAAGAAAACAAAAGCAAGAGTGAAAAAGGGTGAAGGTGGCCTAAGTGACTTCCAGGACACTACCAAGAGGGAAAAGCCTATGCATTATTGGCATGTCAGAAGTAGAGGAAGGAGAAAAGGGAACAGAAAACATATCTGAAGAAATGATGGCAAAACTTCATAAGCCAAAGGGAAAAAAAAGCCTGATCCTAGTAGTAAGCCTAAATGACACCAACTAAGATGAATTCAAGGAGACTCAAACCAGGAAGCATTATAATCATATTGTTAAAAGTTTAAGACAGAAATGGAACGTTTAAAGCAGCAAAAGAAATACAAATCATCATGTATAAGGGAACCCTCATAGACTAACAGCAGATTTCTCAGCAGAAAACTTGCAGGCCAAAAGAAGTAGAATAACTTATTCAAGGTCCTGAAAGACAAAATTGCCAACCAAGAATACAGTACCCAGAAGACCTATCTTACAAAACATGCTGAAGAGAGTTTTCAAGCTGAACAAAAAGGATGCTGATAAGATTCATGAAATAAAATGAAAATATAAAACTCATTGGTAAAAGTAAGCACACTGTCAAATTGTAAACACTTTAATACTATAATGGTGGTGGGCAAATCATTTATACCTCCAGTACAAAGATTAAAAAGAAAATATATTAAAAACAAATAGAGGTACTATAATTTGTTGAGGGATACAAAATTATAAAAAGATATAAATTGTGACTTCAAAAATATAAACATGGGAAGAGAGGGAGCAAAAACTAGAGGTTGTATGTGTTATCAAAATAAAGTTGTTATCAATTTAAAATAGGCTGTAATAAGTATGTCTTATGCAAACATCAGGGCAACCCCAAGCCACACCTTATAATAGCTGTAAAATAAATAAAAAAGAAAAGATCCAAAGAATACCACTAGAGAAAGTCATCAAACCACAAAGGAAGAAAACAAAAGAGGAAGAAAGGAACGAAGGATCTACAATTGAACCAGAAGACAATTAACAAAATGGCAATAGTAACCCTTTACCTATCAATAATTACTTTAAGTGTAAATGAATAAAATTATCCAATTAAAAGTCATAGAGTGTATGAATAGATGAAACAAAGACTCAATTCTATGTTGCCTACAAAAGACTTATTTTACCTTAAGGAAGACTTATAGACTGAAGGTAACATCTTTTTATTATAAAAACTTGCAAGAAATGAGGTATAGAAGAAATGTTCCTCAATGCAATAAAGGCCATACATGACAAGCCAGAACTAAAATCAAGATGGTGAAAGGCTTTTCCACTAAGATCAGGAACAAGACAAGAATGCACTCTCCCACCACTTGTCAACATAGTATTGGAAGTCCTAGTCAGAGAAATTAGGGACCAGAAAAAATAAAAGGCATCCAAATAGGAAAGGATGAAGTGAAATAGTCTCTGTTTGCTGATGTCATTATCTTATATATAAAAAATCCAAAAATACTACAAAAATCAGTTGGAACTGATAAATAAATCCAGTAATGTTGCAGGATACAAAATCAACTTACAAAATTCAGTAGTGTGTCTAAACACAGTTCAATGTTTAAAATTGTCTGAAAAAGAAATTTAAAAAACAATCCCATTTATAATAGCATAAATACTTAGGAGTAAATTTAACAAGAAATAAAATATCTGTATATTGAAAACTAGAAAACATTGATTAAAAAAACTGAAGATGACACAAGTATATGGAAACATATACCATATTCATTAATCAAAATAATTAATAGTGTTAAAATGTTCATACTTAAAATGATCTACAGATTCACTGCTATCCCTATCAAAATTCATGTCATTCTTTACCAAAATAGAAAATACGATCTTAAAGTGTGAATGGAACTAAAGGAGCCCCCCAATAACCAAAAGAATCCTGAACAAGAAGAACAAAGCAGGAGGCATCACACTGCCAGATTTCAAAATATATTGCACAGCTATAGTAATCAAAACATCATAGTATTAGCATTAAAAACAGACATTTTGGCTAATGAAATAGCATGAGGAATAACCCCACATATCTACAGTAAATTGATTTCTGACAAAGGTACCAATAAGACACAATGAAGAAATGGGAGTCTCTTCAATAAATGGTGTTGGGAAAATGGAATATCTACATACAGAAGAGTGAAAATGGACTCTTATCTCACCCCTTACACAAGCATCAATTTTAAATGTATTACAAACCTAAATGTAAGACCTGAAACTATAAAACTATGAGAAGGGACAAATACTGCAAAAGAAAAACTCCATGACATTGATCTGAATGGAGATGTATTGAATATGATGCCAAAAACACAGACAATGAAGACAAAGATACACAAAGGGTTTGTTTTTAGAGAAAAGCTCTCACTCTGTCACTCCATTGCCTATGCTGGAGTGAAGTGGCATGCTCACAGCTCACTGCAGTCTTGACCCCTGGGCCTGAGGGATTCTCCTGCCTCAGCCTCCCTAGTAGCTGGGATAATGTCTAGCTAAGTAAAAAAAAAAAAAAAAATTAGTAGACAGAGGGTCTTGATATGTTGCCCAGGCTGCTCTCTAACTGTGAGACCCCATCCCCCAACCTGGCCAATGACCACTGCCTTGGCCTACCAAAGGGCTGAAATTACAGGTATGAGCTACTGCTCTAAGTCAAGACTTAACTTTTTGATGGGCTGGTGGATTCAGTTTGCTAGTAATTATATTGAGGATTTTTGGGTATATGTTCATCAGGAATACTGGCTGGAAGTTTTCTTTTTCTACATGTCTCTGCCAGATTTTGGGATCAGAATGATGCTGGCTTCATAGAAAGAGTTAGGGAAGAGTTGTCCTAGATTTTTTTGGAATAGTTTCACTAGGATTGGTAGGACCTCTTCTTTGTATTTTTGTTAGAATTTGGCTGTGAATCCACCTGGTCTAGGGCTTTCATTTGTAGGTAGGGTTTTTAAAAAAATTACTGATTCAATTTCAGAACTAGTCTTTGGTCTATTTAAGTTTTCACTTTCTTCCTTATTCAATCTTGGGAGGTCATTTGTTTCCAGAAATGTATCCATTTTCTCTAGATTCTCTAATTTATTTGCATATGTTTATAACAGTCTTTGAGGATATTTTCTATTCTCGTGGGATCAGTTTTAATATCATCTTTATTATTTCTGATTGTGTTTATTTGGATATTCTCTTTTTGTCTTTGTAATCTAGCTAATGGTCTATCAATCTAGTTTATTCTTTCAAAGAACCAACTTTTGGCTTTGTTGGCTTTTGTATGACTTTTTACATCCTAATTTTATTCAGATCTACTTATTTTAGTTATTTCTTTTCTTCTGCTAGCTTTGGGTTTGGTTTGCTCTTGTTTTCCAAGTTTCTCTCAGTGTGATGTTATATTGTTAATTTGAGATCTTTCTATCCTTTTGGTTTAGGTCTTCAGTGCTATAAACTTTCCTCTTAACACTGCTTTAGCTGCATCCCAAATTATTTTAATAATGTTGTTTTTGTCTATTTTCATCAATTTCAAAGAATTTTTAAATTTCTCACTTAATGTTGGGAAAATGGAATATCTACATAGAGAAGAGTGAAAACGGACTCTTATCTCACCCCTTATACAAGCATCAATTTTAAATGTATTACAAACCTAAATGTAAGACCTGAAACTATAAAACTATAGCTTTTTTCATTCAGGAGCAAGTTGTTTAATTTCTGTGTAATTATTGACATCTTGACTGTGTAAAGTCTTACTACTTAGGATCATCATACGTGTTTATTCAAGCATTTTTAATGTACCTCTGAAAACAGGACATTGGCCAGTAGATCTCATGTTTTTCTGGATATGATGGCAAAGGCCAGAAAGCTAAGGTGTGGGCTCCAGTGCTGCCTATTGCTCCAGAAGTGCCACCTGTCTTGACCCGGGAGACTCCAGAGAGACTATTGTTTGTCCAACCCAGTCCCATCAGGACATCTGTTCACTCATCTCCCATTACAGCTGCCTCTACTGCCAGTGTCCTAAGGATGAGGACCACCATTGGGACCAAGAAGCTGCTGGCTTTCATATTGTCAGTAAGGTGCTTGACAAAGAGCTGAGACCAAATCTGTCTTTATGCAGTCCCAGCTTGGCCTGGCTCCAGGGGTGGGTCTGGTATTTACAAGGAACAAGACATAGCCTTAGCTCTATCAGGAAATATCCACCCCTTTATGGAGGGCCCTGGAATCTTTACCCAAAAATTATTCACGGGGATAAGCGACAGACATTACATTACATCACATCACCACTGATTCCCCCAAGAGCTTTTCTACTTTCTTGCAGAGAAGAAGTGCTGGCTCACTTCTCAGGCAACATTGCAATCAAATTCTTAATATTTTGAAACACTCCGAGACCCAAGAATAGAAGAGAGTTACCCAAGGTCATTCAGCTACTCACTGGGAAATCCAGTCTTGATTATAAAGCCAGGGTGTTTCCCTATTATGCTCTCATCCTACAAACCCCACCCAGATCTACCCTATCATTTTACTCCTCCCAGTATCAAACTGGGCTTTTCTTTCCTTCTTCTCTGGTCTTGAGAAAAACTTTGTAAGGAAGTTTGTTTTAAAAGCTTAATGGCTAATCATTGTGAAACTCTAAGCACAAGAGAAAGAAAAAATGTACTAACGAGATTCAAAATATTTGGGAAGGCAAGAGAAAGTATCAGTAAACTTCAAGATATGTCTTTTGAAATGATCCCATCTGTAGAACAAAGGAAAAAGGAAGAAAAAAGAACATGCCTGAGAATACTGTGGGACATCATCAAGCTTACCTACATAGGCATAATGGAAGTCCCAGAACAAGAAAAAAACAAAGGGGAAGAAAAAATATTTGAAGTAATAATGGCAATAGCCACATTCTTGATGATATATGTGACTCTATATTTCCACGAATCTCAAAGAACTCCAAGCAGGATAAACTTAAAGAAACCTACATTTATGCATGTTATATCCAATTGTTGAAACTCAAAGACAAAGGGAGAAGCCATAAAGCAGCAAGAGAGAAGTAACTCACTGCATACAATAGATTCTTAAGATATTAGCTTCAGATTTCTTACCAGAAACCATGTTTGTCAGAAGGCAATGAGAAAACATTTTCAAAGTGCTGAAAAAAAAAACCTATCAGCCAAGAATTCTGTATGTAGCATAATTATCCTTCAAAAATGAAGGAGAAATGAAGACATTCCTAGTATAAAAAAGTGAGAGTTTGTAGTTAGGAGATTTACTCTATAAGAAATGCTAAAGGGAGTTCTTCAGGCTGAAATGAAAAGAAACTAGACACTATTCAAAGTCATACAAAGAAAGAAAGAACACTGGTAAAAGTAACTACATAGGTAAATATAGAAGCCAACATTATGAATTACTTGTAACTTCCCACTTTTCTATAAGATTTAAAGGCAAATGCATGAGAATATTATTATAAAGCTCATTAATGGGTACATGATGTGACAATAAAAACATATAGAAGGTTATACTAATGTGTGAGTGAGCATGAATCCCACTGCCACTGCTCAATGAAGTGCTTTGGCCAGTACCACACATTGGAATGTTATGGCCAGAGGACTGGGAACACCTCAGCAATCCAGAGCAGCAGGTCTCTAACTTTGAGGGGCCCAAGAATAAAGCCAGGGGCCTGTTACCACCCCCACTCCAGAGTTAGAGCATGCAGTCCAGGGGTCCTGAACTGAGCCTTGGACCTTAAAATCATTCCAGAAATGAACCCAGTTGACTGAACTCAACTTATAGCAAAATCAACCACCCAAGGGCATCAAAGAAGATAAAAGCAAACAAAACAAAAAACAACTCATCCAAAGGACAGCAACTTCAAATGTTGAAGGAACATTGCCTGCAAAGATGAGAAAGAACCAATGCAAGAACTCTGGCAACTCAAAAGGTGGCAGTGTGTTTTTACCTCCAAATGACCATATTAGTTTTCCAGAAATGGTTCTTAACCAGGCTGAAATGGCTGAAATGGCAGAAATAGAATTCAGAATATGGATAGGAATGAAGATGATTGAGATTCAGGAGAAAGTAAAAACCCATTCCATGAAATCTTAGGAATACAATAAAATGATACCGGGAATAAAGATATAGTGGCCATTTCAAGAAAGAACAAAACTGATCTGATAGAACTGAAAATCTGACTTCAAGGTTTTCAGAATACAATTGCAAGTATTAACAGCAGAATCAACCAAGATGAGGAAAGAATCTCAGAGCTTAAGACCTCAAAGCTATTTTGGTTCTTCAAAATAACTCAGTCAGACAAAAATAAAGCAAAAACGATTATGAAGAATGAGGAAAACCTCCAAGAAATATGGGAATATGTAAAGAGACCAAATCTGTGACTCACTGGTGTTCCCGAAAGGAGGGAGAGAAAGTGAGGAACTTGGAAAACATATTTGAGAATATTACCCAGGAAAATTTGCCCAGCCTCACTAGAGAGGCCAAGATTCAAATTCAGGACATGCAGAGAACCCCTGCAAAATATCATACTAGATGACCAAACCCAAGATGCATAATCATCAGATTCTCCAAGGTCAAAATAAAACAAAAAATGTTAAGGGCAGCTAGAAAGAAGAGGCAGGTCACCTACAAAGGGAAGCCCATCAGGCTAATGACAAACCTGTCAGCAGAAACCATACAAGCCAGGAGAAATTGGGGGCCTATATTCAGCATTTTTAAAGAAAAGAAATTCCAACCGAGAATTTAATATCCAGCCAAACTAAGCTTCATAAGTCAAGGAGAAATACAATCTTTTTCAAGGAAGGAATTGCAAAGAGAATTCATTACCACCAGACCTGCCTTACAAAAGGCCCTAAAGGGAGTGCTAAATATGGAAAGGAAAGACCATTACCAGCCACTAAAAAAACACACTTAAGTACATAAACCATTGACACTATAAAGCAACCACACAACCAAATTTTGTATTAACCAGGTAACAATACAATGACAGGATCAAAACCACACCTATCTATATTAACCTTGAATGTAAAAAGGCTAAATGTCCCAATTAAAAGGCACAGAGTGGTAAGTTGGATAGAGAGTCAAGACCCAACTGTATGCTGTCTTCAAGAGTCCATCTCACATGCTATGACACCTATAGGCTCAAAGTAAAGGGATGCAGAAAAATCTACCAAACAGACACAACACAGAAAAAGCCAGGTGTTCCTATTCTAATTTCAGGCAAAACAGACTTTAAACCAATAGAGATTAAACACACACACACACACGAAGAAGGGCATTAGAGAATGGTGAAAGGCTTAGTTCAGCATGAAGACCTAGCTATCTTAAATATATATGCATCTAGCACAGGAGCACCCAGATTCTTAAGTCAAGCTCCTAAAGACCTATGAAGAAACTTAGATAACCACACAATAATAGTGGGAGACTTTAAAACCCCATTGACAGAATTAGACAGATCTTTGAGGCAGAAAATAACAAAGATATTTGGGACCTGAACTCAACACTGAACCAAATGGACCTAACAGATATCTACAGAACTCCCCACCCAAAACCAACATAATATTCACTCTTCTCATTTGCATGTGCCACATACTCTAAAATTGACCTCACAATTTGACATAAAATAATCCTCAGCAAATTCAAAAACACCACATTCATACCAACCACACTCTTGGACCACAGCACAATAAAAATAGAAATCAATGCAAAGAAAATTGCTCAAAGCCATGCAATTACACGGAAATTAAACAACCAGCTTCTTAATGACGTCTCAGTAAATAATGAAATTAAGGCAGAAATCAAGAAATTCTTTGAAACTAATGAAAAAAAAAATACAGCATACCAGAATCTGTGGGACATAGCCAAAGCAGTAAGAGAAAAGTTTATAACAGTAAATGCCCACATTAAAAAGTTAGAAAGATCTCAAATTAACAACTTAAGATTACAACTAGAGGAACTAGAGAAACCAGAGTAAACCAACACCAAATCTAGCAGAAGACAAGAAGTAACAAAAGTAAGAGCTGAACTGAAGGAAATTGAGACACAAAAAAACACGCAAAAAATCAATGAATCCAGAAGCTGTTTCCTTAAAAGAATAAAGAAGATTGATATATTATTAGCTAGGGGGATAAAGAAAAAAAGAGAGAAGATCCAGGTAAACACAACCAGAAATCACAAAGGGGATGTTATCACTAATCCCACAGAAATACAAACAACTCTCAGAGACTACTTGGAACACTCTGCAGACAAATTAGAAAACCTAAAGGAAATGGATAATATTCTAGAATTATACAACCTCAAGATTCAATCAGAAAGAAATTGAATCCCAAAAGCAATGGCAACAAAAGCCAAAATTGACAAATGGGATCTAATTAAACTAAAGAGCTGCTGCACAGCAAGAGAAACTACCAACAGAGTGAACAGAGTGAACAGGCAACCTACAAAATGGGAGAAAATTTTTGCAATCTACTCATCTGACAAAGGGCTAATATCCAGAATCTACAAAGAACTCAAACAAATTTACAAGAAAAAAACAAACAACCCCATCAAAAAGTGGGCAAAGGATATGAACAGACATTTCTAAAAAGAAGACATTTATGCAGCCAACAGACACATGAAAAAATGCTGATCATCACTGGCCATCAGAGAAATGCAAATCAAAACCTCAATGAGATACCATCTCACACCGGTTAGAATGGTGATCATTAAAAAGTCAGGAAACAACAGGTACTGGAGATGATGTGGAGAAATAGGAACACTTTTACACTGTTGGTGGGACTGTAAACTAGTTCAACCATTGTGGAAGACAGTGTGGCGATTCCTCAAGGATCTAGAACTAGAAATACTATTTGACCCAGCCATCCCATTACTGGGTATATACCCAAAGGATTATAAATCATGCGGCTATAAAGACACATGCACACGTATGTTTATTGCAGCACTATTCACAATAGCAAAGACTTGGAACCAACCCAAAATTCCATCAATGATAGACTGGATTAAGAAAACGTGGCACATATACATCATGGAATACTATGCAGCCATAAAAAAGGAGGAGTTCGTGTCCTTTGTAGGGACAAGGATGAAGCTGGAAACCATAATTCTCAGCAAACTATCACAAGGACAAAAAACCAAACACCGCATGTTCTCGCTCATAGGTGGGAATTGAACAATGAGAACACTTGGACACAGGAAGGGAAACATCACACACCAGGGCCTGTCATGGGGAGTGGGGAGGGATAGCATTAGGAGATATACATAATGTAAATGACGAGTTAATGGGTGCAGCACACCAGCATGGCACATGTATACATATGTAACAAACCTGCATGTTGTGTACATGTACCCTAGAACTTAAAGTATAATAAAAATATATACATAAAAAAATTAAAAGGCTATTAACTTCAAAAAAAAAGCCTACCAACAAGAAAAAGCTCAGGACCAAACAATTCACAGTCAAATTTATAACATGTATAAAGAAAAGCTCATATTGCTCCTACTGAAACTATTCCAAAAAACTGGAGAGGAGGGACTCCTCCCCAACTCATTCTATTAAGCATCATCCTGGTACCAAAACCTGGCAGAGACACAACAACAAAAAAAACTTCAGGCCATTGTCCTTGGCAAACACTGATGCAAAACTCCTTAAAAAATTACTAGCAAATCAAATCCAACAACACATCAAGAAGCGAATCCACCATGATCAAGTAGGCTTTAACTTTGGGATGCAAGGTTGGTTCAACACTTGTGAATTAATAATTGTGATTCACTACATACACAGAACTAAAAACAAAAATGTGATTATCACAACAGATGCAGAAAAAGGTTTTGATAATGTTCAGTGTTCCTTCATGTTAAAAGCCCTCCACAAACTAGGCATTGAAGGAACATACTTGAAAGTAATGAGTCATTTCTGAAAATCCTACAGCCAAGATAATAGTAAATGGGCAAAAGCTGGAAGCATTTCCCTTGAATAACAGAACAAGACAAGGATTCCCTCTCTCACCTCTCCTATTCAACATAGCACTGGAAGTCCTAGCTAGAGGAATCAGGAAAGAGAAAGAAATAAGAAGTTTCCAAATAGGAAGAGAGGAAGTTAAACTATCCCTGTTTGCAGGCAATATGATTCTATACCTAGAAAACCCCATAGTTTCTGTCTAAAAGCTTCTTGATCTGATAAACCACTTCAGAAAAGTTTCAGGATACAAAATTAATGCACAAAAGTCAGCAGCATTCCTATATACCAACAAATCTAAGCTGAAATAAATCAGAAATGCAATCTCATTAACAATAGCCAAATAAGAAAAAAATTCCTAGGAATATAGCTAACCCAGGAAGTGAAACATCTCTACAACAAGAATTACAAACCACTACTCAAAGAAATAAGAGATGACACAAATAAATGGAAAAACATTCCTATGCTCATGGTTAGGAAGAATCAATATTGTTAAAATGGCCATACTACCCAAAACAATTTACAGATTCAATTCTATTCCTATGAAACTACCAATGACATTCTTCACAAAAGTAGAAAAAACTATTTTAAAATTTATATGGAACCAAAAAAGAGCCTGAATAGCTGAGTCAATCCTAAGCAAAAAGAACAAAGTGGGAGGCGACACATTGCTTGACTGCAAACTATACTTCAAGGCTGCAGTAACCAAAACTGCATGGTACTGGTACAAAAACAGATACCTAGAACAATGGAACATTACAGAGCCCAGAAATAATTAATGCTGCAAACCTACAACTATCTAATCTTCAACAAAATCAACAAAAAAAGAAACAATGGGGGAAGGGACTTCCTATTAAATAAATGATTCTGGAATAACTGGCTAGCCATATGCAGAAGATTGAAATTGTACCCCTTCCTTAAACCATATACAAAAATCTACTCAAGATGTATTAAAGACTTAAATGTAAAACATAAAACTATAAAACCCTGCAAGGTAACCTAGGAAATATGATTCTGGATGTAGAACTTGGTAAATATTTCATGATGAAGATGCCAAAAGCAATAGCAACAAAAACAAAACTTGACAAATAGGACCTAGTTAAACTAAAAAGCTTCCACACAGCAAAAGAAACTATCAGCACAGTAAACCAACAACCTACAGAATAGAAGAAAATATTTGTGAGCTATGTGTCCAATAAAGGTCTAATATCCAGACTCTATAAGGAACTTAAACCAGTTAACAAGCAAAAAACAGACAACCCCATTAGAAAGTGGGCAAAGGAAATGAACAGAAACTTCTCAAAAGAAAACATACGTGTGGCCAACAAACAAATGAAAAAATGCTCAACATCACAGATCATTAGAGAAATGAAAATCCAAACAGCAATTGAGATAGCATCTCACACCAGTCGTTATAACATAACATATGCTGTCAAGGTTGTAGAGAAAAGGGAACATTTATACACTGCTGGTAGGAATGTAAATTAGTTCAGCCAGCATGGAAAGCAGTATGGCAATTTCTCAAAGAACTTAAAACAGAATTACCATTCAACCCAAGATATTCCATTAATGGTTATATACCCAAAGGAATATAAATCATTCTATCATAAAGACACATCCATGTAGTATGTGCATCACAGCACTATTCACAATATCAAAGACATAGAATCAACCTAATTGCTCATCAATGATAGACTGGATAAAGAAAATGTGGTATGTAAACACCATAGAATAGTATGAGTCATAAAAAAGAACAAGATCATGTCCTTTGCAGCAACATGGATGGAGCTGGAGGCCATTATCCTAAGCAAACTAACACAAGAACAGAAGAGCAAATACCACATTTTCTCACGTATAAATGAAAACTGAACATTGAGTACATATGGACACAAAGAAGGGAACAATGGACATCAGGGCCTACTTGAGGGTAGAGAATGGGAGGAGGGTGAGGATCAAAAAACAAATCGAGTACTATGCTGATTACCTGGTGATGAAATACTTCTGCACATGAACCCCCCCATGACATGAAATTTACCTACACAACAAACCTGCACATGTACCCCTGAAACTAAAATAAAAGTTAAAAATAAAACCCCAAAATTAGACACACAGTCTGTTCATGAGGCTTGATGGAAACAGCAGGCAAGTTTATCCACTACTGGTGGGATTACAATATGGTACAACCCCTATCAAGGGAAATATGGCAATATTATCAAAATTTCAAATGCATTTCACCTTTGTATAAGCAAATATACTTCTGGGAATCTGGTTCACAAGAAAGAAAGCTAAGAAAGGCCACATGTGGTATAGTTTGTAATGGCAAAATATTGGAAACAACTTACGAGGGTAGCAATGTGGGTTTATTGAAAGCTAAGGTAGTCTATAAATGATTCGCTCTGCAGCTTTCTCTCTCTCTCTCTCCAAGCAATCAAAGAACTAGAACATTACTAATAACCAACAACTTAAATCAACCCGTGTCCTTCTCACCCATCCAGAATGTTTTCTTCTCTCATTTCCAGAGTTAGCCACTATCTTGTATGTCATTTTTATAGTTTTTTCATTTTTTATGTATCCCTTTTTGAGATTTGCTTCATATGTAAATATGCCTAGGCAATATATTTCCAAGTTTTCCTTCATTTTGAGTTTTATGACAAGTAGGTAATTCTAAATATTGTCACTGTGGACTTGTGTTGTTTATTCAACATTATTTTAATTATAGTCATATTGTGCATGGCTGTAATTCAGTTATTTTCACAATTGTATAATACTTCTTTGCATTAATATGTCATGACGTATTTATGCATTAATATGTCATGACGTATTTATCCAGTATTTTAGTATTGGTAATATGGACTGTTTCCAGTATGTTGTTGTTAAAAACAGTACTTTTATGAACATTATTGTGCATGTTTCTTGGTAAACATGTGGAAATATTTTCCTTAATTAAATCTTTAGGAGTGCAATTGCTGAATTATAGATTGTGTACACATTCAATTTTACTAGCTGATGTCAAACTGTTTTCAAATAAGTTTCACCAATATAGACTCTTATTAGTAATGCATAAAAGTTTCTTTTCTACTACAAAGCAATAAGAAAAGATAAACAACCCATTCAAATCTAAAATAAAAGTTGAAATTAAATAAATAAATAAATAAAAGGTAAGATACTTGAATATCCAGGATATTCAATATCAATATCAATATTCAATAAACAGGATAGCCAAATGGATAATAGAAATATTAAAAATGGGCCGGGTGCAGTGGCTCATGTCTGTAATCCTAGTACTTTGGGAGGCCAAGGCAGGTGGATCATCTGAGGTCAGGAGTTCGAGACAAGCCTGACCAACATGGTGAAACTGCAAAATATAAAAATTAGCTGGGCATGGTGGCATGTGCCTGTAATCCCAGCTACTTGGGAGGCTGAGGCAAGAGAATCACTTGAACCTGGGAGGTGGAGGTTGCAGTGAGCTGAGATTGTGCCATTGAACTCCAGCCTGGGCGACAAGAGCGAAATTCCATCTCAAAAAAAAAAAAAAAGGAATATTAAAAATGGGTCAGCTTCGCCAGTTATTAGGAAAGTGTAAATTCAAATCACAGGAAATCCCACAAGATGTCCACCTGAATGGCTAATGAAAAGGCAAATCATATCAAGCATTGGTGAGATTATGGAGCAAATGGAATGCTCACACATTGCTGATAGCAGTGTGAATTGGTACAATGATGTTGGAAAATTGATTGCAGTATTTATGACAGCTGGATGTATCTATACTCTGTGATCTGTACTCTGTGATCCAGCAATTCCATTCCTAACCATATATCCAAAATAAATGCATACCTATGTTCTGCAAGAGATACGTACAAGAATATTCATAGCAACACTATAATAGCTAAAACCTAGAAATATCCAATGTATATTGACAGTAGAATGAATATATAACATTTTTGGTATTTTTCATATAATAGAATACTGTACAGCAGTGAAAATGATGAACTACAGGTGTAGGCTTCAAAATGGATGACTCTCAAAAATACAATGTTGAGCAACATAAGCAGGACATATGAACACTATACCTTAGATTTCATTTACATACAAATTGAAAAAGTATACTAAACTGAATATATATTTCAGAATACAGACAGAAGTGGCATAACTATAAAGGAAAGCAAGGGCTAATTACCATAAAATCTTAGGAAGCAGTTATCTCTGGGGAGGAAGGAGAATGAAGCAATTGAGGAGAGGCATGGAGCATAGATATAGCAAATATTCTCCTCCTTTACCTGGCAGCTCATTTTAATGCTATTCTTTAAAGAATATAGGTATTTTCTGTGAGCTTTTTATTTGTTTGTATGGCTTATTGTACAATGAGCTTTTGTGTAAGGTAGCCAAAGGCTTCAACAGTCTGACATTCGTTTATGTCTCCCTCAGTTTCAGGCTTGGTGGGCATGTGGTCAGTCTAAATCGACAAGGGGTGGGGATTTCACCAGCTGAATTACTGTCCAATAATTAGTTTGTTACCTTCCCTGCCTTAACTCCACCTCAACTCAGTGACTTTCTTAACTCAGATTCTGTCCCTGACAATACCCAACTTCAGGATATTCATTTCTATTACTCAGAACTTTTGGTAACAATGACAGAATAGTAAGTCAGACTAGCTGAAGCAGAGGGCTGATTTATTGCCTCATAACCCAACCATGAGAAGGGTGTGTGAAGAACTGCTCTCAAGGTAAAGGAGGGAAGCCTGGCTGTGTCATCTGAATCTTCTCTCACCATCACTTCTCTCCTTGTCTCAGTGTATTAGGGTCGTTTTTCTCAGACAATTGATCTCCACCCCCAGACTTAGGTAACCACTTCTGGAATTCCCTGGTTCATATATATCACCTTTTCCAGAAGAAGGAACCCCCTTTTTCCCCTTTCATTACTCATTCAAATAAAATATGTTAATAGACCAGACCAAGTCTCACACACAACACACACACACACACACACACACACACACCTACCTGTGGTCAGGGGTCAGGCTTTCATGATTAGCAGTCCCCATTAGACTCACAAGTTGATGGTTCAAAGAGACAACAATTCTTCACAAGAAACAGGGTGCTGTTCAAAGAAGTGGGGAGGCATGCTGGACACACACACTGTAGATGTCCAATGTATACATGATACATGTTTTCTACTATTTTCTGATTATTTTCTCCCTACCACTGTGATTTCAAGGGCATCATCCCTCTTCAGACCTAGAATTCCACCTTCCAGTTACTTTCTTGATGCATCTGAAAGGCCGTCTCTGAAACAGCAAAGTGCAACAATTAGTCATTACGTATTCAAGGCAAATTTGTCTTACAGAGTTTTTTGCAGGACCAGGGAAGAAGGAAGGAAACGCCCAGTTTGATGCTGGGAGTGGTAAAATGATAAAGTAGATCTGGGTGGGGTTTGTAGCACCAGAGCATAATGGGGAAACACCTTGGTTTTGTAATCAAGACTGGATCTACCAGTGACTTGCTGAATAACCTTCGGTGATTCCTTTCTCTTCTTGGGTCTCACTGTATTTCAAAACATGAAGAATTTCATTGTAATGTTACCTAATAAGTGAGCCAGCACTTCTACTCTGTGAGAAAGTAGGAAAACTCTTGGGACAATCAGAGATGATGTGATGTAATGTCCATTAGTTCTTCCTGTGAATAATCCTGAGGGAAAGCCCCCAGGTCCCTCCCAGAATGGGGTGGATATTTCCCAATACAGCTAAGGAATTATCCTTTGTAAATACCACAGACCCGCCCCTGGAGCCAGGCCAAGCTGGACTGCATAAAGATTGGTATGGCCTTAGCTCTTAGCCAAACACCTTCCTGACACCATGAGGGCCAGCAGCTTCTTGATCGTGGTGGTGTTCCTCATCGCTGGGACGCTGGTTCTAGAGGCAGCTGTCACGGGAGGTGAGTGAACAGGTGACCTGCTGGGCTGGGTTGGACTAAGGGGAGACCCTCTGGGACACCCTGGGCCAGGACAGGGAGCACTTCTGAAGCAGTAGGCAGCACTGGAGCCCAGATTTCAGCTTTCTGTTCTTTGCCATCATATTCAGAAAAAATAGGACTTTGGCTGGTGGACTCCACGTGCTTTCCACCTCAGTGACTGAGATATCAGGACTGTTTGTGGAAATAATGTTGGTATGTGGCCTTGGCCTCAGATGTCAATACCTGTGCAGAATGTGCAATAAAATAATGAACTCCAGGATTTTAAACCTTGGGTGTGGACACAGTCCCCTGTTTCTCTGCCCCATAAAAGCACTGGAGTAATCAGTACTCTAAAAGGAGGTTAAGAAACAACAAGCCTTCAGGAATCATGTTGTTTGAGGACCCCCATTTTATAAGGAGGGAACCAAAATGTAGAAATGAGTGAGCAATTGCCAAGGTAATTCCCAGAGCCAGGATGGGGCTCAAGTCTCCTAGTATGTGGCTCAGGGTTCTTTCCTACTCCAATGCGCTTCCTAACAAATGACAATGTGTCCTCTTCACTGCTGGGTGTCACCCCAGTCTGACCACTGCTCCTGAGAGACTTGGAGTGGAGGAAGGGGGAAGAAACAAATACTCAAGGGAACTCTGGTCCTGTAGACCCCCCCAAAAAAGGAAGAGCCTTCCAAGAGTGTAGCTCCCCCAGGTGTACCTTCCCTACTCAGGTCATGGTTTGAGGATGCTGCAGTAAGCAGTGGATGGACCCAGAGGAAAGACATGGCAGCTGAAGCAGGGGCTTACTGGGTATAAATGTGGGCTTGTTTCTTCTTTTAACAGTTCCTGTTAAAGGTCAAGACACTGTCAAAGGCCGTGTTCCATTCAATGGACAAGATCCCGTTAAAGGACAAGTTTCAGTTAAAGGTCAAGATAAAGTCAAAGCGCAAGAGCCAGTCAAAGGTCCAGTCTCCACTAAGCCTGGCTCCTGCCCCATTATCTTGATCCGGTGCGCCATGTTGAATCCCCCTAACCGCTGCTTGAAAGATACTGACTGCCCAGGAATCAAGAAGTGCTGTGAAGGCTCTTGCGGGATGGCCTGTTTCGTTCCCCAGTGAGGTGAGCACTAGCTGGAGAAAGAGGAGACCCCTGAAGACACAAAAGAAGGCTGAGCGGTGGGGAAGCATCCCAGGTTGGTGGGAGGGAGGTTGTGGGAGGTGACAGAAAGACTGGGAGACTGAGGGGTCTGAGAGGCTATAACCAGAGTGCCTAGAAGGATGATCTGTCTTCCTCACTGCCTCTGAGTGCTTTGATGTGCTGACTCTCACCTCTGATACTCTTCTCTTCCACAGATGGAGCCTGTCCTTGCTGCACCTGTGCCATCCCCAGAGCTACAGGCCCCATCTGGTCCTAAGTCCCTGCTGCCCTTCCCCTTCCCACACTGTCCATTCTTCCTCCCATTCAGGATTCCCAAGCTTGGAGCTGCCTCTCTCATCCACTTTCCAATAAAGAGTTCCTTCTGCTCCACTTGTTTCTGGTTCCTATGACTTCTGGGCTCCTGGATGCTTTGGGGAAATGGATGCAGAATTGGGACTTCTTCTCTCCAGTGAAGAGGGGAAAGGGTCCCACGGTGAAAGAGAGCAGGGCGGGGGGAGGAAACAGGAGGCCCATTGCTAGGGCTTCATATTACAAATCCAATAATCAGCCCCAGTGCTGCCAGCTCCTTTTCACCAGGAAATGGAAACATGGAAATCTTGCCTTTGGCCAAGGACCAGGAAAAACACAAAACACAAAAAATAAATAAACATTACATAAACCATAAGCAGGTCTTTTTTTTCCAATCCACCATCAGTCCTGACCTGGCTACTGTCGGCCTTGCCAGTGTGACCAGCCAACCCTTATGGCTGCAACTACAGCTCCCCACTTCCTTCTCATTAATGTTTCCCAGGAATCTATATCTTTTCAACACCACATAGAAAGGATGATGTTACAGATGCTGCGAAATTCCTGCTCTTTAGAATTTCACTGGTTTATGCCTGAGATTCCTCCATGATGTAGCATTCCGTTAGGTTAAGCAATATTCTCTTCCAGATTTCTGTTTTAAGATGTGAATGAGGAGGCGAGATACACTAAGTCCTTCATACTATGGTGTCAGAGGTTTGGGTGAATAGCATTCTCTGGAGACATACATGTTAGGGGCAGGGCAGACTTGAGTAGTGGAGAAAGGGGCAGGAATATGAGCAACCTCATGGCTCTCCTGTTGACCCACTCTTCCCACTGCAATTGCACAAGGAAACTCTCAGAGAAGGCCACAACCCCCAGGAGGGGAGCAGCCTGGGTGAAGGGGAATAAGCACAGGCTTGACAGTCAGGTGATCTGAGCACTGGCTTTGCCTCCCCACGTATTGGGTGACCTCTGGCAAATGTATGTCCCCCTTCCAGGCCTCAGAGGTCTATTTCAGTTGAGGGGGTAAGGTATAATTATTCTGCAAAGGAAGGTCTAATCCTGCCACTCTGGGATATGAAACAGCTCTTCTTTGTGTATTGGGTTCTTGCTCTGAGATGACATGGGGAGCAGAGGCTTGGGGTGAGACAATGTGGATCCCTGCACCACTTTGCCCCATCCACGAGCATCTGAGCCATGATTTTTCCCTATTGTTCAGGGGCTAGTCCGAACAACTGTAGGGCTTTGACACTAGGGTGTCTTGGAGTACAGGTGACAACAGTACCCAAACTTCTGACTTGACAAATACAAAATACATCATTGGAGGAAATAATGGTTTCTGTTTTTTAATATTTACTCTATTTCCTATACCTAGTAGATTACATGTATTGTCACTTATTTTTCATAAGTCCCTTTCAGATGGCCATTACACATATTTTATTTTCTAATTTTGTAAAAAGATTGAAGCTAAGAGAGATTAAATAACCATTAAAAGCCACAAGGTTAGTAAGTGATAGCAAATGATATTTTTATTATATGCTAGCAACAATCAGTTAGACATGCTGCACTTTCTATTATTAATATCAACAAAATCACACCATTGCTATAAATAAACAAGAGAGATGCAGAGCTTTAGAAAAGAAATCTATGTAACTTTTCAGAGGCATATAAAAATGCTTGAATATACACATACTCACAATACATGAATATGCACATATCACAATACATGAAGACTATGTGGTGAAGATGTCACTATTTACTCAATATTTAATATTTATTTAATTTATCCCTAAGGTGTATTATACCCAAAATCCATTTTTAATATGGTGTGGTTATGGAGGTTAAGGGAACTTGAAACCATACTTAAGTTTATGGGGAAGCATAAATTCTTGTGAATAGGCGTAGATGTTTACAAATGAAGATTAACCCTAGGGCTCTGGAACCTCCTAGACTTAAAAAAAAGTTTTGCAAAGTAACAATAATCAATATGTTGTTTTTATTAGAAGAATAGTCAGGTTGAGAAATCAATAGAAAACAAAACAAAACCCAGAATCAGGCCTCATTATATCTAATTCAGGTAAAGATCAATGTCAAGTTCCAAAACAATGAAGAAAACTTGAATTTTTTAAGAAACAAGATTCAGACGGTAGGTTCACTATTTACAAAAACAAAAGAACTAACTCTGGTCTGAATTCAGGCAAAGATTAAGCCACTGAGAGAGAAAAATTGAAAGGTTCCAAAAAGACACTTTCTTTTCACTCAGGAAGCAGGCCAGGATGACAGTCCATGCCTAGCAAGGTAGCTGAGCAACTCAAGATCTCACAGAAACCAGTGGTATCTTCCATCCAGGATTTGCTGTGGAACAGAGACTGTAATTCCTTTCATGTTCAATCAGGCAGGGACACATCTCCCAGGAAGACCCTGCCATTTGGAATAGTCCTCTGACTGCAGTAGGAGAGGGTGGAGCTGATACTGGGCCCCTCAGGATCCGCTGTGGCGCAGTGGCTGGAGATCCCGATCTCATTGGCTTAGAAGGAGTGCACATCTTCCAGCAAGTTCCTGCGGAGACGTAATAGTTTCCTGATTCCAGCAGAAGGAGCTGAAGCTGGGAATGGCCCCCCCTTGGGATCTGCTGTGGGATGGAGGCTGGAGAGTCCATCTTGTTGGCCAAGACAAGTACATATCTCCCTGCAAGTCTCAGCACCGAAAGGATAGTTCAATTACAGCAGGAAGTGTCAGAGCTGAGACTGGATCCCATCTCGACCTGCTGTGCAACAGAGGTTGGCAAGCCTGTCAGGGAGGCTTAGGATCTTAGGCTATGAGATATGTGTGAGTCTCTCTCTGGGTTGTTGTGTGAGCAGCTCTGAGCTGGGACCTCAGCTGATGGAGGCTAGAGCTGAATCACAAGGCAACTTTCAGATTCACTGCCCAGTCAGTGAGCAGAAGGGCCTTTCTGCCAAAGCCCTAGTGTGTATGATTCATTCTGGACCCCACAGCAGATGGGTTTGATTGCAGGGTCAAGGCCAAATGTAACCAAACCCCTGAATGGGCCATTTCTGGGATTGAACTCTGGAGCCAGCTCAGTGGATCCGCCACGTGGGTGTTGGTCTGCACTCTCAATATGACCCTCCAAGGTCTTGGGCTCCACAAGAGTTTCACAAACTTCCCCCTGAATCCAGATCCAGAGGCTCCCACAGAGAGACTTTGGACTGTGGATGAGTGTAGAATTCTTGTCATTCTGGTGGGACATGAGCAGGTGCCTTCTATTTCACCATCTTGGTTATGTCATTCCTTCCTCAGCAGTTTTTTTGGTCGATTTTGCAAAGCTTTAAGTTTTACAGTGGGGCTGGAAACAGCAGGAGAGTGTGAGTTCCAGCCCTGGGATTTGTTGTTTGCTCCCTTTTCACTGACAGGTATTTTGTATTTTTGGCATTCTTTGTTTTCAAGTTATGTTGAGGCTGTGGTTTTGTTTAGAAATTTCTTGGTGGTGGTGTTATTTTATACCTCTTGGGGAGGAGATTGTGGAAGTTACTTATTCTTCCTCTTCTGCCTTCTATTGTCTTCAACTACCCCAAAAAAATCTCCTGGAAACTACTCTCTGAAAGAAGTTGGAGAAAAATTATTAATGCACTTGAAGGAGATCAAGAAAAAAGAAAGTGTGAGTAATGTTTTGTGTGAGTTGGAAAGAAGCTATTTTTCTTGCTTCCATTTCATTGCTTCCCTCTGCAATAATTCTGGGTGTGATCCATGCATTGGATGTGTCCTCTAGACTCAAACCAGATTTCAAAAGCAGATATGGGATACCAGTTCTCCTAACTTCCCAAGCAATGAGAGGTGCTGTTACTAGGGAAGACAGCCTTGTCCAAGGAGTGCCGGAACCAGACAAGGGCTTGGAGACCCAAGACCTCAAAGAGAGGTACAAGGCCCCAACATGTTTCACTTTGCTGCCCCTGCATGGCCTCCCTAGAGATATTGACACCTGATTAACAAATCTTGAATGGCATAAGGGACAACAAAATGACTGTGGGGAGATGTCATTTCCCTCCTTACTTTATCACGATTGCACAGACCCCTGAAGGGAGAAATGCATTTCCTAATTTCACTCAGTAAGTCAAACCCAGAAAAGAACTGGTTCTCTGATTCCCAGACATGGGTTCGTTGTACAATTGTCTGAAAATAGCTGACTTGATCAAATTGTTTCAAATGTAATTTCTATAATTCCAATTGATGCCTCAGTATTTGTCTCCTAATACTTGGAGTCTTTCATTGTTTTCCAATTGTTTAGAATTTCAAAGGAAATTATTAATTAATAGAAATAAGGAATTCACAGCATGATGAGGGCCCAATTTGGGAGATGCGACTTTGGACCCAGTATCTTTTTTTTTTTTTGCAACATCTAAGCTTGGTCCTGCCCACCTAGGAGGCTGTGTAACTGGGCAGAGAAAGGAGTCTTTCTACCCATGTTAACTTATCCAGCTTCAAGTCCCTTCCAGGTACCCTCTGTCCTCCGATTCCCTTCTGGAATTCAGGAACAGGTAGTACTGTGTCACCTCCCAGACCTAAGTCTTACTCCTAACAGACCTGGATAAGTTCCCTGTTCTCACTAACCTCAGTAACACCATCTGGAAAAGAGAAGGCCTAAGCACGTGGAGTTTTTGAGCCCCTCTAACAGAGCCTCCAAACTACCTAGAGCAAGCTTGTCCAACTTGTGGCCTGCAGGCTGCATGTGGCCCAGGATGGCTTTGAATATGGCCCAACACAAATTCATAAATGAGTTTCTTTGTGATTTTTTTTAGCTCATCAGCTATCGTTAGTGTTAGTGTATTTTATGTGTGGCCAAAGATAATTCTTCCAATGTGGGCCAGGGAGGCCAAAAGATTGGACACCCCAGGCCAGGCGCAGTGGCTCACGCCTGTAATCCCAGCACTTTGGGAGGCCAAGGCTGGCCGATCATGAGGTCAGGAGATCGAGACCATCCTGGCTAACACAGTGAAACCCCGTCTCTACTAAAAATACAAAAAATTAGCCGGGCGTGGTGGCGGGCGCCTGTAGTCCCAGCTGCTTGGGAGGCTGAGGCAGGAGAATGGCGTGAACCCAGGAGGCGGAGTTTGCAGTGAGCCAAGATTGCACCACTGCACTCCTGCCTGGGCGACAGAGCAAGACTCCAGCTCAAAAAAAAAAAAAAAAAAAAAAAAAAGATTGGACACCCCTGACTGAGAGCTTTCTAAGGAGAAATTTGACTATGTGGGTAACTTTTGGGAGGAAGTCATAAGAAGGGGAAAAATGACTGGATTTGGGGTCCACCTGGCACATTTAAGTCCTCTAAAATGCCATTTGAGTGAGTCACAGTGGCTTAATGAGCTTAGCAGACATCAAGTTTTCAATTACAAGAGAAGACATATATTCTCTGCTCTCCTCCCTTTGTTTCCACCATCTGGATCCAATAATCCAAAACCCAGCAGGGTTCTGGCTTCTTGTCTGAGGCCAGCAGCCCTCTGCTCATCCCTGAGGCTTTACGGTGATTCCCAAGACGGAACGATAGAGCAGCCACCGGTCAGCTTCAGGAAAACTCAAGCCACTTCTCATGCCCTGTCTAGAACTGAGACAGAGAGACTCTCCTCCAACCAGTCATGTGGGTCAGCCATCTCAAGGGTGAGCAGGTGTCAGCCCTAGGAGGTAAAAACAGGCACCCAGTGTTTATCAGCTCTTAGCATGTCCCCTGATTACACAGCCTTCCATCCAATTTAGAACAGGAAGTATCCCTTGACATTATCACGAACCACCTTCTCACATTAAGGAGGAGAAAACTGAGTCCCAGAGAGGAGAATGAAGGTCTTTCAGTCACAGAGTGCTCCGTAGCCTTGCTGGGCCTAGAACTAAGATGTAGCACTAACTTCCTAATAAGGTCACTTTGATGGATCCACTTGATCTGGGCCATGAAAGGTCGTCCATTGGATTGAGCCTGACAGCCTAGGGTGATGGAACAGCATAAGGTAATGTGTGAAAGCAAAAACAAAGAGAAGACACTGCAGATGGAAGCAATCTGGCTGAGATAATTTTCTACAACTCTGTGACAAGTCAGCTATTCTCAGTGGAATTTTCAGCGCCCCCTTATTCTCTCATTTTAATTATCTTAACTTTCTGTATTTTTTATTCTTATCTCACACGTTTCAATAAAATAGCTTTATAGTATCTTTTAGCCTCTTTCATTGTGGAAAGGGCTGTAGGAGTTTTAGAGACAATCTTTCTACCTCATTCATTTTTACGTTTGTTAGAACTGAATTCCAGAGATAGGAAAGAATTCGCCTAGTTTTTAGCAAATCCACTGTGATACCAAAAAAAAAAAAAAAAAAAAAAAGCCATGGAAGGCCAGGCGTGGTGGCTCATGCCTGTAATCCCAGCACTTTGGGAGGCCAAGGTGGACGGATTACTTGAGGTCGGGAGTTTGAGACCATCCTGGCCAACATGGTGAAACCCTGTCTCTACTAAAAATAGAAAAATTAGCCAGGCATGGTTGCAGGTGCCTGTAATCCCAACTACTCAGGAGGTTGAGGCAGGAGAATTGCTTGAACCGGGGAGGCGGAGGTTGCAGTGAGCTGAGATCGCGCCACCGTATTCCAGCCTGGTGACAGAGCGAGACTCCATCTCAAAAAGAAAAAAAAAAAAAATGCAAAGGAAACATGATGAATTCTGAATTTGTATTTAGTTTTCAGTGAGACGGTAGAGGTTTCATATTGATTCAGATGTTAACCTTTCCCCAGTGACTGCTTTTTAATACCCTTTGCTTCCTTTCTTATTGGATTGTCCAGATTATTTCAATCTATTTGTAGGAGTGCTTATTATTTAAATACGATTCACTATTTGCTTTTATACATTAACAAATATTTTTCTGGTGAGTTGTTAACTACAGTCATGGGTCACTTAGTGACAAGTGATATGGTCTCAGAAATGGGTTGTTAGGTGATTTTGTGGCTTAGTTATGCAATGCATGATTGTATTCTTTTCCTTTGCTTGTATCATATTTTCCCTTCCAAATATTATCAATTTTTATAAAGTCAAATTTTTATCATTCTCAGGAATTCCTCAAACCAGCATTTTACAAAAAAAAAAAAAAAACCAAAGAAAAAAACAAAAACCTCACCAGACTTTTAGGACAACTGGAGTCTTGGTGGTCCACTCTATGATGTTCTTGTATCTTGCACCTTGCAAGAGCATCATAGGGTGGACTTACAGGAACCTAGATGTATAGCTTACTACACAGCTAGGCAATATGGTATAGCCTATTGTTCCTAGGCTACAAACCTGTACACTATGTTATTGTACTGAACAGTGTAGTCAATTGCAACTCAATGGTAAGTACTTGTGTATCTAAACATATCTAAATGTAGAAAAGGTACAGTAAAAATATGGTATAAAATATTTAAAAATAGCATACCTGTATAGAGGACTTACCATGAATGCAGCTTGAAGGTCTGAAAGTTGATTGGTCTTGTGAATCATTAAGTGAATGGTAAGTGAATGTCAAGAACTAGGACATTGCTGTCCATTACTGTAGATGTAAACATTATACACTTAGACTACACAAAATTTATTTAAAAGTTTTCTTTCTGCAATAATAAGTTAACCTTAACTTAGTATAAAATCTTTATACACTTTTTTATTTTTAATTTTTTCACTCTTTAGTAGTAAAATTTAGCTTAAAACACAAACATTGTACAGCTACCCAAAAATATTTTTTAAAATATCCTTATTCTATAGGCTTTCTTCCTTTTAAATTATTATTTTTTCCTTTTAAAACTTTTTTTTTGGCCAGACGTGGTGGCTTATGCCTGTAATCCCAGCACTTTGGGAGGGTGAGGCAGGTGGATCACGAGTTCAGGAGGTCGAGACCATCCTGGCTAACACGGTGAAACCCCGTCTCTACTAAAAAATACAAAAAATTTGCCGGGCGTGATGGTGGGCGCCTGTAGTCCCAGCTACTCAGGAGGCTGAGGCAGGAGAATGGCATGAACCTGGGAGGTGGAACTTGCAGTGAGCCCAGATCCTGCCACTGCACTCCAGCCTGGGCGACAGAGCAAGACTCCACCTCCAAAAAAAAAAAAAAAATACAAAAAAAACTAAAACACAAACACATAATAGCCTAGGCCTGTACAGGGTCAGGATCATCACTATCACTGTCTTCCACCTCTACATCTTGCCAGAATCGTCAATATCACTGTTTTCCACCTCTACATCTTGCCAGGATCATCAATATCACTGTCTTCCACCTCTACATCTTGCCACACTGGAAGGTCTTCGGGAGCAATAACACACATAGAGTTGTCACCTCCGGTTATAACAATGACTTCCTCTGGAATACAGACTGAAGAAACTGCCTGGGACTGTTTTGCAGTTGACTTATTTTTTAATAAGTAGAGGATGGACACTATAATAATGATAAAAAGTATAGTATAGTAATTATAGTAACATAGTCGTTTACTATCATTCTGAAGTATTATGTACTGTGCATGATTGCATGCTATATGTTTATATGACTGGCAGTGGAGTACACTTGTTTACTCCAGCATCACCTCAAACATGTGAGTAGTGCCTTGTACTGTGACATTACCACAGCTATGACATTACTAAGTGATAGGAATTTTTCAGCTCCATTATAGTTTTATGAGAGCACCATCACATATGCGGTTCGTTGCTGACTAAAACATTGCCTCATGCTGGAGAAGAGTATCCGATCATAGTTGCTGCTTTGAGTCACTCCAGGGAGATCTAAAATTCCAGGTGGGAGCATTGTGTCTACTGAGCATGTTTAGAGATGGGAAATAATTTGCCTAAATTTGTGATACAGGAAATGAAATGATAACATGATAATTTTTAACTTGTGTTTAGTGATGAACAAGGCGGTACACTTTTCATATTGATTCATGTGTTAACGTTATTTTTCCCTGTGTACTGTCTTTTCATACCCTTTGCTCTTTTTTCTACTAGGTGTCCATAATATTTCAAGCGATTTGTAAGAGTGATTCTTATACAAAGAAAACCCAACTCTTGCTCTCATACATTTAAAAATTTTTTTCTGGTTGGTTGTTAACCATTTTTTTAGCTAGATTATGTATTTTAACCTTACAAAGTTTTTCAATTTCTATAAAGTCAAAAATTTTAAATATTCTTACAAAAATATTCTCCAGTTGGGTATTTTACCAGAAAAATAAAAATTCGCCAGACTTTGAGAGTAGCTAGAGTTATGGTGTCCTTGTGAATGTAAATCTCCCAAGGTATTCTTATAAAGCCATATCATTACACAGAAGAATGAGAAAACCTCAGAAACATCATTTCTTCAACAAAATCTGAAGTCAGAGAACAGTAAAAACTTCAAATTATACAGAAAGAACATCTGATTTTCAATGGAGAGCTCTCTTGAACTTCTGCCTCTGCCCTTTTCAAAGGAAACAGTGGGGTCCAGAAATATGTGTGTAAAGAATAGGAGAGCCTATGATTGAAACAAACTCATTCCCAGGAGGATGTCCACATATGAAAATGCAGAGAAAGAGTCCTGGAGGCTCAGAGCATTTGCTAGACTTTCTGTGTGCTGGTGTGCAGTCCTTGCTGCTGTTAACACTTTACTAGGGTGCATTTGTCACAAGGAATGAACCAGTATTGATACATTATTAACTAAAGTCCAGACTTTGTTCATATTGCCTTTGCTGTTACCAAGGTTCTTTTTGTTTCAGGAGCCCATCCAGGACAATGTGGATTATAATTAGTGGTCATGTCTTCTTAGGCTCCTCTTGGTTGTGACAGTTGCACACATTTTCCTTGTTTTTGAAGACCTTGACAGTTTTGAGGAGTACTGCTCAAGTATTTTATAGAATGTCCCTCAACTGAGATTTGTCTGATGTTTTTCTCATACTGGGGTTGTGGTTTTTTGGAGGAAAACATCAGAGGTAAAGTGCCCTTCTTATCATGTAATATCCAGGGTACTGACTTCAACACGATTTACTATTGATGATGTTGACCTAGATGACCAGTCTGAGGCAGTGTTCGTCAAGTTTCTACACTGAAAAGTCAACTTTTCCCCCTATCCTTGCATACTATACTCTTTGAAAGGAAGTCACTGCACAACCATATGTAAGATATTCCTTAAAGGGGAAGTATCTAAATAAATTGGTTGGAATTATTCTATAAAAATGATAGATAATTATAATTATTGATGTCAGATAATTGTTTATTATCCCTCATTTATTTACTTACTCAATTGTTTATTTATATCAGTGTGGATTCATAGATATTTATTACATACATTGGTTATAACTTGTTTTGTTGCTGAAACAGTAACAAGGACACTTTTGAACATTAAAAGCCACAATTCTCAGTAAAGATATTAGTTATAAGTATGTAAGCACTATATAGCACAGAAAACACTTTATAAAGAAGAAAATATGAGATACACCAAGGAGATATAGATAAAAACACAGTAACAGTAGGAGAATTGAACACACTGTATTGGTACAAGACAAACCAAGTGGACAAAAAAGTAAACAAGGATACAGAGGACACACCCAGGCCTTAAATACTTATATCAACAAAAATGAAATAAGAAGTGTAAATAAATCAAATTTTCAACAAAAGAAGAAAAAGAGAGAATAAGGCCAAAAAAAAGCAATAATAAAGATAAAAGCAAATTTTTGAGGTCAAGAAGAGACAAACAGTAGCTCTAATTAATAGATTTAAATGTTGTTTTTGAAAAAATTACAAAATAGGTGAACCATTTGCTGCTATAGTCAAGATGAAAAGGAGTGAAGAACAGCTAAATAAAATCAAGTATAATGGAGGGAATCACCACCAAAAGAGGGAAAAAAGAAAGCCCTGAGACTCCTTTGTAGACCAGGTTCCTTTCTCACCTCCTGGCTGCTGTGCTGACCCCCAAGTTCCTGAGGATGAGGAGGCTGAGCAAGGGACAAGGCCACTGGTTGTCATCTGTCTGGGCATTGGGTAAGGGCTCCTATTCTGTATCTTCCCTAACATACAGCAGGGGCTGTGGATTTCAAGGATCATGGTGAATAATGTTTTAGCTTTACTAAGCAGGGCTCCAGACAAACATCATAATAATTAAAGGGCAGACTCTCTAAGTAGCATGTCTGCTTAGTCAAAAGAAGAGATTTATTCTAAATTTTTAGCAGGATACCCTGTCCTGAGTAGGGCATAGTTACACCCAGGAACGAGAATGTGAGTCCTACCACCAGGTAAGCCACTGACATCAGCAGTGATCGTAGCTGAAGGTGGGAGACTTTAAAATGAGAATACAGGAGGGTGATGATGAGAACCAGCTGCCACCCACACAACAACTGCAGAGGCCACAGCTGTTGTGTACCCCCTTCCCTTCCACCTTCTTATGGTTTATCTCAGAGGGAGAGCCCATCAGAGCCTGGGAGAAGCTTCCCAAAGTGTGTGGAGCCCGGATCCCAGCAGTGCCAGGGGTGCACTGTGGCTGACAGAGGTACTGCTTGGATCCCCCTTCAAGGAGCACCTTGTTGCCCAGCTGCATGGAGTGTGGTTAGCTAATTGCTGCCAGCCACTGCTCGACCTCAGGCACAACCTCAGTTTTTGAGCTGAGATCACACAGAACCAGGGCCCTCCAGCCAAAGGCAAAGTAAGGCTGTAGTATGAGATTCTACCCTTCATGCCCAATGTTGAACTTCTCTTATAAAAAATTCTTGCTCTTGCTCCAGAGCTTCCTGTTGGGCTGACAGAGATGTCGTCAGGACAGTTTGGCAATAGCATCCTTTGCCTAATCCTGCTTCCTCACCTTTACTTTCACAGGTGTGACCTCACAAGGCAACTTGCATTCTTAACTCTGTCTCAGCCCCTGAGAACCCTGAGCTTGTTGGATATCCCAACCTGCAAAACACAGCTCACAGATTTCTGAGAAGCCTGAAGATTCAGGATCAGGACCATAGTAAGATATGAGTGTCTAGGTAGCATGACAACAGCCAGAACCACTTCTCAACAATTGTGTGATGTGTACACAGCTGCTGCAGTCCTGGACACTCATCACTGCCACCCATGACTCTGGAATTGGGTATTGCTGTGGACAACAATACTACTTTGTTCTGGGAAAGAATGCCCCTTCATCCTTGCTTCTTTGAGTCACTCAATGGAGATCCAAGGTGACATATGGGAGCATTACATTTGCTGAGCATGTTTGTGCAGCCCTAGGCCTCAAGGGTGAAGGAAAGTGCCCCCTGTTTTGTTCTGTTTTTGCAGTAGGAACCCAGCTCTGTCACTCAGCAAGTCTCAAAGATGGCCTTAAATAGGGAGATCCCACAACATAACAAGGGAGTTCCACATAGTGGACAGTCAAAAGCATGGACACATCTCCCATACCGTGGATCTTCCTAGGGTTCCAAACTCCCCTTGAAACTTACACATTGGCAGGTATAAAGTGAACAGCATAATTGTTCACCTCTGGAAATGGAAGGGACACTCCCTAATCACCATGGAAATATTCCTAAGAATGTGCCTTTTCTTATTGGGCAGAAGGCCAGATATCTTTTTTTAATCAGTTTCTTCAATGGCAGTAATTTATTTCACAAGGTCACCTTTAATGGGCCTGACCCATTTTTCTGCCTATATTTTAATCACAGGCTGCATCTTCAGCTTCTCCACACTAGATGATACCTTATCCTCCCAGCCTACTGTTTAGTGTTTTTATGGGCACGCTCATTCCTCAACAATACTGGTCCCACAGTCTTTTTCTCTCCAATCACAACAGAGCATACCACTGCTGCCTCCAGGCATGGCAACACCATGTCTGGCCACCAACATTGCCAAATTGGACACCACTTCCACTCTCCTCCCTGGAAATAGATGCTGTAGCCATTTATGCCACTGCTGCCGGAGTAAACTCTCACTTCCTACCACCTCCATGTCTGCTTTTTTCTATCACCAATTCTCAGTCCATTGCAGTGTATACCTCTGACTGTGTGAACCGGTGCATATGCACATGTGGAGGCTGCCAAGAAGTCAGAGAAACAGGCATGTGGACTTTGCAGCTTCTGCTGGGAATGGTGTTTGTAGGCTTAGAGGCTAAGACAGGAAAGTTGCCCACACAACCATTCTCATCCGATTGTGAGCACTGGAGCACCTACTATGCCCCTCCTTTCCTTCACTCTGTGTTCTAGCCTCAGCTTATGACCTACAGTTTTAATCAACTGTAAAAAGGAAATGGAGATTGGCAATAGTAGGGACTTCACCGCCTCTTGCCTGGATTCTCTAATCCACTTACTTCCTTGAAAAGGCATTTACAATTCTGTAATCATGAGGGGAGATCAAGAATTATGAGAAAGATGAGAAGTTCAGGGGCTGCATGATATTACTGAAATTACACAGAGACTCTAAAATGGTAAATCAATGCTCAGAATTTGCATTGCAGTCAGAAAAGATATGGTTATTCTGGGATAGCTCCACTGCTACCATGTTCCTCCTAGAGGCATAATGTTCTCTAACAAAACAGTTTTTGCTGAGACTGGAAACACTGATAACATATTTGCAGGCTGTGTGTGCTCCATGGGGGTTGAAAGCGGGGATCACTAATGATAATTTTTGAACAACCTTCTTAGGCCTTCCTTGTCCAGTACCTCCTGGGATGGGGACACTCTGTTCTAGCTAGCCATGTGTGTCTGTCTTTTGGAGTCCAGAGTGATAAGCATCATGCACAAGTACCAGGTGCTTCTCAGCTTGTAACAGATTCCAACTTTTCTTGAATTTGAAGTTGGAAACTCCCTTTGAAATATCCAGACAAAACCCCCCATCTTGTGGATGGGAAAACCGGAATCCAGGGATCCATCAAAGTTTAATCTAGAAATCAGGGGCAGAGCTGGGGCTGGGAACTATCTGTTCTAATATGATGTCATTCCCTTTGGTAGAATGTTGAAAAAGCAGGAGGATTCATTAGCCTTTCAAAAAAGATTAGTTGAGGGGTTAATTTCCCAAAAAGCACAGTGACAATAGGAATTCCAGGAAAATAGAATAATCCAAGCCAAAGTGTGGAATCAAAGAAAAATATAGATTTGAGGAGACCCCAAAGAAGTCAGCAACTCAACTATAAAGTAACCCTCCACAATATGCTAATTCTGCCACCATCCAGGTCTTCCGCATCACCTTGGTGTTCTCACTTGCGGTGTGCCCACTGCACGAGCTTTCTGCTATTCTACTGCACATTCACAGCTCACTTGGAAGAAACTTTAGTAAGATTCTTGGAATCTTTCTCACAGCAGGAAGAGTCCTAAGAGACCGAGCTACTCCTTTTACAATAATTGAGACACAGACCGCTGGCAAATGAAATTTGCCCCAAATTTGGAAGACCATCTCATAGGAATGACAACAAAAGACTCATGTGTTTGTTTTAACTTGGTGTGGTTTTATTTAATTATGGGGGTAGTTTTATTTATTTTCAAATATGTAGTAGCTACTTGCATTACTTTTTAATAAACCACATGTTCATGGTCTATGTTTATTTTTCTATGAGAAGATCTATTTTCCTTATTGTGTTTTAAAAATTCTTTCAATATATTATAGAATATCTCTATTCCCACCATATGTGTTTATACATTTTAAAAATTTCTGTTTTCTTACTGTATGCATGATTTTCCCTGTAAAACTTTTTATTCGCTTGTAGTTAATGATATTAATTTACTTCAGAAAATCATTCACATGTAAATATTCTACAAAACTTGTCTCATGTTTACTTTGAATACTTTTATAGTTCGATCTTTATGTTTAAATCCTTGACCACCTAAAACGTACTTTGAAATAATGGGTGGAGTGGAAATCCAGTATTTACTCCTTGAATTGCCAGTAATCAGTCTAAACATCATTTGCTGAATTACTAACATTTCTTAAGTGATGTGGAATTCTGCCCTTATCATTTGTAAAATTCTCAAAGGCATTGAGTTTATCTTTTATTCCATTGAGATGTGTGCATTTTCTCACCATTAATGTATGTTCTAATTATGTTGACATATTTTTGTGATAATTTTGGTGGAGTTAAAATGTGTCATGGGTAACTCTCCCATGACAATTTATCATCAATATTTTCCTGGAAAACCTCAAATGCTTACTTTATCAGTTGGTATGTTCAATTTCATTAATCATTGGATTTTTATCTCATGGGCTTCCAACTTACTCTTCATTGTTTATCACTAAAACCCACTAAAATCTCCATTTTTTTTTTTTTTTTTTTTGAGACAGGATCTCGCTCTGTCGCCAGGCTGGAGTGCAGTGGCGCAATCTTGGCTCACTGCAACCTCTGCCTCCTGGGTTCAAGTGATTCTTCTGCGTCAGCCTCCTGAGTAGCTGGGACTACAGTTGCATGCCACCATGCCCAGCTAATTTTTATATTTTTAATAGAGACAGGGTTTCACCATGTTAGCCAGGATGGTCTTGATCTCTTGACCTCGTGATCCGCCTGCCTTGGCCTCCCAAAGTGCTGGGATTACAGGCGTGAGCCACCACGCCCGGTCTCCATAGTTTTTAAGAGCGCCGTTAGGCTGGATATTCCTTATACTCTGTTCCTAATACTGTCAGTTCCTTAGGGAGGACTTTGGAGCTCTCTATTCTTATAGCCTGCCTCTCACTTTTGGAAAATCACTGAGTTCCTTCTAAGGAGCTGTTTTGGAAAGAGTGGTTCACTTTTCTCAGAGTGACAGCCCTGCTTTACCAGCTGGGCTCTGACCATGAGCCAGAACATCCTCTGATGTTGTTGGCAGGCATTCACTGGCATGAAAATTCTGCCTGGCAAATGAGCTGTGCCGAGGGCTATGGGGGTCTCAGCGTTCTTGACCTACAATGCCTGGGATAGAACCTCTCCACTACAAGTAGTGTTGGGTGGAAGAATGGAGCTCTGTACCTCTTCATCACACTCACCTGGAATCTCTGCAATACAACCTTGGAATGGGTTTGAGAGATGCTGGCAACCTTTTGCCTCTGGTGAGATATCATAACCCTTTAAAGGGAAGTGAGAGGAAAGAGACTCTCCCATTTCTTGGCTAGATGTGCCCTGAGTGAAGCTTCCCTCATATTGAGCTAGGATACAGAAAGTATAGAGTGGGTTATGACTCAAATGCTGTAGACACTCTGTGTTCTTTCAAGGTTTAGTAGAGTTTTAAAAATAAATGTATGCACTTAAGACAATTCCCAAAGACTTCAAGTGGCTGTTTTAAAAAATAACTTTTATCAAGTATGATTGTTTGGTTTGAGGGTATTTCCATGGATCTCCTTACACTGCTATTCCAGAGGAGAAGCCACCAGGTCACTCAACTCTTAGTATCATCTACTGGAAACTGGCTAAGACAGTATTTATGTGCTTCTCTCACAATAACAGAAAGATAACTATATCACACAATGGATATGGCAGTTGGCTTGACTGCAGTAATCATTTAACTATGTATATGTATATCAAAACATCATGTTGCATACCTTAAATATGTACAATAAAAATAAAATCTAAAAGAAATAAAATAAAAATAACTTTCACCAGCTGTGGTTGTTGGTTTGGAGTAATCCAAGGAACTCTTCACACCATTCCCTAGCAAGACTTGCCCAATTATTTTCTTCTTAATTTCAAAGAAGTCTATTTGGCTCTGTGAAAATACAAGTATCTGACTGGTTCACAAAACCACTAAGAAACCTAGAAATTCAAGTTAAAAGAAAAGGCAAAAACAAAGAAGTCATTGAATGCAGAATCACAGTCAAAATTAGTCAGATATTGGCCTTTGTGGAGCTCATTGGTGCTACCTCAGAGTAGATGGAGGTTACACATCTCTCAGCCAATATGCCAAAGCCAGATGCTCTTCAATGCATGGGCCATCATTTCCATTTCTCTTCTGAGAAGTCAAATACAGCTGCCATTGCTGTAACTGCTCCAGAAATGAATCTTCACCTCCTACTATCACTAGCTCCCAAGTGCAGCCCAGAGTTTGTGCATCTGATGATCTGAACACGGCATGTACTCACATAAGGTTGTCTCTCAGTGGAGGCAGGGAAAACAAGTGTCCAGACTTTCCTATTCTGTTATAAAAAGTGGCAGAGCCTCTGGATTTCAGGGCTTATGTGGTTAATTCCCCCAAAATAGGAATGACATTCTTATGCTTAGAAGCCAAGAAATGTCTACAACACCCACACTCATTACATCTTGAGTCCTGGAGCAAGGAACACTTTGTATTTTCTTCTCGAAGATTATATTCTATGTAGCCCCATCTGTGCTACCAACTTTCTGTAGGATCTTGGACAATCACTGTCTGCTTCTGATGCTCAGAATACCTGCTAGAAAAAAAAATAAAATAATAAACAAAAAAAAATAAGAAGGGCTTTGAGGTTAGTGGGCCCTCTGTGCATTCATGACTATGATATTCCTTGATTATACAGACACTTATGCCTCATTCAGGCAACTATGGATTCTTTGTTGAGGACAGATGAAGAAGGGAAAGAAAGATGAAGGGTTCTGGGACCACAAAAACTGTTTTAAATTACCGAGAGAAAGCAGCTGCAGTATCCTATGAGATTTGTGAGTAGAGAAGCCAGAAAGTATTATTTTAGGCACAACTCAACTGATACCACCCTCCAACAAATACCTGGAGTCCTCTGGCAACACAGCTTTACTGAACCAAGGAGCCCAGATAGCATCTCTCCAGGCTCCGGATGCACTCCAGGGATAGAGCAGTGAACGTCACAGATGACCTCAGGTACATTGGAGCCGCTCTCCAGGGCCTTGCAGACTCAGTTCTAGCCAGCCATTTGTGTCTGTCCCTAGGATCACAGAGTGTCCAGGAGTCAGGCCAAGCCAGGCCCTGAATTCTTTCCAGATTGTAATAAATGTCCTGAGTCATAATCTTCCATTGAATTTGGAGTCGAAATACCTGCTGACGTATAGAAAACTGCCCTCATCTAACAAAGGGGAATATTGCTTAGGATTGAGGAGTAAAGCTGAAAATGAAAAAAATCAGTCCTGATTTCAAGTCATTTTTCTTTCCATAGGATGTAGACTAAGACAGGAAGATGCAAGCGTCTTGCTCATAAAACCATTGTTCCATCAGTTTGGCCTGACGCTGGGTGAGAGGGGTAGGGTTATAATAGAAATTCCAGACCAACAGAACAATATAAGTCAAAGTGTGGAATTACAGTAAACATATTGATTTCAGCATTATTTATGACCGCAAAATGTTGGGAACAACCAAAATACCCATACAGAAAAGAGTGGTTGTATAAATGATAGTACAACTATAAAATGAAGTACTGTGTAGCTATTCAAAGGAACATGGAAGATGTCCATGAACTGATGTATGTTAATTATAAATACATTGTGGAATGATAAATTTAAAGTATCTTATAACAATGAATACAAAATAAGAAAATATCCATTTACCTACTCATTGCAGGAAAAAAGAAAAAAGAAAGGAAAAACCCAGAGACCAATGAGAGTGGTCACCTGTGTGGTCAGGAATTGGTAGAAAGGAAAGAGAGAATGGAGATGGATATCTGATTCTTCTCTGAATGTACCTTTATGCACAGATCTGACTGGGGAGCCATGTGAAAATTTCACATACTCGGATGAATAAATAAATGAATAAACTCCATAGGATTGGGAGATAATTTGTAATCAAATACAAACTATTTGTTTGACAAACCAACCAGCAAACAAATAAACCATAGATATGAGAGGACCATGAAGATTAAAGAAACTTCCATTTGCGAAACCATTATAAAACATAATGAAGATGAATAAACACTCATTACAGAATATCAAATCAACCATTATCATGAGGTTTTCTTTTTTTAATTATTTTATTTTATTATTATTATACTTTAAGTTTTCGGGTACATGTGCACAATGTGCAGGTTAGTTACATATGTATACATGTGCCATTCTGGTGTGCTGCACCCATTAACTCGTCATTTAGCATTAGGTATATCTCCTAATGCTATCCCTCCCCACTCCCCCCACCCCACAACAGTCCCCAGAGTGTCATGTTCCCCTTCCTGTGTCCATGTGTTCTCATTGTTCAATTCCCACCTCTGAGTGAGAATATGCGGTGTTTGGTTTTTTGTTCTTGTGATAATTTACTGAGAATTATGATTTCCAATTTCATCCATGTCCCTACAAAGGACATGAACTCATCATTTTTTATGGCTGCATAGCATTCCATGGTGTATATGTGCCACATTTTCTTAATCCAGTCTATCATTGTTGGACATTTGGGTTGGTTCCAAGTCTTTGCTACTGTGAATAGTGCCACAATAAACATACATGTGCATGTGTCTTTATAGCAGCATGATTTATAGTCCTTTGGGTATATATCCAGTAATGGGATGGCTGGGTCAAATGGTATTTCCAGTTCTAGATCCCTGAGGAATCGCCACACTGACTTCCACAATGGTTGAACTAGTTTACAGTCCCACCAACAGTGTAAAAGTGTTCCTGTTTCTCCACATCCTCTCCAGAACCTGTTGTTTCCTGACTTTTTAATGATTGCCATTCTAACCGGTGTGAGATGGTATCTCGTTGTGGTTTTGATTTGCATTTCTCTGATGGCCAGTGATGGTGAGCATTTTTTCATGTGTTTTTTGGCTGCATAAATGTCTTCTTTTGAGAAGTGTCTGTTCATGTCCTTCACCCACTTTTTGATGGGGTTTTTTTTTCTTGTAAATTTGTTTGAGTTCATTGTAGATTCTAGATATTAGCCCTTTGTCAGATGAGTAGGTTGCGAAAATTTTCTCCCATTTTGTAGGTTGCCTGTTCACTCTGATGGTAGTTTCTTTTGCTGTGCAGAAGCTCTTTAGTTTAATTAGATCCCATTTGTCAATTTTGTCTTTTGTTGCCATTGCTTTTGGTGTTTTAGACATGAAGTCCTTGCCCATGCCTATGTCCTGAATGGTAATGCCTAGGTTTCCTTCTAGGGTTTTTATGGTTTTATGTCTAACGTTTAAGTCTTCAATCCATCTTGAATTAATTTTTGTATAAGGTGTAAGGAAAAGATCCAGTTTCAGCTTTCTACATATGGCTAGCCAGTTTTCCCAGCACCATTTATTAAATAGGGAATCCTTTCCCCATTGCTTGTTTTTCTCAGGTTTGTCAAAGATCAGATAGTTGTAGATATGTGGTGTTATTTCTGAGGGCTCTGTTCTGTTCCATTGATCTATATCTCTGTTTTGGTACCAGTACCATGCTGTTTTGGTTACTGTAGCCTTGTAGTATAGTTTGAAGTCAGGTAGCATGATGCCTCCAGCTTTGTTCTTTTGGCTTAGGATTGACTTGGCGATGCAGGCTCTTTTTTGGTTCCATATGAACTTTAAAGTAGTTTTTTCCAATTCTGTGAAGAAAGTCATTGGTTATCATGAGGTTTTCTGTACTCCTTTGGTGTCTCTATGCACAGTGATCCCAACCTCATGTGCTTTGTGTTGTGCTCTTGCAAATTCTCTCTTCACCAGGCAGAGGGCTTTGCTTAATCTGCTAGTCCTTGCCACAGCAAAGATTTCAAGAGACTACATAGTCCCATTTTCTCATCTTACAATATCTAGAACTGAGGCTGGAGATAGAAGGAACTTGCCCAGAATCATTACTGGGTAATCAGCCTCATAAGTGAAAAGACAAATTATACTTTATTTAACTTGCAGTCCTTGAACTATGAATGAAGCTATAATTGTTTTCATACATGCATTAACTGTTTGTATTATAATTTCTCTAAATACCTGATGGAGCTCATATCTTACACTCTTTATTAGATGATGTGCTGTTCTTTATCACAGTGAAGAAATTTTTTCAATATGCTATGAAATTCACCCTTTATCTGATATATGTTTATTAATGTTTTCCATTTTCTGTTCATTACTTTTTCTTTATCTATGGCTGGTTTTGCCTCACAATTTAAACATTTTTGTATAGTTTTAAATTTTTTTCAAATTTTATTTTAGATACAGGGGGTACATGTTCAGGTTTGTTACATGGGCATATTGTGTGATGCTAAGGTTTGGGGTATAGATCCCATCACCCAGGTAGTGAGCGTAGTATCCAATAGATAGTTTCTCAACGCATGCCCACTTCCCTCTCTCTTCCTTCTAGTAGTCTGCAGTGTCTGTTGTTCCCGTGTTTATGTCAGTGTGTGTTCAATGTTTAGCTCCCACTTATAAGTGAGAACATGTGGTATTTGATTTTCTGTTCCTGCATTAATTTGCTTAGGATAATGACCTCCAGCTGCATCCATGTTCCTGCAAAAGACAGGATTTCATTCTTTTTAAGGCTATGTAGTATTCTATGGTATATACATGTCATATTTTCTTTATCTAATCCACCATTTATGGGCACCTAGGTTGATTCCATATCTTTGCTATTGTGCATAGCAAAGCAATGAACATGAGTGCAGGTGTCCTTTTTGTAGAGTGATTTATTTTCCTTTTGGGATATACCCAGTAGTGGAATTGCTGGGTCAAATGGTGGCTCTGTTTTAAGTTCTCTGAGAAATCTCCAAAGTGCTCTCCACAGTGGGGCTGAATTAATTTACATACCAACTAACCAAAGGGGAAAGAAGATATAAGCATTCTCTTTTCTCCACAGCCTACAGCATCTGTTGTTTTTTGACTCTGAAATTACAGCCATTCTGCAACAGTCCCCTCTGGAACATCAACCCAGTGGCCTGAGAACTGTTCCTGTCCCCCAGCACCCACAGGGGCTGCTGCTTTCTCTGAATTGGAAGACTCAGAGTGCAAACCTGCCTGACCCAGCCCCCACCTGGCTTTGTTCTGCCACCTGCCCTGGTAGCTTAACACAAAAAACAGAAACTCTTGGAAGCTCTATGGCCCCAACTATTGCCTGAGAAACCAGAGGGCAATCTAAAGCAAGCAAAAATCCCACTGCTACTACCATAGCTGGTGCTTTTTTGCAAGCACCACCTCCGGGCTGGAGGCCAACCAACACAGTCCATCATAGCATCTCCCGGTAGAATAACACTGCACCTAGGAAGGAGAAAATGGCTGAGGAATCTCAGCTATCACCACTGCCTGTACCCCTCTGACTAACCAGGAGGTACTGATTCTGTCCAAGTGACCAGTTCAGTGCTACTATAACCAGTGTTCAAGAAAACCAACACACTAAGGCTATCAATAACCAAGGAATCTAACAGAGTCTGCATCACTCCCCTGCTACCCCCATGACTGGTGCGGCTACCCACTGCTGGGAGACTTGAGGACAGGCCACATCACCAGATCTCTTGCAGACATTCCCCAGTACTGGCCTGGAGTGTGGCAACTTCACTGGGCAGCTAGATCCAGAGGAGCATTTGAGAATTCTCAGTGCCCTACTCTAAAAGAGTTTGCTGCTATAGTGGCATGACATTTTTAGGGGTGAGCTTGCAGGGTTATTTCTCAGGTCAGGGTTGTGTGCATGCAGTTGGTGGATCACCCAGTTGTGGTCTGGCTCACTGGCATTGGAACCAGGGTGCCATGATACCGACAGGGAACATGGGTATATGTTTGCTGGGGCAGCCTGAGGCATGCCTGCCAGGAGTGGCATATGTAGCTGTTTCTCAGTCTCAGGACATGGATGCACAGCTGCTCAGATAGCCTGAGGTCACGTCTGTCAGGAGCAGCCCACTGGGCTGTTTCTCAGGCCTAAGACATGGGTACAAGGCTACTTGGGTAGCCTAGTGGCATGTCTGCTGGAGAAGGGAACAGGGCTGCCTCTTTGGCCTTTGACACAGCTGCATGGCTGCTTGGCTAGTCTTTGGGCATTTCTGTGAGGGGTGACACAAGAAGTGGTTTTGTTGTCCCAAGGTCCAAGCATGGGGCTTCTTGTTAGGCCTTGGGGCATGCCCACCAAGGCAGACTGTGGAGTTCTTTCTCAGTGGTGAGACAAAGGCCCATAGCTGCTTGGCTGGCCTGGGCATGTCCACCAGGGGTGGCCATTGGCTGTTTCTCAAGTTTGGGACATGGACTCTTTGCTACTTGGACAGTCTGGGGTCATGCCCACTAAGGGTAGCTTGTGGGACTGTTTCTCAGGCCCTTATTTAAAAGATCGGGTCACTGGGCAAGCCCTGGATGTATCTGTGGAGGGCAAGGGTGCTGCAGGGCTGTTTCTCAGGTATTGAGGGAGGACCATATCAGCTGCTTGGAGCTCAGGGGCCCCTCCTGCTTAGTAGAGGGTATGTGGCAGTTTGGCTAGTTCAAGGACAGGCTTACTTGGTATGACTGGACAATTATTCCCCAGCTGAAATGCAGTGGCATGAGTTGGTTTCCCTGCTGTGCCAGAATAGAGTCACAGCCAATCCTGGGCTCGAACTCTGCACAGCTGGGGTTGTGGAGTTCAGCCACTATGTGGCCTTGGTGTAATGAAGATGGAGCCCAAATGCTGGAGAAGTGTGGTTGTCAGAAGTTCCAGAGGAGGCTACACTCCAGAAGGGGCTCTGTTGTCAAGATGGGACCGTGCTGCGGCAGCTTGGCCCAAGTGGGTGAGTGGGATGTGGGTAGTGCACACCTTGTGCCCCTAATGCAGGGCAATACAGCTGTGTGAATTCCCAGCAGCTCTCCAAACTGGGCTCAGGACTTTAAAGGACTGTGGGATTCTCCTCTTGTAAGGACAGTACATGTTTGCAGTCACAAGGTGACTGGTGGGGACCTTCTCCTTACATTTTCCCTGCAACAGGAAGACCCTCTTGGCTTCAGACAGATCTGATCCGAGTGGAGGGAGACAAGACTGCAAAAACCAGATGCCTCTGCACTGCCCTCCTGAACTTCTAATCACCACGGTTAATCTCCACTCCCCCACGCACTCCAGCACTCTCCCTTTGACACTCCAACCAAATCTTAGCTGTTTGTTACCTTGACCCTTTATTCTGGTGGGGATGAGCACCATGGGTCTCTAGTTATCCATCTTGCTGACTGCCAAATTTTCTATTTCTTCATAGTTAAATCTTGATAGCTTACAGGGGTCTAGGAATTTATCAGTTTCTTCTAGGTTATCTAATTGTTAGTATATAGTTGTTCATGAGTCTCTAACGATCTTTGCATTTCTGTGGTATCAGTTGTAATGTCTCCTTTTTCATCTCTGATTTTATTTAATTGAGTCTTCTTTTTTTTGTTTTACTTAGTCTAGCTAAAAGTTTGGTGATTCTGTTTGTCATTTCCAAAAACCAACTCTTTGTTTTATTGATCTTTTGTATTGTGTTTCTAGTCTCCATTTTTATTATTTCTACTATATCCGTATGATTTCTTTCCTTCTAGTATTATTACAATTAATTTTCTCTTTTCTTTTTCTTATTATTTGTGGTGCCACATTAGGTTGTTTATTTGAGATTTTTTTTCTTTTTTGTGTAGGCATTTATTGCTGTAACTTTCTGTCTTAGAACTATTTTTACTGTATCTCATAGCTTTTGATACATTGTGTTTCTACTTTAGCTTGTCTCGAAGAAATTTTTATTTCCTTTTTAATTTCTTCTTTGACCAGTTGGTTGTTCAGGAGCATGTAGTTTAATTTCCATGTATTTGTGTATTTTCCGAAGTTCCTTCTTTTATTAATTTCTAGTTTGATAGTAATGTGGTCAGAAAAGATACTTGATATGGTTTCAATCTTCATAAAAATGTTAAGACTTGTTTTGTGGCCTAACATATAATAATCTATTTTGGAGAATATTTCTTGTGCAGTTGAGAAGAACATGTGTTCTGGAGTTGTTTAATAAACTTTTCTGTATACGCCCTTAAAGTCTATTTAGTCTAGAGTGCAGCTTATATCTCATATGTCTTTGTAGATTTTCTGTCTGGGTGATCTGTCCATTGCTATTACAGGGTTTTGAAATCCTCTAATGATATAGTTTAGATATCCGTCCCCTCCAAATCTCATGTTAAAATGTGACCATCAGTGTTGGAAGTGCAGCCTAGTGTGAGGTGTTTGGGTTATAGGGCTAGATCCCTCATGAATGGCCTGGTGCTATCCCCGCAGTAATGAGTGAGTTTTCACTCTCTTAGTTCACATGAAGACTGCTTGTTTAAAAGACCCTGGCATCTTTCTTTCTCCCTCTCTCACCATGTGATACACTGGCTCCCATTCCCTTCCATCACGATTAAATACTTTCTGTGGCATCACCAGAAACTGAGCAGATGCTGGCACCAGGCATCTTAGCCTGCAGAACTTTGAGCCAAACAAACCTCTTTTCTGTATACATTCTCTAGTCTCAGGTATTGTTTTATAGTAATGCTAAATGCCCTAAAACACCTACTATTATTGTATGCAGTGATCTCTCTTCAGAATATTTGCTTTATATCTTTAGGTGCTTGGATTTGGGGTGCATACGTACTTACGATTTCTGTATTATCTTGCTGAATTGACCTCTTTAGCATTATATAATGATCTTCTTTATGTCTTTTTACATTTTTGACTTAAAGTCTATTTGATCTGATATAAGTGTTGCTACTCCTGCTCTCTTTTGGTTTCCACTTGTGTGGAATGTTTTTTCCATTCATTATCGTTCAGTCTATGTGTGTAATTACCAGTATGGTTGCCTCTTTTAGGAAGCCTATTGATGTATCTTATTTTTTTCCCATTCATCCACTCTAGGCATTTAATTAGTGAATTTATTTACCTTCAAGATAATTATTCATAGGTAAGGACTTACTACTGCCACTTTTTCATTGTTTTCTAGTTGCTTTGGTGATTCTTTCTTTCTTTCTTTCTTTCTTATTGCCTTCCACTATGATTAAGTTAGTTTCTCTAGTCGTATATTTTGATACTTATTTTTTATTTTTAGGGCGTCTATTAAAAATGTTGTCTTTGTGGCTAACGTGAGGCCTTTAAAAAAAATCCTGTAGCTATCACAAGTGATTTTAACCTGATAATAATTTGTTTGATTACAAAACATAAAACTACACCTTACCACCACTTCCCTCCCCGCATTTTGATATTTTCATGTCACAATTAACAGCTTTTATGTGCCATATACATTAACAATTTATTGTAGTTATTATTAGTTTCAAGTTTTATCTTCTAGCCTTCATACTAAAGATAGAAGTGATTTATACATCACCATTATAGTATCACAGTATTCTGAATTTTGACTGTGTAATTAATTTTATTAGTGAGTTCTACACTTGATTATTTTGTATTACTCATTAGCATCCTTTTCTTTCACCTTGAAGAACTCCTTTAGCATTTCTTGTAAAATAGGTCTGATGGTGACATACTTCCTCACCTTTGTATGTCTAGGAAAGTTTTCACTTCTCTGTCATTTCTGAAGAACAGTTTTGCTGAGTATAGTATGCTTGGATGGTTTTCTTTTTTTTCATTACTTTGATAATATTATTCCACTCTCCTCTGATCTTTAATGTTCCCTTTGAGAAATATGATTTGATTGCAGCACTATTCATACTAGCAAAAACATGGAACCGACTTAGGTGCCCATCAATGGTGGATTGGATAAAGAAAATATGGTGTATATACACCATGGAATACTACACAGTCATAAAAAATAAATAAAATCATGCATTTGCAGCAACATGGATGCAGTGGGAGGCCATTATCCTAAGTAGATTAATGCAGGAAGAGAAAACTATATACCACATGTTCTCAGTTATAGAGGGGAGCTAAATGTCAGATACTCATGAACATAAAGATGGAAATAATACACACTGAAGACTACTAGAGGAGAGAAGGAGGGAGGGAAGGGGACAAGGGTTGAAAAACTAAATGTTGGGTATTATACTCAGTATCAGAATGACAGGAAAATTCATACCCCGAGCTTCAGCATCATGCAATATACCCAGGTAACAAACTTGCACACTTGGCCCCTGAATGTAAAATAACAGTTGAAAAAGAAAAAAAAGGTCTGATGTGAAGTGTATTGGAACTGTTTTGCATTTTATTTGCTTCTTTTCTTTTGCTGCTTCAGTATCATTTATTTGTCTTTGATCTTTCACAGTTTAATTATTATATGTCTAGTCTTTTTTGAATTGAATGTGATTGGTGACTGTTGACCATCCTGCACTTTGACTACATATATATATATATAATACACACATACATATATATATAATATATATGTATATATGTATATGTATATATATGGGTGTATATATGTGTGTGTGTGTGTGTGTAGATATATATATATATACACATATATATGAACTCCTCAGATTTGGAAAGTTTTCTGTTATTACTTATTTAATAAGCTTTCTTTACTTTTCCATTTATCTTTCTCTAACTTCTCTTAAATGCCAGTAAATTGTCCCTTTGCTCACTTAATGCTATTCCATACATCTCATAAGTTTCCTTCATTCTATTCTTTTTTCTTTTTTCCTTTTCTGAGTATATATTGTCAAATAACCTGTATTCAAGCTCACAGATTATTCCTTCTGCTTGATCATTTCTGGTGTTAATGCACTCTATTGCACTTTTCACACTTTTCATTTTATTCATTGCATTCTTCAGCTCCTATATTAACATTAGATATTTTGTTATCATTTTTACCCTTTGTTACATCTCTCTTTCTGGTCACTTATTGTTTTCATCATTTCATTTAATTATTTATCTGTATTTTATTAAAGTTCTTTGAGCTTCCTTAGAACAGCCATTTTAAATTCTCTTTCAGGCAGGTCATACATCTCCATGTCTTTGGGGCCAATCAATGGTATCTTATTTTGTTCATTTGGTACCTTATTTTGTTAATTTGGTGTCATCAGTTTTCCCCGATTGTTCTTGATCCTTGTGATTGTGCATTGATGTCTGCACATTGAAGAAGTAGGTACTTATTGAATTGCAGGTAGGTACTTGAATGCAGATATTGAATTTAAGGTAGGTACTTACTCCAGTTTGGCTTTGTCTGAGAATGTCCCTCAACTCTGTCTGGAAATTCTAGGCAGATCATCTGTTCTGGGTTTGTAAGCCTGTGACTGTTTCAGTCATTGCAGCACAAGGAGATGTCATAAACCCAGGACCACCATGGCCAGTTCTGCACCAGGCTGTAACCCATGGCTGCAGAGGCTGGCACAATGATGGAATGCATTCCCAACTCCTCCTCACTGATACCTGCCTACGTATGTTGGTTATTCATAACCCAAGGCTGCTGTAGTTGGCTGCCAGTGGTACAGGTAAGAACGCAAGTCTATCTCACAGAAACTATGTGTTCCTCTCTGCTGCTGGGGCAGGTCTTGCTGCTTAGGCCACAGGTATTCAAGCAGGGTCACTATGGGTGTCCTCCCAGTGCTGAATTTTACTATTATAGACTAGTATTTTGTTCTGTGAAAAAGTCCAAGCCTTACTTCATTCCCTTCCTCCCAAAAGAAAGTAGCTCTCTCTGCACTGTGCTGCCTTTGATTGGGTTAGGGGTGATACAGGAAACAAAATTGTCTTTCGTGCCCTCTTCAATGTGTATTTTTAATTATTATACTATAATCAGGTTCTGTAATATCTCATCTGGCCTGTTTAGCTTTTGAGAAACTATTATCATATGTGGATAATTATTAAATTCAACGTTTTGGAGGGTATAATCTCTGGGGAGTCCTACTCTGCCAGGTTTTTCTGCCCATTCCCCAAAAATAACTATATTTGAATCTTTTCTAAGTTGTAAAGTGATTTCCCATAGAATTGAGCAAAATACATTTAAGTCCTCCTGTTTTCTTCTTTTCCTATGAGTATAAAACTTTCAGATTTTTGTGCCAATTTAGTGCATTTTAATATTTTTGCATTTTTTATTTGTCCAACAGGACAAATCATTTGATCACTTAATCTTTTCCCCCATCATAATTCCATATCTAAGATGTATGCATCACCATACCATTTTTATGCTTTCCAAATCACTGATTTCTGATTTCAACTTTATCAATACATTCCTTTATCATTTGGAAATGTTTTTTTCCACATTTCATTGAATTCAATTCTAATATGAATATAGTAATCACATGTTTTGCTTGGATTGCATTTTCCTGGTTTGTTTTTGCAAATATTGTGCCCTTTTGTTTTATCTGCATCTTTTGGACACTAGATGAGATGAAAGTTTTGTTCTTGATCCATAAGTAAGATTAATATTTCAGACTCTATTTTGTATCAGTAAGTTTGGAACAGAACAGTTTCTGGTATTTTCTTAAGGGAAGTGTGAGGAAGATTACAGTGGTTAGCAGACACAGTAATCAATTTTAGTTCAGAACAATATCACCTTACTCTGTTGGGGTTTCTGCAATAAGGAACTACTTACTGCCTTTGAGGCAAACAGATAAATTTGGTAAGATCTCAGAGTGGCTCATAGAGAAACCATGCAGCTCACATGATTTATGTTTGATAGCCTAGCACTTTTTTTCTGTGGTTGGCCTTTCTCTTTTCCCCTTCCATAGAGCATTGCCTACAGGAAGGTTAAGATTCTAAGACAGAATAATTGAAAATAAGTTTTCAAGCTATCCTTTCCCCAGCACTACCCTCCAAGGTGTTCTGAATGTACACAGGGACACTGTTGGGATGCTTTCTTCTTCTCCTGTGGTCTGCTGATAACGAAGTCTTTATGACTCAAAGTAAAGAAAGTTTCTTTAGACTTTTCAGGATGTCATCACAATTGGAAAAATCTGTGCTTCTACCAAAGGTGGGAATTTTAGCTTCATGTCCACTCACAATACATTATTCAATTCATTGATGGTGGCAAATATTTCTCACAGCCTGTTTGGGGATTCAGCTGTTTACTACTGAAGTAGAGACTTCTCTTAATTAAAAAGAAAATTCTGCTGTTTAGGTAGATTTCATGAAAAGAACCCAATCTAGAAACCAGCATTTTTACTTTTTTCCCAACAGTTGTTCCTATCACCATGAAAACATATTAAAATTCTTTCATCCTTTGAAAACACATCTGGAACTTACCTCACCCTCCAGATACAGCCTCAGCTCTCACTCCACCATGAATTCAGACTTCCTGAGAAGGTTGCAGCCGGTCTCCATCCTTCAACTGACAACCCAATACAATTGTATTCATCTCTCATTAAAGTTACTAGCAACAACTAAGAAAAACTTTGGATACATGTCAGTCTTTATTGTGTTGAACTTGACAGACATATTTGACATTGGTGTGCCCTATTTACTTGTTTAAAATTTCTTTCTTTGGATTCCATAATGTTTCATTATCTTCTATATCATTGGACTTCTACGATTGCTCATTCTTAGGTAAAATAGAACGTGTCTCAAGATCATTTTTAAAACAAAAGGAAGTATGGAGTTCTATCTAAAATAGAGTATTTAAATTGTTGCATCATGAAGGGAAACTCACATTTAGAATATAAAGGCATTCTCAGAAACCAATTGCTTTTGTAGCCCGAAGCCAGTCTCTTTCCTACTTTTGTCTATAATTCTGTAAAATTAAAGTGATCTGGCATGATGATCTAAAAGGACTGATAAAAATTTGCTGGGGCTGCCAGAAGAAAGAAAATGCCTTTGACATTATGTTGCTGGGGACATTGACTTTGTCCCACACTCAGCAGGGGTGAGGAAGTTGGCATTTACTGATAAGCTAAGAAAAGTCAGTGCCTTTTGTAATTTAAGCTCCACCCATGGCACACTTACTCAAGGAAGATATAAATTACAAGGTCCGCTCAGCTCTCAGACAAGGTTTTCCAAGCAAGATGAAGCCCAACATCATCTTTGTACTTTCCCTGCTCCTCATCTTGGAGAAGCAAGCAGCTGTGATGGGACAAAAAGGTGAGTGGAGAGGGTAAGCCTTGGGGAAAGCTGCTCAGACAGCTAATAATCTAAGATTATTTGGGGTGCAAACAGTAACCTGTTTAGGCACAGATTCTTCTCTTTGAAGAGAATTGATTTTCTCCACCCAAAGCTTCAGCTTTTCTAGAAATATCAATAATTTGTTGGGGGAAAAGTGGGGGGTAAGAGTTGTAAGGGAGCTTTGGAGATAATGAATTCATACATTCTTATTATCAATTACCAGGTGGATCAAAAGGCCGATTACCAAGTGAATCTTCCCAATTTCCACATGGACAAAAGGGCCAGCACTATTCTGGACAAAAAGGCAAGCAACAAACTGAATCCAAAGGCAGTTTTTCTATTCAATACACATATCATGTAGATGCCAATGATCATGACCAGACCCGAAAAAGTCAGCAATATGATTTGAATGCCCTACATAAGACGACAAAATCAGAACGACATCTAGGTGGAAGTCAACAACTGCTCCATAATAAACAAGAAGGCAGAGACCATGATAAATCAAAAGGTCATTTTCACAGGGTAGTTATACACCATAAAGGAGGCAAAGCTCATCGTTGGACACAAAATCCTTCTCAAGATCAGGGGAATAGCCCATCTGGAAAGGGAATATCCAGTCAATATTCAAACACAGAAGAAAGGCTGTGGGTTCATGGACTAAGTAAAGAACAAACTTCCGTCTCTGGTGCACAAAAAGGTAGAAAACAAGGCGGATCCCAAAGCAGTTATGTTCTCCAAACTGAAGAGCTAGTAGCTAACAAACAACAACGTGAGACTAAAAATTCTCATCAAAATAAAGGGCATTACCAAAATGTGGTTGAAGTGAGAGAGGAACATTCAAGTAAAGTACAAACCTCACTCTGTCCTGCGCACCAAGACAAACTCCAACATGGATCCAAAGACATTTTTTCTACCCAAGATGAGCTCCTAGTATATAACAAGAATCAGCACCAGACAAAAAATCTCAATCAAGATCAACAGCATGGCCGAAAGGCAAATAAAACATCATACCAATCTTCAAGTACAGAAGAAAGACGACTCCACTATGGAGAAAATGGTGTGCAGAAAGATGTATCCCAAAGCAGTATTTATAGCCAAACTGAAGAGAAAGCACATGGCAAGTCTCAAAAACAGATAACAACTCCCAGTCAAGAGCAAGAGCATAGCCAAAAGGCAAATAAAACATCATACCAATCTTCAAGTACAGAGGAAAGACGACTCCACTATGGAGAAAATGGTGTGCAGAAAGATGTATCCCAAAGCAGTATTTATAGCCAAACTGAAGAGAAAGCACATGGCAAGTCTCAAAAACAGATAACAATTCCCAGTCAAGAGCAAGAGCATAGCCAAAAGGCAAATAAAACATCATACCAATCTTCAAGTACAGAGGAAAGACGACTCCACTATGGAGAAAATGGTGTGCAGAAAGATGTATCCCAAAGCAGTATTTATAGCCAAACTGAAGAGAAAGCACATGGCAAGTCTCAAAAACAGATAACAACTCCCAGTCAAGAGCAAGAGCATAGCCAAAAGGCAAATAAAACATCATACCAATCTTCAAGTACAGAGGAAAGACGACTCCACTATGGAGAAAATGGTGTGCAGAAAGATGTATCCCAAAGCAGTATTTATAGCCAAACTGAAGAGAAAGCACATGGCAAGTCTCAAAAACAGATAACAATTCCCAGTCAAGAGCAAGAGCATAGCCAAAAGGCAAATAAAACATCATACCAATCTTCAAGTACAGAGGAAAGACGACTCCACTATGGAGAAAATGGTGTGCAGAAAGTTGTATCCCAAAGCAGTATTTATAGCCAAACTGAAGAGAAAGCATATGGCAAGTCTCAAAAACAGATAACAATTCCCAGTCAAGAGCAAGAGCATAGCCAAAAGGCAAATAAAACATCATACCAATCTTCAAGTACAGAGGAAAGACGACTCCACTATGGAGAAAATGGTGTGCAGAAAGATGTATCCCAAAGCAGTATTTATAGCCAAACTGAAAAGCTAGTAGCAGGCAAGTCTCAAATCCAGGCACCAAATCCTAAGCAAGAGCCATGGCATGGTGAAAATGCAAAAGGAGAGTCTGGCCAATCTACAAATAGAGAACAAGACCTACTCAGTCGTGAACAAAAAGGCAGACACCAACATGGATCTCATGGGGGATTGGATATTGTAATTATAGAGGAGGAAGATGACAGTGATCATCATTTGGCACAGCATCTTAGCAACGACCGAAACCCATTATTTACATAAACCTACCATTCAGTAACCATGTGAAAGGATGGACCAATATCAAGGTAATTTTTTTTTAGCAAATAGGGGAGATATCTCTCTCATTGTTTAGAATTGTTGGGGACTCTCCAGGACTTTTATGGGATTGATAACCATTGTTCGCACCAATAGAAGTGCTGTATAACAAGTGGTAGGAAGATGAGCCTCCCCATTCCCTGGTGAGGAGAGGGTCTGGTAGTGGCACAGAAGGATGTTTGGCCTATCATGAGGTCCTAGAATTCCTATCCTTAATTGAATATTCTTCAACAATATTTTTTTGTATATGCCTACCTGCTAAAGGTTTTTTTGAACATGTACTGACTACATATGCATATTTATAAGTTTATGGTATACTCTTGTCAGTTCTTATACTTTAGATTAGTAAACCTCAATTTCTTTCCTATATAGTATAAAGGATTACAGCCGTTAATGTTTTCTTTCTGCACACCAGTGAATGTTCTTGCATCCCTGTTAGGGTTCATCTATGCTCCTTCAGAGACCACAAGCCCAAAGACTATCAGTCCTCCCTCTCAGAATACAGGAAAGAGATATGTAGAAAGATCCTTGTTCATGTTGTGAAAGAGAAGATGGAAAGGGAGACACAAGAGATGGTGAGGGATCTCATGGGCCAATTGGGTGTTTACAACATCAGGAGAAGAAAACTGAAGCCCTGAGAGGGGTAATGGTGCTTCCCTGCCTCTTTGCAGTAAGTAACACTGCACTTGAAGAGAGGGCAAGCAGTAGAAACAGTGGCCCCAGCTGGCAACTAGTGGCCTGGTATCCTAGTAGTAGAGGGCTGGTACAGTTGGAGCTGAAGGGGACAGGGGGCCCAGCTACCATCCCCACCCTTCACTTTTTACTATACTCACATCACTGATTCTCTTCTTTCTCTCTAGGTGTCAGTTGACCTCAGTGAATTCTGTGATGTTTCTGAGATGCAGACTCCCGTGTAGTTTCAGATTCTTGGTCCATGGATGACACCACCTGCCCATGCTTCCTTGAATTAGGCTTTCTTAACCTGAAGCGCCTTCAAACTTCCAATAAAGAGATCATTTTCTGCTTCATCTGCTTTTGACTCCTGTTTTCTCTGGATTCCTAGTGGCTCAAGGGGTTGAGGGCATTTCTAATATAAGTGGTTTTGAAAGAAAATAAAGGGATATTTTTGAAGCACTAGGGAGAATAGTAATCAAAGCCACATTTCAAGATATATTGATAGAAACCAACACTAAAAATAGGGTGCTGTTAGTCTACCAGTCACATGTCTACCACCTGAGGCCAACACTAAAGGCTTTCATGACCCTGGTACTAATAAGACCCCAGGAACTAAAAATATCCCAGAAAGACAAGAGAAAATGTATTGCAACAGGCCCTGGGAAAGTCCCTGATCTGCTGGTGATCAATTCCACAGTAGCACATCCCTTCAATTAGCTTAAGAATGTCTTACTCCTACAGTATCCATTGAGATGCAATTACACCAAAGGTGATATGTTAAATCTGCACAACTTCAGTAACAGCAAGTGGGTTAAAATGTCACCTGTGGATGGAAAGACCAGAGGACCAGTCAAAGGAATCTTGAGGCAGGTGGTGTCTTCATAATGGAAATACTGCTGCCTATACTGCCTTTTCCCCCTCTATTTTAAAAAAGTTTCCAGAGAAAGCTAAACCTTCAGGAGAAGAGGCCAACATAGGGGAGTGAGAAAATCACAAGCCTAAGAATAAGAGATTTGGATTGTAGTTCCAATTCTGCCATAATAACCTGTATATCTTTACCTAAATCTGTTCTTCCCTGCAAGCTTAAGTCCCACATCTGCAACATGGAAAAGTTTGACACAGCAATCTTCTTAGTACATACTGACTCAAAATTGTAGACATTCAAAAGAAAGAAAGAAGAAAGAAAGAAAGAGAGAGAGAGAGAAAGAGAAGAAAGAAAGAAAGGAGAGAGAGAGAGACAGAAAGGAAAGGAAAGGAAAGAGGGAGGGAAGGAGGGAAGGAAGGAGGGAAGGAAGGAAGGAAGGAAGGAAAAAGAAAGAAAGGAGGTCAATAAGACCTTAAAGATGGTGTCTAATGCTGCAGTAAATTTGGTAGGGCCAGAATAGGTCAGATGGACATGAATGCTTCAGAATGACACAGGCCTACTCGGAGTAGAGATTGGTACTGTTGTCCACCCTCAAAACCATGGATCATATAGGCCCAGAGTTGGGTTAGCCTGGGCCCCACATACCAACAACCAAGGAGCCATAAGTTTATTAAGAGTCATGACGTCTTCCAGGAGAAGCAAATCATTCCCTAAGCTAGCCAACAGCTTGAAAGTCAGTAGGTCAGCTTCATCAAAAGAGCCAAAAGAGTAGGTGTAGTTATGTTTGTCCATCACCACAGCCAGGCAGCCGGTTATGTGTGTATTATGAAGTCGTAAAATCTACCAAGTATGTCATTGCTAAGAATTAGTATAGATCAGCCAATAAATATGTATGTGGTTGTGCTGTGGGCCCACAGGTACCCATCTCCACTTCTCACACACATGCAGCACATGCATACACAGCTGAATGGCCCCTGTGCTACAATAGCTTGGTGAGGAAGAAATTGTAGAGAATTAGCAATTGCTTACCATAAATTCTCCTTTTAGTTCTATTTCTTTGGCTGTATGACTCCAGCAAAGCATTTGTTGTTGTTTTCTTTGCCTCATAGGTACAATAAAAGTATTGTTTCCTGATGGAAGAAATAGAAAGAAAGAAAAAGAAAGACAGAAAGAAAGAAAGAAAAGAAAGGAAGAAAGAAAGAAAGGAAGGAAGGAAGGAAGGGGAAAAGGGAAAAAGAGTGAAAGAGAGAGAGAGAAGGAGAGAGGGAGAGAGAGTGGGAGGGAAGGGAGGAGGGGAGGAAGGGAGGGAGGGAAGGAAGGGGAGAGAGAAAGAAAGAGAGAAAGAGAGAAAGAAAGAAGCAAGCAAATAAAGAAGCAAGCAAAGAAAGAAAAAGAAAGAAAGAAAGAAAGAAAAGAAAGGAAGGAAGAAAGAAAGAGAGGAAGGGAGGGAGGGAAGGAAGGGGAGAGAGAAAGAAAGAGAGAAAGAGAGAAAGAAAGAAAGAAGCAAGCAAATAAAGAAGCAAGCAAAGAAAGAAAAAGAAAGAAAGAAAGAAAAGAAAGGAAGGAAGGAAGAAAGAGAGGAAGGGAGGGAGGGAAGGAAGAAACAAAGGAAGGAAGGAAGGAGAGAGAAGAAAGAAAGAAGGAAAGAAAGAAAGGAAGGAAGAAAGAAGAAAGAAAGAAGCAAGCAAAGAAAGAAGCAAGAAAAGAAAGAAGCAAGGAAAGAAAGAGAAAGAAAGAAAGGAAGAAAGAGAAGAAGGGAGGGAGGGAGGGAAGGAAGGAGGGAACAAAGGAAGGAAGGAGAGAGAAGAAAGAAAGAGAGAGAGAGAGAAAGAAAGAAAGAATGGAGGGAGGGAAGGAAGGAAGAAGAAAGAAAGAGAAAGAAAGAAAGAGGGAAAAAGGAAGAAAGAGAAAGAAAGAAAGGGAAATCTCCATCAGGTCTTAATGTCTTCATGTTGCCTGTAGGTGTGTGATTAGAGACTTTGTCATAGTGGCATGAGAACTCTGTCTCTCTTCACTGCTACCTTCCCAAGAGAATAGAGACCTTGTGCTCAGCCACCTGCTCTATTTTCCCAGCCCAGCAGTTAGAAAGGAGAGGTTATGATGGGCTTAGGAGCCTTAGCATCAGAGAAGCTAGAATTACCTGCTACAGTCTGCTGAACAGATTCTCTCCTCTATGTATGGACAGAAATACATTACACAGTTTCCCTGACATGTTGCTGATTGCATGGGAGAGGGAAACATAAATTGACATGCAAACAAGCAAAAGAGCCAGAGTCATAAATGCTGTGTGCTGTGGTACAATTAGCACGAACTTTGGTTCCCACCACTTGCATAGTCTTGGGCCACAGGATCTCTGATACTGACCTCCTGCCTCTTAATGAGGGGATATAATAACGATCTCATAAAGATGCTTAGATGTATTGAGTGAGATGATCACAGCCCAAGTGCTCAGGGAAAAGTGCCAGAATGACAACAAATTTGGAAATAATAATAATAAAACAATCTTTTATTATATGTTCTTTGAAATAGAGGTAAAATTCATACAAAGAAATGCACAGATCTTATATCTGTTTGAATGAGATTGACAAACACATACATGTGGTTGCACAACACCTAGATGAGCATATAGAACATTAATCTTGCCTTATGACCCTTTCAAATTCACTCCAAGCCCTTCAGGGGCAAATGTTATACTGACATAGAAACTAATAACTTGCTTGTTTTTAATCCTTACATAATGAAATCATATAATAACATTACCTTTTGTGTCCGACTGTTATTCAATGTTTGAGATTCATTGTCTTTGTATGTATCAGCAGTTATTTTATTGTTGAATAATATTACATTGTTTGAGTCTCCATATTTGTTCTTCCATTTATCTGCTGATAGATGAACATTTGGTGTTCCCAACTGAGCGATTGTGAATTAAGATATCACATAAATCCCTGTACAAGGCACAATAACATATATTTTTAATTATCCGTGGTAAATACCCAGGAGTGAAATTTTCTCCCAGTGTGTGGCTTGGGTTTTTTTTTTTTTCATTTTCTTAATGATGGTGTATTCAGAAGAGTAGAAGTTTTAAAGTGTGACAGAATCAAATATATCTATTTTCCCTTTTAAATTGAATATTATTGTGTCTAAGAACTTTGGCCTTCTCCAAGGCTGCAAAAATGTTCTGTTTGTGATATCTTTCCCTAGAAGCAGCATAAGTTTAGCATCTATGTTAAGGTTTATGGTTCAAATTGATTAATATGTGCATTCCATGCAAGGTACAGATCAAGGTTCCTTTCTTCCAAGATGCTCTTGTTTTTACTAATTATTAATAATGCTGCTATGGACATTCATGTGCAAATTTTTGTGTGAATACATTTTCAATTCTCTTTGGTATAATCATGGAAGTGGAATTTTTGGGTCACATGGCAACACTGTTTAACTCTTGAAGAAACTGACACACTGTTTTTACAATGACTCTACCATTTTATAGTCCCACCAGCAACAGGTTCTTAGATGTGGAGATTAATATTGTTAAGCAAAATCAAAATGTTTTTAGCCATTATATCTTCAAATACCCTCTGCCTCATTCTGTCTTCGGAAATTCCCATTATGCATATGTTTTTACACTAGATTATGCTCCATAGGTCTTTGAAGCTGTATTCATTTTTTTCATTCTTTTTTTTTTTTTTTTACTGTTTCTCAGAGTGTATAATCTCGATTGACCTATAATTATGTTGGGTTTTTCTTCTGTCCATTCCTACCTGCTGGTGAGCCCCTCTGGTGAATTTCTATTTCAGCAATTGTACTTTACAACTTCATCGCTTATCTTGAATTATTTCAATATTGTGAGACACGATTGTACTTTACAACTTCATCGCTTATCTTGAATTATTTCAATATTGTGAGACATGATTTTCATACTTTTCTTTAGTCTTTTTCTCCATGATTTCCTTTAGTTCTTGGAGTATACCAGCTGATGTCATGATACATGCTCATGGATGAGTAGAATCAATATTGTGAAAATGACCATACTGCCAAAAGCAATCTACAAATTCAAAGCAATCCCCATCAAAATGCCACCATCATTCTTCACAGATTTAGGAAAAGCAATTCTAAAATTCATATGGAACTAAAAAAGAGCCCACATAGCCAAAGCAAGACTAAGCAAAAAGAACAAATCTGGAGGCATCACACTACCTGATTTCAAACTATACTCTAAGGCCATAGTCACCAAAATAGCGTGGCACTGGTATAAAAATAGGCACATAGACCAATGGAACAGAATAGAGAACCCAGAAATAAACCCAAATACTTATAGCCAACAGATCTTTGGCAAAGCAAACAAAAACATAAAGTGGGGAAAAGGATTCCCTTTTCAACAAATGGTGCTGGGATAATTGGCTACCCACATGTGGGAGAATGAAACTGGATCCTCATCTCACACTTTACACAAAAATCAACTCAAGATAGATTAAAGACTTAAACCTAATACCTGAAACTATAAAAATTCTAGAAGATAACATTGGAAAAATCCTTCTAGACATTGGCTTAGGCAAGGATTTCATGACCAAAAGGCAAAAAGCAATTGCAATTAAAACAAAGATAAATAGCTGGGACCTAATTAAACTAAAGGGCTTTTGCACAGCAAAAGGAAGTCAGTAGAGTAAATGGACAACCCACAGAGTGGGAGAAAATCTTCACATTCTATACATCTGACAAAGGACTAATATCCAGAATTTACAACGAACTCAAACAAATCAGTAAGAAAAAACGATCAATCCCATCAAAAAGTGGGCTAAGGATATGAACAGACAATCCTTAAAAGAAGATATACAGGCTGGGCGCGGTGGCTCATGCCTGTAATCCCAGCACTTTGGGAGGCCGAGGGGGGGCGCATCACGAGGTCAGGAGATCGAGACCATCCTGACTAACACGGTGAAACCCCGTCTCTACTAAAAATACAAAAAATTAGCCGGGCGCTGTGGCAGGCGCCTGTAGTCCCAGCTGGTCGGGGGGCGGGGGGGAGTGCTGAGGCAGGAGAATGGCGTGAACCCGGGAGGCGGAGCTTGAAGTGAGCCGAGATCGCGCCACTGCACTCCAGCCTGGGTGAAAGACAAAGACTCCGTCTCAAAAAAAAAAAAAAAAAAAAAAAAAGATATACAAATGGCCAACAAACATACGAAAAAATGCTCAACATCACTAATGATCAGGGAAATGCAAATCAAAACCACAATGCAATACCACCTTACTCCTATAAGAATGGCCATATTCAAAGAATCGAAAAACCGTAGATGTTGCTGCGGATGCGGCAATCAGGGAACACTTCTACACTGCTGGTGGGAATGTAAACTAGTACAGCTGCTATGGAAAACGGTGTGGAGATTCCTTAAAGAACTAAAAGTAGAAGTACCGTATGATCCAGCAATCCCACTATTGGGTAACTACCCGGAGGAAAAGAAGTCATTATTCAAAAAAGATACTTGCACATGCATGTTTATAGCAGCACAATTCACAATAGCAAAATCCTGGAACCAATCCAAATGCCTATCAATCAATGAGTAGATAAAGAAACTCTGATATATATATATATATGAGTTATATATATATATGTTTTATATATATATATCAGTGTTTTATATATATATATATATATATATAATCTTTCTTTGTCTTTGACTTTCAGCAATGCAATTAAAATGTGCCTTGGAGAGAACCTGTTATATATATATATGTATATACATCTCTCTCTCACCATGATGCCCATATATGTATATATGGTGGAATACTACTCAGTCATAAAAAGGAATGAATTAACAGCATTTGCAACGACCTGGATGAGATTAGAGATGATTATTCCAAGTGAAGTAACTCAGGAATGGAAAGTTAAACATCATATGTTCTCACTGATATGTGGGAGCTAACCTATGAGGAGGCAAAGGAATAAGAATGATAAAGTGGACTTTGGGGACTTGGGGGGAAGAGTGGGAGGGGGGCGGGGGATAAAAGATAAAAGACAACAAATATGGTGCAGTGTATACTGCTTAGGTGATGGGTGCACCAGGTTCTTACAAATCTCCACTAAAGAACTTACTCATGTAACCAAATACCTTACTCATGTACCCCAATAACTTATAAAAAATTAAATTAAAAAAATAAAGGAACAGGGAAAACTACCTTCATTAGCAGACAATACATATGCAAAAAATTCCAAAGCATCAACTAAGAAACCATGAGACCTAATAAATGAAATCCCCAGTGTTGCTGAATACATGATTAAAAGATAACAATTGGTCATATTTCTATACATTGATGATGAAAAATTCAAAATTAAAATTCAGTAAACAATTCTGTTTAGAATGTCATAAAAAACAAAATGCTTAGAAATATAAATTACCCATGACATGTAAGTCTTATACACTAAAGGCTACAAAACACTTCCCCAAGAAAGTAAAGACCTAAATAAATGGATGTAGATCCTTTATTTGTGAAATGGAGGACTTAATATTGTTAAGATGGCACACTACCCAAAGTGATAATCAAATCACTGCAATTCTCTCTTTCTTTTTTTTTTTTTTTTTGAGATGGAGTCTCACTCTGTCGCCCAGGCTGGAGTGCAGTGGCACGATCTCAGCTCGCTGCAACCTCTGCCTCCCAGGCTCAAGCGATTCTCCTGTCTCAGCCTCCTGAGTAGCTGGGATTACAGGTGCACGCTGTCATACCTGGCTAATTTTTTGTATTTTACTAGAGACGGGGTTTCACCGTGTTGCCCAAGCTGGTCTTGAACTTCTGAGCTCAGGCAATCCACCTGTCTTGGCCTCCCAAAGTGCTAGGATTACAGCCACCATGCCCAGCCCGAATCAATGCAATTCTTATCAAAAATTTTATGGCTTTCTTGTAGAAATGGAAAAGTGGGTTCTAACGTCCATTTGGAATGTCAAGGGATCCCAAATAGCCATACAATCTTGACTAAGAGGAACACAGTTGGAAGACTCACACTTCACAAATACTATCTTATAACCCATTATTTAAACTGACAACAACTTAACACTGCTTCCGTAAACAAACAAGAGAAAGAAAACTAATAAAGACTCTATACTTTAACTTCATTCCCGCCACTTTTTAACTGATAATTGCTGTGCTTTCTCTCACCCCGTGCACAGAAATGCTCTGTGCCCCACACCTGCAACCGCGAGATGAAGGAGGGGTGGCATCAGTGATACAAGTGTTTTTCCTACCCCTTCAGCGCCTCTTTCAGTGATATAAAGTTAAAATCAGTTACTGTGAGTGCTCACCTGATTTTTTGGTTCTTATAAAGGTGATCTTTCTCTGCAGATACTTGTCAAATTGGTGACCTTGGTGGGGGCAGGGGGGATCATTGGAGCCTTCTATTCCACCATCTTGTTCTGCCACCCTCCTCTCTTAATTTTTATTCTCTCTGAACGATTTTATTTCTCCTTCATTTCTGAAGGATAGCTTTGCTGAGTGTAATGTTCTTAGCTGACAGTTTTCTCTTTTAGTAATTTGAATATATTATGCCATTCTTTCCTGGCCTGTAAGGTTTCTCCTGAGAAATTCTCTTAGTCAGATGGGGGTTACCTTATATGTGACTTGACATTTTTCTCTTGCTGCTTTTAAAAATCTTTCTTTGTCTTTGACTTTTAGCAATGCAATTAAAATGTGCCTTGGAGAGAACCCGTTTAGGTAGAATTTATTTAGGGTTCTTATAGCTTCCTGGACCTGGATTTCTATCTCTCTCCCAAGATGCAAGAAGTTTTCTGCTATTATTTTATGTGTCTGATGGAAAAGTTGCCTCTTCCAATTTTATGGAGTAGATTTCATAAGCGAAAACTTATTTTTATGAATGGGTCTTTAGGTGTTAGTTCATTTGGGTTTGTTGGTTTTTGCTGTAGGTGTATGTAGCAGTATTGTTTCCATAGAGTTTCTTCACCTATGATCCACACTTGTGGCACTTGAGAGTTTCTCAGCGCCCTAGTTGAGAGAGTGTGCTGCTACAGTGGCATGGCTTTGCCAGTGCTGTGGTTCCAGCGCTCATTCTCAGGTCAGGGGTATGTGCGTCCACGTGGTAGGTAATTCAATTAAGGTATGACTCAATGGTATTGGGGCCAGGGTGCTGTTATCCTGGCTGGAAGCATGGGCACATGTTTGTTCAGTCAGTGAGTGTGACTACAGGCTAGGGGTGGCCTGTGAAGCTGTTTCTTGGTTTCAGGACGTGGAAGTACAGCTGCTCAACTGGTCTGAAGACATGTCTGCCAGGGTCAGTCTACTGGGCTTTTTCTCAGGCCCAAGATGTGGGTGTAAGGCTGCTTGGATGGCCTACGAGAGGAAGGGAATGAGAGAGGAAAGAGGGCTTTTTCTCAGGCACTTGACACAGCTGCATGGCTGAGTGGCTAGGCTTTGAGCATTTCTGTAAGGGGTGGCCCAAGAAGATGTTCTGTAGGCCTAGGGTGCAGGCATGGAGCTTCTTGGTTGTCCTTCAGGTGTGACCACCAGAGGCAATCTGTGGGACTGTTTCTCAGACCTGGGACATGACCACATAGCTACTTGGCTGGCTTGGGTATGCCCACCAGGGGTGGCCCATGGGCTGTTTCTCAGGTTTGGGAAATGGGCTCTCGGCAGCTGGGCCAGCGTGGTGTCAAGCCCAGCAGGGGAGCCTGTGAGTCTGTTTCTCAAGCTCTTATTGGGAGTATAGGGCCACTGAGCAGGCCATGGATGTGTCTCTGGAGGGAGAGGGTGTTACAGGGCTATTTCTCAGGTACTCAGTGTGGACACATAGCCACTGTGCTGCCACAGGGGCATATAAGCTGTGTCAAGCTCAGTGGCCTGTCTCCTACTTGGTGAACTTTAAAATATTCTACTATTTTTTCCTTGTTTATTTTTTATCATTTGATATTTTCCCAATCATGATACCATATCTAAGATGTATGCAGCACTATACCATGTTTATGCTTTCCAAATTACCAATTTCGTCTTTCATCTTTATCAATAGATTTATTTTTAATTTTGAAATGCTTTTTTTTCAAATTTCATTAAATCCAATCATGATATGAGTATCATAATCACATGTTGTGCCTAGTTTGCATTTTCCTGCTTTGTTTTTGCAAATCTTGTACATCTTTGTTTTATCTGTATCTTTTGGACACTAGATTAGTTGGAAGTTTTGTTCTTGATCCATAAGTAAGATTAATATTTCAGACTCTTGTTTGTTCCGGTAATCTTGGAACAGAACAGTTCCTGGTATTTCCTTAAGGGAAGTATAAGGAAGATTATAGTGATTAGCAGGTACAGCAATAAATTTGTGTTCAGGAAAACTTTACTCTTTTATTTTGGGGTCCCTGCCATAAGGAAATACTTACTGCCCTTAGGGCAAACAGATAAAACTGGTAAGATCTCAGAATGGCTTATAGAGAAACCACATAGCTCACATGCTTCAAGTTTGATGGCATAAGTAGCATTTTTTCCTATGGTTGGCCTTTCCCCTCTCCCCTTCCATATAGCATTGCTTACTGGAAGGTTAGGATTTTAAGAGAGAATAATTGAAAATAAGTTTCCAAGCCTTCCTTTCTCCAGAACTACCCTCCACAGTGTTCTGAATGCATACAGGGTCACTGTTCAAATGTTGCTGCTTCTCCTGTTGTCTGCTCATAACAAGGACTTTTTCAGTCAAAGTAAAGAAACTGGCTGGGTGCAGTGGCTCATGCCTGTAATCCCAGCAGTTTGGGAGGCTGAGGCGGGCGGATCACAAGGTCAGGAGATCGAGACCATCCTGGCTAACACGGTGAAACCCCGTCTCTACTAAAAATACAAAAAATTAGCTGGGCGTGGTGGCGGGCACCTGTAGTCCCAGCTACTTGGGAGACTGAGGCAGGAGAACGGCATGAATCTGGGAGGCAGAGCTTGCAGTGAGCTGAGATGGTGCCACTGCACTCCAGCCTGGGTGACAGAGCGAGACTCTGTCTCAAAAAAAAACAACAACAGAAAACAAAAAAACAAAACAAACAAAAAACCTTCCTCGGATTTTTCAAGAAGTTTTCACAATTGCAACAAAACAAAACAAAACAACACAACACAACACAACAAAAGCAAAAAAACCCTATGCTTCCACCCAAGGTAAAAATTTTAGCTTTAGGTCCACTCTCAATACATTATTTAATGAATTGAAGTTGGCAAATATTTCTCACAGCCTGTTGGAGGGTTCAGCAGTTTATTACAGAAGTATGAAATGCTTTTATTTAAAAAATGTATTTTGGTAAATACATTTTTGTTTAGGTAAATATCATCAAATAATCCAATTTGGAAACCAACATTCTTACTTCTTTTTCCAACAGTTGTTCCTAGCATCATAAAAATATGTTAAATTTTTCTCATCCTTTCAAAAAATCTCTGGAGCTTACCTCACCCTCCAGATGCAGCCGCACCTCTCATTCCACCATGAAATCAGACTTCTTGAGATGGTTTCAGCTGGACTCCATCCTTCAACTGACAACCCAACACAACTGTATTCATCTCTCGTTAACATTACTAGCAGTGAGTAACATTAGAAAGTTTTTGACACGTTAGTCTTTATTGTGATGAACTTCACAGATACATTTGACATTGGTATGCCTCATTTATTTGTTGAAATTTTTTTCTTTGGCTTACATAAAGTTTCTTTCTCTTCTGTATCATTCTACGTCTATGACTGCTCCTTCTCAAGTAAAACAGAATGTGTCTCAGGATTACTTTAAACCAAGACAAAGGATAGAGTTATACCTAAAATTTAATATTTAAGTTATTGCATCAGAAAGGAAACTCGCATTTAGAATATGAAGGCATTGTCAGCCACCAATTACTTTTGTAACCTGAAGCTAGTCTCCTTTCTACTCCAGACTGAATTTCTTCTGTATAATGCAAGCGATCTGGCATGATGATATACAAAGACCGATAAAATTTTGCTGGGGATTCTGGAAGTAAAAAAAATTGCCTTTGACATTATGTCCCCATGCTAAGTCCCTGGGGACTTTGACATTATCCCCCACTGAGCAGGGGTGAGGAAGTTGGCATTTACTAATAAGCTATGAAAGGGCAGTGCCTTTTGACATTTCAGCTCCACCCATAGCACACCCACTCAAGGAACATATAAATGAAGAGATCCGCTCAGCTCTCAGACAAGATTTTTCAAGCAAGATGAAGTCCATCATCCTCTTTGTCCTTTCCCTGCTCCTTATCTTGGAGAAGCAAGCAGCTGTGATGGGACAAAAAGGTGAGTGGAGAGGGTAAGCCTTGGGGAAAGCGACTCAAAAAGAATGGCCTCTAAGGATATTCAGGGTGCAAACAGTAACCTGTTCAGGCACAGATTCTTCTCCTTGATGAGAAATGATTTTTCTCCACCCAACGCCGTAGGCTTTCAGAAATACCAGAAATTTGTTGGGAAAAGGTGGGAGGTAAGAGTTTCAAGAGAGCTTTGGAGATAATGAATGCATACATTTCTATTATCAATTACCAGATGGATCAAAAGGCCAATTACCAAGTGGATCTTCCCAATTTCCACATGGACAAAAGGGCCAGCACTACTTTGGACAAAAAGACCAACAACATACTAAATCCAAAGGCAGTTTTTCTATTCAACACACATATCATGTAGACATCAATGATCATGACCAGACCCGAAAAAGTCAACAATATGATTTGAATGCCCTACATAAGGTGACAAAATCAAAACAACACCTAGATGGAAGTCAACAACTGCTCAATTATAAACAAGAAGGCAGAGACCATGATAAATCAGAAGGTCATTTTCACATGATAGTTATACATCATAAAGGAGGCCAAGCTCATTGTGGGACACAAAATCCTTCTCAAGATCAGGGGAATAGCCCATCTGGAAAGGGATTATCCAGTCAATATTCAAACACAGAAAAAAGGCTATGGGTTCACGGACTAAGTAAAGAGCAAGCTTCAGCCTCTGGTGCACAAAAAGGTAGAACACAAGGTGGATCCCAAAGCAGTTATGTTCTCCAAACTGAAGAACTAGTAGTTAACAAACAACAACTTGAGACTAAAAATTCTCATCAAAATAAAGGGCATTACCAAAATGTGGTTGACGTGAGAGAGGAACATTCAGGTAAACTACAAACTTCACTCCATCCTGCACATCAAGACAGACTCCAACATGGACCCAAAGACATTTTTACTACCCAAGATGAGCTCCTAGTATATAACAAGAATCAACACCAGACAAAAAATCTCAATCAAGATCAAGAGCATGGCCAGAAGGCACATAAAATATCATACCAGTCTTCACGTACAGAAGAAAGACAACTTAACCATGGAGAAAAGAGTGTACAGAAAGATGTATCCAAAGGCAGCATTTCTATCCAAACTGAAGAGAAAATACATGGCAAGTCTCAAAACCAGGTAACAATTCATAGTCAAGATCAAGAGCATGGCCATAAGGAAAATAAAATGTCATACCAATCTTCAAGTACAGAAGAAAGACATCTCAACTGTGGAGAAAAGGGCATCCAGAAAGGTGTATCCAAAGGCAGTATTTCGATCCAAACTGAAGAGCAAATACATGGCAAGTCTCAAAACCAGGTAAGAATTCCTAGTCAAGCTCAAGAATATGGCCGTAAGGAAAATAAAATATCATAGCAATCTTCGAGTACAGAAGAAAGACATCTCAACAGTGGAGAAAAGGACGTACAGAAAGGTGTATCCAAAGGCAGTATTTCTATCCAAACTGAAGAGAAAATACATGGCAAGTCTCAAAACCAGGTAACAATTCCTAGTCAAGATCAAGAGCATGGCCGTAAGGAAAATAAAATGTCATACCAATCTTCAAGTACAGAAGAAAGACGACTCAACTATGGAGGAAAGAGCTCGCAGAAAGATGTATCCCAAAGCAGTATTTCTTTCCAAACTGAAAAGCTAGTAGAAGACAAGTCTCAAATCCAGACACCAAATCCTAATCAAGATCAATGGTCTGGCCAAAATGCAAAAGGAAAGTCTGGTCAATCTGCAGATAGCGAACAAGACCTACTCAGTCATGAACAAAAAGGCAGATACAAACAGGAATCCAGTGAGTCACGTAATATTGTAATTACTGAGCACGAGGTTGCCCAAGATGATCATTTGACACAACAATATAATGAAGACAGAAATCCAATATCTACATAGTCCTATTGCTTAGCAACCACTTGAAAAGCTGGACCAATAGCAAGGTAAGTTTGCTTTTCTTACCAAATAGGAGAGGTACCTGTCCCAAAGTTGGGGACTCTCCAGGAACATGGTAGGACGGATAACCATTGTTCACATCAATAGAAGTGCTATATTACAAGTGGTGGGAAGATGAACACCATTTCCTGGCGAGTAGAGGACCTGGTAGCGGCAGGGAAGGATGCTTGGACTATCACTGGGTCCTAGAATTCCTATTCTTAATTGAGTATTCTTCAATAATATTTTTATACATGCCTACCTGCTAAAGATTTTTTTGAACATGCACTGACTATATATGCATATTTATGAGTTTATGGTATACTCTTGTCAATTCTTATACTTTAGATTAGTAAACCTCAAATTCGTTCTCATATAGTATGAAATATTACAGCAGTTAATATTTTCTTTCTGCACGTACATAAATGTTCTTTCATCCCTGTTAGAGTTCATCTGTGCTCCTTCAGAGACCACAAGCCCAAAGACTAGCAGTCCACTCTCTCTGAATATAGGAAAGATATGAGTAGATAGAAGGATTCCTGTTCAGATTGTGAAAAAGGAAGTGGAAAGGGAGGTGCAGGAGATGCTGAGAGATCTCAGGTGCTAATTGCACACTTGCAATGTCAGGAGAGGAAATTTTTAATCTGGATTGGGGAAATGGTTCTTCCATGCCCCTTTGCAATAAGTAACACTGTACCTGAAGAGAGGGTAAGCAGCAGAAACAATGGTCCCAGCTTATAACTAGTGACCTGGTGTCCTAATGATCAGGGGGCTGGTGCAGTTGACGCTAAAGGGGACAGGGGTCCCAGCTCTCCCATCCTCACCCCCACTCTCCACTATCCTCACATATCTGGTTGTCTTTTTTCTCCCTAGGTGTCACCCGACCTCAGTGAAGTCTTTGATGTTTCTGAGCTGCAGACTCCCATGTGGTCCCAGATCCTTGGTCCATGGATGACATCACCTTCCCATGCTTCCTTGCATTAGGCTTTCTAAACCCGGAGCCCCTTCAAACTTCCAATAAAGGGATCATTTTCTGCTTTATCTGCTTTTGGCTCCAGTGATCTCTGAATTCCTAGTGGCTCAAGGGGCTGAGGGCATTTCTGATAAAAATGGTTTTGGAAGAAAAGAATGGGACATTTTTGAAGCATTAGGGAGAATAGCAATCAAAGCCACATTTCTAGATGTATTGATAGAAATCCAACACTAAAAACAAGATGCTATTACTCTGCCAGGCACACATCTACTTCCTGATGCCAACCCTAAAGTCTCTCGTGACCTCTGTACTAATAGGACCCCAGGATCTAACAGTCCCCCAGAAAGAACAGAGAAAATGTATTGCAGCAAGCCCTAGGAAAGTCCCTGATCTACTAGTGCCATGAGTATTCCCCAAGTCCACAGCAGCATATCTCTTCACTTAGCTTAAGAACTGTCCTACTCCTACAGCATACATTTAGATGCAATTACACCGAAGAGTGATATGTCAAGTCTCCACCACTTCAGCAAGAGTGAGTGGATTTAAAAATGTTATCTGTGGATGGAAAGACCAGACGACCAGGCCAGAGTCTTGGGGCAGGTGGTGTGTTAATAATAGAAATTCTACTCCTTTTATGCCCTTTCACCCTCTATTCTAAGGATGATTCCAGGGAAAGCCAAACATCCAGGAGAAGAAGCCAACATAGAGGAGTAAGAAAAATCACTAGTCTAGGAATAAGAGATCTGGATTCCATTCTAGCTCTTTTTTAAGAACTAGTATATCTTTAATTAAATCTTTTCTTTCCTGCAAGCTTAAGTCCCACATCTGCCCATGAAAAACTTTGACACAGTTAACTTCATAGTACATGCTGACTAAATATTGTAGAGCTTCCTTAAAAAGAAAGAAAGAGAGAGGGAGGGAGGGAGAGGGAGAAGAGAGAAAGAGAGAAGACAAAGAGAGAGAAAGAAAGCAAAGAAAGAGAAAGAAAGAAAGAAAAAGAAAGAAAGAAAAGAAAAGAAAGAGAAAGAGATGGAAGGAAGGAAAAAGGAATGAAGGAAAAAGAAAGGAAGGAAAGAAAGAAAGAAAAGAGAGAGAGAGAAAGAAGAAAGAAAGAAAAGAAAGAAAAAGAAAGAGAAAGAAAGAAAGAATGAATGAAAGAAAGAAAGAAAAAGAAAGAAAGAAAGAAAGAATCTTCTCTATGAGGTCTGATATTGCTTGTAGGTGTGTGATAAAAGACTTGGTCATAGTGTTATGAGAATCCTGTCTCTCTTCACTGCATCCTTCCCAAGAACACAGAGGCCCTGTGATCAGCCACCTGCCTTATTTTACCAGCCCAGCAGTTAAAGAGGAGAGGCTGTGATGGGCTTAGGGGCCTTAGCATCAGGGAAGCTAGAATTACCTGCTACAGTCTGCTGAACAGACTCTCTTCTCTATATGTGGAGAGACATACATTCAACAGTTTCCCTGACATGTTGCTGATTGTGCAGGGAAGGAAACCTAAATTAACATGCAAATAACCGAGACAGCCAGAGTCATAAATGCTGTGTGCTGTGGTATAATTAGCTTGAAATGTGTATCCCACCGCTTGCATAGTCTTGGAAAGTGGGGTCTCTGATGCAGAGTTCCTTCACCTTAATGTAGGGATAATAATAACCATCTCATAGACGTGCTTAGAGATATTGAGTGGGATGATCTCAACCCCAGTGCTCAAAAAAAAAAAGTGCCAGGACAACAAATTTGGAAGTAATAATAATAAAATAATTTTTTATTATGCCTTCTTTGAAAGGGGGGTAAAATACATATAAAGAAAAGCACAGATCTTATGCATTTGCTTGAATGAGATTTGACAAACACATACATATGATTGCACAACGCCTAGATGAACATATGGAACATTCATCTTGCTTTATGCTCCTTTCAAATTCAGTCCCAGTTCTTCAGGGGCAAATAATATATTGACTTCTAGAAACTCATAACTCACCTGTTTTTAATCCTTATATAATGAATTTATGGAATAACATTACCTTTTGTGTATCGCTGTTATTCAGTGTTTTTGAGATTCATTCTGTTTTGTATGTATCAGCAGTTCATTCATTTTATTGCTGAATAGTATTCCATTGTTTGAGTCTCCACATTTGTTCTTCTATTTATCTGCTGATAAACATTTGGTGTTCCCAGTTTGGGTCATTGTGAATTAGGATATCACATAAGTTCTTGTACAAGGCACAGTAATATATATTTTTAAATATCTGTGGTAAATACCTAGAAGTAGAATTTTCTCCCAGGGTGTGGCTTGTTTTGTTTTGTTTTGTTTCTTAATGATGATGTATTTGGAAGAGCTAAAGTTTTAACATGTGATGAAATCAAACATATTCATTTTCCTTTTCATATGAATATTATTGTATCTAAGAACTTTTGCCTTCTCCAAGGCTGCAGAAATGTTCTGTCTGTGATGTCCTTCCCTAGAAGCTGCATAGGTTTAGCATCTATACTAAGGTTTATGGTCCAACTTGATTAATATTCGCATTCCACTCAAGGTGCAGATCCAGATTCCTTTTTCGCAGATGCTCGTTTTTATTAGTTATTAATAATGCTGCTATGGGCATTCATGGGCAAATATTTGCGTGAATACATTTTCAGTTCTCTTCGGTATAATTATGGAAGTGGAATTTTTGATTCTGGTGTGCTATAAGGTTCTAACTATATTATTTTGCATGTGGATATCCAGTTTTCCCAGTATGATTTGCTGAAAAGATGACTTTTTCTACTGAATAGTTTTTCTACCCTTGTCGAAGATAAGTGAATTGACAATGTAATGGTTGATTTTTGGACTCCCAATTCTATTCCTTTGATATATATGTCTATGCTTATGCTAGTACCACACTGTCTTGACACTGTAGCTTTGCCGTAAGTGTTGAAATATGGAAGTGTGAGTCTTCTATATTTGCACTTTTTCAAGATTGTGGTTGCTATTCTGGGTCCTATGCATTTACACATGAACTTTAGGATTAACATGTCAATTTCTACAAAAAGTCATCTGTAACTTTATAGGAATTCCATTTAGTTTTTAGATAAAATATGGAAAATTGCCTGCCTAAGAATATTGAGTCTTCAATCCACAAACATGGAATGGCTCTCTATTTTTATGTCTTCTTTAATTTCTTTCATCATGATTTGTTGTTTTCAACAAATGTACATGTCTTGCCATTATTTTCTTAAATAAATTCCTGTGTATTTCATTCTTTTCAATGCTATTGTAAATGGATTTTTTTCATGATGCAATTGAAAGGTATAGGTTGATATTTTGTCCTGCACCTTGATGAGTTGTTTATTAGCTCTAATAATATTTTGGAGTTATGTGGATTCTTAAAAGTTTTCTACATATGCCATCATGTCAGTATTTCATGTATGGGAAATCTAATGGTGAAAAACATGAAGTATTCATATATCTGGGAGTACCTTAATTTTTCCCTAACTTGTGAAGGATAGCTTTGCCAAGATATAGAATTCTTGGTAGACCGATATTTCTTTCACCACTTTTAATATGTTCTCTCACTATCTTCTGGCTTGCATGGTTCTAATGATAAATCAGCTGTTAAGCTTATTTATTAGTCATTTTGAGTTATTTATCTCTTGCTGCTTTCAAGAATTTCTCGGCCAAGCGCGGTGGCTCATGGCTATAATCCCAGCACTTTGGGAGGCTGAGGTGGGCAGATCATGAGGTCAGGAGTTCGAGACCAGCCTGGCCAACATGGTGAAACCCCATCTCTATTAAAGATACAAAAAATTAGCTGGGCGTGGTGGTGTGCACCTGTAATCCCAGCTACTCGAGAAGCTGGGACAGGAGAATCGCTTGAACCCAGGAGGCGGAGGTTGCAGTGAGCCAAGATTGTGCCATTGCACTCCAGCCTGAGCGACAGGATGAGACTGTTTCAAAGAAAAAAGAATTTATTTTTGTCTTTGTCATTGATATTTCCATTATAAATTGTCTAGGTGTGGATCTCTTAGAGTTTTTTCTTAGTGTTCATTGAGATTTTTATACATGGAGATTTGTGTTTTAAAGCAAAATCAAATGTTTTCAGCCATTACATCTTCAAATATCTGTCTGCCTCTTTCTTTCTCTCTCCTTTCTTCTGAGATTTCCATTATGCACATGTTTTTCCATTAGATTGTATTACACAGGTCTCTTTCTTTATCGTTCCTCAGAGTGTATAATCTCAATTGACCTATAATTATAGTAGTTGTTCCTCTCTTCTGTCTATTCCTATCTGCTGGTAAGACCCTCTTGTGACTTTCTATATCAGCGATTTTACTTTACAACCTCATCATTCATCATGAATTTTTTTTATGATGTGAAACTGATTTTTATACTTTCTGTTAATCTTTTTGCCCATGATTTCCTTTAGTTCTTCGAGTATAATAACTGATATCTTTGTCCACTAGGCTATTGTCTGGGATTCCTAAAGGATCATTTCTATTTATTGTTTCTCCTCTTTTCTGTGTATGGGCAGTATTTCATGTTTCTTTAAACATCTCATAATTTTTAAATAAAATTGTACTTTCCACATAATATAATTTGGCAGCTTTGGAAATCAGAATCTATCTTTAGCATTTGTTTGTGTGGTTTTTATTGCTGAATACTTGCTTAGTAACGTTCCTGGACTAATTTTGTAAAGTCTGTGTTACGCATCGTGTGCAGCCACTAAATTCCCTGTTTCGTTTGCTTACTAGTCAGATAATGAATGGACACCAATGATCTTAAGTCTTGTAAGCCATAAGTTGGCCTTTTGACTTTATCAACTAGTGAAGTTTTTACACAGTCATGAAGACATTAAGACATGAATTAAATGAGAAAATTTTTTCACGAATTAAACTTAAAGCCTGTGGTGCACAAGGAACTAGATTTTTCATAAATCTAGAAATTATCTTGCTAATAGATCAATATCTGGCTCTTACTTTCTGTCTGTGTGTGTTTCAATGTTAATGTAGTAAAAGTAAACACTTCAAATGCACCCTTATCTGAACATGGCTGTGAGGAGTTGGTTTCAAATGTTCTGGATACACAGTGGGAAGAGGGAAATTGGTCAGTCCTGATGCAGTCCCTGGGAAAAACAATGCCCTCCTATTACCTAAAAATTCCACAGTATAAAGTAAGAATTAGGAAGAGCCAGGAGAGTTCTGCAACACCCCGAAAAAAGGAAAATCCATGGGGGCTCTGAAAAATTACACCCCAGAACTTGTTTCACGTGGTTGCTTCCTGGAAGTGAAAGAAAACAGCTGGTGCTTCCGGGTCAAGTTGAGGCACCTCTGATCTCCAGCCCCCGGAGCCACAGCACCACCTGCTGGTGGGGCCCCGCTAGAGCTGACATAGACAGGTCCAGCCTCCAGGTGCGCCCAATCCCTTTTCTTGCATTATGAAGCTAAGCAGCCTCTCTCAACTCACTGTGACCGTCCCCCTTTGCCTCCTCCACATGGCCCAGCCTGGAGCCCTGAAAAGTGGCGGGTAGGGCGTGGCGACGCGTAGTGTGGCTGGAGTTGGAGAGCATTTCCTCTGAGGAGTCCATGCGACGACCTGGCCCTCATGCCTGGAAGTCACTTGGTGTCCCCGACTCACCCTGTGGCATTTTTCTCCAGCTGCACAGAAACCTGGATGTTGCCCAGAGTTTTCTGTTGCCTGCCCTTTCATCCTGTTACCCATGTGCTGGCAGGATAAAATTTGCAAAGGGGTCAAATGGTGTTGCTACTACGAACGTCGGCATTAGTGTATGGAGTCCTGCTGGATTTTGGATTGAGGTTAGGAGCCCCAGATCTGCTGCCCGTGAAACCTTCCTGCAGAAGCATTGTCTTAGAAGGAGTTGAGAACTGCCTGTTCCCCTAGAAAATCGTTGTGATCAGAGGTTTTAAATTGGGTCGACCCATAGATCTGCCTCTGGACAATGAAGCAAGACCTCCTTGCTTAGATTATGCACCTTCCATTTCACACAACGGACTTCACCCTTCTCCTCTCTGTAAAGAGGATATTTCAGCAAGATTCATTAAGATCCTCAACAGTTACCGGGTTTTTATTATTTTTTATTCCTATTTTCTACAGCTTATAATAATGAAACACTTTCCTCTTCATATTTACATTGTGAGTGTTTATATAATTTCACACTTCCTTAGGATGGCTTGCCTAGAATCCCTGATCCCCGTCCTTGATTCCTGGATAGCACATGCCAGTGTTCTTTGGAGAATACATAAGAGGATCCAGACAATGGCGTCCTATTGCCTCAAAATCTGCTGGATGAAGTAAAAATGATGAAGAGTTCTGTAACACCCTGAAAGGAGGCAGTCCATGAGGGCTCTCAGAAGTTACATTCCAGTTGTTTCACGTTGTCTCTTCCTGGAGGTGAAAGGAAACAGATGGTGCTTCCGGGTTAAGCGGAGGCACCTCTGACCTCCAGCCCCGGGAGTCAAAACGCCATCTGTTGATGGGGCCCCGCCAAAGCTGACATAGACAGGTCCAGCCTCCAGGTGCCCCCACACCGTTTTCTTGCATTATGAAGCTGAGCGGCTTCTTTCTACTCTCTGTGATCATCCTCCTTTGCCTCTGCATGACCCAGCCTGGAGTCTTGAGGAGTGCAGGTAGGGCCTGGCGACCCTGGGTGTGGCTGGGGTTGGGAACGTTTCCTCTGAGGAGTCCATGGGGTGACCTGGCCTGGAAATCACACATTGGTGCCCACTCTTCCTATGGCTTTTTTTTTTTTTTTTTTTTTTGGAGTCTCGTTCTGTCACCCAGGCTGGAGTGCAGTGACGCGATCTCGGCTCACTGCATCCTCCGCCTCCTGGATTTAAGCGATTCTCCTGCCTCAGCCTCCTGACCTATGGCGTTTTTTCCAGCTGCACGGAAACATGGATATTGCCCAGAGTTTGATCTTGACTGCCCTTTCACTCTCTTACCTATGCGCTGGCGCAATAAGAGTTGCAGGGGGTCAAGAAGTGTTGCTACTACAACTGTCGGCATCAGTGTATGGAGCCCTGGTGGACTTTGGATTGAGGTGAGGAGCCCCAGATCTGCTGTTCTCCTTGCTGCCCCTAACTCCTTCCCTCAGAAGCATTTGTCTTAGAGAGAGCTGAGAACTGCCCATGCGTTTAGCAACCGTTGTGAGCAGGGCTTTTAAATTGGGTCGGTCCACGCATTTGCCTCTCTAAAGTGAAGGAGGAGGCTCAACAGACCTCTTTGCTCAGATATGCACCTTCCACTTCACATAATGGGCATCACTCTTCTCCTCTCTATAACTCTCTATAATGTCGACATTTCAACAAGATTATCTCTAAGGTACTCAATAGTTACTGGATTTTATTATTTATTTTCAAATCCTTTTACTTACAGTTTACAATCATGAAACATTTTCCTCTTTACATTTACATCGTGAAGTAAGTTTATAATTTCACAATTCCTTAGGATGGCTTGCCTAGAGTCCCTGATCCCCAGTCCCTGACTCTTTGGCAGCACCTGCCAGTGTTCTTGTGAGGAGAATACCTAACAGGAATCACGCCTCAATGCCCCCGGGACACAAAACCATGTGCCCTGTACATTTTGCATCTTCCTATATCTCTGGTTTCCTGTTCTCTCCCAAGGTGGAAAGCCCTTCTTAACCAGGACTGAGGAGACACAAGTGCTACAGGCTCAGTCTGGGATAACTGGTCTCCAATGTTGTCCATGATCGCTCAGGCCCAGGACTTCCTTTTAGCAAGAGTCAAATGCTTCTTACTATGATAACAAGACGAAGAAATAAAGCGTTGTATATTTAAAACTCTATGAAAATCTAAGTCTGCTGGATTGATCTCTTGCTCTCCCTCTCTACTCAGCCATGTTGCATAATCCCTTAGGAACTGTAAAATGGACAGAGTTACTGTTTCACATTTAGTTTCATCAATTCCTGCACTTGTGTTTTTCTGATATATTTGTCTCTTTCAATATCTCCTGACGCTCAGATTCTCTGTTGGTCAGATTCCAGGTGCATTTTGGAGTTAAATTCTCTGGGTTTGCATCCTATGAATGGCATGCCGATTAATCCTGTAATGGAAGAGCAAGCCATTTTTGCTTCAGTTTTTCTGGTACTACTGCTGGTGGCCTTTCCAAGTGTTGAAGTAATATGATCTGCGATTGGATTTGGAACTTAGGGTCGGAAACTGAGCAAGATGTACTTTAGTTCTAGGTACTTTCATTCCTAAAAATTGAGCCACCCTAAATTAGGAGAACAAAATCCTTGTGGTTCAGCCTACATCCCTTGAGTCTTTGCTTGAGGGTTGGGCCCTAGGTCTACCTAATAATGAAGTGTAATTAGCCATGAATTTTCCAAATTTATAACTCTGTGCTTCATTCTTCCTTAACTCCCACAAATGTTGCAGAGGTCTGGGAAAGTAATTTTCCAAAATTTTATTTATCTCTAACAAGTATCTTAACAATTTTGAAAAACTACTTTTTCCCAAGCATGTTTTAAACTGACATCTAATAATTTTATCATCATTGCATAGTTTCAAGAGATAAAAATTTAGGTATATGATAAATGTTGTCATTTAAATCAAATGGGTATCTTACTCTATGAGGTTTCTAATAGAATCTAACTACAATGTTCATTTGTTAGTAACATCTATTAGGGAAGAAAAAAAACATGTCCTTTTTCCTCATCATCTCTCTATCTTTCACATCAGAGAGGAGCTACCCTCTCTGCAAGAGCTTCGAAGAGAGAAGCTACCCTCTGCGAGAGCTTCAAAGACCAGCAGACATCCGAACACCCTGCCTGCAGAGAGGAGCCACCCTCTCCAGGGCCCCCTCTCTGTTGAGAGCTGAATACTCAAGGGATGATCTGCCTACAGAGAGTAACTACCCACTACAGGTCTCCTCTGAGCTCTTCTAACACTAAATAAAGCTCTTCTTCATCGTCTTCACCCTTCACTTGTCTGTGTACCTTATTCTTTCTGGATGCAAAACAGGAACTCAGGCAAAGGTGCCACCAGCCACAGAGGTTTCTGGGAAGAAAATGAACACCCCAAAGATCATGTAACACTTCTACTAATTTGGGTTTGGCTTGTTCTTGCTTTTCTAGTTTTTTGAGATGCATTGTTAGGTTACTTATTTGATATCTTTCCAGTTTTTTTATGTAGGGGCTTATTGCTATTAACTTGCCTCTTAATACTATTTTTGCCATGCTCCATAAGTTTCGTTTTTTTGTATTTCTACTTTTGATTGTTTCAAGGAATTTTTAATTTTATTCTTAATTTCTTTTTTCATCCACTGGTCATTCAGAAGCATGTCGTTTAATTTCCATATATTTTGTATAGTTTTGAATGTTCCTGTTGTTATTGATGTCTAGTTTTATTTCCTTGTGGTCATATAAGATACTTGATATGATTTTGATTTTTTAAAATTTTTTGAGACTTCTTTTGTATTTTAGCACTTGGTCAATCCTGGAGAATGTTTCATGTGCAGATACAACAAAAGTGCATTCCATAGCTGCTGGGTAAAATGTTTTGCAAATGTCTGTTAAGTTCATTTGATCTATAGTACAGTTTAAACTTGATGCTTCTGGGTTAATTTTCCATCTTGATTATCTTTCCAATACTGAGAGTAGGGTGTTAAAATCCCCACGTATTATTGCATTAGAGTCTATCTCTCCCTTCAGCTCTAATAATGTTCACCTTATATATCCAGATGCTCCAGTGTTGGGTGCATATATATTTATAATTATTATGTTCTCTTGCTGAATTAGTCCCTTTACTATTACATAATGTTCTTATTTGTCCCTTTTTCCAGATTTTGACTTGAAGTCTATTTTGTCTGATATTAGTATAGCTACTCCTTCTTGCTTTTGGTTTCTGTTTGCATGGAATATCTTTTCCATACCTTCAATTCAACCCCATATATGTCTTTACAGGTGATGTGAGTTCTCGTGGGCAGGACACAGTTGAGTTTAGGTGTTTTACCCATTCAGCCAGTCTACATATTTTAAATGGTGAATTTAATCCATTTATATTCGGGGCTGTTGTTGAAAGGTGAGGGCTTAAACCTGTTATTTTATTGATTGTTTTCTGATTGTTTCATATATCTTTTGTTCCTTACTTCCTATCTTATTGTAAGTTTTGGGCTGGGTTGTTTTCTGTGGTGACAATTCTTGATTCTTTTCTCTTCCTCCTTTGTGTATCGGCTCTGCCAGTGAGTTTTAGAGTTTCTTAAACTTTCATGATGGTGGCAGTTGTCTTCTCACTTCCAGACATGACTCTCTTGAAAATATTTTGTAAAGCCAGTCTAGTGGTGATGAATCCCCTTAGTTATTGCTTATCTATGAAGAATTTTATTTCTCTTTCATTTCTGAAAGATAATTTTGCTGGGTATTCTTGTCCACTAGTTTTTTTTTTTTCTTTTAGTAATTTGAATATATTATTCCATTCTCTTCTGGACTATAAGGTTTTTGCTAAGAAATCCTCTGTTAGTCTGATGAGGATTTCATTATATGTGACATGATGCTTTTCTCTTCTTGTTTTAAGAATTCTTTCTTTGTCTGTGACTTTTGACAATTTGACAATAGCGTGCCTCAGAAAGGACCTGTTTGGGTTGAACCTAAATGGGGTGTTTTGAGCTTCCTGGACCTGTATGTCCATCTCACTGCCAATACTTGGGAAGTTTTCAGCTATTTTTAACATGTTATTTATACATTTTCCATTCTCTTTTCTTCTGGAATGCCCGTAATGTGAATACTGGTTCACTTAATTTTGAACAAATGGTGTCCCCAGAATCCTGTAGGCTTTCTTCATTTATTTTTATTCTTTTTTATCTTTTTGTCTGCTGATATTATTTCAAGTATCCTGTCCTCTAGTGTAGAAATTATTTCTACTCTGTTGTTAAAGTTCACAGTTGTATTTTTTTATTTTATTCATTGAATTCTTCAACTCTAGAATTTTTGTTTGGTACATGGCTGCGTGGCCAGCCTGGGAGTGTTCCTGCCAGGGGTAGCCCATGAGGCTGTTTCTCAGGCCCAGGATGTGGTCACACAGCTGCTTGGCTGACCTGGGTGTATGTCGGCTGGGGGCAACCTGAAAGACTGCTTCTCTGTCCTGGAATGCAAGCACAAGGCTGCCCAGCTGGACTTGGGGGTCTGTCTGCTGGAGGTGGCCCCACAGGGCTGCTTCTCAGGTCTAGGATGCAGGGCACACAGCTGATTGACCCTCCTGGGGGCATTTCTGCCAGGGGTTGACCACAGGGCTGCTTCTCAAGCCTGGATTACAGGTGCAAGGCTGCTTGGCTGGACTCAGTGCATGTCTGCTGGGGCTTTCTGTTTCTCAGCCCCAGGATGTGAATTAATGGCTGCTCAGCCCGCCTGAAGGCTTCCCCTGGTGAGGAAGCCTGTGGTGTTGTTTCTCAGTCCCAGGGCATGGCTGCACAGCTGCTCATGCAGCCTAGGGCATGTCTGCCAGGGGCAGCCCACAGGTCTGTATCTCAGGCCCTGATTGTGGGTGCAGGGCCATTGGGTAGGCCAGGGGCTTGTCTGAGTGGGTGGGGCACCATGGAAATGTTTCTAATCCCTAGACATGGATGTGTACCTGCTTCTCAGGCCTTGGAATGTGTCAACTTCTCAGAGGCCTGAGCACCACTTTCACTCAGAGGAGGGTGTGCAGCAGTTTGACTGGTTCAAGGGCAGGTTTACCCTGTGCGGGACTGTCATGCCATTCCTCCAGGCGGAAGTGAGGGCAGCGGGGGTTGTTTGTTCTACAGGACCAGAGTCACAGCCAGTCCTGTATCCACACTTGATGCTGCTGGGATTATGGCATTCAGCCACTGGTGTGCGCCTGGTGGAATGAAGACCAAGCCCCGTTGAGGGAAAAGTGCAGTGGCTACTGGGCTCCACAGGAGGGCGCACTCCACAGGTGGCTCTGGTCTCAAGATGGCACCCTGCTGCAGCATCTTGGCTGACAGTGGGTAGGTGGACTGTGAGGAGTGCACCCCTTGTGCTTTCAGTTCAAAGCAATGCACCTGCATGAATTCCTAGCAGCGTTTCAAACGGCTCAGGGCTTGTGTGTGAGTACTGCAGGATTCTCCGTAGTAAGGATTTTAGGTGTTTGTGGTGGTAGTGGAGACTAGTGCGGTTCTTTTGCTTACCTTTTCCCCACAATAGGATGTCCTCCTGACTCCAGATAGATCGGATCCAGGTGTGGAAGACAGGGCGGCAGATGCTGGATGCATCCATGCTGCCCTCCTAGACTTCCAATCCCCACAGGTGCATCTCCACTCCCCTGCTATATTCGAATACTCTTCCTTGGACTCTCTAATCGAGTTTCATCAGTTTATTCATTGCTTTGGTACTTTCTTGTGGGGAGAATGAGTGCCTGTCTTCTATAGTCAGTCGTCTTGGTGACATCACTGAGCTAAATTTCTTTATACTGCATATCCCATCCTGAATTATTGGAGTCTTTTTTAAAATAATTTTTATTCTTAACCTTCATACTAAAGATATGATTTGCATACCACCATTATAGTATTAGAGCATTCTGAATTTATGTAATTACTTCCACTAATGAGTTCTATACTTTTAATTTTTTTATTGTTACACATGAGTACTCTTTCTTTCATCTTAGAACTTTCTTTAGCTTTTCTTGTAAGAGAGGGTTCCCCATCCGCCCCGCCCCCCCACCCCCACTCAGCCCACATAGCAGGAGGTGAGCAGAGAGTGAGTGAGCGTTACCACCTGAGCTCTGCCTCCTGTCAGATCAGGGGTGGCATTAGTTTCTCATAGGAGCAGGAACCTTATTGTGAACTGTGCATGCAAGGGATCTAGGTTGCATGCTCCCTATGGCCCCCACTGCCCCGCCCCACCACCCCCTCCCTCCCTGCCCCTATCCATGGAAAAATTGTCTTCCACGAAATCAGTCCCTGGTGCCAAAAGGTTTAGGATCACTGTTGTAAGATACGCCTGTTAGTGATGAAGTTCTTCAGCTTTTGATTGTCTAGGAAAGTATTTCTCCTTCATTTCTGAAAGACAACTTTTCTGGGTACAGTATCCATGGATAACAGGTTTTTTTTTTTTCTCCATCACTTTGAATATCTCATGCCACTCTCCTTCTGGCCTTTAAGGTTCCTGTTGAGAAGTTTGTATGTAGGTATATTGGAACTCCCTTATATGTTATTTGCTTCTTTTCTCTTGCTGCTTTCAGGATCCTTTCTTTGTCTTTGATCTTTTATAGTTTGACTATTATATGTATGTCTGGTATTTTTTGGACTGAATCTGATTGGTGACCTTTGACCTTTCTGTACCTTGATATATCAGGGGGTTTCCTAGGGCCTGTTGCAATACATTTCTCTGGTATTTCTGAGAGATTGTTAGTCCCTAATCTACTGGTGCCATCAATTCCACAAATCCACAGCAGCCCACCCCGTCACTTGGTTCAAGGACTGTGCTCCTCCTACAGTATCCATTAAGATCTTAAGATCTTGTACCAGCGATTGATGTGGCAACTCTCTACAATTTCAGTAAGCATGACTGGGTAAAACAATCTGTGAATAGACATACCAGAGGATGGTCTAAAAGAGTTTTGGGGGTTGGGAAGTCTTAAAATGGAAGCTCTGCTGCCTATACTGTCTTCTTCCCCTCTCCTAAGAAAGTTTCCAGGGAAGGATAAACCTCTAGGAGAAGAAGCCAGAATGGGAGAATAGAAAACCTTTGGACTGGGGATAGGAGATCTGGATTTTAATTCCAGCTCTGCCATAAGAACCTGTGCATCTTCAATTAAATCTGTTTTCTCTCCAAGCTTAAGTTCCTCATCTGCACATAGAAAATTTGGTGTAGTAATTCTGATCATGCGTGCTAGCCCAACATTCTGGGAGTTCATTTAAAAAGAAGAAAGAAGGAAAGATAAAATCAAGAAAGGAGAGAAAGGAAGGAAGAAAGAAAGAAGAAAGAAAAAAGGAAGAAAGAAGGAAGAAAGGAAGAAGGAAGGAAACAAAGAAGAAAGGAAGAGAGGAGGAAGGAAAGAGTGAGAGAGAAAGAAAGAAGAAGGAAGGAAGGAAGGAAGGAAGGATCTTCTCTATCAGATCTAAATTTTGCCTGTAGGTGTGTGGTAACAGACATCATCACAGTGGCATGAGAACCTGTCTCCACTGCACTGTTCCCTAGAGCACGGATGCCCTGTGCTCAGCCACCTGCCTTATTTTTCCAGCCCAGCAATTGAAGAGGAGAGACCATGGTGGGCTTAGGGGCCTTAGCATCAGGGAAGCTATAATTCCCTGCTAGAGTCTGGTGACAAGATCCTCACTTTTATGTGTGGCCAGAGATACATTCAACAGTGTTCTTGACACACTGGTAATGGTATGGAGTCAGGAAGGGTATCTAAATTGACATGCCAACAAGCAAAAGAGCCAGAGCCATAAATGCTCTGGGAGAATACACTCAAGAATATGCTGGTTATTAGCAGGTGAACAATTAAAATTTTGGATCTCCTAGCAAAGTTAACAGTACTATACATAAATGTACAATTAGCATGAACCTTGGTTTTCACCACTTACATAGTCTTGAGCAGCAAGGTCTCTGATGCTGAACTTCTGCATCTTTTTCTTTCCTTTTCTTTTTTCTTTTTTCTCACTCTGTCACCCAGGCTGGAGTGCAGTGGTGTGATCTTGGCTCACTGCAGCATTGAACTGATTTTCCCACCTCAGCCCCCTGAGTAGCTGGGATTACAGGTGCATGCCACCACGGCCAGCTAATTTTTTGTATTTGTAGTAGAGATGGGGTTTCACTATGCTGCCCAGGATGGTCTTGAACTCCTGAACTCAAGGAATCCGCCTGTCTCGGCCTCCCAGAGTGCTGGGATTACAGGCATGAGCCCTCACGCCTGGCCAGAGCTCCTGCGTCTTAATGTGGGAATAATAATAACCATGTCATATAGATTTTCAGAGATATTGAGTGAGATTATCTCAGCCCCAGTGCTCAATAAAAAGTTCCAGCATGACAACAAATTTGGTAATAATAATAATAAAACAATCTTTTATTATATCTTAATATTGAGGTAAAATATATACAAAGAAAAGCACAGATCTAATGTATTTATTTGAATGAGATTTGGCAAATACATATGTGTAGTTACACAAAATCATATGGAGATATAGAACATTCTCATCAACCTTGAAAGTTGTCTATGACGCATTCAAATTTAATTCCAACCCTTCAGGGGCAATCATTATGCTGACATCTACCAATTTAAGACTTGCCTGTTTTTTCTCAATTAAGAAGCATTTATTGTTATAAATGCACTCAGGCACTGTAAGACATAACATAAATGAAATAATTTTCAGATAAAAGCAACTGCTTATTATTTTATCCTGCCTTTATATTATTTTTATAAACTGCCTTCAGAAGGTATCATTCATTACCATACCAGTTGGGTGGTCTGTAATATATTCCCACAAGGTTTGTCTTCCCTTTATTTCTTCTTTTGTTCTTACAAACATGTATTCTACAGTGTTGCTGCTTCTAAGTTCATTGATTTTCTCTTAAGTATGTATTATTTTGATATGCAATGCTTTTTTTTTTTTGAGATGGAATCTCCCTCACTGTGTCACCCAGGCTGAAGCGCCTGCAACCTCCACCTCCCAGGCTCAAGTGATTCTTCTGCCTCAGCCTCCCAATTAGGTGAGATTACAGGTGTGTGCCACCATACCCAGCTACTTTTTGTATTTTTAGTAGAGACGGGGTTTCACCATGTTGGCCAGGCTGGTCTCGAACCCCTGACCTCAAGTGATTCGCCCATCTTAGCCTCCCAAAGTGCTGGTACTGCAGGCATGAGCCACCATGCCCACTCTTGATATACAATGCTTCTTAACCCCCTTCCTAATAAGATCATTTCTTTTTAACAATGTATATAATATTCTGGACTGAAGTTCAATCCCACAAATTATCAGTGATGATAACAATTTAAAATTACCATTCTTGGTTAAAATCTCAACTTAACATGAGCATTGGCACAAATTCTATAAACAAGCCGCTTTTAAAAGCCCCAATAAAGTTCACTATATAATTAAAGTGACCTAGTTCAAATAGAAAGAAGTGACAGTAGAAGTGAATTAATATTATATGTGCTACATGGTAGTGTAGTTATGATACTCATAATTTTTTATTGCCATTGTAGATATTTTCTTCTAGTGCTTTCAAGTTACCAACAGATATTTATATTCAAGATTTAAGAAAAAGATTTCAGAATTCCCAGGAATTCTTTAAATTAAAGTTGTTCTTAAAGTTTATCCAACATTCTTCACACTGCTTACTCATTATTATAGACATGGTTTGATGGTTAAGAAACATTGAGTTTATCACATTTACAAAGAACTGTAGGTTGTGAATATTCATACTCTCAGAAATATGCTAGTTATTAGCAGGTGAACAATTAAAATTTCGGATCTCCTTAGCAAAGTTAACAGTTCTATACAGAACTGTAAACCAAAATTGCCAATTTCAGAACTTATTTGCTTCCAAACTTGTTATTTCCTGAAACACCACTCATAGGATTTATATATATATTCACTTGTACGTCTATTAAAATTAATTTTATTTGCAAGAATGACTCACTATTAGTAGCATACAGAATGATAAGCATATACTCCTCATGTGGCAACAGGTACAAGCAACATGATTAGATGGTGACTGCTTTTTCCTTAGTGCTCCTGATTCATTCTCTGAACACATTGACCTTAATTTTTGGCTCTACATGTCAGCATTTTCTGGTCTTTGCTTTAGACTTTACCACAGTGAATTCCTTCTAACCAGCAATGTTTCTATTTTGAATCCCAAGGTTTAATTCTTACAAAAGAATGTAAAGACTATAATACTTTTTTTTTTTTGCCAGGCACAGTGGCTCACGCCTGTAATTCCAGAACTTTGGGAGGCTGAGGAGGGTGGATCACCCTGAGATCAGGAGTTCAAGACTAGCCTGACCAACATAGTGAAACCCTGTCTCTACTAAAAATACAAAAATTAGCTGGGCATGGTGGAGGGCACCCGTAATCCCAGCTACTCGGGAGGCCGAGGCAAGAGAATCACTTGTACCTGGGAGGTGGAGGTTGCAGTGAGCTGGGATTGCATCATTGCACTCCAGCCTGGGTGACAAGAGTGAAATTCCATCTCAAGAAAAAAAATAAAAATAAATAAAAACACTGGCCAAGCTCTCAATGTTAAGTAGAAATGGTGAAGACAGACATCCTTGCTTTCTCCTAACCTTAAGGAGAAAACATCCAATATTTTACCATTAGAGATTATGTTTATCAGTGGCATACCAAGGATTGTGGCAGTGGGAGTGGTTCATCTGAGGAGGAGGGAGTGTTTATCTCTGACTCTGTTTAAAATTGCCAGCACATAGTGATAATATACAGTACAGCTTTTTAAGCCACTTTTATTATTATTCTTAAATTCTCTACAATCGGGGGACCTATTTATTGCTTACAACTGGGGTGAACTCCTTCCAATAACCTCCTTCCACTTCGGTACACCACTAAGATATGCTTTAAGTTGAATATAGTGCCCTTTATCATATTGAGAGGGAGAGCTTCTCTTCCTTGCAGGTGGAGAAGTTTTATAATAAATGGGTGTTGGATTTGTCAAATACTTTCTCTGTTGAGATGATCATATAGTGAATTACACTGACTAATTTTAATACAAAACATATCCTGAATGTGTGTCTCATTTGATCTTAATGTATAATCTATTTAACATATTTTTGGACTGAATTTATGACTACTTGGTTAGAGATATTTATGCCTATGTCTATGAAGGATGTTAGACTGTAAGTAAACTTTTTTATAATGTTCTTCCCAGGTTTTAGTATCACAGTTATCTTAGGCTCATAAAAGAAGTTGGGAAGTGTTTTCTCTGCTTCTCTTGTCTTAAAACATTTTTGTAGAATGTATAATTTGTAGATGTTTAATAGCATTTACCTGTGAAGCCACCTGGACCAGCAGTGTACTTTTTGGAAAGGTTTTTCATTAAAAATTTTATTGCTTTAACATAGGAGTCAACAAACTTCAGCAAAGAGCCAGGAAATGAATATTGTAGGTTTTATATGCCTTAAGATCTTTATTGCAACTCCTTGTCTGTACCACTATAGGACAAAGGCAGTCAAAGATCATTCTTACCAATGGATGTGGTTGTATGCCAACAAACTTCACTTACAGAATCAGAAGTGGTAATCTAGTCTCCCAGTCCAGGAATCAAAGCAAGTGTGTTTAACTTATATTTGTTTAGTTATTCAGTTAATTATTTGTGCTACTTTCTTATTGAGATACAATTTACAAACCATGACATGCACCTTTTAAGGTGTACAATATAGTGGTTTTCAGTATTTTGATAAGCTTGTGCAACCCTCACCACTTGTTAATTCCGGAACAACTTCATTACTCCCATGAAGAACCCCTATACCTGATGGCATTCAATCCTTCTTCCCACCTTTACTTCTCCCTTGGCAACCACTAACCTGCTTTTTATGAATTGACCTATTCTGGACACTTTATATTAATTAAAGTATATAATATGTGGCTCATTGCATCTAACTTCTTTCATGCAGAATTATGTTTTCAAAGCTCATCCATGTTGTAGGGTGGATCTTTTTTTTTTACTTTTTATTTATGAATAATATTTCACTGAATGGATACATCACATTTTGTTTATCCATTTATCCATTGGTGAACACTTGGATGTTTCTAGTTTGTATGTACTATTATTAATCCTACTATGAACATTTATGTGCAAATTTTGTGTTAAAATGTTTTCAATTACCTTGAGTATAATTCTTAAAGTGGAACTGATGAGTCACATGATAACTCTATGTTTAACTCTTCAAGGAACTGCCAGACTGTTTTCCACAGAGGATGTACCATTTTATGTTCCCACCAGCAATGTATGAATGTTCCAGATTCTCCACATCCTCACTAACACTTGTTATTTTAGGTTTTTTTTTTAAGATTATAGCTATCATAGTACATGTGAAGTGGCTTCTCGTTGTGGTTCTGATTTGCATTTTCCTGAGGTCTGATGATATCACCATCATTTTACATGCTTATTGGCCATTTGTACATTTTCTTTTGGAGAAATGTCAGTTAAAATCTGATGCCCAGTTTTTAATCATGGTTTTTGTCTTTTATGGTTGATTTTAGGAGTTCTTTTTGTATTTTGAATACTAGGCCCTTATCAGATATAAAATTTGCAAATATTTTCTCCCATGTCTGTGGGTTATCTTTTCATTTCTTATTAGTGCCCTTTGACTCACCAAAGTTTTTAACTTTAATCTATTTTTGGATCTATTATTCCTTTTGTTGCTTGTGCTTTTGGTAGCATATCTAAGAAATTGATGCTGATTACCAGATCACGAAGATATACATTTATGTTTTCCTCAAAGAGTTTTGTAATTTTAGTTCATATATTTAGGTCTTGTTTTATTTGGAGCCCATTTTTGTACTTGGTGTGATGTAAGAGTCCATGTATATTTTTTGCAGGTGCATATCCAGTTTTTCCCCATTATTTGTTGAAAAGACTACTCTATCCCCACTGGATAGTTTTTGTATCTTTGTTGAAAATAAGACAGTTTAAAATGTAATGGCTTATTTATGGATTCTCAATTCTATTCCTTTGATATATTGTGTTTATCCTTATGCTAGTAACACAACATCTTGAAATTGTAGATTTGTAGTACACGTTGAAATAAAAAAATGTGAGTCCTCCAATTCTGCCCTTTTTTTTAAGACTGTTTTGGCTATTCTGGGTCCCTTGCATTTGTGTACAAATTTTGGGATTCACTGATCTATTTCAACAAAAATTCACCTGAAATTTTCTAGGGATTGCACCGAATTTATAGATCAATTTGTGAAGAATTACCAGCTTGGCAACATCGAGTTTTCCAATCCATGAACACAGTATAGCTTTCTATTTTGGGGGTCTTCTTTTATTTCCTTGAAAAATAATTTTCCATTTTCAATATAAAAGTTTCTCCATTTTTTGGTTAAATGAATCCCTAATTATCCTATTCTTTTTATGCTATTGTAAATGAAATTTTATTCTTAAAACCATAGAGTGTTGTATTTTGACATTATGTCCTGGACCTTGCTGAGGTCATTTATTAGCTCTAATAATATTTTGAGGGATTCTTAAGGATTTTCTGTGTATGTATGTGTGTATATATATATATACATGTATATATATGCGTGTATATACATATATCATCATGTCAGTATTTCTTGCAGGCAGGTTGATGGTGATGAACTCTTCCAGTTTTTGTATATCCAGGAATGCCTTAATTTTTCCCTGACTTCTGAAGAATAGACATACTAAGATACAGAATCCTTGGTTGATAGGTTTTTCTTCTGCCATTGTTAATGTGTTATCTCACTACCTTCTGGCTTTCATGATTTTAATGAAAAATTACTGTTTAGTTTATTAACTGCTCATGATAAGTGGCTTGTACCTTGCTTTCAAAATTTTCTCCTTGCCTTTGTCACTAATATTTCGATCTAGGTGTGGATCTCTTAGAGATTTTCCTACTTAGTGTTCTTTGAGCTTCTTAGATGTAGAGATTAATGTTTTTAATCAAAATAAAAATTTTCTTCGTCATTCTATCTTCATATATTCTTTCTGCGCCTTTCTCTTTCTTCTCTCTCCTGAGATTCCCATTATGCATATGTTTTTACACTAGATTGTGTTCTTCAGGTCTCTGAGGCTCTATTCATTTTTCTTAATTATTTTCTTTATTGTTCCTTAGAGTGTATAATCTCAAATGACCTGTAATTAAGTTAGCCGATCCTTTCTTCTGTTTCTGTCTTCTGGTGAACCCCTGTTTTGAATTTCTATTTCATTGGTTGTACTTTACAACTTCATTACTTATCTTTAATTCTTTCTATGTTGTAAGACATTATTCTCATACATTCCTTTAGTCTTTCGTCCAAAGTTTCCGTTAGTTATTTCAGTGTATTTATAATAGCTGATGTCTTTGTCTACTAATCCATCATCTGAGCTCCTAAAGGATCATCTCTGTTCATTGTTTCCCTTCCCTTCTCTGTATGGGCAATATTTTTTGTTTCTTTGCATGTCTCGTAATTCTTTAATGAAATTGGACTTTTTACATAATATAATGTGGCCAGTTTGGAAATCAGATTCTCTCCCCAGGGTTTGTTTGCACAGTCTTTGCTGTTGATTACTTCCTTAGTAACTTTCCTGGACTAATTTGCTAAAGTCTGTATCGTGTGTCATGTGTAGCCACTAAAGACGCTGTTCCATTAGCTTAGAGGTCAGCTCATGATTGGACAGAAATGATCTTAAATACTAAACCAATAAATCACCTGGACTTTTCCAAGGGGCTGCATGTGTATCCATTGAGATACACTGTCAACATTCCACTGGGAAACTTGCAACTTTATGTTGTATTTCACCTCCTGTTCACATAGAGACTTTAATTCAGCCAGAGGTGAACAATTAGGGTCATCCGAGGTCTTTCCTTAGCATGTACACAGCCCTGGGGCAAACACACAATTCTGTGCAGGTGTGTGGTATTCTAAAGTCCCACAGATGTGACAGAGATTTTCTTTAAGCACCTGGAAATCTTTCCTACCTTTTCCTTTTTTGTTTTTTGGTCAGCCTCTTGTTAGCTCCAATTGACCTCACCGTCGGAAGTAGCTGTGATGACAAAAAATTGCCCCAGAAATAGCACTGTCCACATAGAGCGCACTCTGAGTTAGACGAGGTAAATACATGCTATGAAAAGGGTGCCTTTTTAGAGAGCTGACATACAAGTGAAATAGTGACAGTTTTCCGGAGACAGAGCTTTCGAAAGCAGAAAGGAAATCCTCCCGTGCAGGGGCTGCTGGGCTGCTGGTTTTCACAGCCACTGTGGAGCAAACCTGGTGGCTTTCAGGCTACCACACAGCTGGGCACAAAGATGGGAATGGAAAAGTTATACTGCCACTAAACTTTCTGTTCTTGCTAAAGTTTTCTTGTTTTTCTTGATGATTCTTAATGATGCCACTCCTTGGATTGTGACAAACCTTTGGCTGAATTCCAAAATTCTGGGGAAAAAAAGGTGATATTGAAAATATATGTGAGTACAGGTTGAGCATCTCTACCCAGAAATCTGAAATCTGAAATGCTCCAACATCCTAAAAGTTTTGAGCACCAACATGAAGCCAAAAGTGGAAAACTCCACTCCTGACCTCATTTGATGGGTTGCAGGCAAAACGCAGGCTGACAGTGATGAAGCTGATGTTCGTAACACTGCAGAAAAAGTGCTGATAGATGACATGGTGAAAAAGTGTGATGGGCTTATTGAAGGACTGAAGCAGCCTGTATTCATACCAAAACAAGAAATCATATAAGTTTAAAAATCAACAAGAAATTTCTAAGACAAAAAACATTGTTAATGAGAGAGATGACTCTGGAGAAAACATTTTTAAAAGTCATCCAGCAGAATGCCTCCTCATCTCTAGAGGATCCACTTCCTGGTCCCTCAATTGCTTGTGATGTCTCTTTTCACCTACAAAAATAAAATACAGTGACCAATAATCTTTTAATCAAAACACAGCATCGTAGATGGAGACTGAAATCCTGCTGCTGTTGCTTCTTGCTGTTGTTTAACAGCTGGGGCAGGTATTTTGGTGATGCTACTGTGCTGCTTAGTTACCCTGAACACATTATTTTCACAGTATTAATGGTATGTCGTATTCTTATTGTTAAATATTTATGGGTGAATAAGTCTAATAAAATGATTGCTTATTGGTAGCATATAAATTCAAGTCAGATACAATGGTGATACTAAACAATCACAGATTGTCCACATGGGCGGCTGAGATAGGGACAACTTTCTTTCTGATGTTTCAATGTATACAAACTTTGTTTCATGCAGGAAACCGGTAAAAATATTGCATAAAATTACCTTCAGTCTATGTGTATAAGGTATATGTGAAACACAGATAAATTTAATGTTTACACTTGCCTCTCATCCCTAAGATATCTCATTATTTATATGCAAAGATTACAAAATGTGAAAATATCCAAAATTTGAAAAATTTCTGGCCCTAAGAATTTTGAATAATGGATTCTTAAACTTATTCTCCCTGCTTTTATGAAGGAGCAGATTTTACTCCACCGTTGTGAAAGTAGTTCCCTCTGCTGTATGGTTTTTGTATAGGCTTGCTATCAAATAAGTGAACTTCTAATGTTCTGTCATTATTTTCTCATTTATCATGAAGAGATAAGTGACTCTTTCACACATTCTATAGCCAATACGAAGATAATCATAACATTTTCCCCTGTACTCCATTAATGAGAAGTATCCCATTGATTTACTTTTAAATGTTACACCAATCATAAATTGTTGACATAAAACCTTACTTGTGTATGATGTATCATCATTTTTATATATGACCAAATTCCCTGTGTAAAGTTTTGTTTAGGATTTTTGCCTTTATGTTTATAGCAAGACTGGAAAATTGTTTTCCTTTCATGTAATATCCTTCTCATGTTTCGGTATCACAGAATTGCAGTGCATATCAAATTAGTTTGGAAACAGAACGGTCAGTGTGTGGGGCTGCAAACAAACATCTTGAAAATATGAGTGCAGACACTTTAAATATTTAAAGTACAGACACTTTAAATATGAGTGCAGGCACTTGAAAATATGAGTGTAGGCATATTAAATCAGTTGGGAGGGATTTTGTTTTTGTAAATTTGGACTGAAACTCAGTGAGGACATGCCAATTCAGAGTTAGAAGAAAACAGCAGATTTACACAGGGAAAACACTCAACGTGTGGAGGTAGCCCCAAGTTTGTGCTAGAAAGAAAGGTCGGTGTTGGTAAATAGAGCAGCTACTCCAGAGAGCTTTCCCTCATCATCTCTCTGCCTCCCACATCAGGTCCCAATTCTTCTGTGTGCATTAATAAATCTACTTCTTACTATTGCTGAAGTCAGATATGTTTTTAGCTACCAAGCAAGCAGGAGGAACATCCATTTTTAGAATAGTGTAGAGAGGACATGAAGGTTTATCTGGCCCAGATTCACATTCCAAAATGACTTCAAGTTAGTCTTTTGACTCCATCAACTAATGAAGTTTTTACACAGTCATGAAGACATAAAAGCAGGAATTAAGGAAAAAAGCATTCATTATAAAACTTAAATTTCAGTCCCATGGTGCACCATGAATTGACACCATCATGAAAGCATTTGAAACTATAAAACTCACTGATAGAACCAAAACACAAGGAAGAAAGAGAAAGGAATCAAACCTTATTATTACAGAAAACCACCCAACCACAAAAATAAACAATAAGAAGGGAAGTAAAGAGCAAAGGATATACAAAAACAACCAGGAAACAATCAATCAAATGATAGGAGTAAGTACTCACCTGTCAGTAATAACCCTGAATATAAACAGATTAAATTCCCCATTTTAAAAATATAGACTGGCTAAAAGGATTAAAAAGCAAGACCCAACTATATAGTGGAAACTAACCTCACCTGTAAAGACATACATAGGGTGAAAGTAAAGAGAAGGAAAAATATTCCATGAAAACAAATCAAAAGCAAGCAGGAGTAGCTATATTTATATCAGACAAAACAGACTTCAAATTAGAAACTGGAAAAAAGAGACAAGGAATAACATTATATAATTATAAAGGGACTAATTTAGTAAAAGAATATAACAATTGTAAATATGTATGCACTCAACAGTGGAGCGTCCAGATATATAAAGTAAATATTATTAGATATTAAGGAATATATAGACCCCAATACAATAATAGTTAGGGACTTCAACACCCTACTGTCAGCATTGGAAAGATTATTTTAACAGAAAATCAACAAAGAAATATCAGATATAAACTGCATCATAGACTAAGCAGACCTAACAGACATTTACAGCACATTTCACCAAATAACTGCAGAATACATATTCCATCAGCACAAGTAACAATGTCAAAAGTTAGCCATAGGGTACAAAACAAGTCTCAAGAATTTTAACAAATCAAAATCATACCAAGTATTTTATCTGACCATAATGGAATAAAACTAGAAAGCAATAACAATAGGAACATTTAAAAGTATACAAATACATGGAAATTAAACAACATGCACCTGAATGATAATGGGTGAAGAAAGAAATTAAGAATACAATTTCAAAATTCCTTGAAATAATCAAAAATATAAACACAACATACCAAAACCTATGAGACCCAGCAAAAGCAGTATTAAGAGGCGAGTTTATAGCAATAAATGTCTACATTAAAAAACTAGAAAGGTTTCAAATAAACAACCTAATGATGCATCTCAAGGAACTGGAAAAGCACAAACAAGCCAAACCCAAAATTAGTAGAAGGAAAGAAATAATAAAGATCAGAGCAGAAATACACAAGAGAGAGACTAAAAATTACAAAAGATCAACAAAACAAAAAGTTGGATTTCTGAAAAGATACACAAAACTGGCAAACCATAAACTAGACCACCTAGGGAAAAAAAGAGAGAAGACTCAAATAAAATCAGAAATGAAAAAGCAGGCATTACCACTGATGACACAGAAATACAAAGGATTCTTAGAGACTATTATGAGCAACTATAAGCTAACAAATTGGAAAACCTAGAGGAAACTGATAAATTCTTAGAAATATATAACCTATAAAGATTGAACCAGAAAAAAATTTAGAAACCATGAGCAGATCAATAATGAGTAATGAGATTGAATCAGTAATAAAAAGCTTCCTAACAACAACAACAACAAAATCCCAGGAATGGAAGACTTTACTGCTGAGTTCTACCAAACTTTTAAAGAAGAGTTAACATCAGTTCTTCTTTAAACTATTCCAAAAAATTAAGGAGGAGAAAGGAGAAAATTCTCCCAAACTCATTCTATGAGTCCAACATTACCCTGATACCAAAACTAAATAAGGGCACGTGGACACACACATGCACACACACACCAAAAAACTACAGGCCAATATTCCTGATGAACATAGATACAAAAATCCTCAGTAAAATACTAGCAAACTGAACCCAACAAGACATTAAAAAGATAATACACTATAATCAAGTAGGATTTATTCCAGGGATGAAGAATGTGTTTCAACATATATAAATCATTTATGAATGTTTCAAATAAACGTGATACATCACATCAACAGAATGAAGGACAAAAAATCCATATGATTATCTCAATAGATGCAGAAAATAATTTGGTAAAATTCAATATCCCTTCATGATAAGGACTCTCAATAAAGTAGGTATAGAAGAAAAGTATCTCAACCCAATAAAGGCCATATAGACAAACCCACAGCTAACATCATACTGAACTGGAACAAGAAAAGCATGCCAACTTTCACTGCTCTTATTCAACTTAATATTAGAAGTCATAGAGCAATTAGGAAAGAGAAAGAAATAAAAGCCTTTCAAATTGGAAAAGAAGAAGTCTAATTATCCTTCTTTGCAGATAACATAATTATATCTACAGAAGAACCTTTAGACTCCGCAAATAAACTCTTAGAACAAATCAATGAACTCAGTAAATATGCAGGATACAGTATCAACATACAAAAATCAGTAGCATTTCTATACAGCCCTACTGGGCTTAGTGGGTGTTCTCCCTGTGTGCAGAGACAAGAGATTGTAATAAAGACACAAGACCAAGAGATAAAGGGAAAGCAGCTGGGCCCAGGGGACCACTACCATCAAGATGCAGAGACTGATAGTGGTGGCTGTGTCTTTAGCTTTGCAAGCTTTTTAGTTTGAGGTAGTCCCACTTGTCTATTTTTGCTTTTTTTTGCCTGTCAGCCCTGCTTTCTTTTCCCTGTCACAGGTGTCACTCCCCAGGACACTCCCCAGCAAACCCCCTGTGCACAAACACTTGCCTCTGGGACTGTTTTCCAGAAAACCTGACCTAAGGAAGATTATAAAAGTTTATCATTATCCAAAAATTGGAGAAGAAGAGTAGAAACAAAATAGTACTGTCACTTTTTCAGCATGTGTTCTGTATGTAACCCAGGAGTTTATCTCATTTCAAGGCTAGGTCTCCTCCCCCTGCAAGGTGTTACTTGGGGCACACTCCTAGTAGCATATTTCCCTGAGCCTAGGTTCCTCAGTCTGGAATAACCCTTGCTGGAGGTGAGAAAAGTATGTAGCAGAATGGTCCAGTGAGGTTTGGGGCATTCCAAGTCTTTCAAAATAATCGAGAGTGGGCACTGACGTAACATGGTTAGTCTTTTTGAGGACTCCATTTGCTGTGAGTTGCAGATAATCTTAATTTTTCTAAGTGTCCAGAGAGTGTTGGTTGGATTAGACAACAGACAGACCTACAACACATCAAGTGTGAAAACCAATATATATATCGTAACACATACAGAGGTGAACACAGGATTCTGCCCCAGTAGTTCTGTATGGCTTTAGATGAAAACCCCCTGGATTAAAATAGCTTAACTGTTGGCAGGATCTCTTATGCATAAACTCGTCTCAGGAAAGTTTTTCACCTGCAGTTGACAATCCTGCCAGAGGCAGTAAAATTGAGGTTTCTGATTCTTCATGTTATTGTACATCCCTAATCCCATTGAAATTTAGGAGATAAAATCACTTGTCCCAAATCACAGAGTCAGCACTTTCAGACTCATGATATAAATTCAAGTCCCCCCAGTCCCTAAGCCTCTTCCTCCCACTACGTATCCATAGGAAGGAGGCCTCATATCTAGATCTTCCCTCATAGCTTCCCACCCCACTCATACCCCCAACGAATCACAGAAGCAGGATGTACAAAGAGAAATAGGCTCGTTTATTTATTCATTGATCAACTGGCACTTCTTGAAAGCCTGCCGTGTGCCAAGCCTTTCCCCAAAGGAGGATATCAGTGGTGGAGCCAAGTCTGGGGGTGGAAAGGACCTGGACCACACAGAGCAGGACTCCAGAGCCTCCTCCATATGGCAGGAATCAAGCTGTGAGAGAAAATCAGATAAGAGCTTCAGCATAGAAACCAGCCAAATCATATCCACATCCTTCCTCCTGCCCAAGGATCCTTCTGAGATAGAGAAAATAGCAAGATAGCGCTATAGTTGAGAGAGACTTAGTGTCAGGAGACAAGTCTCGTTTTCACCGTAAAACTCTAAACTCAAAGCATTGAACTAGATAATCCTCAAACTCCACTGATCCTTTGTGATTTCACCTCAGAAAACATGATGGAAACAACCTGAATAATAAATTCTTAGTGCACATAGTGCTTTGCAGAGCACTTTCAATCTCATTATGTACATTTTACCGATAAAGAAACTGAGACTCAGAAAGACACTTGCCCAGGACCCCCACCCAGAGACACTAGAATAGAATCAAAGCCACAGGCGATCCTATGGAAATCCTGGCCCTGAGACCTGGAGAACAGTTCTCTTGAAGGACAAGGGAGTCAGACAGAGGCTGTGCTTGGAGTAGGGTTCAGGAGTCCCCCTGCCCATATGCCTGGGCCTCCAGAGGGTTGAGGCTGAGAGGGCTGGAGGGAGCTCAGTGTGCGCTCACCCCCTGCTTACCTTTCACAGGGGAAACACAGGATTTCCCACACATGCCCATGCAACACTTCAAGTCACGCTTGCACTGGCCATCCATCTCACAGAAATTGGGGGGGTTAAGCATCAAACATTGGCCATAAGTCACTGGGCACTTCCCAGGCTTCCTCCTTGCTGGGTGAGAGTGAGGCTACTGGTCAGAGGCCTTGTACTTTACACAACCCCTCCCATCCCCACTTTTTACAGTGAGCCCCTGCTCCAGCTTCAGTAGGGGGGATCATCCCCTCCCCACCTCTATCACCACCACCTTCTCCCTAAGGCACCCCCCAAACATAGCACCTGGCTCTCCTAGAACTTCAGGCCCCCCATTGATGCAGGTGGCCAGCCGCCCAGTGCTGACTAGGTGGGAGGCTTCCAACTACCTGGCTATCTAAATGCCCGCTGCTTCACCAGCTGCTGGCTACCTTCCTGCTTAGGGCAGTGTGACTCACTGACTGATTGACAAGGAGGCCTGGCAGGACCCATCACCCAGTCCCATCCCCCTAATGCTGTGTCCCCAGGCTCACTCCTCTCTACCCAGTTCCCCGACCTGCTTACTCGGGTTTGGGGTGTCAACAGGATCCAGGCATTTGATGCCACAAGTGTCAGGACAACATCTCTTCTTCCCTGGACACTGCCAGTCACTCTGGCACTCAGGTTTCTTGTATCTAAGGCACTGGGCAGATTTCTTAGGAGGACAGACTCCAGCTTTGAAGGCTTTTGAAGAGAAAGTCAAGAGGTCAGGAGGAGGCTGGGCACTGAGGACCCATCATGCCTCCTGAACAAAGCACCACTTTTGAGGGGGAGAGACCCTTACCTCAGTAGCTGTCCACAAAGCCCAAAGGGTCATGCCTGCCTGATCTCCAGGTGGATTGATGGGCTTGATTAAATTAGACAAATGGACAGGGGACGTTTCACACCCAAGAAAAGGGCAGCAGGCTTCTAGTCAAGACCTCCCACCCAAGAGCAAAACAAGGCTACACAAAGGCAGAGAGGAAGGCTGGGAGTGATGGAGATGGAGAGAGATAAACAAAGATAAATAGAACCAGTGTGAGAGAAGTTGAGAGCTAAAGCCCAAGGCAGAAGCACAGAGACAAAATAGCAGAAGCAAAGACACAAGGAAGCAGAGTCAGAAACTAATGATTTGAGAGTCGCAGACAGGTGAAGAAGAAGGCAGAGTATGAGAGATAGAGAGAGAGAGAGAGAGAGAGAGAGAGAGAGTGGGACCTGGGCTGACAGCATGGCTGCATAGAGGAAGCATTTCCAGAAGCTCAAACTGTCACACAAACCTTGGAGCTCAGTCAGACATGTATTCCACCCTCAGGGAGGTCTCCTGAAACTAAGCTGAGGGATCAGAGCCTACAGAAGGGGACACACCCACACCACAAGGAGACCCCACCTCTGACCCTGCAGCCCAGATTAGACCAGAGTGACTCCAACTTACACTTTCCAGAGCCTTCCACAGCCCAAGGTGCCAGAGTTCCCAGGGCAAACAGCACCAGGAAGGGGAAGAGGCCGCTGGACTTCATGGTGAAGGCAGGAGTGACTCTGATGGCCAATGCCAAACCTCACTATTTATTCTTTCACCAGTGGGTGTGGCCCCACCAGAATTCTTTCGGCCTCTCCCAGCTACTATTGCATAAGCAGGAAGCATAGCCAGAGACCAGAAATCCTGACACCAAGGAGATTGTTTATCTTTCCTATGCCAGGTAAGGCTATGAGGCCAACACAGCAACTATCAGAAAAGAAAGGGAAGAGATTGGCCTGGCAGGTTGGTTGATTAAAGAGGCCATCTCACTGTCCATCTGAGCCCTAAACATCACAAGATCCCAGGCCATTAGCCTTATAGGTGGAGAGAGGGAAGAAGTGGTCAATTGCAAAGGTGCTACCCGGACCTGGAACTAAAACCAGACACAGACTCCCCGCTGAGACTTTGTGCAATACATCCTATTCTCACATTACTAATTCTGATTCTCATGTTACTGGACTCTCAGGCATTGTGAAACTCTGCTGATTACTCAATGCAGTTTCTTTCTCAAAAGTTCAGCTCGTTCAACCAACTGATACTTAGTTCCCTGAAATATTTACACCGTTATATCCCCAGTGCCTGTTCTGTGCCTGACACAGGAAAAGCACTCACAAATGAAAGCTGAAGAAGAGCTCTGCTCTCAGCAAATCTCTTCGGAGCTCAGTTGTCTCAGCTGTGAAATGAAATGATACTAACAAGTCAGCCCTTCTCAGAGGGTTATGAAATTAAGGGCATGAAGGGACTCAATGAAAAGAACAAATGAATAGTATCCCTTCCCACTAAAGAGAATTGAAATGAATCTGAGATAAAGGGGGAAAGCAGCTCATCAGTCACTGTAATCGACATTTAGCTGTGAGATAATTTGAGATCTTAGAGGATTGCTTCCTAAAATTCCCCAAAATCCCTTACAGATCTCACATGACAGCAAAAAATTAAACCCATTCTATATGCTACCCAGTCCGCATAGATTGCTTCTAATTATAAAGAGAGTGATCATTATCTCTAAAATTCAACCCATAGCTGAGTGTAGGGTCGCACACTTGCTGTCTCAGCTGCCCAGGAGGCTGAGGTGCATGGATTCCTTGAGAGTAGGAGTTTGAGACCAGCCCTGGCCACACATTGAGACCCCATCTCTACAAAAAAATGTAAAAAATTAGCCAGGCATGATGACGTACATATGCCTGTAGTCCCAGCTACTTGGGAGGCTGAGCCAGGAGGATCACTTTAGCCCAGGAGTTTGAGGCTGCAGTGAGCCATGATTGTGCCACTGCATTCCAGCTTGGGGGACAGAGCGATACCCTGTCTTAAAAAAATAAAATAAAATAAAATTCAACCAAAGCGCATCTGGCTACAAACTCCAAGCTCTTGACTCATTATCTTCATGCTTGGAATTCTCCCATTCATTCCTAAGGTGAAGGTTTGTGGAACTTTCCACAGACATGAAAGACCCACTCATTATCAAGTAGCGATGGCCCCACATGAAGTATTTAAGTATTCCACAACCAAACAGGCAACTGGCAGCAGATCCCTTTATACAAAAGTCACTCCATGGTTTAAATTTTGGTGGATCAGAAGACTTGGAGATAATCAATCAATCATCAGTCAAATTTTGGTGGAAAAAGAAAAGGAAGAAAATTAATATGCACAAGGTAACTAATATGAGCCAGGTGCATTCACTCCTAGTTGGAGTACTTAGTAGGGTAGGTAAGAAAGAAATGGAGGATATGATTTCCACCAATGGGTAATGACACTCTCAGGTCAAGATTTTTGTTCTCACTTCCACCACCCAGGGGATAATTTGATTTCTCTCACAGAGTTCCTGTTCTCTCTCTCTCTCTCTCTCTCTCTGTTTGTTCCTATTTTCCTCAGTGCCACACTCAAGAAATTATCTGGAGTTTTCTAAATATTTATTTCTTAAAGAATGAAAAGGGGCTGGGCACGGTGGCTTATGCCTGTAATCCTAGCACTTTGGGAAACCAAGGTGGGCGGATCACTTGAGGTCAGGAGTTCAAGAGCAGCCTGGCCAACATGGTGAAACCCTATCTCCACTAAAAATACAAAAATTAGCCAGGCATGGTGGCACACACCTGTAATCCCAGCTACTCAGGAGGCTGAGGCAGGAGAATCACTTGAACCCTGGAGGTAGAGGTTGCAGTGAGCTGAGATTGTACCATTGCATTCTAGCCTAGGCAACAAAGTGAGACTCTGTCTCAAAAAAAAAAAAATAAATAAAAGGAAAATGCTACAGCTTAAGATTTTTTTTAAATCTGTGATTGACTGATTGCTCAATCTGTGATTGACTGATTAGAGCCAGCTCCTTTCTCATCAGAAAAGAGCCCTGTGCCCAATTAGCAATGTCTTCCATGGGTGTCATAAGAAGATAATAGTATATAATCATTATTATCTTTGACATAATTGGTTCTAAATCTTTACATCATAGAATGTTAAGACTAAAAAGAGGACTTCAAGGGTTTTCTAGATCAGCAAACTACAGTCCTTGGACCAAATCCACCTAGTTACCTGTTTTCATAAAGTTTTATTGGCACATAGCCACACATCCATTAATTTATGTATTGTCTAAGGCTATCTTTCCACTACAATGGCAACAGGGACCTAAAATATTTACTGCACAGCCTAAAATACTTATCGTCTGGTCCTTTACAGAAAATGCTAACCCCTAGACCAAACCCACAGCTTGCATAAAAGAGACTGAATCCCTTAGAAGAAGATCCAGGCCCAAAGCTGCATAGCGGATTAATGACACACACAAGATCCAGCTTTTCTAAAACAGGTTACTCACATGCTGATCCCCAGAACCTGTCTGGTGGAGGACACTTCCACTCCTAACCAAATCTTAACCTGAGATTGACTCATTCAATCTATCTCAAGGCTGGGAGTGGTGGCTCACTCCTGTGATCCCAGAACTTTGGGAGACTGAGGTGGGTGGATCACTTGAGGTCAGGAGTTTGAGACCAGCCTGGCCAACATGGTGAAATCCCATCTCTACTAAAAATACAAAAATTAGCCGGGCATGGTAGTGTGTGCCTGTAATACTCAGGAGGCTGAAGCAGGAGAATCACTTCAACCTGGGAGGCAGAGTTGCAGTTAGCCGAGATCATGCCACTGGGCTACAAGAGTGACACTCTGTCTCAAAAAAAAAAAATCTATTTCACACACCCTTTATTGCCTTCTACCTAAATCCTATAGATTCCTTCATTCATTTATACAATCCATTCACACAAAAGTTGTTTAACATTTCTTACCACATGTCAGGTATTGCACTAGGCCTAGGGCTACAGAAAAGAGCACGCACACGGAGTCGACACCACATGGTTGTTAAGAACCTGAACTTCAAAGTCAGACTTACAGGTTGGAAGCAAATCACTGAACCTCTTTGAACTTCAGCTACCTCCACTGAAAAATGAGAGTGTTGCTGCCTCTGGAGTCGTACAGTTGTTGTGAGGAGTATTTGGAAAGCACTCAGCAAACTGTCTGGTCCCCTCAGTACATTACACATTGTTTTTATTACCGGCGTGTCCCTGCACACATTAAGCACACAGGGAGCTGTCAGTCTTTAACTAAATAGCTTAGTCCTTGGGTCTGGACCCATCTGGCTCTGTCCCATTAAATGTTTGACAAAACATGGTCTTATTTCTTGACAAAATAGACCTGATTGGGCCTATTGGTAGGTAGGTAGATAGATAGACAGATCTTAACTGACAGATAGATATAGATAGATAGATAGATAGATAGATAGATAGATAGCCAGATAATCAACTATTGGTTCTGTTTCTCTGGAAAACCCTGGCTGATGGAACCTGCTTGCCTCTGCACTTCCCAGTGCCATTTATTAAAGTTGGTTACATCATTACTTGTGAGGCTGCATCATCCTTTATGCCTTCTCTGAATACTGGCTTCCAATTACTGTCTCAAATGTTGTTAGTGTGGCTGCTTGTCCCTGACTACCAGGGTGCTGGTGACAGGGGGACCCTGGCAGCTGGTGGGTCCTGCACGCACCAAGTAGCGGGACAGGGACCCTGCGCACCTCTGGGAGTCTGCACTCCCCCTGTGAGTATCCACATACTTGTGGAGGAGCAACAGTAAATAATTTTTTTAACACCATGGCAGATCTAGAGAGAAACTGCCAAAGAAAGTTAAAAAATTAATTTTAGTACCGTTAACACTTTTTTTCCTGCTTTTGAACAAGCAGCTCCACATTTTCACTTTGTATTGAGTTTTGTAAATTATGTAGCCAGCCCTGGAGGGGCTCAGGGTTGAAGTGAGAGGAGCATCTCATTTGCACAAGAAATGTCTCTGCCTAATCCATTATGGCTCAACACTGACCCGAGAGAGCATAGGTCAATCAGAGGCAAAAAAAAAAAAAAAAGAGACATCAACTGAAAAGCCCCTTTGGAGTTGCACAGAGATGGCCTGGAAAGCCCTGAGGAAGAGACAGGAGCAGCCACAGGCTCCTGCCAGGAGCCATCCAAGGCGGCAGGATGACTGCCCTAGATTCTAGCAATGGGGGAAGGAGTACAGAGTGAGAAGCACCCCCTTGGACTAGAACCCATGCAGTTCTCAGTCCAAGCTGGGATTCTCTGCCCCATGGCACCATTGATCCTGGCTGGCTTCAGGCACTCCAGGGGAACATAGACAATTTTGAGGAAGACGCCCCAAGGCACAGAGCGCCCTGAAGTGTGAGGTGCAGGGAAGGAGCCCCGTTGCTCAGGTCTAAGGGAGAATGTGTTTCAGGTCGCCCCATTCTGATAGCAGATGCCAGCTTCACCCTTAACTAAAAGTCACTGTGTTCTTACCTAAAATTCACTATGTTTCCAAGTCTCAAAACCAAAAAACAACACAGAACAAAAAACTCTTTCAGAATCTGGCAGACAACCAGGTTTTCACAGCTCATTCCTGTGTGAATAAGGCAGCAACTACCTTTCCCTGGGCCTCAGTTCCTCTCCCTGTCCCAAGACGGTAACTGTGACTCTAAGAAACAGCTTCATCCTGCTTCCTGTGAGGCCATGAGCTCACCCCAAGAGCCTCAGCCAATTTTCTGACTTTCATAGTTGCCTTTATAACTTAGCTTAAAATATTGTCTTAAACAAAATACATAAAACGTTCAATAATGACCAAATGGAAATGGAGACGCAGAGCCAGGGAGTATGGAGACGTAGTAGGTGTGGTGGGGAGAGTATTGGGGAAAAAAAAAACCCTGAGCTGAGACAGGAAGAGTAGATGAGAAAGAGATGACTGCAAGGGAGGTGGGGTCATTTAAATCACCTCTGGAGGTGTCATCCACAGGTGGTGTACGTGGCAACTGGATCTCCCTAGACCTTTCAGAGAAACAGATGGCTTAGCCACTCCTTATCATTTTCCCACCCAAGAAAGTTTGAATTCTGCAATGTTTGTACTTCCTCCCCTACTGCTCATCATAGTCCTTTTAGGCCCACAAGTGAATGGGTGAAGGGCAGTAAAGCAGAATCTGGGCAAGGGTGAAAAACAACCACCATCAAAGAATTAGCAGGAGAAATTAACCAACAACGGTGGATCTCAGGTGTCTTCCTACTTATTAGCTTGCAAGAGATGGTTGGTGTACAGATCAGGGCTCTGCACTTTATTCCTTCAAAAACTGTATGTCTGTCTCTCTAGAGGAAGGGATCCAGTTAACCTAAGGTTAAAGAAGCAAAGTCTGTGGTATGTCATGAGGAAATGCTTTAGGGACCTGGTAAAACAAAAAGAAAAACAGTGCTTGGCATTAAGAAACTGCCATCATGACTACCCATGGAAGAAAACCGGGAAAAGAAAAACTGGATTATTAAACTGTGGAACAGAGCTATAAGCAGCTTGGGAAAAGATGTCCCCAAATCACTAGAATCCATCTCCTTTGGTTTAGCATGTTTTATTACATTTAAGCGTCACACAAAACTTGGTAGATACTAACGTCAAGTCAGTTTACAGATGAGAAAAAGTGAGTCTCAGAGAAACGTTCCTGTTGCAGATCAGGAGATGGTAGGGTCTTGGATGGACATGGCAGACGATGCCTGGTTGATCATTACTATGGGAGAGTTTGGTGTCCAAGCCTGGGGTCAGTGGAGAGAACCACTATGAGGACACCTCTGTGGCCCAAACAGAGCAGAGTGCCAGAAAGACCGTGAAAGACTCACACTTGATAGCATCACTTCTGGCCTCCGGGGCACTGTGGTCAGCTAGAGAGGCATGACGATGATACTGGACTCAGGACACTGGGCTGGAATCCCAGCTCTGTCCAATTTGATGTAGAACCTTCCTTTCTCTGGGCCTCAGTTTCCCTATTTGTAAGATCAGTGCATTGGAACAGATGCTCTTTAGAGGCCCCAAGTCTTAGATTCTAGCTGGGTTTTTACCTTATAGAGGACTCTCAGGACCCAGAGAGCCAACCTTCCTGAAGAAAAAGCCTAGGAATAGACACCATGCATGACCCCGAACTTCACAGTGGACCAAGCACTTTTATATCCCATTTTAAAGAAAAGGAAATGGAACCTCAGAGGGTAAGCCCATTTGCCCAAGATGACACAGCAAGTCAGAGGTATAGTAAAATTCAAACCCAAGTCTTCAGAATTCAGCCACATACTGCTTCATTATGGTCCCTCCAAGACTTCTTTAGTCCTAAACCCAGAGTTGGAGATGCCTGGGATAGTAGCACTGTCCAGATAATCCTTCGGCGGAAAGTTAAAAAATGATCTTAAAGATGCAAGAAGTGAGAGTGCTGAATAAACCAAGGAGAATAGGTGCTGTTTTCAGGTGCAATTTGAGCAAGGGCTCAAAATATAGCTCCCACAAGATTCTCTCCAAGACACTTCTCTTCATGTTGGCTTCATTCTTAGTCAGGCTCCCTCTTAGCATTTATAATATGGCTGTGGCATCTCCTCCCATCTTCCCAAATTCATGTCTAGTAAGGGCTTTTTCTGGGCAACTCAACTAACTAGGAGTGGCTAGAATTAAATCTTTAAACCAATGATTGGGACTAGGGAACTGGGATGTACCGATTGGTTTAAGCCAAGGCCACAATACTCATCACCATGTGAACTCCCCAAATCCAGTGGAATTTTCAGAGTGGGAGAGGGAATGATTCTCCTGGGGTAAATTAGGATATAGCTACCAGCAGAAGGGTGAAAGGATGCTCAGTGGTAAAAACAGCAGTGAGTGTTCTCTAAAGTATACCCCTTTTGGTTACTGAAATCTACATAACTGTAAATTTTTTCAAATACTTTCTAAACCAACATCTACATAAAATGCACTCAACCTCTCTCCCAAAGAAAGACAACAAAATGTCTCTCTGGGTACTATATTCATCTCCAGTTCTGCAATGTGGGTGAAAGCAGTTCTGTCAGTTAAATTTATAGTCTTCACAGATTAAGTTTAATAAGCTTAAGTAAATTTAACCACTTCAAATGCACCCAATATAGAATGGTAGATTGAGGGCGGAATGACTGCAATAAAAAGTCCTATTTGCAAAAGGGAAACATAGGAAGATATATACAAATTGTCACTGGCCCGTAATACGGATTGTATATCCTGTAAGACAGGGATGTGAGGACTTCCTACCTAATGTTGGAGTGATTTCCTTACTCAATAAATCTGAAGAATCCAGTTCTGCTGTCTGGGAGCCTCTCCTTTGCCTGTCACCTTCCATGGCTACAACTCAGAGGAGTATTGCAGAGGATGCCCTTTTGTTGGGGAAGGAAGGGCATCTGCACCTTTTCAAGAATTCACTTTATATAGGTGCAGCAGGACGTGGGGATCGACATGAGCAATCAGTGGCCATTATGAGGCTTGGTTTTCATGTTTAGTTGGCTCCTGGTCCATTTGCTTCATATAAAAGCATGAACTAGTAACTATTGTCAGAAATCTTGCCGAGTCATGTTTGCCTTTTATTTATTCTGCTTTACTCCAAATATGCACTTTTAGTCTGAAGATGCATGTCTTAATTTAATTCTAAAAGAAAAAGTCCTTCCTTTATCTCTTTGAATATTACTTCTGTGCCATTCTCTCCACTCTCTTTCTGGAACTTCCACTGGGTATTTACTAGACCTTCTATTTTTATTATCGTTGTTTTGCCTTTCTCTTATATTTTTCTCTTCATCTTTCTGTGCTGGGCTCTGGGTGAATTTCTCAGTACTGGCTAAAAATTCACCAAGTTTTCTTTCAGCTGCATCCAGTCCAAACTCTATTTTATCTAATGTTTTTCCAACTTTTATTTTAGGTTCAAGGGTACATGTGCAGCTTGTTAACATGGGTAAATTGCATGTTAATATTTGGTGTACAGATAACTTTGTCACCCAGGTAATCAGCATAATACCCAATAGTTACTCTTTCAGTCCTAACCCTCCTCCAACCCTTCACTCTCAAGTAAGCCCCAATGCCTATTGTTCTCTTCTTTGTGTCCACATGTATTCAGTGTTTAGCTCACACTTATAAGTGAGATGATGTGATACTCTGTTTTTGGTTTTTCTGTTGCTGCTTTAATTCACTTAGGATAATGGCCTCCAGCTCCATCCATGTTGCTACAAAGAACATTATTTCATTCTTTCTTATGCCTGCATAGTATTCCATGGTGTTTATGTATCACAGTTTCTTTATCCAGTCCACCATTGATGGGCATCTAGATTAATTCCATGTCTTTGCTATTTTGAATACTGCTGCAATGAATATATGCACGCATGTGTCTTCGTGGTAGAACAATTTCTATTCCTTTGGGTATATACCCAGTAATGAGATTGCTGGGTCGAATGCTAGTTCTATCTAGTAAGTAATGAATTTTTATTTCGATAATCATTTATTTCCAGTATTTCTACTTGTTTTTTTTTATATGTTCATCTGGTAAATCTAAATAATGTACAGTTGTCTGCCACTTTTTTACCAAATTAGGCAGGACAACCCTTAGGCCAATTGTTAGGTATCTGCATTCTCTGAAAATTCAGCCTCATTGCTTGTTTTAAAAGACATAGAAAGAGACTTAGCATCAATAAACAATAAGCACCTAACCATAGCTCTCTTGTTTGATGTTGTTTTTCCTCCCATGAACATAAATCAAATTATCAATCAGTGATGCCTCTATGTGCATTTATGTTTAAGGTCTTCCTCAATTAGACAGCTAACCAAGGTCATCCCCTACAAAATAAGACATACAAGTTATAAATTGGTGCATGCTGGAAAGGAAAGAAATTAGCATGATTTGCAAACCTAGAGTGTGCCTTAAGATTTTCCCATAGAAAATGGAGGCAATTATATCTCTATTCTGGTGTCTGTAATCCTAGCACTTTGGGAGGCCAAGGCGGGAGGATCGTTTGAGCCCAGGATTTCAAGACCAGCCTGGGCAAAATAGCGAGACCCCATCTCTAAAGAAAAATAAAAGAAAAAAATAAAAATTTAAAAGAAAAAAAATCACTTGTGGAGACAGGGCAAGGAGAAGCTGAGAAAGGAATAAAAACATGGGAGGGGCAGCATGTCCAGTCATCCCTGTTGGTCTAAGAGCAGCAATGCACTTCAAGGGAGAGGCTGGGTGTCCACCTCCTTCTTTTACCAGAAGGCTTGAATTCCCTTGGCTCGAATTTTGCCATTTGTGCAGGTTGGATTCTTCTTAGCAATTCTGGAGAGACTGAGAAAGGTGGTTGCCCTCAGAAAAAAACAGTACAAAGAAAAGTTAGAGAACTCATGGATGGGGAGAGCTGGGATCTGGGGCAACAGCAGCAAATGTCTGAACCAGAAGTAGACCCCAAGAAAATTCAATGGCGGCAGGAGCATTCGAAACCTCCCCTCCCAAGAAATGATTTGTGACAGTGTCAGATTGAAGACCAAGATGTTTCTCACATTTTTCCCTCACGGGCTGGCATATCTCCCCAAAGGGAGACATCCGTTTACTCAAGGACCAACAAAAAAGAAGCCATGACTTGTCACTAAGGAAGTGGTGTGGGCCTTGATAAGACATATTAAAAAAAGAACATGGCCTCTGTGGCGGTTGAACATGTGTTTGCTTTGTAATTGTTCATTAAATCTTACTCTTATTTTATGTGCTTTTCCTAATGCATGTTTTGTTTTACAATTTTAAAGTGTTGGGAGAAAGAATGAGTATTGGAAATTAGGCAATTGTCAGCAATGCTGGAACCTACAGGGGAGGCCAAGAGGAGAAAGAAAAATGACCTATCAAACTCTAGAACAAGGAGGATGCAGACCCCAAATTCCACAGCCTGGACAAACATCTCCCAAATTATCCTATATCCTTTCGCTTGATCTCGGTGACATTCATTAAAAGATCACAGACTTTGGAATCAGACTGACCAGCTTTTAAATCCTGTCTTTCCCACTTAATAAATATGTTCCCTTTGATAATTCTGATACTTACGGCTAATAATTACTGAGCATCTTTTTTATGCTGGGCACTGTTCTAAAAGCTTTGCATGCTTTTTCACATTTAAACCTATAACAACGAATAAAGCAGGTACTACAGTATCCAATTTTACAAACAGGAAAAATAAGGCTCAGAGTCGGCCTCCTATACAAGGTGACAGGAGGAAGGAATGCTTTGGGTGAATCTGATAGGGGCTGTCTAAGGAATAATGCTTCTTACCCAGGCCTGAAGAGCAGCCATGATTCCCTGTGCCCAAAGCTGGGGTAAGGAGAGAGAACCACTGAGGGTCAACTCTTCAGTTCATGCAATTGATGTGCCTGCTGTACAGATGGTGCGTGAGCTCCAGATAGAAGCATCAGTTAGCATAAACTGTCTCTGGTGTCATCTTGATTAAAAATAGGACAATCTCCAATTTTATAAACACATTTTTAAAGTTGTATTTTCCACATTTAAGTCGTTAATCCATCTGGAATTTATTTTTGTGAAAGGTTTAAGTAGAGACTTTGTTTGATTTTTTTTCCAATATGGAATGCCAATTGTTCCCTGTATCATTGATCCCCCTATTGATCATAAAACTGTATTAATTTTGTACCAGTTTTCATATGTGGATGGATGCACTCTACTAGGTTTTCTTACTCAATTTGTTCACTCCCAGACCAATACCATACTCCTTTAATTTGCATCTATATTTTTTATAACCTGGTGCTTCGCAGCAGAAGTCTTTTCTGTTTTACTTGTTTGGAATTGTTTTGGCTATCCCTGTGCTTTTACTCTACCATGTAAACTTTAGGGTCAGTTTGACAAGCTCCTTAAAAACTCTGTTGAATTTTTATTATGATTGCATCCATGCTATAAATTACCTGGAAGAGCCAAAATATTTACCATAGTAAGTCTTCCCAAGTATAAAAAAATAAGTCTCACTCTATTTATTCAAGGCCTCTTCAAGTCTTTTAATAAAATTTTATTTTCATCATATAATTTTTGCAAGTTTTTCCTTGGTTCATTTCCAGGTAATCATAAATTTTATGGCTGTTGTGAATAGTTTACCCATTGATTCTCTTGGATTTCATCCTGAGACAATCATATCATTTGTAAACACTCACAATTTTATCTCTCCCTTTCAATCCTTATACCTCTTTATTTTTATGTCCAATTTTATTGCATTGGCCTAAGATCACTAATATGAGATTGACTGAAAATGGAGATGGGAGAAATTCTGCCCTTGTACCTGTCTTTAAGGATGCCATTTCTAAAGTGTCATCACTGAGTATATTTGCTGCGACTGTTGGTAAATACCTTTTACCAGATTAGTTATGTTCACTTTTGTTCCTGGTCTAGGGTGTTTCTATTTTTATTACACATGAATGTAGAATACAATATAGAATGATTTTTATGAAACTATTTAGAGACTCATTTGGGTCATCTTTAAACTTTTAATTTGCTTAATCCCTTTGATAGATTTTCTGTTCTTGAACTATCTTTGCATATCTATTTATTTATTTATTTATTATATTTATTATAGGGATACCCTACTATTATAATAAATATCCTAGCATGTATTATACTTGTCACTTTGAAATATTTCAAATGTATGGAAAAAAATGGGAAGAACAGTACAAAAAACTACCATATTCCCTTCACCCAGATTCACTAAATGTTAACATTTTGCCACATTTGTTTTATCATTCTTTCTCTTTTGTGCATGTGAGAGAATAGAATGTTTTATTCCAACCATTGAGAATAAGTTGTATACATTATGCTCCTCTGTCCATGAATACTTCAGTGTGTATTCCCTATGAATAAGGACACCTTTATATAACCACAGTACAGTTATCAACTTCAAAAAATTCAACACTGACAAAAAATCCCAACATTTTGGATTTTCCCATGTATTCTCATAAGAAAAAAGAGTCTAGTTTCTTAAACTCTGATTATGATATAAACACACAATATCAAAGATAAGCACCACAAAAGTTTCCATCTGTGCTTTCCCTTCTTCTAGTCTCTGAAATCATTTGGGATAGAAATTGTCTTTCTTGTAGGTTTGGTAAAAAATGAATATATTTCATATTATTTCCCATTTTAAAAGAAGAGATTTAATTACCAAGTGAAAACCTCTTGTTTTCTTTTATAAAAGGAGAAATTTAATTACCATTTTAAATTCTTTAATGATTAGAGGTTTGTTCAGGTTTCAAATTTCTTCTTGGAACCAGAAAGGACAAAGAGAGAAGAGGAAACTGGTCATGCCTGGTAACCACTGAAGCAATTCATTTCAGACCTGTGTTACAACTCCTGATAAATGAAATCAAAGAGAATCACACTCATGTGTGTATGATTTCTGAATAGTGCCCCAAAGAAAGTGCTAAACCTGACCAACAACAGCAACATTCTCAATAGGAGGTGGAGTGAGGATTGGTGCCACAAGGAACCTGGAGCTGATCCTAAAGGAAAATAAATATCTACTAGTTGTTGACCGATGTCACTGTGCACTTCTCTCACAAACAATGCCTTTATTCCTCACCACCATACAAAAAAGGAATTAATATTAACCCCATACATACATAGTAAAACACGCTCAGAAAGATGAATTCCCCAGCAATTTGGACATAACTCACACAATTATCATTTAAGATATGATCTGTCTCATTCAAAATCCACTATTCTTTCCACTCCACATGCTGAGAGCAAGGCCACAAATCCTACCACCTCTCTCACTTCTCTCCTTTCCTCCCATCATCCCCCATGTCCTAGACCATGGGCCAGGTACAGTGGCTCATGCCTGTAATCCCAATGCTTTGGGAGACCGAGGCGGGAGAATCACTTGAGGCTAGGAGTAAGATAGGCTGGTCTTGAACCAGCCTATGAGACCTCATCTCAAAAAGAAAAAAAGAAAAAGAAAGAAAGGATGGAAGGAAAGAAGGAAGGAAGGGAGGGAGGGAGGGAAAGAAAGAAAGAGAAAAAAGAGAGAAAGAAGAAAGAAAGAAAAGAGAGAAAGAAAGAAAGAAAGAAAGAAAGAAAGAAAGAAAGAAAGAAAGAAAAAAAGAAAGAAAGGGAAAGGAAAGGAAAGGAAAGGAAAGGAAAGGAAAGGAAAGGAAAGGAAAGGAAAGTCAGGTGTGATGATATGCACCTGTAGTCCTAGCTACTTGAGAGGCTGAGGCAGGAGACCCCCTTCAACCGAGGAGTTCAAGGTTACAGGGAGCTATGACTGCACCATTGCACTTCAGCATGGGCAACAGAGTAAGACTCTGTCTCTTAAAAGTAAACAGATAAATAAATAAATATATTGGGTCTAACAGGGTGGGAAACACTTAGATAATCTCTAGAGAGATTCTGACTATACTAGTCTAGGCTTGACTCGTCAGCCATCTCATGTCCATTCCCAACCCACCCAGAGATCCCGCAAACCTGGGAGATCCTAACAAACCATTTTTTAAATGAAGAGAAGAGACTATGGCAGAATCTACAGACTGATGCAATCCACATCCATTTCAACCATTTTTTGTGTATCTCTCTATAGTGCAGAGGCTACAATGTTAAAAGCTACATTCTCCAGACCCCCTGAAGGTAGGGTCGGCTGTCATTTATGTTTCACCAGTCAGATGCACTCTCACAAGGGTTGAACCAAGGCTAAGTTAGAGGAAAGCAGAGTGTAGGACATATATTCTGCTGGTACAGACCATGGCAGAAGCAGAATGGTTCTCCAGCCGGGAGCTTCCTGAATTGTAGCCAAGGCACCATGACTCAGGGGGAGGAAATTGTCCTGATATTCAGTGTACCGGCTTCTCCTTCAGCCCTCCAAGTGATTTTGTAGGACATGTAATCCTAATAATAAACTTTCTGTTTAAACTAGCTAGAGTAGTTCCTGGTTTTGTAACTGATGCTTAACCAATATAGAAGATAAGAGAGATACAGGAGTTTGCCTGAGGTCAATCAGCTAGTTGATGCCAGAGCTGAGGTTCGAACTCAAGAATCTTAGGATGTGGCCTTCGGCTCCCAACCTCAAGTAAACCTGAACTCTTGGGACACCGATCAGTGGGGCTGGGGTAAAAGGAATTCTTAGGGAGATCCTGTGTTCCCCGGTTTCAGCTGACTCCTCTTCACCCCATTGGTGAAGGAGGAATTTCTGACCTAGGGTTATAAGGATGGCCAACCACATGACACCCAATGCTGAACAGATGAGATCCATAGCTGTTTATTTTTCACATCCCAGCCTGGGGACAAGGACACTGCATGCCACCCAGGGCCACAGGGAGATTGCACTTGGGAGCCCAGTGTGCAACCAGGGGCTGTGAGAGGCAAGGTTTATAGTGTTATGAGGGTGAGATGTTCTCTGCCTCCCACAGGAGGGTATGACTGGCTTGCTTGAATAATTCTGCAGGCTGTCAGGAAACTGAAACCCATTCATCAGGAGTAAGCAGGACCTGTAGCTGGTCCCTTAATAAAGAGGTTGTTTAGCTATGAGACTTTTACCATGTGAATACAGTAAAGAGGGAAACTTGAGGTTAGTAAATTCCAGGTCCCTCCTGATTTTATCAGATGTCATGGTAGCAGATAAGATTGAATTTGAATTTTAAATTTTGGACCACATCTCCTTGAACAAAATTGTTGAGATGATGGGAAAAAAAACAGTGTTGAAGATAGCAGTGCCAGGCAGCCACTCCCTCAAAGGGATAAACAAGCAGGTGACCTCTTATTAATGACCCAGGGCACCAGCAGTTGTGGTCATAAGTGAGTTACATGAAGTCAGCCTCTCCTGGATTTTTCACGATGTGAATACATGCTTTTCCATACATGTCCTTACAGTACTAGAATTCATCTTAGCACTGGCCTTTCTTCTCACAGTTGTTTGGGGGTTTGGGCATCACATACTGGCCTCTGGTACTTCCAGACCTTCAGCATAACAAGAGAGAGCAAGACCATATGTCATCCCTGTCCCTAGGATTCTGCCCCACCACTTCCAGTGGATGCAATCAAGCCTGAGAATTGCCTTCAGGAACAAGCAACCACCCTGTTGGCCAGTGTTGAACTTTCCCTGGCAATACAACCCGTAATGTTAGTCAGCTTCTGGTCTATTTGCTTCCATGGACTTGTAACCAAAGCCAAGTATCTTGTTGTATAGATGTTAATTAATTCATTATGCTCCATATTTCATGTATGCTTTTGAGGTGATCGCTCACATTTTTAATTCTAAAAAAATTTTTGGCTGGGCACTGTGGCTCATGCCTATAATCCCAGCCCTCTGGGAGGCCAAGATGAGTGGATTGCTTGAGTCCAGGAGTTCAAGACTAGCCTGGGCGACATAGTAAAATCCCGTGTCTACAAAAGATACAAAAAGTAGCCGAGCATGGTAGTGTGCACCTGTAGTCCCAGCTACTCCAGAGGCTGAGGTGAGAGGGTCACCTGAGCCTAGGAGGTGGAGGTTACAGTGAGCCAAGATTGTGCCGCTGCACTCCAGCCTGGGTGACAGAGTGAGACCCCATCTCAAAAATACAAATAAAAATAAAATTTTTTATCTCCTATTACTTCTCTAAATATTCTCCTCTCTCTTTTCCCTCATTCTAAAACTTGAATTGGGTGCGTTTACACACTCTTATTTCTTCCATATCCATCTGTTCTTGATTCATATCTACCTGGTTTTATTTCCTAATGTCTTTTATGGATGTTAAGAAAACATGGGTGGATGGATGTTTATGGAACCTCTTCTCTTTTTATGGATCTTATTCCTTTTATCCCCCTAAAAGTCTTAAAATTCTTATTTCAAGGTGATTTTGGGGATTAGGCTGTTACTTACATTTTGTCTCGAGTGAACTAGCCTATCTCCTAATTGTTAAGTTTGTTGCTGTTTCAAGAGGTCCCTAATCAAAATGCCTTTTATAACCCTGGAACCTCCTAACACTAACAACTATTTTTCTCAGTATTGGTTTAAAAGTGAAATTAAATTGAGTATCACAATTAAGCAAGTTATACCAAGATTGGTGTACATTTCTCAGAAACAAAATTTATGTGTTGCAACAAACAGGACATGAAGTGATTACAAAGTACCTGTGAGAAGTTTCTCTCTATGGAAACATTGTGCCAGCTGGCTGTTTTGTTTAGTTTCAAAGCACAGTAGGACGTGCCTATGGAACCTGCCTCAAGGGAAGTAGTGGAATTAACATAGGTTTTACTACAGCCAATCATTTGTGCATCAAGAGAGATCGGGAAAGACAAAAGAACACTTCCTTTCTTAAAAATAAAATTATAGCTGGGTGGGGTGGCTCATGCCTGTAATCCCAGCACTTTGGGAGGCCAAGGCAGGCAGATTGCTTGAGTCCAAGAGTTCAAGATCATCCTGGCAAAACCACTGCACTCTGGGCAACAGAGCAAGACTCTGTCTTAAAATAAATAAATAAAGTTATGATAAAAACCTTCTATGCTCCTTCCCACCATTACTATCCTACTATTACTAGGACTGGAATCAATGTGGTGATGGCTGAATACTGTTTTGGAAACAGACTTTAGGGCAACAGAAAAACCATTTGATTGGTTTCTAGGTATCTTGGTTTTCTAAAACTTCAGCCTTGTGGCTTGTATTAAATTAACCAAAATTAGCTCTAACTCAGGAAAAGGTTATCCCTTGGTTTTGTCAACTGTCTGAAATAGCTTGCTTTCCCAGCATTATTTTTATGCATATACTTTCCTATTTTTGTTGGCAGACTTACCTAATGGAAGGTTTTTGTTTCCCTTCTCTGTGCCCGGCCTTCCTGGTCCACCTATAATTTTGTGGTCACCTCCGTCTAGTCCCCAAGTACCCTCTGGGTCAGAGTCAGGTTTTATATTAGTAGCTCAGAGCCATCCTGACCTGGTTCTTAGTTCTAAATCCCAAAACCATAGTGTGTTAGCACTGGAAGGCGTCTCGAAGATCATCTAGGCCAAATCAACCATTTCTCAGCAGAAGAAAACTGAGACTTGAGAGGAGGAGCCCTGCTCAAGTCACCTGCCAGGTAGAGTTACCCCCATGGGCACTCCCTGGGGCCTGTTCCCTGCTGCCACATGCCTCTTGACTCAATCTGGCTTCTCGAATCCAACTGAGCCTTCTCCAGCCAGCATCCAATACTTCTTCCTAACTCTAGTTTACTCATTCAATCCCTCACAAATGCCTACTGGGAATACAAATGTGAATAAGAAACACATAGACACAATTACGACTAAGAGGTAGACTGTGGGATTAGCATGACCTGAGTTCAAAGACTAGCTCGACAATTTGTTTCCTGTGTGATCTTGGGCAAGTGAAGAGACTTCTGCTGTTTTCATTAACCTATGTGAAGCAGACTTATTCATGCATTCCTAGGGTTACTGGGACGAGTAAATGGCAGAACAATCATCAAGCACCCAGCTCAGTGTCTGGCTTGCAGTAAGTCTAAAAGAGTGATTATTATTATTATCATTACAATGTCCTTCCTGCCAGGTTGGATCTCAGAGGGGATGTCAGTCTCTTCTGTCACTTCAGACGCTCATCTCTGGGGAGATCTAGTTCAGACTAGTTGACCACCAGCCCAACCTGGTTCTGTCTCCTCTGTCTAAGACTGCAGTTCTCTCTTCACTGCCTTAGCTTTGCTATCTTTAACTTTGGCTGGAGTCCCTCTACTCTGTGCACCATTCTCTCTGAATGGAAGCTCAGAGACAAGAATTCTTGGGACCTTGTTTCTGATTCAATGCATAATCTTGAATGGCTTGGGAGGGGTAAGGTACTGCCCTTCCCAAGCCTTAATTTTCCCATCTGTATAAAGAGTGTGTTGGGTTGTGTTAAGTCAAGGTGAAGACCCCTCCTAGCACGACACTCCTGGGCCTCCAGGAAATGCCATGCTTTCTCCATCCCCCGAGCCCCAGTAGAGGTGAACCCTTAGCCAGCTCCCACCTCCAAGCAGGTTTCTTTGGGAAGGGCAGGGGGTTCTTTCTTAGATGGGGCCATTCTGGCTGTCCCGACTCCACTCTGAGGCCTTATTTCTCTGTCAGGGCTTCTTTATCTGAGGTCCTTAGATCCCTTCTGGGATCCATAAATCCCAGGAAATGATATGCCACTGTCATGTGCATTTTTCAGAGGTGTGAGTTCATCAGCTTCTCAAAATGGCTTAGATCCCAAAAAGATTAAGACCCCTTGCTGGAAGTCTAGTTCATGCCTCTATCACTTAAATTCTGATTTCCTTGTCTGTTGGATGCTCCTCTGATGTTCCCCAACCTTCTCCTTTTTTCTACATTACATCTACCTGTTAATCTGTATCTCCCTGCACTGGACTGAGAGCCCTTTGAGAGTAGGGACTGTATCAATCTTTTCCACCTCTGTATTCATAGCAAAATAACACATACCCAGTACTCAATAACTAGGGATGCTAGCTCTATGAATGTAGGAACCCTTTGTGTTTGGTTCATATCTTTATCTTAGATGCAAGGCATAGGACCTGACACATAGTCAGTGCTCAATAAACATCAGATGCAGAAAATAACTTGGGGAATGAACAAATGAATGCATTCAGAAAGAAGCCACTTCACTCTCCAACTTTGCCCATCCCTGGGGCCCCTAAACAGTGTCTGGACATTTATGGTTTTCTTCGTTCTTAATTAGAAAAGGTCCTTTAAAAATGCTAACTTATACCAAGCTGGGATAAAGGCACTGGCATATCACCCCCAGTCTGGGGTCAGGCGACTGGGTTGGTGGCCAGATGCCCTCATGGTAGTGTTGGCCACAGTGAAAAAAAACTCTGCTAAGCTGGATGACAAAGAAAAAGATTGGGAAATTAGGAAAAATAAGGAAAGATCAGATCTTTCAAATCCTCCCTGATAATCAATGGGTGACAGATGACAGATGGGACTGCAACATCTCCTCCTACACAGATGACAACTGTGTGGTCCAACCATTCCCCAGCTGGGGTTTTCCCACCTAAACCATTCCTGACTTGTACTTGTTAAATGTCCCCCCGCCCCCAATGATTTCCCAGAATAAAATTCTATGTAGGCTGGTAAGAGGGTGCTTCTCCTCAGTGATGAAATCCCTACAGAGGGGAGCTTGAGGTCTCAGGGAAGATGAGACCTGGAATCTGAGGCAAAGGCAGAAAAGGTGTGTGTTAAAAGATAGGGAAATAGACTGATAATGGGAGAGCTTGAATGACTTCCACCAACAGTCACCCCAGAAATGATTTTTATCAGAGATATACCGGGGCGTTTCTGGCAATCTCTCAAGGGCTTAGAGGAAGGCATCCCATTTATCAAATTGCTAATGAAGGAAGCTGCAATCTGTCATGAGGAATTGATGTTTGGAGCTCTGACAAGACCTTGAAAAAAAGAACATTGGAGATTAAGTGTCTGTCAACCAGAGCTGAACACTATCCACAAGAGAGGCCTGGGACCAGAGGGGGATTCTCTAAACTATTAAACCTTAAAGCATGAATCATTTTTAGTTCTATCATACATATAATTTACATTCAATAAAATGCACAGGTTTCAAATGTACTAGTTGATGTGTTTTAATAAATGTATACACACATGTAACCACTGCCTCAGCAAGATACAGAATATTTCCATCACTCCGGAATATTTTCTTTGTGTTCCTTTATAATCAACTTTGCTACCCCCTAGGGAATAAATCCCTGCCCTAGGCAGCCACTGATCTGCTTTCTTTCACTATTGATTAGTTTTGCATGTTCTAGAATATCAGATATATGGAATTATATTGTATGTAATCTTTTGTCTAGTTTTTTTGGTTAAACATAATGTTTTTGAGATTCATCCACGTTGTTGCCTGTGTTGACAACCTGTTCCTTTTTATTGCTAAGTAATATATTCCATTATATGAATATCCACAATCTTTTTATCCATTCTTCTATTGACAGGCATTTGGATTTTTTCTAGTTTGGGGCTATTATGAATAGAGCATTTTTAAATATTCTTTTCAAATCTTTATATGGACATATGCTTTCATTTTTCTTGAGTAAATGCCTAGGAGTAAAATTGCAAGTCATAGGGTAGATGTATATTTAACTTCATCATAAACTACCAAAATTTTCCAAAGTGGTTGTACCATTTTGAATTTTCAGCAGCAATGCATATGAATTCTAGTTGCTTCACATCCTCACCATCACTTAATATTGTCAGTCCATTTTGTCTTAGCCACTTTAGTGGATACAAAGTAATATCTCATTGTGGATTACATTTGCATTTTCTGGTAATTAACAATGTTAAGCATCTTTTCATGTGCCGATAATGACCATTCATGTATCTTCTTTTGTGAAATAGCTATTTAAGTCTTTGGCCCTTTTTTGTGTTTTGTCTTTGTGTGACTGAGTCATAGGTGCTCTTTATATATCTATATTCTGTTAATACACACATATCCTTTGCACAATGTAATCATCCGTTGTCAGGTACATGTATTGTGAATATTTTCTCCAAGTCCTAGTGACTGACTTTCATTTTCTTAATAGTTTTTGTTTTTTTGAAGTGCAGAAGTTTTAAATCTAAAAATCAATGGCAGCCTGAAAAAATAACAGCTCCTGAGGCCATCCAACTGGCTGTCTGCCCCAGGTACAAAAAGAAGATAAGACTCTGTCGTCAGAGTGAGCTGAGGTCCAATTCCACATGCTATCTCTCATTTAACTCTCACAGTAAATTTTATGAATTAGTTAGTTTTATGGTATCATTATACAAAGAAGAAAACTGAGGTGTAGGGATGTGTTCCTATGTCACAGTCTAAGAGATATTTCAGACTTGAGGAAAAAGTAAGGGTTTCTGTGGCCACTTCCGTGGTCAAAGGAGAGGACTGCTGGAAGAGGCGCTGCCTGTAGTCTTCCTGAAGCAGATCATGGAGAGCCACACTTGACAGTGGCGTTGTGTGTCAAAGAACAATGGTAGACAGCACTGACATCAAGGGCTAAGGAAAAGGCTATTGCTCTGATTTGAAGGGTCCTGATAAACCTTGAGATTCTTGTAGGAGCCAATGGAAATGGGAGAGAGGCTCAATGATGTAAATGACTTATATACCACACCAGTAGGTGGGTTGGGGTAAGACAAGATTTAATTTAATTTAATTTAGAAAAAAAATCAAACAAAACATTTCTTACATCCAAATATTCCAGAAAAAAAAAATCTGTTCCTTACAGGCATTTTCCAATGCTCTTATGAACCCTTCCTAAACATCACTTTCTTATCCACATGACATTCCATCCAGTAAAAATGTCCACCACAGTGTACTTAGCCAGTCCCCTACTGCCTGTTCATGTTATTTCTAGTTTTTGCTATTATAAAAGCCCTAACGTAAATATCACCCATCATGCACAAAACTTTTTCCTATATTTTATGTATTTCCAATGGTCCATATTTCTTGGGGTAGATGTTCAGAAGTAAAACTATGATGTCAGTGAACACCAATATTTATAAATTCCTTGGTGTTGATTGCAAGACTATTTTCCAGGAAAACTGTACTAATTTGCAGTCCCATCTGCATGTCTGAAAGAGACTCAGCAACATTCTCAGTGACTAATTGGGTTTTCCATGTACCATAATAGAGGGAAGGACAGGGGACAGGCTCCAGACCTCATACTTGAGTGTTAAGAACAGTGGCCAGGTAGATACTCCATGGAATAAATTATTAGGTTATGTTCCAGACTCTCTCCAGGAGTGGCAAGAACTCTGGGCTTGATTTCAGCTGACCTTGATTCTCGGCCCTGCTTTGTCACTTGCTAGTTATGTGTTCCTCAGCAAGTCACTGCTTCCTCTTTCAACCTCCCTTTAACTTATCTGCAAAACGGAGACAATAATGCCTCTATCTGGAGAGGGTCGTGAAGATCAAATGATGCCGTGTATGTTCCCACTGTGTTATAAACCACAAGCTCCTGTGTGGGCTTGAGTCTTCTCTGTATTTGGTTGATGCACTCCATTCCTAGAACATCAGCATCTCTGATGAAGCTGCTAAGATCAAGTTTGGGAATAAGAAAAGTTGAAGACTCGATCCTAGACCCAGCCAGGCGCAGTGGTTCATGCCTGTAATCCCAGCACTTTGGGAGGCCGAGGCGGGTAGATCACCTGAGGTCGGGAGATGGAGACCAGCCTGACCAACGTGAAGAAACCCCGTCTCTACTGAAAATACAAGAATTAGCTGGGCGTGCAGGCGCATGCCTGTAATCCCAGCTACTCGGGAGGCTGAGGCGGGAGAATCACTTGAACTCGGGAGGCGGAGGTTGTGGTGAGTCAAGATCACGCCATTGCACTCCAGCCTGGGCAACAAGAGCGAAACTCCATCTCAAAAAAAAAAAAAAAAAAATCCTAGACTCAGGAGTTCCATCACAAAAGCCCAAAATTTTCTACTCTTAGCACAAACACGTCAAAAGCCTGAATTCAATTTTTCCCCTTCCCACCTTCTCGTCTTTTTTTTTTTTTTTTTTTTTTAGGTGTAGAGAGCTCTGAGCACTGCCTACCCTGCACTCCACTCAGGATGCCCCCCACAGGGTGGGTGTTTCCATGTTAGTGCCTTTCCCCTTTTCAAATAGGGGAATGAGACAAGACTCACTGCTGGGCTTTCCATTTTTCCTAACACTGCCCCACTTAGCCTTGCTAAGACCCAGGTCAAAGGTTTAAAGTTATTTCTTTCAATGGCACTTCACCTCTATGATCTTCCTTCTAAAACCCATAACCCCAGTCTAACCATAAGAAAATATTAGACAATGGCAGGGTGCAGTGGCTCACACCTGTAATCCCAGCACTTTGGGAGGTCGAGGCAGGTGGGTCACCTGAGGTCAGGAGTTGAGACCTGCCTGGCCAACATGGTGAGACCCTGTCTCTACTAAAAGCACAAAAAAATTAGCTGGCCATGGTGACTCACACCTGTAATCCCAGCTACTCAAGAGGCTGAAGCAAAAAAATCACTTGAACCTGGGAGGCGGAGGTTGCAGTGAGCTGAGATCATGCCACTGCACTCCAGCCTGGGTGACAGAGCAGGACTCTGCCTCAAAAAAAAAAAAAAAGAAAGAAAGAAAATATTAGACAAACCCCAGTTGAGGGGCATCCTAGAAAACACCTGACTAGTACTCCTCAAAAACATCAAGGTCATCAAAAACAAGGAAGGTGTGGGAAATTATTACAGTCCGGAAGAGCTTAACTAGCCATGATGACTAAATGTGAATCCTCGATGGGGATCCTGAAGCAAAAATAAAACAAACAAACAAAAAAAAACATGTTAGGTTAAAAGTATGAAAATATGAATAAAGTCTGGACTTAAGTTATAATAATGATTCAACATTTGTTCATTTGTCATGACAAATATGTCATACTAAAGTAAAATGTTAACAATAGGATGAGGGATATTTGGAAACTCTCTGTATAATCTTCATAAGTTTTCTGTAAGCCTGAAACTATTCTTTAAAAAAAAAGTTGGGGCTATTTTATGTATCTCTTTATAGGCTTAGTTGAATTTCTCAGACAAGGAGAAAAAAAATTTGTTTGTAGCAAAACTCCTCAGAGAGATATCCACACGTGGTGTCTCTAATTCCTTTCTGCTTGTATCAATCTGTTCTGGCACTGCTATAAAGAAATACCTCAGACTGGGTAATTTATAAAGAAAAGAGGTTGAATTGGCTCACGGTTCTGCAGGCTATACAGGAAGCATAGTGGCATCTGCTTGGCTTCTGGGGAGGCCTCAGAAAGTTTCTAATCATGGGGGAAGGCAAAAGGGCAGCAGGTGTTTCACATAACAGGAGCAGGAGCAAGAGAGATTAGTAGGGGGGTGGGGGTGCTATACACTTTTTTTTTTTTTTTTTTTTTTTGAGATAGAGCTTCAGTCTTGTTGCCCAGGCTGGAATGCAATGGTGCACTCTCGGCTCACCGCAACCTCCGCCTCCTGGGTTCAAGCGATTCTCCTGCCTCAGCCTCCCGAGTAGCTGAGATTACAGGCGCCTGCCACCATGCCTGGCTAATTTTGTATTTCTAGTAGAGATGGAGTTTCACCACATTGGTCAGGCTGGTCTTGAACTCCTGACCTCAGGTGAGCCGCCCGCCTTGGCCTCTCAAAGTGCTGGGATTACAGGCATGAGCCACTGCACCTAGCCACACACTTTTAAATGACCAGATCTCATGAGAACTCACTCACTATCACGAGAACAGCACAAGGGGATGGCGCTAAACCATTCATGAGAAATCCACCTCCACAATCCAACTGCCTCCCACCAGGCCCCACCTCCAACACTGGGGATTACAGTTCAACATGAGATTTGGTGGAGACACAAATTCAAACCATATCACCTCCCATCCTCTCTCGCCTATGCCTACTCCAACCAGTCTGCCCCCACCACCACCTTCTCATCACTCCACTGACAATGTCTTTGTCAAAGTTACCATTGTTCTCCAGCTTGCTAAGTCCATGGTCAGTTCTCATCTCTAGTCCTAGCTGGCCCACCAGGTGCACTTGCCATGGGTGATTGCTCACTCTTCCTTGATTTACTTTCTTCACTTAGCTTCAGGACAGCATGATGTCTTGGTTTTACTCCTTCCTCATGGATTGCTCCCTCAGTCTCCTTTGCTGGTTCTTCCTCACCTCCCCAAACGCCAAATTCTGTGGATCCCTGGGCTCAGCTCTTGGTCTTCCTTTTTATCCATACTCATTTCTTTCCTTTTTTTAACTATTATTTTAAGTTCAAGGGTACATGTGCAGGTTTGTAGTATAAGTAAACTCATGGCACGGGGGTTTGTTGTACAGGTTATTTTGTTACCCAGGTATTAAGCCTAATACCCATTAGTTATACTTCCTAATCCTCCCCCTCCTCTCACCCCTTATCCTCAGGCAGGCCCCAGTGTGTGTTGTTCCCCTCTATGCGTCCATGTGTTCTCATCATTTAGCTCCCACTTGTAAGTGAGAACATGTGGTATTTGGTTTTCTGGTCCTGCGTTAGTTTGCTAAGGGTAATGGCCTCCAGCTCTATCCATGTTCCTGCAAAGGACATGATCTCATTCTTTTTTTTCTCACCAGTATCGTAGCTTCAAGTACTGCTGAATGCCGATGACTCCCATATTTGTATCTCCAGCCCAGCCCTCTCACCTAAACTCCACTCATATATCCAACTGACTTCCTAATGTCTCAACATAGATGCCTCATATACATCTCAAATTTAGCAGATCTAAAACTGCATTCCTGAGCCTCAATTTTTTTGAGGCTCATTTGCCTCACCTGAGGTGATCTCACCTGCCAAAACTGCCTTGCCTATCCCATCTCAGTTGATGATGACATCATCTTTTTAGTCACTCCGACCAAAAATCCTGACATCATCTTTGACTCCTCACTTACTTTTACACTCCATATCCAATCCATTAGGAAATCTAATTCATCCTACCTTCAAAATGTGATTATAAAATTATATATGAAGTACCTGTAATTTCCTAAATTGAAATATTATTAACCCACACAGCAGGGTAGGGGAAGGGGTCCACCTTTCCCTCCATCTCTTAATATTAGGATCTAACACAAAGTGGCCCTGGAGTCCTTCCCCGCTTGAATGCTGCCTGCCCCCAGCACATGGCTGCAGCACATTAGCCTCCAACCCTCTGAAGTTCTAGCTCTACCCCGCCTAATTTCTATGTCCTGTACTCACCCTGATGTGTCCTTCATTCCTGCCCCAGCCTGGGCTCCCACCTCCCCTCCTGCCATTTCCTCCCTGCTCCTTTGCTCTTGGCTACCCTGGCTCCCTCCTGTCCCCACAATGCGTACATCTTCCTATACACTTCACCTCTGAAGTAGGAGGTGTCCCCAGCTGGCCTCTCATCCCAGATTATATGTCAATCTAGACAAGCCTCCTTGAATTCTTTGCCACTGCTAGGTCCCAGAAAGTCTCTCGCTAAGACCTTGCAAGCCAATGAGGTCGTCCCAGCTTCTCATCTATATGGCTCCCATTTATAGAAGCTGCACCAAGAGGTGAGTTCAGGTCCTAGCCTTCCCCTTCCTGGCTGTTTAATGGGGAAAATAAAAACGCCTACTCCATGCGCCAATTCTGAGGATTAAATAAGATGCCTGGCACATAACAGTCACACAATAAGTGTTTGCTGTTGTTACCCTGCTGTTACTACTGCCCTCTGCACCACGCTTCACATGCATGCTCTAATTTAATCCCTGCATTGTGGGTTGAGATTTACAAATCAAGATGTACTCTCTTTTTTTTTAAAAGAAATTGAGGCTCAGAGGGGTTACAAGTGAGATTTTTTTGAACATGCTGCAGCTAGAAAGTGGCAAAGCAGAGATTCAAACTCGGGTGGGCCTGGCCCTAAAGTGTTAGCCCTTGCTATATGATATACTGTATCCTCAAAATGACTTTCTCTGGGGAAGAGCAAATCCATAAAATGTACATACATGCACACTCCTTCTAAAAAGTAATAAGGGGCCAGGCTCAGTGGCTGACGCCTGTAATCCCAGCACTCTGGGAGGCCAAGTCGGGTGGATCACTTGAGGTCAGGAGTTCAAGACCCCATCTCTACTAAAAATACAAAAAGTAGGCAGGCATGATGGTGCATTCCTGTAATCCCAGCTACTCAGGAGGCTGAAGCGGGAGAATTGCTTGAACCCAGGAGGCAGAGGTTGCAGTAAGCCGAGATCGCACTACTGCATTCCAGCCTGGGCAACAGAGCAAGACTGTCTCAAAGAAAAAAAAAAAGAAAGAAAAATAGAAAGTAATATGGAAATATATACCAAAAAGTCTTACAGATGCTTGTACCATTTATAAAATGCCTAAATAAAACGGTTGGAGTTATGTATAACAAGATATTATTAGTTTCTCTTTTGTTTGTGGAAATGCACGTGATGTTTTAGGCAATTACTATTTCTGCTATCTCAAGACCACTCCTGGCCAGGCTCAGTGGCTCACTCCTGTAATCCTAGCACTCTGGGAGGCCAAGGCAGGTGGATCACTTGAGCCTAGGAGTTTGAGATCAGTTTGGGCAACATGGCGAAACCCCGTCTCTACCAAAAAGGAATGCAAAAAAAAACTAGCTGAGTGTGGTGGTGTGCACCTGTAGTCCCAGCTACTCGGGTAAGGAGGATCACCTGAGGCTGGGAAGTGGCGGTTGCAGTGAGCCAAGATCTTGCCACTCCACTACAGCCTAGGCAACAGAGTGAGACTCTGTCTCAAAAAAAAGAAAAAAGAAAAAAAAAAACAGATAAAAGACCACTCCTTTCTCTGGGTTGCATGGCATAAGAAATTACAATGGGTACACAAGACATCAAGGAACAAAGAGACCATAAGTCCTCTGCACACCTCCCAGGGGCAACATGACTCTTTGAAATAGATGTGACACCCTCTGGAGGAGGGGGACATGAACAGTCTCTGTTGGGGAAAGTAACTAGGGTCTTAATTTTCTCATTTCTATTGCAAAATGTCATCATCCAGAATTCTTTCCAATAACACATCAGCCCCTTTGAATTTACCTCACACATGTTTTTAAAGGTGTTGTTTGTTTACTGTCTGTTTTTTCCTTTCTACTCTCTCTCCCATCCTGTTGCTTCTATATTTGATACAAATATTTAAATTAAACATAGTAGAAGAAGGATGGTTTGCATTAGGGCTTATGTTGCACTTGGCCGTGATGCCCAGGGCCCAGGTGCACGTGCCTCCAACAGCAGGGCAGACACCTGTTAGCCAGTGATTTTTTTATTAGAAAAATAATACAAGAACTTCTGATTAAAGATGGCAAAATGAAAGTGATGTAGCTCCACTTTCTTCTCTGAAACCCACAGCCTTCCTTCTTTGATGAAATTAGAAAGCAGTTTCAATCCTGGGCCACAGTTGGTTTTGAAGATGTGGATGGGAGGGTAACAGGGAAACCCACTGGAAAGGGTTAAGGTGCAGCTCAAGTGAAAACAATAGAGGTGAAAGCTCCAAGGACAGAGCCTGGCATATAGTAGGTGCTCCATGGCCCTTATTCATGAAGGATGCTTGTTTTCTTCAAGCAGAGGGACTGCTAAGCTTGAGCCAGGAGGAAGGGTGTGGGGAAGAGCCAGCATGAGTGAGGGCCACTGCCAGGAGAGGTGTCTCTTTCTCTCTCTCTCTCTCTCTCACACACACACACACACACATACACAACACAAACACACACCAAAACACACATACACATGGAAACACACAAACACACAATACACACACACAAATATATAACACACACACCAACACATACGCATGGAAACACACAGATACATACACATGTACACACACTCAAATACATACACACACATATACATACACAGAAACACATATACACAACACACACATGTACACAAACACACAGAAGCACACCACACACAAACACATATACATGGAAACACACACACACACACACACACACTTTCTCCACGAGAAGGAGCAGAATCCAGGCCAAACCCATGGAATCAGATCCTGGGGCAGAACCAGCCACGAGTCACCCAGTGGGAGGGGTCAGGGAGATCTGGAGGACATGTGGATGACTTGGGGGGTGGCCCCCACTCAAACCAGACCCCTCTGTCCTTTGACATCCCCAGCCTTCAGTCCAAACCCTCTGCCTGGCACCCAACTTGAGGCTGGAGAGAGGGTGTGGCTAAGCTTCAGCCCTGACAAAAGCCGCACCTCTCTGCCAGCCACAGCTGTGGCCCATGGGAGGGAGCTAGATCCTGGGCTGGGACCTGAAAGGTCTGGCCCCACCCAGCATGGCGATTATCTTGACATGTAAACTTGGGCAAGTTACTCTCCCTCTCCAGTCCTGAATTTTCCCTTCTGCAAAATGGGAGTAGCCACATTGCCTTGTCTTCCTCCAAGGGGATGGTTGTGTGGCTCTGCTGAACTATTCATAATAGGAAATTGCTTTGTGACTCGCCCAAAACATTAGTCACTGTGATTATTAGCATCATCATCATTATTGTTCCTCAATCCACATGCCAACTGTCCTCCACCCTCTCTCTCCTCTTGCCCTCTGGAAAGCAGCTGAGTTGACAGTGGAAGGCTCCCCAGCACTCCCACGAGCCCTTCCCTGACTTATCTTTCTCCTCCAAGAACCTCTGCCTTTTGCCAGCTGGTATTGAGTCAAGGGAAGGCCCCCGCTTTCATCCCAAACATTCTACCCCCGACTGACCACCCTGATGAAGTGGCAAGAGCCCTGCCCATCAAGGGGCTCACTGATGGTTTGGGGGCATATCTCATCCTCTCTCTGACCTCAGCTGCCTCATCTGTAGAGGGAAAGTGTTGATGCAAACTTCACAGTGTTGGCATGAGCACTACACAGGATCATGTAAGATAAAGAGCCCATTTCAGGCCGGATGCAGTGACTCATGCCTATAATACCAGAGCTTTGGGAGGCTGAGGTGGGAGGATCACTTGCGCCCAGGAGTTTCAGACCAGCCTGGACAACATAGTGAGATCTCATCTTTACAAAAAATGAAAAAAATAGCTAGGCGTGGTGGCATGCACCTGTAGTCCTAGCTACTCAGAAGGCTAAGGTGGGAAGATCACTTGAGCCTGTGAGAGCAAGGCTTTAGTGACCTGTTATTGTGCCACTGCACTCCAGCCTGGGTGACAGAGCAAGACCCTGTCTCCAAAAAAAAAGCAGGGGGAATAGGGTACAGGTGGGGGCTGGACAATAGGCTCTGGGAAGCTTGTCATTGCATTTGTCTGTGTAGTGTAGAATAGCTAAACTATCCAGATATCCATCAATAAGAAATGGTTAAGTGAAATACAACACATACATAGAGTAGAATACTACACAGCCCTTAGAAAGAATGGAGGAAGGCATGGTCAGAGTTCTTGGTTGCAAGCAACAGACATGCCACACCTGGCTGATATCAGACAGACCATTTCACAAGTCCAGGGTGCACCATCCACACTGGGTTCTATGTAAATACCCCCCTCCTGCTATGTTTTTTGAAACTGTGAAACTTAGAAGCTTTGCAAAGATACCAGGGAGTTTATAGAAATAATGATTAGAGGCTGGGCACGGTGGCTTATGGCTGTAATCCCAGCACTTTGGGAGGCCGAGGCAGGCGGATCACAAGGTCAAGAGATCGAAACCATCCTGGCCAACATGGTGAAACCCCGTCTCTACTAAAAATACAAAAATTAGCCGAGTGTGTTGGCGTGCGCCTGTAGTTCCAGCTGCTCGGGAAGCTGAGGCAGGAGAATCGCTTGAACCTGGAAGGTGGAGGTTGCAGTGAGCCAAGATCACGTCCCTGCACTCCAGCCGAGCAACAGAGCAAGACTCCATCTCAAAAAAAAAATAAAAAATAAAATAAAATAAAATAAGAAATAATGATCAGAAACCAAGGAAGTCAGCCGAGGTCACCGGCAAGAATCATCTGGTCAGGATTTTTTCAGTGGCTCTCAATATCATCCCCATCGTAAATGGCTTTCCAACTGTTCCTGCACCTTTGGCTTATTCTCTCAAGACTATATCCCCAAGGAAAAGGCATAGAATAATTAAACCTCAGCCATGCATTTTATTTATTAACAAACACTCATGTTTGTACATACTATATACCAGGCACTGTTATAAGAATGTTAAGTGGATTGTCTCCTGATTGCTTTATTTGAATTAATTTAATCCTCACAACAATTCTCTGAGGTTGGTGCTATTATTAACTTCATTTTCTGAATGACAACACTGAGAAAACTTGTCCAATTTATTTGACAAATAAGCAAACCTGGGATTTTAAACCAAGCAAACTGGTTTCGGAGCACTACACTAGCTGCCTCTACAGGCATAGGAGATGTCTAGAAGGAATCACAAGAAATCATTCTGTGGTAATCTCTAGGGAATAGGATTAACGGAAGCAGGGGATCTTTTTTTCACTTGATAGGTTCTATGCTATAAACGTTTTGTTTATTTATTTTTTGAGACAGTCTCACTCTGTCGCCCAGGCGAGAGTACAGTGGTGCAATCTCAGCTCGCTGCAACCTCTGCCTCCCAGGCTCAAGCTATCCTCCCACCTCAGCCTCCCAAGTAGCTGGGACTACAGGTGCATGCCACCATGACCACCTAATATTTGTATTTTTAGCAGAGATGAGGTTTCTTCATGTTGGCCAGGCTGGTCTCAAACTCCTGAGCTCAAGCCATCTGCCCACCTTGGCCTCCCAAACTGCTAGGATTATAGGCATGAGCCACTGTGTCTGGCCTAAGTTTTATTTTAATGATGACCCTGGACGGCTTGTATGGTGAAAATATTTTTAATACAAAGGTTTTATCTATCTGATTTTTGTTTGTTTGTTTTAGTCTGTGTGTGTGAAGCCAAAAGCTGAGCTAGCTCTGAGGGAAGGAGGGCTAGGGCGCACAATGAGCCACCAAGGAATTCTGCCAGGGTTGGAGTTGGAAGGACAATTTGTTGGGGGCCTGAGATGAGAAGGAGGAGGAGGAGGTGATTGCCGCCAGTCTTCTGCAGTTGCTCTTAAACTTGAGCCTGCATCACAGCCACCCGGAGGGCTTTTGGAAACGTTGCTGGGCCCCACACCCAGAGCTTTAAACTAGTAGATCCAGGGTGTGGCCCAAGAATGTTCATTTCTAACGTGTTCCCAGATGATGCTCATGCTGCTGGCCCAAGATCACACTCAGAACCACAGCTCTACCCTTATGGGCAGCACTGTACAACTTTTTTTTTTTTTTTTTTTAAGATGAAGTTTCGCTCTTGTTGCCCAGGCTCGAGTGCAATGGCGTAATCTCGGCTCACTGCAACCTCTACCTCCCGGGTTCAAGCGATTCCCCTGTCTCAGCCTCCCGAGTAGCTGGGATTACAGGCACCCGCCACCATGCCCAGCTAATTTTTTATTTTTAGTAGAGATGAGATATCACCACGTTGGTCAGGCTGGTCTTGAACTCCTGACCTCAGGTGATCCATCTGCCTCGGCCTCCCAAAGTGCTGGGATTAACAGGCATGAGCCATCGCCTGGCAGCTCTGTACAACTTACAGAGCATGTGCACGTTACCTGGTCTCATCTAGTCCTCCCCACAGCTCTGAGAGAGAAGGGGGCAGGCAAGGGCAGGGCAGCTATACCTGCTGTGTTGCTAAGGGGAATGAGGGGTGCCCACCTCACCGCAGCCTGCCATGCCCCAGTTATCCGGTACCCACCACCCCTCCACCTTCAGCTCCCACCACACTACCTCACCCAGTGAATGCCAGCTCACAAGCCTTCTCTCCGCCCCAGAACTTCAAGCTTTGTCTACCCCAGAAGCCCCCCACATCTGCACTCTCTCCCCCTGGAACAATGGAAGGCTGCCTCCCTCTCAGACCTCAGTTCAAATTTCGCCCCCTCAGGGAGTCTCCCTTGACCACCTCACTTAATCACCTCTCCCCTTTCCAGATGTCCTCTATACCTGTGATGAGTGACACAGTGGCCATAAACCACATGGGGCTATTTAAATTTAAATTATCTAAAACAGAACTTAAAATTCAGTTTCTTGGTCACATTAGTCACATTGACTGCTATGTTGGACAGCAAGGATATAGAACCTTTCTACCATCATGGAAATCCTGTGGACAGCGCAGCTCTCTACCCTTACTCAATGTCATCATCTTCCCAGCAATGATCACTAGTTGAAACCTTATTCATTTACTTACTTGTTGTCTGCCCTCTCCTAGAACACAAGTTTCTTAAAGACAGTGTAGGACTCTCTTTTTCACCACTGAATCCCCAGTGTTCAGCACAGTACCTAACATATTCCCAAAGCAGGTATTCAAGAAACATTCACTGGGAGGGTATTTTGGGGGGCAACTGCCAAGATTAGGAATTGGAGTCCTGTAATAGGGAACAGGGGTCACTCAGATTATCTTGTTCATCTGGGAGAAAATACACCTCAATTATTATCTGCATAGTGTAGTTAGTTGTTAGTTTTTTCTGTCTATATCCTCTATTAATTTCCATCCTCATCTCAGCTGCTGGGAAGAACACGCATGCCCTGGCTGCCTAGAAAGGGATAAACAGCAGCAGTTCCATTCACCACTTCAGGAAAAAGAACCATCTTGGACCTGGGAAAGAGCAGAGCAAGGGATGAGGTGGGCTGGAGATGGGATTGTCCATGGCAGGAGGAAGAACAGAAAGAAACAGTGGCTCATGGATCCGGGAGTTTTAAATGAGCTTGGGATACCCTAGAATGAAGAATCAGTGCCCAGCTCTGGACTGACACAGTCTGGACTTCAGTCTCTGCTCCACGGCTTATTTGCTGTGCAAATTACTTTCTGGGACTGGGTTTCTTTGTCTGTAAATTAAGAATAACAATATATTTTTCTAATTAAGATGGCTATGGGAATTAAATGGGTTCTTCCTAAGTCCTTAGAATTTCAGGCCCTTAGTATATGTTCTTTTTTATCACCTTTTCCAAAGCCCCAGGGCTGCCACTCATCTCCCGCAACAAAAAAATTGCTTCCCAGCAGTTGCTCCTCATACCTCCCCTTCCAGCCTTCCCTCTCCTCTCCAGCACATGTCTCTGGACTGAAACCCTTGTGACTGAACCTGCCTTCTCTGCCCAGCCCCTGGTGACTCCTAACAAACTTGTAATGCTTGCCCTGGCATTCACATTTGCTTTCCCATTTGCTGTTTCTCAGCTTAGCTCCTCACGTCCGCTCATGTGGGGCACAAGGTCTAGTACACGCCCACACCCAAGATCCTGAGACCCTAGTCTGCTCCCCTGCCTGGTGGAGGACACTGAGCCCTTGCCCAGCACTCATGTCCATCACCAGAAGCTTTGTGTCTCCTTTCTTCCTCTGATCACTTGCACAGTGTCACCCAGGAGCTGGGAGAAACAAAGATTCCTGGGCCCCACTGCAGGATGCTGCATGTTAACAGACCCTCAGGTGATTCATAAGTCCATGAAGTGTTGTGGGTTAGAACCACTAACCCACAAGCCCTTGTCATGGGATGCAGCATGATCCACCTGGGGGACTGAGGGCGACTGTCTTCTCCAGCCTCACCCTCCCCACATGCCCTTGAAAAGCCACTCGAGCCCTGTGCCCAGGAGCCCTCTCCTCCTTTATCATCTGCGGAATGTCTACCCTTCCTTGCTGGTGCAGCTCACTTGCCACCTCCTCCAGGAAGCCTTCCTGGGCTCCATAAAGCTGAGCTGCTTATGCCCTCCTCTGTGTATTTAACAGCAATTTGCTTTTCATTGTGTGATGTGGCCCCACTTCTTCACTGGGCCTGGGGATCTGAAGCCACGCCACTTCAAATGAGTGGGAGGGTGTGGAAAAAGGGCAAGTAACGGCCTGAAGAGAAAGGGGCCCTTCCTGATCATCCACTGTGCATGTTCACATTCATCAATGACTTCGCTCTTTCCTTTTAACCTATGAGGTTGGCGTTGCCCACAGGTTTTTTTTTGTTGTTGTTATTGTTTTGTTTCTTGGTTTTGTTTGTTTTTGAGACGGAGTCTCCCTCTGTCGCCCAGGCTGGAGTGCAGTGGCGCGATCTTGGCTCACTGCAACCTCTGCCTCCTGGGTTCAAGCGATTCTCCTGCTTCAGCCTCCTGAGTAGCTGGGATTACAGGCACATGCCACCATACCCGGCTAATTTTTGTATTTTTAGTAGAGATGGGGCTTCACCATGTTGGTCAGGCTGGTCTTGAACTCCTGACCTTGTGATCCGCCCGCCTCGACCTCCCAAAGTGCTTGGCATTACAGGTGTGAGCCACCATGCCTGGCCTGCTCACAGGTTTTACAAGAGGGGACACTGAAGCAAAAGCGTCCCATGGAGGCTGCGCTGCTGACAAATGGCAGAGCGGCTCCTGCCATTCACCTGCACTGTATCTTGGGCTTTGCTTTGGTCTGCTCCATAAGCTTCCTGAAAAAGGTTTCTTTGAAAAAGTCCAAATTTGTCCCTAATAACTGAAGGGTAGAAATGTGAAATGGGCCTACTCTGGGATCAAGACCACCTGGGTTCAAACCCTAACTTGGAAGCTCTGGGCCTTGGGCAACTAACTGGCCTCTTTCAAGTTCGGTTTTCCCTCCTGTAGGTTGAGAGGTTTCAACGAGACAACACAGATGAAAGGCACAGCCTGGACCCCAGCCTGCAGGCCAGTGTTTGGTAATTGATAGTTTTCTCTCCTGTTTCACTATCCTAGGTCCAAAGAGCCAGAAGAGTAGACAGTCCTTAGAGACAGCAGCTGTGCCGGCTGCAGAAATGGAGAGAGCTGTGAGCTAGAATAGAAGAAGAGAAAGGCCAAAAACCACGGAGAAACAGAGCCAGACAACACAGAGGTGAAATTCAGAAAGCGAGTCCAGCACTTGGCTGAAGTTACAGGCCCTTCCTGCCCTGCCCTTTCCCACCCAAGGCCATGCCTAGTTCATGTTACTAAGTCTAAGAAAAAGCTCCAGAAGTGGCATCTCTGCTAACCACTAGGGAAGATATTGTCGTTTTTTAATGATTCAAACTCTCCAGGGAACCAAGAAGGCTGAGGGCGCTGAGTTCTCTCCACACACCTGGGCTCAGGACTCCCCCAATATGTACATGCTTTGTTCCTGATCTTAACAGGCTCTGAAAGCCACATGAACCCGTGCTTGCCTGGGCACCAAGAGACCCGGGCCCGGGGGTCTTTGTTCAGGCTCGGTGCCTTCTCCATCTAAGCTTTCTTGGCAGTGTTACTCTCCTCACACTGTTACTTGGGTTCTCACTTTCTGTTCTTGAGTTAATGGATGTTTGTTTTCCTGAATTCATGGGTCCTTTTTAAGTCTTCTATCCCATAACGTAAGATGGGGGTATAAACAAAGAAGCAAGCGCTAACTGACCTTATGTGGGGCATGGTTAGGGAACAGGAATTCCCTGTATCCAGCAGGGTTAAGCGGGTAGGAGGAAAGGGAAATGAGAGAAAGGAATCAAGAAGTGAGAAAGGGAACCAGTACCTGTCAACACCAAACACACACCTGGTAAGTAGCAGGGCTGGTCTTCAAATCCAGGACTATGGGGCCACTGCATGGGAACAGAAGCAGCTTGTAGACTTCGGTGGTGGGGCTGCCAGAGTCGGGGAATTAAGGGAGGACAGGCTCTGCAGCCCAAGTGCCAGATGCCAACGGCCTGCGAAGGCTCTAGGATCCAGCTCCAAATCAGAGCTCCAGGCGCCATCCAGTGGCCATTAGGGAGATTGCAAGAGAAAAGAGCATGAGAAAAGAAACCCCAGAGAAGCCAGTGCCTGCCAACTCCAGGGAAGAGGAAGGAAGGAGCCTGGCCTTTGCCCTCAGTGCCCCCTATCAGTTGACTACCCTGCTCCAGTTTGACCTCCCTACTAGGCTTCTTCCTGGTGCAACTGATGTTTTCTCTCTGTGTGACCTTGGGCAGGCAACTCTGGCCTCTAGGCCTCAGTTTCCCCAACTGTAAAATGAATGGTAAGGCAAGGTGAGGTCACATGCCAAGTCCATAGGTCTTTAGCTCATCTGATCCTCATGGCCAGGTAAGATGATCATTCCCATCCCCCCATACTCCAGTCCCTCCTGACCACGCATAGTTCAAGCTTCACTCACCTGTAAAGTCTTCCATGGCCTCCTGCGGAAATTCCAGCCACCGTTTAAGGATCACCTCTCCAGGATTTCTCCCTCCTCTCATCTGAAGTTCCCTCTTTCTGCTACAGTCAGGTGGACCTCAGCCCTTCTAGCCCGGAGCTTCCTCAGCTCAAGAGTTTTTCTCAATCATCAGTTTCTCCCTCTTCACCAAGCCTAGCAAGGTGCCCGGCACAGAGTACTTAAGAGCAGCTGCTCTGAAGTCAGTCAGCCTGGCTTCAAGCCCCATGTGGTAGGCAGAATGGCCTTCCCCACAAAGATGTACACATTTTAATCCCCGGCACCTGTGATTTCACCTCACATGACAAAAGGGACTTTGCAGATGTGGTTAAGATAGAGAGCTTGAGGCCGGGCGCGGTGGCTCACGCCTGTAATCCCAGCACTTTGGGAGGCTGAGGCAGGCGGATCACCTGAGGTCAGAAGTTCAAGGCCAGCCTGACCAACATGGAGAAACTCTGTTTCTACTAAAAATACAAAAAATTAGCTGGGAGTGGTGGCATACACCTGTAATCCCAGCTACTCAGGAGGCTGAGGCAGGAGAATCGCTTGAACCCAGGAGGCGGAGGTTGCAGTGAGCCGAGATCGCGCCATTGCACTCCAGCCTGGGCAACAAGAGCAAAAACTCCATCTCAAAAAAAAAAGATAGCTTGAGATGGGATTATCTTTGATTATCAAGGTCATGCCAATATAAACAGAAGAGTCCTTATAAGACAGAGACGGGAAGGTCAGAGTCAGAGAAAGAGATGTGCTGATGGAAACTGAGTCTGAAGTGATGTAGGGCCATGACCCAAGGAATTCAGGTAGCCTCTAGAAGCTGGAAAAGGCCAGGAAACAAAAGCCTCTAGAAGGAATAAAGCCTTGCCAACACATCTTAGACTTCTGACCTAAAAACTGTAAGGTAATAAATGTGTGTTGCTAGCCACTCAATTTGTGGTAACTTATTAGAGCAGCCATAGGAAACATCCTGGTTCAGCTTCGTACTGGTTATGTTACTGTTGGAAACTTAACCTTTCTGTGTCTCAGTGTCCTCATCTGTAAAATGGGGATGATAAAGGCAATAATTCTTATTTCACTGATTCCAAGTATAAAATGAAAATACCTGCAAATCAGTTACAATAATGCCCAACACTAAATATGTTAGCTGTTACTATAAGAACAGTTAATAGCTACCATTAATTGAGGGTCTGATAGGTACAAGGCACATGCCTTAGAAGAATGTCCTCGATTCTCCCCATCACGCTTGGGGGTAACAATTCCAGTCTCCACTTTGCAGATGAGGAAACAAACACAAAATAATTTTCCCCAAATCACTCTAGGACTGGAAGCATTTTAAACTTCGTTGTTTCTTACATGCACTCGGGAAATGGTACTGGTTTGTGTTCTTTGCTGATAGAGGTGTTTTGGGAGGGGTTGATAAGATGACGGAAGGCCACAGGCTGGACAGACAGGGGTCCTAGCTGATTGATACCTCCTTCTCTTCCTACCTAGTGCAGGAGAGAGTTAAAATCGGTCAAAGCTCATCTATCCACTCCCACCCCATCCATTTAGGGGTTCAATTACTGCCTCTCACTTTCCCACCAACGCCACCCCCGCACCCCTCACCGGCGCTCAGTACTAGCAGCTTTTGAGCCAGATTTGGGGGCACCATGGGATAGGCGTGGCCGGAGAGCGAAGCGTTCAATCCGCTGGGGAATGGAGTGGCGCAGACTTACTCAGACCCCAAGGATTCCTGTTGAGCCCCCTCCCTTCCCGCAGCCTGCATAAGGAGCCATCTGTTCTCGGCTGAATAAACAAGCAGGGGGAAGCAGCGCCGGGTCTCCTGCCCCCGAGCCCAACCCCCGCACAATGCGCCTTTCTCCAAGGAGACGCCGCCCGGGCGCCGCCAGAGCACGCTCCGTCTGGCTTCCCCTCCCCCAGGCGGCGCAGCAAGACCCAAAAACGGACCCCGTGGAAATCAGTTTTTTTTTATTTTTTTAAGAACACAAACAAGAAATCCAACAAAGAACTGAGCGCAGCACGCGGCGAGGGCGTGCCGGTCTAGCACGTGCCCCTTCCCTCACCACCCGCTATCCCCCTGACGCCGCAGTCCGCCTAATGGTCCGGGCGAGGCCAACTCAGCTCAATGCCGGAAGCCCGCCAGCGCCTCCGCCCCGACAGCCCAAGCCGGACGGGCCCAGGTTCTGCCGTGCCCAGGTTCTGCCTGGCCCAGGCGCACCGATGGCGCGCAAGGGGCACCGTCCGTGGTGCCGCGCCCCAGCCCGGGTCTGGGCCGTCCGTGGCCCTCACTTCTGGTTGGCCAGCTGGTTCTCCAGATCCTCCAGGCGCGCCGTCAGCTGGGCCAGTGAGCGGTTAAGGAGGCCGTTGGGGTTCGCCGAGGTCCCTTCACTTTCCCTCCAGCCCGCGCCACCAGCCCCAAAGGATATGGTTCAGCGTCAGGCTCTCGAGCGCCCCCAGCGTGCGGCCCTGGAACTCCACGAGGCTTTCGCATTCGCATGGGCTCCGAAGCTCTGTCCCTGCGCTGATGCCCTCCTCTGCAAGCCGGACACAGAGGGTCAGGGGGTTGAGAAATTGCGCTAGCTTTGGCCCTCTGATTTCCCTGCACTGGGCCTATGGTTGAGTATATGGGCTTTGGATTTAGAGAGACCTGGGCTGAGTCCCAAGCTAAGTAGCTGTGAGATACTGAAAAACTAACCTTTCTAAGCTCAGTTTTCTCATCTATAAAATGGATATAATGAAAGAGTGTACGCATTAGTGGCTTCGAGGATTCATTCACCTGTGTACGTGTGTGTGTGTGTGTGTGTGCTCACGCACAACTTACAAGACTTTCTCAAACCTTAATGCTCATTGGAATCATCAGGAGAGCTTGTTAAAATATAGATTCTGCTTCAGAATGGAGAAGGAGCTCAGAAGGTACATTTCTAATAAGCTCCCAAATGATGCTGATGCTCCTGGTCTGTGGACCACACTTTGTGTAGCACTCTCCAAATAAAATTTTATGCAATGATGAAAGTGTTCTACATCTGCCCTGTCCAAAGCAGTAGCTACAAGCCACATATGGCTGTTTAACACTTCAAATATGACTGGTGCTACTAAAGGACTAAAATGTATTTTATTTTAATCAATTGTAATTAAATAGGTACTGCCTACCTTTTTGAAAAAGCACAGATCTAGAACACTGCCTGGTTCAAGTAAATACTTTACAGCAGGGGTCCCCAATCCCCAGGCCATGGACCAGTACCAGCACATTACATGGACCAGTACCAGCCCATGGCCTGTTAGGAACTGGGCCACACAGCAGGAGGTGAGCAGCCAGCATGCAAGGGAGCTTCATCTGTATTTATAGCCACTCCTCATTGCTCCTATTACAACCTGAGCTCCTTTCCTGTCAGATCAGTGGCATTGTTAGATTCTCATGGGAGCACAAACCCTATTGTCAACTGTGCATGTGAGGGATCTAGGTTGCAGGCTTCTTATGAAAATCTAATGCCTGATGATCTGTCACTGTCTCCCATCACCCACAGATGGCACCATCTAGCTGCAGGAAAACAAGCTGAGGGCTCCCACTGATTATACATTATGGTGAGTTGTATAATTATTTCATTGTATATTACAATGTAATAATAGAAATAAAGTGCACAATAAATGTAATGTGCTTGAATCATCCCAAAACCATTCTCCCCACCACCATCATGGAAATATTGTCTTCCATAAAACCACTGCCTGGTGCCAAAAAGGTTGGGAACCACTGCTTTATAGTGTATTTCAACTAGACCAGTGATTCTCAAAGTGTGGTCCTTGGACCAGCAGCATCGGCATCGTGTAGGAATTTATCAAAAATGCTAATTATCAGACAACACCCCAGACTTGCTGAATTAGAAAATCTAGAGTTGAAGCCCAGCAATTTGTGTTTGTTTTTGTTTTGTTTTTTGAGCTCTGTCTCCCAGGCTGGAGTGCAGTGGCGCAATCTTGGCTCACTGCAACCTCTGCCTCCTGGGTTCAAGTGATTCTCCTGCCTCAGCCTCCCGAGTAGCTGGGATTACAGGCATGTGCCACCATGCCCTGCTAATTTTTTGTATTTTTAGTAGAGACGGGGTTTCACTGTGTTAGCCAGGATGGTCTTGATCCCCTGACCTTGTGATCTGCCCACCTCGGCCTCCCAAAGTGCTGGGATTACAGCCGTGAGCCATCATGCCCAGCCGCAATTTGTGTTTTTAAAGGTCCACCAGGTGATTCTGGTGTGACCTAATTTTTAGGAACCACTGATCCTGATCCAACTCTATCTCCCCACACATCAACATCTTGGGGGTTGGGCGGGAGGCCTTACAATTAAAACTGGCACATGTTTTTTCTTAGCAGTACATAAGGTAGTGGTGAATCTTAAAATGAATGGTATCTTAGATTCACTGAAATTCTATAAGCATGTGCCATTGTTAAGATTACAGGGAGGCCAGGTGCTGTGGCTCACACCTGTAATCCCAGCACTTTGGGAGGCTGAGGCGGGTGGATCACGAGGTCAGGAGATCAAGACCATCCTGGCTAACACGGTGAAACCCCATCTCTACTAAAACTAGAAAAAATTAGCCGGGCGTGGTGGCATGCGCCTGTTGTCCCAGCTACTGGAGAGGCTGAGGCAGGAGAATCGCTTGAACCTGGCAGGCAGAGGTTGCAGTAAGCCGAGATCGCACCACTGCACTCCAGCCTGGATGACAGAGCGAGACTCCATCTCAAAAAAAAAAAAAAAAAAGATTACAGGGAATGACATAGAAAAAAAAATGCTACAACAAAAGTACCTTAGGAAAAAAAAGAAAAAGGATTACAGGTGGTGAAATAATAAGCACAATGCCTGCCATTTAACCTTTGAAAACACTGCCGTAATGATTTAAAAGTTGTCTCTTCATCTTAGTCTTATATGTACTATGAACAAACTGCTGGAATCCAGCAAAGACCCCTAACTTCACAGATTTGTTTCTCTAAACAAAGGGTTGGAGACAGGGAACAGTCATACCACCAATTGGTAAAGAGCTTCAACCACAAAACCCAGACTTCTCTTAGAACTCTAGAACTAGAGGTAACCTTGGGCAGCCAGTGCCTCTCCTGTTACCGAAGAGAAAAGTTAAGGTAGGCGTGGGGGTAAGTGACTCGTCCAAAGTCACACTGCAGGGCCCATAAGAGTCACATAGGAAGAGCTCTCAAAGAGCCCCTAATCTGAAAGAGCCACAATAATTAGAATTGGCTGAGAGCGGGGAGGGAAGGAGAGTTGGGGGAAGGACTGTATGTGTATATTTGTATATGTATATACATGCACATGCATGTGCATGCATACACAAACACATATTATATAATATAGTATATATAGTATATTATATATACTTTTTTTGAGACAGGGTCTCACTCTTGTCACCAGGCTGGAGTGCAGTGGTGCAACCTCAGCTCACTGCAACCTCCACCTCCCAGCTTCAAGCAATTCTCCTGCCTCAGTGCCCACCACCTTGCCCGGCTAATTTTTGTATTTTTTGGTAAAGACAGTGTTTCACCATGTTGCCAAGGATGGTCTCGAACTCCTGATCTCAAGTGATCCACCCGCCTCGGCCTCCCAGAGTGCTGGGATTACAGGTGTGAGCCACTGCGCCCAGCCCCCCTACATATATTTAAAAAAAGAAAAAGGCAAATTCTCCAGACCCAAACCAGCCCTACTTAGTCTGTTTCTGGAGCTGGAGTCTGATAAACTGGAAGAAGAGTCACATCTTAAGCCTGGGCTAGTGTCTAAAGTCTCTAGGGTAAAAGTTACCCTGGAGACATTCCCTATATCACCTAGAGCACAGTACACTGCACGCGATTCAAGAGTCCCCTTCTCCTTCACAGGTAGAGTCAGTCTCTTTTTCCTCAGCTGAGCACCAGATGATGAAGTAGAGGGATTGCACTTATGAGGTATGTTGTCCCCATTAAAAAAAAAAAGTCTTTGCATACTTAAAATATATTCAGTCCTGCCACTTTGCCAAGTTCATAAGGTTGAATTCTAACAAGTTCAGGGATATATGCTGTGGCTCCACTTACAAATGCTGTCTGGTGTGCCTTCAAAAAAATTTCCCAAATTATTCTGAACCTCCACTGATTTGGGGGACAGGTAGCCTAGTCTAGGATTTCTTAGACTTTAATATGCTTACAAATCACCTGAGAATCTTGTCGAAGTGGAAATTCTCATTCATTCGGTCTGGAGAGCACCAGAAATGTTTCAGTTCTAAGAAGCTACCGGGTGACCGCCCTGCCGCTGGCCTGCAGACCACATTTGGAGTAGCAAAGCTCTGTCTAGTGAGCCCAACCTCTGGCTATAACTACAAAGTGGGCAGGGAGTGAATAGGAAGGGGAGATATCAGAGGACGGGCAATGAGAGAGAGGAGGAGCCCCGAGAGAGATGCGCTCACCTGGACAGATGCTGCCTCTGAGGTTCTCCAGCAGGTGCGTCATGGTGCCGAAGTCCGGGGCATAGGACACGTGCAGTTCCGCTGGCTCCGAGGCGATCTCGCGCAGCTCCGCCTCCACCGCCTTGCCCACGCCCACGGCGTACACGACGATGCCTGCAAGGCCGGGGTCTCAGAGGGTGCCCCAGGCCTCGGGAAAGCTGCCTCCCAGCGTCTGACCCAACCCCAGCCCACTGTGTCCCATGCCAAGCCCACCTTCCTCCTTGGCGCGCGCTGCCCACACCGAGATGTCATCCTGGGAGCGGCCATCCGTGAAGACCAGGCCAACACGAGGCACGTTAAGGGCACGGGGCCGTGCACCCTGCGCCTCGGAGAAGCTGTGCTCCACCATGTGCCGCAACGCCAGCCCTGTCATGGTGCCGCGTTCCATGTACTCCACGGCCAGGACCGCCTGCTTCACCTCGGCTGCGGTGCCGTAGCGACCCAGAGGGAACTCGGTGCGCACGCGGCTCGAGAACTGCACCAGCCCCACGCGTGTGCCCTCGGGGGACACATCTAGGAAGTCCACAATCTGGTTCACGAAGCGCTTCACTAGCTCGAAGTTTTGTGGACGCACGCTCTTGGAGCCATCAACCAGCAGAACAAGGTCCACGTGGCCTTCCCGGCACCCTGCACAGCCAGAAAAGCTTGAATTGAGGGACCAGATTCTGGACTGGCAGCAGCTGTCTATCCATCTAGTCATTCGCAAACATTTATTATATAACAGACAACATTTCCTGAGTCCTTCCTGTGCCAGGCAGTGTGCTAAGTAATAATAATTATCACCATCATCATCACCATCACCATCATCATCACCCTCATCATCGCCCTTGACATTTATTCAGTGCTTAGAACAAACCACTCTGCTAAAAGCATCTTTTTTTAACAACAATCATAGTAATGACCACAATAACTACCATTTATTGATCATCTACTATGTATCAGGCACACTTCTAAGCACTCTACCAGTATTAACAATAATAATAACAAAAACATTATTTACCGACAGCTTACCATGTGCTAGGTACTGGGTGAAGTGCTTATATATATTCTCAATCCTCCCAATAAGCTTGAATATTGTCCCCATTTTCTATGACCTGAGGTTCTGATGGATAGTGATTGCCCCAGATTTCATAGCTAGTACTGACTGAGCCAAGACATGAAGCCAGGTCCATCTGACTCCAAAACCCATGCTCCTGAATGACTCTACAATGTCACCTCCCCTATTCTGAGCCAGGAAAGTTGCTAGGCCCAAAATGTGGTGTGTGTTGGCGTGGGGAGGTTTTCAAAGGTTTTGAAATAATTAAAACATAATCCTGATCCATGAGGACAGAGCAGAGCAAGTCAGACATGCTATATGCTCTGGTCAAGGAAAGTGCTAGAAGAGAAGATCATGCAGGGACCCCAAGGTAGGAATAGCGTATTCTTCCTGGAGTTGTTAAGGAAGGCTGCATGGAGATGATGGCATCTATCTGATCTTTGTTATGAACTGAATGAGTGTGTTTCCCAAAATTCATTTATTGAAACCCTACGCCTTTATGTGATAGTCTCGGGAGGTGAGATCTTTGGAGGTTAATTAGGATTAGATGAGGACATGAGGGTACAGCGCTTATGAGTAAAATTACTGTCCTTGTAAGAGTCTGAAGAGGTCAGCCATGGTGGCTCCCAGCACTTTGGGAGGCTGAGGCAGGCAGATCACTTGAGGTTAGGAGTTCGAGACCAGCCTGGCTGAGATGGCAAAACCCCATCTCCACTAAAAATACAAAAATTAGCCAAGCATGGTGGGGCACACCTGTAGTCTCAGCTACTCCGGAGGCTGTAACAGGAGAATCAGTTGAGCCCCAGAGGCAGAGGTTGCAGTGAGCCGACATCGCGCCACTGCACTCCAGCCCAAGAAACAGAGGGAGACTTAGTCTCAAAAAAAAAAAAAAAAAAGAGTCTGAAGAGGGCTTGCTTCCTGTCTTCACCATGTGAGGACACAGCAAGAAAATTGGTGTGTGTGGGTGTGTGTGTGTAGGGGTGTGTGTGTGTGTGTGTGTGTTTGTTGGCGTGGGGAGGCTTTGAAAGGTGTGCCATCTAAGAATCAGAAAACAGGCCTTCATTAGACACCATATCTGCTGGCACCTTGTCTTGGACTCCTCAGCCTCCAGAATTGTGAAAAATAAATGTCTAGTCTACGGTACTTTGATATAGCAGCCTGAATGATCTAAGACAGTCTTGAAAGATCAGTAGGAGTTTGCCAAGGCAGTAAGGGACAGTCTAGAAGGTGAGATGCAGCACGTGCAGAGGCTTGGGATCTGGGGAGATCCTGACACATCCGGGGAGAGGCAGGCCAGTAAGACTGAAATGTTCAAGTGTGGCAGGAGATGGGCAGATGGAGTTGGCTGAAGCTAGATCATGATGACCTAAGGCAGTGGTTTCAAAATTTTTATCACAGCCCACAATAAAAATAATAATAATGACAATACATCATGAGACATTTCACATAGAACTAAAATTTCAGAAATAATATAACTCTTTCTACAGGCAGTAAACTCTATATTGTCTTCCACTCTTTTTTTTTAATGTTGGTTGTAACCCAGTAATTTGATTTCATTATTCATTAATGTGGTTCTGCTTCACCATTTGAAATACTTAGGGGTAAGTCATTTGATCTTTCTTCTGTAGTCATTGGTGAGCCACAGAAGGCTTGTGCACAAAGGAGGAATGTGATCAAATATGTATTTTTAAATTAACATTGAGAGCAGAGTAGAGGATTGTAGGAAAGAGATGGAGGCAGGGAATGGCATACCCTCCAATGTCACCCCCACAACACACACATTCACACCACAGCCTAGGGGCCACAGCAATGGCAAAGTCAAGGACACTCCGAATGTGGGCAATGGGGCAGAAGCCAACAGAACACCCTCCTGCCCATCACTCACGGTTGCAGCTCTTGCCATCTGCCTGAAGTTGCCGCCCCTCGGGGCACAGGCAGCGGTAGGAGAGGCCCTCGCTCACACACTGGAACTCACAGCCATGGTCCACGCCATTGCAAAGGTCCCGGACTGAAAGGAGAGACAGGTCAGGATGAGTCAGGATGGACCCCACCAGCTAAGATCTCTTACCCCTCCCACAAATGTAGGAGAGCCCTCCTCACCCTGACAGCTCCTCCCATCAGGCTGCAAGTCATGGCCCTCTCTGCAGTGGCACCGTGGCCCACCAGGGGTGCTAACACACTCATGCTGACAACTATGGTTCCCAAAGCTGCAGTAGTCAATGGCTGGCAGGAGGGAAGAAACAGCAAGATGTTGCCTCTGATTGGAGCCCTCGGAGGCCACAGTCCAGGGTGTGGTGGGAGGGTGGGGGTGTTGCTCACCCCTGCAGCTCCTCTGGTCCTGCTGGAGTACAAAGCCAACTTGGCAGCGACAGAAATAGGAGCCTGGGGAATTGACGCAGTGGTGCTCACATCCATGGGTCCCTTCAGCACACAGATCAATGGCTGAGGAAGAAATGGGGTCAGTCTATGCCCAGGACTGCCCTTCTCAGCTGTGGTAGCACAACCACCTAAGGAAATTTTTAAGAATACCTACGCCTGGGCCCCAACCCCAAAAATCCTGACCTAATTAGTCAGGGCCCCTGTCCTCAAGATGCTCTCTGACTTACAGAGGACAGGTTTGGCCACTTTACCTATTTGAGCCTCCATTTTTCTATTTGCAAAATGTGAATATAATGGAAGACAGTGATTGCTATTCACAGCTTCCTTCCGTGGAAGATGGGGAACTATTGCCCTGTTGAGCATCTTGATGGTCTGGATAGGCAAAGATGGCCGAGAGCTGGACTGGAGAGAAGATAATTACCCTGTATAGAAAAGTGAGTATTTGGGGTTCCTGGAAAGGAGATGAGAGTGGAGAGAGGAAAGAAAAAAAAAAAAAGAACAAGAGAGCCAGTATGAAGATGAGTAACTCTGTGGGTTGAGGTTGCCCATGAAAAATCCCTTGTACTAGGCTGACTGAGGACTTTCAGAAACAAAGCTGTCTAATATTCAATTATAATGAGTTTTTCGTGTGTGTGTGCATGCGCTATGAGTTACTTAGCACATACACAGTTGTGTATGCCCCTGCATACACAAGTGTATAAACCAACGAAGAGGTTGATTAACATGCATGGAACAAGAACAGCATGTGCAGGGTTGAGAAATGAGAGAGGATCCATAAATCAAATGAATTTAGCAGAGGCTCACAGCAAGAGGTGACAACCAGAAGACAAGCACTTGGGGGATTTCCAGAGGTCTTGGAGAGGGATTTGAATGTTAAACAGTCATCAAATCAGAGTTCAAGCCAACTTTTAGTTTCTAGAAACAAGAAGACCCCAGCTGACATCTGGGTTATTGGGATTACATGATTTCTTTTTCCAGGTTGTTGTGAGGCTGAGAGATAATAACATGTGTAATGCTCCTAGCACAATGTCTAATACTAACTTGGTACTTAGTAAAAAACTGAATTGAATAAGCGAGGTATTCTATGCCATAGCTTTTCAGAAGACAAAAATGAAGAAGCAGCTCACACCTGTAATCCCAGCACTTTGAGAGGCCGAGGCGGGAGGATCTCTTGAGCCCAGGAGTGTGAGACCAGCCTGGGCAACATAGCAAGGCCCTATCTCTTAAAAAGAGAGAGTCTTGAAAGATTTGCAAAGGCAGAGGGGAGCAGCAAGGGCAGCTCAGGTGAGCAGCACACAAAGAGCTGAGGTGCAGAGTCAAGAATGGGCGGCATGAGGGGGGACACCCACCTAATTGAAGACCCCCCAACAGTATCTAAGAAGAGAAACTGTAAGGATGTGCCTGTAAGAAGACAGAAATGGCCGGGCGCAGTGGCTCACGCCTGTAATCCCAGCACTTTGGGAGGCCAAGGCGGGCAGATCACTTGAGGTCAGGAGTTCGAGACCAGCCTAGCCAACATGGTGAAACCCCATCTCCACTAAAAATACAAAAAATAGCTGGGTGTGGTGGCCGGCACCTGTAATCCCAGCTACTTGGGAGGCTGACACACAAGAATCACTTGAACCCAGGAGGCGGAGGTTGCAGTGAGCTAAGATCGCACCATTGCACTCCAGCTTGGGCAATAGAGCCAGACTCTGTCTCAAAAAAAAAAAAAAAAAAAAAAGAGAGAGAGAGAGAGAGAAAAGAAAAGAAGAAAACAGAAACAAGTTTGGGAGGTTGGCCTGAAAACAGGGAGAAAGAGGGCAGAAAGCACACTGAACTGTGGGCTCCCACCAGGGACTTATGTGACCCCAGGCAATACCTTTCTTTCTTAGGCCTGTAAAGTGATGGAGGTGTGCTTTTACTGCCAAAGGCCCTTCCAGACTCATTGGTCTGATGTTGGGGCAATGGAGAGCCAAAGAAGGTTCAGGAGCAGTGAGATTGCAGGACAGGGATAGCTGTCATCCAAACAGCTCTTGTTATCTGCTGCTAGCTTGTAGCCCGGGTTGCAGGTGCAGTGGAACATGGCCCAGGCATTGACACATTGGTGCTGGCAACCATGTCCCCCCTCAGCACACTGGTCCTTCCCTGAGGACACACAGGACTAGAATCAGTGGGGAACAGATGGGCAGAAGCCTCCAACAAGAGAGAGCTGGATGGGGATGGGGTCAGAGGCAGGCATCACCCTCAAATGGCTTTCAGAAGGAAATCACTAATTTGAGAAGGGCCGTACCAAGTGAGAGGGCTTAGGGAAAGAATAAGGCTTAAGGAGCCCCTGTGAGTAGGCTCAGAAGAGGAGACACTCAATTAGACACGTCAGTGGGCTGGGACAGGACTACGCAGGGGCAGGAGTGGGTAGGGAGGTGGAGAGGTGCTAAGTCGAGGTGGGCGGAATAAACTCAAAACAGATCAGAACAGATCTTGCAGCATTTGTGGGAGGAGCTGAGATGATAATGGGAGAAGTCATCCCCATGTGGGAGGGCCACGACTCTTTGGAGCAGCCGATCCCTCTTAGCTTTGAGAATCACTGGTTCCGTGTGTGCAGGGGGTTGGTGCTGGAATTTGACATTAAGCCTGTGGTAAGCTGTGGCGGGTAGGGCAAGAAACTATAGGTTGCTCCTTGTTGATGGAGGCTGAGCAGAAGTGGTCAGAGCTGAAATCTGACACAGCCTGTGGTAGGTCAGGGCAACTCTACCTGGAAATCGCGGGGCCACCCCACGGGATGGGATTTACTGTGGTGGGAAAGGAATCCAAGCATTTGGATTGAGAGTTCGAGCTTCACTCCAGCGCCCTCCTAACTCACCACACAGCCGGCTCTGGAACTGCAGGCCGAACTCCTGGATGAGGTCGAAGGACTCTACGAGGAAGACGTGCTCGTCTAGCGGGGGCGATGCCATGGCGCGCAGGGAGCCCACGTCCGCGCGCTGCACCCCCACCGCGTAAATTTCAATGCCGCGGGCGCGCGCCTGTGCCGCCACCTCGGCCACGCGGTCCTGGGGCCGCCCGTCTGTCACGATGACGGCGACACGCGGCACGCGCTCCTCTGGCGGGCGCGCGCCCTCGGCCACACTGAAGGCCACGTTCATGGCGTACTGGATTGCCAGTCCCGTCATGGTGCCTTGCGCCAGAGGCACCAGGTCGCGGATGGCGCGCTCCATGTCCTCGCGGCGAGAGAACGCGCGGAGAGGGAAGACGCTCTGCACTTGACTCGAATACTGGATCACGCCAACGCGCGTGGCGTTGGGACCCACGTTCAGGCCTGGGAGGAGGCCCATGAGGAACTGCCGCATGGTCTCGAACTCGAAAGGGCGCACGCTGCGGGAGCTGTCAATCACGAACACCAGATCCAGGGGCCCAGTGTGACACCTGGGACCTGCGGGGAGATCAGGGAGGACTCTCCTAGGTCAGCAAAGCCTCACCTCCGAGGAGACCCCCTAGGAAACCCAGGGGAAATGCCGCTATGCCGACATAACAGCGCCCAGCACAGCAAACGCAGATTAGACAGATGCACTCGCCCGGCATGTGCCTAGCACCTGGGCTAGGAGATTTCACAAATTCCCTCATCTTACAGATCTGAGGGCTATTCTGAGGCGGTATTACCCATTGACGAGGGGGCAAGGAAGCGTCGCAAACTCAAAGCCTGCAGGGACCAGGCAGGGAACATGGATGAACTGGTTGGGTTAGGACGCTGGAGACCCAAAGAGCCCCTATCACTCCTAAATTGGGCAGGCAGCTGCATCCAAATGAGGCCATGCCCCTGCGAATTGGATGTCAGCAGATCCCTGGTTTTTCAAGAGAAGTACTAAACAGGGATTTTTATGTAAAGTTTCCTGTTCTTTTTCCATGTTTTCAAATAATTTTTCCAAATTAAACACCCCATGGGCAGTTCTGCATGCGCCCAAAACTAAGCCACATCCTACAGATGAAGAAACTGAGGCCCAGAAAGGTGAAGTGGGGAACTTAAACCCAGTCCCGTATGTTCCAAAGCCCTTGCTTCCCTCTCCCCAGCAGGAGGAGCTGGCTGCAGAGGGAGGACCTGCTTCCGCTCCCCTCCCACTGGTGAGGGCTGGGCCCCAGTTCACCTGTCAACTGGAGCTGGGTTTCCCAGGGCTGAAGAAGGAGCAGCAACATGAGCCAGCAAAGAAGGCCTCTCATGGCGCTTGGGGACAGAGAATGGAGGTGTCAGAGCCTGGAGGGAGGAAGGAAAATAGAAAAGCAACAGTATTTACAGAGCTCTTATTCTGGGTGATAGGCACTTGGAGGGGGAAGACAGTTACAGGTTTATTTTACTAATCTCTCTATTTTTGTGTATGTTTGAAATGTTTCAGAATTTAAAAATTCTCATCACAGTGGGATTGCTGGGAAACACAAGAGATTCTTCTTTTTTTTTTTTTTAGATAGAGTCTTGCTCTGTCGTCCCGGCTGGAGTGCAGTGGCGTGATCTCGGCTTACTGCAACCTCTGCCTCCCAGGTTCAAGCGATTCTCCTGCCTCAGCCTCCCGAGTAGCTGGGATTACAGGCTCTTGCCACCACACCTGGCTAATTTTTTGTATTTTTAGTAGAGAGCGGGTTTTGCCATGTTGGTCAGGCTGGTCTCAAACTCCTGACCTCAGGTGATCCTCCCACCTCGGCCTCCCAAAATGCTGGGATTACAGGCGTGAGCCACCGCGCTTGGCCCACAAGAGAATGGTAAATAAGAATAGATACATAGATACAAATATGCAAAATTTAAACAGAAAAAAACAGGTCTTTCTTAAATGTCAGGCACAGTGTTAAATGCTCTTCACGCATTGTGGCATTTAATCCTCTCTGCAATTGTAAGACTAAGGCTGTGATTGTCCCCCATCATACAGACAATGAAATTGAGGCTCAGAAAAGTTAAGCGCTGGTACCCAAAGTCATTCGGCCGAAAAGTGGCTGCGGCAGGATAGAATCCCACGCCTGCTAGTTTCTGTGAGCCAGCCTGGGCGTTTGGTGCCTCTCCTCCTGCCAGGCGAACCTCTGCAGACAGAAGCCCTTCCCCACCTCGGCCCACTCCCCTACGCACACAGGCTTCTGTGTGGCTGTCTTTGCAACTCGCCAACCCCCCCAGACCCCTCCACACACACAAACACAGACATGCACTGCCCAACCGCAGGCGGCAGGGAGGGGCTGCGCCCTGTTGCGGGGCTGAGCGTGGTGGCGTGGCAGCGAGTGGACCAAAACCCACTGCGCACGAGAACGCGCGGCTTGGCGCCTGTTTCCCGCCTGCTCTCAGGAGCGACCGCCAGGGGGCGCCCGAGATGGCAGGGGGCGTGGGAAGCCCACATCTGCCCAGCAGGTGCGCCCACCCCGAGCAAACAAGGGGCCGGGGCCCGGGGCCTTGGAGATAAGGCCTGGACAGGATATAACCCGCGCAAGAGCCGAGGAGCAGGGGTGTGCAGGGTTCCAGCGACAGCAGCACTGGACTCGTCCAGAGGGCGGCGGGTGAGCGGCTGGGGCCCCGTGGAGCCACCATGGACCCCGCAGGGGCAGCAGGTGAGCGCTTACCCTCCCGAGGCCCCGGAGACGCCCCGTGAGAACTACGAAGGACCACCCCCCCACCCCCTCCCCACTATACAAATAGGAAAACTAAGCCCCAAGGAGGCAGCCCGCCGAACTGCAAAAGCAGGATTAGAACCTAGGGCTCCTGGTTCCCCTTCTCTCTCTTGAGGCCCCCTGGCGCCTAGAATTCACTAAACCTCATTTCCTTCCAGCTCCTACCCCACCGCCGCGCCCCATGCTGAAGCTGTGTTAGCCATTTTTCTGTTGCTGTTTCTTGGCAGAGAGGGCCAGCTGCCCCTAACCCAACAGCAGCTCCGCCCCCGCCCCCCAATTCCGTGAATGCGCCTATTCTGAGCGAGGCCAGTGCCTGCTTCTCACTCCAGGCGACCTTCTCGTCCCGGATTCTTCTCCCCTTTCCCCTCCCAGGCCTGGTAGAAGAACATAAATCCTCTGGCAGGGCCCGTCGTGGGAGGGTGACCAAGCAAGATGTGGCAGCGCTGGTGGAAGTGGGAGGGCGGGGAACCCTTGTCAAGCTTGGGCCACAGGCAAAGCCAACATCCCTGGGCAGCATGAGGGCTAAGGCACAAGGGGCCTCTGCCACCTCCCATACTTTCCTACCCGGAGACGCCTCTGGGCCCCTAAATCTTGGTTAAGGTTCCCCTCATCCCATTCTTGGTCTGAGCCAACTTCTCACCTGGCACCCTGCCTCCACCCCAGGAATCCTAGAAAGTCAAAATAGCAAATGCCTCAAAGTTCATCACCTTTCCAAACCCCTCATTCTACAAAGAAAGGAACTAGGTCCAGAGAGGGTAGTGTCTTGCTGAAGGGTACATGGCGATGTCGTGGCAGGACTGATACTAGAACCTGGGATTCCTCTGAGGAGTTAATCCTTGCATTAAAAAAGAAAGATTCAGAGATGCCCTGAGGTGAGGTTGAGGGAGTGGAGCAGCAAGGGAGGAGAGGCCTGTAAATAAATTCTCAAAAGTCCCTTAGGGACATTTCAGGGGGTTCCTGGAGGGATGAGAGTAGAAAAGGGATGACCCTATTTTGATGGCTTTGATGGTGGGGGCTCGATTTGGAAAGGACCCTGCAGAAGTGGGGAAGGGCATTGCAAATCAGATAGGGCACCCTAGGCAGTGCCTCTGCTAAAATACACTCGCCTGATCTGGCTTGATGCCTACTCCCCTGCAGACCCCTCAGTGCCTCCCAATCCTTTGACTCACCTGAGCCTGCAGGACAGATCAGAGATGCAGCTGCAGAGCGAAGCCGACAGGCGGAGCCTCCCGGGCACTTGGACCAGGTAACGGCGGCGTGGCAGCGTGCCCTAGGTGGGGACTGCCAGGCAGCTGGAGCACACAGAGGCAACGGCCGCATTTAACCCAGGGCTGGCGGGTGGGGAGGGGAAGTGCAGGCTGCAACCCCTCCCACTGGCAGGGAGGGATCCCCCCTTCCTCCTGAGGCGGGGCAAACCCAGCACCCCCTGCTCCTACCACGCTTGGAGCTGCAGACAGGGCTAGCTGCGGGCCAGGCTGGAATTCAGCTACAGCGGGAGACTGGGGAGACCGGGGCAGCCACACTCCACAGCCGGAATTCATTGGAAGCTTAGAAGGCACTTCCCTGAGGAGAGCCCCAAGGGGTGGAGCGGTCCTGGCTGTGGCTGCTGCCTGTCTGGCCTGGCTTTCGAGGGTGCGGTCTTGCGCTGTCCCCTCCAGGAGTGAGGAGAGACTCTGGTCCTGCCAAGAGGAATAAGGGCTCAGAAGGACAGCCTCAGTTTTCATGGCTCTCCTTGGGCCTCAACCTGCTAACCCCCCAAATCTCTCCCACCTCCCCTCCTCTACTTGCTCCCTGCAATTGCTCGGGCCTACCCACCCACACCGCTCAAGACCCCCAGGTTAAGAAGCCACCAGACCTCTAGGCTCTAACCTGGCTCACTCTGCAGGACCAATGTCATCTGCCTTGACTCCTGTAATCAAGGGTAGGAAAGCCCACACAGCAACAGGCCACTTCTCATGGGAGAAAGGGAAGAATATGGCTTTGGCCCCAGAAAGGCTCAGATTCCCCCAGGCCATCCCCCATCCTGAGGACAAGGTTTTGGGCCCTTTTCTGTTTGCAGGCAGGAGGCTAGAGAGCGCTCCAGGCCAGGAGCCCAGGAAAGGCTCCCCCTTCCCCTCCCTCCTCACCCCCCACCCTGCCTTCCCCAGGGTGGGGAAGCTTCATCTCTACCAATTCCATCAGCCCTAAAATACTCTTCTCCATCCCAAGGCCAGTATAAGTGCAGCCTTTGTGTCACAGCCACGTGTCCCTATGGCCCTGGGCTCCAATGGGCATGATGCCAGACTCACAGAGTGGAACCTGGGTGGTCCCATGGGTTCCATGCAGGCTTCGTTGAGCACCTTGCAGCCTAAATATTTAGCCTACAATTTGCAGCCAAGTCTCCTCCTTACCTAATGCTTCCTCTTCCTGACCCCACAGGGGCAGGATATAGAGCAGCCCCACCCTCCCACTCACTCTAAGCCCCTGCTCACTTCATTTTACTCAACCTGAGTGCTTGGACCCTGTGCCACCTTGACCCTTCTCCCTCCTGTGGCTGGTCGACCTGCCTGCCCTACTCCCAGGTCATCCCCAGAGCACACCACCATTCTGAGGGGAGGCGTGCGCAGGTGCCTGCAGCAACAGTGTGAACAGACTGTGCGGATCCTGCATGCCAAGGTGGCCCAGAAATCATACGGAAATGAGAAGCGGTAGGTGCCTCCGCATCCCCTCCCAGGTCTCTGCAACTGTCAGCCCTATGCACCTCCTCCATCCACCCATTGGGCCTCTTTTAGATGCAGAGCAGGCCTCAGGGCTGAGATCTCAGCTATTGGTCGACCAGGGCCTTGACCCTCAGCCACCATTAGCCCCCACTTTGGTCTATAGTTCTACAGCAGGAGATTCCCTGTGAATCTCCTGTCTCCATTCATTCACTCATTCTCCCATTGATTCACTTATTCATTCATTCAACAACTACTTACTGAGTGTTTGTCATGTATGCACCAGGCTCTGTGGGTACTGCTGGGCACTGGGCATACAGCTGAACAAGACAGAAACAGCCCCTGCTCTGTAGCCCACACTCTCACTCAAGTGTGGAAGAGACAGACAGTAAACTCCCCACAAGTCAGGAAACAAGATACTTGCAGATTATGATGAGCACTAGAAGGAAAACTGAATGAGGCCATTTGACGGAAACTGAAGGCAGGGGGGACATTAGCTAGAAAGGTCAAGGAGGTTGAGAGACCGTTTGGGAGGTAACATTGGAACTGAAACTTGAATGCTGAAATGGAGCCAGACAGGAGAATATCTGGGGAAAGCGTGCTACAATTAGAAGGAACAGAAGGGCCGGGCGCGATGGCTCACACCTGTAATCCCAGCACTTTGGGAGGCCGAGGCGGGCGGATCACCTGAGGTCAGGAGTTCGAGACCAGCCTGGCCAATACAGTGAAACCCCCTCTCTACCAAAAAATACAAAATTAGCTGGGCATGGTGGCAGGCACCTGTAATCCCAGCTGCTCAGGAGGCTGAGGCAGGATAATTGGTTGAACCCGGGAGGCGGAGGTTGCAGTGAGCCGAGATCATGCCACTGCACTCCAGCCTGGCGACAGAGCAAGACTCAGTCTCAAAAAAAAAAAAAAAAAGGGCAACAGAAAATGGGAAGACCTTGAGGCTGTACCAATTAGGCCTGTTCGAGGTACAAAAGAAATGACAGTGGCTGAAATCAGAGGGAGGAGTTGTAGGAAACAAGTCAGAGAGGTAAGCAGGGGTCAGATCTCAGGAGGACTTTGAATTTTAAACCAGTGGAGGATTTTAAGGAGTTAACATGATTTGACTCGTGTTTTTAACAAAACACTCTGGCCAGCCTGGTGGCTCATGCCTGTAATCCCAGCACTTCGGCAGACCCAGGTGGGCAGATTGCTTGAGCCCAGAAGTTCCAGACCTGCATGGGCAACATGACAAAACCATGTCTGTACAAAAAATACAAAAATTAGATGGGTGTGGTGGCTTGTGTCTGTAGTCTCACCTACTCAGGAGACCGAGGTGGGAGGATCAGTTGGGGAGGCAGAGGTTGCAGTGAGCCCAGACAGCCGAGATCAAGTTACTGCATTCCAGCCTGGGCAATAGAGCAAGACCCTGCCCCAAAAAAAAGAAAAGAAAAAGAAAGAAACAGGAAGGAAGGAATGAAAGAAAAAAAGAAAGAAAGAAAGAGAGGAAGGAAGGAAGGAGCACTCTGGCTGCTGTGCGAAATGGGGAGGAGATAGAAACAGAATTCTGGAAATAGACTAGTTTGAAGGCTGATGCTGTGGTCCAGGCAAAAAGTAATGGCAGCTGGGATGAAGGGTGAGGTGGTAAGAAGCCAGTGGATTCTGGATATATTATATTTTGAAGGTGGAGTGGACAGGACCTTCTGATGAGTTGAATGAGGGGTGTAAAAACAATAAGGTTTGGCTATGAATGGGGTTTACAATCGTGAAAAAGCGTTGGGGGGAGCGGGAGGAGGAAACGAAGGTTCTGCTGGGTTTATGCTACTACCTTGCCGTGCTTACAGGAGAGCCAAGTGGAGATGGATACACGAATCCAACACTCACTTATCTCCGCAGGTTCTTCTGCCCCCCGCCCTGTGTCTACCTCTCGGGGCCTGGCTGGAGGGTGAAGCCAGGGCAGGATCAAGGTGAGGGCGGACTCAAGGGCTGTCGGCCGCCTGCTCTGTAGGGAGGACCACGAGATTGGGCCCGAGAGGGGGCGGTTCGCAGGCGCAGTCTCCCCGCGCCCTCTGGCGGCGAGCGCTAAGCTTGCCTGGCACCTGCGTCCTCCCGAGTCCTTGCAGAGCCAGTTCGCGTCCCTTTCCAGCTCACCAGGCGGGGGAAACGGGGCCCACGGTCTGCGGTTACATGGGACTGGACAGCGCGTCCGGCAGCGCCGCTGAGACGCAGAAGCTGAATTTCGAGCAGCAGCCGGACTCCAGGGTGAGAGCGCACGGGAAGGGGTCCGATTCCTGCTCCTATCCCTGCCTCTCCTGGGAAAGGAGGGCTCCTTTACTCCCCTCCGAAAGCCAAGAGATAGGTGGGGAGACCGGGAGGCCGGGGTCCTGCCTTAAGGCCGAGCCTGAGAGCCTGGATGGTGGAGCTTCTGGTCACCTCCGACGGGGCGGACGTCCGATATCTGGGAGAGGTTGGTTCATCCGACGGGGGAGGGCTGGGATGAGATGGCCCTGTACCTGTGAGCCCCCTAGGAATTCGGCTGCGCCAAGACCCTGTACATCTCAGATGCAGACAAGAGGAAGCACTTTCGGCTGGTGCTGCGGCTGGTGCTGCGCGGGGGCCGGGAGCTGGGTACCTTCCACAGCCGCCTTATCAAGGTCATCTCGAAGCCCTCGCAGAAGAAGCAGTCGCTGAAAAACACCGATCGTGAGCAGGGCGGGGCCTGACCGCGGGCCCGGGCGGGGAGGTGCAACCAAGCCCAGAACGGCTAAATTGGGGCGCGGAGGTGGGGATAGGCTGGGCTATAGGGGTCAGAGTGGAAAAGGTGGAGTCGGAGCCGAGAGGGGAAGGAGTCTGGAGAAGTGGGTGCGGCCCAGGCCTGGGGATGAGAAGAGTTGAAGGATGAAAAGCAGAGAGGAAAGGGACAGATACCAAACTCCAGGTTGGGAGTTGGGGTCCCAGAGCAGACAAAAGTTGAACTAGGCAGGGGTTGAACTAGGGACAGACTAAAAGTGACATAGGCGGGGCACGGTGGCTCATGCCTGTAATCCCAACAATTGGGGAGGCCAAGGTGGGCGGATCAGTTGATCCCAGAAGTTCAAGACTAGCTAGGGCAACATGGCGAAATCTTGTCTCTACCAAAAAAAGAAAAAAGAAAAATTAGCCTGGCATGGTGGCCTGCACCTGTTGTCCCAGCTACTTGGGAGGCTGAGATCAGAAGATCACTTGAACCCAAGAGGTCGAGGCTGCAGTGAGCTGTGATAGCACCACGGCAGTCCAGCCTGGGTGACAGGGTGAGATGCTATCTCAAAAAACAAAAAAAAGTTTTACTTTTGTTTGTTGAACTGAAAGATGTCCAGACAGCAAAGGAGCAGGCAAAGGTTCCAAAGCAGGACTGCAGCAGGTCCTGGAAAAACAGCTGTGAACTGGGAATGCCCAGTGTATCTAGGCCTGTGGGCACATTAGCCAGGCCGGCACAGGGGCAGAAGATTGGAAACTGTCTGGAAAGTCCAAGGGACCAAGCCAGGACAGGGCACTGATAGCACCAACTAACCTTAACCCTCACCCTGACCCCCTCCCTCACCCTAACCCTCACCCTAATCCTAATCCTTACCCTCACCCTCACTCTAACCCTCACCCTAATCCTAACCCTCACCCTCACCCTAACCCCAACCCTAACCCTCACCCTAACCCCTAATCCTAACCCTAACCCTATCCCCTCACCCTAACCCTGACCCTCACCCTCACCCTAACCCTGACCCTCACCCTCACAGTGTGCATATCCTCCGGCTCAAAGGTCTCCCTCTTCAACCGCCTGCGCTCTCAGACGGTCTCCACACGCTACCTCTCTGTGGAGGATGGGGCCTTTGTGGCCAGTGCACGACAGTGGGCTGCCTTCACGCTCCACCTGGGTAATAACATCTGCAGGCCCTGGGGCTGGGCACTTCACATGCATTAGCTTATTTAACCTCCACCACAACTATTTAAGGAAGGTAAACTCTGCCCCATGTGATTAAGGCTCAGAAACACAAAAAGACTTGACTACAGTCCCAGTGAGCTGGTGACTGTTCCAAGCTATTCTGACTCCCTTATCCATGCCCTTTCCCCTTATATCAACTAAGCTGCCTGCCCCCAACCCCTGCCCCCAGGGCAGACATTTGTGAGGATGGCCTCAAATGGCCTCTCCAGAATTAGAACCTTCAGTCGGCTCCCCTGAGTACCAACCCTTCCCGCAGGGCCCATGTGTGATGTGAGGAAGAGCCAGAGGCAACAAGGCAGGGTTTAAGGCAGAAGCTTGGGGGCCACTGAAAACCTTGTCCCTTGCTTTTTTTGACCCCCAGCTGATGGGCACTCTGCCCAAGGAGACTTCCCACCACGAGAGGGCTACGTTCGCTATGGCTCCCTGGTGCAGCTCGTCTGCACGGTCACCGGCATCACACTACCTCCCATGGTATAGGAAGGGAGGGCATGCCTGGAGGGGTCCCCTCAGATCCATGCAGAGAATGTGGCACACATGGGCAGGGCTGGAGAGTGAGGCCCCAAGGCATGGAGACACCTGTTCTCACCCAGTGTCGTGCAGGACCAGACAGAAGTCAAAGGGCAAGGGGAATCTGCTAGTGCCTGTGTGGCTATTGGAGTAGCAGACAGCCGGCTAGGAGGGCAGCCTCTGGACGCCCGGGCTCCTTGCCACCACTGTTCTTACCATCCTTCCATTGCAGATCATCCGTAAAGTAGCAAAACAGTGTGCGCTCCTTGATGTGGATGAGCCCATCTCCCAGCTGCACAAGTGTGCATTCCAGTTTCCAGGCAGTCCCCCAGGAGGGGGTGGCACCTACTTATGCCTTGCCACAGAGAAGGTGGTGCAATTTCAGGTAAGAAGCAGAGAATACCAGCACCAAGTGTCCTGGAAAGGGAGAATGCAGAGAACCACAGAATGTAAGATCATCACCCTCACCATGGTTGCTACTTCCTGAGCAGCCTCCCATGGAACATTAAAATCATAGACTCCCAGGACAGAATCATAGGATGTAGAAAAATAGTAATAAGTAATAGTATGAAGCAATATTCCTTCCCAAAGAATTTTAGAGTCATAAAATATTGGGATATAGCCAGGTGCGGTGGCTCATGCCTGTAATCCCAGCACTTTGGGAGGCTGAGGTGGGCAGAACACCTGAGGTCAGGAGTTCGAGACTAGACTGGCCAACATGGTGAAATCCCATCTCTACTAAAAATACAAAAATTAGCTGGGCATGGCAGTGGGCGCCTGTAATCTCAGCTACTCAGGAGGCTGAGGCAGGAGAATCGCTTGAACCTGAGAGGTGGAGGTTGCAGTGAGCCAGGATCACACCAATGCACTCCAGCCTGGGTGACAAGAGCGAGACTCCATCTCAAAAAAAGTAAGTAAATAAATTGGGATATAAAATTGTAGGATGTAAATAAAAATCATGATAGGTAATAGAGAGCAGAGAATTAATGAGCAAAGACTATTCGAAGCACAGATAAAGACACAGAATGTGAGAAATTATAGAATGTGGAAAATAATAATTATCATTAAGCAGTAGTACTCCCAAAAGAATATTATCATAGAATGTTAGGAGATAGAATTATAATATGTGGAAAATAGCAAGTATTATTCCTTCCCCAAGAATATTCCTTCCCAAAGAATATTAAAATTGTAGATTATTAGAGCATAGAATTGCACAATGTTAAAAAAAAATTCTGGAATCCCAAGAAAAAAACCCCTTAGAAATCAGCTATCCCAGGCCAGGCCAATGGCTCACGCCTGTAGTCCCAACACTTTGGGAGGCTGAGGCAGGAGGATCACGAGGCCAGGAGTTTGAGACCAGCCTGGCCAACATGGTGAAACCCTGTCTCTACTAAAAATACAAAAAAATTATTTGGGCTTGGTGGCCGGCACCTGTAATCCCAGCTACCCGGGCGCCTGAGGCAGGAGAATCATTTGAACCCGGGAGGCAGAGGTTGCAGTGAGCCAAGATCAGGCCATTGCACTCCAGCCTGGGCGACAGAGCGAGATTCAGTCTCAAAAAAACAAAAAAGGAAGAAAGGAAGGAAGGAAGAAGAGAGAGAGAGAGAGAGAAAGAGAAAGAAAAGAAAGAGAGAAAGAAAAGAAAAAGAGAAAGGGAAAGAAAGAAAAGGAAGGAAAGAAAGAAAAAGAAAGAGAAAGAAAAAGAGAAGGAAAGAAAAAGAAAAGGAAGGAAGGAAGGAAAATAAAGAAACAAAGAAAGAAAGAAAGAAAGAAGGAAGGAAGAAGAAAGAATAAATCAGCTAGCTCAGCAAGCTTTCTTAACGCTAAGTGAGAGAACTTAAGGGCACTGTCCAAGCTGAGGGGACAAGTGAACCCCAGAGCCTAGGATTAGTATCCAGTTCGGTCTAATGTAGAAGCCCACGCGCCATGCTGGCTCCCTACGCTGGTGGCCACCATGAGAAGCTTCGGCCTCGTCCCCTTGGGTCTCCTCCCAGGCCTCTCCCTGCCCCAAGGAGGCGAACAGGGCTCTGCTTAACGACAGCTCTTGCTGGACCATCATCGGCACCGAGTCGGTGGAATTTTCCTTCAGCACCAGCCTGGCGTGTACCCTGGAGCCGGTTACTCCGGTGCCTCTCATCAGCACCCTAGAGGTGAAGCCGGGCGCTAGGGGCGTTGGGCAGGGGGACCCTGCCTGCACTGGGCAGTGGGGGTGCTAGTGAGTGGGGGGCAGCGGGTTCCCGCCCTACTTGGCTCTCTCACCTCACCTGGTCCCACCCTCCCCCAGCTGAGCGGCGGGGGCGACGTGGCCACGCTGGAGCTCCACGGAGAGAACTTCCACGCGGGGCTCAAGGTGTGGTTTGGGGACGTGGAGGCAGAAACCATGTACAGGTACGGGGTGGTGAGGCAGCCTCCCTTGGACCCCGGGGAGCAGGGGAAGGGGGTGCACGCGTCGTCGGAGTCGCCGCAGCCCTCACCCTGGTGCTCCACCCCCAGGAGCCCGCGGTCCCTGGTGTGCGTGGTGCCGGACGTGGCGGCCTTCTGCAGCGACTGGCGCTGGCTGCGCGCTCCCATCACAATCCCCATGAGCCTGGTGCGCGCCGACGGGCTCTTCTACCCTAGTGCCTTCTCCTTCACCTACACCCCGGAATACAGCGCGCGGCCGGGTCACCCCGGCGTCCCCGAGCCCGCCACCGACGCCGACGCGCTCCTGGAGAGCATCCATCAGGAGTTCACGCGCACCAACTTCCACCTCTTCATCCAGACTTAGGCGCGCCCGGTAGCCCCGGCTGCCCACCGCGGAAGGCTGCGCCTGCGCCAGGCGCGGGGACGTGTTTCTGGGTTCTAGGCCCTGCTTCCTTGCCCCTTTGCTGCAGAAGGGCAGCTGAAGGCTCACCCTAGAAACCGGGCCTGGTGGGTCTTACCCGGCTCACTCCCTCCCTTGTCCTTACACATACAGGAAGACAAGACCTGAGTGGTGCTGTCTTTGTGTCCATCGTGTATGGCTCTCCCTGTCTTCATTTCTTCTCACTCTGTCTCTAAACCTCTCTCTCTCTCCCTTCCCCCTCAGTACTTAGTCTACAGACCTATGTGCGTGTCCCTATGCTTCTGTCCTTTTCTCTCTTCATCTCTCCCTGCCTCTCACACACAATTTCACATGCCCCGAGGAGCCAAGTTTGGGACATTTACCCTCCAGGCATCTGTGTCCCCTCTTGAAGAGAAAACACACAGCTTCACACATCCAGGCATAGGGGGCAAGCTCTTGGGGCATCAGGACCCTGGAGCACCAGGTCCTTCCCGGAATATTAGATCCACCTGGAGCACCGGGTCTCTCTGAGTCTCACCTGGGGCATTCAGTCTCACCTGGGGCACCAGTTCCCACCTAGAGCACTGTGTCCTGCCCTAGAGCACAAAGACCTGCTCCTCCCGAGACTCTCTCTGACTGCAGCCAGGCATAGTACCCTTGCCTGTGTTTGCTCCCTGGTCCACAGGTTTGGTGGCTGGGCAGGTGCCTGGACAGTGATGAGGTCTTGCCGCCTTAACTGTCCCCCCCAGTCACTTCTCCCACAGGCCCAGCAGGACGCAGTCCTGAGGATCAGGGATTCTACAGCTGCATTAAAATCAATCCTATCCAAGGCAGAGTTTGGTCTGTATGAGCCACCTCCCCAAGTGTGCCTCCCCCAACCCTCGCACCAACACACAAAAGAGGGGACCTGCACAGAAAGAAAAGAACCACAAGTCTGATGGAGCAGAGAGCCTACCTTTTGGACGTTTTCTAGAGGAGGAACAGGGTGTAGAGGCAGCTGGCATCCTGAGTCCCTGTCCCTGCCCTGGGGTTGTTACCCTACTAGCTATCTCTCCATCCCAAGCAAGGGTGCACCCCAGGCCCAGAGGTGACCACGGGACCCTTTCAAAACAAAGCTTTCCCAGGATAGCCCTGGGCAGAACTCCTGGGATTGACTGGGCAATAATGTAGTTGAGAGGGGAGCCTCTCTGCATGGGGCTGATGGACAGAATCACAATCTATTCCTCGCCAGCCTACCCACCCTAGGTACCACTCTACCCAGTCTGTGCTTTATAGGGAAGGAAAAAAAAACCAGGCAGAACACTGGCTTGGGCTATTGGAATCAAGGACACAGATAAGTATCATGGGTGCCAGCTACCTGCACCAGCCTCTGGTGGTGCCTGATGGGAAAACTGGTCTGAAATGTGGGTTCCAGGTTCTAACCCTCTGGGGAAGAGCTTGCCCTCCTAAGGAAGAGCTCATTTCTTGTAAAACTCCTCCCCCAGGGTATGGAAAGTCCCATGAGAAAAAAGAAACAAACAATACGCAGAGGAGAGGAAATGGGGTATGTTCTTTAGCCTTCCCAAAGTCTTGACTAAGTTCTGCCATCTGCCATCAGCAGGCTGCAACCCACTGTGAGGGGTGAGGAAGAAGCCTGTGGCCCCTGAAGGTGAATCTTGGCTGAGGAAGGCAGCAAATGAGTTGAATGGGAAATGTCCCTGAAATGAGCGCCTGACTCACCGTCCATGATGGTGTTGAAGCAGGCAGCCAGGAGGGAGGAGGCTGAGAAGAGTGTCATAGCGCACCACATGGGGAATTGGGGCTCAAGCGCTCATCGTCCAGCCCTGCCCCCAAAGTCTTCCTCCACCACTCCTCAAGGCAGGAGTCCCAGAAGCCAATAATCTAGGTTGGACCAAAAGCCCAGACCCAGCCATACAGCTCTGTCTTAGTCCTCACCCATCTCAGGGGATCCTATAACCTTTGGTGTCCCCAAGGTATCCATCTGGAAGTCTGTGACCAAAGCTCCAGCCCTGGCCTAGCTTCTGAGTTCCAGCTGCTGAAACTGTCCTTGGAGGTCTTCCTTGCACTGAGTCTGAAGCCATCTAACATCAAACTCCTTTCCCTCTCCACCTGCCTTGCAGCACCAGCTCTAGCTCCTTCCCCCACACCACCCAGTCACCCAGGCCTAAGGATCCCACCCCCACTTCCACACTACCATATGCCTCCTGTTTTCCTCTCCCTCCACTACTGCCCTGCCAGGTCCTGTGTCGCCTCTTCCAAAATTTCCCAAACTACTCTAGGTAGAACTAGCTATATAATTTGTGAGCCCCAGTGCAAAATGGCCCGTTGTTCAAAAATTATTAAAGAATTTCAATTCGACTGAACATGGGATAAAAAAAAAAAAAAGAACTTCAAGACAGCCACAGGAAATGATGAAACCAAGTGCAGGGGCCTTCCAAGCACAGGCTGCACAACCACGAAGCCAGCCCTGGCCCCAGGCTTTTTCTTGTATTCCCACAGACCCTCAATGGGACCATATCGACTGCCTGCTTTGGATCAAAGGTTTTACCTACATGCCCATTGTCCCCTCTAGGCTGCCAGCTTCATGGGGAAAGGAGCTCTTATCTCTGCATGTCCTAAAGGGTGCATCACAATGCCTCGCATGTTGAGTTGGTGCTCAATAAACAGTGAATTGCATTATATGGCATTGGCAGATATTTAGATATTGCTAATGCAAAGTGAAACCGGCAGGTGGCACTGTTCTCCACCCGAGCGTTAAGTTCTCATTTTATTTATATTTAAAAACCGGGCCTTAATCCCAGCCCTTTGGTAGGCCGAGGCGCAAGGATCACTTAAGCCCAGGAGTTCGAGACCACCCTGGGCAACGTAACAAGACCCCCCCCCCCCATCTCTACAAAAAATTGTAAAAATAGGGCCGGGCGCAGTGGCTCACGCCTGTAATCCCAGCACTTTGGGAGGCCGAGGCAGGCGGATCACGAGGTCAGGAGATAAGAGACCAACCTGGCTAACCCGGTGAAACCCCGTCTCTACCAAAAAATACAAAAAATTAGCCAGGCGTGGTGGCGGGCGACTGTAGTCCCAGCTACTTGGGAGGCTGAGGCAGGAGAATGGCGTGAACCCGGGAGGCGGAGCTTGCAGTGAGCCGAGATCGTGCCACTGCACTCCAGCCTGGGGGACAGAGTGAGACTCCGTCTCAAAAAAAAAAAAAAAAATAATAATAATAATAATAATAATAATAATTAGCCGGTGTGGTGGTGCACGCCTGTAGTCCCAGCTATGGGGTGGGGGCGGGGGGATGCTGAGGAGGGAGGATCACTGGAGCACAGGTAGTGGAAGCTGCAGTGAGCTGTGATTGTGCCACTACACTCCAGCCTGGGTGACAGAGGGAGACCCTTTGGGGGTTTATGCACAGAATTCTACATACTTCCAGGGAATTTCCTAACACTAAAACCTATTTATGGATTAATTTAGTCCTCTTTATATTAGAATCATTTGCCAAGCTATAAAAATTAATATACCGGGCCGGGCGCAGTGGCTCACGCCTGTAATCCCAGCACTTTGGGAGGTCGAGGTGGGTGGATCACCTGAGGTCAGGAGTTTGAGACCAGCCTGGCCAACATGGTGAAACCCTGTCTCTACTAAAAATTCAAAACATTAGCCAGGCGTGGTGGCGTGTGCCTGTAATCCCAGCTACTCAGGAGGCTGAGGCAGGAGAATTGCTTGAACCCAGGAGGCGGAGGCTGCAGTGAGCCGAGATCACGCCACTGCACTCCAGCCTAGGGTCTCTCCAGCAGAGTGAAACTCCGTCTCAAAATAATAATAATAATAATAATATACCGGCCACGCCATGGAACAATTCTATTAACATCTCTGAGTGTGGAGCTCAGGCATCTGTATTGTTTGAAACCCTCCCATGTGAATCTAGTGAGCAGCCAGGGTTAAGAATCATGGCCCTAGTCAGTATTTCCTCCTCATTTTATAGATGGGGAAACTGAGGCTCCAAGAGAGGAGGCTAAGGTCACAGCAGATGGCAAAGCCTACAATTGATTCAAATCCTGCACTCCTACCACTAAATCTGGGGCTCTGAGTTTCTCTTCATTCTCATTCTACCACGCTGCTGTGTGTAGGTGACATGTGTGTTGCAGAGGGTGAGGATGGGGCATGTAGTGAGGATAAGGCCCAAATCTCCAATTTACCAGCTCTCATGCTGCCTGGTGTTCCACCATTATTAACAAGCTAGTTCCCCAGTTTAAGTACTGACCTTGGGGTTTCTCTCTCTCTTTTTCTTTTTTCTTTTTTTTTTTTTTTTAACTTCTATTAAGTTATAACCACAGCATAGGTAAAATTCTCTGACAGCTTCCCCCTGGGTAGGGCACAGACCTGTGAAGATGGCAAGGGAAAGAGGAAGTGGTTTTAAGGGAAGTGAAACCCATAATACATCTATAAGGTTGTGGCCAGGCATGGTGGCTCACACTTGTAATCCTAGCACTTTGGGAGGCCAAGCCAGGCAGATCACTTCAGATCACTTGAGGTCAGGAGTTCCAGACCAGCCTGGCCAACATGGTAAAACCCCGTCTCTACTAAAAATACAAAAATAGGCTGGGCGCGGTGGCTCACACCTGTAATCCCAGCTACTTGGGAGACTGGGACAGAAGAATCGCTTGAACCCAGGAGGCGAAAGTTGCAGTGAGCTGAGATCACGCCACTGCACTCCAGCTTGGGTGACAACAAGACTCTGTCTCAAAAAATAAAAAATACAAAATGTAGCCAGACGTGGTGGTGTGCACCTGTAGTCCCAGCTACTTGGGTGGCTGAGGCACAAGAACCGCTTGCACCTAGGAGGCAGAGGTTGCGGTGAGCCGAGATTGTGCCACTGCACTCCAGCCTGGGCAACAGAGCGAGACTGTCTAAAAAAAGAAAAACAAACAAACAAACGAAACCATCTATAAGGTTTTGCCACAGACCAGCTCAGAACAGCCTCCTAGACAGACTTGGCCCTGTTCCAGACCCTAAGGGACAAAGGCAGGCAGGGTAGCAGTGGCACAATAATGCATTTAGAGGGCAAAGTGATAAACCCCCACTACAGCTGGCTGCTTGCCACCAGATGGGCACTTTCACCTTTGCTATCTAATGTAAACTAATCATAAACCTTGTGGCATCCCATCATATTTACAGGTCCTCAAGGAGAGAGAATTATACAGGTTGTATATATAGGGCAGAAATCTTGCAGGCCATCTTAGAATTCTGTCTACTCCCCAAACAACATAGCAAATCATAAGTAGGGGAGATGTGTTTCGCTTGTAGGCCTTCCCACACCCCATGCAGGCATTGTCCCATGGTTTTGCTACCTCTGAAGATTGGCAAGATCATGAACAAAAAGTGGGCCCATGCCTGGCTTCTGTAATGTAGTGGTTATCACATTCGCCTCCCACATGAAAGGTCACCAGTTTGAGACCAGGCCAAAACACGAGATTTTCCCCCTAAATTTAGTGAGTTTAATCGAGGTTGGAAACAAACAGAAAACTAGTTAAACCTGTGCCTACATTTTGGCCAGGTGTGGTGGCTCATGCCTGTAATCCCAACACTTCGGGAGGCCGAGGTGGGCGGATCGCATGAGATCAGGAGTTTGAGACCAGCCTGGACAACATGGTGAAACCCTGTCTCTACTGAAAATACAAAAATTAGCCAGGCATTGTGGCACAAGCCTGTAATCTCAGCTACTTGGGAGGCTGAGGCAGGAGAATCACTTGAACCTGGGAGGCAGAGATAGCAGTGAGCTGAGATCATACCACGGCACTCCAGCCTGGGCGACAGAGTGAGACTCCACCTCAAAAAATTAAAAAACAAAAAGTGGACCAATAGTGTCCAAAATCCATTTTGCATCCACTGCCCAATTCTCGGAAATATTATATATCATCAGAAATAACCAGAGTTGGCTCTCCAGACAGATAAAGCCCTAGTCGAGGTTGACCACTGATGGGGCTATGTCTGCCAACATTTAAGATGGCTTCCAATGAGTCTTGTATCCAGGTGCTCCTGCCCCTGGGTGGTCTCCTGTCACAATGAATAGGGCTGACCCATGTGACCCATGCAATATTATGGAAGAGATAGTGGGTGACTTCCAAGCTAAGTCATAAAAGTCACTGTAGCTTCCACTTGGTGGCTCTCTTGGATCGCTTGTTCTGAGAGAAACCAGCTGCTGCATCACGAGGACTGTCAATCAGCTCTATGTGGGTCCACGCAATGAGGAACTGAGGCCTCCTGCCAATAGCCAGCACCGAGTTGTCAGAAATGTAACTGAGCCATCTTGGAAGTGGATCCTCCAGCCCAGTCAAGCTTTCAGATGACAGCAAGACCTGGCCAACATCGACTGCAACCTCACAAGATGGAGCCAGAATCGCCCAGCTAATGCTCCTGACTTCTGACTCACAGAAACAATGTGAGATAATATTTATGTTGTTATAAGCCCCTAAGTTTGGGAGTAATTTTAAATATCAATAGATAATATGGGGGTCTTCTTTCTTTTTTTTTTCTTTTTGAGATGGAGTCTCGCTCTGTCGCCCAGGTTGGAGTGCAGTGGCACGATCTCGGCTCACTGCAAGCTCCGCCTCCCCACTTCACGCCATTCTCCTGCCTCAGCCTCCCGAGTAGCTGGGACTATAGACACCTGCCGCCACGCCCGGCTAATTTTTTTTGTATTTTTAGTAGAGATGGGGTTTCACCGTATTAGCCAGGATGGTCTCAATCTCCTGGGGGGGTCTTCTTAAACTAATACTTTACCCAAAAAGATGGCACTGATGATGAGAACACCATATATTGAGCACTTATTGTGTGCTAAGCTCTGACTTGCCTTCCTATAGGCTGTTGGATCACAAGGTAACAGCTGGTAAAAGCTGAAACCCAAACCCAGAGGTCCTGACTCAGTCTCACACCATCCAAAGCAGCCCTAACAGGAATTTCTACAACTGGAAATGTTCTGTGTCTGCACCACCTGATACAGTAGCCACTAGCCACATGTGGCTGTTGAGCACTTAAAACAAGGCTAGTGCAACTAAGAAGCAGAATTTTTATTTTTACAATGATAATTAATTTAAATTTATAATATAGCCACAGTGCCCAGTGGCTACCATAGTGGTCAGCACAGATCTAACAGATGTGAGGGCCTTCTACAAGACACAAGTTAGGAGAACAGAGACCCACTCAACCTCACAGGACTCAGAAAAACAGTGTGGCAAAGTCTCAGGAGAGATTTAAGCTGCCACGAGATTTGAGACCAGACTCACTGGTTCAGAGGGGGTTTGTGGGGGCATGAACAGCCCCCAGTGAGGGAGCCTTGGGTGATATAAACCCCTTGATAGGCAGTGCAGTTGTTAGCACTCTAGAGCCCGACTGCCGGGGTTCAAATCTCACCTCTACAACTGGTAAGCTGTGTAGCTTTGAGCAAGGTATTTAACCTCTTAGATGCAGTTTCCCTATCTGTCAAATGGGGTTACTAATAGCACCTACTCTGTGGAGATGTGACAATTAAATGGGATCTGATATAAAGCCCTAAGAATGGGTTCCTGGCCACATGGTGTGTATGGGAGGGTTTGCTCCAACTACCACCAATTCCTGTTTGCGTCCTTTCCCCAACCCCAGCAAAGTACTGGGCAACATGGTGCCAAAGGAAGATCACCAATGTCCAAGGACCTGAAATTAAGGTTCGACTCTCCAGACACACTAGGGGCAGGTTGCCCTCTTGGTAACAAGGATCTTACCCACCTCACAGGGTTGTTACAGTGGTCAAGAAAGATGGCCCATGCTATTTCCGGAGACTGCCAGCCAGCCTGGGTGCAGCAGTGGCCTGAGTGAAGCAGGCGGAGACAGTGGTGCGGAGAGCCCACATCTAGATGGGTGCCTGCCGCTCAGCAGCTCTCTTGTTGCCATGCAGGCTGACAGTTGCCAATTTTTTTATTTCTTTTTCCCAAGAAAAGTGAGAAATCTGGATTTTTATGAGAAACCTCCTGATTTCTATGGATGGCAACTGACGCAAAGATTTTTGTGTTTGCTATTTAAACACAGTGCCACCTAAACAAAACCTTGAAGTAGGGGTGATACGCTGCATAGGCCATCAGGGTGCATGTTCTGAAGTCTTCCCTCTTCTCTAGGCCCCTTCCTGCCTTCTTACATCTCTGCCCCCACCCTCTGCCCACCCCCGGCATGTCTGGCACCCCGTAGGGGATTTGGTCCGGGGAGTTTCTTCATGCTCCACTGAGATCAAGGGGATACAGAGCCCAAAAAGGGTGACTTGTTATGAACGAAAATGACAGAGGCAAGCAGTTTAGAAAGTACCAGGTTTTATTATCTTTTTATCAAAAAAAATCAGTAACAGACAACAGTGTGAGAGGTGCCTACAGAGGAGGTGCTCACTCCAACACAGCCCAAGGGGAAGGGCACTGGGGGCAGAAGAGGACCCAGCCAGCTGGGACCCTGGGTTGCAGTGGTGACGGGAGCTAATGGCCACTGGTGCAGCAAGGGAGGGTGGTTCCCCTCACCGCAGTCACTGGGGTCAGGAGGAGACAGGACCTGCCCAGGCTAAGCCACCAGGCCTCCCCTCTCAGGAGAGGGAGGGTCCCAGACAACAGGCCCCAGCTGGGGCCTCATCAGCCCTCCCCCATTCCCCCTCCTCCTACCCAGGGAGACAAGGGTCGTCCCAGCACAGCTGAGGCTGTGACTCGTTAAGCCAATTTAGTTCTCTAGAATAGTGCTGTCCAACAGATGGACATGCTCTCTGCTGTCAGTACAGTAGCCATGAACCACATACAGTGACGCCTCTAGAAACGTGGTTAGTGCAACTGAGGAAGGAATTTTTAATCTTATGTGATTTTAATTGGCTTAACTTTAAACAGCCGCATGTGGTTACTGTATTGGATAGCACAGCCCTAGAGCCTGAAGAAAGCAAACCAAAGAACACCAGCTGGGTCCCAAACAGAAGGCAGAAAGGGTAGAACCATCCACCTCAACTATTCCAGCCCCATCAGAAGGCACTAGGAACAGGGCAAGAGAAAAAGGCAAAAACCCACCCAGCCACATGAAAATTCACTCACTCAACCACCCAGCAACATCAAACTGGAAACACCACACTATTTCCTGAAAAAAATATATTTATCTATTTTTCTAGAACCAAGGAAGAATAATAATATATTATAAGAACACAGACACAAATATCCCACCATCCCCGTCATTATATTTTGGGATCTGCTAAAAAAAAAACTATGTTTCGGCAAAAGCTATTTTATAAGAGGAAGCGGCTTCAGAAAGGGCCAAGGCCATGAGGAGCGGGGTTTAAAGTATAAAAAAAAAACTGGGGAAGGGGTTTAATGAAAGAGAACAAAGAGAGAAGAGGGGAAGGGAGGCCCTATCTAAAGCTATAAATAGTAAAAAAAAAAAAAAAAAAAATTAATAAAAATCATCTCTCCGGCTCTTCTCTCATTTTCAAGAAACAAACAAAAACAAAAACCATTAAATACAAACTTAGCAGGTGCTGTGGAAATGTGCGAGAGAATGAAGACACCTCGGCACCTCCACACTCTTGCCCAGGCAGAGATATACACTCTGCACAAAGGAATGAACAGTTAAAAAAACGAACAAACACTAAAAATAGATTTACAAATATTCTATAAATCCATTTCAGCATAAACTCTCAGCTCTTTTCCCCATCCTCCCCCCCAAATAAAAAAGGTTGATTTCCAAAAGTCACTTGAAAGAGCCTAGAATGGCCCCAAGGTATATACCACAGAGACTCCCGTAGTGTGATCACAAGTACCCATTTACAGAAACATCTCAAGGTGCAGGTGGTTCTAGTTCCTTCCCCCATTTCCTGGCAGAGAGACCGGCTGTGAAAGGAAGGGAGGAAGGCCACTGGGGGAGGACCTCCAGCCAGGACTCCACACAACATCCGTTAGCCCCCTGGCTTCAGAGGAGCTCTGGATGAGGCATGGTCAGTATGGGCTTGAGGGCGGACCTAGATTCTTAACTGGAAGTTTAAGAAGTGATCCAATCCCAGGCTTGCCTTCAGAAAGGCCAAGTTGAATCCATTTTTCTGCCAGGGCAACTGAGGCCCAAAGCTCAAGAAGAACCTGGCAGAACAGTAGAAGACAATGTCTCTTCTGAACACTTCAAAGGTAATCAGAGCTGGAGATACTGACAAGTCAGTATTAGGTTGACCTCACCCTACCCTAATGTCCACCCTTCAAAATCCCCTGGCTTCCCTCCCCGCTAAAATCCAAGCCCGTGCCCACAAGCAAGCTTCACGCGTAGAACTCATTGGTGGGGGCTTTCTTGTAGATGGGTTTCTTGCCCAGGTCATAGCTGCCTTCATCCTTCTTCTTCATACGGTACATGAGCAGTAGGATCAGGAAGACGGCAAAGAGGATGCCCACGATGCCACCCACAATCAGAGCTGGAGAGGAGGAGAGAGAAGAGGCGGGGGTGAGAGCTCCTCATCAGGACCTAAGGATGAACCCCTCTTTCCCCCACTGTCAGTTCTCTTACAACCAGACATCCTCACCATCACCACTGGCTGTGCCAGGCAAGCTGATTTCTTATTTAAGTTGACCTCATGACCCCAGTTATAAGAAGTGGGTCGTTGGCATTTTAAGTCACTGAAGACCACAGGGCTAGTGGTAAGGCCACTCCTTTTTTTTTTTTTGAGACGAAGTCTCACTCTGTTGCCCAAGCTGGAGTGCAGTGGCGTGATCTCGGCTCACTGCAACCTCCACCTCCCGGGTTCAAGCAATTCTCCTGCCTCAGCCTCCTGAGTAGCTGGGACTACAGGCACGTGCCACCATGCCCGGCTAATTTTTGTATTTTTAGTAGAGATGGGGTTTCACTATGTTGGCCAGGCTGGTCTTGAACTCCTGACGTTGCCCACCTCGGCCTCCCAAAGTGCTGGGATTACAGGCGTGAGCCACCGCACTCGGCCAAGGCCACTACTTTAACCCACATCTGCCTGAATCTAAAGCCTAGGCTCTTTCCAAACACCAAGCGGACTCCCCTGCAACAGTCTAGCACTAACTGAACCAGGAACAGGAGAAAACAGTAGGCTATGGAAATCCCTGTAGACATATTTATCCTGCAGTCCTTAGCACAGGGCACTCTCTAGCTCTCCCTGTGTGCATATTTACCTATACAGCCTACACTTCATAGACAGGTATGTACATTCAAAGTGCACACATGCAGAACATACTAATTCCAAACTCTTATGTTACAATTACATATAGAACTCAGTAGCTAAGGCCTGGTTTCCACTCCTACCTCTCCTACTTCCTGGCTGTGTGATTTGGGGCAAGTTTCCTTCATCTCCCTACTGCAAAATGGGAATAGCCATACCTTTCTCATACATGTCCTAAGGATTAAATAAATTAATCCACTCAAAGTGCTTAGAACAATGCCTAGTGCATAGCATATTCTCAAGATTCATTAACTGTAAGGGTTTAAGGTTTATATCTGTGTCCCGAACCCCCTGAATCAGGTGTGCACAACAGGAGGTGCTTAATAAATGACACTTTCAGGCTCTGAGAGGAGAACCTGCCTAGTGTCTGGCAGAGATGGGCTTCTAACGGTGAGTGGGTCTGGCCTGTCCACTCTGCCAGGTGGCCTGAATGACTCATTCCTGTTTGCTAGGGGCAGGGATGCTTCATAGAATCCCTTCTGTGGCAGATTGAGTCCCCTAATTCGGTCTTACTTGGGCTAAGAAGATTAATTTTCCATCCCTGCACACACTACAAATCTATGTACACAATGGGGACAGAGTGGCACAGAGGAGTCAAGCAAGGTTCTTTCTTGGGTAAAATCCTATGAAAAAGCAACAAAAAAGTACCCCCAGGAGGTGCCAGAGAAAGCACATGGAATATCAGGCATCAACCCCATTCTTGTCTCTATCACCTTTCCCTCTGATGACCCCAGTTCCTCCACGAGTTCCTGGGTCTGCACTGGGATGCCCCACAGGGTCAAGTTTCAAGCACAGGCTCAGAAGCTGACTGTGGTCCTCAGTCCAAATGCCAGGTCTGCCACTTCCAGCTTTGTGACTTCGGATAAGTTCTTTAGACTAAGTTTTGTGTTGTACGGACTCAATGAGGGGCACAGGAATCATACAGCATACAGCAAGCATTTAATAAGGCTCCTGGGTGCTGATTAAAGCTTCTGGAATGGGGGATTCCACCACACCAGCTAACAATATAACTTTTCACATGAGGCTCTTAGGCTTGTATAATTCTCAAATGGAAGATTAAAGAAATAACCTGGCTTCAGTTCTTTTCTTACTATGTGGCCCAAAGCCTGGGCCTCAGTCTCCCCATGTATAAGAAGCAGGTGCTTGGATTAATCAATGGTTTTCAAATTTTTCTTTAGAAGCAATAGCACCTTTAGTTAATTAGAGCAAAACCTTATGCAAATCCAAAGTCTTATGCAAATCTTTTTACTTCTGAAAGAAAAGTAAAAAGAACTTTGGCTCAGATACCAGGAAGCCAGGGTCAGGTCTGAGGTGGGCCCAGTCACCAGGGGCTGTGCTCCCAGGAACCCTCTTTACAAGAGGCAGGTGAGACCTTCCATCTGTCCTGGATGAAGTCAGCTCTGTCCCTATAGCTCAAGCCTCCTTGGAGCTGCTGGCCCTGTTGATTCCCAGGAGACAGGAGTTACCCAGCATGGGCCCAGGGTGCCCACTTGCCAGGCCGGTTCATCCAGGCTGGCCCTTGGCCATGACCTTGGGGAGTTCCCTCCATCCCTCTTGTCAACACCTGGGACAAAGCATTCCTCACCATGCACATTCCAGTAAAGAGCTCTCAACTGAGGCCAAATCGGAATAGCCCTTTACAGTGTGCAAAGTTATTTCATATTTTATTTTTCATGGACTCATTATATCAACCCCAGAAGGTATCACTGTACCCATTTTACAGATAAGGAAACCGAGGCTCATCAAGTTCAAAAGCTTCTCAGCCAAGGTCACAAGGCTGCCAAGTGATAGAGTAGGGGGAGGGGAAGCTAACCCAATTTGAAGGAGCCTCCAGACTTACAAGGGAAATTAACTTTTAATGATTAACTCCCAGATGCCAAACTTATACAGTGAAAGTCCTTTGCAAAATAAATGAGAAGGACTTAAGGCAAAAGAATGACTCAATGCCTATTTTCCAGAAGCCTTTGATAGGCGCTTTTTCCTCTCCCTCCACCAGGCTGCACAGTCAGAGCCACCCCATAAGGAAGGTGTAGTCTTTCAATGTTCTAGGGCAACCTGAATGGGCAAAAGGAAGGGGCACCAAGGAGCCTCATGGCTGGAGGCATCCCTGCCTGCAGGTGCTCTCCCCCGCTGAGCCCCATTCCACCTTCAAGGCATCTTATAAGCAGCATGGGGACTTACCTGCCAGGACCTCCGTTCTCTCAAAGATGTTGCTGCCCTGCACAGTGCTGGACATTGACACTTTGTTGGACACATCCTCACTCTCTTCAATGGGTGAGATTCTCTTGGGGATAACCTCATTCTCCTCCAGTTTCTTGGGTTCGGTGGGGACTTGGCTCCCAGACCCTGCCCTCTCAGGGATGTGGTTATCTAGAGGCACCTGGATGGGCGGAAAGGAGAAGAAACACTCAGCGTATTTTGGAAGAGACTCAGGGCAGGGGACAGGGACATTCAGCCAGGCAGAGAATCTGGTTCTGCCATATTCAGCTGAACCATATGGTCCTGGAGCAGGAATTGGCAACACCGTCTCCACAATTATGCTGCCAAAATCCTTATCCCCAACTTTTTTAGTATATCTGTCCCAAATGAAAAATGAATGCACCCAAGGGAACAGGGAAGCAGGTGCTCTCCTGCACTGCTGGCCACTGGTTATTCTAGAGCAACCACTCTGGAAGCAATTTGGCAAAACCTTAGACATCGCTTGCCCTTTAAGGTGGCAGTTTTGCCCTGGAAACTCTATTGTAAGGAGCTCTTCAGAGACTACGTGTAAAAGATGCTTGCTGCAGCTCCTCTGCCTATGAAGTAGCCATTCTTTTATTCCTTTACTGTCTTAATAAACTTGCTTTCACTTTACTCTATGGACTCACCCTGAATCCTACCTTGTGCAAGATCCAAGAACTCTCTCCCTTGGGGTCTGGATCGGGACCCCTTTCTGGTAACATCTTTCTGGAGAACCACAGAAGGGATGAGATGGAGGAGACCCCTGAATCAAAGGAAATGGACTGCAGCACTGATTGGAGGACTTTGGATATCACCTTTTGTCAGAACTAAGAGTTATGAATGGCCCTCACCATACTGGCCCTTTCTGACTGAACCCCTCTCTACCATGGATACAAGAGGCCCTAATAGTTAAGCAGGAATATCATCACCCTATTCAGCATGAAGAAGTTACAGAAGATGGATCTCTGTCCCTCTGCAACCCTTAGGATTAAGGGTTTTCTTACAAAAGGGAGAGGGAAAATGTCAGGTGTTTGAACCAGAGTGCCTACATCTTGAACAGGGGCTGGGTAAAATAAGGCTGAGACCTGCTGGGCCGCATTCCCAGTAAGTTAAGCATCCTATGTAACAGAATGAGATAGGAGGTCTGCACAAGATACAGGTCATAAAGACCTTACTGATAAAACAGGTTGCAATAAAGAAGCTTGCCAAAAACCACCAAAACAGGATGGCAATGAAACTGTTGGTCTCACTGCTCATTATATGCTAATTATACTACATTAGCATGCTAACAGACACTCCCATCAGTGCCATGGCAATTTACAAATGCCCTGGCAAAGTCAGGAAGTTACTCTATATGGTCTAAAAAGGGGAGGACCCCCTAGTTCTGGTAATTGCCCAGCCCTTTGTTGGAAAACTCATGAATAATCTACCCCTTGCTTAACATATAATCAAGAAATAACCATAAAAATGGGCAACCAGCAGCCAATGCCACTGCTCTACCTATGGAGTAGCCATTCTTTTATTCCTTTACTTTCTTAATAAACTTGTTATCGCTTTGCAAAAATAAAAAAGATGTTTGCTGCAGTGTTATAATTTTAAAATGTTAACAAATTATAAGCCATTTTTCCGTCAATAAAGGGAATCAGGTAAACTATTACGCAGCCTATAAAAATGACAAGAGCATTAAATTATGCAGGGAAATACTCATGACCAGTCTAAGTGAAAAACGCAGTTCATAGAATTATATATATACTTCTTTTTTTTTTTTTTGAGAGGGAGTCTCTGTCGCCCAGGCTGGGGTGCAATGGTGCAATCTCTGCCCACTGCAATCTCTGCCTCTCAGGTTCAAGCGATCCTCCTACCTCAGCCTCCCAATCAAGTAGCTGGGACTACAGGCGCACGCCACCGTGCCAGGCTAATTTTTTGTATTTTTAGTAGAGATAGGGTTTCACCATGTTGGCCAGGCTGGTCTCGAACTCCTGACCTCAGGTGATCTGCCCGTCTTAGCCTCCCAAAGTGCTGGGATTACAGGCATCAGCCACTGCGCCCGGCCTATATATATACTTTTCTATCAATGCTAGGAAATAGCTATAAATGTAGAGAAAAGGAGTTGGTGTTGACGGTGACTATCCCTGCAGGGAGGATGGCCTACCAGCAACCTACAAAATGAGCCTGGGGCCAGATTTGTTTGTTTGTTTGTTTGTTTTAACACAGTCTGGCTCTGTCACCCAGGCTGGAGTGCACTGGCACAATCTTGGCTCACTGCAACCTCTGCCTCCTGGACTTAAGCCATTCTCCCACCTCAGCCTCTCAAGTAGCTGGGACTACAGGCACATGCCACCACACCTGGCTAATTTTTGTATTTTATGTAGAGACAGGTTTCATCATGTTGCCCAGGCTGGTCTTGAACTCCTGACCTCAAGCCTCCCAAAGTGCTGGGATTACAGGCCTGAGCCACCATGCCCACCCCAGGGCCAGATTTTTAAAAAGCCTTCCCGCATAGTGGGGTAAGACCCCTCACTTATTCTGCCTATGGGGGCTGTATTTTCTGCCTCTCCCAATAGGTCTGCTATAGAGGAGCAAAGTGGAAGAGGCAGAAGCATGTAGCTACTTACCAAGGGATGGATAACTTCAGGGCCGATCATGGAGTCTTCCAAGTCATCTGTAAGGTCAGAATAGCTGTGTGAGTGAGGTCCATTACCCCAGAAAAATGACCCCTTCAGCCAGGACCGGTGGGAGCTCCACCTTACAACCAGCTTCCAAATGCTCAATGTCCAGCAAGCGAGCTTCCCCACCCCTACTTCAGTCATCTCATCTGTAAAATGGGGCTCCTCAGACCCACCCCCTGGCTCTTTCACAGGAATGTGTGAGCTGGCAGCTGGGCAGAGGCTTCATCAGCTCTAAACCCTTGCTCTGCAAAGTGTGGATCCAAAAACCAATAGCAACACCTGAGAGCTGGTTAGAAATGTAGAATTTCAAGGCCAGGCGCAGTGGCTCACGCCTGTAATCCCAGCATTTTGGGAGGCCAAGGCGGGCAGATCACTTGAGGTCAGGAGATCGAGACCAGCCTGGCCAACATAGTGAAACCCCGTCTCTGCTGAAAATACAAAAATTATCCACGGGTGATGGCACGCGCCTGTAATCCCAGCTACTTGGGAGGCTGAGGCAGGAGAATCACTTGAACCCGGTTGGCAGAGGTTGCAGTGGGCCAAGATGGTGCCACTGCACTCCAGCCTGGGCGACAGAACAAGACTCCGTCTCAAAAAAATAAATAAATAAATTCCCTCCATACGTATTCCTAAATACATTTTTCCCAATAATGGGCTCGTAACAATATATCATTAACACCTTTCCATTACAATGCTTAAAGAGTTACATTATTATTTTAATTACTTCTATTCACTGAATTTCATTTATTTTCAATAGTCTCTTACTGTTGAATGTTTAAAATGTTCTTATCTAAAAATATTGTCATGATCAGAAAACATTAAAGCTAATATTTCACTTATTTAAAAAGAGTAAAAATAATTCATTGGTTAAAAAGAAAAAGAAGAAGAAATGTAGAATTTCAGGGCTGACTGAATCAAAATCTACTTTTTTTTTTTGAGACAGAGTCTCTCTCTGTCGCCTGGGCTGGAGTACCGTGGTGCCATCTCGGCTCACTGCAACCTCTGCCTCCTGGGTTCAAGCGATTCTCCTGCCTCAGCCCCCCGAGTAGCTGGGACTACAGGGGTGCGCCATGACACCCAGCTGATTTTTGTATTTTTAGTAGAGATGGGGTTTCACCATGTTGGTTGGCCAGGATGGTCTCAATCTCTTGACCTTGTGATCCGCCTGCCTTGACCTCCCAAAGTGCTTCACTTACAGGTGTAAGCCACCGCGCCCGGCCAAAATCTACATTTTAACAAGATCCCCAGGGAATTAACTTTTGAGAAAGAAAACTCTAACTGCAATATTAAAACATTTCCTGGGCGACTATGTGAGATGACGGATATATTAATTAACTCCACTGTAGTAACGTTTTTAGTATCTATATGTATCCCATAATATCATGTTGTATGCATATAATGAAATTTATTTTTTTTTTTTTTATTTTTTTTCAAGACAGAGTCTTGCTCTGTCACCAGGCTGGAGTACAATGGCGCGATCTCAGCTCACTGCAACCTCTGCCTCCCGGGTTCAAGCAATTCTCCTGCCTCAGCCTCCCAAGTAGCTGGGATTACAAGCACTCGACACCACACCTGGCTAATTTTTGTATTTTTAGTAGAGACGGGGTTTCACCATGTTGGCCAGGCTGGTCTCAAACTCCTGACCTCGTGATCTGCCTGCCTTGGCCTCCCAAAGTGCTGGGATTACAGGCATGAGCCACCGTGCCCGGCCATAAAATTTATTTTTTTTTTAAACCAAACACACACGTACTGAGTGCTTGGTAGGTGCCAAAAGCTTTAAGTCAGTTCAGTCCCCACAACACTGATGTACTATCTTTATTATTCCCATTTTACAGATTAGAAAACTGAAGCTCAGTTCACACAGGATGGAGGCTTGAACTCAGGACCATGTGACTCCAAAGCTAAAACTTGCAAAGCTAAAACTTGCAATCATTAACACCTCTCTGCACATAGGAGGGACACTTATTAGCTGTCTGGCCTAGAGGCCTTGGGCCCTTCACCCGCCCCCACCCCCACTGAAGCAGGGACTTGTTCTTGGTTTCCCAACTACATCTCTGCCCACTCATGCCCCCTCCCACCCCATCCCCACTTCTAAGCTGCTACTTTTCCTTTTTTGTTTTGAGACAGGGTCTCACTCTGTCACCCAGGCTGGAGTGCAGTAGCATGATCTTGGCTCACTGCAGCCCCAACCTCCTAGGCTCAAGGGATCGTCCCACCTCAGCCTCCCAAGTAGCTGGGTCTCCTACAGGTGCACGCCACCACATCCAGCTAATTTTTGTGTTTTTGTAGAGACAAGTTCTCACCATGTGGCCCAGGCTGGAACTTTTCCTTTCAAAAAAAGGAAAACACTCTATGGGTCCTCCTTCCCCACTCCCACCCTGTCCTGCCACCCATCCTACCCTCACCCCACCCCCACCATGCCCTGCAGAAAAGAGAAGAGCCTATGAGGACAGGTTCAGGCTGGAGCTCAGAAAACCCAGAGCTACCAATGACTTCAAAGCAGCAAACAGCTTGTCCCCAGGGGCTCTCAGGGATGGAATAGGTTAATCCATTACTTTTGTTTCCCCTTTTTTTGAGAAGGAAGAAGGGCACTCTAGGAAAAGTCCCACAAAAATCCAAGTCTCAAGGCATGGTCACCCTCCTGGCTGGTGAAGCCACCACTCCCTCCAGCTTTGTGCCTACGCCTGCCCACCACACCTTCCGTACCCAGATCTCCAGAGCCAGACAGCTCAAAGTCATCAGATTCCTGCCCGGGCCCCACTACATCCTCATCGTCTGGTAGGGCTCCGGAGAAGTATCGGCCTTCTAGGAGGTCCTGGGGGTCAATGACCTCAGTCTCTCGGATCTAAGATAAAGAAAGGAGACACATCAGCCAACATCCCCAGTGCTCCATGACAGCTGATGCCCAAAAGCTAGTGAAGTGGGCATTCAGAAACTAGAAAGAGACCAGGCCAGGGCCTGGAGACCTGCATCCTGGATCCCACTCTACCTCTAACTCACCGCGTGTCCTTAGGCAAGTCTCTTGCCCATTCTGGGCAAATAAAAATAGTACATGAGGCTGGGCACAGTGGCTCACACCTGTAATCCCAACACTTTGGGAGGCAGAGGCAGGCAGATCACCTGAGGTCAGGAGTTCAAGACCAGCCTGGCCAACATGGTGAAACCCCATCTCTACTAAAAATACAAAAATCAGCTGGGCGTGGTGGCTTACGCCTGTAGTCCCAGCTACTCGGGAGGCTGAGACAGGAGAATTGCTTGAACCCGGGAGGCGGAGGTTGCAATAAGCCAGGATCACGCCATTGCACTCTAGCCTGAGCTACAGAGTGGGACCCCCATCTCAAAAAAAATAAAAACAGTAAATGAGGTAATAATCAAATTATTAATATGGCTAGATATCCTTTACCAAGCACTTGCTGTGTGCCGGGCTCTGTTTTAATAACTCTGGAGGCATGTTATTCACTTATTTTTATAGCCGAGGGAGTCATTTTCCTTTGGTGACACAGCTGGCAGATGGAAGAGCGAGGATTGCATACGCAGGGCTGCCTGACTTCAGAGCCAGGAGTCTCCATGCACAGGGCCCTGGGATGCTACACTCCAGGGCTCTGTGATGCAGTGGCAGCTGATTCACACAGGACAGGGAGTGGGCTGCTGGTTCTGGTCTTGCCCAGTCCAGGATACTTTTCCCAGCTGAGTCAGTCTGGGCCGGGACAGACAGGGCTGCCTCACGCACACCCTAAGACAGCCTCAAGTCAGGGCGCTGCCCAGACCCGATGACTCAGGAGTGCACTCCTGGATTCAGTCTTGCCTTACAAACATCTCCCACAGATCTACTCTGCTGCCAGCACCATGCAGACACTGAGAGGCACAATCCTACCCTCACAGACCATCCACTCCAGGACCCATAATCATCACTCAGCCACTACCCTGTGGAGACACAGCTGATCAGGACAGAGTCTCAGGTCCACTCCCACCAAACCGCTTGCCAAAAGAAAGTGTCAAAGGTCCCGGGCAGCCCTACAGTACATCAGTTACCCTGCTCCCATCCTGTAGCTCCACGGAGTGGGAACAATGTACCCTCAAGAGCACAGGAAACATTTGGATGCCCATCACCCTTCCTCCAGCTTCTGGGCTCAGGCTTCTGTTTGCCCAGAGAACAGCAGCTCTGAGCAAAGTTCATTATTCTACTAATTAATTCAAACATTAAAGTGCCTAGTATTTGCCAGGAGAGTTGGGGTTTTTCATTAAGTTCAATACACCATGCCCCTCCCGCTGAAAGACATTCCCATCTTCTCCAGACGCCATAACTGCAGGAGCTGGGGGTCTGCTTAGAATCACAGAATGCCAGGACCCAAGGAGCTCCTGTCCTCCCGTTTCACACAACTTGAATCTGAGCCTGGAACAGGGCAGGGACTTGCCCAAGGTCACACAGAGCGTTCGCTACATAACTCAGGATAGAAAGAGGTCAGGTCTCTGTTTCGGACACCCCAGGCAGTCCTTCACTCAGCTGAGACTGCCATTGACAAAGGAGGGTGTCTGAGAAGGAACATCTGTCCCTAAGATAAGGTTATTATCATTGCAGGAGAGGCCCAGGAAAGCTGCTTCAGAGCCACTCCTGTACTCTCCCCACTGGGCTTCTGGGGAGAGGCAGGTGGAACCTGACCCTCATGCCCCCTCTTCCACCCCCACAGAGGGAGAATGCTGGATTCTCGGAAGGGAGCGGGGTCAGGCCACAAGGAAGGCAGTGGCCAGGAATCACTCTCTCCCGGGGAGCGGGGAGAATGCTGAACGCTTGGCACCCGTGGGGGTGGAAAGCCAGAGAGGTTAAGTGCTGCTCAGAGATGACTTCATGACTCGGGAATCAGGAGCTGCCGGGCTGCTGGTGCTGGAATTCAAGCCCCCGCACATAGCCCGTGCCTGTGGCTTTGGTTTGGCAGAGCAGGAGGAAGGCTCCTCATGGCTGCCCAAGTGCCTATACCTAAGGGCAGGGTCCCTGTGCTCCTACCTCCATCTCCTGTGGCAAATCCCCCAAGAACCCAAGTGACAGGCCTTAACCAAGCACACAGCCTGTCTAGGTCCTTTTAATAGTCCCTTTTTGCAGAGATGGAAACAAGGGCTCAGAAAAGTAAAGTCACTTGTCCAAGGCCACACAAGCAGGAAGTAGCCACACTGGGCCAGAACCCAGGCTTCACTGACCTGGACATTTAACCACAAACACATAAACACATGCATGAACACATATGTACACGGGGTCACCAGCCTGCCCCAGGCTCCAAGGGAGCCCTGTTAAGTAGGGGGGTCAAATCCAGCCGGGAGAAAGAAAGAATGGTACACTTTGGCCAACTGTTGACCAGGTCAAAGTCCTCAACAGGGGCTGTAGTTCCATCAGGAGACTTGTCTCAGGCTGAGAGACCTTTTCCCACCCCTCACTGCCCCCAGGAGCCATGGAAGGTAGTTTATGCATCCAGCCTCTCTTTCAGTATGTGAAAGTGCTAAGAGGTATTTCAAAACAACCCATGGGATTAGCATGCCCACTGGCTGTTAGGAATTACCTCCGTTTTACATTAGAGAAATGAAGGCTATGAGCGAAAGTGGGGCGTGAAGATCTTGCAGCCAAGTCAGCAGCAAAACCAAGGCTGAAACCAAGATTTATTCCCAGTTCAGCCCTCTTTGCGGGCACCTGTTCATCCTTAACCCTTCATTTTTATACTCAGTTTCCAAAAAAGAAACTAGTCTAGTCTAAAGTCACCCCGGGGCTCTGTGGCACTGCTGGGATTCGATCCTATTCCAAAGCTCTGAAAAGATGGAGTCTTCAAAGGCTGCATTTAGATGAGCCCAGGATTTCCCTCCTACAGCAAGTCAAGGGGCTGGGAAGAAACTTCTTCCAGCTCCCAGTGGTGATAGGAGGACACAGGGAATTAAATCTCTCCTTGAGCTCTGGAAGCCCCCTCTCTGCCCTGTTTTGGTCCCTTCTCCACCCATGACCTCTGACAAGAGGGAAGGAAACTCCAAAGTGGACAAGAGCCATTTAGGACTAGGCCAGCAAGACGGGGCCAAGCCCCGTGGGATTGTGGGCAATCACTCTTTTTTGTGTAAAGGTTGGGAAGGCACCAACGGTCCTCCTCTCCTCCGCCCTCTTTTCAGATAAAGCCCATTGAGTCTGGGGTGACTTTGAAGAACCAGGCCACCCAGCAGCCAGGCCCAGCCCTGACCAGAGATGGACCCCGCCCTGCTCCTGGCTAAGAATGTGGTCTGTTCTCCTCAGCTCACCCCACCTTTGCCCAGGCATGTGTGTTCGTGTGTGTACATGCACAGGCACCCTCTCTGGGCTCTCAAGTCTCCTTGTATCTTTGTCCCTTTCATGAACACACAACAGAAATTACCAACTAAATAAGACAGTGGTGGCTAGGCACAGTGGCTTAATCCCAACATTTTGGGAGGCCAAGGTGGGAGGCTCACTTGAGCCCAAGAGTTTGAGATCAGCCTGGGCAACATGGTGAAACCCCATCTCTACAAAAATTAGCCAAATGTGGTTGTGCACGCCTGTGGTCCCAGCTACTCGGGAGGCTGAAGTGGGAGGATCACTTGAGCCCAGGAGTTCGAGGCTGCAGTGAGCTACGATCGTGCCACTGCACTCCAGCCTGGGTGACAGAGGAAGACCCTGTCTCCAAAACATAAAAAATAGGGCAATGGGCCTAGGTCCCACAGACTCTGCTGGCCCTGTGGCTGGTGGGGATCTGGGATTAGTGCCTGGGGGTTTAGAGATCCTACACTCTTCCCCAGACTGTTGGGGAGAAAGAAGGGAGGGGAAGTGCTCTTTTGTTCTACAGAAACTAACACCTGCCAACAGAAGGTATCTGATTTTATAACCTAGCAAACAGACAAGACAAGGGACTTTGCCAAGGTCATCCAAGCAGCTGGCAGCAGAGATGGACTTAGAACCTAGGTCTCCTGGCTCCCAGACTGGAATTACCTTCTCTCCCCTTCCAGGGTGTTGGCTGCCCCTAAGGGTCTCAGCAAATCCACAGGCAGCAGCTGTCATTACAGTTATACTCCCCATCTAGTCTTTTGGCTATAGGCATGAAGCTATGAAAAGGTCCTGTCCCAACCCTATCCCCAAATCCTATGGCTTCTATCACCCCAGGAAAAGCATGAGTGACTAAAAGGAGTATCCACTACATGCCAAGCACCATGCTGGGTACTTTGTTTATACAAGTTCATTTAAATGGCAAAATAGCCTTGCAAGGTGCTCTACCCATTTTGCAGATGAGAAAACTGAGGTTCAGCTGAGTCACTTATCCAACGTCATGCAACTAGAAAGCTAGAGCTGGCATTCAAATCCAGATCTTCCTCAAGAACACGTCCCAACCACAACTAGGCTTCTCACTGCCACCCACTCTTCACTTCTCTCCAGCCTAACCCGCCAGTCCACAACACACTGGCTGGACCAGGGCTCCAGGGCAACCCTGTCCCTGCCTAGGAGTAAACAAAGGTGAAAGTGATATCACTTAAACAAAGGAACAGAAACTTGGCTGGGGCACCAGAGAGGAGTTCAGGGTCAGGGCTTGGATAACTGTGAACTAATGAGAGCCTCCCCACACCTGGCTCCTCCCCAGGGGAGGTAGGGTCGGGGACACACTTGACCCTTCTTTCAGGAGGCAAGACCAGAAGGGTAATAACTGGGCAAGCCAAATTTAGTGGGGAGAGGGGATGGTGAGTACCTGGGGCTCCAACACCTGGACCCACCAGAACGATTTCTGGCAGGAGACCCCCAGCAGCGTACACTACTCGTAACTGTTCTTCCCCACCCCACCCACTTCTTAAGGGCCAGACATTCCCCAGAATGGCTAAAACCGGGGGCCCACAACTGTGACTCTACCACCCAGAGTGGTTGTGCATCAAGGCAGATTCACAAGTGTGAGTTCTGCCACTTCCTAACTATATGAGCTTGGGAGTTTATTTCATCTCTGAAATCCTCAGTTTCTTCTTTTGTGACCAGGGCTGGTAGCACCTTGCAGGGTGATGAGGATTAAGAGGAATGCATTTGTGTGTGCAAGGGACCCAGCACGTGATCAATGAATAGTGGCTGTGATTAACCCCCACCTGCCTTCCTCCTGGCCAGTGGGATTAGTGCTCAAAGGATCAGAGGCCTGGGAAAACTTGCAGAGGCAGTTCTGTTGCTGGAAGGAAGGTAGCCTGGGGACAGGGAGATGGTGCTTTGTAAACTGTAAAGGAATATAACCTATAATGGGTTATCATTTTGCTTCTGAGCCCAGAGACTTTTCAACAACCAATCAGGTCCCTTCAGACTGTGAAAAAAAGATGCAGAGATAGTCAGAGACCTGCCCAAGACACAGCTTTGACCACCTGTCCTAAGCAGACAGAGGTAAAGACCATTTTTATTTTCCCCGAAGGTGCAAATGACAGTGACCAGAAACACCTGAAATTCTACTTGGGGACCTGGGTCCCCAGGGACAAAATAAATAAATAAAAATCTAGAAGGTAAAAAGAAACTACACACCAATCCATGGTCTGGTGCTCTGGTGCCTGAATGGTTAAACCAGGTCTGGGGGTGGGGGTGGAGTGAGGGTTCAAATGTCGCCTTCAAGGTCGGGTTACTCTGAACACAATCACTCAGGAGAGAGCCAGGCCTGGCACTGCCCGCAACCAGCTTTTCACCAAGCCCCAGGGCAGCCCATTCCCACAGCAAGAACTCCAGGATCCTAGGGTGCCAGCTAGAAATGGGGGAAGGGTTCAGGAGCCTCTGGATGTCTCCCTGCCAGGAGCTGACCCAGCACCCTTGTTACTAACTCCCTGGATGATCGTGGACAATTCCCTTCTCTGAGCCTCAGTTTTCCAATCTGTAAAAGACAGGTCTCAAAGAGACAAGCCTCCCTCTGTCCCAGCCCAGTAACCAAGCTGGGCATTGCTCCGATTACCGGTGGAGACAGCCAGGAGGGGGCTGGCTCCCTCAGGGCCTCAGAGACAGAGGTGCATTGAAGCTGGAGCTTGTAATCTAGGCAGCAGATCCGAAATCCCTGCTGGATATGAGGGCTAGGGAGGCTCTCGGGATGTAAACAAACCTCCTGTGTTCTCAGAGCAGAGTAGAGAGCCCACGCTGCAGCCTTATCTCGGCTGATTAGATCAGCCCTGGGTGCTGGCTTCCTGCCTCTTCCCAGCCTCCCTCACCGCCCCCCAAGGAAGCCATCCTCCAGACCAGGTCAGTCTGTCCCACAGACGGCTCCGGCAGGGCTTCTCCAAGGCAAGGAGTATCCCCACTCTGGGTAGCCGGGCCAGCCATGTGCCACATCTGCCCCCACGCCCAGAGGCTAGAGTGACACCGCCAGTCCCCGCAGTCCTGGCCACTGACTGCTGGGCTTCACCAAGTCACTGTTTCCACACATACCAGCCTCTCCCTGCCTCCCCTTTCCATTACCCCAGGTGTCACCTGACCAGCAGCCTCTTCTACTGTGCCAGAGAAAACTGGAGCAGCCGAGCTCCCTGGCCTGGAAGACGGGGGAGGGGTGAGATGCAGCCTGAAGGGGTGGGGGCCGCTGAATAGGAAGGTCTGGGCTGAAGGTGGGGGTTGGGGGAAGCAGGAGGCAAGAACAAGGCTGGGAAGTGGGGGAGGGAGGAAGGATGGCTGTAGAAAGGTCAAAGCCAGAAAGAACTGCTGAGATCAGAGTGCCCTTTTGGGGAGTACTGCAGCCCTCTGAAAAGGATAAAAAGGTCTAAACCCCAATAACTGTAACTCTGAGTTTACATTTTCAAGATATGCACAGACACCACCTCCCCAAAGCCAAACTCTGGCCGGGTTAAGAACCCTTGTCTAGGTGCTAATAAAGCCAGAACTTTACAAGTTTGCCAAACAGCGATGATGACCTTTGAGTGCCACAGGTGTTTTATAGAGGACACTGGAGTTCACATCAACAAAGTGACATATTAACTGTGTGTGTCCCTGGGTGAGCAGCAGAGCTAGGACGGGGGCTGGAGTTTTCTGTACCCTCTTTTTCAGTCACCCAGCCTTCAGCAGATGGGACCAGAGAGGCCCCAGTGAGGTGCAAGAATGTGCCCAAGGTCACCACTGTGTTAGTTAATGACAAACCAGCCCAAGAAGTCAGGCTTATTCTTCTAAGGTTAAATGAGACCCCAACTGTTGACATATGTGTTCTCTCTCCTCCCTCTCTAGGGCACCATGCAGTGAAAGCATACGAGAAACTGGCTTTTCAGAACACTGTACCTTTTCTGTCCACCAACACCCCACCCCTCAAAGTGCTATTTGCAATCACTCAGCCTCCTTAAGGGTAGAAACTCTGCCCCTCCAGCACAGGAGGGTGACCCCAGGTCCTGGACAGTGTCCAGAGTGGTCCGGTACCCTTGGCAAACCCCCTGCCCCCTCTCCCTCCAGGCTGCAAACTGTTCAGCACGAGGCTCCAGCAAATCCCAGCAGGAGAGGTGGAGCTGCCCAGAACTGGTTCTTGTTTAAACATAAACCCATTCGATAATTAGCAAACAGCCCACTTCTAAGATAAACAAATAGGAGATTTGGACTCCAAAAGCCCCACCCTAGATTTCTCCCTTCCCACCTCCCAGCTGTGGGGGTAGATAAGGGGGATAAGGGGGTTGGAGAAAGCTTTCCAGGAGACCTGGGCTCAGAATCTTCAGAGATAGGACCCCCTGGCATGAAGGTGGCCTGGGCAAGGAAGGGAACTGTCACTAAGTAACACCTCCTCCCTACCAGGCATGGTACTAGGTGCCTTTATTTACAGCCCTGTCGTCTCCTTTAAGCTTCGCCACACCGGTATCATGATCTTCTTAACAGACCAGGAGGCTGGGGCTCAGAGGTGGAGTAGCATGACTGAATTCATGTAGCCAGTAAGAGGTGGACTTCGCACGTCTGGAGTTAGGTCTGTGTAACACCAAGCCAATGTTTCAATGCTCTCTGGCCAGCCCCAGGAAGCAAAGAGGGGTCCTCACAAACATCAGAAAATCCTGGAGTCACACCAAACCTGAACAGTACCAGCTTTTGCTCTATGAAAAAATGCAGGTCAGTTGCAGCCTCAGTTTTGCCTTAAAGAGGGAAAAAGTACTACCTGCTCTGCAGAGGTCGAAAGCCCAATTTTGAGGACTGGCTGCACAATGTACAATGTCAAAGTCTACATGCAGGCAAGGGGCTGTGAAAGTGCAGAACCTAGTACAAACATGTCCTGTATGTCCCCTCAAGGCCCCGGACACTGAAACAATGACTCCCAAAGGACGAGGTAAAACTCTGAGCTCATTCCAACACCCCCACCACAGAGCTGTCCTATTAGCCAAGAGTTTGAAAGGAAATGGGTGACTCAGGCAGGCTACACTAGCATGCAGTGACTCACAGCGCTCGGTCCAGCCCCTTACCCCAATTTTAAGCATTCATTTGGAAATCACACTCGCCTGTCCAGTCCGGGAGGTTGAAGGACAGCTAGGAGCCAACTTCTCCCAACAGGGAGCTGGGGCTGGGAGCCCAGCCTGGCTTCCCCAGCTCCTCATTCAGGCAGGCTCAGCACTCCAAGTCCTTGGAAAAGCCCTCTGTTTCTAGGAGCTGGGGATGGCAGGAGCTGAATGTCCCCGCCCCCCCCCCCCCAACTTCTCTTCTGAGACTGGGATTTGTTTAGACTCTTCACCAAGGAGGCCAGCAAAGGGCGCCTCCCCTCATCAATGGGCTCTCCGGGCAGGAAGGACCCTTAGAAGGCAATGGTCCAGCCTCCTTATTTTAGAGTTGGGGACACTGAGACCCAGAGACAGGGCATGTTTGCTCAAGGTCACCCAGCAACGCAGAAGTAGGACCTAAGGTATCTACCTTCAAACCCAGCAAATTTCCTCATCTGGAATATTCTGAGGACACTCAAACCAGACACCTTGCCCTATCAGAAGGACCTGGTTCTGACCTTAGCAAGCCACTGCATTGTTCCGAGCATCAATTTCCTGTAAAAATAGAGAAAATGGTACCTCACAGTACTGGGAGATATTCATACTAGCAGTAAATAACATTAATGAACTATTTAGAATAAAGTTACATGCACTAATTTATTCATTCATACAAGCATTTCCTGAGTACAAACTAGGGGACAGGTATTTCACAAAAACAAATAGAGCAGAGTTCCTGCCCTCGGTGTGTGGGGGGAGAGAGGGAGGGATTCAGAATTTGGTGGAGTACGTTAATTCCCTCAAGTTAATTCCTTCAAGAGAGAGACCTCTTTTGAATAGCAGGTACTTAAGTTATTAATCAAACTGAGAGATGGAAAGGACTCTGGAGGCTACCCTGTTCAAACCTTTCATTTTAAGGTGGGGGATGTCAGCCCAGTGGGGAAAGAGGCCTGCCCCCAACCTCATGGAACCCTCCAAATCATGGCCCAAATATTTTCCTGGGTGTTTGATAACTCCCTGGGCTCGAGAAGTCCCAAGAGCTCTCACTGTTCACTCAAGGGTCCTAGAAGCCCCTAGGCTTCCGCCCCCACCCCAACTACCATGTAATCAAGAAGAGGACGCTGTAGAAGACCAGAAATGTCCTTAAGCTAAAGTACACTTGATAGGTGGGGGACACTTCCCCACAACTGCCTGGGCCTGGGGCCAAGTCAGTAGGCTGTGCCCCTGGGTAGGAACACCTTTGGGTGGAGGGGACTCCCAAAACAAGGCTGCCTTTAATTGGCCTGAGAGGGAGTGGCAGGAAGGCAGATCAGGGAATGCTCCCAGCTGGACAGGAAGAACTGGTTTAGTATAGCAAGCCCAGCCAAACAGAGGAGAGGACAGCTGGGTACTGTGCCTGGGTTCCCTTCCAAAATATGGGGGTGGTAAGGGGAATGATGGAACAGTGGGGGGAACACCACCCACAATGGGAGGGCTACTAGTCAGAGATCCTGGGGTCCTGGATGCCCTCTACTAACCCAAAGTAGTACCATTTTACCTCTCACATTTGGAAAGTGGGCATAATAGAATCCCCATGTGATAGGTCTTTTTGTGAGGACAAAATGCACCAGATCTGTCATATAAAAAGTACTCTATCACTCCTAACTGCTATTAGCAAAGTCCTTCTCCCTGGGCCTCACTTTTCTCTACCTGCAAAAAGAAAAGGACACGCTGGTTCATCTCTTCAGTCCGAGCCAACTGTGACTATGTCTGATTTTTCCAACCACAACCTAGAAAAGAGGGAGGGGATAGGCCAAAGGGGAAGCCCTGTGCCCCAGTTACAGGCAGGAGGTCTGTGACATTAGCCAGGAAGGGGAGAGCTGAGGTCAGGATGAGACTTGACACCTATCTCAGGAAGCAGCTGCCCAGGGCTGATGTCTCCTGCAGCTGATGGGTCACCCAGGCAGGACTGACACAGTCCCCTTCCCCCAAACCACATCCTTCAGAATGCCCCCAGGACACAGCTGACTGCTCAGCACCCTGAAGCACCTGAAGGCTCAGCAGCCCCTGGGAGGAAACTGGCATGTGACTGGGCACACGGTGACCTCAGCAACCTCCTGGGTCCTTTCCTCTTTTTCCCTGTACTGCCTAGGTGGTATCCCTTCGGATGCTTCCCCAGTTGCTTGACCCGACACATCCTTCAGGGCCTAGTTTAGAGCACTGTGCTAGAGGCAGGAGGCTTGGGTCCTCAGCCACTAACATTTTAGGCAAGGTAGCCTTTGGTTTAGGTTAAGTCATCACCTCACTCTGGCCTTGTTTCCTTCCACCTCAGAATTCCTTTGCCTTCCAGCCTAAAATCTCAACCTATTCTAAACCCGTCTTTAGTTACCAACGATGGGACACTTGGAGTAGCACAAAGAGTAGAAGTTAAGCTAAAGCAGAAACTTGAAAGCCTGGCTGCCTAAATTTCAATCTGACTCACCCATTTATTGTGTATTAACTGTGTGACCCTGGGCAAGTTACTTAACCTCTCTAGCCTCAGGACCAGTTTAAGAACAGTACACAGTAAGATTGCTGTTGGAATTAAGCTCCTTGATATACCCATTAGAAAGTTATTAGAGCAATGTCTGGCCCCCCCACAAAGGCGCTCCATGTTTGCAATCATCATGGCATGCCTGGAATTGTGCTGGAAGTATTGCCTAGGGTCTCATTCATTCCTCAAGAAGAGCCTGCAGGCAGAATCAACCTTCCCCTAAGTAAATTCAGAGGAATAGGAGCCCCAAGGCTTTCAAAGAAATTAACATTAATGGTTAAACTGCAAGGACTCACTCGCTCTGAAAACTGGGGCTAAAGGGCACAAAGGGGGCACAAAGCTCAGGCTGTGGGGGACAGATTGCCTTCACCAGTAATTCCCATGCCCCCCAACTTCCCAGATGAGATTGCCCCCCTCCTCCTAAGCCGGCTGCGGGCATGGATAGAGCTTCTGCTGGCCCAGGGACAGCTATGACGGAGGCCAGTGGACAGTGAGAAGGAAAGGTTTCCCTGGGCTGATTGAGGCCTTCTCTCCCCGCCCACCCCCTTCACCTCACTCAAGGTGGATGCTTCAATTTTCTTATCTGCAATTGAGAAAAAATGAACACACTTCTTGCAGAAAGCAGAGGCTCAGCTCCTGGCTAAGTGTTGAGTCTAAACCATTCCTCTCCTCTGTCCTCGAAAAGAGCAGAGTCCCCAACTTTCTAGAAACCCTAACGCAGTAGCAGTCCCCTCTTGCCCCATTCCCTCAGACCCTTGGTGCAGTATTGGGAAGAGATTCAGAAGGGCAGGACTTTGCCCTAAGTCACAAGTCAATGACAGAGCTGGGGCCAGAACTGAGGTTAGGGCTCAGTTCTCCCTGGTGTGTGAAAGAGGGCCTCGCACAACCCTAAAACCCTCCCCCTTCCGAGTACACGCAGCCCCCCGATCCCCAGGGCCATCTCGGATCCTAAAGCTGTCTGCTCTGGGCGCCCCGAGAGCGAGGAGGGGATTCAGCGCTCCAAGCCTGCCCCAGGGTCACCAGGGAAGGGACGAGGGTGTGGGAGTTGAAGAGTTGACACCGGCTTAGTCACTAACGAGCCCGTAGCCCGCGGCGGGGCTGAGGCCCGGGGAGGCGGGAAGAGCAACAGGCGAGGGGCGCACGGCGCGTGAAGCCATCCCGGAGCTGGCCCGTGACCCCGGAGCAAACTTTCCAACAAAGTTTCCCGGGCCTCGGTGTCCGGTTAGGGGTGGCGTACCCCCTGATCTGCCCCCCCCATCCCACGCTCCGACGAACAAAGGAGGCACCGGCCTGCGCCCCCGCTTCGCCCCCAGCCTGGGAACCTCCAAGCACCCACCGACTCGGCGAGTCCGCCTACGAAGAGCAGCAGCAGCGCGAACAGACGGGCGGGGGCCATGGCACCGCGGACTGGAGAAGGCGCGCAGGCTGCGGCGAGTGGCCCCGGGCGGGCGCGCCACCCGTCTTATAGGCGGCCTACCGGCCCCGCCCCGGCCCGCCCCCGCCCCGCCGCCCGCACCCCGCCCGGAATTCCCCAGTGGAAGCGAGGCCTGCGGGGCACTGCGCCCGCCCGCGGAGTTGGAAACCCCAAGGGACCCGCCCTGCCCGAGCCCGCCGGCTCCTACTCAACCCCTAGTCCTACCCTCCGGGAGCTCCAACTCCCTTTATTTATTTGACCCACTGCCAGGCAGGTCCCCAGAGATCACTGCGGCTAACCCCATTTTATAGTTGGGGAAACTAAGGCCCAGGGACGGGAAGGACTTCCCTAGGGTGTTGAGTTTAGACCAGCCTTCAAACCGGGTGTGCTCCCCTCTGAAGACACAGAACTTCCCAAATGGGATGTGAACAGTGTTAAGACAGGGGACAGCAAACTATTCTGTAAAGGGCTAAATATTTTAGGTTTTGCGGGCCATACGATCCCTGTGGCAACTATTCAAACTCGAACGTCGTAGCTCAAAAGCAGCCATAAATACTAAAGGAATGAGCGCGGCTAGGTCCTAATAAAACATTATTTATAGACACCGACATTTGAATTTAATATAATTTTCATGTGTCACGAAATATTATTATTCTTTTTACTTTATTCCCAACCATTTAAACATACAAAAATCGGCTGGGCTCTATGGCTCACGCCTGTAATCCCAGCACTTTGGGAGGCCGAGGAATAGGAGGATCCCTTGAGCCCAGGAATTGGAGACCAGCCTGGGCAACCATAATGAGACCCCCATCTCTACAAAAAGTTTTTTAAGAAATTAACCAGGCATTGTGGTGCACCCCTGTGGCCCAGCTACTCTGGAGGCTGAGGTGGGAGGACTGCTTGAGCCAGAGAGGTGAAAGATGCAGTGAGCCATGATCGCTCACTGCACTCCAGCCTGGGTGACCGAGTGAGACCCTGTCTCAAAAATAAATAAATAAATAAATAAATAAATAAATAAATAAATGACATTTTAAAATAAAAATGCAGGCCGGATGTAGTGAGTCATGCCTGTAATCCCAGCACTTTGGGAGGCTGAGGCGGCGGATCGCTTGAGCTCAGGAGTTTGAGACCAGCCTGGCCAACATGCTGAAACCCCGTCTCTACAAAATACAAAAATTATCCAGGCATGGTTGCCTGCGCCTGTAATCCCAACTGCTCTGGAGGCTGAGGCAGGAGAATCGTTTGAACCCGAGGGGCGGAGGTTGCAGTGAACTGAGATCTCCCCACTGCACTCCAGCCTGGGCAACAGAGCAAGACTCCGTCTCAAAAAAATAAAAAATAAAAATGCAAAAACCATTCTTAGCAGTGGGCTGAACAAAAATAGGCGGTGGGCCTCAGCCACTCTGAGACCACTCTGACGCTGGTCTCAGAGTGGCTGACGTCTGTTCTAAGGGCTTCATCTGCCAGATTTTGAACTTTTTCAAAAGTTTGATCTCTCTGAGAATTGGTCTGCAAGTTTATTTCCATTCTTAGGGTCAGCTTCCACCCTTTATAAGAGAAAGTTGTGTGTCCTCCTTACCCTTCATCCTCCTAACAGTGCATTGGTTGGAGCAGGTTGGGGGAAGAAGTGGAGGGGGGTGCTATATGGAGACTGTAAAATTCTCTGGGTCCCCAAGCACACGTACTGTTGGAATTATTGCAGGGTGTGAAGGTGGGCATCCTACGATGATCGAAGTACAAAAGAAGCCTAACCCTGTCTCTCCCTGACTTATGTATAAATCTTTCTAAGGGTGTAACATAGCCTTAGAAGTAGGACATTTTGGCCACTGTTGGCATATTACGAATTCATATACTTTGTGGAGTGGAGAATTGGTAGTGACTTCCCTTTTTCCACCTCTTAATTATTATCAAAGAATAAAAGTCTCTTGTGGCAGAGAACCTTGGCAGTAAAGCAAACTTCAAATGCTGACCACGGGGTTTCCACAGATTTAAAGGTAAGCAATGACTTTCAGTGGTTTTTAACATGCTTCCCTAGGATTTGGAACAAAACTGAGAAAATGAAGAAATCTCATGCCAGAATAAGAAATCCTTTTGCAAGTTAAATGGTTTGCAATCTTTGCTTTCCACAAAATTGCAGGGGGGCCTAATCTAGTTGTCAGTAGATAGATCATTAAATATAGAATAGATAACTGTGATTTTAGTTATCTATTGTCACATTGTTGTAACAAGAGTTCTTCTGTTCCTACCAACTTTTATAAGTTTCTCAGCACTTACAGCCAGTGGTGTGCTGGTAAATGTTTGACAATTGGCTAGGGGAAGTGGCGAGTGCTAATTTGCCAATTTCTGTAGTGTAAATACTACCAGCATGGCTGATTTCAAGCTACCAATGAGATGTCACTGAACATGGAGCTGGGAAGATATATTTCTACCACACAGATACAATAGGTGCAAATAATCTCAAAAGCATGGATAACAGTAAAGTGTAGTGAGACAATTAATAAGTGATGAGTTTTGAGTATTTATTTCCTTTATCGTTTTGTTTTTGTTTTTGTTTTTTTGAGACAGAGTCTCAATTTGTCACCCAGGCTGGAGTGCAGTGACGCAATCTCGGCTCACTGCAACCTCCGCCTCCCAAGTTCAAGCGATTCTCCTCAGCCTCCTGAGTAGCTGGGACTACAGGCACACACCACCATGCCCGGCTAATTTTTGTATTTTCAGTGGAGACAGGGTTTCACCATGTTGGCCAGGATGGTCTCGATATCTTGACCTCGTGATCTACCCGCCTCAGCCTCTCAAAGTGCTGGGATTACAGGTGTGAGCAACTGCACCCGGCCTCCTTTGTTTTTAATATAATTGTATGTTCATATAATTTAATTTTTAGTAATAGTTACGTTTAACAACTGGCTAATGACATAAAAAAAAAAAGCAACAAAAAAAAAACAGGATCTCTCTCTGTAGCCCAGGCTGGAGTGCAGTGGCAAAATTATGGCTGATTGCAGCCTCGACCTCCCAGGCTTATGAGATCCTCCCACCTCAGCCTCCTGAGTAGTTGGGACTAGACATATGCCACCATGCACAGCTAATTATTATTATTATTGTTATTATTATTATTATTATTATTATTTTGGTAGAGACAGAGTCTTACTATGTTGCCCAGGCTGGGTTTGAATGCCTGGGCTCAAGCAGTCCTCTCAACTTAGCTTCCCAAAGTACTGGGATTACATGGCACCCAGCCACAAAATTTCTAAAAATTGACTTTCATGAACCACTACAAGATGGCTTTAGCACACCATGGTTTGACAGCTATAAAAAATGAAAAATAGGAATAAAATTATTGCTAAAACCTGTTTCATTCTAGCCATATTCGTTGAGGTGTTTGTTTGTTTGTTTGTTTGTTTGTTTGTTTGTTTTTGACAAAGTCTCACTCCATCACCCAGGCTGGAGTGCAGTGGCACAACCTCTGCTCACTGCAACCTCAGCCTCCTGAGTTCAAGTGATTCTTGTGCCTCAGCCTCCCAAGTAGCTGGAATTACAGGTGCACATCACCACGCCCAGCTAATTTTAGTATTTTTAGTAGAGATGGGGTTTCGCCACATTGGCCAGGCTTGTCTCAAACTCCTGACTTCAAGTGACCCGCCTGCCTCGGCCTTCCAAAGTGCTGGTATTACAGGCATGAGCGACTATACCCAACCTCATGGAGGTTTTAGTGAGCTAATTGGAGAGAAAAATTGCCACAGCCACCTAATTAAGACAGGTATTTCTAAAACAACTTTACTTTTTCTACTTAATAATTATTTATCAAAGTTTGTAGGACTGGTTTAGAGAGTGATGTGATTTGGATGTTTGTCCCCTCCAAATCTCATGTTGAAATGTGATTCCTAATGTTGGAGGTGGGGCCTGGAGGTGACTGGATCCTGGGGCAGATCCCTCATGAATAGTTTAGCATTATCCACTTGGTGATAAATGAATTCTCACTCTCAGTTCACGCTGGATCTGGTTGTTTAAGAGTCTGGGAACTCCACCTTCCCTGTCTCTTGGTCCTGCTGATGCCATGTGAGATGTCTGCTACCCCGTTACCTTCTGCCATGATTGGAAGTTTCCTGAGCCCCTCGCCAGAAGCAAATGCTGGAGCCATGCTTGTATAGCCTGCAGAACTGTAAGCCAATTAAACCTCTTTTCTTTATAAATTACCCAATCTCATGTATTTATAGTAACGCAAACAGCCTAACACAGCAAGCATATATTTATGTCAATTGTATACTTTAAATATGTATAGCTTATTTTATGCCAGTTGTACCTTAATGAAGCTGTTTAAATTATTGTAGGACTTTTTAAAAGAGTCATCAGTAAGCCTCTGACGCATTAAAAAAAACACATTATGATAAAATTTTGTGGTGGAACATGGAGTAGAAATTTGACTTCAAATAGAAAAAGAAATGATGCAAAATGTCTGACTCTTAGAAAAGAGCTTGTTCATGTATTTTTTAAATGGATGATTGTAGGTATCGAATTGCTAGGGCATTTAATTTAACTGGATACATTTAAAAGAGTGATGTAATTGTTTTACTTTTACGTGTATAAATTTACAATATGCCAGAAATTACAACCTTTGCAACTATTTAAACTTTTGATGAAAAATGTTAAGCTATCAACTAAAAATTGTGTCAAGGAGTACCTAGTCTTAAAATAATCATTTACAGAGTACACTAGCAAAAAAACAAAAACAAAAACTGAAAACAGCTCGTTTAGAGAGTTAATGGAAGTTCTTCTATAAAACTATCTTAACCTCCTGGAATTAAGGAAATAATTTCCCCTTCCCCAAGTTCTGAGAATCTCTAAAGGGATGCAACATGTTTGAATATAATTATTTGTGGATGTATGGGTCTTTAACCTGGGCTCCATGACTGGGGGCAGAGGACACATGCATGGTCAGTACTCCTCTAGGTTATGTGTCTCTGCATACATTATTTTGGGGCAAGAAACTTCAGATTCTTTCTTTATATCCACAAAAAGAGGATGTTTGGGGGATCCTCCTTTTGGGTGATCCTGACCCCCAAAGAGTTAAAAATAATTTGTCCAAAACCTGAGATTCTTTGAGAAGTTTTATTGGGTTCTTCTTTGGCCTCCAAAAAACAAAATGCAGTAGTCAAAGGTTTGTAATACTGAATAGGAGTTCCTAATTTCCTGCATGGGGCTGAGGTACAAAAACCCAAACAACCAAACAAAACCCACAGTGTTTACAGCCAGAAGTTCTTCATTAAAATCCTGTTTCCAGGACTTGCCAACTGGAGGAAAGTTTGTGAGTCCCTTTGCTCCTCCCTACAATGGAGATAATTCCCTCTTGAACTAATTAGGAGAATGGAATAAGGTGAAGTGGTGAACACATAACATATACTCACCTATGTTGGGTCCAGCACTCTTTCTGTATATTCTAACCTGAGATTGAGTGAGTCTGAGAGATGGCATTGGTCAAACACTTTACATCCTCCCCCTAGCTTCCTTTCAAGCAAAAGGAAATGATCCAGGACATCAACAGGCAGCCCCCTCCCATGGAGCTAAAAAATGAGCTGAGACCCAGCCTATAGCAGAGGTGGTGTCCCTCCCCCTTTTCTCAGACTTCCTAGGCCAGAGTTAACCAAGGCTAGGTGCACACCTGGTACATCCAGAGACACCTTAAATGCTACCTTCTCCTGGAATCTTCCATCCTCTTTTAATTCTCATTTCTTCCTGCCTTGAGGTTTCTAGGATTCTATCTGTCCCACTCTTTGGGCAGGCATCCCTTTCTCACTCATGTTAGTTTTAGGTGAAGAGCACAGTCTTCAAAGTTAAAGAGACCTAGATTGCAATCTTGGTGGTATGGAGCAGGACACTTTTTCTCTCTGTGCCTCAGTTTTCTCATGTGTCCCCCCATGTAATTTGAGGGTCATTATAGTTCTTAACATCATAAAAATGTTAAGACTACGGTGCTTAGCACAATATGGAGCATCAAAGTGTTATCTATTTTTATAATCAAGGGGGCCTCCCCATAAGAGTCTTGACTTACTCCCCTCCCCAGCAGCTCCTCACACATGGTTAATAACAGGTAACACATTACTATTTTCAGAACAGAAAAAGGAATGGGCCATAGGGCTCTCGCCCAGAATGGTGCCAACCCTTTCTGGTCTTCCTCAGTTTATGTAAATCTCTCTCCAGCTACAGATAATGACAGCTTAGAGTTTCCAGGGGCTGTGGAATGTCCAGCCACTGCCTTGCATAACCACAGAAACTAAGAACACTAGGCCCAGAAGGGTCCTCTCAAATCATTCAATCCAACAGTACCCGCATTGTAAGATAGGCAAACCGAGGCCCACATGGTGAGTCAGCATCCACCACAGGCATTTTGAAGAATTCTAAAAATAACACCTCCAATTACTCTTTCCACTTGCTCTGCTTTATTTTTTTGTCGTAACATTTCCCTTACCTGCCATCACGCACTTATTCTTTTACTTGTTTATTTTCTGTTTTCTCTGCCACATGTAAGTTTCATGAGGGCAAGAACATTGTTGTGTTCACAACTGCATCCCTTGCACCTCGTCCAAGGTCTGGCAGAGGTTTACATTCAGTAAATGCTTGTCGCATGGATAACTGGATGAATGCCATTTGGACATTTTCCCTTAGAGGCTCAGATGTAGCAATTCACTCACTTGGTCATTTATCCAAAAACCATCGGATGAATATCTTGTATGTGAGAAGCTTTTCGATAAATCCTGGTGAACAAGACCTGTCCGTGTTCTTAAGCAGCTCCCTGATTAGCGGACAATAGCTGCCAGCTATACAGTAGACTGAGGATCTACTATATGCCAAGCTGTGGGCTGGCAACTTTATATGCATCTTCTCTGTCTTAGCTCAGTTCTTGCAATTGCGAGGAAACATGCCTCACTCAGGACTCCTTAAGAAAAGGCTTAGGAGTTATTAGGAGGACCAGGAGGGCTAAAGGTTAAAACTGAAAGGGAAACATCAAGGACTGAGATGATGCCACAGGCTGGCTGACTCATCTCTTGCTCTTTAAGCCTGCTTATTCTTTCTTTAAGAGTGTCTCTTCTTTTTCCTGGATGTGTGCCTCTCTCTCTTTTACTGACTTACTGGTTCTCTCTTCTAGTCTAAATTTTGGGAGGGGACCACAAGACTCATTGGCTTGGCCAATGGCCTTCCTTATTCCTTAAGTAAGCGCCTGCAGCCCAGACCACTTTTTGGATTACTATTTGGCCTAGAGGGTGAACATTTAGCTTCTCACATACCCTGAGCAGAGTGTATGTTTAATCAGAAGGGAGTGTTGAGCATCATCTTCACTTGGATGCTGTGAAGTAAGTAGTTTTATCTCTATTTTACAGATGAGAAAACAGGCTGAGCAAGGAGAAATGACAACAAAACCGTAACTGTAACAAAGCTGCCCTAACCCACCTGCAAATCTACAATTGAGAAATCCATTGCTGTTGCCCCTGAGATTTGTGGGGTGTTTGTTATGTAGCAAAAGCTGACTGATACAAGATTCAAACTCAAGTTTCTTTGATTCTGTCTGCATCACCATGCTGTCTCACTGAACTTACAGCCCTGATTCCTGTTCCTGATTCCCAAGTGTCCTGTCCTAAAAGGAGCAGAGATAAATATTGTATTCATCCATTTTCTGATGTTATAACAGAATCCCGCACTGTTGGTGTTCTGAGTATACTGACATTCCTTGACGCTAGATTTTATATTGTTGATTGACTTGTTTATCATCTCTCTCCTCTACGAGATTAGAGTATTTTCTCTTTATTCACTTTATTCATTTATATCCATACCACCTGGATCAGTTTCTGGCACATAATAAATGCTCAATGAATATTTATCAAGTAGATGATTGAATGAATAAATAATGATAAAAAGGAAGTGTAAAAAAACAACTTTTCATCTTAAAACAAGGCCCTGAGTCCTTTAAGGTCAGAATAAAGAATAATTTCTAGGTAGGGACAGAAAGTTTAGTACATCATGGGGTCAAGAATCAAGGTAAGAAAACTTGAAGGTGTGAGGCTGGGCACAGTGTCTCATGCCTGTAACCCCAGCCCTCTGGGAGGCCATGGCGTGAGGATCACGTGAGCCCAGAAGTTTGAGACCAGCCTGGGCAACATAGTGAGATTCCTTCTCTACATAAAATAAAATAAAAATAGCCAGGCCTGATGGTATGCACCTGCAGTCCCAGCTACTCAGGAGGTTGAGGTGGGAAGATTGCTTCAGCCCCGGAGTGTGAGCCTGCAGTGAGATATGATAGCGCCACTGCACTCCAGCCTGGGTGACAGAGCAAGGACCTGTCTCTAAAATAACAACAAAGGCCGGGCACAGTGGCTTACACCTGTAATCCCAACACTTTAGGAGGCTGAGGTGGGCAGATCACCTGAGGTCAGGAGTTGGAAACCAGCCTGACCAACATGGTGAAACCCCGTCTCTACTAAAAATACAAAATTAGCCGGGCATGGTGGCACATGCCTGTAAATCCCAGCTAGTCAGGAGGCTGAGGCAGGAGAATCACTTGAACCCAGGAGGCGGAGGTTGCAGTGAGCCAAGATCACACCGTTACACTCTAGACTGAGCAACAAGAGTGAAACTCCGTCTTAAAAATAAAATAAAATAAAACAACAGTACAACAATGAAAATAATACAAATAAAAATTAAAATATAGTTTCACAACTATTTACATTGTATTAGATGTTTAGAGATGACTTAAAGAATGTGGGAAGATTGCATAGACTATATGCAAATACTATACCATTTTATATAAAGGATTTGAGCTTCTCTGGGTTTTCATATCTGCCAGGAGTCCTGGAACCAACCACCCATGGATGCTGAGGGATGGCTGTACTCAGAGGTCCTTCCACCCACTGTCATGCCTGGCATCATCCACCCTGCATAGATAGAGGGTTTGCAGAAAACCCCTGATCATTAGACACAGAACACAGAAAACCAGTTTCCTGACTCCCTCTGGTGTGAAGGAAAGAACAGGGAGGTTGGGGTGGAAAGTTAGAGTGGAAAGACAGACACCCCAGATGTTTCTTAACTTTTGATTATTCCAGCTGACAAGACACGCCACACCTCAATGTGTACTGAGTGTGAGTCACTTCCTTCTCTAAGCCTCAATTTCCTTACCTGTAACATGGGGACAATGTTTATACCTACATCCCTGGGGCTGTTGCAACAATAAGATGAGGTCAGGTAGATGAAAGCTGTATGTCACTGTAATGTCCAGTGCCTTTTTTTTTTTTTTTTGAGACAGAGTCTCACTCTGTCACCCAGGCTGGAGTGCAGTGGTACAATCTCAGCTCACTGCAACCTCTGCCTCGCAGGTTCAAGCAATTCTCCTGCCTCAGCCTCCCAAGTAGCTGAGATTACAGGCATGCACCACCACTCCTGGCTAATTTTTGTATTTTTTGTACAGATAGGGTTTCTCCATGTTGGCCAGGCTGGCCGCCAACTCCTGATTGCAGGTGGATCCACCCACCTCAGCCTCCCAAAGTGTTGGAATTACAGGCGTGAACCACCTTGCCTGGCCTTCAGTGCACTTTTTGTTACACACTGCGAAGGAATAGTGTGTGGAGTCAAACTGGCCTGGGTTGGAGTTCAGCTCTACCACTCACTGGCAGCATGGCTTTGGGTAAATGTCCCTTCTCTGAGCCTCAGGATCTGCATGTGTTCAGTGGGGCTATTAATAGTTCTCGACTCACAGGCTTGTTTTAGAAATTAAATAAGGATTAAATTATATAAGTGCCTGTCATACAGTAGATGCTCAGCAAATATTCCTCCCCAAACACAGATACAAACAGCACTTAAAGCAACCTGGGTAACAAAGGGGTTTTCAGTCTGGAGGAGAAAACAGGCAGCTAATGAGCTCTCTCTCCGGTTTCCCTTCTAAGAGAGGAACTCACTGGCCAGAGCCCAGGATGGTCACCGATGTAGAGGACAGGCAGCCAACTCCAAGCCTCCCACGTGGGGTTTCCAAAAACCTGTGAGCACAGAGTTGCATAACGTGTCCCTGAGACACGTGTTTCTACTGAAGTGTCTTCATCAAATATTCCCCGAAAGGAAACATGTGAGCAGGGCAGTAGGGCAGCCTAGCGGGGGAGGAAGGGAGAGAGGGAGGGATCTAGAGAACACGAGAGTAGGGGTGAGAGGAGGAAGAGAAGGTATCACATTTAATGTGCTCTTACTATGGGCCAGCCACCGGGCTTGACTTGTCTGATACATTGTTAGATCCTTGCCATAAATCTGAGATCAGGCATTTCCGTTCCCACATTCCAAAGGAAGAAATAATAACAATCATATTAACATTGCTGAGGTTAACATAGTGCCCACTGCATATCAGGCGGTGGACTAAGCACACATTTGACCCTCAGGACAGCCCATAACGTGGGTACTATTCTGAACTCCACTTTATAGAAGAGGAAACCAACTGAGACTCAGAGACATGAAGTAACTTTCCCAAGGTCACCCAGCAGGACAGCAAGACAGCCGGAGAGCCAGGATTCGAATCTAAGCAGGGCTCTCAAGCCTATGGGCCTATGGGAGAACATTTCCCAAGGGATTTATGGGGGTGGATCCAGAAGGTGACCTTAGCGATTGTCCTTACATGCATGCAGTGGGGCCCCAGTGTGAAAGTGACGAAAGAGACCAAGTGACCAGAGGCAGTCCCCTCCCCTCCCCCCAAAGGACAGTTTGTCCCAGCTTGTGGCTTTTCGTCACTCTGCCTCTGACCTAAAGTTTAACATTTCATTCATAAGTTTGGAACCACAGACTTGGCAGCGTAGGAAGAACCCTCGTAGACCAGCTAGCTATTCAAATCCAACCCCCTCATATTACAGATGGAAGAAAACCCTGAAGCCAGAATGTGACTCGCCAAGGTCACAGAGCAGTTTTCTGTTGGATGAAGGAGCCGGTTTAGGGTCAACTACAGATCATCTTGTGCTGTAGTTATCAAATGTGGGTGCACCTCTGAATCACTTGGGGAGCTCTCTAAATACACAGATTTCCACACTCTGCTTTGGGAGACTTGAACTGGACTTAGGTTTGCAAACAAGGACTGGAAATTTGAATATCCAGTATGTTCCTCAGGTGATTCAGATGGCACAGGGCCATGACAGCATCTGCAATCGGAGTCCAATGTCCCTCTTTCATTTGATAGTTTGGGATACTGGGACCCACCAGGGGACTCGCCCAAGGTCACATAGCAAGCCAGTGGGGTTCTAGTTCAGACTCTGTGGTCTGAAGCAGACTGCTTGTGGTCAAATTTGAAAATGGGCCAATGAAGCTAAACAAGGGGGTTGCCATGATTTTCCCCAGCTCTTGGTTTCCTTCTTGGATCCAAATTAAGACGGAGGATGGTGTACATTTCCGAAGCTTGGCAAGGCGGGAATCCAAGAACTCCCAAAGGGGAAAGGAAAGGGCAGGAGGTTAGCTTGCACGCCCAGTGGGGTTTTCCCAGAGGTGAGCTCCGGACTCCAGGGATGACATCAGACATTCCAGCCAGCCCTAATATCAAAAGCTACCTGTGTTTTCTAGTTCAGCAGAATGGGTAGGGAGGGCCTTTCCTATTGGGAGGAGATGGGGTGGAGTGGGCCCAGCTGTGACGTGAAGGGAGCAGAGTCCAGGAAGAGCCACGCATTCCAGCATCTGCAAGGAAGACAGCTGCCCTGGGTATTGTCAACCTCTGCAGCCCTTTTCTAAGCCTTTCCTCCCATTTCTCCCTAATCCCTCACCCCAGGGCTAACTGAGCAGAGAGATTCACTGCCCCTTTTCCATTTCCTGCTACTCCACCACCTGACTATTTTACTATCTCCCTTCCTTTATTTCCCTCTCCCTCCCTCCCTTCCTCCCTTCTTTCCTGTTCTTTTATTCTAAAATGGCATCTTGGCTGGACACAGCAGCTTATGCCTGTAATCCTAACACTTTGGGAGGCCAAGGTGGGAGGATTGCTTGAGCCCAGGGTTCAGGACAAGCCTGGACAACATAGGGATACCCTGTCTCTACAAAAAAATAAAATTAAATGAAAAATCAAAAAAGCCAAGTGCGGGCCAGGCATGGTGACTCATACCTATAATCCCAGCACTTTGGGAGGCTGAGGCGGGCAGATCACTTGAGGTCAGGAGTCCAGACCAGCCTGGCCAACATGGTGAAATCCCGTCTCTACTAAAAATACAAAAATTAGCTGGGCATGGTGGCACACACCTGTAATCCCAGCTACTCAGGAGGCTGAAGCATGAGAATCGCTTGAACCCGGGAGGCGGAGGTTGCAGTGAGCCAAGATCATGCCACTGCACCCCAGCCTGAGCGACAGAGCAAGACTCCGTTTCAAAAAAAGCCAGGTGTGGCGGCACATGCCTGTGGTCTCAGCTATTCGGGAGGCCGAGGCTTGGGCCTGGGAGTTTGAGGGTGCAGTGAGCCATGATTGCACCACTGCACACCAGCATGGGTGACAGATTGAGACCCTGTTTCAAAGAACCAAACTAAACCAAACCAAAACTAAACTAAAAGGCATCTTGATGTTTGGAGTCAGTTGTCCTGAATTTGAATCTCAGCTCTGCTCCCTGTGAGCTCTCTGACCTAGAGAGTCACACCACCTCCCCCCCAGCCTAGTTTCCTCCCCTATAAAAAGGGGACAATAGTTATATTTTCAGATTGTGAGAATTAAACAAGATCATGTAGGCACTTAAGAAACAGATGTTTTCTCAGAAACACTAGATCATGTGCATAATCAGGGAACTAGAGGAATTTGAATACATATTTGTTGGACTGAATTGAGGTGCCTAAAAGAATGGTTGAGCTGGAAAGCACCTAAGAAATCTTTGGGCCTTAATAACTCCCAAACTGGAGTCCAGGGGAACTGTTCAGGGTATTTCCAAATGATAAGGACAATCGCACATTCTCAATAAAGTCTCAAGTTTCTTTACTTCTGTCTGGAATTGTATCAGCTCAAGGTGATAACACGGCTATCACAAGCTGTTCAGAAATTCTGATTGGCAGTTACATGGCTCTTTGATAAGTTTTTTTTTTTTTGAGACGGAGTCTCGCTCTGTCGCCCAGGCTGGACTGCAGTGGCGCAATCTCGGCTCACTGCAAGCTTCGCCTCCCAGGTTCACGCCATTCTCCTGTCTCAGCCTCCCGAGTAGCTGGGACTACATGCGCCTGCCACCACGCCCAGCTAATTTTCTGTATTTTTAATAGAGATGGGGTTTCACCATGTTAGCCAGGATGGTCTCGAACTCCTGACCTTGTGATCTGCCCGCCTCAGCCTCCCAAAGTGCTGGGATTACAGGCATGAGCCACTGTGCCCAGCCTAAGTTTTTTTTTAATGAGAAAATAATTACTGGAAGGTAGATTAAATGGTGGAAAACGTTAATCATGTCCAACTCCTCATTTCATAAACAGGGAAGCTGAGGTTTAAAGAAGGAAGTGGCTTGCTGGTCACACTGGGTGGCATAGCTGGCCCTAAAACCCAAATTCTTTTCCTGGAACCACTTACTTCCCGTCTTTCCACTCCAGAGAGGGGGAACCTAGGATCAATGAAGTTGATGGGTTTTCGTCTGCTGGAGTAGGAGTAAGTGAGTTATCGATTTGCTCTTGCTTTTTCTGTTCTTAACTCATTCAGCAAATATCTACTGACTGTCCACTATTCGGATTTGGAAGATAGATAAAACAGTCATGGCAGCAGAGAGGGTCAGGATTTACTCCTATGTGCGACTTCAGAACCTGTGCCTTTTTCCACTGGACACCCACATTTTAAAACACCCACTACTCTGCCTTCTAATATAGTTCATCTGTGTCTCAGGGCAGGGGCTGTCTTATATATACATGTTCTAGCCTTCCTGCCACCCAGTAGGTGCGAAATCAATGTTGTAGTGTTGAGGAAACACTTGAATTTTATTTATTTATTTATTTATTTAGAGACGGAGTTTTGCTCTTGTTGCCCAGGCTGGAGTGCAATGGCGTGATCTCGGCTCACCGCAACCTCTGCCTCCCGGGTTCAAGCAATTCTCCTGCCTCAGCCTCCCGAGTAGCTAGGACTACAGGCGTGCGCCACCACGCCCCGCTAATTTTGTATTTTTAGCAGAGACGGGGTTTCTCCATGTTGGTCAGGCTGGTCTCGAAACACCGACCTCAGGTAATCCGCCCACCTCAGCCTCCCCAAGTGCTGGGATTACAGGCGTGAGCCACCGCGCCCGACCAACACTTGAATTTTAATCCTTACTTTGCTACTAACTGTGTCGTTGAAACAGTATGTTGCTTTCCTTCTCTGGCCCTTAGCTTAACTATCTGTACAGCGGGAACATTGGCAAACTCCTACGTGGAGGAGCTTGCAGGTCCACTTCAAGTTATCAGACTCTAACTAGGAGAAAACATTGAGAATTTAGGCTGAAAATAACGACACAGTTTATCACCTCGTTAATTCCCAAACATCATTACCGCGTCCTAAGCCACCCCACTTCCCTCTCCCCTAGCCGCCTTCCTTTAAAAAAAGAATTCCCCTCTAGAGGGCGCGCAAGCTCTGCGGCCTTCGTTCCTCTCTTCCGTTTGCCTTCACTCTTCCTTCTGCGCATGTGCTCAGTTCGCTCTCCGGCTGCTTGTACCTGGTTCAGGAGGTTCAGGCAGAGGTTGCACCCACTACGCCTGCGCAACCTCAGCCCCGCCCCTCCGCTGCTTTCCCCGGAAACGTTTCTTTCCTACGCAGCCGCTCCTGCCGCTGTGGTCGCTGGAGCTTTGCCTCTCTAGGCCGGCAGCGCCTCTCCTCCATGGTCCTGTCTGTCAGCGCTGTTTTGGGAGCCCGCCAGTGAGGCCGGGCCACGCTCAGACACTTCGATCGTCGAGTCTGTCACTGGTGAGTAGACCCCAGAGGAGCTCGTGTACGGGCGGGGGCCGCGCAGGCGGAATGGGCTGGATTTCCCCTCACTCTGAGAATGGGTCTGTCCGCCCCGCCTTCCCCCTGACTCTTGGAATGGGCTCACCCCTTGGTTCCAGTCCCTCCTCCCGGGCGGGGCGACGTTGCCATGGAGACGGGCCGCTGGCTGAGGCCCGGCTCGTGTCCCTGCAGGGCATGGCGGGTCAGTTCCGCAGCTACGTGTGGGACCCGGTGCTGATCCTGTCGCAGATCGTCCTCATGCAGACCGTGTATTACGGCTCGCTGGGCCTGTGGCTGGCGCTGGTGGACGGGCTAGTGCGAAGCAGCCCCTCGCTGGACCAGATGTTCGACGCCGAGGTAGGGTCCCCGGACTGGGGCGGGTGGGGTCTCGGCCTCCCCGAGTAGGCTTTGTGGTCCATCACTACTGTGGTGTAGACGTGGCTGGGTCACCTTCTTTCTTTGTAGCCCTGGGAAAGGGATTTCACCTTTCTGAGCCTCAGCTGCCTCATCCATAAAATGGAATGACAGCAGAGGCTGATTAGTACAAAGAAAAGGGCCTGGATGTTAATACAATAAACACGTCTGTGTTCCAGGCAACTCTGATACATTTCCTTTCTGATACTCTGGGAAAGTGACTTGATTTCTCTGAGCTAGGTTGTCAGGTGCCACATCGGAGAGAGGGGTGGATAAAAGAGCATTCATGCGGGTACAGTGGAAACTGCCTGGACTTTGGGGTCAGACAGGCGTCCGTTTAAGATCCACTTACTAGCTGTGTGACCTGGGGCAAATGTCACCTCTGTGAACTTGTTTTCCTGTCTTCAAAACCATGAGACTAGTTGCAGAGAGGTCGTGGACTGCAATATAAAGAGCATGTGCTTTGGGTTCAGAAAAGCAAGGGTTCAGTCTAGGCCTAAACATATAAAACTAGCTGTGGGACCTTGGGCAAGTTGCTTCCCCTTTCTGAGCCTTTTCTGAAAAGTGGGCTGGATGCTCCTACCATGTTGCCCTCAACAAAATGTTACAAGGCCCAGAGGGGTTTAGGAATAAGAAGGTACTTTGTAAAGTGTAAAGGAGGCCTATAAGTTGTTACATCTAAGAGGCAGCTGTGGCGTGGTGATGAGCACAGTTCTTAAAGCCAGGAGACCTAGGATGGAGTCCTTGCTCCTGCTGCTTGTTCTCTGTGTTAGCCCTTGGGCAAGTTATTATCCAAAAAGTGAGAAGAATTAAAAGAAGAAGAATGGCTTTGTGAGGTTTTTTTAGGGATAATATGAGATTATGTATGTCAAAGACCTTTCTTTGTCAGCTGAAAGTGTGGTGCAGATGTTTGGCATTTGATAGTATTGTGTTGGATAGTGGAGGTTGCACACCCACCATATGCCTAGTTGTAGTCTCGTAGGAGACTCTATCCTCCTGGGAAGAGCTGTGGGAATGCCAGGCTTTGTTGAAGAGCCATATGATGCACACAACCTGAGTTCTAGCCTAGGGATCAGCAAACCTTTCCTTTAAGGGTGAAGTAGTAAGGATTTTAGGTCACAATTATTCAGCTCTGCCATTGTAGCACAGAAGGCTGCTATAGACAAATATATAAGTGAATACGTGTGGCTGTGTTTCAATACAACTTTATGTACAGGAGCAGATGCCGGGCCTATGGAGCCATAGTCAGCTGAACGCTGTTCTAGACTTTACTCTTGTTGTTTATTACTTTGGGCAACTTAACTTGTCTGAGCTTTTACGTCCTCCTTTGTAAAATGAGAATAATCCCTTTCCACCTGCTGTGAGAAACAAATGAAATCCCATAATGGATGTCTATGAAAGCACCTATTGGAAATAGGCTGCCGTACAGATGTAGGGAGGTATTATCTTCTGTGCTCTGGGAAGAATGCTTGTTCCTTAGGAGGCTTGCTGAGATCCTGGGGCTCTGCCAAGTCACTTCTCCAGTATATTTCCATTTGTGATTCCCCCTCAGATCCTGGGCTTTTCCACCCCTCCAGGCCGGCTCTCCATGATGTCCTTCATCCTCAACGCCCTCACCTGGTGAGTATCACCAGTTTTGCTATCCAGCTTTTGGGCTCTTAGTGCTGGGACTAACTTCCTAAGTTTGAACATGAGACAGGCTGGCACTTGTTTCTGGGGAGTGGTGGAGTAAAGTGGGTGACAGAGGCCAGTTCTGGGACCAGCTGTATAATGGGCCTCCTTCCATTGCTGTTTTGACTTACCTGGAAAGCTCTTATGTCACTATGTTTGTGCTGCCTGCAAGACAACTTCCATCTCAGATAACTTCCCTGATGTGGAGTGAGCTGAGAAAGGATTCAACCGAGAGGCAGGAGAACTGGGTTCTGTTCTTGGTTTGTGTGCCATTGGCCAAGTTACTTGCCATGGGCCTCAGGCTCCTCTTTTGTCCATGAGGGTTTGGACTCAGTGATGTCTAAGGTCACACGTAATCATTGCCTGTCTCTTAAGAGGCAGTTTAGCATAGTGGTCAAGGTGTCAGGCTCTGGAGGCAGACTCATTTGGCATTGAACCTCAGCTTTACCACTAGTCTAGTGACTTTGGACAAGTTAATCTACCACAGTTGCCTCATCAGTAAAATGGGGCTAGTAATATTACCTACCTCATAGTTGTAAGGATTAAATAAGTTAATTCACAAGAAGGACTTAGAACAGTGCCTTGCATGTTATTATTATTCTTGTCCTTACACCGGAGGTTGAAAACTGGTGGGCTGACTTTGACCTAAATTTGTCTTCCAGATAGGTTCTATTTGGCTTACATAGATGTCAGCCCACACATGGTGTTTAAAACATTTTTTTCACTTAGTTGAAAATCAGGCTATTTTATATAAAAATCCAGATTTCTGGCTTCTCTTGAATAATGGAATGACTGACTGATTCCAGGCCAACCTTCTAGCATGATAAGATTTGCCTAGATGCAAGTAGCTACTGCCCCCCTTTAGCTAGAACATGTATGCTTCAGGGTGTCACGATCCCCACCAATTCCTAGGATCCCCTAGTGACAATTGCCATCGATCATCAAGCTCATACTCAGTCAGCTTCACTCTTGACATTACCCGCCAGGTTCTTCTAGGCGTCTAGTATCATAACCCTTGCTTCACACTTATCTCGTCACTTCTGACCACTATGCTGCCGTCCTAATTGTCCCTACCCTCCCAAATAACCTAAGGCCAGGACAACCCAGTGACAACTCACTGCTGTCCTCTCCCCACAGTGCCCTGGGCTTGCTGTACTTCATCCGGCGAGGAAAGCAGTGTCTGGATTTCACTGTCACTGTCCATTTCTTTCACCTCCTGGGCTGCTGGTTCTACAGCTCCCGTTTCCCCTCGGCGCTGACCTGGTGGCTGGTCCAAGCCGTGTGCATTGCACTCATGGCTGTCATCGGGGAGTACCTGTGCATGCGGACGGAGCTCAAGGAGATACCCCTCAACTCAGCCCCTAAATCCAATGTCTAGAATCAGGCCCTTTGGACATCCTGCTGACACTTGGGCCCCTTAACACCTTGGGCTGCTCAGACCCTCCAGATGAGGTCCAGCCCAGATCTGAGAGGAACCCTGGAAATGTGAAGTCTCTGTTGGTGTGGGAGAGATAGTGAGGGCCTGTCAAAGAAGGCAGGTAGCAGTCAGCATGACAGCTGCAAGAATGACCTCTGTCTGTTGAAGCCTTGGTATCTGAGAGGTCAGGAAGGGGACCTCTTTGAGGGTAATAACAGAATTGGAACCATACCACTCTTGAGCCACAATACCTGTCACCAGCCTGTTGTTTTAAGAGAGAAAAAAAATCAAGGATATCCGATTGGAGCAAACCACTTCTTTAGTCATCTGTCTTACCTCCCTGGGACAGCTGTTACCTTTGCAGTGTTGCCGAATCACAGCAGTTACCTTTGCAGTGTTGCCGAATCACAGCAGTTCTGTTGGAGAAACGCTTGGTTTCCGGATCCAGAGCCACAGAAAGAAATGTAGGTGTGAAGTATTAGGCTGCTGTCAGGGAGAGGATGGCAGATGGAGGCACCAAGCACAAGGAAAATGCACAACCTGTGCCCTGTTATACACACGTTCGTGTGCACCCAAGAACCTATGACTTTCTTCCAGTTCCTTCTACCAGGTCCCCATCCTGCTGCCAGCTCTCAACATAGCAGGCCATAGGACCCAGAGAAGAATCCCAGCGTTGCTCAAAGTCTAACCATCATAAAGACACTGCCTGTCTTCTAGGAATGACCAGGCACCCAGCTCCCACTGGACTCCAATTTTTTTTCCTGCCTTATTTAGAATTCTTTGGCGGGAAGGGTATGATGGGTTCCCAGAGACAAGAAGCCCAACCTTCTGGCCTGGGCTGTGCTGATAGTGCTGAGGGAGATAGGAATTTGCTGCTAAGATTTTTCTTTGGGGTGGAGTTTCCTCTGTGAGGGGCTTGCAGCTATCCTTCCTGTGTATACAAATACAGTATTTTCCATGGTTCTGCCTGCACTTACTTTGTAATGCCACGGTTGAGATTGAGAGAGATCAGCGCAGCCAGGCAAGGGAACTTTAAAGAATTATTAGGCCACCTTCTCCCTTTCCTGGACCCCAGAGTCATTCCTCCATTTGGTTAAAATACTCAGTGCAGGGAACTCTTACATCCTATCTCCTTCACTTGCAGCGTCCCCTGCTATGCCTCAGGTGAACCACATAATTCTTGGGTTTCCGTTCCTACTTGCTAGTGATTTCTGAACATGTTCAATGGAGCGGCACACAGTCTAGACCCACTTCCGCATTGAAACCTTCACTGTTCCTCTTTGGTTTCTTCAGAGCTTTCCCAAGAGAGCTGTCAGTTTTCAGCTGTCAGTAACACAAATGAGTTTATGGTAACACAAATGAGTTTTGCTATCTCTCTGAGAAGCTCATCTGACCTCCTGACTCTCAGCCCTACAGAGTAGGGAGTTGATGCTGACAGGATGAAGGTTTAGGAATAAATATGCCTGGGAAGAGACTGGGAAGGTTCTAGGGTGAGGCACCTCAGTAACTCATGGTACCTTGGCCAAGTTGGAAGGAAGCAGTTTGTTAATGAGGCACAGTAATCCTGGCTGCAGGGTCTAGGAGGTAAGACCAGCTGGGATGACCTTCCCTGGGTTAATCAGTTTCCCTCTAGACAACACAAACTCTGCAGGCATGTGACTAACTTTGAAAGAACACCCATCATGTGGCTGCTGTCACCCTTGACCAGCCGTGGTGGTGGTTACTCCATCTGTGGTTGGAGCGCCTCTTTGGGATTCACTTCAAGGTCTTGTGCCTATTTTTCTGCATATCTTCTGTGATGACAAATCTCTGTCCCCTGAGTGTTAATTTGATTTTTAGAAATGGCCAAAAGTCACGTGATCCAAACTTTTTTTCAGTAATATGGAGACTGAGCTGCATGGTAGTTGGGGATCAAAAATATGTGACCTTAATGAGATTTTTATGATTTCTAAAGTAACAATAAAAGCAGTTTTTAGAGTTGAGTTCCAGAGAGGGCAGGGCAATGGCAGTGACATGTTTGTCATTTTAATAATAAATAACATCTATTGAGTGCTTAAGAGGTGTCCAGCAGTGTGGGCTGAGTGCTTTATGTCTCTTTTCAAAATCTTCACAAGAACCCTCTGAAGTAAGAAGTAACGTCATCTGTATCTTACAGATGAGGGAGTTGTAAGGAACTTACCCAAGGTGACTTTTTAGGAGCTGGCAGAGCCAGGATTTGGGCTGTAATAGTGATATTAATAAGCTCATTTTGAAGAGGTCAGTAGTTAGGGATGTATAAGTTCTGACTGGCTAAACAGTCTGGTTAAATAGTTTATCACCTTATAATCATATCTTCTTGTCCTGTCAATTTTTTTAAATACCGAGGATGAATAGTACTTTATAAACATTACTAGCTTTCTAAGAAAAGCTGATATGCAGTACATTAAATATAGCCAGAGATTTCCTTTTTTTTAATTTTTTTTATTTTTTGAGGCAGGGTCTCACTCTGTCACCCAGGCTGGAGTGCACTGGTGTGATCTTGGCTCATCATAGCCTCAACCTCCCAGGCTCAATGATCCTCCTGCCGCAGCCCCCCAAGTAGCTGGGACTATAGGCACATGCCACCACGCCCAGCTAATTTTTGTATTTTTATTTTTATTTTTATTTTTTTAGAGACAGGGCTTTGCCACTTTGCCCAGGCTGGTCTCGAACTCCTGGGCTCAAGAGATCCACCTGCCTCGGCCTCCCAAAGTGCTGGGATTTTACAGGTGTGAGCCACCAAGCCCAACTGGCCTTTTTTTTTTTTTGAAACAGAGTTTCACTCCGACTTCATTACCCAGGCTGGAGTGCAGTGGCCCAATCTCAGCTTACTGCAACCTCTGCTTCCTGGGTTCAAGCAATGCTCATACTTCAGCCTCCCAAGTAGCTGGAATTACAGGTTGGCACCATCATGCTTGGCTAATTTTTGTATTTGTCATAGAGACGGGGTTTCATCATGTTGGCCAGGCTGGTCTCGAACTCTTGGCCTCTCAAGTGATCCACCCGCCTCAGCCTCCCAAAGTGCTGGGATTACAGGCATGAGCCACTGTGCCCAGCATTGGCCAGAGATTTTCAGATGATCTTAGGAATGTGGGAAATCTATTTCCAAAGGATAAAGGAAGGTACCTAGATAAGAGAGTACTAGCCCACTACTGAGTTGGCATATCCCTTAACTCTCCAGGTGTCTGAAGTTGACCTCCCTTTTTCCCACCCACCACCTGAACTCTGGCCATTCAGAGAGAAAAGTGGAGACTCCTACATAGCTGATGGTCAGAATAGTTTATAACCCTTAAAGGAGGACAGGAAAGGAAAAAGGGATGTCTGGCTCAGAGGGTACTTCTAACCCCTCGCTCTAGGCAGCCCTGTCCATATCAGTGCCAAATGAGAGCCACGATGGCAGCCAGCAGACATCAGGGGGTACAATGGGAAGCTCCAGGACTCCCAACATCCTGGAGGGTACACAGCTCAAACAGTCTCCCCTGGACAGGAATCCCCTTGGACTCCTTCCTCAGCGACTCCCAGGTCAGAGTAGCTTCCTTCTGCCAGCCCCAGAAGGCAGTCAGTGCGCAGGTATGCAACACCTCCTTGTACCGGCAGCCCAGGGACCACGGAGTCTCAGAAGTAGGGCCCTGGGGACCTAGGGCAGAGGAGTAGGGATGGAATCAAGGTACAAGAGAACTCCTCTGTGGAGAGATTAAAAACCACTGTCTTAAGGTTTTCTGTTGTAAAGTAATAAAGGGTGGTAGAAATAGCATTGAGGCAGGAGGGAGTAGAGGGAGCTGAGGGTTTTAATCCCTGCCCTGCCACTACCTGGGCAAGTCACAGTCATAGGTCCAATTCTGGAAGGCTTTAGAGAGCTGCAGTGGAGTGCAAAGTCCTGGAGTCCCATTACTAGCTGTGAGATCTTGGGTAAGCTATGTTACCTCCCTTACCTAGATTTCCTCATATGTAAAATGAGGGTAATAATGGTACTTATTTCCCTGGGTTTTGTTTTGTCTTGTTTTCTGGTAGGTCAACACTTACTTCTTTAAAATGGAAAAAGTGTTCCCTCCCTGGTTTTATTGTGAAGATGCAATAAGATGTCACGTGTAAAGCGCCTAGCCCAGCCCCTGGCACGTAGGAAGTGATCCATAATTCTAGACAATTATTAGGCTACCGCCCCCCTATCCATTTTACAGAACAGGAGACATTTTTCTTCTGAGCCTCTGTTTTCAAATGTTGGGGGATAGGCTTGCCACTCCTCTAGGTACCACTACCAAGTATTGAGCTCCTATCTGGCATGTACTGCAAAGTGATTTATGTGTATTCTTACTCAGTCCAATAAGGTAAGCACTGCTATTTCCCCCATTTTGCAGACAAAGAAACAGAGGATTGGGCGTAAACAACTTTTTCCCCATTACAAAGTTGGTAAGAAGCTAGGCCTGTCTGCCTCATCTGCTTTTCACGTTCCAGTTATGTTTATGTGTGATCCAGACAATTGTGAGACGGACAGTCTTAGGGATCTAAATGCCATATTAGCAAAAGGTTGTGAATGTAAACGTACGTTTGGCTTGTTAACAAGCAGCTAGTTCCATAAAGGTGAGTAGTTAGGTAGCTGCTGATAAGTGAGAAATGGAGCCGGGACTGACTGGCCACAGGGCTTTATTATGATGGCCCTGGCGTGGCGTGGGAAAAGGCCAAACATTTGTTCAATGCCCCACAAACTGGCTTCTCCTACATCAAGCTTGATTTGCTTAAACCCCCTGAAACAGACATTAGTATCACTATTTTATAAACATGAAATAGGCTCAGAGAGGTCATGTGACTTCTAAAAAGTCACTCAATATAAAATCAGATTCAAACACTTCAATTTTTTCCCAGTTAACTGTTAAGCAGCCATTTCTAGGGTGGCTTCCTCCCCAAATCTGTGTTACTGGGCCCAGAGGAGGAGCTTTAGGTTGAAATGGTTAAACAAAGAGAGGGTGGTAGTGGGGAGACCCTGGTTGTGGAATTGTGGGAGGCAGGTGGCCAGAGGCCTAAGTGCTGGGGCAGGTGGGATGAGGTGGAAGGATGTACTGCTGGGATTCCCTCACTCCCAGACCTGCCCCTTGCTGCCCTGGCCATGCTGGGTCCCCGCCTTCGTATACAGCCCTCCCATATATTCGGTGGCGTTCCCAGTGGGCAACTGGGGCCCAACTCCGGCTCTCTGGAGCAAAGTGGAAGTTGCCAGTCTCACTCAGGCCCAACCCAATCCAGCCTCCACTTGGGGCTCCCTGGGCAGGCCCCCACGAAGGCTAGTGCAAGGGAGCTCCCCAGAAAGGGTCAGATTTTTTAGCTGGGAGGGCGCTGTCTTGACTGCCGGCTGACAGCGCACTCAGGACAGAAGTTCACGCAAAGGTTGATGGAATGGAAGAGTGAGTAGAGATTATTTTCGAAAGTTGATGGGATTGAAAATACCCAGCAAGGGAACTGCAAGGGAGACTGTTCAGGAAATGGGCTGGAGTGCAAGCTGGGTGGGAAGACCGCTGAAAGTGGTTACTGGGGTGGAATTTGCACGGGAATTAGCGGGGTGGTGGGGGCGGAGGTAGGCACCGACCGTAGGGGAGCTCCAGGAAGATTGCGCTGGGAGCAGGAGCTCGGGAGCACGCAGCAGCCACTATGAGGTGCTAAGCAGTCCCCGCGCTGTGGCTCCGCCCAGGCTGGTCCGCGCGGCAGCTGATGCCCAGTCTTGGTGCCCAGTAATGGTGGGGAGGAGTGTGTGAGTGGGCGGGGTGGGAGGGGGGGAGAGTCCATCCAATCGTTCTCCCTCTGTCCCAAACTGGAGATCTATCTGCATCGCTGCCCTGACCCCCAATCCCGGAGAGCTCTGTGCCCCTCGATGGCTCCACTGCTCTCCCGAGGGCGCCCACTCCATGCAGCCTGCCTCTGGGGAATATGGAGGTCTTCGTCCGGAGAAAACTCGAGCTCCCTTGGCTTTCCTCTCCCCAACGGCATGGTTAGGACCCTGTGACTCCTACTGACAGAGGGTGACCCCGGCCAGATGGGGTCGACCAGGGCTTGGGGTTGAGGTCTTCAGATTGAGGGTGGACCTGCCATGTCACCCTGGAGCAGTAGAGATGCAGTACCAGCTCCCCCGCCTGATCCGGTGCCTTCTGTGATCTGTGACCAAGGCAGGACACATTTGGAGGCCCAGCTGACATCCACTTTTTGACACCAGCCACAGTGCAATCAGTTTTTGACAATCAATTTTTGACAATCAGGTCGCAATGCACGCGCATGACCTACAGGGTGCTGGGGCTATTCCGCCTGCCTCGTGACTTCTGAGCAGGCTCTCATTTCGCCTTTTCCCTTTCTTGGGAAAATGGAATGGGGAGCAACCAGGAGCCCTTGCTCCTGCCACTTTCTAGCTGAGTGAGCCTGGACAAGTTACTTGCTGCCTCCGCGCCGCGGTTTCCTCTTGCGAGCTCGCGGGGCGATTGTGAGGCACTTTGCACCCAGGAAGCACACGAGCGCCCTGACTTCACAGAGCGCGCCACTCAGGAGACCAGCTCGCAGAGGTGGGGGAGGGGTGCTGCTCGCTGGCTTCTTTGGTTCTAGACTGACCTTAGGGGCCTCGGGGTGGGGGTGGGGGAAGCCTGAAGTCGCGACACAGGCTCCCTCTACCGAAGGCCTCTTTCCTTCATCCTTCCCAGCCCCAGACAAACAGGCAGAGTAAGCAGTATTCGTCTTAGGTGCCATATGGAAGATCTTATTTGTAGACTCGTGAATTTCGCCACCCATCCCTCCCCTTCAGCTGATTGCGCGATCTCCACCCTCTGCTCGCACCTCTGGCTCTCGTCCAGGTCACATCAACCTGCCAGCAGAAACCTCGGTGTTAGGCGCTAAGACTGTCCCCAGGGGGCGCTGGTCGTTTGGGGAGCGGGCGCAGGGACAAGGGTGCTGTGGTGTCTGGTAGGTTGGAAATGCCTTTGCTAAAAAGGAAAAGCCTCCCTTTAAGCTAGACCCGGTGGGCACTCACCCCCTTCCTTTCGTGGGACTTTCATTCTCCCACGAAAGGGCTGCGGTATTTTCTTCTTTTTTTGCTAAGGAACTTTCTGCTCAGAGTAAATCTTTTTTTCCTTTCTTTTTTTTTAAGACAGGGTCTTGCTCTCTTGCCCAGGCTGGAGTGCAGTGGCAAAGTCACAGCTCACTGCAGCCTCGACTCCTGGGCTTAAGCGATCTTCCGACCTCAGCCTCCTGAGTAGCTGACACTACAAGCGCAAGGCACCACATCTGGCTAATTTTTAAATTTTTTGTAGAGACAGTGTCTCATTATGTTGCCCAGGATGGTCTTGAACTCCTGGCCTCAAGCAGTCTTCCTGCCTCGACCTCCCAAGGTGCTGGGATTACAGGCGTGAGCCACCATGCCTAGCCTGTTCAGAGTAAATCTTATTTGAGGCATGAATCAATCAAACATAAATGGAGAGTTGAATTGATCTAAGAGGGAATGGGATGCAGCAAAGCCCTACTTGACCATCTCCCCCCTCCCACATTTGGAAATCCTTAAACCCACTTATGTAGGCCTCTGACTGTGAGATTCAGAGCCACAGCAGTTTCCACCTCTGCTAAGGCCTTCAGGCAGTGAGATGGCTCACTTCAGTGCCCCTCCTTCCACACATCTCCTAGCTGTATCCTGAGACCCCTCAACCTAGTCACTACCCTTCTGTATGATGTTGGTCTAAGGCTTCCCCCTCTCTGGACATGAAGGCGGAGCCTCCCAGCACTGCCAGCCACACACCACTCAAGACTCCAGATCCTGAACCCTGACTCTGGGGCCCAGCTCTGGGCCTGGCTTGGGGCTTGCATCTCACCTAGCCTGGCAGTGTTGTTGTCACACCCACCTTGTATGGATGCCACATAGGCATTTCAAGTGATGCGGAGCAGAAGCGGGTGCAGCGGCGCTTGACCCAACGCAGGGTGGAGGATCTGCACATCACCCTGGGCGCCGGGAGGTGGATTCGTGTGGGCAGCCCCTCAAACCAGATCCACTGGTCGGCTACATCCAGCTGCTTCATGTGCCCCATGGGAGTTCTATTGCGGTAGGGCTTAATGAAGATGACTCGGGGGCCCTCGGTGAGTGGTTGCCTCCCCTGGGCTCCAGGGTTCAAGCTATCATCCCTCGATGTCCTTGGAACCTCAGGCTCTATATGCTTTTCTTTCCGTGGCATTGCCGCCGATGACGTTTTCTCCTTGTTCCTCATCCCTGACTGCACCTGGGACTTCCACTCCTTGTACTCTTTTTTCTTAGGGTCCCCTGTGGACTCTAATTTCTTGGACTTGAGTTCCTTCTCGGAGCACCCGATCTCCTGGAACTCTTCATTATTTTGTTTTGCTTTATTGCAGGCACTGTTTTCCCTGGCAGGGAGAGGAAAGGCAGTCAGCACAGCAGGACCGAGGCCCTGGTTCCCGAGACAGTTGCTATGTAGCCAGCTCAGGGGAGCCTGTTAAGAAAGGCTAGAGGGGCCTGCAAAGAAACTTCTCTACTGCCCAGAGGCCTTGTGCTGGTGTGAGGAGGTGTGATGAGCACTGGCAGAGGGATGTGAGAGATTGGGAAGGTGAAAGCCATGACTAGTAGTTAAGGCCCCTAAGAATGAATGTTGTCTACATCATCTGCCACTAGATTAGGGTTCTGTCTCTCTGGACTTCAGCTGGGAGGGTGAACAGTCCAGTAGTTTTTCTAAATTGTGCTCCAAGAACCTTAGGGTTCTGAGGAGGTGTCTCAATGTCACCTCCCCTGACCCACTGGGGGCAGGATACCTCCCCCCAGCTCATAACAACACAATTGGGGCTTGGAAATAGATATTTGAACAGAGGTTTCACTGCTTTAATAAAGTTGGAAAACTGTTCAAGACCAGCCTGGGCAACATGGTGAGACTCTGTCTCCATACAAAAAAAAATTTTTTAACTTGGAAAATGATGGGGCTAGATGATCCTGATCCTTCTAGCTCTATGTTTCCTGATTGCCTGCGACTAGAGGCCAAATCAGAAAGAGGAGCCCAGAAAGGTGGCCTTGACAGAAATATTAAATGCTGAGACTTTCCCAAAGGGTGTCTGTAACAGACTGGGCCCCCTGCAAACCCCCAGTGGCAACACCATCCTAGCCAAGGGCGTGGAGAGAGATGAGGCCTTGGGCTGCAGATAATGGCAATACTGTGATGATAATAATGGCTCCCGCTGATTGAGTCCTCGCTCTATGCCAGACTCGGGACCCTTACAACTTGGGATCCTTACTATTTCTGTGAAGTAGAAGGCAGTGAAGCAGAGTGGCTTACAGAGCACAGGTGTTGGATTCAGACAAACGGGCTCAGATTCTGCTTCTGCCTCTTACCACCTATGTGATTTGGGCAAGATATTTAACCTCTCAGAGCCTTAGCTTCCTTATCTGTAAAACTAGGATAATTCTGTCTACCTAACAGGATTGTTGTGAAGAATAAACTAAATGGGAAAATTCTTAAGTGCTTAACACTGTAGGATGGCACTTAGCAGGCACCAATCAATGTTAGCTTTCTTAATACTGTCATGTGACTTATGAGGAAACGGTTTGAAGTTGTCTCGGAGGCATGGTAAAAAAAAAAATAAAAATAAAAATAAATTAATAAAGAAACCAAGCCTCAGCAAGATTAATCTTCAGATTTCAGGGGTCAGTCTGCAGGTGACTCTCTGGGTTATATTGACTTGCAGGGGAGGAGGAGGAGGAGTAACCTGTCTGTCTCAGTGCCCCAGGGTGAAGTGAGCGCCACAACTGGATGATTACAACCATTGTTATGGCCGCAGCTCTAATATCAGACAGGAATGGCTTCACATCCTAGCTCTGCCACTTATCAGTTGAGTTAACTGAATGAGACAAGTCACTTCACCTCTTCAGCCTCAGCTCTCCAGCAGTAAAATAGAGTTAATAAATACCTCTCTCACAGAGGCTTTGTGAAAATTAGACTTGTTCTCTAAATTCCTTAGCACAATGCCTGTTCCCAGAAAGACGGCATTTGGGTCCATTATGGGGGCCAGGCCCCAGCTTACCCAGAGGAGATGCGGAGAATCTTTGGAACACTGAGCAGTGAATGCCAACACCTTTTGGCCAGCTTATGCAGTTCTTGGATCCGGCGGTTCGAGCTCTTGAGTAGCTTCAAGAGCGACAAGTTTTTTAACACCTGCCAGGGTCAAGAAACCAGGTAAATAGAAGCTTCAGCTTTCCTGGACAGCCTCCCTCTCCCCTGCCGGCCTCTGGCTCTGCTCAGCCAAGGGCCGGCCTGCTGGCTCCCCTGGGCCACTCAGCCTGGCAACCAGGGGCAGTACTGCATGAGTATATGAGCTTCCCCAAGCTGGGGCCAAAACAGGGCGTCTCACCGTTCTCAGACGGTTCCGCTCAATTACTTTGCTCACAGGCTGCTCTGTCTCGTCCCGCAGTTTCTCATCTTGCATCTGAGGGACAGAGGATAAGAGAGACATAAACCCAGAGGAATCAGCCAGGTGTGGTGCCTCATGTCTGTAATCCCAGCACTTTGGGAGGCCGAGGTGGGTGGCTCATTTGAGGTCAGGAGTTTGAGATGCCTGGCCAACATGGTGAAACCCTGACTCTACCAAAAAAAAAAAAATACAAAAATTAGCGAGGTGTGGTGGCATGCGCCTGTAGTCCCAGCTACTCAAGAGGGTGAGGCAGGAGAATCACTTGAACCCAGGAGGTGAAGGCTGCAGTCAGCTGAGATCTCGCCACTGCACTCCAGCCTGGGCGACACAGAGTGAGGCACTGGAGGAATCCTCCTGAACTCCTCCATGTGCCTCTTCATTTGGCTGAGCATGGTTTGACCAATCCTAGGCTGGGAGTTTTGTCATCTTGGTCTGGGGACAGAACTGGGAGACCATTTTAACTCTCCTGACCTCCCTTCACCCTTCACCTTTTCCTTTTCTCCCATGCTGGAAAGCCCCTTTCCTTGGCATGGTGGATTCTTTGTTAAGGTCCCCTCTAGGGACTCACCCCCAGGGTCTAGTCCCAAGTCTGACCTTGGAAACCCTGCTGTTCTTGGGCCTCTTCTTTGCTGATGGACTCATGCTGGGGCTGTGAGACCTCAGAGACGAATGGAGCAACACCAGTGCCAGGCACCAACCCTGTTCCTCTCAGTTCAGCCAGCACTCAGGCTGGTCATCAGATGGTGGTGCTGGCTCTGTACCACCTGCAGCTGTGACATCACTGAAATGTGACAGTAGCAGGGCTGGGTCTCCAAGGAGTGTATGTGGCAGAGGTGAGGGGTAGAGGGTGAGAAAGAAATATAGACAATAGGCGACAGACAGCTGTGTGCATTGTCACAACCTCCCTGTGGGGTAAGAGGATTATCCCCTCTTTTTAAATGAGGAAGCCAAGGTTCAAAGAGGTTGAATAATCTACTCAAGGCCACACTAGATCTAGCCCAGCTAGATCATAGTGGGCTGGAAACCTAACCAAGGTCTGATAGTCAACCCATGAAACCAGGGATTCCCAAACCATGCTCATCCATTCAGTCATGTCGCCTGTTTTGACTGGGCGCCTGCTACATGCCAGGTGCTTTTTCTTTTCTTTCTCTTTTTTTGTTTTTTTGTTTTTTGAGACAGAGTCTCGCTCTGTCGCCAGGCTGGAGTGCAGTGGTGAGATCTTGGCTCCCTGCAACCTCCGCCTCCTGGGTTCAAGCGATTTTCCTGCCTCAGCCTCCCAAGTAGCTGAGACTACAGGCACCTGCCACCACGTCCGGCTAATTTTTGTATTTTTAGTAGAGATGGGGTTTCACCATGTTAGCAAGGATGGTCTCGATCTCTTGACTTTGTGATCCACCCACCTCCACCTCCCACAGTGCTGGGATTACAGGCATGAGTCAGCGCGCCTGGCCTTGCTAGGTGCTTTTTCTAAGTGCTAGAATAACAGAAAATTCTTGCCCTCAAGCTTACATTCTAGTGGAGGGGAAACAGTGTGTGTACTTGTAAATGTTTAATAATTGGCTCTCTGAAGCAAAATGTATATGTGTTTGTATTATAAATTTTACTGATAGAAATCAACAAATAATAAAATCCTATAATACTCTTTATTGTAACTTCTATTAGTGAGTTGCTTCTTATAGTATGCTTTTCTTGGATTTTGCCTAACCCCTCTATTTATAGCCAACCTATGGTTGTAATGGATAAACAAGTATAATACCAACATTAATGTTTGTATTTTCATTTACACTAAACAGTAAGAAGAAGGTGAAAAAGTGAAACAACAGAGATATTGAAATTTAACTCATTTATCAATGATTTCATTGACCTATTTTCTGAATTAGACCATAGTTTTTGAATACTGGAGGTATATTTCTCAGATTCTTTTTGTTATTTACAATCGAATAGCTATGGGCAGGACACTTGCTTATGTTTTCTCTTTTTTTGTTGTTTTTGGGGGGTCTTTTTTCAGATCTACATATGATTCATATATGATATATTTCTACTCTACAGATATACAGATATAAAGAATCCTAAGAACATAGATAATAGTAAAAGGTAGTAAAAAATAGAAAGTGACAAGTTTAAGCATTTTTCACCCTATGTTTTTAATATCACTTATTTAATTGGAAGTTGCTATCAATTGCATTTTAATGATGGCCATGCCTAACAACCAGCCTGCAGAATTCCTAGAAGTATAACAGTAGACTTGTGAGCCCTTATGAGTCAGCCCCAGCACGCCAATGCTACGTCAGATGGAAATAAGTGCCTGGAGAACAGCAACCAGGGTAAAGGGAACAGGGAGGGCAGAGGTAGAGGATTTGGTATATTAAAAAGGTGGTCTAGGAAAGATTCACCAATAAGATGAGATTTGAGCAGACACCTGAGAGAGAGAGGGAAGAGGAGAATGAATGATGGTGGGAGAAGATGAGGCAGAGAGGGAGTCGTGGTGGGTTAGGCAGATCACAACAGGCTGTAAAGGGCGCTGGCTGCCCTGAATCCCTGGTGCCCAGCTGGCTGCATCAGAATAGTATGAAGAGCTTGTGAAAAACATTTTTGTGGGCACCACCCCATTCAGCAGGCCAGTCAGATAACCAATCAAATGTAGGACCCACTCCACACCATTCCACTTCTAGTGGGGAGAGATGTACATGCACAGGGGGTGGGTGCTTAGCTCGGAATGGAGGGGTGAGGGGCCAACCCTACCTAGGCTGTGGGACAGCTTCTCATATGTAAATATCCTTTCTTATTCAAGTGAAGGTTAGGTAGTGGGTTAAACTGCTGCTGTGGCCTAGGAAAGAAAGCAATGTGGTAATTTGGCAAGGAAGACACAGAGGGTGCACCCTCTCTCTCTCCTGTCTACCCCCATACTCCTTGGCTGCTCTGCCTGCTCAGACATACCCCTCCTTGCACACAATTTCAGCTCTGATCAACTGGACTTAACTGAACAATGCTGCTCTGAGGCCCCGGTGCCTGGTGGGCTGTATCAGAATCACCTATACTCGCTACTCAACTCCTGAGCTTCCAGGGCTGGGGAATCACTGTGTGCTAGGCACTAAGGGACAGCAACATTATAGACAGAGCATGCCTCTGAGTTCACAGGCCAAGGGGATAGGTACCCCAGAAGGTAGACTCCTCAAGGGCAGGGATTTGTGTCCGTTTTATTCATTGATAAGCCACCAGATCCTAGAACAGTGCCTGGTGGACAATGGGTGCCCAAAAAGTATTTTTTGAAAAATGAAATAAATAGCATGATACGGGTAATACTGAGGGTTGTAGGAGCACAGAGGTGGAGCCTCCCAACCCAGCCTGAGGATGTCAGGGGATCTTCCTAGAGATGGTGAGGAGGAATGAAGGATGAGTAGATGTTGGCCAAGCATAGCGGTATGGGGCAGGTCGGGGGAGGTGGGCAGAGCATTCTCAAAAGAGGGAGCTTAAAGAATATGAGTGTGGAATGGAATTATGTTGTACATTGGATGTTGCTAGAATAGAAAGCAGTAGCCAAGAGTGGCAGGGGTGAAAACTGGAGAAGTGGGTAAAGAGACCTACCCAATGACACACAGCTGGTAAGCCTTGTGGACTAAATCCAAGACTCTTGAGTGAAAACCTCCACTCTTTTTTTTTTTTTTTTTTTAAGTATGGCATAATAAGATATGGATAACACAAAATTTACCTTCTAACCATTTTTGTTTTTGTTTTTGAGATACAGTTTCACTCTGTCGCCCAGGCTGGAGTGCAGTGGCGCAATCTTGGCTCACCACAACCTTCACCTCCTGCATTCAAGTGATTCTCGTGCCTCAGCCTCACCAGTAGCTGGGACTACAGGCACACATCACCACGCCCAGCTAATTTTTGTATTATTAGTAGAGACGGGGTTTCACCACGTTGGCCAGGCTGGTTTCAAACTCCTGACCTCAAGTGATCTGCCCACCTCGGCCTCCCAAAGTGCTGGGATTATGGGCATGAGCCATCGCACTCAGCCCTAACCATTTAAAAAAGTAGTTGGGTGACATTAAGTACCTTCTCTTTGTACAACCATCATGGATATCCATCTTTAAACTTTTTTTATCCTATGGAATTGGATCTCTGTATTCCATTAAATAATAACTGCCCATTTTTACCTCCCCCAGCCCGTGGCAGCCATCGTTCTACTTCCTGTCCCTATAAATTTGACTACTCTAGGAACCTCATATAAGTGGACTAATACAATATTTGTCTTTTTTTGTGACTGCCTTATTTCACTTAACATGTCTTCCATGTTGTAGCATGTGTCAGAATTTCCTTCTCTTGTCTGGGCACGGTGGCTCGTGCCTGTAATCCTAGCACTTTGGGAGACCGAGGCAGGTGGATCACCTGAGGTCAGGAGTTCGAGACCAGCCTGGCCAACACGGTGAAGCCCCATCTCTACTAAAAGTACCAAAAATAGCCAGGCATGGTGACGGGCACCTATAATCCCAGCTACTTGGGAGGCTGTGGCAGGAGAATCACTTGAACTTGGAGGGTGGAGGTTGCAGTGAGCCAAGATTGTGCTACTTCACTCCAGCCTGGGCAAAAGAACAGCACTCTGTCTCAGAAAAAAAAAAAAAAAAGAATTTCTTTTTAAGGCTGAATAATATTCCATTGTATGTATAGGCCACATTTTCTTTCTCTGTTCATTCATCGATGGACATTTGAGTTTCTTCTGCCTGTTAGCTATTGTGAATAATGCTGCTGTGAACAAAGATATACAAACATCTCTTCAAGGCCTTGCTTTCAGCTTTTGTGTATATACCTAGAAGTGGAATTGTGGAACTGCCGAATCATATGGTAATTCCCTTTTTAATGTTTTGAGGAACCACCACATTGTTTTTCGCAGTGGCTATACCATTTTACATCCCCACCAACCATGTACAAGGATTCCAGTTTCCCTATATCCTTGCCAACACTTGGTATTTTCTGTTTCTTTGATAGTAGCCATCTTAATGGGTGGGAGTTCCACTCTTTTGTTTTATTTCCTCTCATACTTTGTTCTTTAATTTCTTTAGTTAGGTTTACTGGGGTATATTTTATATACAGTAAAATTTACCTTTTTTAGTATACAGTTCTTTAAGTTTTGACAAATGCATACTAGTGTAGAATACCACAGTCAATATATGGAATGGCTTCATAACCCCCCTAAGTTCCCTCAAGCCACCTCTTTGTAGTTAACTCCTCTTCCCACTCCCAGCCCTGGCAACAAACTGATGTGTGTTTTCAGTCTCTATAGCTTTGCCTTTTCCAAAACACCATATAGGTGGAATCATACGGTATGCAGCCCTTTGAATCTGTATTTCTTTCACTTAAGATTTGCACATGTTGGGTATGTCAATAATTTGGGTTTTTTTCATTGTTAGGTAGTATTTCATTCTATAAATATGCCACAGTTTGTATGTGTAATCATTAAAGGACATCTGGGCTAGTTTCTGGTTTTCAGTGATTATGAATAAAGTTACTAAATACATTTGTGTACAGGTTTTTGTGGGAATACAAGTTTTTATTTCACTTGGATACATACTTAGGAGTGGGATTACTGGATCATATGGTAATTATATGTTTAACTTTAGAAGATACTGCCAGAATTTTCCAAAGTGGCTGTACCATTTTATATTTCCACCAGCAATATATTCAAGGTCTAGCTGACTCACATTCTTGGCAGTATTTGGTACTGTTAGATTTTTATTTGTTTGTTTTGTTTTTAGCCACTCTAGTAGGTATGTCATCATATCTTATAGTTGTGTTAGTTTGCATTTCCCTAATGACAAATAATGTTGAACATATTTTCATGTATTTATTTGCCATCTGTCTTTTTTGATGAAGTTTTTGTTCAAGTCTTTTGCCCATTTTTAGGTTGTTTCTTTTAAATATAATTGTGTTGAGTGTTCTTCACTAATTCAGGATCTCTTTATCAGATATATGACTTGCCAGTATTTTCCACTAGCCTGTGGTTTATCTTTTCGTTTTCTTAACTATCTATTTAAGAACAGATTCTTAATTTTGATGAAGTCCAATCACTTTAATCACTTTTTTTTTTTTTTTTTTGAGATGGAGTCTTGCTCTGTCACCCAGGCTGGAGTGCAGTGGCGCTCTCTTGGCTCACTGCCAGCTCCATCTCCCGGGTTCATGCCATTCTCCTGCCTCAGCCTCCTGAGTAGCTGGGATTACAGGCGCCCGCCACCACGCCCAGCTAATTTTTTGTATTTTTAGTAGAGATGGGGTTTCACCATGTTAGCCAGGATGGTCTCGATTTCCTGACCTCGTGATCCACCTGCCTTGGCCTCCCAAAGTGCTGGGATTACAGGCATGAGCCACCACACCTGGCCACTATCACTTTTTTTAAATGGGCTATGCTTTTGGTGTCATATCTAAGAAATATTTGCCTAACCTGAAGTCACAGAGGCTTATGCCTATATTTTCTTCTAAACATTTTATAGTTTTAGTTTTTTTAATTTAGATATTTGATCTATTTTTTAGTTAACTTGTATATAGTCTAAGGTATGGATTAAAGTTCTTCTTTTGCTTATAGATATCCAATTATTCCAACAGGATTTTGTTTTGTTTTGTTCAGAGACAGAGTCTCTCTCTGTTGCCCAGGGTAGAGTGCAGTGTTGCACTCTTAGCTCACTGCAACCTCCGCCTCCTGGGTTCAAGTAATTCTCCTGCCTCAGCCTCCCAAGTAGCTGGGATTACAGATGTGTGCCAACACAGCTGGCTAATTTTTATATTTTTAGTAGAGACAGAGTTTCACCATGTTACCCGGCTGGTCTCGAACTCCTGACCTCAAGTGATCTGCCTGCCTCAGCCTCCCATTGTGTGAGCCACCATGCCCAGCCCCAACATGATTTTTTGAAAAGACTACCTCTCTCCTTTGAATTTTAAAATCAACTTACTGATTTCTACATAAAATCCTACTAGGATTTTGATTCACCTTTGGATTCATTGTTCTGAGTCATTCCTTCCTTTTTCTGTGCATTTGCAGTTGAGTTTTTTTCTCAATCTGCTTCCTGCCTGTAGAATTTTGGGATGCAAAGGCCTCTTTTTACTTTTTAAGATTTTTAAAAAATTTGAAATGATTATAGAGTCAAAGATGTTGCAAAAATAGAAAGGTCCTGTGTACCTTTCTCCCAGTTTCCTCCAGAGGTAACACTGGACAAAGCTAGTACAATATCAAAAGCATAAAATGGGCAGTAGTACAATATACAAACCGTGTTCAGATTGTACCAGTTTTACATGCACTCATTTATGTGTTTCATCACCAAAAGGATCTCTCTTGTGCCATCTATACCTCCCTCCTCCATTCAGTACCTAATCCCTGGAAACCACTAATTTGTTTTTTGTTTTTTTGTTTTTGTTTTTGTTTTTGTTTTTGAGATGGAGTCTCTCTCTGTTGCCCAGGCTGGAGTGCAGTGGCGCAATCTCGGTTCACTGCAACCTCCGCCTCCCACGTTCAAGTGATTCTCCTGCCTCAGCCCCCTGAGTAGCGGGGACTACAGGCGTGTGCCACCATGCCTGGCTAATCTTTTGTATTTTTAGTAGAGGTGGGGTTTCACCATGTTAGCCAAGATGGTCTTGATCTCCCAACCTCAGGTGATCCACCCGCCTCAGCCTCCCAAAGTGCTGGGATTACAGGTGTGAGCCACTGTGCCCAGCCTGAAACCACTAATTTATTATCTACTCTATAATTGTTGTCATTTCAAGAATAGTATATGAATAAAAGCAAGTGAAGGTATTAAAAATGTTGTATGAGTGGAATCATACAGTGTGTGACCTTTTGAAGTTGGCTTTTTTCACTCAGCATAATGCTCTTGAGATCCAAGTTATTGCATGTATCAATAGTACTTTAAAAATCACAGAAAGTTTCAAAAAATATACATAGAGGTTTTGTGTACCCTTTGCTCATTTTCCTCCAATAGGTGGGAAAAGCTTACATACCTTTGGTATAATATCAGAACCATGTATAAATTCAGGTAACCACCATCACAATCAAGTATAGAACTGTTCTGTTATCCCAAGGCTTCCTCATGCTATTCATAGCTACAGTCACCCCTCCTTCCTCTCACCCCAATCCCTAAAAGTCCCACTTCATCTCTATAATTTTGTCATTTTGAAAATATTATATACATGGAATCATATAGTATGTAACCTTTCAAGATTGGCTTTTGTACTGGCTTTTCCATATAATGCCCTTTATATCCACTTAAGTTGTATCAGTAGTTTGTCCCTTTTTTTGCTGAGTGCTATTACATATAACACAGTTTGGCCATTCACCCACTGAAGAATGTTTGTTTCCAATTTAGGGCTATTATGCAGGTTTTTGTCTCCACACATAATTTTCATTTCTCTGGAATAACCTTCAAGGAGTATGAATGCTGCCAAACAATTTTCCAGAACATCAGCAATGTTCATACATTGATACACCTTCTCTGCATTTTGACTTGCTTTTAGAATGGTCACTATTTTATTTTAGCTGTTTTAATAGGTGTGTAATGATATCTTACCATAGTTTTAATTTACATTTCCCTAATGGCTATTGAAGTTTAATACATTTTAGGCCGGGTGCAGTGGTTCATGCCTATAATCCCATCACTTTGGGAGGCTGAGGCGGGTGGATCACTTGAAGTCAGGAGTTCGAGACCAGCCTGGCCAACATGGTGAAACCCCCTCTCTACTAAAAATACAAAAATTAGCCGGGTGTGGTGGCATGCACCTGTAATCCCAGCTACTTGGGAGGCTGAGGGAGGAGAATTGCTTGAACCCAGGAGGTGGAGGTTGCAGGGAGCCAAGATCGTGCCTCTGCACTCTAGCCTGGGCAACAGAGCAAGACTCTGTCTCAAAAACAAACAAACAAATGAACAAACAAACATATTTTAATATGTTTATCTGCCATCTCTGTATCCTCTTTGGTGAAATATCTGTTCACTTCCTTTGCCCATTTTCTAATTAGACTGTTTGGATGTTTGTTCTAGAAAAAGAGTCTTGCTCTGTCACCCAGGTTAGAGTGCAGTGGCATGATCATAGCTCACTGCAGCCTTGAAATCCTGGACCCAAGTGATCCTACCAAGTAGCTAGGACTACCGGCGCTTGCCACCATGCCCAGCTAATTTTTTTTCTTTCAAGACAGGGTCTTGCTGTGTTGCCCAGGCTGGTTTTGAATTCTCCTGGCCTCAAGCCATCTTCCCACCTCGGCCTCCAAAGCACTGGGCACAGGTGTGAGTCACTGTGCCCAACCTGTTTGTCTGTATTTTTACTTTTGAGTTTTGAAAGTTCTTTATATATTCTAGATATGAGTCCTGTGTAAGATGTGTGATTTGCAAGTATTTTCTTTCTAAATTTGTATGTCTTTTATTTCCTTTTCTTCCCTTATTGTACTAGCTAAGACTTCCAGCACTACATTGAATGAAAGTGGTGGGAACAGACATTCTTGCCTTATTTTTGATCTTGAGTGGATATATGACACATATAGTATATGTCACTAACAATGGAGTACCAAAATATATGAGGCAAAAACTGGTAGAACTCCAAGGAGAAATAGACAAATCCCATTATAGTTGAAGACTTCAACGACCCTCTTTCAATAATTGATAAATCAAGTAGGCAGAAAATCAGTAAGTATATATTTTATCTGAATACCACCATCAATCAACTTGATCTACTGGCATTTATAGAGCACTCCATCCAACAATAATAGAATATACATTCTAATACAATAATAATAGAATACACATTCATATCTAGCTCACATGGAGTATTCAAGAGATAGTACATGCTGGGCCACGAAACACACTTGAACAAATGTAAAATGATAGAATCATAAAAAGTATGTTCTCAAACCACAATGGAATTAAACTAGAAACCAATAAGAGAGAGAGCTGGAAAGTCCCCAAGGTATTTCTAGAATAAACAACACACTAGTAGGTAGCACATGGATCAAAAAAAAGTCTCAAGAGAAACTTAAAAATATTTTTAACTAAATTAAAATGAAAAATATAGTTTACCAAATTTGTGGGATGCAGCAAAAGCCATGCTTAGAGGAAAATTTATAGCATTAAATGCATATATTAGAGAAGAAGAAAGATCTAAAGTCAATCTAAGCTTCAGAAAGAAGAAACTAGAGAAATAAGAGCAATTTAAGCTTAAAGTAAGTAGAAGGAAATAATAAAAATCAAAGCAGAAATCAATGAAATTGAAAACCAGAAGATGATAGAGAAAATCAGTGAAACCAAAAGCTGTCTCTTTGAATTATCAATAAAATTAACAGATCTCTAGCCAGGTTAACCAATTTTTTTTAGAAAAAGAAAGATACAAATTACCAATATTAGAAATTTGTTTGTTTGTTTGTTTGTTTTTGAGATGGAGTCTCATTCTGTTGCCCAGGCTGGAGTGCAGTGGCGTGATCTTGGATCACTGCAACCTCCGCCTCCTGGGTTCAAGTGATTCTCCTGCCTCAGCCTCCCGAGTAGCTAGGATTACAGGCACATGCTACCACACCCGTCTAATTTTGTACTTTTAGTAGAGGCAGGGTTTCACCATTTTGGCCACGCTGGTCTCGAACACCTGACCTCAGGTGATCCACCCACCTTGGCCTCCTAAAGTATTGAGATTACAGGTGTGAGCCACCGCGTCCAGCCCACATGTATTATTTAGAAATGTGGTGGGATTTTTGGATTAATAGAAGTGTATTTAAGCAGGAATACATAAAATCATCATTGCTAGACTTAATATGAGATGTTAAATGTTTAATCCAATTTTTCTTCCTGGATAAGCTTTTCTTTCCTTTCCCTACCGGATCCGATTCCACATAGAGCTACTGGATGAGTATTTGATAATGGGTCTGAAATTGGGATAGACATGTGCTGATCTTACACAAGTCCAACAAATTAAGCCAAGATGTTTGATGAGCCCTCAATGAATCATCATTGGTTAGGGTCATTGTGCTGAATAAGTACCCCTGTTTAAACCCAGATTTATGGCCAAATGCTCAGGTTGCAGTTTGTGGAGGTATGTCATATTCAGCTGGATTGAGGGTCATGGGCAGAGGGGCCAGGTATGATGGAGTATACTTTGGGAGAGTCATCTTGGTGACCCAGTGCACAACTGCGCCTCTTGACTCATGTATTATTCAGAAATGTGGTGTTTAATTTCCATATGTTTGGAGATTTACCTATTATCTTTTTGTTATTGATTTCTAGTTTGATTTCATTGTGATCTCAGAACACATGCTGTGCGATTTTGATTTTCAAAAATTCCTTGAGGCCGGGAGCAGTGGTTCATGCCTGTAATCCCAAGTCTCTTGGATGCCACGGTAGGAGGATCACTTGAGGATAGGAGTTGAAGGCTGCCGTAAGCCATGATCGGCACCACTGCACTCCAGCCTGGGCAATAGAGCAAGATGCTGTCTCTTTTAAAAAATTTTTTTTAGTTGACTTTTATTCTGTGACTTAAGATATAGTCTTGGTGAGTGTTCCATAAGCATTTCAAAAGAATGTGAATCTTGTTATTGTTATGTGAAGTACTGTCTAAATATTAATTAGATTCTTTTGGTTGATGGCTTTTTAAAGTTCTTATACATCCTTGCTGCTTTCCTGTCTAGTGTTTCTTTTTTTTTTTTGAGACAGAGTCTTGCTCTGTCATCCAGGGTGGAGTGCAGTGGCACAATCTCGGCTCACTGCAGCCTCCGCCTCCCGGGTTCAAGCAATTCTCCTGCCTTAGCCTCCCGAGTAGCTGGGATTACAGGCGCCCGCCACCACACCTGGCTAATTTTTATATTTAGTAGAGACAGGGTTTCACCATGTTGGCCAGGCTGGTCTTGAACTCCTGACCTTAGGTGATCCACCCGCCTTGGCCTCCCAAAATGTTGGGATTACAGGTGTGAGCCACCATGCCCACCCTTCTGTCTAGTATTTCTATCAAGTGTTGAGAGAGATGTGTTGAAGTCTCCAACTTTAATAGTAGATGTCTATTTTTTTTTTCAGTTCTACCAATTTTTGTTTCATAGATTTTTAAGATGTGTTGTTTGGTATGTACACATGTATGATTGCTATGTCTTCTTTGTGATTTGACCCATTTAATGTCTTTTTTTGGCCCTGGTGATTTTCTTTGCTCAGCAGTCTATTTCATCTGATATTGAAATTGCTAACTCTGCTTTCTTTTAATTAATCTTTGTATGGTGTATCTTTTTTCATCCTTTTATGTTCAGTCTACCTATGTCATATTTGAAGTGAGTTTCTTGTAGAGAGCTTATTTTGGGTCATTTTTTTCACTCTGTTTTGCCAGTCTCAGAGTTATAAAGTATATTTATAGACTACTGGCAGTTAATGCAATTATTTGTTAGGGTTTAAGCCTGCCATTTGATTGTTTTCTTTTTGTTCCCTCTGCTTTTCATTCTTCTATTTCTCTACTCTTCCTATGGGTTAAACAGTTTTTAGAATTCCATTTTTTTTAATCTATGGTGAAGTTTTTTTTTTTAAATGTATCTCTTTGTGTAGGTTTTTTAGTGGCTGCTTTCTATATTACATCATACATAACATAATCTATGACCATCTACTGGTATCGACACTTTTGCCACTTTGAGTGAGGGATAGAAGCCTGACCTCTATTTAGGTCCCTTTACCCTTCTCCTTTCATAATGTAATTGTCTTAAATATCTTCATTACATAAATTGAATCCACATCAGACCATGTTATATAATTTCTGTTTTAGCCATCAAACATAATTTAGAAAATGCAAGTGAAGAAGGATAGCCCATCATATTTACCCATATTTTTATTATTTCCATTGTTCTTTCTTCACTCCTGATGTTTCGGGTTTTCTTCTTTCATCATTTCCTTTATGTTTGGAGAACTTCCTTTAGCCATTCTTTTACGGTACAGCAGGTCCTCAAATAATGTTATTTTGTTTAACGTCATTTCTTTATAATGTTGATGAGAAAAAAAAACAACAACTGATTCCCAGCCATGGCCACTGTGGGTGTAGAGTTTGCACATTCTCGTCATGTCTGTGTGGGTTTTCTCTGGGCACTCCAATTTCCTCCCACATCCAAGAGATGTGCACATTAGGTTAATTGGTGTATCTAAATTATCTAAATTATCCAAGTATGAGTGAGGGGTGTGTGTGTGTGCGTGCACGCATTCTGTGATGGAATGGCATCCTTTCCAGGGTGCCTTGCACCCTGAGCTGCCAGAATAAGATTCAGCCACCCAGGACCCTGAAATGGAATAAGCAGGTTGGAAATGAAGAATAAGTGAATACAAATTATTGTAAAATAAAAATTTGTAAAGTATATAATAATCATACAAATGCATAACAGTAAATAATTTGGTATAAGAGCACTCAGCCAGCCTGCCATATTTATTATTGTTTTTGAACTGCATGGTGGTAGGAGATACTCCTTACAATTTTTGCTCTGCAAAGATTTATTCCTTGGTTTAACTCACCACCATGATGACTGCTGTCACTCACTGCTTATACTAATCCAGCATGACCTCACTTTAATTACATCACCAACAGGTGAGTAAATAATGAACTTCCTTGTTTTATTAATCTTTCTTAAATGTATGTATAGCTCACATTTATTTTAATGTTTAATACTAGATGTGTCTGGGCATTTATTTAGAAGCGTGGTATTGTTTTTGTGACCAGAAGTATGCTGTATGGACTTACCTTGTTAATATCAATTAGTCTATGATAAACTTGGTTTCATTATACATCATTTTGGTTAAAGTTGCAGTTTCCAAGAAACTATTGATGACATTAAGGACTTACTATAGTTCTTCAGTTAACAAATTATGTTAGTTTTTCCTTCATTTGAGAATGTCTTGACTTTCATACCTGAAGGATTTTTTCACTTTGCTTAGCATTCTGGGTTGACAGTTTTTTCTTTCAGTACTTAAACATATTGTGCCACTTCTTTCTGGCTTTCACGGTTTCTGATGAGAAATCTGCTGCAATTTAAATTGTTGCTCTTTTATTGGTAAGGTTAATTTCTCTGCAACTGCTTTCAAGACTTTAGTTTTCAGAAATTTGTTTATGGTGTGTCTTGTATGGATTTCTTTGGTTTATCATGCTTGGGGTTTAGTCAGCTTCTTGAATCTGTGTGTGTATGTCTTTCATCAAATTTGGGAAACTTTCAGCTTTATTTCTTTGAACACATTTTTAGCTCCACCTTCTTTTTTTCTCTTCACCTAGGACTCCCATGACACAAATGTTAAATCTTTTGTTATAATCTTCCATGTTCCTGAAGCTTTGTTCTCTCTCTCTCTCTCTCATCTCTCCCTTCTTCCCTCCCTCCCTTGCTTCCATTCTTCCTTCTTTCCTTTCTTTTTAATCCAATTTCTCTCTTTTTCAGAGTGGGTAATTTCTACTGTTTTATCTTCAAATTCACTGATTCTTTCGTAGGTTGTCTTGTATTAGTCTTCTCAGGCTGCACATAACAAAACCACAGACTGGATGTCTTAAATAATATACATTTATTTATCCTAGTTCTGGAGGCTGGAAGTCCAAGATCAAGGTGACAGCAAGATAGATTGATTCTGAGGCCTCCTCTCATGGCTTGTAAGCATCTACCATCTCGTTGTGTGTTCACGTGACATCTTTGTGTGCACACACAGAGTTCACTGGTATCTCTCGTATAAAGATACTCATCGGATCAGAGTCCTACCCTTATGACCTCACTTAACCTTATTGCTTCCATAGAGTCCCCATCTCCAAATACAACCACACTGGATTAAGACTTCAACATATGAATGAGGTGAGGGAGGACACCAACATTCTGTCCATTACATATTTCTGTCCTATTGAACCCATCTGGTGAGTTTTAAACAATTTTTGGCTACTGTATTAGTTTCCTAGGGCTTCTGTATTAAAGGACCACAAACTTTGTGCCTTAAAACAACAGAAATTTATTCTCTAACAATATGGGGGCCAAAAGTCCAAAATGAAGATATTGGCAGGGTTGGTTCCTTCTGGAAGCTCAGAGGGAGAATCTGTTCCATGCTTCTCTCCTTGTTTCTGATGGTGGGGAGCAATCTTTGTTGTTACTTGGCTTGTAGACACATCATTCTAATGTCTGCCCCATCTCCACCTGTTCTCCTCTGTGTGCCTCTCTGTGTCTTCATATAGCGTTTTTATAAGGACATCAATCATTGGATTTAGGGGTTATACTAATCCAGTATGACCTCACTTTAATTACATCTGGAAAGACCCTATTTCCAAATAAAGGTACATTCTGAGGTTAGTTCTGGGTGTCTTTTTTCCTGAGATTTTCTTTTTTTTCCAATTATTTAAGAATATTTGTAAGTGCTTTCTTGTTGAAGCATTTTTGTAGTCCCTCTTTTGAAATCCTTGTCAGCTAATTCCAACAAACTGTGTTAGGATCTGTTGATTGTGTTTTCTTGTTCAAGTTGAGATTTTCCTGATTCTTGGCATGGTGAGTTATTTTCACTTATAATCTGGTCATTTTGGATATTATGTTATGAGATCTTATTTACATCTTCTGTTTAACAGGCCTCTGCTGAAACTGGTAGTCCAGCCTTGTTACATGGCCTCCATTGACACCTCCCCATAGGGAAAAGGGAGGGTTGCTCTATTATTGCTGGAAGAGGTGGAAATCTAGGCTCCACAGTTGTCCTCCTTTACATTGTAGGGAAAGGAATGGAGCCTTGCTACTACTGGATGGGGATAGCAGCACAGGTTCTCCACATGGCCTCCACGAATATCATGGAGGTGATGGGGAGAGGCACTTAGTTAATGCTGGGCAGTGATGAAAACCCAGGCTTCCCACTCAGCCTTTTCTGACACCACCTGGAGGTGAGTGGGAGGAATGTTTTGTTATCACCAAAGATTAAAGTCTAGCTTTTCCCTCTACCTGTGCTAATGGAGTTTGGGAGGAAGTTCCCCCCTCCCACCCCTGAGATTTTGCTGGAGGCATTCAATATCAAAAGGCTTTTGGAGTCTGGCACGGTGGCTCACGCCTGTAATCCCAGCACTTTGGGAGGCCGAGGCAGGTAGATCACTTGAGGTCAGGAGTTTGAGACCAGCCTGGCCAAAAAGGTGAAACCCCACCTCTACTAAAAATAGAAAAAATTAACCGGACGTGGTGGCACATGCCTGTAGTCCCAGCTACTTGGGAGGCTGAGGCAGGAGGATCACTTGAGTTTAGGAGGCGGAGGTTGCCATGAGCTGAGATTATGCCACTGCACTCCAACCTGTGTGACAGAGTGAGACTCCATTTCAAAAAAAAAAAAAAAAAAAAAAAAGGGAGGATTTGTCTTGCTAGGGTGCCCCTTCCCCAGTCCTTTGACAAGAGAGAGCAATCTTTTCATGGGAACATTTTTGTCTGTACCTGTGGCATTTCCAGGTTGTAGGCTTTGGAAAAGGAAAAATCCAGGGACTCACTTCTGTATCATTCCTCCAATACTGAGATTTCAGGCTGTTCTGCCTTCTTATGCTTGTTTTATATATAATTCCCAGCATTGTAAATGTATATAGTGGCAGAGATAGAAAGGAATACATCTCCTCTATCTTGTCCAAAACTAGAAATCCTCTTTTTTAAAATTTTTATTATTATTTTTTGAGACGGAGTCTCACTCTGTCACCCAGGCTGGAGTGCAGTGGTGCAATCTCCCCTCAGTGCAACCTCCAGCCCCCAGGTTCAAGAGATTCTCGTGCCTCAGCCTCCCGAGTGGCTAGGATTACAGGTGTGCACCACCACACCCAGCTAATTTTTGTATATTTAGTAGAGGCGAGGTTTCACCATGTTGGCCAGGCTGGTCTTGAACTCCTGACCTCAGGTGATCTGCCCACGTTGGCCTCCCAAAGTGCTGGGATTATAGGCATGAGCCATCCTGCCTGGCCGAAATCCTCTTTTTATTTGTACTCTTTTTATCCCTGCAAATCCAAGGTGATGTTTTTGGATATATAATCCTTTTTAAAACTTGTGGGTCACTTTGAATCTTATTCAATATTACTCTGTTAGACAAAAGACATGCCCACAGATTTCTTTGCAATAAGCCCTTCTCTACTCTAGGCTTCTGCTGAGATGGCTAAGAGACAACAATCAGCCGTAAGATTTCCAGAATCACTATTGTTTTGATTTGGAGGATCTGTGAGACATATCCATAATTTGTTTAGACTCTTTAAATATGACTGAATAGTATTCTGAGGCACTGCCTTAAGTCTTTCTGAGATGTTAACAAAATATTTTACATTAATATTCTTTTTTTTTTTTTTTTTTTGAGACAGGGTCTTGCTCTGTCGCCCAGGCTGGAGTGCAGTGGTATGATCTCGGCTCACTGCAACCTCCGCCTCCCAGTTTCAAGTGATTATCCTGCCTCTGCAGTAGCTGGAATTATAGGCATGTGCCACCACGCCCAGCTAATTTTTTGTATTTTTAGTAGAGATGGGCTTTTACCATGTTGGCCAGGCTGTACATTAATATTCTCAGTTTCATATTTGGACCAGGCTTTCCTGGCAGTGCCCTGTATTTGAGTTTTGCTAGGAAGCCATTTTTAAATTTTACTATCATCTGCTATTTGGAGAGGATAAGCATTTTCTAAATCATGAAGTCTTAGCTCTTTCATGTTTAACATTCTTTCCTTTTAAAAAGTTCAGCGTTTTTCAACTCGAGCCCTATTGATATTTCAGCTAGGATAATTATTTGATGTGTGTGTGTTTGGTGGGGGGATTGGGGTGGTTTGAGGGGGGCTGCCTTATACATTGTAGGATGTTTAACAGCATCCTTGGCCTCTGCCAACTAGATGGCAGTAGCAACCTCCCCAGCTTTGACATCTAAAAATGCCTCCAGACATTGCCAAATATCCCTTGGGAGGCAGTGTCACTCTCACTGGAGAGCTCTTGCTTTAGTTTATCCCTTTGCTCCTCCCTTTCACTATAGGCAGCAAGAAGAAAGCAGGTGGCGCCTTTAACATTTTGCTTGGAAATTGCTTTACTCAGATCATCAAATTCATTAGGCACATTTTCTGTTTTCCACTTTATTGAAGGCAACAGGGTTGCTAATTTTTGTGTCACAGTATAGTTTCCAATAGTATTTACTTCACTTGTCTGGGTATGGTGGCTCGTGCCTGTAATCCCAGCACTTTGGGAGGCCGAGGCAGGTGGATCACCTGAGGTCAGGAGTTCTGGACCAGTCTAAACAACATGGTGAAACCCCACCTCTACTAAAAAAAGCCAGGTGTGATGGCATGCACCTGTAATCCCAGCTACTTGGGAGGCTGAGGCAGGAGAATCACCTGAACCTGGGAGGCAGAAGTTGCAGTGAGCTGAGATCAACAAGAGCAACACTCTGTCAAAAACAAAACAAAAAAACAACAAAAAAAACCCCAAAAAACAAAAAAACAGAAAAACAGTATTTACTTCACTTTCCTGCATACCCTCACTGCACCTTATCTAAGGGCCGAGGCTTCTTTAACAGCTTCTTCAAGGCGCTTTAGGTTTTTACTACACTCTTGTCAAAGTCCAATTCTAATGCCACTCCTGCATATGAGAGTACTGTTACAGCAGTACTTTACCCAGTACCAAAATCTTTCTTTTCCCCTTTAAAAATTTTTTTCTTTATATGTTCCAATGAACAGATTTTTAATATGTTACCTATTGCTGCATAATAAACTATCCCAGAATTTAGCATCTTAAAACAAGAAGTATTTACTATCTCAAAGTGCTTGAGTATCAGGAATCCAGGAGTGGTTTAACTGAGTGGTTCTGCCTAAGTTTCCCATGAGGTTTCAGTCAAACTGCTGGCCAGGGCTGTAATTATCCCAAGATTTTACTAGGGCAATTTTATCAATTTCCATACTCAATCATGTGGTTGCTGGCAGGCCTCAGCCTTCACGGGCTCTTGGCCGGAAGCTTCCTTTCCTTGCCATGTGGGCTTCTCTATAGTGGCTGTTGACAAAATGGCAGCTTGCTTCTCCCAGAGTGAGTGACCCCAAAAATAGAGTACACACTAAAGACAGAAGCTGTAGTCTTTTTTTTTTAATTTGAATTTTAGAAGTGACATACCATCATTTCTGGCATATCCTGTGGGTCACATAGGTAAACTAATGGTGGCAGGAGGCAGACAGGTTCCTAGGTGGGAAGGGGTGGGTCCTTGGTGAAACCCCACCTTCAAGCCAGGGATGACCTGAAGCCTGACAGCCAGGCCGCCAGTTCTGTGTGGAGTCCACTACCTAAAGTGAGAACTTCCTTGATGCCTTTTGGCCAATCAGATGGTGCTTTTTCCTGACCCGGCCAGATTCATGGACTCGTTGGTACTACCTGCCTGCAGATAGGAGCTACCCACTTTGGGTCTCCTCTCCTCTGAGAGCTGTTTGGTCACCCGATAAAGCTGTTCTCTGCCTTGCTCACCTTCCAGTTGTCTGTGTAACCTCATTCTTCACGGATGCTGGTCAAGAACTCAGGACCTGCCAAATGCGGGAGTAAAAGCAGCTGTAACACTTTCCTGGCCGGCTCGCTGAGCTGCAGGTGGGAGCTAAAGGGGCTGTAACACGTTCCTGGCTAGCTCGCTGAGGTGCAGGTGGTGACACATTCCTGAACTGCTGGAGTGAAGAGTGGAGACCCTTCTGGAGGCCCAGACCTCGGGATTCTCCGAGCCAGAGCGGTAACACACTAGTTCTCCTGCCCTCTGCCAGCGCCAGGCTGCCACCCCATGCAACAGGAAGCAGTGGCGGGGCCAGGCCAGCCCAGGAGCCACAGGCCGGAGCAGGGTGGCAGGACTGAAAGAGCAGTAACACAAATGGGCTGAAACTCCACCCCCTGAAATACAGCACCCCCACCTCGCTGAGCTGCTGCCGGTGATGAGAAAGAGAGAAGAGCTGCAGCCCTTCTGGGGGCCCAGATCTCGGGGCTCCCTGAGGCAGGGCTGTGACATGCTGTAACACCCTCTTTGGGGCTCTGCAGTTCCTGGTGTCTCAGAGCTTTCAGGTGCCACTGCGTTCCCCTGGTCCAGACGCTGGTGCCTACAGCAGAGGTCGCTTGGGGTAGGTCTGGTCCAGCCAGAGCCTTGCATGGAGCTGGTGCCTGTGCCAGTGCCTGGAGCTGCTCACGTGGCTGCGGCAGCTTGTGTGCCTGGCTCTGTGTGGTGACTGGACCTCACGCTTGCTCACACACCCCCCCACCACTCCATGCCTGGCTTACCCTTGGTAGGCATGGGATCCGGGCTGGTAGCACTAGCCAAGCACAGCCTGCCAGGTGAGTGGGCAGAATGGGTGGGCACAAGCAAAACTCCAGCAGAGGCACCACCAGCCACAGAGGTTTTGCACTGACAAAGTGACACCCAAAGGATCCCGTGACATAACCTTGGTACAGTGTAGGAGAGGACTGCCCAGATGTACATGATAGGTGGTAAGGAACATTGGGAGGTGTTTTGTGGCTGACTGTGGCTACAAAAATTTCCATTTTATTCCATCCAATATGTTTTTCTTTTTTTCTTTTTCCTTTTTTTTGTTTTAGAGTCTCGCTCTGTTGCCCAGGCTGGAGTACAATGGCGTGATCTCGGCTCACTGCAAACTCCGCCTCCCAAGTTCAAGTGATTCTCCTGCATCAGCCTCCCAAGTAGCTAGGATTACAGATGCATGCTACCATGTCTGGCTGATTTTGGTATTTTTAGTAGAGACGGGGTTTCACCATGTTGGCCAGGCTGGTCTCGAACTTCTGACCTCAAGTGATCCACCCATCTCAGCCTCCCAAAGTGTTGGAATTACAGGCATGAGCCACTGCACCTGGCTGTTTCTTCTTCTTTCTTTTTTCTTCTTCTTTCTTCTTTTTTCTTCGTCTTCCTCCTCCTCTTCTTTCTTCTTCTTCTTCGACTGAGTCTCGCTCTATCACCCAGGCTGGAATGCAGTGGCATGATCTAGGCTCACTGCAACCTCCGCCTCCTGGATTCAAGTGATTCTTGTGCCTCAGCCTCCCAAGTAGCTGGGATTAGAGGCACCCACCACCACGCCCAGCTAATTTTTGTATTTTTAGTAGAGACGGGGTTTCACCATGTTGGCCAGGCTGGTCTTGAACTCCTGACCTCGAGTGATCCGCCTGCCTCGGCCTCCCAAAGTGCTGAGATTACAGGCGTGAGCCACCACACCCGGCCTATTTTATTATTTTTTTGAGATGGGGTTTCACTCTGTTACCTGGGCTACAGTGCCGTGGTGTGATCTCGGTTCACTGCAGCCTTGACCTCCCAGGCTCAAGCGATTTTCTTGCCTCAGCCTCATGAGTAGCTGGGACTACAGGCATGCACCACCATGCCTGGCTAATTTTTGTATATTTTGTAGAGATGAAGTTTCTGCCAATGTTGCCCAGGCTGGTCTCAAACTTGTGGGCTCAAGCGATCCTCCCAGCTAGTCTCCCAAAATGCTGAGACTACAGGCATGAGCTGCTGTGCCTGGTTCAACACTTTTGTTTTTTTTTTTTTTGAGACAGGGTCTCGCTCAGTTGCCCAGGCTGGAGTGCGGTGGTGGCATCTCAGCTCACTGCAACCTCCACTTCCCAGGATCAAGTTATCCTCCTACCTCAGGCCTCCAAATAGCTGGGAATACAGGCATGAGCCACCATGCCCAGCTAATTTTTATATTTTTTGTAGAGACGAGGTTTTGTCATGTTGCCCAGGCTGGTCTCAAATTCAAGGTCAAGCGATCCACCTGCCTCAGCCTCCCAAAGTGCTAGGATTACAGGCCTGAGCCAGTGTACCCAGCCGTGTATTTTCTAATATCCCTTGGACTTCATCTTTGACTCATGTTTTATTTTGAAGTATTGGGACTGTTTTTCAGTTATCTTTCTGTTATTATTTCTATTTAATTCTGTTATGGTCATACAACATAATTTAAATTCTTCTAAATTTGTTGAGGATTGTTTTTGTTGCCCAGAATATGATGAATCTCTCATTGAATGTTGTATGTGCAGTTGAAAAGAATGTTTATTCTGCTGTTGGTGGGTAAAGTGTCATGAATATAATTAGGAGAAATTAATGATAGTGTTAAGGTTTTCTATATCCTTGCTTTTTTGGTCTACTTATTTTATTGATTATTGAGAGAGAAGGGTTGAATTATCTAGGTGCAATATAGATTTTTTCTGTTTCTTATTTCAGGTCTACTGGTTTTTACTTCATATATTTTTGAAGCTCTGTTGTTAGTATATACACTCTTATGACTGTTAAGTCTTCTTGGTGAATTGAACCTTTTATTATTAAATAATACCACTTTTCATCCCTGGTAATAGTCCTTCTTAAATCTACTTTGTCTGATATTAATAATGTCACTCCAACTTGCTTGGTTTCATGTTTGTATGGTGTGTCTTATTCCATTCATTTTTTTTTTTAGGGATCCAATTCCTCTACACATCCTTTTACTTTTAACCCATATATTTCTTTATATTTAAAGTGGGTCTTGTGGACAACATATTATTGCCTCTTACTTTGCTCCCAATCTGCTAATTTGTCTTTTAATTGATTGTCTTTTTACTGATACACTGGATTAAAATCTATCACCTTGTTATTTGTTTTCTAATCTTGCATCTGTGCTTTTTTTCTTTTTTCTTCCTTGATTTGGATTATGTTTTGAAAAGGAAAACTCCCAATCTCATGGGTGCTGCAAGTAGACAAGATGTATTGCATCTGATTGAAATAGTTTATTATTCATAGCACAACAAACAGTGTGAACATCAGCATAGTTGTATTCGTTCCCCTGGTCCTACATTCAACAGATGATGCAGTGAGCCCAGATGCATGGTATTCACACAGTGGGTTTGCATTGTAGCTGAGGGACCTAGGCCCAGCACTTTTTATTTTATTTTATTTTATTAATTAATTAATTTATTTGAGACAGGGTCTCACTGTGTTGCTTAGGCTGCTCTCGAATTCCTGGGCTCAAGTGATCCTCCTGCCTCAGCCTCTCAAAGTGCTGGGATTACAAGCATGAGCCACCATGCCTGGTCCCAGGACATTTTTATAGCAAGCAGTAAGCAAGCCTGCCTTGGTCTGAGAAATGATCTCACCTCTCAAAACTCTAGCTGTACTAACAATCCTGAACAAGGACCCAGGTGAAAGAGAGGTCTGGGCCTTGTGATCTTGACATACTCAGCAAGACACGTTGGACACAAGTGGCCTAGGGAGGAAGCCTCCCAACATTAGAAAAAATTATTATATGTACTTGTTTTCATGTTCAACAGTCATTTTAAAAAATAAATTTTATTGTATATGTTTAAGGTATACAACATGATGTTATGGAATACATAGATATAGTAAAGTGATTACTATAGTGAAGCAAACGAACATATCCATCATCTCACATAGTTACCTATTCCGGCATTTTTATGATTCCATTTTCTATTATTGGCTTGTTACTTACACCTCTCTAAAAAATTTTTTTTAGTGGTTGCTATTGAATTTACTATATCTTTAATCAGTCTATCTTCAAATAATGTTATACCACTTCTTATATATCATAAGGACCCTTTAACAGCATATTTCCCATTCCTCCATCTCCTCATTTTTACTGTTGTTATTGTCATACATTTCACTTTTATATATGCTATGAGGCCACAATGCATTGCTTTAGTAAAGCAGTTACCTTTTAAAGTGAGTAAAAATGAGAAACAATGTCTCTTATATTTACCTTTATTCTATCTGTTTCCAGAGATCATCATTTCTTTATGTAGATCCAAGTTTCTCTCAGGTATCATATTTCTTCTGCTTACAGAACGTCCACTGGTAATGAATTTTCTCTCTCTCTCTCTTTTTTTTTTTTTTTTGATCTGAAAAAGTGTATTTCCTTCATGTTTGAAAGATGTATTTGCTAGGTATAGAATTCTGGATTGGCAGTTTTTTGTCTTTCAGCATTTTAAAGATATGACTCTATTATCTTCTGGTTATATAATTTCTGATGAGAAGTCTTCTGTAATTCTTTGTTCCTCTGTAGGGAGTGTGCCTTTTTCCTCTAGATGCCTTCAATATTTTCTCTTTATCTTTGGTTTTCAGCAATTTGAATATGATATATTAGGTTGTGTTTGCATGTGCTTCTTTGTTGTGTTTGTATATTGGCATTTAATCTTTTCTGGATTCTGTGAGTTTCTTGGCTCTGTGGTTTGATATCTTTCATTATTTTTGGAAAATTATTAGCTATTATATCTACAAATAAATATTGTATCTACATATATATATATATTTTTTTCTCTGTTTCTTCTCCTTCTGGGATGTGAATCACTTATATGTTAGCGCTTGGATATTTGTTCTGGTTTTTGTTTGTTTGTTTCACTCTTTTCTTTTTCTGTTTCAATTTGAGTATTCTCTATTGACCTATCTTCAAGTTCACTGGTTATTTCCTCAGCTATGTCAAGTTTACTGATTGATATAGTTTGGTTGTGTCACCACCCAAATCTCATCTTGAATTGTGGTTCCCATAATCCCCACGTGTCATGGGAGAGACCAGGTGGAGATAATTGAATCATGAGGGTGGTTCCCCCATCCTGTTCTCATGATAGTGAGTTAGTTCTCACAAGATCTGATGGTTTTATAAGGGGCTTCCTCCTTCCCCAGGCACTTCTCCTTGCTGCTGCCACATGAAGAAGGACGTGTTTGCTTCCCCTTCCACCATGATTGTAAGTTTCCTGAGGCCTCCTCAGCCCTTTGGAACAGTGAGTCAATTAAACCTCTTTTCTTTGTAAACTACCCAGTCTCAGGTATGTGCTTATAGCAGTGTGAGAACAGACTAATACAGTAAACTGGTATTGGTAGAATGAGGTGCAACTATAAAGATACCTGATAATGTGGAAGCAGCTTTGGAACTGGGTAACAGATAGAGGTTAGAACAGTTTGGAGGGCTCAGAAGAAGAAGGAAAGTGTGGGAAAATGTGGAACTTCCTAAAGTCTTAGAGGGCTCAGAAGACAGGAAAATGTGAGAAGGTTTGGAACTTCCTAGAGACTGTTGAATGGCTTTGACCAAAATGCTAATAGTGATATGAACAATGAAATCTAGGATGAGGTGGTCTCAGATGGAAATGAGGAACTAGCTGGGAACTGGAGTAAACTTCACTTTTGCAATGCAAAGAGACTGGTGGCATTTTACCCCTGCCCTAGAGATCTGTAGAACTTTGAACTTGAGAGAGATGATTTAGGGTATCTGGCAGGAGAAATTTCTAAGTGGCATAGCGTTCAAGAGGAAGCAGAGAATAAACTTTTGGAAAATTTGCAGCCTGATGATGTGATAGAAAAGAAAAACCCATTTTTTTCTGGGAGAAATTCAAGCCCCTTACAGAAATTTGCATAAGTAACAAGGAGACAAATGTTAATCACCAAGACAATGGGGAAAATGTCTCCAGGGCATATCAGAGACCTACACAGCAGCCCCTCCCATCATAGGCCCAGAGGCCTAGGAGGGAAAAATGATTTCCTGGGCCAGGTCCAGTGCTCCCTTGCTGTATGCTGCCTCAGGACTTGGTGCCCTGCATCCCAGCCACTCAAGCCATGGCAAAAAGGGGCCAAGGACAGCTCGGGCTATTGCTTCAGAGGGTGCAAGCCCCAAGCCTTGGCAGCTTCCGTGAGGTATTGGGCCAGCAGGTGTGCAGAATGCAAGAATTGAGGTTTGGGAACCTCCGCCTAGATTTCAGAGGTTGTATGGAAATGCGTGGATGTCCAGGCAGAAGTCTGCTGCAGGGGTGGAGCCCTCATGGAGAACCTCTGCTAGGGCAGTGCGGAAGGGAAATGTGGGGTCAGATCCTACACACAGAGTCCCCACTGGGGCATTGCTTATGGAGCCGTGAGAAGAGGGCCACTGTCCTCCAGAGCCCCGAATGGTAGATCCACCAACAACTTGCACTGAGTGTCTGGAAAAGTTGCAGACACGCAATGGCAGCCATGAAAGCAGCAGGGAGGGGGTCTCTACCCTGCAAAGCCACAGGGGTGGAGCTGCCCAGGGCTGTGGGAGCCCACCTCTTGCATCAGTGTGACCTGGATATGAGACCTGGAATCAAAGGATATTATTTTGGAGCTTTCAGGTTTAGTGACTGTCCTATTGGATTTCAGACTTGCATGGGGCCTGTAGCCCCTTTGTTTGGGCCAATTTACCCCTTCAATTTCTCCTATTTAGAATGAGGGTATTTACCCAATGCCTATAACCCCATTATATCTAGGAAGTAATTAACTTGCTTTTAATTTTATAGGCTCTTAGGTGGAAGGGACTTGCCTTGTCTCAGAAGAGTCTTTGGCCTTGGACTTTTGGGTTAATACTGGAATGAGTTAAGACTTTGGAGGACTGTTGGAAGCACATAATTGTGTTTTGAATTGTGAGGACATGAGATTTGGGAGGGGCTGGGGCAAAATTATATGGTTTGACTGTGTCCCCACCCAAATCTCATCTTGAATTGTGGTTCCCATAATCCCCACGTCATGGAAAGGACCAGGTGAAGACAGTTGAATCATGGGGGTGGTTTCCCCCATCCTTTTCTTGTGATAGTGAGTTACTTCTCATGAGATCTGATGGTTTTATAAGGGGCTTCCCCCTTCGCTGGGCACTTCTTGCTGCTGCCATGCAAAGAAGGACGTGCTTGCTTCCCCTTCTGCCATGATTGTAAGTTTCCTAAGGCCTCCCCAGCCCTGTGGAACTGTGAGTTAATTAAACATCTCTCATTTATAAATTACCCAGTCTCAGGTGTGTCTTTGTAGTAGCGTGAGAAAGGACTAGTATACTGATAAGCCTGTCAACAGCATTCTTCAAATCTGTTATATGTATGTGTTTTTTCTTATTTCTAGCATTTCTCTATGTCTCTTTTTTTGTAGTCTTCATATTTCTGCAAAAATTCCCCTTTTGTTCTTTCATATTGTCTACATTTTCCACAAGAGCCTTTCATATTCACGTATTACTTATAGTTGTCTTAAGTTCTGTGTCAGATAACTACAGCATCTGCATCTTGCACCTGGTCTTGCTTTCTCTCTCTCTCTCTCTTTCTCTTTCTCTTTCTCTCTTTAATATAGAAACAGGGCCTTACGATATTGCCCAGGCTGGTCTTCAGACTCCTGGCCTCAAGCATTCCATCTGCCTTGGCATTCCAAAGTGCTGGATTATAGGTATAAGCCACCACACCTGGCCTGCTTTGTCTCTTGACAGTAGGTTTTTTTGGTATTTTAAAATTTATGTGTGTGTGTGTGTGTTGTAATTTTTGTTTGTTTGTTTTTGAGATACAGTTTCACTTTTGCCAACCAGACTGGAGTGCAATGGTGCGATCTTGGCTCACTGCAACCTCTGCTTCCCAGGTTCAAGCGATTCTCCTGCCTGAGCCTCCCAAATAGCTGGGATTACAGGCACCCACCACCATGCCCAGCTAATTTTTGTATTTTCAGTAAAGATGGGATTTCACTGTGTTGGCCAGGCTGGTCTCGAACTCCTGACATCAGGTGATCCATCCACCTTGGCCTCCCAAAGTGTTGAGATTAGAGGCGTGAGCCACTGCGCCCAGCCTGTGTTGTAATTTTTTATTGAATTTTGGACACAGTGTTTATAATAGCAAGGACTGAGTTCATTATTATTTATGCCTGGAAATTGTCGTATCTCTTCTTCTCTTAGGCCATTAGTGTGGGGGATTCAGTCAGTTTTTTCAGGAGTTGAATTAGGTTTGAGTTTTGTTGTTTCTATGATTACTTCAGTGTCTATATCTCCTACAAATTTTATGTAGTCATGCTAGCTATATTGGGTCTTTAGTAATTCCATAAAAATTTTGGCCTGGCATGTTGGCTTACACCCATAATCCCAGCACTTTGAGAGGCTGGAGCAGGAGGATCACTTGAGGCCAGGAGTTTGAGACCAGCTTAGACAACATAGCAAGACCCTATCTCTAACAAAAAAAAATAATAATAATAAAATAAAATTAGCCATGTGTGGTGATGTGCATTTGTAGTCCTAGATACTTGGGAGACTGAAGTGGGAGGATACCTTGAGCTTAGTGAGTCATGACTGCACTACTGTGCTTCAGCCTCTGGACAGTGTGAGACCTTGTCTCTGAAAAATAAAAACATAAACATTAGCTGAACTCTTCTAACCTACTTGTAAGGAGAGCTTGTCTTTCTCTTGCTACACAACTGAGTGAGTGCCTGCATCCCGTCACTTCCTGGAGGCTCCTGTCCTTCTTTGGAATGCTGGTTAATTGGTTGCTCTGCAACCTTAGGTCTCTGATAAGTTTGACAAAAGTTGTGATTTTGTAAATTACCCAACAATTTTTAAAAACTGTTATTAGTTTGATAATGATGCTCTTCCCAGGTTTCTGCATCCTAGATGGAAGCCGGAGTCTCAAGCCGTCTACCTTTTCACGGTGCTATTCAACGTTTTGGCCACCTACTCCTGGCCTGCTGCTTGGGTCTTTCTTTTGGGTGACACCCTTCCAGCTTAGCCCCCTGAAATATTTTCAGGTTAGATGTTTCCCCCTCTCCATTCCTTCTTTATGGCAAATATCTGACAAAGAGAAGGGACAGAGGTTCCTGATCTTTCTTCATCTTGGGCTCAAAATAATCCATGGAGTCGTGTTCTGAAGGATACATCTGGGCCAGGCGCAGTGGCTCACGCCTATAATCCCAGCACTTTGGGAGGCTGAGGTGGGCAGATCACTTGAGGCCAGGAGTTCAAGACCAGCCTGGCCAACAGGGCAAAAACCCCCCTCTACCAAAAATAGAAAAATTAGCCAGGCATAGTGGAGTGCACCTGTAATTCCAGCTACTCAGGAGGCTGAGGTGGGAGAATTGCTTGAATCCAGGAGGTGGAGGTTGCAGTGAGCTGAGATCGTGCCACTGCACTCCAGCCTGGGCAACAGAGCAAGACTCTGTCAAAAAAAAAAAGGGATACATCTCTGAAAATGGGGACATGACTGGGAGTGAGCTAAGCTCTTATCCACTGTACTCCTGACTTGGCCCTCATTTTCTGTGCTAGAAAATTAGATGAAGTATCTACTCTATCCATTAATGAGAAATAAGAATCAAACCAACCCAATGAAATAGTTCTTAGAAGATGAAAACTACAACAGGATAAAAGGGGAACAGGCACAGGATAAAAGGGTTGTAAGCACAGTCTCTGGAGGCAGTCTACCTGGGCTTAAATTCCAGGTCCATCACTTACTAGCTGTAGGGCCTGGGACAAGTTCCTTCACCTCTCTGTATCTCAACTTCTGTATCTGTAAAGTGGAAACAGCAAGAGGATTAAAAGGATTAATTTTTGTAAAGCACTTATAATAGTGACTGGCACATAATAAGCTCTGTGGAAGTGTTAACAATTAGGGCTTACTTCCTATAATTTCAGAAATTTGTGGAAGAGAGCAGTTCCCTCCCTTTCTCAGAACCCATTACCATCAAAACAGCTAACGATTACTGAGCATTTCCAAAGTGCCCAAGTCCTGTAACTAACCATTTTATATAAATTATCTTATAAGAGGGAGGGATTAATTATTCCTCTTTAGTAGGTAAGAGATCAAGGATCAGAGAAGTGTTTACCCAGCTGGCTAGAGGAATCAATAGGTTTACAACCCAAGAGGGTCTGACTGCATTGCCTGTGCTCTTAACCATTGCATTTGTTGCCTCCCACAAACTAGTTTCCATGCTTGTAAACTAGTGGGAAAGTTGCATGCTGTATTTATCTCACAGGGTTGTTTTGAGATCCCAATAATGTTAAGAGGCAGTGCTTTAGTGTACAGAGTGCTGGTCCCCTGACAGGGAAACCTGAATGTGTCAATGATTTGTTCACACTTCCCTCCCACTGCACATGCCCTTCTCCCTCTTTTCTGCTTGTTGAACTCATGTCTTCAAGACTTAGCTCAGATATCAGCGTCCAGATTTTATTCTAATAGTGGAGAAATTTAGGCAACGCCGCGTGGCGGGGGGGTCGAGGGGGGCACACCAGACTTGTGTTCTGAAATGACAGCTGACTTGTAATGCAGGGAATGGAGTGTAGCCGGGCCAGAATGAGTACAAGAAAACCAGATAGAAGGTTACTGCATTAGGAGCCCAGGCGGGAGGTGGTGGGGCAAACGGAAGGAATGGTGGACTGGAAAGATATTTAGGAAAGAGAATCGACAGGAAATGGAGGTGTATTTTAATATGGGCAGCGAGGGAGAGGGAGGTGGCAAGGATGACTCCTAGTTCCTGACTTGCTCGCGGATGTTTGTCGAATGAATGATCCAGTGACCCCAAGGCAGAAGTATCTCAGAGAGATCCCCCCACTCCCCTCCCCGCACCCGTCACCACGCTGCCTTCGGAGCTCTGACCGTAAGGGGGTGGATGGAAGGCAGGAGGAAGGGAATGGCCACGGAGTCTTGGTCCAGGAGCTGCTAGACTGGACACTTCTAGCACTGGTCTGAGCCAGGAGACGCTGCGAAAAGAGGGCAAACGTTTCTCCTCTCGCAGTTGCCGCCTCGCCCCTCCACCCCCGCCTGGCCAGCAGCGCAGCGCCCCTCTTAGCACCGTGGAGGTGCTGGCTCCTTGCCGGCGTCGGGGGGCGCGGCGTAGCGGCCCACCCTTCCAGCTCTGACCCGCCCGGCCGGCCCGGCGCCCACCCCGCCCAGTGTGCTTGGTAGGTTGGGCGGCGGCTCTGTCTAGTCCCAGAGCCAGGAATCAGGGGCAGCCGGGCGAGTCCCAGGGCAGGGGTCCTCCGCCGCCTTGCACCTGCCCTGCTGGGCGGCACCGGGTCAGTGCCCTGCCCCCTCCTGCGGGTCCCAACTCTCTCTTTCCCATCGTGCGTCCTCTGGAGAAGTGCGCGCGTGTAAGTGTGGCAAGTGTGGCCAAGGGTGCCGGAGGCAGGGTTCGGGTGCGTAGTCGTTGCGTGGGCGCTGCCCAAAAGGCGCAGAGCATCAAGTGTGCGTGGGCAGAGCCGGCGCGGGCGCCCGCCGCGGGTCTGCGCGGGGCGGGGGCGCAGCAAGTGCATCCGAGCGAGCGGAGACTAGCGCACCGGCGTCGGTGGCGAGGGTGGTGCAGAGGAGCCCGGCTGGGCGGAGGGAGGAAGGATGGGTGCGGGTAACTTTTTGACCGCCTTGGAAGTACCAGTAGCCGCGCTCGCAGGGGCTGCCTCCGACCGCCGGGCGAGCTGCGAGCGAGTGAGCCCGCCACCGCCCCTCCCCCACTTCCGCCTCCCGCCTCTTCCTCGTTCCCGGCTCCCAGGGCCCGTCGGTCCCCCGGGAGCCCTGGAGGCGCAGCCCCACCCCGGCCGACGCGGCTCGCTCCCACGCCCCCGCCGCGGCCTCGCTGGAGCGGACGGACTGAGTCAGAGGGGGCGCCAGCGCTGCAGGTAGGGGCTCCGGCGGCGGTGGGCGCAGGTGCCGCGGTGGACCGCGGAGGGGACCGGAGCACGAGGGGAACGGCCTTGGGGGAGCGCCCTCCCCCCGTCCTCCGCCGACGCCTCGTGTCCCTTTTTAGGGAATTTTTTCCCTCTTGCTGGCTCCAGTGCGGGTGGGGCTGAGACCGAGAGGGAGTTCTCCATTTCGCTGGCTCCTGCCCGGCCCCTGGCAGCCTCCTGCCCCCAAATCTCTTCACCCCCTTTCCAGTACCTATAGGTCGCGTAAACAACTCCCTTTCTCCAGCTCTGGGCTCCGCGGCCCCCCGGGGGACAGCTCCTTCAGTCTCGTGAGATCGGTGGGGTTAGGGGGAGGGGAAAAGAGAGGGGGTGTCCCAGAGCCCCTGGCTCCCGTCAGCTCCCCCACCTCGGCCTCTCCCTCCCCCTCCTCGCTGCTGGAGCACAGGCTCCAGGGGCCCTGGGTATTTTTAGCGTTGTGACCTGGGCGGCAGCTCTAAGAGCCTTTCCCGGGAATCGGCGTCAGCGCCTCGCTCCTCCGCCGCCAGCCCGCGGCCGCACGGTCTCCCCAGACTTCCGTGGCCCTGCCTTGGCCAGTCGGGGTTGGGTCCCTCTCCACCTCTGTGGCGCCCGTGGAGCTGGCCAGGGTCTGGGATACGCTGGGTGCAGATGAGGTGGGGAAGGCAGTCTGCGGAGGATGACGTCTGATCCTCAAGCTAGAAACTCCCTTGCCTCTGGTGATGGGCTCAGAGCAGAACGCCGGGAAGATGAGCGAATGGGAGTGAATGCACCGACCTGGGCTGGCCCATAGCCTCAGTGCTCTGGCAGGGTCTCAGCTTCTCAGCCCTAGGGGTCAGGAGGCCTGCTCTGAACTGGACCCAGAACCCGCCTTTCCAATTGCTCCTCACTGACTAATGGGGAGATAAGTCAGTGAGATGTGTCCCAGGAGGGGGACGCATAAAGAGCTGTTGGAGTTCAAAGGAAAGATGGTCGTCTCCTAAATAGCTCACCTTCACAAGCAGGGTCTTGTATTTGAGGCAGGTAGGTTGGTTATGCCATTTTCAGATGGGGAGACTAAGACCAGAAAGGTGATTTCCTTAGGGGCAGAGCCTAGTCTGGAAGTCAGGCCTGTGACTTCAGAGCAAGGGTTTGGGGTAGATGGCACATGCGTGTGTACGTGTTTGTGTGTGTGGAGAGAAAAGGAGGGGCGCGGGAGGAGTTGCTTTAGCCTTTGTCTGGGTTTTGAAGGATGGGAAGGGGTGGGCTGCAGCACTGGAGGAAGGGAACCCTCCACCCTGAGATCTCTGTCTCTATCCTATCCTGTCCCTGGCCTTCTGAGGCAAGCGGGGCCAATTAAGGGGAAAACGTACCTCCTCCATCTGTGCTGAACCAATCCCTCCAACCCCTCTCAGGAGGGCATGATATGGAGAGTTGGGCATTGGCTGTGTTCCCTGAATACAGAGTATCTCTCTTGCGGTGCCTGGAACTGGCATCCCCTTTGTGGAGCTTAGGGCAAGCCCCGCCTCGGCGTGAGACTTGGTTTGTGGGACACACTTGGTTTCAGGGAAGGGGAAAGAGGTCACCAAGGGCAGAGGTTTCCAGGCTGGAGCCAGGGGCCCTACTGTTGGGATGCTGGCTGCAGTGGGGCGCCCCAAGCCCGGGTCCCCTCTGTCTTCTCTTTCGACTTTGCAGCTGTACTTGTTTTGCTCCTCTACCCGCAGGAGCTGACATGGACCCAAATCCTCGGGCCGCCCTGGAGCGCCAGCAGCTCCGCCTTCGGGAGCGGCAAAAATTCTTCGAGGACATTTTACAGCCAGAGACAGAGTTTGTCTTTCCTCTGTCCCATCTGCATCTCGAGTCGCAGAGACGTAAGTCCCAAGTCCTGAGAAGAGGGACTGGGGTAGGGTAGGGAGGATGTCCTGTGGGTCCTGAATCTTGTGGCACTCTCTCCCCTCTGGTTTTCTTGGCCCTCTATGCTTCTAACTTGGGACCTGACATGTAACTCTCACTGTCCTGGTGTGCAGCTTGGGTCCTCCTGACTTGCCCACTTCTTGATCCGCAGCCCCCATAGGTAGTATCTCATCCATGGAAGTGAATGTGGACACACTGGAGCAAGTAGAACTTATTGACCTTGGGGACCCGGATGGATCAGATGTGTTCTTGCCTTGCGAAGATCCTCCACCAACCCCCCAGTCGTCTGGTATGCCCCTCTGCTTTGGGGACTTCAGTGCCAGTCAGCCAGAGCCGGATGTCAGGCTCTGAAACGAGGCTACAAGGCTGGGCTGGGGAAGTACACAAGTAAGGGCTGGAAGTGGGTGTTTCTACCAATGAAACAGCTGCCTGTTCTGATTTTAGGGAAGTTGACCCTGAGGGAGAACTGGGTTACACATCTCTAATCCAAAATTCTGGGAACGGTCAATCTCTTCTTTAATTTTACATTTGTTATATTAATATAATTAGTCACTATAATTAAAATAATGTAAAATTGTAATTTTTATATTTGGCAACTTAAGTAGTTTTAGTAATTATAATGATATTAATATGTATTGAGTACTTTAGTAGGTTCCAATACTGTACTAAAGTACTTTACATATATTATCTCAATCCTTACAACATCCTGTCAGGGTAGGTGATATAATCCCTATTTTATAAGCAGGAAATTAGGCTCAGAGAAGTTAAGTCACATTGTAGCCAGAAGGTAGATAAACTGGAATTCATGTCTGTCTGACTCCAAAGCCCATATGCTTAACTTGTAAGATAGATATTCTTTTAATTAAAACTGCTACTATTTATTGATGGCTTACTATGCCAGACATTTTATAAGCATTCTTAGGTTTTATTCCCAAAACCCTTTGGGGATGTAGGTATCCCTTTTATTTTGCAGAGGGGGAACAGAGTCCTTGAAAGGGAAAGTGACTTGCTCAAAGCCACTCAGCAGCAATAAGTGATGTAGGTGGAACTTGAACTCTTGCCATTGATTGAGCTGACTCTAGATCCCAGACATGGTGTAATGACGTGGAAGGAGCTGGCAGTCAGGAGACGGTGATCTTAATCCTGGCTCTTTGCTGGATTGGCAAAGTCACTTTGGACAAGTCTCTGCCCCCCTGTGGACTTTAGTTACTCCTGGCCAGATAATCTTTAAGAGTTCTCTGAAGCCCTGTTTGTGGCCTGACCAGCTTTTCTTTCTGGGCAGGGGTGGACAACCATTTGGAGGAGCTGAGCCTGCCAGTGCCTACATCAGACAGGACCACATCTAGGACCTCATCCTCCTCCTCCTCCGACTCCTCCACCAACCTGCATAGCCCAAATCCAAGTGATGATGGAGCAGACACGCCCTTGGCACAGTCGGATGAAGAGGAGGAAAGGGGTGATGGAGGGGCAGAGCCTGGAGCCTGCAGCTAGCAGTGGGCCCCTGCCTTCAGACTGACCACGCTGGCTATTCTCCACATGAGACCATAGGCCCAGCCAGAGCCTGTCGGGAGAAGACCAGACTCTTTACTTGCAGTAGGCACCAGAGGTGGGAAGGATGGTGGGATTGTGTACCTTTCTAAGAATTAACCCTCTCCTGCTTTACTGCTAATTGTTTCCTGCTGCAACCCTCCCACCAGTTTTTGGCTTACTCTTGAGATATGATTTACAAATGAGGAGAGAGAAGATGAGGTTGGACAAGATGCCACTGCTTTTCTTAGCACTCTTCCCTCCCCTAAACCATCCTGTAGTCTTCTAATACAGTCTCTCAGACAAGTGTCTCTAGATGGATGTGAACTCCTTAACTCATCAAGTAAGGTGGTACTCAAGCCATGCTGCCTCCTTACATCCTTTTTGGAACAGAGCACGGTATAAATAATAAACTAATAATAATATGCCAACCATTCAACTTCATTTTTCATATTGCAAAGATATCAAACCCACTACATGTCTTTAGCTCTCTAACCGATCCCATATTCCTATCACTCACTCATTCCATTTATTCAAGAAATGTTTATGGAACACCCATGCTAGGCATCTGGAATACAGTTTTGAGCAAGACAGGCTGTACTGTATACCTGCCTTCATAGAGTTTACTGTTTATGGAGGAGAAAATCAAGTAAATACTACAATTCACAGTGTAATAAATAGCATGATGAGGAACTACTCTGGTACCAGAAAATAGGGGCATGTTAACCTAGTTTCTGTGGTCACTGAAGAGCTGTTTTTAGCTGAAGGACGATTGGGAGTTAGCCAGGCACAGTCCGTAAGCCAGGCAGAATGAGCAGCTCGTGAAGACTTCAAACGGAGAGAGCATATCCTTGAGGAGCTAAAAAACACTGCGTTTGGCTGAATTGTTGGATTTGAGGAAATGAAGGGAGAGTTAAGACTGACAAAGGTCAGGTTGTAAAATCCGTTGAAGCCTGGATCAGGTTTCAGTTTGACAGCTAGTAAAAGATCACGACTTAAGATATAAAGTTATTTCCTCATATAGAAGTTAAAAAGTACAGGTCTACATGAAAGCTCCATCGTTACTCAGCATTGGGCTCCTTTTTTGCTCTTTTTCACATGGTTTGCATTCTTAGCAATATCTCACATCTAAGGTGGCTGTCAAAGCCCCAGCCATCATGACCTTGAGACTGGCAGAAAGCAGGAGAGGAAATGGGGGATGGGCAAAGAGGGCACAGCCAGTCTATTCCCATTTAGGAAGAAATTTTTGGAAGTTCTTTTTTTTCCCCCCAAGATGAAGTCACACTCTGTCGCCCAGGCTGGAGTGCAATGGCACGATCTCGGCACACTGCAACCTCCGCCTCCCAGGTTCAAGCAATTCTCATGTCTCAGCCTCCCGAGTAGCTGGGACTACAGGCGCACACCACCATGCCAGGCTAATTTTTGTATTTTTAGTAGAGACGGGATTTCACCATATTGGTCAAGCTAGTCTCGAACTCCTGACCTCAGGTGATCCACCCACCTTGGCCTCCCAAAGTGCTGGAATTACAGGCGTGAGCCACTGCACCTGGCCAACCATCCTATAGTCTTCCAGCAGAGTCTCTCAAATCAGTGTCTCCAGATAGACGTGAACTCCTTGGCATGTCAAGTGAGGGGGTACTCCAGCCATTCTGGCTCCTGACATCCTTTTTGGAACAGAGGGCTAGTCACCCAGATGGGGAGTTTCAGAAAGGACCAGGTTTGAGAAGAAGGCCATAAATTTGGTTTGGGACATGTTGAGTTTGAGATGTCTTTGAGACATCCAAGAGGATATGTTGAGTAGGCCCTTGCACCCATGCATGTGGAATTTAGATAAGAGGATTGAGCTGGAAAAAGAAAACGATCAGTTCTCAGTGTATAGGTGGTAAGTGAAGCCATGGGTGCGAATGACAGGAGAGAATGCCCAGGGAGAGAATGCTGAATGAAAGAAGAGGTTATAGGACCCAGTCTTAAGGAACATCAACTCATTTCTCACATTCAAAAAAAAAAAAAAATCAGTCCACCTCCCTTCATACATTGAACATCACCCATGGGATCAGTGACCTTCAGCCAAAATCCTAAAGCTTTTTGTGCCACCCAAGGTTGAGTGACAAGGCTGCAGTCTTCCTATTGTCCCATCCTGCTCTCACCCCTGCAGGAGGCCAGTGTAAGTATCTGTTCCTAAGTGTTTTTCCTAACACTAGTGAGAAACCTGTGGGAACTCCAGGGAAGTAGGAGTGTCCACCAGCCATTCCCTGTCTCCAGGAAGCTTGTGGAGTGAATACCTTCTGTGCAAAAGCCTCTAGGTCCAAGTTGAGATCATCCACTGAGCTGGGCCAGGGCCCAGTCCTCTATTAACTTTTGGGGTTTTTCTGGGTTGCTTATGACCTTGCTGCACATAGAAGACATAATCTCTGTCCTCTTGTGGCTTCTCTCCTTCCTTCCTTTAGAGTAGCAAGGTTCTATCTACCTCCTGTCTGACTGTGGCTGAGCCATCTCTTGGGCTGCGGCCCATGATCCCAATAGCTTTGCTGTGCAGGGCTTCTCAGCTCCCAGGATCACCCCCCTTCCTTCCATGGTGAACGACGAGAAGCTAGACTGGCTTGGTTGCCGTCAACATGTCAATAAATCTCTTAGTAGCCCAGGCACATGATGCGAAGATTGTGGGGAGCCTGCCTTGGGAGAGGGATTTACAGCCCTCTAGAGAAGTAGAATTGTTTCTGAGCCTATGGGGAGCCTTCAGTTTGGCTGCTATGAGCCCCAGCCCTGCCTGGAAAAGTCTAGTGTCAGCTGAGACCCCAGGACTACTTCCTAGTTGGGACAATAACCTTTTCTTCTGCCGAACCACAGGGGCTTGGCTGGCCTTCAGAACCATCATCTCCAGCTGACTGTTTTTTGTTTCTTTGTTTTTTTTAAAAAACTTATGGGGGTTTCAAACGTACAACAAATATAGAAAGAAAAATATCCCAGGTTCTCATCATACAGCTTAAAAAATCATCAAAATAGTACCAAGATTGTATCATCTACCCACCACATATTTTTAGTGGAAAGACATTTATGATAACTCTTGAAAGAAAGAGTAGATTATAAAACACCATATTCAATATGGTCACTTTTTAAAAAAATGATAATCTTCAGATTCACCATTTGATTATAGTGTTGCATTAAAGTTAAACCGTGGTTTATGGCAGCCCAGAGCCTAGCTGTCTGGTTTTTGAGGCCACACAGTGCCTTTGGAGGTGGGAGGAAGATCTGGAGCCAACTCTAAGTCAAGGAGCCCAGCTTTCAGTCTCCAAGCTACAGCGTGGCTTCTGATATTTGCACGGACTTGTCATAGGGTGGACATCCTGACACACTTCGGAAAGGAGGCACCACAGCTCAGAAAAAGTTTCCTTAGAAGGCTTACACTGTAGCAACCCCAGGAGTGCACAGAACTTGACACTGAACAGCATGGCAGAGTAGAGAAAATACAGAACTGTGCTATGATGTCATCTTGTTTGTTCATTCATTCACACATTACTGAGCACCTACTATGTGATAGTCACCTTGCTTAGGCAACAGAAATACTAAGGTGACCATGAGCTCTTCCAGGAGCAGACACAGACACAGGTAATGGAAACAATGTGATGAGAGATGTAGCAGAAGTACATGAAGCCTGTAGACCACTAGAGGAGGAGAAGGTAAGTCTTCACTAGAGGTGGCTGGGTCCTGAATGATGGAGATGGGCAATTTCAAAAGGAAAACAGAGAAGTACGAAATAGTCATAATGATGGCAGCTACCTTTTAAAAAGTATTATTTTGAGGTTTGATAGTGTAGACTATAGTCCTAGCTCCATCACTCATTGTAATCTTTATTATCTTAGTTTATGTACTTCTTAATAATAACACTCAAGCAACCCTATCACTTAGGCACTATTATCTACATTTACATATTAGTGCCTAGGTGACAGGGTTGAGTGTTACTATTAAGCACTTGCTACATTCCATATCCTACATGTACATAATTTCTCATCTTAACAACAACCTTGAAAGTAGGTTTCTTCATTATACAAATGAAGAAAAGTGACACTTGGGTTGATCATGCTCATATGGATTAAAGGCTGGCATAGGGATTTGGACTCCTGTCTTTCTGACATCTAAGCCCATGGCCTTCCTAATATTTCGTGTCTAATGGGGCAGGAACACTGAATGCAGGCAGAATGCAGGCAGAATGAAGGCATAATGAGATAAAGACATCTTCCTGACATTTCCTTTCTGGAAATGTCTGGTTGGTTGGTGCATATCTTGGCAGACCTGCCTGACACCAAATTGGCTCTTTCTAGAAGTGTGGTCATGAGTTTCACCAAGAGACTGTTCATGAAATCCTTCATGAATGTGTTTCCCATAGGGCAGGTGGAAAAACTAAAGCATGACTTTAACTTTGGAACTCCTAAAAAGTCAATAAAAAGACAAGCCAGTAAACAAAGGGGTGAGGGTGCAGAAGACTTTAACAGACCTTTCACAAAAAAATAAAAATTAAATTAAAAAATAAATGTCAAATAAGCACATGAACAGATGCTTAACATTTTTAGTTACCAGGGAAATGCAAATTAAAACCACAATGAGCAACCACTACATACATACCCAAGTGGTCAAAACTAAAAAGTACAAAAAATCAGAAACTTCAAATGCTGACCAGGATGTGGTACAATGGAAACTCATAGTTTATGGAAACATAAAATGATACATTTTGGAGAAAGGTCTGACAGTTTCTTATAAAATTAAACATACACCTGCTCTCTGACCCAGCAATTCCACTCTTAAATACCTGGCCAAAGGATATGAGAAATATACGTCTACAAAGGAGCTTGCACAGACAGCAGCCTTGTTAATAATAACCAAAAACTTTAAAAGTGCCCATCAAGAGTTGAATGGATAAATTAATAATACTACGCAGTAATAAAAAGAATTGTGGATACATGCAAGAACATGGATGATTCTCAAAAACATTCTTCCCATGAGAAAAAAAAAAGCCTTACACAGTATACATACTATATGATTTCATTTATATTTAGTTCTGGAACAGATTAATCTATTGTGGGAAAAAATCAGGGTACTAACTGCCTCTGGAAGGTGATAGAGGAGCAGGGATTGACTAGGAAAGGGTATTGCTAATTTTCTGGGGTTTTAGGAATGTTCTGTATCATGATAGGAGTTCGGGTTACATAGGTGTGTGCATTTGTCAAAACTCAGTGAATGTGTACTTTGGATTTGTGCATTTCACTGTATGTGAATTTTACATCAAAATGCAATCAAATACTCAACTCTAGTTAATTATATGCATGCTTAACTACTTAAAGGAAAGTGTACTAATATCTGCAATTTACTTTGAAGTGCACCAAAACACAAGATGGAATGATGGTTGTATAGACAAATATGTGGTAAAGTACAAGTATAGTATAATGTAAATAGTAGAATCTAGGTGGTGGAAAATAGGTTTATTGTAACAGGTGCTCATTCTTTCAATTTTGTTTGAACATTTTCGTAATAAAAGAACCACTTATTTGGGGGTTTTGCAGCAAATGGAGACACTAGAAGCTAAGAGGGGCAGGAGGTTCCTCTTACTTTGGGAAATGCAAATTAAAACCACAATGGTTTTCCCAAAAGTAATTGACCTTTTTCAGTCAATGTTTCCTCAACTATCAAATGGGTAAAATGGCAGTGAAGGAGCTTCATATTATTAAGCATTTCCTGGTGGGTGGAAACGCCATGAACTAGGTGCGGCCTCAAGCTGGTTACTCGCCCTGCCTACTCCCTCTCGTGTCCTCCCAGTACCCCCTTAGACCCATCAGCTCTGAGGGAATCTTCGCGACCTGCGCAGGCGGTCGCTCTGATAACCGCATCCCGGTTTCCGGGACGACAGCGGAAGTCACTTCTCACACGCCTTTCTTATTGGATACCGGCTTTTCATGGGGCCGAGCGCCGCTGGGTAGGCGGAAGTAGCCGCAGGCATGGCGGCGGCTATGCCGCTTGCTCTGCTCGTCCTGTTGCTCCTGGGGCCCGGCGGCTGGTGCCTTGCAGAACCCCCACGCGACAGCCTGCGGGAGGAACTTGTCATCACCCCGCTGCCTTCCGGGGACGTAGCCGCCACATTCCAGTTCCGCACGCGCTGGGATTCGGAGCTTCAGCGGGAAGGAGGTGAGGGCGCGAGATCTGACCAGGGAAAGATTTCCGTAGTGCCTGCTGGCTGGCGGGCCGTGGGATGAAGGCAAACTTTGGGGGCGGGGCCTAATTCCTGGGTGGAGTTCGGGATCCTGGGTGTGGACCCCGACAAGGTGGGGATCGTCACTCACCTGCTCCCGTTTCCCCAGTGTCCCATTACAGGCTCTTTCCCAAAGCCCTGGGGCAGCTGATCTCCAAGTATTCTCTACGGGAGCTGCACCTGTCATTCACACAAGGCTTTTGGAGGACCCGATACTGGGGGCCACCCTTCCTGCAGGCCCCATCAGGTGCAGAGCTGTGGGTCTGGTTCCAAGACACTGTCACTGAGTGAGTGCACACCTTGGGCCCTGTTGCAGGCCATGGAGGGAATGTGGCTGGGAGAGTGTTGTCATCCTGCCACTGCTCTTGGGGACAGCACTTCCAGTAGGCAGCGATTCCATGGGGGTAGAGCTGGCATTGGAAGTAAGAAATGTTACCACAGATGAATAAACTTCCCAATCCTGAAACTTTCAGACCTGAGGTAGCACATGCATATCCCTGGAGAGGCAAATAGCAAACAATTCATGCTTATTTGGAGGTAAGGCAGTAGAAAACTGGCAACTGGATAACCTTTTAAAAGGCATTCATTAATATTTTTTAAATGATAATAAATACCACGAAAGCCAGCCATAAGATATTTGTGGGTTACAACTGGCCAACAGGATGCTACATCACAGTGTTAGAGGAACTGCTTTTGTTTGGGAGGGGGCAGGTCTAGTTACTGTGCCTACTACAAACCGCTATTTCCCAGTGGCTGCTGTGGCTATCCTGTTTAGAATAGAACCTTTCTGTGCAGTGGTTGCAAACATGTCTACATGGGCCACACAGGTAAGAAATGAATAAAGGTATTTTTAAAATTGACAAACACAGGAATGAGAAATATATCTCATTTTCCTCTTAATCCCACTATAAGAAATCAATAGTGCAAGTATGATATAACAAGTTTTAGGGCAATAAAAAGGAGCAGCAGGAATTGTGGCAGGCTAGAGAGTTTGTGTGACATTCTAACGAGGACAGCTCTGCCACTCAGCTTCTATGGATTGTTGCCATGTGGGAATAGAGGCCTAATGTGGTCAGACTCAAATGTTTCTAAAAATTTTTTATAGAAACAAGGTCTCACTATATTGCCCAGGCTGGTCTCGAACTCCTGGGTTCAAGCGATCCTCCTGCCTCAGCCTCCCAAAGTGTTGGGATTACAGGCAAGAGCCACCACACCTGGCCTCATTTTTCAAGAGATACCAGAAATCTGGAATTTAATGTGAAAATTGGCAAATTCAAATATCAGCAAGTAATTTAAAAATTTTTTGAGTGCTGTGCGGGTCAATGTTGTGCATACCAAATGAAGCATGTTTATGGTTTGAGTAGAGCTTTCTGGCTTCAAGTTTGCCATTTTTATTTGAGGCTTAAGGATTGGAGCAGTTGAAAAGCTCTGAACATATAATTATCAAAAGCTCCTGGACAACACTAAGGAATAAGGAATAAGCAGTGACTCCCCGGCTTGCCAAGACTTTCTCTCTTGCCTCAACTCTGGCTCCCCTACCCTTTCCTGTCTACTCTGCTGTCACTGTCTTCCCTCAGCCCGTAATTGCCTGAAATGTGGAGCAAATGCTTAGAATTCTTTCTAGTGCTTATTAAGTTTTATGCTTTCTCTATTACTGAGAGCAAATCTCTTTTGATATTTCTCCAAGAAAAGAACATTAATTTAATTTGATGTTTTTATGAAATCCTAGAACAGTTATTTTTCCCATGTTCAGTGAGCTTTTTTGGATATAAGACTTCTCACCATGATAGTAGAATCAGGACTTACCTTTATTCCCAGAGTATACACAGGGTAGTATGCATTGTTTTGCGCAGCCCAGCACATTCAAGGAAGATCAGTGAGCTCATTTCAGCTCTGATATATGAGGCGCTTTCCATGGTGTCAGGGGAAGTACATAGATGACCCAGACTGGTCCTTGTCCTCAAGTTGCTTACAGCCTAGTTAGGGAGAAAAGGTGGTCAGGACACGATGCTGCTGCCACCTAGCCATCTCCCAGGAGGGACCTAGTAAGATGCTTGGATGGTCAGAACCGTGACTGCACAGAGGAGACTGTGCTTAAGGAGGGCAGGAAAGGCTTCGTGGAGGGGAGGTAAGAACTGGAGCCGGATCATGAAGGTAGGCAGACAGAAGTGAGCAAAGGCTTGCAAGGAAGGAAGGATCACCTGAGCAGAGACCCATGGGGATGCAGAGATGTCCAGAGGAGAGTGAGGAAGAAGAGGCTGAGTAGGATGAGACCCAGCAAGTGGGCTGGCTGGGGGCAGCAATGTTCCAGCTCCATCAGCTGGCCCGTCTAATAGTTAAGAATACAGCCTCCTCCTATCATAGGTTTAGCAGCCAGCTGTGGACTTTGAAAGAGGGAGCAGAGGTAGCCCCAGGACAGTGAGTGGATTTGTGTCTCTATCCAGTGTGGATAAATCTTGGAAGGAGCTCAGTAATGTCCTCTCAGGGATCTTCTGCGCCTCTCTCAACTTCATCGACTCCACCAACACAGTCACTCCCACTGCCTCCTTCAAACCCCTGGGTCTGGCCAATGGTGAGATAACCCCTACAGCCCTTTCCTTCTTCCTCTTACCTCCTGCCCAAACCTTTGCCTCCTTTTCCCTCAGTTTCCTGCTTCCTCAGCCCGGGCTAGATCCTAAGTCCCCTGTGTGTGCAGGCCCCCAATACTGTGCCATCTCTGCATGCCTTTTCCCAAGGAGAGAAGGGAGTCCTACTCCCAGCTGGGACTGTCCAGACTGTGGTGCTAGAGGTGGTGTGGGGAGCAGGAGGGTCATTCCCATCTCTGGAATGTGGATCCCGAGGGGTCAGAGCCCAAGGCCCACCCCAGACAGACCTCTGTCTCCCTCAGACACTGACCACTACTTTCTGCGCTATGCTGTGCTGCCACGGGAGGTGGTCTGCACCGAAAACCTCACCCCCTGGAAGAAGCTCTTGCCCTGTAGTTCCAAGGTGAGGCCGCAGAGCCTGGCAGCCGGGGGCGGGGGGTTGTATAGAGAACCTGCGCCCCATGCCAAGTGCTCCATACAGGGCTTCTCTTATCTCTTTCCATCTCCTCCAGGCAGGCCTCTCTGTGCTGCTGAAGGCAGATCGCTTGTTCCACACCAGCTACCACTCCCAGGCAGTGCATATCCGCCCTGTTTGCAGAGTAAGTCATGGGGAGTAGAGGAAGCTGCCATCCAGGGGCTCAGAGAAGGTACATGTAAAGCATGCGGTCAGTGTCTGGCTCAGGCTGAGTGAGTACTGAGTGGTAGGTGTGATGACAGTTATTCAGGGCATTGGCCAAGCACCAAGAAAACAGTGGTTGCCTAGCAAGCACTGAATAAATATTTGTCATGGAAAATAGTGGTTCAGAACAATAGCTATGCGGGTGCAATTGCTAGCTCAGTCACTTGCCAGCTGGCGTAACCTTGGGTGAATCATTTCATTCCCCTGAGCTTGGTTTCCCACCCTGCCACATGACATTGATAGTAGAATCCACTCCTAGGGTTGTTGTGATAGTTTATCAAACTGATGCACATACAGCTGTCAGCACGGGGTCTGGCACGAGGTCAAGTGCTCAGGAGTGGGTGGTAGCAAATCGATGGATGTGAAGATATATAGATGAGGGATTGAGTCTGAGTAGGAGTCTTTTTGGGGGCTGTGTGGTGAGAGTGATACCCCCTCACTGCTGCCATCTGGCCCTTGTGATAGAATGCACGCTGTACTAGCATCTCCTGGGAGCTGAGGCAGACCCTGTCAGTTGTATTTGATGCCTTCATCACGGGGCAGGGAAAGAAAGGTAAGTTACCTTGGCAACTCATCTGTACCCACCCGTGCCAGCCCTGCCTTATCTATGTGGACTAGGCCTAGGCCTGGCCCCTGCTCAGCCCTGCGCTCTGTTTCTCAGACTGGTCCCTCTTCCGGATGTTCTCCCGAACCCTCACGGAGCCCTGCCCCCTGGCTTCAGAGAGCCGAGTCTATGTGGACATCACCACCTACAACCAGGTAACAAGGTCTCCAGCCACACACACAAACACACCACTGGTCCCCAGGACCAGCCTACCCTCTCTGCTTGCTTCTTAGCCCTGCCTTTGTGTCCCCAGGACAACGAGACATTAGAGGTGCACCCACCCCCGACCACTACATATCAGGACGTCATCCTAGGCACTCGGAAGACCTATGCCATCTATGACTTGCTTGACACCGCCATGATCAACAACTCTCGAAACCTCAACATCCAGCTCAAGTGGAAGAGACCCCCAGAGAATGGTGAGTGGGTGGTTGGTTGGACTGCTGGGTTGCAACGGCTACAGAGAAAAGACTCACAATCCCACGTCTTTGCCGTTAGATGATTGGGTTGTATTTAGACCAGATCTCCAGAGTCATATGCTGCTGACTGTAGGTATTCCAAGCTCTACAATTTTGGGTAGGTTCCTAAACTCCCCAAGCTTCAGCATCCACATCTGAAAAATAGAGTATACTTAGCGAATTGGATGAGATGATGTGAAAAATGGAGTTAGTTCATGCATTTGCTTAATCAACCAAATACTTTTGAATTCATACTAAGTGCCAGGCATAGAGTGTTGAATAAGACAGAGGACACTGCACTCAAGAAATATAAGTCTACTAGCTAGGGCAGGTGTCAGTTAATTAATTACAGTTGTGTTCAGTTCCCTTACCAAGGGAAAGAGCAGAATATCCTGAGAGGACCTGGATTGGGTTCGAAGGGGGCACGGTGTTCGTCACGTAAGCACTTCAATACTAGCAACCTATTGTCATCATCGCTTGTTGGCTGGGGAAGACAGGGATGATTCCAGAACCCAGATTGCCCAGTTTCAGTGGCAGGGCTGTTCCCCCATCTACTCACTGGCTTGGGACTCTGAACATGGCCTGGGCAGGTGGGGTGGGGAGTGATTCTTACCTTTGGCAGCTGTTAACTGTTGCTATTTCTTTACACAGAGGCCCCCCCAGTGCCCTTCCTGCATGCCCAGCGGTACGTGAGCGGCTATGGGCTGCAGAAGGGGGAGCTGAGCACACTGCTGTACAACACCCACCCATACCGGGCCTTCCCGGTGCTGCTGCTGGACACCGTACCCTGGTATCTGCGGCTGTATGTGCACACCCTCACCATCACCTCCAAGGGCAAGGAGAACAAACCAAGTGAGGACCTGAGTCCTGAACCAGGCCCCCAGCACCCCCTCTCATGTCCTCTCCGGGTCCCCCAAACTCTCATTTCCCAGGGTAGTTCCTGAAGTACCTCTGAAAAGCTACACAGGCATAAAGAGTAAGGAATAGTTTCTCAGAACTGGAATGGGAGCCTCACTGTGCCAGGTTCAGAAGTAATTTATAAAACAGCAATAATTAAAACACATAATACTGGTGATTCTTAATAGGACTGTACAAGGACAGTAGCTTCCTTTTTCACTTACTTTTGCCTCCTTTCTGGAGCATTGGGTTTTGTGATGATTCATAGACTCTTTAAGGTAGGGAAAGGGTTTGGCAATGTTGGGCTTTTGAAGCTAGGAAGATAGCAGAGCTGGAGTAGATGGTGTTTTGCTTCCTTGGGAGGGGTAAAGAGGTACAGTTAATTAAATTTTTTTATTTCTATTTTTATTAAAATTTATTTTTATTTTCTATTATTTTTCTAAGGAGAAGATAATACTAGTGCTTCCTATTAGGTGCCAGGCATAGCACTAAAGCACTTGCCTTTCTTTGGTGTAGGGGGAGACTAGTAGTAAAGTGAAAGACCTCTGAGGAAGAGGTTGTACCATATCCCAAACGGCCAAACTTAAAAACCTTTCAGTACTTTAGTTGATTCCTATATTTTCAAACATACGGTGAATAGTTTCACTTATTTTCAGCACCATTATTTGTACCACCTTCAAAATCTCTATTTCAGACATCCTAACTGCATATTCTATAGGTTTTTCTGTTATTATTCTTTTAAATCTTCTCCTTTGGAAAATTTCAAACCCAAACCCAAACAGAATAGTGTAATAATCCCCTGTACACACCCTGCAGCCTTTTTTTTTTTTTTTTAAGAGACAGATTGTTGCTCTGTCACCTATGCCGGAGTGCAGTGGCATGATCATGGCTCATTGCAGTCTCAGACTGCTCGGCTCAAGCAATCCTCCTACCTCCGCTTCCCTAGGACTACAGGCATGAACCGCCATGCCTTTAATTTTTTCATAGAGGCAGGGTCTTGTTATGTTGCACAGGCTGGTCTCAAACTCCTGGCCTCAAGCGATTCTCCTGCCTCAGTCTCCTAAAGTGCTGGGATTATAGGTGTAAGCCGCTGCCTGCTGGCATATCTTAAAGCAAATCTTAGACAGTGCATCAATTAACCTTTAAATACTTTAAGGATTTTTAAAAATGTAACCGTATCATTACCACTTCTGTTTTCCCCTGTGGTCTTAAAAATGTCTTTTTATAATTGGTTTGTTTAAATTGGGATAAACAAGGTTCTCACATTGCAGTTGCTTTATACTAAGTTCCTCTCTTGGGTGGGCACAGTGGTGCACACCTGTAATCTCAGCACTTTGGGAGGCCAACACAGAAGGACCACTTGAGTCCAGGAGTTCGAAACCAGCCTGGACAACATTGTGAGGCACCCCCTACCTATACAAAAAAAAATTTTTTTTTTTTTTGAGACGGATCCTCACTCTGTCACCCAGGCTGGAGTGCAGTGGCGCGATCTTAGCTCACTGCAACCTCCACCTCCCGGGTTCAAGCGATTCTCCTGCCTCCACCTCCCGAGTAGCTGGGACTACAGGCGCGTGCCACCACGCCTGGCTAATTTTTTCTGTTTTTAGTAGAGATGCGGTTTCACTGTGTTAGCCAGGATGGTCTCGATCTCCTGACCTTGTGATCTGCCCGCCTTGGCCTCCCAAAGTGCTGGGATTAAAATAAATTGTTTTTAATTAGCTGGGGGTGGTGTTGCATGCCTGTAGTCCCAGCTACTCAAGAGGCTGAGGTGGGAGGATCACTTGAACCCAGGAGGTCAAGGCTATAGTGAGCCATGATCATACTATTGCACTTCAGCATGGGCGACAGTGTGAGACCCTGTCACGAAAAAAAAAAAAAGTTTCTTTTTCTTTAAAATTACTAGACTATTCTTAGAGCAGTTTTAGGTTTACAGAAAAACTGAGCACAAAGCACAGAGTTCCCATGTACTCCCTGTCTCCACAACCAGAATGTCCCTTATTATAAATGTCTTGTATTTGGTGTGGTACTCTTCAGTCTCTCTTCATCTGTAGCAGTGCCCATGCCTTTTTTTTTTTTTTTAATGTCATTTATTTTTTGAAGAAACTGGGTCATTTGTTGTATAGAATGTTCCACATTCTGGATTTGTCCTTGTGCTAGTGTTTAACACACCCCTCCTCTCCTATATTTCTTGTGTGTTGGTGGTTAGATTTAGAAACCTGATTAGATTCATGTCCCACATTTTTGGCAAGAAAAATTCCCAGGTGGTTCTGTGAACTTCTTCTTGCGTCACATCAGGCACTTGGTGTCTGGTGCCCCAGTTGTAGTGATGTGAAGATTGATTAGCCATCTGCAGCACTCCTAACAACCTCTCTTGATCGCATCCTGGGATCACTGCCCTGGAAACATCCTCTCCCTTTTCTTAGCCCCTGCTTTCTTCCCTTGCCTGCCTGGCTTCTATGCTCCCAAGCCCATCTTGTAGGCACCCAGATTGAGGCTCCACGGCAAGCAGCAGGGACAGGGGCAGCAGGTAGCCTGACCCCAGGAAAGAGATGTGGGTGACCTTGCATGTCTGCAGGTTACATCCACTACCAGCCTGCCCAGGACCGGCTGCAACCCCACCTCCTGGAGATGCTGATTCAGCTGCCGGCCAACTCAGTCACCAAGGTTTCCATCCAGTTTGAGCGGGCGCTGCTGAAGTGGACCGAGTACACGCCAGATCCTAACCATGGCTTCTATGTCAGGTGGGCTCCACCCCCACAGGCCACCTCTCATCCCCCTGACCTATCCTCTCTGCTGCTTACCCCTTGATAGGGGAGCCAGATGGGAACACGGGCCATCTCTCTGCTTCTCTGTAGCCCATCTGTCCTCAGCGCCCTTGTGCCCAGCATGGTAGCAGCCAAGCCAGTGGACTGGGAAGAGAGTCCCCTCTTCAACAGCTTGTAAGTGTGACCACACTCACTGATAACACATCCTCAGCTGCCTGCTGGGCCTTAACACAGGTGACCAGGCTCCTGCAGGGGAGTTCAGGGTAGATGTTACATCTTCCAAAGAGATGTGTAGATTTAATTCAATCCTAATAAAAATCCTGGCAGTCTGTGGAATTTGTGAAGACTTTATAAAATGATTTTAAAGTGCTTCTAGAAGAATACTTTTACTTACAGCCTACATTTACTCCTTGATGCTCTTAAATATTTAATCAAGCACTTATCAAATGCCAAGTGCTTCTGAGAGCACTGAGTGTGCAAGATTAAACAAAACAGACTTGGCCCTGGCCTCCCTTTGCTTACAGTCTAGAAGGAAGATTCTGGTCTAGAGAGTAATGGGGTTAGAGGTGGGGTAGGAATTGATTTACTGGGTTATCTAGGAAGGCTTCATTTAGGAGGTGGCATTTAGGCTGAAACCAGGCTAAGAAAGAAGCAACCAAGCAAAGGCGGGGCCCCCTTCCTCCACCTCAACACCAGGCATCTCTCTTCCTTTCCTTTCTCTCTCTTTCTTTCTCTTTCTTTCTTTCTTTCTTTCTTTCTTTCTTTCTTTCTTTCTTTCTCTTTCTTTCTTTCTTATTTATTTTTTATTTTACTTTAAGTTCTGGGATATATGTGCAGAACATACAGGTTTGTTACATAGGTATATATGTGCCATGGTGGTTTGCCGTACCCATCAACCCATCATCTAGGTTTTAAGCCCCGCATGCATTAGGTATTTGTCCTAATGCTCTCCCTCCCCTTGCCCCCCGCCCACCGCTCCCCTTTATCAGGTTTAGAGATTGAGCTATGCCTTCTGTTGAAAGGTTTTGAGCCTAAGAGAACATTGGAAACACTGTGTTGCATTGCCCAATACTGCCGGAATGAGGATGGGGTGAGATGGGGAGGAGCAGCCAGTCCTGTCTCACCGCTCTTCCCCTGACCCCAGGTTCCCAGTCTCTGATGGCTCTAACTACTTTGTGCGGCTCTACACGGAGCCGCTGCTGGTGAACCTGCCGACACCGGACTTCAGCATGCCCTACAACGTGATCTGCCTCACGTGCACTGTGGTGGCCGTGTGCTATGGCTCCTTCTACAATCTCCTCACCCGAACCTTCCACATCGAGGAGCCCCGCACAGGTGGCCTGGCCAAGCGGCTGGCCAACCTTATCCGGCGTGCCCGAGGTGTCCCCCCACTCTGATTCTTGCCCTTTCCAGCAGCTGCAGCTGCCGTTTCTCTCTGGGGAGGGGAGCCCAAGGGCTGTTTCTGCCACTTGCTCTCCTCAGAGTTGGCTTTTGAACCAAAGTGCCCTGGACCAGGTCAGGGCCTACAGCTGTGCTGTCCAGTACAGGAGCCACGAGCCAAATGTGGCATTTGAATTTGAATTAACTTAGAAATTCATTTCCTCACCTGTAGTGGCCACCTCTATATTGAGGTGCTCAATAAGCAAAAGTGGTCAGTGGCTGCTGTATTGGACAGCACAGAAAAAGATTTCCATCACCACAGAAAGGTCGGCTGGCAGCACTGGCCAAGGTGATGGGGTGTGCTGCACAGTGTATGTCACTGTGTAGTGGATGGAGTTTACTGTTTGTGGAATAAAAACGGCTGTTTCCTTGGTTCTTTGCCTCTTGTCCTTGAGTCCTGGGAAGAGCTGGGGACTGGGGATTGTTTGCTGAGTGCCTGAACAGGACCTCCTACCCTATGCCTGCAACCCCCTCCACAAAAAACAAAAAACCCTACCTCCTCCCACCTGGCCAGAAATTTCTTCTCCTGATCTGCTCCCCCTGTCCTCCCCATCCCCATCTGATTGTGATTCCCAGAACTCCCCGGGTTGTTTGGGAGTGTTTCTGAAAGCATAATCCATGGCCATGGAAATGAATCATCCTACTTCTTGGGGGCATTGAGAGTCAGTCCACATCAGCAAGGGTAGAGTGGAGAGGTGGGAGGGCTCTGGGTGGTGGGTCTCTAACTGTAGTGTGCATCAGAGTCACTGGGGGCACTTGTGAAAATAATGTATGTTCCTGGGGTCCAGATCCTACTAATTCAGTTGGTCTGGGTGTGGCCCAGACTTTGACTTTTTAGCAGGCTTCTCAGGAGCTCCTGCTGTGCTCCATCCTCAGACCACCCCCAGGCTTTGAAGCCAGGCTCATTGGATTGAAGCCCGCCCCACCCACCTCCCTTGCTGGTTACATAACCCTGGATTTCTGTAAAACAAGCCTTTAGGCGGTTGCCTCCCACTGCCCTCATCTTCTATCTTTTCCTCTGGCACACTTGGCATCAACTGTGTGTTATTTGCAGTTCCCCCCCACCTCCTACCCCACTCAGTTCTCCCATCATAGTGGTTTGGCCTAGAATGCCCTATTCCACCAACCATGCACACCTCTCAACTGCCTGGTTCCCTCTTATAAAACCAGATGAGGCTGGCCGGGCACGGTGGCTCACGCCTGTAATCCCAGCACTTTGGGAAGCCAAGGCGGGCAGATCACAAGGTCAAGAGATCGAGACCATCCTGGCCAACATGGTGAAACCCTGTCTCTACTAAAAATACAAAAAAATTTAGCTGGGCATAGTGGCACGCGCCTGTAGTCCCAGCTACTCGGTAGGCTGAGGCAGGAGAATCTCTTGAACCTGGGAGGCAGAGGTTGCAGTGAGCCAAGATTGCGCCACTGTACTCCAGCCTGGTGACAGAGTGAGACTCTGTCTCAAACACACACACACACACAAACACACACACCCCAGATGAGAAGTTGCTGCCTCCAGGAAGTTTCCCTTGACGTGTCCGTGCCCCACGCCTTTGCTTCCAGATTGCCTTGGACTTAACACGTGTTCCTTATCAGCTGGCTGCTGTCTTTTGACTTCCACCAGATGGTGTGCTTCCTGGAGGCACAGGTTCTGTCTTTCATTAAGACCTGACCCATCTCAGGACGTGTAAGTGCTCAATCAGCAAACGCTAAATGTATTAACTGGGTATGGGCTATTCTGGCTTGGGATCTGGGATCCAAGATAGGGATGGGCAAGGGGCACTCTGGAAGCTCCACATGCGTGAGTGCAGCAGTCTTAACACAGTGGTACAGGTGTCTCTGTAGCCAGCATAGATGGGCTGTGTAGGTTCCTTGAAGGGTTTTAGGAACCCTCAGCACATGCGGGTGGTATGTGTGCATATGTAGGAAGGAAAGGCGGTGAGCTAGTCTAGACCATGGGCAAAGGCAATTTGTTCAAGGTGCTTTTACTTGAGTTTACTTCAAAAGCAGTAAAGGAGCAGACTGTAAATGAGACAGGAACGCAGGTGAGTGGATACACAAAGCTAAGTGGTCTGTGTAGTGTGCCTAGCGTGGGATGGAGCATGCATAGCATGGGGTGTCTGCCAAGTCAGAAGAGCACAGAGCTGTGGCCTGGCTCTCTTTTATACCCGCAGCCTTGTCAGTACCTAGAAACGACCTCCACTACCATGCCACGTGTAACCTACGCTCTGGCAACACCCACATATTTCTAGATCAGACCTCCTCCCTGGATCTTGGATTCATTTACCCAACTGCCTACTTGCTTTCTCCATTTGGATGTCTAAAGACATCTCAAATTGAATATCTCCAAAACCGAGCTTCTGATGTGCTCCACCCCACCCCAAACATGCCCAACCATAGTCACCTCATCTCTGTAAAAGGTAATTGGTGTCTTTCCAGGCACTCAGGCCAAATACCTTTGAGTCATCCTTGCTTCTCTCTCTCATCCTGTTTGCACCCTACCTTCAAAATAAATCCAGAATCCCACCCCTTTTCACCACCTCCACTATTATCAGTGAGGTTTTCCCTGGCCATACCCTATTTCAAATTGATATCCTAGCACGCTAGATTCACCTGGGGAACTGAAAAAATCCTGATGCCCAGGCTTTACCCAAACCAGTTAAATCAGAATTTAATGTGGGACTCACAGAGTCTCCAAGTGACACCAATGTGTAGCCAAGCTTAAGAACTTGGTCTTATTTTTAAAGTAGTATGAAAACTTATTGTCTCTCCTAAGCATTCTAACAATGGATACTTTTCAGAATAAGATTGTGTAAAACAGAGAACTCACTTTTAACTTTATAACAATTTATGTATTGTTTGTCTTTTTAAAACAAAAGTATATGTTGAGTTTATAATAAAAATAAAAATTTGGGCTGGGCGTCGTGGCTCACGCCACTCCCAGCACTTTGGGAAGCCGAGGTGGGTGGATCATTTGAGGTCAGGAGTTCGAGACCAGCCTAGCCAACATGGTGAAACCCCGCTTCTACTAAAAATACAAAAATTAGCCAGGCGTGGTGGCGGGTGCCTATAGTCCCAGCTACTCGGGAGGCTGAGGCAGGAGAATCACTTGAACCCAGGAAGTGGAGGTTGCAGTGAGCCGAGATCAGGCCACTGCACTCCAGCCTGGGCGACAGAGTGAGACTCCATCTCGAATAATAATAATAATAAAATAATAATTTGATGAAGACTTAATTAAATCAAATAGGCATCTGGGAGGTCTGGCCCCAGGTCTTCCCCCAGACTGAAGGGTGACCACAGGTGAGCCCTTTCAATATCTGGGCCTTGGACTCCCGCTGAGGTGAAAGTGACCGGGTAGCCTGTTGGAGCCAGCCCTGTCCCATAGGCTATGGGTCTCAGGGTCCTCTTTCCCAATAGCACTTCAGCTCACTTGAGGTCTTTTCTGAGCTGGTCATGCCCACCAGGCAGATGGCAAGGCAGGGCACGGAAGCTGCTGAGCTCCATGGTGCCAAGGGCTGAGCTCCATGAGCCAGGGCTGGGAGGCTGGAACTTATACCTGCAGAAAAAGAAGAGTCCCTATTTCCACAGGACAAAGGAAATATCTTGTTTTTGATTTCTTGGAAGAGGAAGCACTCTGGGCAAGAGGTATGAGCCGGGATGAAGTGGACTCCTTGTCTGGAGGTGGTGCTACACACCTTGGAGGGGCTCCTGGGAGCTACTGAGAATGTCCCCTAAGTCAGTATTCCTGCCTCAGCTGAAATGCCAGTCTTCAGCCTCATCTACTGCACACTTGAGTCCATGAGATTTTAGAGTGGTAAGTGACCTTTGGGGTCTCAGTTTTCCTATCTGTAAAGGGAGTGGGCTGGACAATGAACAGCTGTTCTCCATTCTTTTGTTATTGGTTCCCATCCAGAGCCTCCCAGCTAGTTGTCTCAACATCCCAGGGGAGAAAGCATAGCTCTTTGTCCATTGGTTTATTTATTCAATTTAGGAATAATGAGTTTATTGTTTTATATGAATAACCATACTTATTTAAAAGATCAAACTAAACTAAATAGTACAAACAAGCGAAATCTCTCCCCAAAGTCTACTATGGTGCTGTGCAACAGAAATATAATACAAGCCATAAATTGAATTTTCAATTTCCTAGTAGCTTTTTTAAAAAGTAAAAAGAGGGGCCAGGCACAGTGGCTCAGCCTGTAATCCCAGCACTTTGGGAGGCTGAGGTGGGCAGGATCACCTGAGCTCGGGAAGTTGAGGCTAATAGTGGGCTGAGATTGTGCCACTGCACTCCAGCCTGGGTGACAGGGAAGGAGACCCTGTCTCAAAAAAAAAAAAAAAAGAAAGAAAAAACAGGTAAAATTAATTTGATGATAGTTTATTTAACTGAGTACAGTATATATATCATTTCAATATATAATTAATATGAAATAAAAACTAATGCAATATTTTACTTTTCTTTGTATTAAGTCTTTGAAATCTGGTGTGTACTTTAAACATTTATAGCATATAACAACTAATATTAGCCATACCTCATGTGCTCAATAGTTGCATGTGGTCAGTGGCTACCATATTGGACATTGATGCTCTATCATATAAAGCAACTATCAGTAACTTCAGGATAACCTCATCAACATTTTGTTAGATTGATTAACAAAAATAATTCTACAAAAATGAAGAGTTTATGGATATTGTTTTCCCTGAATTTTTGCATATTTTCTTTATACCTGAAGGACAATTTTATGGGGTAATATTTTAAAAAATAATTTGACTTTTTTTTTCCTCTTTCTAGGCTATTGAGATTTATTTATTTATTTATTTAAGATGGAGTCTCTGTCGCCCAGGCTGGAGTGCAGTGGTGCAATCTTGGCTCACTGCAACCTCTGCCTCCTGGGTTCAAGTGATTCTCCCACCTCAGCCTCCCGAGTAGCTGGGATGACAGGCACGCGCCACCATGCCTGGCTAATTTTTGTATTTTTAGTAGAGGCGGGGTTTCACTACGTTGACCAGGCTGGTCTCAAACTCCTGACCTCAAGTGATTTACCCACCTCAGCCAACCAAAGTGCTGACATTACAGGTGTGAGCCACCGCGCCTGGCCCAGGCTATTGGTACTTACTATCCCCAACTTTTATTCTATGCTAGTAATTTGATTTGTAGCTCTGACTTGTTTCTTCCTTGAGATTTTCAATTTATTTGCAGTTTTTTTAGTGGTATTACCTAGATCTTCAATTTATTTCTTTAACACTCATTTTTAAGGGTCTTTTAAATTTTTTTTTATTTTAAAATATTTATTTATTTGTTTATTTTTAGAAATGAAATCTTGTTATGTTGTCCAGGGTGGTCTTCAACACCTAGCCTCAATCAATCCTCCCACCTTGGCCTCCCAAAGCACTGGGATTACAGGTGTGAACACTGAACCACTGAACCCAGCCTAATGTCTTATTTTATTAAAGTTTTTGTTTTTTAAGCTGAAAGCCCTCCTGTAAATTTTTGCTTTTATCAGATTTTCTGCTGAATTCAGTTATCTGTGTCTGTTTCTTTTCTCCAGCGTCCTTTCCTTTTTAATTTTCTTCTTTTTTTCCTTTCTTCCCTCCCTCCCTGCTTTATTTTCTTTCTTCCTTATGTAGTAGTATGTAATGTAGTATGTAGTATGTAGTATGGTGCATAGCTACTCTGTCATTTCCCTTCATCTTCGTCAGGCTCAGTTTGGGCAACTCTGCCCTGTCCTTTTGCTTATTCTAATTGGTGTCAGTATATTCTCTTTGGTTTCCTTCTCACCATATCTGAGATCTATTGTTATGTCCATCCCTACCCCCCAAATTGCAGTCTGAAGTTTGCTTCTATACACTTCTGTGGAGCCTAAAGTCATGGGGTTGAGGGAAGAAAGGAATGCTATTGGAGATGTCTCTTGACTATGATGGGCAGCCTGGGCTCTGCTCTCTGGAGATTTTCTTAAATTCCTGGAACCACAGTTGGCTTCCTCTAGTGACGTGTTATTCCATTTTTGAGAAAGTTTCCCTGGAGCTTTGGATCAGCCAACCAATTAGAAATTTGAGCCTTGGGGAATGGCAAACCTTGGTGGGCTTTTTATCTCTGTGGAGACCCCAAGAGCTTGGGTGGGACTTGAATTTTCTGGGGATTCATCTTGACTTTTTGCATGCAGTTCTCTAACACTCCTCCCCAAAACTCATATTAAAATTTAATCCCTAATGTGGCAGTACTGAGAGGTGGGGTCTTTAAGAGGTGATTGGGTCATGAATGGATTAATCCATTCGATAAATGGATTAATGGATTATCATAGGAGTGGGACTGGTGACTTTATAAGAGGAAAACACATAATTTAGCATGCTCAGCCCCCTCACCATGTGATGTCCTGAACTGCCTCAGGACTCTGCAGAGGGTCCCCACAACAAGAAGGCTTTCACCAGGTGCATCCCCTTGACCTTGGGCTTCCCAGCCTACAGAACTGTAAGAAATAAATTTGGTTTTTAATAAATTACCCAGTTTCAGGTATTCTGTTAAGACACAGGACAAGAAGGCTACTCAGTTGCAAGCAAGAGCCATTTCTTATGGAAAAGGAAGTGTGAGTCAGAGTGGAGCCAAGAACCTCTGGCAACAGGTGCACAATTCAATTTCAGAATTGCCGGGGCTCAGTGATTGCTCTGAACTTCCCCTTTTAAAACGGTAGTGAACATAGTGGTTTCCTGTGCCAATCTCGCCATTGCAGGTTGGGTGCATGTGAGGCAGAAAACATGTCTCTTTAGTTCACAGGTTTTCAGATGGAGAGAAACTCTACCCACGGAACAGACCCCAAGACGCCTCTTTGCAGCTGGACTTGATGTAGATAAGCTCCAGAAATTGGAGCTGAGTTTGACGTCAAAATAGGATGAGGTGTTTGTTTGTTTGTTTGGTTGGTTTTAAGACAAACTCACTCTGTCACCCAGGCTGGAGTGTAGTGGTGTGATCATGGCTCACTGCAGTTTTGACTTTCCAGGCTCAAGCAATCCTCCCACCTCAGCCTTTTGAGTAGCTGGGACTACTACAGGTGTGTGGCACCGTGATTGGCTGATTTTTTATTTTTTGTAGAGATAGGGTCTTGCTATGTTGCCCAGGCTGGTCTGGAACTCCTGGATGCAAGTGTTCCTCCCACCTCAGTCTCCCAAAGTGCTGGGATTACAGTCATGAACCACTGCATCTGGCCAAGATTTTTTTTTTTTTTTTTTTAGTGGGAAGTAGGGCAGTGGGGGTAGGTGGGGACGGGTCTTGGAGGAAGTTATATTTTACATATAGGAAAATTTTAACTAATCTGTCTCAGTTTAAAAACATGTCTGCAATTTTTCTGGCACTTGTCCCATTGAGAATTGGGGTCAATCCCCTCTTTGAATCTGGGCTGACCTTGCCGACTCCATCATGATCAGTAGAATACAGTGGAAGAGATGCTGTGTGATTTCTGAGGCTAGGTCAAAAAAGGCTGTCCTTCCATCTTGCACTCTTGGGATGCTGGCTCTGGGTGATGCTGATGTCTATGTGAAAAGTCTGACTACCCAGAGGCCACTGCTGAAAAGAACACATACAGTGGACACTGGCCAACAGTTCCAGCTGAGTTTAGCCTTTTAGTTTAGCCTTTCTGCCAAGGCCCTAGACATGTGATTGAAGCCATCCTGGGTCCTCCAGCCCAGCCCAGCCCAGCCCAGCCCAGCTGGGTACCACAGAATGACCTCAGACATGGCCACAAGGAGCAAAAGTATTCCCCAACTAAGCCCTGCCTGAATTCCAGACCTACAGAATCCACGTGCATCAGAAAATAGTTGTCGTTTTGCGCCACTAAATATGGATCCTGGTAGGCAACTAACTGGAACAACTGGTGAGAATTTTCAGGACTTTTGTATTATTTCCTCTTTCTCCTGCACCTCTTCTGGAACAGAGCAGTTGGGGATAGGACCCATGACGAAACACATCAAGATATTCTATATTTTTCTGTTGCTACTGCTTTTTGAAGTTTATGGAATGAGGTTCTACTGTTTCCCATGGTGGTTTACTGCTGCTGATTGTTTTTTTTTTTACCTGTTTTTTTTTTCTCCTATCCAATTCAATAGAAACCAGAGAATGAACATTCTATTGTGAAACTATCCTGCCATCTGCACTTTACTCAGTGATATGGTTTGGATTTGTGTTGCCACCCAAATCTCATGTCAAATTGTAATCCCCAATATTGGAGGTGGGGCCTGGTGAGAGCTGGTTGGATCATGGTGGTGGATTTCCCCCTTTCTGTTCTCCTGATAGTGAGATCTCATGATACTTGGTTGTTTAAAAGTGTGTGGCACCTCCCCCCTCTCTCTTTCGCCCACTCCTGCCATGTAAGACATGTCTGCTTCCCCTTTGCCTTCCACCATGATTGAAAGTTTCTTGAGGCCTCCCCAGCTATGCTACCTGTACAGCTGGCAGAACCGTGAGCCAATTAAACCTCTTCTTTATAAATTACCCAGTCTCGGGTAGTTGTTTTTTTTTTGAGACGGAGTTTTGCTGTTGTTGCCCAGGCTGGAGTGCAATGGCGCGATCTCGGCTCACTGCGACCTCCGCCTCCCGGGTTCAAGCGATTCTCCTGCCTCAGCCTCCCAAGTAGCTGGGATTACAGGCATGCACCACCACCCTGGCTAGTTTTGTATTTTTTTTTTTTAGTAGAGACAGGGTTTCTCCATGTTGGTCAGGCTGATCTTGAACTCCCGACCTCAGGTGATCCGCCCGCCCCGGTCTCCCAAAGTGCTGGGATTACAGGCATGAGCCACTGCGCCCGGCCATTTTTTGTTTGTTTGTTTTTTTGTGTGTGTTTTTTTTGAGACACAGTTTCACTCTTGTTGCTCAGGCTGAAGTGTAATGGCGCGATCTCAGCTTACTGCAACCTCTAACTCCCGGGTTCAAGTGATTCTCTTGCTTCAGCCTCCAGAGTAGCTGGGATTACAGGCATGTGCCACCACACCCAGCTAATTTTGTATTTTTAGTAGATGTGGGGTTTTTCCATGTTGGTCAGGCTGATCTCGAACACCCGACCTCAGGTGATCTGCCCTCCTCGGCCTCCCAAAGCGCTGAGATTACAGGCGTGAGCCACCACTCCTGGTGTCAGGTAGTTCTTTATAGCAGTGGGAGAATGGACTATTACACCCAGAAGTCTATGTTTTAAATGAAAACTTAATTTTAAATAGTACAAAAATATTTGTAAAGTTTTTTATTTTCTTAATCATAAAAAGAACATAAGAGATTAAATAGGTGATATTAAAGAAAGAAAAAGAACGCCCATGTTCTTACAACACTAATACAATACCTGTGAACATTTTGTTTCTCTTTCCCCTACATAGCATTATTTTTTGTCTGTTGATTGAATTCCCTCCCCTCCCAAAGTTTTTTTTTTTTTTTTGTATTAGTTAAGCCAAACCACAAATAAGTATCATTTATGTTAGATGCCGCGTGCTAGGTGCTGCTGATACAACTGAGAATATGTCAGATACAGCCCCAGCCCTTTTTGATTTAGAGTCTAGCTGGTGAGGTCATTTACCAAATAATGATGCATAATCATTCCATAAATACAAATGATGGTGTTATGAAGATAAAAAGAGGGTGCTCAGAAAGAACTAAGGGGGTACAATTTATTTTATTTTAGAAATTCTTTTAGATTCAGAAAGTACGTGTGCAGGTTTGCTGCACGGGTGTATTGCATGATGCTGAGGTTTGGGCTTCTAACGATCCCGTCGCCCAAGCAGTGAATATAGTACCCAACGGGTAGTTTTTCAACTTTTGCTCTCCTCCCTCCCCCCTTCTGGAATCCTTAGTGTTTATTGCTCACATCTTTGTGTCCTTGTGGGGATGCAGTTTAGATTGAGGCTCAGGGACAGCTTCTGTGAGAAAGTGACCTTTAGGCTGAGCAGAAGGAGGTGGCAGGAATGTGGAGGGAAGACAATCCAGGTGACGGGAGCAGCTCCGAGGTGGGGAAGAGCTCCCAGTGATGGAAGAGGCAGCTTTGTGGCCAGAGCTGGTCAGCATGGGAGAGAGTGACACAAGGGCCTGAAAGAGGACCCGTGTGGCCACGGTGAGCCCATTGGTGTTGAAGCCAGGGGCACCAGGTGGACCTGGTAAAGGAGGACACATTTCACATTCACAAGAATCAGAATCTACTGAACGCTTTTAGGCGGGTGGAGACACGATCAGCTTCATTCACTTCCTTCCCCCATACAGTATTTACTTTTCACTGAGGTGTGATATAATGTATCCAGAAAAAAGTGCAGAAATGTATAACCCAGTGAATTTTATAGAACATTACCAGCATCCTAAAAGCACCCCCTCCACTCATTCCCCTAGAGTAACCACTATCTTGACTTCCAACTATTTGCCTGTTTTTGTACTTTCCATGTAAACGCGGTCATCCAGCAGGTGCTGTTTTCTATCTGGGTTTTAAACTCAACGCTATGTTTATGATGTTCATCCGTTCATTACATGTAGTTGTAGATCATATTTCCTTCTTTAAAAGATCACACTGGCTGTAGCATGAAGAATGAGCAATTTCAAAATTAAGCAAAATATTAAACAGCTAAGAATGGAAATAAAATTCAAGTCAATTTCAAAAAGAAACACCGGGACAGATTTTGCCAGATACCTGGTACAGATTTTGCCAGACATATGGTACATTTTGTTCGTTACTATATCTCCAGAATTTTCCTACCTCTTTCTCCAAATAGAGAATATTTAAAAGTTTTCTTAAAAACCCTGATATATAACATTTGCAATGTTCTCTACAGTTTGCAAAGTGTTTTCCTAATGATTTTCTGCTTTGATCCTGCAAAATCTTATGAATGCCAGTACCATTTCCCTTTTACAGAAGAAGAAACTGGCTCAAGAAGATGAGACATGATGCTTTGTAGCCGAGGAATTGCCTCAGGTGTCACCATCCCCGTCCCTGCGAACTGGAATTTCAGGCGGGGGCGAGCTGCTGGCTCTGCCGGCAAACTCGCCTTATCCCACGCCGCCAAAGGGTCCAAGCTTTCCAGCTGCGTAACACGACCAGGCCCCGAGCGCTCTGGGCCGGGGGCAGATACTTTCGGTTTGCAGCTCCCAGGGCAGCGCTGCCCTGGGACGCCCAGTGGGTTTTCACGGCTCCCCTGGGTCTGGGATCAGGGCAGCTCCGCCTAAGGGCGCGGCCCAATCTGAGGGTTCGTCGCCCCCGCGTGGTCAGACGTGGGAATGGCAGCTTCTGAAGCTCTATGTGTGGTGCCTTTCTGGGGCTCACCAGGTGCCATGTTGCGTGGGACCATGAAACTGTGGTGGTCTTGCCTCTGCCACAAGATAATGTAGGCTTGGGCCTCAAGATAATGTTGGCATGGTGTCCCATCTTTGGCATGAGTCCTACCCTTTCCAAGTGCAGTGGTGGCTGATTCAGTGGTGGCTCCCAGGGACATGATAGGCAAAGGGGGTTCGGTCTCTGCTGTCTGAAATTAATCCTGGGCTCAAGAGAGAGGGGCGCAGGTGAGGCCTGGGGCTCTTCATGCCTGATTTCCCGCTACCCCTCTGGCTTCCTCCAATTCCTACATCCAAGTTAACTCTGAGACCTGTGGTTACCAAGAAGACAGTCGATGTGGGGGAAGGGCAAAACCAAGTACCTACTATAGCTACAAGGAATAATATAAAGGAATTGTTCCATTTTGTATATTGGTATCATCAGCTTCTTGAGAAGCCTTTTGTGTAATTTATTGTAAAAATCACTACTTTAAAGACAAAAATCCTTAATTTTAAATGCTACAAAATTTAAGAGCTCGTTTGAGTTGATGCAGGACCCACAGTTCCCTATAGGGCGATCACTGATGAGTGTATGTGAGCTAAACGCACAGGAGCTTATTCTCGAGAGTTCTCAGGAATTCTCCGGAATTATGAGAAGCATATCAACCACTTCATCGGGGGGGCTCCACTTGGCATTTTACAGGGAGAGTTGGGCAGTTCCCTTCTCAAGGCAAACAGATCTTACAGTGGCGTTTATTCAGATAAATATGAGAGCCGTGTGGGACTGGCTGTATGATGACGGGGATATCCTCCCACTGAATATGCCTATTACCCAGGTCATGGTAAATTTGGGGGTTTAGGGGGCCCCTTTTACATGGGTGCCCCTCCCACAGAATCATACAACTGTTTGAGAAGGCTTCTCAACTTGTCATCCGTCATGGGTCTTACAGATGCCACTCCCTGCTGGGAACCAGAAAAGGTAAAATGGTCTGGAGGTAGGAAAAAAAAGTTCCTAGGACCAGAACATAAAACATACAGGTTAATAGAATTATGAAATTTAAGATGTTTAAAAAGGCTTTATGTAAGGTACTTGCAACCCCTTTACCTAAATATCTTATGAAAATGGGTATTGTACAAAAATTAGCTATAGCATGTTTTCAGGTAAAGTTCCAGCAAAGCAACTAAAAAGGGGCCTATATAGCCAATCATTTCCTGCTGCATTTTATGCAATAATCAGGTCAAGTATATAAGACTAAAACTCACTTTGCACACAAATTAGTCTTACTATAATTTCTCATTAATAGATAAAAAGGGGCTAGAGAAAGAGAAATTATTTCAAAGGAAAAGTGTAACACTTGATACTAGATTTTAGCCCTCAGTTTTTTTTTTTTTTGAGTGCAGATTGAATCATGCATTATTTCTTGGCTACAATAATCCTCTGGAGAGTACCAGATTATAATTTTTCTTCATATCTTTAGTTGGTGCCTTAATGGATGGAATAGGTTCTTTTTTTTTTTTTTTTTTTCAGATGGAGTTTTGCTCTTGTTGCCCAGGCTGGAGTGCAATGGTGCGATCTCGGCTCTCTGCAACCTCCGCCTCCTGGGTTCAAGCGATTCTCCTGCCTCAGCCTCCCAAGTAGCTGGGATTACAGATGCCTGCCACCATGTCCAGCTAATTTTTGTATTTTTAGTAGAGACAGGGTTTCACCATGTTGGCCAGGCTGGTCTTGAACTCCTGACCTCAAGTGATCCACCTGCCTCGGCCTCCTGAAGTGCTGGAATTACAGACGTGAGCCACCGGCCCACAAATACCCTTTGATTGTCAAAACATTAATGTTATTATCTCTCCTTGTTTTACTTTCCAAGGAAGCCCAAATCATGGTATTCTGAACACCAGAGATGTCAATCTCCCTCATTTGTCATCTCACTGGGCCGGATCTGTTTTTCACTGCAGATGCCCTGCTGCTAAAACTATACAAGCATCCTCCCTCTAGGTCCAGTGACTGTCATGGAAGAGGCGGGTGCGTGAGATTGTAAGGGCCAGTTTTGAGGGATAGAGTTAGGTCAAGGTCAGACCCTCCAAATCAAGGAAGGGTACAAAGATGCCTAAACAGCTGGTAAAACAAGGGACTTTGTCTTCTAAGCTATTATGTATCACTTTTGCATCCACCCCAACAATAAACAATTTTCTGCTTCATGTAGAATTAAAATATTTACTGACAGGATAAAGATGCCTTGTGACAAAGCCTCCTGGGTATAATATTCCCAGTTATAAGTTGTAAAGATATATATATATATATATATATATATATATCTTTTACAGAGCAATGCTTATGTTTTTGTATAGCTAATTGCTGTAAGTCTGTAATTAAAACCAAGTTTACAGTAGCTGAATACATAGGAGTTAAAGACAAGTTAGTTTTTGCCTTTTTGTTTGTTAGCTTTTTACTTAAAATAGTAATAATAATTTTAAAGAGTAATGAATGCCTGTCCATGTCCATTTCCATCTGGCCTGTAACATTTGATTGGCTGTAAGTCTCCTTTTTTTTTTTTTTTTTTTTTTTTAAGACGGAGTTTTGCTCTTGTCACCTAGGCTGGAGTGCAATGGCGTGATCTTGGCTCACTGCAACCTCCACCTCCTGGGTTCAGGCGATTTTCCTGCCTCAGCCTCCCAAGTAGCTGGGATTACAGGCACCTGCCACCATGCCTCGCTAATTTTTTGTATTTTAGTAGAGACGGGATTTCACCATGTTGGCCAGGCTGGTCTCGAACTCCTGACCTTATGTGATCCACCCACCTCGGCCTCCCAAAGTGCTGGGATTACAGGCGTGAGCCACCTTGCCCAGCCAGCTGTAAGTCTTTTGACTCTTGGTCCCTTATCCATAGGGAATCCCATCGAGGGACAAGATGGACCAGGGGCAGGCCGCCATGGCATCCCAGAAACACTATGGGACATAATGAAGATTTGCTGGCCATTGATGTTGCCTCTGGCAATTCTTGGCCAGAAGTGGGAGAATGTAAACCAAAAATAAAATTCTAAGCTCCCCTCATCCCCCACCCCTGCACCACAACCATCTAAATGAGCTTCCTCCTTGGCCAGGGCACTCCTAAAATTTAACCTGAAAGACTGATTCAGGCCATGACAGGAAGTGGGGGTCAGGCATTCCTCGTTATACTCTCCAGTGTTAACATCAACAGAGACTTTAAGCCCAATAAGAATCATGTACATTCTATTCTCTCTGAAGCCTGCTACCTGGAAGCCCCATCCTCCGACTCCAGTTGTCCCACCTTTCTGGACCAAACCAACGTATTTCTTAAATGTACTTGATTGAAGTCTCCTGTCTTGCTGTACCCCAACCATGTTGGGCACACATTCTCAGGATCTCCTGAGGGCTGTGTCATGGGCCATGGTTACTCATATTTGGCTCAGAATAAATCTCTTCAAATATTTACAGAGTTTAACTCTTTCCATGGACATGGGGGAGCACCTGTTGGAGACACAGCATCTCATCCCCCAGACCTGCTGAATCAGAATCTGCATTTCAAGAAGATCCCCAGGCAGTTCGCACGCATATGCACATTTATGTTGACAAAAAGAGTCCAACTCTGTCAAATATTTGAAGAGATCTATTCTGAGTCAAATATGAGTGACCAATGGCCTGTGACATGGCCCCAAGAGACCCTGAGAACATGTGCCCAAGGTGATCAGGCTATAGCTTGGCTTTATACAGTTTAGGGAGGGAGACATAAGACATCAATCAATACAAGTAAGATGTACATTGGTTTGGTCCAGGAAAATGGGACAGCTGGAAGCATGGGGTGGGGGCGCTTCAAGGTCATAGGTGGATTCAAATATTTTCTGATTGGTAATTGGTTGGGAGTTTATTTAAAGACCTGGAATCCACAGAAGGCATAGAAGGGAGTGTCTGGATTAAGATAAGGGGTCATAGAGACCAAGGTTCCTATTATGCAGATGAAGCCTCTAGGTAGCAGGCTTCAGAGACAATAGATGGTAAATGTTTCTTATCAGACTTAAAAAAGTGCCAGACTCTTAGTTAATTCTCACCTGAATCAGGCAAACAACCTGGAAAGGGAAGGGGATTCTCTACAGAATGTAGATTTTCCCCACAAGGGACAGTTTTGCAGGGCTATTTCAAAAATATGTCAAAAAATATATTTTAGGGTAAAATACTTTGATTTCTTTCAGGGCCTCTCTGGCATGTGGTACTTACACCAGAGTGAGGCTGGAATTTGGTATCCTATTGCTAATCTGTTTTGTTAGTCTTAAGATCTCTGTTTTAATGTTACTGCTGGTCAGTTGTGCCTGAATTCCAAAGGGAGGGGAGTGCAACGTGGCGTGTCCAATCCCCCCTTCCCATCATGGCCTGAACTAGTTTTCCAGGTTTCTTTGGAATCTCCTTGGCTGAGACAGGGGCTCCATTCCATCGATTGGGGAATTTAGAATTTTATTTTGGTTTTACAACAGTAAGCAAAATGCTTTCCTGAGTTCTGAGAGTCATTCTAGTGAGTTATCCAACTTGAGGGGCGATTGTGGAACACTGAAATTTGTATAGCCAATCAGTCAGAAGTGTGAGTGACTCCTGGAATTTGCGCTTGTATCTGAAGTGAGAGCAGGGTCTTGTGGGACTGAGCCCTTAACCTGTGAGGTCTGTGCTGTAAACCAGAAATAAAATTCTAAGCCCCCACCCATCTGAATGGACCCCTCCTCTTGGCCAAAGGCGTTCCAAGGTTAACCTGTAAAACTAGTTTAGGCCATGATGGAAAGGGGGAATTGGACATTAGCACTAACATAGACCTTAAGCTGATAAGCATTTACAACCTCTTCTCTCTGAAGCCTGCTAAGTGGAGGCTTCATCTGCATGATGAAACCTTGGTCTCCACAACCCCTTACCTAACCCAGACATTCCTTTCTACTGATTCCAGATCTTTAGATAATAACCAATTGCCAATCAAAAAATCTTTGAATCCACCTGCGATCTGGAAGCCCCTCCCATCTTTCTGAACCCAACCATTGTACATCTTACATGTATTGATTGATGTCTTATGTCCCCCTAAAATGTATAAAATCAAGTTATAGGCCGACCACCTTGGGCCCACGTCATCAGGGCCTCCCCTGAGACTGTGCCACAGGCATGTCCTTAACCTTGGCAAAATAAACTCCAAAATTGAGACTTGTTTCAGATACTTTTGGTTTACAGTTCTAACTCAGGAGTGTCAGAAGTGAATTAATTTGTGAACACCTAGTTGGTGTTGGAGAATTTGTTGGTGTTGGAAAAGATACTGTTACTGGAAAGAGGTCCCAATCCAAACCCCAAAAGAGGGTTCTTGGACCTCGTGCAAGAAAGAATTCAGGGTGAGTCCATAGAGTAAAGTGAAAGCAAGTTTATTAAGAATGTAAAGGAATAAAAGAGTGGCTGCTCCATAGGCAGAACAGCCCCAAGGGCTGCTGGTTGGCTATTTTTTTCATTATTTCTTGATTATTTGCTAAACAAGGGGTGGATTATTCATGAGTTTTACGGGAAAGGGGTCAGCAGTCCCTGGAATTGAGGGTTCTTCCCCTTCTTAGATCATATAGGGTAACTTCTTGACATTATGATGGCATTTGTAAAGTGTCATGGTGCTGGTGGGAGTGTCTTTTAGCATGTTAATGCATTATAATTAGCATATCATGAGCAGTGAGGATAACTAGAGGTCACTTCTGTTGCCATCTTAGTTTTGGTGGGTTTTGGCCGGCTTCTTTACTGCAACCTATTTTATCAGCAAGGTCTTTGTGGCCTGTACCTTGTACCGACCTCCTATCTCACTCTGTGACTTAGAATGCCTAACCTCCTGGGAAAGCAGCCCAGCAGGTCGCAGCCTTATTTTACCCAGCTCCTATTCAAGATGGCATCTCTCTGACTCAAACGCCTCTGACAATACCATGTATATGGTGTTAGGAAAAAACTCTCCAGACTCACTCATCCCTGTTCTTTGGTGGCTAAGGGGAGAAATGAGTTTGGGTAGCTCCTCCCCAAGACTCTTACCAGTTATCTGCATTTTAAGAATTCTCTGGCTGGGTGTGGTGGCTCGCAGCTGTAATCCCAGCACTTTGGGAGGCCAAAGCAGGTGGATCAACTGAGGTCAGGAGTTTGAGACCAGCCTGGCCAACATGGTGAAACTCTGTCTCTACTGATAATATAAAAATTAGCCAGGCATAGTGGTGCATGCCTGTAATCCCAGCTACCTGGGAGACTGAGGCAGGAGAATCGCTTGAACCCAGGAGGCGGAGGTTGCAGTGAGCCAAGATCGTGCCATTGCACTCCAGCCTGGGTGACATAAGTGAAACTCCATCTCCAAAGAAAAAAAAAAAAAGGAATTCCCTATAGAAGCCAGATTCTTCAATGATTGAGTTGTGGCTTAATGGTAGCTTGTCCTGGCTCCAGCACTTACTAGCTGTGTGATCTTGAGTAAGTTACTTATTCTTAATTTCCTCATCTGTGCAGTGGGGATGCCTGCCTCACAGATTCTTTGCTCATTTTTTACTAAAATGTCTTATTCTCAAAGACTTTGTCTACCTACCTCCTTCCTCCAAGTAAGAAAATCCGATATGAAATCATTATTTTATTTCCCCCTTCTAAGAATTAATCAGAAGGATCTAGAACAGCTTAACTGCCTGAGGCACCTGTAGGCAGAAAGCAAGAAACTTGTTCTGTATTCTGAGAGTTTGCTGGAGGTTTGCTCGAGGGCCAAGGTGTGCTTCTCCCAAGCTGTCAAGATATTAGTAATAACTCCAGGCCCTCACTTTCCTATGTCTCAACTATTATCCTCTCGAGATCTTTGAGTGTCTTCAGGCTGGTGAATCTCATAGCATGAGAGTGCTGCATGTTAGAGCTAGATTCCTAATAAGGAGGTGTCCCATGGTCAAATACACATTTTTCTAAGGAACTTAATTATCCACATTCTATTCAATGACTGCAGCACCCCCCACTACCAGTGAGCATCAGGAGATTAATTTATTTGACAAATATTTGCCAAGTACCTACAAGGCATTGCTCTCCATAAGCCTCACTTCCTGTGGCTTTGCTGAGTTTCTAAGGTATCTCTGGCTTTGTGGTTCTGGGGTTGAACCACATGTGAGGTGAGGGTTGGGCATGGTGGCACCATCCTGGGCAACAGAGGAAGACTCCATCTCTTAAAAGACATCTAGGGTGATGGAGGAGTAGGGGAACTGAGGTCCTCTGCTGAGTCCTTGGGCTACTTTCTAAATTACACATTCTGATTGCCCTCTGCTCCTGCAGTGCCCACAGCCTTCCTCCCTCCTTCCATCTTCATGGGCTGAGGCCATTCCATTCATGGGCTGAGGCCATTCCAGAAGGAAGGTGAAGGAAGTGATGGGGGTTGAAGGGAGAGGCCCTGGGAGCCTGCAATAGCTGCAACTGGAAGGAATTGTAATCGCCCAATGGGTTCACCTTGCCCACTGCCTAGACAGAGCTGATTTCTCAAGACAGGGGAATTGCAATGGAGAAAGAGTAATTCATGCAGAGCCAGCTGTGTGGGAGACTGGAGTTTTATGATTGCTCAAATCAGTCTCCCCAAGTATCCCGGGATTGGAATTTTTAAAGATAATTTGGTGGGTAGGGGCTCGGGAAGTGGAGAGTGCTGATTGGTCAGGTTGGAGATGGAATCACAGGGGAATTGAAGTGAGGTTTTCTTGCTGTCTTCTGTTCCTGGGTGGGATTGCAGAACTGGTTGAGCCAGATTACTGGTCTGGGTGGTGTCAGCTGATCCATCAAGTGCAGGGTCTGCAAAATATATCAAGCACTGATCTTAGGTTTTACAATAGTGATGTTATCACCAGGAGCAATTTGGGGAGGTTCAAACTCTTGCTGCATGATTCCTAAACTGTAATTTCTAATTTTGTAGCTAATTAAGGCAGACTGTTACCCAGGTAAGAAGGAGGTATGTTTTGGAAAGGGCTAGTGTCAATTTTGTTTCAGTCAAACCATAAACTAAATTCCTTCCTAAGGTTAGTTCTGCCTACACCCAGGAATGAACAAGGACAGCTTAAAGGGTAGAGGCAAGATAGAGTTGGTTAGGTCTGATCTCTTTCAGTGTCATAATTTCCTCAGTTATAATTTTCACAAAGGCAGTTTCAGAATCATGCCATAAGTCCTCCCCATTCCCCAAGTACCTGGCTTGTGCCGATCCCTTTGTCCACTTTTCTACCCGCTTCTCTTCCAGTCCCAATCCAACTGTGCTACAAAGCTCATATCGAGGGCCAACCCCTGAGAAACTTCTCTCGATCCCTTAGTTGGAAAAAATCATTCCCTCTTCTGACCTCCCATGTCGAGACCATTTATAACATGTTAGAACTCGATTCCTAATAAGGAGGTGCCCGATGATCAAATACACTTTTTTCCAGGGAACTTAATTATCCTCATTCTATTCAATGACTGCAGCACCATCCCCACCATCAATGAGCATGAGCAGATTAATTCATTTGACAAATATTTGCCAAGTACCTACAAGGCATCGTTCTCCATGAGCACATAGCTGTAAACAAAACACAGCAGCAAAGGACCCTACCCTCTAGGTGAGGCAGGCAATAGAAAAATAAGGAGATAATATGTGAGTCATGACAAGCATTTTGAAGACAAAATAGTGGAAGGGGATAAGGAGTAATGGGGGTAAAGGAGGTGCTGCTCTTTTATGTAGACCGGTCAAAGAGCAGAACCTGTAGAAAGTAAGTGAGCATCGTGACCAGCTGGGAGAAGAGCAATGCAGGAAGAAGACGTGGTTAGTGCAAAGGCCCCAGGAAGACTGTGCCTGATGTGTTTGAGCAGCAGCGATGAGGCCAGTGTGGCTGGGGCTGAGTGGGTGGGGTGGGAGAGTGTAACATGATATGGTCAGAGAGGCTGTGGGGGCAAGGCTTGTAGGACTGTATAAAAACTTAGGCTTTGTAAGAGAGATGGGAAATCACAGGAACATCATGATCTGATTCAAATTGTCACAGGATCCCTCTGGCTGCAGTGTGGAGAGTGGCCTGTAGGGGACCAAGGGTGGAGACAGAGGGCCAGTGAGTAGGCTACTGCAGCAGTCCAGGCAAACACTGAAGACCTGTGTGTATGTGTTGTTCCCTCGGTCTGTCTCAGGTCTGTTGAATAGTAAGAATGCTTTGCTCTGTTGAAGATGATTCCGTTCTTTACATAAGTAATTAAATGTCTTTCCTTTGCTGTTTCCTGATACCTAAATGCAGTACTATATGCTCATGATAGAAAACTTAGAAAATAAAGAAAAGCATTAAACAATAAAGATTTCCAACTCCTACAACTCAAAGAAAACAGATAAATCATTCTACTTTAGAGGACTAAATGTACAGGAACTCATTGATTTGCTCATCAAAAGGTGAAGAGGGAAGAGTAGCAGCCCCAGGTAGAGCTACCCAGCAGGCGAGGCTGCCCTCAGGAACCACAGCCTTCCCTTTCCTAATGATTTCTACTCTGTGGCACCCACACTTCCCTCCTCAGGGCTCTGGTGTTATCCTCCTTCTGGGTCTCCATCATATCTGCTCTCAGCAAAAGATCCAGCTCATTCATCCAGCCCCAAGGGACAGGGCTTCACCTCCGGACAAGGGTGAGATGAATGAGGTCTTGGACACAGAATTTAAGAAGTCAAAAACCTCAGCCATCAAGATAAATCATATTAAAATGCAATGGTTTAAAAAATTAAAATTAATTTTAAAAGTCCATGAACAAAATATAAACATTTAAAATAAAGACCGAGTCCAACCTTGCACCTGCACAGTCCTGCCTTGCTCTCCGCACCCTAACCCAGCCCTGCTCAGCCCAAGAGCTTTGAATCTGAGTACAAATCATTCCAGACTTCAAGGTCAAGTTAAAGTGTTAATTGTCTACCAGAATGTGATTTCTAGCTTTAAAAAGAAAACCAAGAAAACAACTTCCACATCAATGCAAAGGTTTTCTCATTTCACCAGGTTTTTGTTTTCCCGTCTGTTTACCTGATGGTTTACTAAAGAGGTGAAGAAGTCTGTGGCTGAATGAACACATTGAATAATTGCAGAGACTTAAATTCTTAAATATTCATCAAAATATTTTACCTTTTTTTTTTTTTTTTTTTTTTTTTTTGAGATGAAGTCTCACTCTGTTGCCCAGGCTGTAGTGCAGTAGCATGATCTCGGCTCACTGCAACCTCCGCCTCCCAGGTTCAAGCAATTCTCCTGCCTCAGCCTCCCAAGTAGCTGGGACTACAGACACATGCCACCACACCTGGTTAATTTTTGTATTTTTAGTAGAGGCAGGGTTTCTCTATGTTGGTCAGCCTGGTCTCGAACTCCTGACCTCAGGTGATCCACCCACCTCGGCCTCCAAAAGTGCTGGGATTACAGGTGTGAGTCACCATGCTTGGCCATGCCGGTTGTTTCTGCTGCTTGCTGTGTAGACCGCTGTGATGACCAACTTCTTATTGACCCTCCTTTGTCTCTGGAGCCCCGCCACCTGCCTTCTACCTGGAGCCTTCCTTCCAGGTCCTTCTTCAACACCAGCCCCAGGATCTGCAAGATCTTTGGATATGGCCGCTGCAGAAGGAAGGAGAACCACTTCCTGGAGAAGCAGGAGTGAGCCAGGATCTGCCACAAGAGAGAGCCGGGAACCCAGGGCATGGGTTAAGGCGAGGAGCAGGTCCGGAGGGAAGATCTGAGGCAAAGAGGTAGAGTTCACAGGTCCTACACCCCTCGCACCTACACAGTGTCCCTCCTCTGATGCTGAGGCTCTCGCTGCCTTCCGAGGAGAAAGTGGCAACGTGTCCTGTGAAACCACAGACTTAACACATCTTCCAAAAGCCAGCTTGGCAGGAGGTCACTGCTAGAAGCACCTCTGAAATAATCTGAGCCGTCTTACCTGTTCCCCTTTTTCAGATGGGAACACTGAGGCAGCCACCCTGCAGAGTGAGTCTGCAGTGCTCCTGAGCCACCCCCCTCCAGGCTTGGCAAACTCACTGCCTTCTTGTCTGTTGCCTTGACTGCAGGGAGGACCAGAGGTGCTCATTTCTGGGAGGGTCTGGGATCTGCCAGCTGCACAGTGTCCAAGTCAAGGGCTTCAGCAATGACAATTAACAAATTCCTTTCTCTTTGCAGAGAGCCTGTCACCTGTGCTGCCTTGAGATGCTGACATCTGAGGATGCCCCAGACAGGGCCTGTGGCTGCTTTCTGAAATAGTGCAGCACCTTCTCTGCTTCCTCCTCAACCTTCTCCTTCACAGCAGAACCCTGCCTCCTTCCTCTCCCCACAGGCTTGTTTCAGCATTGATTTGATCAACTGAGCACCACGAGAACACAAACCACATTCCTTTGTTTTTTCATCACGTTACCCCCAGCACTTAGCACCGTGCCTGGCACAAAGAAGGTAGTCTGTAAATATTTGCGTAATGAATGAATAAATGAGGGCATGAGTACATCTCCTCTGCCCAGGACGGATGACAGGCTGAGGGTTTGAATCCAGGACTCTCTCACCGTAGCCCTCATTCTCACTGCATCCTCACCTTCGTCCTCCACCCCCCACCCCCCGACTGGGTTCCTTGGGGATGGCAGGGGTGGAGTTCCTGGCATCCAGTTCTGAGCATCAGCTCTACCAAGTAGTGGTGGCGGGGGGTTTTCATGAAAGAATCCCCCTTGCTCCCTGTGATGTTGGACATTTTTCCTTGTCTGCGTAGTTTCAGGCTTTGTCTCTCTGGCCTTATACAATATTTAAAAACATTCATTTTCCAATTAAACAAACTGGATTGGATACTGTTGTTTGCAACTAAGAACCTTAATATTGGGTGATCTTCCCAATATTTTGCAGAACAGCAGCATCACCACTTTTCCTGCCATCAGACTGGGCCCTACCAGTTGTAAGAAGAAAACCCACTGCAACACCTACCTCTTAATGGCCACTCCAAGCTACACAAAAACCTGAGTGATGTTTCAACATTAAAGCCTTTTCTTTTTCTTTTTTTTACTTTTGGGCCAGGTCAGATTGAGGGGTAGGTTGTTCTCCTGGTCTCTCTGAAGGAGAAGGGAAGGAGCATGAGGGTCAATTGTCTGCTTATCTAAGAAATCCCCTTCCCTGAAGTTGTGTGTGTGTGTGTGTATCTCTGTATGTGTGTTGTAGGGTGGTGGTGGTGGTTTGTTATTTCAGTTACAGCAATAACAACTACCCATTTAGTGGACACCGACCATGTACCAGGCTCCATGCTTAGCCTTTTACACGCATTATTTCATTTAATTCCCAAGAATCCTGTGGAGGAGGGTGCATTATGGTCCCCAGTTTACAGAGGGGGATATGGAGGCATGGTGATGTCACGTAACTGCCATATTGTTTTCCTGGGGCAACTAGAACAAAGGACTACAGACTGACTGGTTTAAACAACTGCAATTTACCCTCTTAAATTCTGGAGGCCAGAAGTGTGAGATCAGGGTGTCCACAGGGCTGCGTTTGCTCTGAAGAAGCTGGCGAAGGATCTGTTCCAGGCCTCTCTCCTGGCTTCTGGAAGCTCCTTGACTTGTGGTCACATAAATCCAGTCTTCACATAGTGTTCTCCCATCTGTCCCCTTTTTAAGGACACCAGTTGTATTGGATTAGGGCCCACACTGATGACCTCATCTTAACTTGATTACCTTTGTAAAGAGCCCATCTCCAAATAAGGTCACATTTGGAGGGACCTGGGGGTTACGACTCCAAGTAGCTTTTTTGGGAGGACACAGTTCAACCCATAACAGCTGATAAATGGCAGAACCCAGGCATATGTGACAGACCCAAAGGCTTTGTCCTTTGGGAGGAAGATTGTGTAAATTAGAGCCCAGACTTTCCAGCCAGGCTATAAGAGTCCTAATTCTGGGTTTGTCTTAATTTGGGAATTTGGGGATCTAAGAAGCAGCTTATTAGGTAAGGTGGGCATGGGGGTGAGAAAGGGTGAGGCATCAAGCCCCCCATCACTGTTTGTGACTGAGCTTAATCCCATTGGGAATGCTGGGAGCAGGGCCAGACAATTCCTCGCAGCAGCTATCACCCCCTTTCCCTAGGAGAGCAAGTGTTTATGCACCAGTGGAGATATTCAGGCACCAGTCTTCATATGGACTGAGGGTTTCCGGCTGATCTGGGCCTGGGCCCTCCTTGTGTGGCTTCCAAGGAAGCCCTCAGGCAAAGAGATGCAGACACTAGCACTTGGAAATCAGCTGGTGGCACCGAAGGAGTCAGGTCCGGGGTAAGGGTAGGGCACATATCTTCTGCCACACTCTGTATGTGGCTTTGAACAAGTGATTTAACTTGTAGGTGTGCTCTGTACCTGTCTTCTCCCTGTGTGGGGTTGTTGTGTAGCTAAGTGAATTAACACATGCTGAGCCCTTGGACCATGTAATGACTGCAACTTAAACATTAACTATGATTATTATTGACTAAATGATACTGCCCCCTACTGGAAAATGTGTGACCCGGACATCACTTAGAAACGCTAGTGCTGGACGGCATTTGGGAGGGAATCTGATCCAACTTCCTCATGTCACAGATGAGGAATTCAGACCTAAGAAAGGGAAGTATGTTGCCCAATGTCACCCAGCTAACATATATAATCATTATAATAGACAACCCAGGCAGCCTCATTCACTTGTTCATTCACTCTCATGTGTGTGTATATATGTATATAATTATATACATATATAAAACAGACATGTATATAACATATATGTATATAATATATGTATTTTATATATTTATACATATTATTTCTATTAATATATAATTACATATACACATGTGTGTATATGCACATATGTATATAATTATATACATATGCATATAATATATATTATACATGCACATACACATGTATATAATTATATACATATATGTGCATATATACACACATATGTATCACTAGTGTTTGTAAATGATATCCAGGTCACTCATTTTCCAGTAGGGAATAGTATAATTATATACATATATGTGCACATATATACATAATACATATGTTTTTAGAGACTGGGTCTTGCTCTGTCACCCAGGCTGGAGTGCAGTGGTGCAATCATTGCTCATTGTAACCTCAAACTCCTGGCCTCAAGCAATCCTCCTGTCTCAGCTTCCCCAGTAGCTGGAACTACAGATATGTGCCACCATGCTCAGCTAATTTTTTAACTTCTTGTAGAAACAGGGTCTCTTCATGCTGCTCAGGCTGGTTTGGAACTCCTGGCCTCGAGCAATCTTCTGGCCTCGGCCTCCCAAAGTGCTGGGATTACAGGCGTGAGCCACCACGCCAGGCCTCACTCCTAAATATTAAGCACCTGTTTTGTGATAGGCACCAGGAAAACAGTAATGACCAAAACGGTAGCCTCCAAATTTGTTTGATCCCTCACACCACCCATATCAGTAAAAGGTTTTTTGTTTGTTTGTTTGTTTTGTTTTGGAGATGGGGGTCTCACTCTGTCACCCAGCCTGGAGTGCAGTGGTGTGATCTCAGCTCACTGCAACCTCTGTCTCCCAGGTTCAAGCGATTCTCCTGCCCAGCCTCCCGAGTAGCTGGGATTACAGGCGTCTGCCTAGCTAATTTTTGTATTTTTAGTAGAGACGGGGTTTCACCACGTTGGCCAGGCTGATCTCGAACTCCAGACCCCAAGTAATCTTCCCGCCTTGGCCTCCCAAAGTTTTGGGATTACAGGCATGAGCCACTGTGCCCGGCCCAGGAAAAGGTTTTTGAGTGTGCAGTTCCCGTATTTATAAGTATATGCATATTGTTGTACTAATATGTACATTATAAGTATTCAATAATATAAATTTTAATAAAGTATAGGCTAGAAATGAATAAACTGAAGTTTCTAAATATTTTCTTTCTGTACCACAGTGCACCCCACTTAGGAGTTGGCTGGACCAGAACAGGGGAGACAGAGGAATAGTTTCAGCAGCACAAACGCTGCGGGAGCCCAGGTGGAGGCCCTTAATCTCACCTGAAGAGGTCAAGGCTGGCGTCGCAGAGGAGGCAGCACTCATCCTGGATTTTGAAGGATGAACTGAATTTTATCAGGTAGAAAGAAAGAGGAAAACATAAGCTTTTGGGCGTGGCAAAGATGTGGGCATTAGAAAAAGGATTCTAATTTCCTTTACCTCCCACCTCTCCGAAAGGAGTATTTGTATTGGTTTCCAAGTAGCTGTTCTGCATCATAGGAGACCCAAACTTATTCCTCAAAGTTCACCCAACCCTGAATATAGGTGAACCTGGAGTGCCGTCAGTGGGTAGAAGGGGAAGAGGAGTAACCTAGGAGAGATGGGGGAACCACCTCATTTGCATGAGAGTCATGCCCTTCTCCCCTGTAGCCTGTTTCCTGCTTCCCTCTGCTCCACCCAGCTCATCAGGAGAGAGCCCACTACCTTTCTTACCTCTAAGAAGCAGACCCATTGGGGGAGTGGCATAGGTGTGTGCATGTTGGGATGGGAGAGGGATTTGGTGCTGGAAGAAGAAAAGTTGGGAAAGGCTTCTGAATAATGAAAACCCAGAGTTTCATAGAAGTCAGCTCATTAGTCAGCCTTAGCTTTCATACTTTCTCCAATGGGAAGCTCACCTCCTCTTGGCACCAGGTTCCAGCTGATAGCACTCATTATTAGAAGAGCACTCTTGTTTCTCATTAAACCAGCATATGGGCCAGGCATGGTGGTTCATGCCTATAATCTCAGCACTGAGGCAGGTGGATTGCTTGAACCCAGGAGTTCAAGAGCAGCCTGGGCAACATGTTGAAACCCTATCTCTACAAAAAATACAAAAATCAGCTGGGCGTAGTGGCATGCACCTGTAGTCCCAGCTACTCAGAGGCTGAGGTAGGAGGATCACCTGATTCTGGGAGGTGACGATTGCAGTGAGCTGTGATTGTGCCACTGTACTCCAGCCTGAGCGACAGAGTAAAACCCTGTCTCAAAAAAAGAAAAAAAAGAAACAAATATGTGTCCCCTTTGCCCCTGGCCCTGCATTTCCACATGGGTCCTGACTACTCTCAAGAAGCCCACTAACCAGGTCAGCTGTCTTTGTACTAAGACAGTTCTGCAGAGATTGAGAAATGGTAATCAAAGTACTTCCACCTCCCACAAAGTGTATTTTTGGTTCTTGTGCAACATTTTGCTAAGTCCTCTCCAGGAGCTTTCAGTCTCTTAGGATTCATAGTTAAGAGAATCTCTTTTTAAAGCTCCCTACAATATCTGCAGAGGCTGCCAGATGGTAGCCCCCCTTGTGAGGTGCCCCTCACTGGGGATGGGGAGAGAGGCAACTGTAGGAAGAGGAGGGTGCTCAGTAGGGTAAGAGCTCCTGAGTCACCCCCTGCCTTGCCTCCCCCAGTTAAGCAAGAGCTGTGGCAATGGTAATTCAGAAATAGAAAAGAGGATGGCTGAGAGGAGGGGGTAGGAGGTAGGGGTGGGCAGGGGTCCAAGGCTCATGAAGGTATTTCTGAGGATGCACCACTCTTCAAGTTCATTATTAGACCTTCCAGCTGCAAGGCATCATGGGAAAAATCTGTTTGGAATCCAGTGGGTTCCCAGCCAAAGAGACATTCTCGCCACTCCTCCAGGTAGAGCTCCTTTGACAATGCATTCACACACCTGCCTCCGAGAAGATGGGGGCTGGAGGGACCTTTGGAGAGCAAAGTCTAACTGCCTTGCTGCAGATGAGAAAACTGAGGCATAGAGTGCTGGAATAGCAGGGATTGTTAAACAAGTGAGGACGTAGACTCGGCGTTAGATACAGCTAGTTCTCACTCACTGCCTTGTGGTCTTGCATATGTTTCTCAACTTCTCTGAACTTCAGTTTTCTTATTGATAAAATATGGATGATGACAATACCTGTCAATATCTCCAGCCAGAGACCACTAGGAATACCCCTCTTCCTAGCTGAACTAGAAGTCGAACAATGTGTGTTTATTACTCACTAAGGCAAAGGAGAATACAGACCTGGGTGATCACACAGTGACATCTCATTAAGAGGATGTTAGAAAGGACTTCTAGGACTCAGGCTTGTGTTAGTTGATTTGGAGGACGGTTTAAAGAAGCAGGCTTTGCTCTGCATCGGATGCTCAGGAAATGCAGCAGTTCTATGACTGGGTATCTTAATACATCTTAGCTGTAAGAAGGGATGACTGGATGGAGATTAGAGCTGTAAGAAGAGCAGCAGTTGGTAAAGAAGCAGCCGATGTTCATATTAGCCAGGGGAGAGGGCTGCTTGGTTATTTTTGTGGCTTGCTCATGTTTTGTCTGTGTTCAAACATGATTACAGCTTAGGCAGTTTTAGTTTTGATCTGTCATGGGCAGAGCATGGCCTTGTCTGACATTGATGTTTTGCAAAGTTGTTCATGTTCAGCAGGAGAACATCAAGGCCCCGCTGAGTGTCAGGACAGCTCCTGGAAGTCAGGTCTGCTCTTTTCTCTTCTCCTTTTCTTTTCTTTTCTTTTCTTTTCTCTTTTCTTTTCTTTTCTCTCTCCCTCTCTCTCTTTCTTTCTTTCTTTCAAGACAGGGTCTTGCTCTGTCACCCAGGCTGGAGTGCAATGGCGCGATCTCAACTCACTGTCACCTCCACCTCCTGGGTTCAAGTGATTCTCATGCCTTAGTCTCCTGAGTAGCTGGGATTATAGGTGCATGCCACTGCGCCTGGCTAATTTTTGTATTTTTAGTAGAGACAGGGTTTTACCATGTTGGCCAGGCTGATCTTGACCTCCTGACCTCAGGTTCAGGTGATCTGCCTGCTTTGGGCTCCCAAAGTGCTGGGATTACAGGCGTGAGTCAGCCTCTGCTTTTTTTCTCATGTTGATCTCACAGAACCATAGTGATAATTAAATGCTATGATATTTGTGAAATTCCTTGTACAAGTACCTGGCAGAATAACTTCTCGATAAATAATGCTTGGATGATAAAAGTAATAGTAATAATATTCATTAGTAATAATAATGAATAAGTTTATAATGGAAAAGAGCTTGGTACTTATTTATTTTTTTATTTTTATTTTATTTTATTTTTTTTGAGACGGAGTCTCGCTCTGTCGCCCAGGCTGGAATGCAGTGGCCAGATCTCAGCTCACTGCAAGCTCCGCCTCCCGGGTTCACGCCATTCTCCTGCCTCAGCCTCCCGAGTAGCTGGGACTATAGGCGCCCGTCACCACGCCCGGCTAATTTTTTGTATTTTTAGTAGAGACAGGGTTTCACCATGTTAGCCAGGATGGTCTCGATCTCCTGACCTTGTGATCCGCCTGCCTCAGCCTCCCAAAGTGCTGGGATTACAGGCGTGAGCCAAGGAGCTTGGTACTAATTAGAGGGGTTCGGCTTTAGTAGCTATTACCATGTGACTGTTTAGTAGATATTACTGTGTGACCATAAGCAAGTCACTTCACTTTTCTGAGCCAGTTTCCTTCTCCGTCAAATAGGGGGAAAAGCTTGATGCGGTGGCTCATGCCTGTAATCCCAGCACTTTGGGAGGCCAAGGCGGGTGGATCCCTTGAGGCCAGGAGTTCCAGACCAGCATGACCAACATAGCAAAACCCCATCTCTGCGGGATATCTAGGCAAAGATGTTGAGTAGACACTGATTTATCCATGCACTCATTCAGCACACGTTTCTTAGAAAGGGTATTCGGTGATTGAAAGTGCAGACCAGACTCCATGGATTCAAATCTGACTCTGCCAATTTACTGGTTGTGTGCGCAAGTCACTTAACTTCTCTGTCATTATTGATGCATCTGTAAAATGGGGTTGGTAATAACAGCTCCTGCCTCTTTGGTTGTTACTGAGGGAGGGGAGGTTAATACACGTATAGACTTTGGAATAGTGCCTGCACTCAGGAAGGACTCAATAGCCATGCTATGATTGAGTGCCAACTGTATGTGCTGGGCACTGTTCTAGGTGCTGGGTCACAAGAGTGAAGGCAGCACACAAGCTCCCCACCCTCCTGGAGCTGACATTTCAGCTGGAGAGAATAATAATTGAGTGAGATAAGTTTCAGGTGGTGATAACTGCTATGAAGAAAAGAACTCAGGGAGGGAGGGATAGCACTGGGAAAAATACCTAATGTAAATGACGGGTTGATGGGTGCAGTGGGCCAGCAGGGCACATGTATACCTACGTAATGAGCCTGCACGTTGTGCACACGTACCTTAGAACTTAAAGTATAATAATAAAAAAAAAAAGAAAATAACTCAGAATACAAGGTGAAGAAGGGCCAGTTTAGGCAGGATGGCTCTGAGTGGAGTGAAGGAAGGAGCCGTGTAGGCCTCTGGTGGATGCAGAAGAAAGAATGAATGCAAAAGTCCTAAGGCAGGAACAAACTCTTCCTGCATGGCAGAAAAAGATAGGCAGGGGCTTGATCACAGCCGTGACAAGGTATTTAGATTGTAATTCCAAGTACAGTGGAAACCACAGAAGGGCTTGGAACACGAAAGTAACGTGATCTGATTTAATTTTTAAAAGGTCACCAGCTGCCATGAAGAGAACATAACACACCAACAATGGAGAGAGGTCTGGAATGGATAGAGATCTGAGGTTTTTCACCCAGTTGGAAAATGGTACAGCAGGAGTGGCTGACATGGCCCAGGGGTTGTATGTAGAATCACAATGATAGGAAAAGGGCAGTTCTGCTCTTGCCTTACCGCATGATCCTGGAGAGTGTCACCTGTCCCTCAGGTTCTCGTTTACAACAGAAGGTGGCGCCACGTGTGATAATTCAAGCATCCCTTTTAACACTCATGTAATCATGTAATGCTGCCAATAAACACTGCCACAAGGATCTGTTTTACAGTTATGCTCCTTAGAAGCATTTATGAAGCATTTCACACGAATTCTTCTAGTACTTGCTGGGAATGTCCCTGCAGGTCCTGTGCTATGCTGCCTGAACTTGGGATGCCAATTCAGCCACTGTTTTCTCCTCTGTAAGGTGGGGATGACAGAATCTGCTCTGCCCACTTCTCAGGAATGCATGAAGTATGACATTAGAGAAAGCCTGGCGAAGAAGTTTTTATTTTTTGAGAGGGCAGCATGGAGAAAGGGTTTCTTTCTTTTCTTTTTTTTTTTTTTTTAGTTACTTTACATCATGGACTTTTTTTTTTTTTTTTTTTTTGAGTCAAGAGTCTCGTTCCATCACTCAGGCTGGAGCGCAGTAGCATGATCATAGTTCACTGCAGCCTCGACCTCCTGGGCTCAAGCATCCTCCCACCTCAGCCTCCTGAGTAGCTGAAACTACTGGCACATACTACCATGCCTGGCTAATTTTAAAAAACTTTTTGGAGAGACAAGTTATGTTGCCCAGGCTGGTCTCAAACTCCTAGGCTCAAGCGATCCTCCACCTCGGCCCCTTGGCTGATTCTTTTGGAACTTTCTTCCTTGTGTGTAAATTTAGGTGTGTTACCTAAATTGTTACTATTTGATTTTTCAGATTTAAGACTTACCACTATGGAAAACGAGGACTTGGCTTTCTTTTCCACCTGCCTCCATAACTTTTACAAACCGTTTCTATGACTCATCCTCCCAGTGGCGTTATACTATAATGTTAATCAGATCAATATTCGATATTCAGGTTTAAATCCAGGTTCTCATTCCTGGACTTTCCCCCATACCTGTTGAGATGACACTACATACGGCTTCCTTCAAAAACTAGAAGCATCTGGGAAATGGAGAATTCTAGCATTGCTTCTCCTTCTTAGGGAGATGGTGTTATGGATAACAGAGAGTTAATAGCACAAGCTTTGGTGTCAGAAGGACTAGAGTGTAATTCCTGGCTTTGCTGGTCCTGGCTGCAAGACTCAAGCCAATTGCTTTCTCTGCCAACTTTGGTTTCTTCACCTATAAAGAGGTGTGAGGTTGTGGCTGGGCACGGTGGCTCATACCTGTAATCCCAGAACTTTGGGAGGTCAAGCCGGGCGGATCACCTAAGGTCAAGAGTTCGAGACCAGCCTGATCAATATGGTGAAACCCCATCTCTACTAAAAAACTACAAAAATTAGCCAGGTGTGGTGGTGTGCGCTTGTAGTCCCAGCTATTCGGGAGGCTGAGACAGGAGAATTGCTTGAACCCCGGAGGCGGAGGTTGCAGTGAGCCAAGATTGTACCACTGTACCCCAGGCTGGGTGACAGAACAAGACTCTGTCTCAAAAAAAAAAAAAAAAAAAAAAAAAAGAGGTGTGAGGTTGCATGTAAGCTTCTTAGGTACATGCCTGAAACATAGTAATCAATTAAAATGAGCTTTTATATTCCGCCCACATCCTGCAAAGAAAATAACTTTTATTGAGAGATTACTCAGTCGGCACATAATACCGCCTTGTTTCTTCTTCCACCACACTCCCTCCATTTTCCCATGCTACAGAGGAAAACAAGGCATTCAGAGTGTCTCAGCGACCTGCTGAGGTCACACAGCAACAAGAGTAGGGGAGCAGTGCTGTGCACCTGTGATCCCAGCTACTCAGGAAGCTGAGGTGGGAAGATCCCTTGAGCCCAGGAGGCAGAGGTTGCAGTGAGCTGAGATTGTGCCACTGCACTCCAGCCTGGGTGACAGAGCAAGAGCCTGTCTCACAAAGGAAAAAAAAGAGTAGGGGCAGGATTCCCACTGAGGATCTGCTCATCTGACTTCTGGAACAAAGAAGTGGACAATGAAGGAAGTGGAGCTCAAGGCCCCTGCCTTATGGCCCAGAAACTCTTTCTTGGACTGGGCTGGGGACTGGCGTGTCCTAGCTGGCTGGACCTCACAGGGCACACATGGGGGAGACTCAGCATCTGGAAAGTAGGGTGTTACTCCCTACTCCTCTTACCTTGAGCTAGCTCTCCAGTGGGTTTCGAGCTTCAGTGCACAATACATACATGATCTGAAAAGCCTCAAGCTGCAAATCTGGTTTAAAGAGGTCCTATGTGAGTTGTGTCTCCAGAAACTTGGCAGAAATGAAGTCTTTCTGGAGGAATCTACCTTTGAGGTCTCAAAGAATTCCCACAAGATAAAGTTCTAAGGCACCTGAGCTCACAGTCAAAAATTACAAAATAAAAGGGAAGCAAGGCCTGGTGAGAGTCAACTGAAATGACAGAGAATGCAACAAAACCCACACAGCCTAAGATTTCCAAGGATAGAAAAACAAGAATATCAAACAAGTATATTAAATATATTGTTCGGGGATGAACACATATGTGGTTAAACTGTAAAGCAAAGCAAAGAACTGATAAGTATACATTTTAAGTTGTTTGCTCTGAGGGGGAAGGAAAGAGAAATGACATTATAGGAACACAGAAGGATTCACAGATCATATTAATATCCTGACAGCAAGCGCTCATACATCCACCACCCACATTAATTTCACAAGTGTTTGCTGTGTTGTTATTCTTTGTATTTTCAACATGTCTTATAAATATTATTTTGCTGTCTATGGTTTCATAAACACAATAAAAATATAGCTTGGGGCTGGTTCATTCTGATTGCTTGCATGAGTGAGTCCACCTTCTCCCTAACCACCGGACTTCTTATGTTGGGTAAATATATGGTTGCAAAATTTTTTCCTCCTTTTTCTAAGCTGGGTGGAGAATGTCTTCCCCACATGTTTCCAGTAAATTCAGATGTTGCTTTCTCTGCCCATAGTTTCCTTAGGCAGAGGGAATAAATCCCCCTGCTGGCTGCCTAGAACACTTTTTAAAAAACCAATCTCTTATCAGAACTGCCTGTTTCCTTGTCTGTCTCCCCTACTGGGCCACTGGGCCTCAAGCGATCCTCCCGCCTCAGCCTCCCAAACTGCTGGGATTACAGTCACAAGCCAGTGCACCCAGTCCCAGATTTTGTTTTTCTAATACAGTTCCGCTAGTTCTATTAATAGCTAAAATGTAAACACTGAAAACTCTTTTGAAACTAAAGAGGGGAAAAGCAAGTAAAAGAGGTTTTTAAAAATTAAACTACCATGGAAACTGGTTTACCCACAATTTTGGTTCACAACCTTCATTGGATTTCCTATTGGGGAAAACAAAGTTTAGCCATGTAAACAAGTTCCAATTTGCCAAAAATATAATTTGGGTTCAACCATCTTTTGTAAACTGGTAAGTTTGTGTTGCTATCTCATGGCTAGAGTTCCAAGGTAAAAAAGATAGGACCTTTGTGCATGTACCCATGTGTTTAACTGAAGGTTCTTACCTAGGTGAACAGGCTATTAAAATAGTTAACAAGGAAATAACTTGAAATGATGACTAGATTTGTCTAATATCTCAGTTCTCATAGTCATCTAGATAAACTCCTAAAAATAAATAGAGTAAATATAAATGGGATAAATGCTTGAAGGTAAACTTTTTGTTTAGTTTAAAAATCTGACAATTATTTAAAATGCTCATTGGACATCTGGGTGATGTCCAATTAAGAAGGGTTATGGTATGGGGAAACATTTCTAAGAATTGTGGAGTCGTTCTCATTTATAATGCTGCTATCTGAGTACAAAGCCCTAGTTGATAACTCTTTCCTTCAACTTTAATGTCAGCTCCTGTAATTATTTTTTCCCTCCAGTTCTAGCCACTGTTGTAGCCTGATGCTAAAACATTTTATTTCAAAGGTCTAGAAAATCAATGATTTTCTCCAGGATAACTTGATTCTGTACTCAGACTCAGTTCAGCATTGCTTGCATCCCAGTTTTTTGCTAAAATTTAAGGTTACTAAGAATAAAAATTCTAGCTAATATATAATCTTTTTTTTTCAGAGCAAGTGTGGAAATTTATTTTTAAAGGCTTTAGAACAGTAAAGAAAGGAAAATACACTTGGAAGAGCCCTGAGTGGGCACCAAGGTCAAGTGCCTATAATTTTACATATAAAAAATGTGCCAAAGATGATGTGCCTTTTTTTCCCCGAAGTTGGAGTCTTGCTCTGTCATGCAGTCTGGAGTGGAGAGGCACAATCTCAGCTCACTGCAACTTCTGACTCCCAGGTTCAAGAGATTCTCCTGTCTCGGCCTCCTGAGTAGCTGGGATTACAGGTGCCCACCACCACACCTGGCTAATTTTTGTATTTTTAGTAAAGATGAAGTTTCACTACGTTGGCCTCTGTTTGGCAGTGTATGGGTATGCAGTGGGTACTCACAAATGCTGGTTAGACACCTGCAGGCTTGTACTAAGGACCAGGTTTGGCAAACATCAGTGTTTGAGGGAGTCTGATTTGAGAGTGTAGAAGTTGAGAATCATGGCAGGAGATGGACTCTGCTATTCACTACTATGAATCAACCTTGGTCCCTGTTCTTGGGGGAGACCACAGGCCAATGGAAAAAACAGAGATGTAACTGTAATTGCTGGTAGCGTTATGAGTAACTCTGTTGGGTAGGCCATTTGGTAGGAGGCAGAGAACTGGAGGCAAGGCCTATGTACTTGCAGAGAACATTGTTAGCAGGACTGGCCTAAGGGCACCTTTCTCCCTTCATTCATCAGAAAGGATCAAAGCTGCTGCTAGGAGAGGAAAAGGGAGCTGGGCCAGTCCTGGCTGTAACCCTTTACAAGAAATAAAGCTGTGAAAGAACCTGTGGAATCATTTTCAGCTCAGAACACAGAGCAATATTTTTACTCTCTCTTATGGGTGGAATTGTGTCCCCTCAAATTCATATGTTGAAATCCAGTACCTTGGAATGTGGCCTTATTTGGAGATAGAGTCTACATAAGCAATCAAGTTGAAATGAGGTTATAGGGTGATCCCTAATCAAATATAACTGACGCACTCAGAGAGACTATTTTATTTTATGTATTTTTAAAAATTTTTAATTTAAATCGTTTTTGGGGAGCAGGGGTTTTTTTGTTACATGGATAAGTTCTTTGGTGGTAATTTCTGAGATTTTTTGGCGCACCCATCACCCGAGCAGTGTACACTGTATCCAATGTGTAGTCTTTTATCCCTCATCCCCTTGCCCCTTCCCCCCAAGTCCCTGAGTCCATTATATCATTCTTATGCTTTTGTATTATCTTAGCTTAGCTCCCACTTATAAGTAAGAACATACGATATTTGGTTTTCCATTCCTAAATTACTTCACTTAGAATAATAGTCTCTAACTCCATCCAGGTTGCTGCAAATGCCATTATTTTGTTCCTTTTTCTGGCTGAGTCGTATTCCATTGTGTATATATACCACATATTTTCTTTATCCACTCATTGGTCAATGGGCATTTAGGCTGGTTCCATACTTTCGCAATTGCTAATTGTGCTGCCTTAAACGTGTGTGTCCAAGTGTCTTAGAAAAAGAGAAAATTTAAAGAGACACACATATAGGTAGAAAATTGTGGGAAGATGAAGGCAGAAACCGGGGTGATGCTCCTACAAGCTAAGGAACAGCAAGGATTGCCAGAAAAACTTCCAGAAGCTAAGGGAGGGGCATGGAACAGATTCTTCATCACAACCCTCAGAAGGCACCCACCCTGCTGACACTCTAATCTTGGACTTCTGACCCCCCAAACTGTGAGAGAATAAATTTCTGTTGTTTAAGCCACCCAGTTGGTGGTATTTTGTTACAGAAATCCTAGGATTGCTTTGCAAAATATTCTCTCTTAATCTATGTTGAGCTAATGAGGCAAGAAATATCTTCATATTGTAAATTTAAAAACTGACGCTCAGAGAGGTGAAATAACTGCCCAGGGTCTCAGAACTAGGAAGTGATAGAATTGGGACTCAAATGATCTCTTCTTGACTCCAAATCTCAGGCTCTTACCAGTTCTTATGGGATGGGTAGTAGGGGCAATTTGACAAATAATGAAACTACTTGCTTGTTTCTTCTTCAATTCTGTTACAGATTGATTTCTGTGGGTTAACCTCAGTAATTTACAGCCTGTTCTAATTCTGTATAGTCCCCCCACGGGTCCAACAGGGTTATAAAGAACCTCACCAACAATCTTCGCCTGCTCCAGTTACCTATTGCTGCATGACAGCAAACCATCCTAAAGCTGGTGTAAAATAGCAATCATTTCATTAGACTCATAGATTCTATGGGTCAGAATTTTAAACAGGACACAAACGTGAGAATGGTTCGTTTCTGTTCCATGATGCCTCAGGCCTCAGCCGGGAAGACTCAAACAGCTGGGGGTGACGCGATGACTGGGAGCTAGAATCAGCTGGTGCCTTCTTCATTCACGTGGCTAGCACCTGGGCTGGCATGACTGAAAGCCTGGGCTCAGCTGGGATTGCTAACCGTAGCGCCTACATGTGGCCTCTCTATGTGCCTTGGGCTTCCTTACAACAAGGCAGTCTCAGGATAGTCAGGTTTCTTCCATGGCAGCTCAGGGCTCCAAGAGCTAGTGTTCCAGTTAAAAAGGTAGAAATTGCACCATCATCTATGATCTAGCCTTGGAAACCATATAGCATTACATCTACTAGACTCTCTTGGTTGAAGCAATCACAGACCAACTCAGATTCAAGGAATGAGATACAAACCCCACTTCTCTATAGGAAGGTGATATGGTTTAGCTTTGTGTCTCTATCCAAATCTCATCTTGAATTGTAATCCCCAGGTGTTAAGGGAGGAACATGTTGGGAAGTGATTTAATCATGGGGGTGGTTTCCCCCATGCTGTTCTCATGATAGCGAGTGAGTTCTCATGATAGCGAGTGAGTTCTCACGAGATCTGATGTTTTTATAAGTATTTGGAAGTTCTTCCTTTGCTCACTCTTCTCTTTCCTGCTGCCTTGTGAAGAAGGTGTCTGATTCCCCTTCTGTCATGATTGTAAGTTTCCATGATTGTAGGTTTCTGCTATGATTATAAGTTTCCTCCCCAGCCATGAAGAACCATGAGTCAATTAAACCTATGTCTCCATAAATTACGCAGTCTCAGGTATTTATAGCAGTGTGAGAAGTGACGAATATAGAGGGGTATAAAACAACTGTTGACATGTTTAAAAACTGCCACAACACTCTTGGCCTCAGGGTAGGAAAATCTCATGGGTCTCATGCTTCCCTTTGGGATGAATATGGCTTTCATGGCAGTTGTGGGTACCCATCCTTTCCATCCTAGGAAGGACCAGAAAAATTGGGTTGTCATCCTGCTAGTAGATGAATTAGTAACCATGGAAATGAGTCCAAGCTCACACTACTCAGTGCATGACATTCAATAAGTTGAGAGACAAGGTATTGGGGTACTGAAGGCAACTTTATTTCAGAAAGCCAACAAACTGAGAAGATGGTGAACTAATGTCCTAAAGAAACATCCTAAGTTCATAGAATTGTAGGCTCTTTTTATGTTGGGAAGGGGAAGAGAAAGGGGGTTGAGATCAAGAGGTGATCAAGGATCACAGACATCTTGGTGGCAGTGAGGGTCCAAGGGGGTGTGGTGAAACTTCTTTGTCCTTGGTCAGGTCACAATGCTCCTATAAATCATCTTTAACACAATATTGTTACTTGTGTATACACCCTCCTTATCTCCTCTGGGGTTAATTTGGGGAAGGAACTATTAGCAACCTTGCTTTAAACTATAAACTAAATTTCTCCCATAGTTAGCTCAGCCTATGTGTAGAAATGAGCAAAAGCAGTTAACCTAAAATATATCACCACAGGAGTGGGGTAGGAGTTTGGGGCAAAATAGAGCTAGTTTTTGCTGAGCCTCCTTTTTTACTGCTGCAACCTCACAGCTTCTCCCTGTGACTTTATCTTAGGGTGGCAAGTCTAATAAATCAGACCTGTCTCCCGATGTGATGGACTGACCAGTACCCAGTAATTCATGATCTTTTGCCTAATAAAAGGAACCACTACTATCAATCCTTTGCTAAGACAACTGCAAAAATCCTCTTACTACTAGTCCAGTTTCCATAGCTGTCCTCTTACAATGCATTCTTCAGAGCTGCCAGAGGGATTTTCAAAAATTATAAATCAGATGATTTTGTCCCCCAATCTCCCAGCTTTTACTAGCCCATGGCTTCCCATTGCACATAAAAGATATGTTGCTTTTCATAGCCTTCAGGGCCCTTCATGATCTTGTTCTTGCCTAGCTCTTTGATTTCATCTCCCTTGATTTTAACTCTGCTCCAGCTATACTGGTTCTCTTACTCTTCTTGGCATTCATCAGGCTTCTTCCTGCCTTAGGATCTTTGGACTTGCTTTAACCTTTTTCGGTAATGCTCAGCCCCAGATGATGTTGTAGATAGATGTTACACATCATTCAAGTCTCAGCTCAAATGTCACTTCCTCATAAAGCCCTTTCCTGTGCTCCCCAACTCCTGACTTATAATTTTATGACCTTGCTTTATTTTCTTTATTGCATTTATCCATATCTGCAATTATATTTTCTATTTACTAACTTACTTGCTTATTTTCTTTACTCAAGAGTATGGTCCATGAGAGTAGATAGTCTTCTTCATCTGATTGATCCCTGTTCTGGTTATCTATTGCATGTGTAATGCAGTACCCCAAAACTTAGTGGCATAAAACAAAAAGTTATTATCTTTCATGGTCTTATGGGTTGACTTGGATCAGCTGGTGGTTCTTGCTTGGGTTGTCTCATGAGATTGCAGTCAGCTGGTGGCTGGGGCTGCTGTCATCGGAAGGCTTGATTGGGATGGATGTCCAAGATGGATCCCTCCAAGACTAGCATCCTGAGGCTGTTGGCTGAAAGCTCAGCTGGGGCTATCAACAGGAGCACACATATGGCTTGAGCATCTCACAGACTAGTGGCTGGATTCTAAGAGGGAATGCTCCAAGAGGCAGGAAATGGAAGATGCCAGGTCAGTTAAGGCTGCCCCCTGCAACTGGCACCATGTTACTTCTGCCATATTCTATTGATCAAAGCAGTCAGAAGACTTGCCCAGATTCAACTGAGTAGAGAAATAAGCTCGCCTCTTGATGGGGGTTGCTAGGTCATATTACAGAAAAGCTGTGGGTTCAGAGATATTGTCATGACCATCTTTAGGAAATACAGTCTGCCACATGGTCTCTCCAACATCCTCGACAGTGTCAAATGTGTTATAGGACACAATAAATATTTGTTGAAGGAGTAAATTACTCCTTGACGGAGGAGGGGAAAAAACTGTCTGCAGAAGAAAATTTCCAGTACATAGGTTGAAGCCATTTAATCTTTTTTAACCCTAGCCCTCAAAGTTAGATAATAAAAAATAGAACTTAACTGTTGCATCTTGCAGATTCTGCTCCAAAATAGACTTTTCCTATACATTCTGGGGGAAACCTGACTGTCAGCATCTATGTACTGGCCACTAGGGGCTGTTGATAAAGAAGACTCTTGGGGTGAGCTTGATCAAGGAATGTTTGATGAGACAATGAGCCCAGGGAAGGTTTGTGCAGCATGAAGTAAGTAATGTAGCTGGAAATAAAAGTTGGTATCAGTCAAAAAGGCAGGCTAAGGAGTTCAGCCTTTATCCTGAAGGCAGTGAAGATCCAGTAGAATTTAGTCAAGGAATTAACTCGACAAGTGCACTGTTCTAGGAAGATTATTTGGTTTGGGGCTTGACCCGAGCCACTTCAAATAGACAAGCTCTGCTTTTCATGGGTTTTTGTGCAGAGACCATGTGTATTTTTTTTTTTAATGAGGATTTGGTTTGAACATTATTGCATGTATGCCACAAGGACCTTAATTGTGAGTTGGAAGAGAATGAGAGCTGAGAGAAGTCCACTGGATTTGGAAATGAGGAACTTGGTGGTTACATTGGTATAGGGAGTAAGATCTCTTTGGTTACTAGCAACAGAAACCAACTCTGGCTGTTGTAAACAGAGAAGAAATTTATAAAAATGGGATGTAGTCGGCATCCATTCTCCTTTCCTAATAATATCTCTAAGTTAGCCAGAGTTGAATTTTACTGCTTGCACCCAATAGCACTAATTGATTTAGTTTAGCTCTCAGAACTGAAGGAAAGGCTAAAAGAACACAGCTTGGAAAGAATGGTAAAGTCAGAACTGAGTTCTTCCCAGGACACCTCTGAGTTAGCTCCATAAATTTTCAGGTCTTTTATCATTCATTGCTCAAGATTACAGTTCTAGGAACAGTATTTGATTGGCCACTCTGCCTGGGGGTATGGCAGACACATTAATTGACAGTCTCCCTGGCCCCACCTGTCTTGGTCTGGAGGAAGAGTTATTTCCTCCAAAGCAAACTCAGGGTGATTTATCAGAAAAAGGACAAATGGATGCTAGGTGACAAAACAAAATAGTCAATATATCCAAAGAGAGAGGTTTCCATGGAATGAAAGGAAGTTTGACTGAGTCCAAAAGTCTAAAAGGAGAGGCCCATTGCATGGTTAAAGACACCTTTTTTGTTCCTAGAAATTTCTTGAATCTTCACCGTTAACTTGTTTACAGTCATTTTAGAGTGGGCATGTCTACAGCTAATTGACATCATCTACCACTATAAACTTTTCCTTCTTTCCTTTCTGCTTCTTTTCTTCCTCCTCTTCCCTGATATATATTTTTTTACACTCATGAAGTCAAGTCCAAAACTTTGGATGCATCATCTACGTTAACCTCAGATAGATCTGTGTGAATGTGTATAATATTGAAATAACTGGGACAACACAAGTAATTTGGCAAGAGTCTTCCCTCTGATTTACTGGCTGTGTTTCCTCCAGCAAGTCACTTTGCTTAGCTGAATCTCAGTTTCTTAACGTGTAAAATGGGAGTAATAATACTTAATCCATAAGATTGTTAAATACATATAAGCTATCTTTCACCAAACACTTACTATGTGCCCACTCCAGAGGTCACAAATTTAAATGTCCTCCTGGGGTCAGGTGAGCACTGTGAATGGAACTAGTTGCAGAGAGGGAGGATGGTGGTGGTGGGGATTATGGGAAACTGGAGGGAATGCTTCCCTCATAGAAAAAGAGTAGCTGTACTTAGGTTCTGGTTTTCAAAGTATGGTCCCTAGCCCTGCAGCATTGGCATCACCTGGAAACCTGTTAGAAATGCAAATTCTCAGGTTCCAGACCTACTAATCAAAACTCTGGGGATGGGGATCCTGCAATCTGTATTTTAATAAGCCTTCCAAGTGATTCTGATGCATGCTTAGGCTGGGCACTGTGGCTCACACCTGTAATCCCAGCACTTTGAGAGGCCAAGGCGGGCAGATCACCTGAGGTCAGGAGTTCGAGACCAACCTGGCCAACATGGTGAAACCCCGTTCCTACTAAAAATACAAAAATTAGCCGGGTGTAGTGGCGCCTGTAATCGCAGCTACTTGGGAGACTGAGGCAGGAGAATCGCTTGAACCCAGGAGGCAGGGGAAGGGAAGGGAAGGGGAGGAGATGGGAGGGGAGGGGAGGGGAGGGGAGGGAAGCCTGGGGGACAGAGCAAAACTCAGTCTCAAAAAAACAAAAACAACAAAAAAAATGATTCTGACGCATGCTCAATTTTGAGACCTGCTGCTCTAGCTGATGGTTGTTATATCTAAGATTGCAGGACTGTGTTGCCAGATCTTTTACTTTTTCCAAGAGAAGCTAGAGGTTTATTTTTATATGAAATTCGCTACTTTTAAATCTTGGCAACTAATTTAAAAATTTAAAACATACTGTGTAGTTAATAATGTATGTGCTCTAGCCAGATTTGCAACCTCTGATTTATGCTTTTTCCTTTAACCCTTATAATAATCTTATAAAACCCTTATAATAATCATCCAAGACTGTTAGGATGATACACAGTTTATGCAGGAAGAAGATGCAGGCCCAAAACATGAAGCATTTCTCTAAGTCACATAGCCAGAAAGTGGCCATGGATGCATTGTCCCTGATTGGGCATGGATGCATTTGGTTCTAAAGCCTCTGCCCTTTTAAATGATGTAAAGAGAATATATATAACTATACCTAGCACGGAACTTGGCACCACAAAAGCTAAACATCTGATGCCATTGACTGATGAAAATTCCTTCCCCATCCTTCTGCCTGGCCCTGCCATCCTCCCTCAGTCTGCATTCCTGTAAGAGAGAGCCAATCAACAGGGCGCTCATAAGGGCCTGGGAGGAGCAAGGCTGGGCAGTTTCCTGGCCCAGGGAGCTGAATAGGGCCCGGAAGAAAGCTCTTGGCAGCAGTGCCTGGGGCTGAATGTACAGTAGCCAGCTGGGTCCACGGGCTAAAAACTGGCTGCTCACCCCAGTGTTCTCTTTGTGCCCTAGACTGGGTTTCACTAGCCTGTTATGGGCTGTGTCCCCACCTGGCTCCTGCCCTCATTGTTGACTGAGCTCAGAGTAAATAGCCCTGGTCCCTCCCAATAACGTCCCCAGTCCCCAAGTTGAGCATGAGAAGCTGGGGGAGGTGTTCTCAGCATCCATTTTGGGGACAGTGGCCAGATGTACTCACATCACCAAACCCTACTCGCCTGTCACTATCATCCCAGTGTTCACTGCCCCAGGGCCCCTCTAGCCTCCAGCAGCAAAGACCTCCTGGGGCTTCTAGAACCTCAGATCATTGGAGCAGGAAAGATGTTTGAAGGCACTTCTTGTCTAACTCCCTGGGTAACTCTGTTTTGGCACTTAACCCCCTGGATTCTAAAGCTTCATTTATACTTATTGGTCTCCTTCGTCACAGGAGACACTTATTTGTGGAGCACTCATGGCCATGTATCCAGTACCTATCATGGGTCAGGCCTGGAGTCCCTGTGTCAATCAGTGTGGATCTACTCTCAATGCTCCCAGTGAGTACATGGTTGTTCCATGGCAGGAACGTTGCATTTGTGTTCTCACTGAAGTCCCATATAGGTGTCATTTTCACTGATGACGTGGCAGCTCAGATCCAGGAAAGGATTCATTCCAGGGCCCTCAGGTGGGAAGTGGTGGAGGTGGGAGTCAGATCCCAGACCCTGTCACCTCTTCAAGACCAGTGCTGGAGGGCCCCTTTTGACGACTTTCTCTTCACCAAGCGTCTTGCCCTGCATATGTCACACAGTAGGCACCCAGTGAATATTTACGACGGAATGGAAAAAACAAGGGCCTGGAGGGAGAGACCTGGGTTCAAAACCTTATTTGTACAGCTTTGCAGGGGACCTTGTGGTGGAGGTGCGGTCCTAAATCCCTAAACACTCAGTTCCTTTGTCATATACAGCTGATAACAGTAACTCCCCGGTCAGAGGACCGGAGACAATTCCTTGAGACAAGGAGCACAGGGCCTGGCACAGTCAGCCCTGATCAGGGGCCGGTAGGACAAAGAGAGGGAGACAGAAACACACACCCAAACGGCTTGAGACTGCTAGGTGCTTCACCTTCCTGGGCCTGTTTCTGATGAGGAGGGTTTGTTTATTAATAATAAGTGCTATTTCTGTAGCCCCTACTATGTGCTCTGTATCACTACCCTAGCCCTCCATCAAGAGGGATCTGCCCTCTCATCTGGCTGACCCCAAATCGAACCCTTTAACCCGCATGCTCTACTGCCTCCCTGCGGGCCCTGCCTTATCCTCCTCAACCGCCCACTGGGGACACTCTGGAGAAACCTCGGAGTCTTGGAATAGAAACCCAGGAGCCCTGAGCCTTGGCCCTCAGGCCCCAGGAGGGAGGTCAGGAGGGAGGTGTGGACAAGGGTCCGGCCGTAGCTGGTCCCGTCCTGGAAGCTGCTTAAGTTCCTGGTTCCCACCGGGGCCAAGAGTGATACCTGATCCTGGGGGATTGTGAAATGACCTCATGTGGCAGCCCGCCCGCTGTGCCCGCAAAGCCCTCCACCCTCCCCTTCCCCGCTCGGCTCCACCCCTACCCCACGCCCCCTCCCGCGCGCGCGGTTAAATCCCCGCACCTGAGCATCGGCTCACACCTGCACCCCGCCCGGGCATAGCACCATGCCTGCTTGTCGCCTAGGCCCGCTAGCCGCCGCCCTCCTCCTCAGCCTGCTGCTGTTCGGCTTTACCCTAGTCTCAGGTGAGTGGGGCGAGGAGAGGCCCGGCTCCTAGAGGGGCCGAGCCACGAGCGCCAGGATGGAGCCAGGCGGAGGCGTAGCCTCTGGAGGCTGGGGAAGTGGGAATTCCTGGGGCGGAAGTGGCGGGACCCTTGGAGCCTAGGGTGTGGGGTCCGATGTGCTGGAGGTGGAGAGACCACTGATGGCTGCAATTTGGGAGGAGGAGGATTCTGTGCTGAACGCGGACACTCCGTGGCTGCAGTGGGCTGGGGGTGGGGGCTGCTCTGCCTCGACCTCGGAAGCTCCTAGACGCTCAGCTGTGCGGCGTCCCCTAGGGCTGAGATCTGAGGGCCCCGACGCCAAGGGTTAGGGAGCTCTCGTACTCCCAGGGGTCAGGGACTCCTGGTCTGGAAGAAGGAGTCTCTGGGGGCTGTAAGGGGACTCTTAGGGCCAGAGACTGAGAATTCCTTGGGGTTAAGGTTTGGAGCAGGAGGTGGGCATCCTCTGGGGCTGGCGCTACGCCCCACCCTCGACTGTCCCGGGCCTCCCCTCCCAGGCACAGGAGCAGAGAAGACTGGCGTGTGCCCCGAGCTCCAGGCTGACCAGAACTGCACGCAAGAGTGCGTCTCGGACAGCGAATGCGCCGACAACCTCAAGTGCTGCAGCGCGGGCTGTGCCACCTTCTGCTCTCTGCCCAATGGTAACCCCACGGCAGCCGAGCGGGAACGGGGCGGGGCCGCGCTGGGCTGGGAGGAGGTGGGAGGGCCCGGGTTCCGGGAACAGGGGCGCCCCCGGACCCGGGGACCCCCGGGAAAGTCAAGGCGGTTGAAACCAGATCCGTCAGTGCTCTCCCTCGCACGGCCCCGGGGTAGACAAAGGCGTCGTTGAAACGCAGCCAAGGGGGGATCCCCACCCCTAGCTGGATTCGAGTCTCTGGTGCATGACGGGCTTCCGGGCACGCACAGCCGGGACATTGTTCCCCGCGGCCTGGGGACCCGGGGCCGCAGTTTCCTTCTCGAACCGGCCGAAGCCTGCCCTGTGGGAAAGCCCGGAGCCTGGGGCGCTCACCTCTCCTCTTGGAGTCCCTCCCTGGGGGCCTCCCCCAGCCCTGGGGAAAGACTGGGAGAGCCTGGCCTGGCAAGATTTTCCCCAATTCCTCTGTCCAGGCGGAAAGGAACTTTACAGATTTAGGAAAATGTCCCGCTCATCTTAAAGATGTGTAAGGGAGCATCGGTGAGAAAAAAATGTTCTTGCCCAAGGTCACACCGCCATCCCATGGCTGCTGGAGTCATAGTGAGGGTTCAGCTTTTGCCTTTCAGGCCAACTGGCTGAGTGATTCGAAGAAAGTGAGGAATCCTCCCTGGACACTGTATCGCCCTTCGTCGTCTTTCAGTCAATCTCTTCCACTCTAAGGATTGAGTGAGCGCGAGCTGGGGACTCTCTCAAAGGTGCTTGCTGGAGCTGCAGTCTCCACCAGGCTATCAGAACAGGGGGTGGCTTAAACAGCATGGAATCTCAGCTTTTCGTTCTCCAGAGGAAAATGCTGAGGATTAGAGGCAGGGATAGGACCTGGAGAGAACCAAGGTGCTGTAATGATGTTCTTTATCCAGAATACAGCCCCTGTGACTTTTCCTCTCTGTTATTTCCTTGAAGATGCCAGCACAGGCTGGGAAGGTTTGTAATACGGTGACCCAAGACACCGATCAGCAGGGAGGTGGTAAGTGGAGGGGGACTGGCAGCCCACCAAGGGCAGCTTCAAGGTCATGAGTCCCCTCCTCTGGGCCAGGGAGAGGAGGACCAGAAGGAGAGAGGAAGATTTGGAGAGAAAGCAGGCAGCAGCCAGATGAGAGAGGTGGAGGAGCAAAGGAGGGAGTCTTTGCTGTTTGATGGATGAAGAATTTGTTCCCTTATCTCAGATGGACAGACTGAGGCAGGAAGAGGGACAAGGTCAGATGGCCACCTGAGCCAGGGAGGCAGCCTGGAGGTTTGAATCCTAGTTCTGCCATTTTCTAGTTGTGTGATCCTGAGCATGTTGCTTTACCTCTCTGAGCCTCTGCTCTAAGATGGGAATAATTCCAAACTCTATAGGATTGGCATGAGGACTAAATGAAATAATGCATCTAAAGTGTCTATTAGTGAGAAGATACTCCATACACAGTGGCTTGTTTTGATCATAAATGGTTCCCTATTTATTTCCAGGGCAGCCCAATATTAGAGGTTCCTACTCCTTTCAAGAGAATGAATTTCTTTGTATTAGGAAGTCAAGACTGTTGGCAACTTAACAACATTTTTTTTTTTGTATTATGCTTTAAGTTCTGGGGTACACGTGCAGAACGTGCAGGTTTGTTACATAGGTATACATGTGCCATGGTGGTTTGCTTCACCCATCAACCCGTCATCTACATTAGGTGTTTCTCCTAATGCTATGCCTCCCCTAATTCCCAACCCCCCGACAGACCCTGGTGTGTGATGTTCCCCTCCCTGTGTCCATGTGTTCTCATTGTTGAACTCCTACTTATGAGTGAGAACATGCGGTATTTGGTTTTCTGTTCTTGTGTTAGTTTGCTGAGAATGATGGTTTCCAGCTTCATCCATGTCTCTGCAAAGGACATGAACTCATCATTTGTTATGGCTGCATAGTATTCCATGGTGTAGACGTGCCACATTTCCTTTATCCAGTCCATCACTGATGGGCATTTGGGTTGGTTCCAAGTCTTTGCTATTGTGAACAGTGCTGCAATAAACCTATGTGTGCACGTGTCTTTATTGTAGAATGATTTATAATCCTTTGGGTATATACCCAGTAATGGGATTGCTGGGTCAAATGGTATTTCTTGTTCTAGATCCTTGAGGAATGGCCACACTCTCTTCCACAATGGTTGAACTAATTTACACTCCCACGAACAGTGTAAAAGCATTCCTATTACTCCACATCCTCTCCAGCATCTGTTGTTTCCTGACTTTTTAAGGATCTCCATTCTAACTGGTGTGAGATGTTATCTCATTGTGGTTTTGATTTGCATTTCTCTAATGACCAGTGATGATGAGCATTTTTCATGTTTGTTGGCTGCATAAATGTCTTCTTTTGAGAAGCATCTGTTCATATCCTTCGCCCACGTTCTAATGGGGTTTTTTTCTCGTAAATTTTTTGAGTTCCTTGTAGATTCTGTATATTAGCCCTTTGTCAGATGGATAGAGTGCAAAAATTTTCTCCCATTCTGTAGGCTGCCTGTTCACTCTGATGATAGTTTCTTTTGCTGTGCAGAAGCTCTGTAGTTTAATTGGATCCCATTTGTCAATTTTGGCTTTTGTTGCCATTGCTTTTGGTGTTTTAGTCATGAAGTCTTAGTCATGAAGTCTTTGCCCATGCCTATGTCCTGAATGGTATTGCCTAGGTTTTCTTCTAGGGTTTTTATGGTTTTAGGTCTTACATTTAAGTCTTTAATCCATCTTGAGTTAATTTTTGCATAAGGTGTAAGGAAAGGGGTCCAGTTTCAGTTTTCTGCCTATGGCTAGCCAGTTTTCCCAACACCATTTATTAAATAGGGAATCCTTTCCCCATTGCTTGTTTTTGTCATGTTTGTCAAAGATCAGATGGCTGTAGATGTGTAGTGTTATTTCTGAGGCCTCTGTTCTGTTCTGTTGGTCTATATATCTGTTTTGGTACCAGTACCATGCTGTTTTGGTTACTGTAGCCTTGTAGTATAGCTTGAAGTCAGTTAGCGTGATGCTTCCAGCTTTGTTCTTTTTGCTTAGGATTGTCTTGGCTATGTGGGCTTTTATTTGGTTCCATATGAAATTTAAAGTCGTTTTTTCTAATTCTGTGAAGAAAGTCAGTGGTAGCTTGATGGGGATAGCATTGAATCTATAAATTACTTTGGGCAGTATAGCCATTTTCACGATATTGATTCTTCTTATCCATGAGCATGGATTGTTTTTCCATTTGTTTGTATCCTCTCTTATTTCGTTGAGCAGTGGTTTGTAGTTCTCCTTGAAGAGGTCCTTCACCTCCCTTGTAAGTTGTATTCCTAGGTATTTTATTCTCTTTGTAGCAATTGTGAATGGGAATTCACTCATGATTTGGCTCTCTGTCTATTATTGGTGTATAGGAATACTTGTGATTTTTGTACATTGATTTGTATCCTGAGACTTTACTGCAGTTTCTTATCAGCTTAAGGAGATTTTGGGCTGAGATAATGGGGTTTTCTAAATATACAATCATTTCATCTGCAAACAGGGACAATTTGACTTCCTCTTTTCCTAATTGAATACCCTCTATTTCTTTCTCTTGACTGATTGCCCTGGCCAGAATTTCTAATGCTATGTTGAATAGGGGTGGTGAGAGAGAGCATGCTTGTCTTGTGCCGGTTTTCAAAGGGAATGCTTCCAGCTTTTGCCCATTCAGTATGATATTGGCTGTGGGTTTGTCATTAAATAGCTCTTATTACTTTGAGATACCTTCCATCAATACCTAGTTTATTGAGTGTTTTAGCATGAAGGGTGTTGAATTTTATCAAAGGCCTTTTCTGCATCTATTGAGATAGTCATGTGGTTTTTGTCATTGATTTTGCTTATGTGATGGATTACGTTTATTGATTTGTGTATGTTGAACCAGCCTTGCATCCCAGGGACGAAGCCAACTTGATCATGGTGGATAAGCTTTTTGATGTGCTGCTGGATTTGGTTTGCCAGTATTTTATTAAGGATTTTCGCACTGATGTTCATCAGGGATATTAACCTGAAATTTTTTTGTTGTTGTGTCTCTGCCAGGTTTTAGTATCAGGATGATGCTGGCCTCATAAAATGAATTAGGGAGGAGGCTCTCTTTTTCTATTGTTTGGAATAGTTTCAGAAGGAATGGTACCAGCAACTCCTCTTTGTACCTCTGGTGGAATTCGGCTGTGAATCTGTCTGGTCCCAGACTTTTTTTGGTTGGTAGGCTATTAATTACTGCCTCAATTTTGGAACTTGTTATTGGTCGATTCAGGGATTCGACTTCTTCCTGGTTTAGACTTGGGAGGGTGTATGTGTCCAGGAATTTATCCATTTCTTCTAGGTTTTCTAGTTTATTTGCGTAGAGGTGTTTATAGTATTCTCTGATGGTAGATTGTATTTCTGTGGGATCAGTGGTGATATCCCCTTTGTCATTTTTTATTGTGTCTATTTGATTCTTCTCTCTTTTCTTTATTAGTATGGCTAGCAGTCAGACTATTTTGTTGATGTTTTTCAAAAACCCAGCTCGTGAATTCATTGATTTTTTTTGAAGGGTTTTTCATGTCTCTATCTCCTTTAGTTCTCTCTGATCTTAGTTATTTCTTGTCTTCTGCTAGCTTTTGAATTTGTTTGTTCTTGCTTTTCTAGTTCTTTTAATTGTGATGTTAGGGTGTCAATTTTGGATCTTTCCTGCTTTCCCTTGTGGGCATTTAGTGCTATACATTTCCTTCTAAGCACTGCTTTAGCTGTGTCTCAGAGATTCTGGTATGTTATGTCTTTGTTCTCATTGGTTTCAAAGAACTTATTTATTTCTGCCTTGATTTTGTTATTTACCTAGTAGTCATTCAGGAGCAGGTTGTTCAGTTTCCATGTAAGGTTATGCGGTTTTGAGTGAGTTTCTTAATCCTGAATTCTAATTTGATGGCACTGTGGTCTGAGAGACTGTTAGGATTTCCGTTCTTTTGCATTTGCTAAGTAGTGTTTTACTTCCAATTATGTGGTCAGTTTTAGAATAAGTGTGATGTGGTGCTGAGGAGAATGTATATTCTGTTGATTTGGGATGGAGAGTTCCGTAGATGTCTATTAGGTCTGCTTGGTCCAGAGCTGAGTTCAAGTCTTGGATATCTTTGTTAATTTTCCGTCTCATTGATCTGTCTAATATTGACAGTGGGGGTTAAAGTTTCCCACTATTATTATGTCAGAGTCTAAGTCTCTTTGTAGGTCTCTAAGAACTTGCTTTATGAATCAGGTGCTCCTGTATTAGGTGCATATATATTTAGCATAATTAGCTCTTCTTGTTGCATTGATCCCTTTACCATTGTGTAATGCCCTTCTTTGTCTCTTTTGATCTTTGTTGGTTTAAAGTCTGTTTTATCAGAGAATAGAATTGCAACCCCTGATTTTTTTTTGCTTTCCATTTGCTTGGTAAATATTCCTCTATCCCTTTATTTTGAGCCTATGTGTCTTTGCACTTGAGATGGGTCTCCTGAATACAGCACACCAATGGGTCTTGACTCTTTATCCAATTTGCCAGTCTTTGTCTTTTAATCGGGGCATTTAGCCTGTTTACATTTAAGGTTAATATTGTTATGTGTGAGTTTGATCCTGTCATTATGATGCTAGCTGGTTATTTTGTCTATTAGTTGATGCAGTTTCTTCATAGTGTCAATGGTCTTTACAATTCGGTATGTTTTTGCAGTTGCTGATTCCAGTTGTTCCTTTCTACATTTAGTGCTCCTTTCAGGAGACCTTGTAAGGCAGGCCTGTTGATGAGAAAAATCCCTCAGCATTTGTTTGTCTATAAAGGATTTTATTTCTCCTTCATGTATGAAGCTTACTTTGGCTGGATATGAAATTCTGGGTTGAAAATTCTTTAAGAATATTGAATATTGGCCCCCACTGTCTTCTGGTTTGCAGGGTTTCTGCAGAGAGATCTGCAGTTAGTCTGAAGGGCCTCCCATAGTGGGTAACCCAACCTTTCTCTCTGGGTGCCCTTAACATTTTTTTCTTCATTTCAACCTTGGTGAATCTGATGATTATGTGTCTTGGGGTTATTCTTCTCAAGGAGTATCTTTGAGGTGTTCTCTGTATTTCCTGAATTTGAATGTTGGCCTTTCTTGCTAGGTTGGGGAAGTTCTCCTGTATAATATCCTGAACAGTGTTTTCCAACTTGGTTCCATTCTCCCCATCACTTTCAGGTACATCAATCAAACATAGGTTTGGTATTTTCACATAGTCCCATATTTCTTGGAGGCTTTGTTCATTCATTCCTTTTCATTATTTTTTCTCTAATCTCATCTTCATTCTTTATTTCATTAAGTTGATCTTCAATCTCTGATATCCTTCTTCTGCTTGATCAATTCGGCTATTGATACTTGTATAGGCTTCATGAAGTTCTCGTGCTGTGTTTTTCAGCTCCATCAGGTCATTTATGTTCTTCTCTAAACTGGTTAATCTAGTTAGCAATTCCTATAACCTTTTTTCAAGGTTCTTAGCTTTCTTGCATTGGGGTTAGAACATGCTCCTTTAGCTTGGAGGAGTTTGTTATTACCCACCTTCTGAAGCCTACTTCTGTCAATTTGTCAAACTCATTCTCCGTCCAGTTTTGTTCCCTTGCTGGCGAGGAATTGTGATCCTTTGGGGGAGAAGAGGTGTTCTGGTTTTTGGAATTTTCAGCCTTTTTGTGCTGGTTTCTCCCCATCTTCATGGATTTATCTACCTTTGGTCTTTGATGTTGATGATCTTTGGATGGGCCTTCTGAGTGGACGTCCTTTTTGTTGATGTTGATGCTATTCCTTTCTGTTAGTTTTCCTTCTAACAATCAGGCCCCTTGGCTGCAGGTCTGTTGGCGTTTGCTGGAGGTCCACTCCAGACCCTGTTTGCCTGGCTATCACCAGCAGAAGCTGCAGAACAGCAAAGATTGCTGCCTGTTCCTTCCTCTAGAAGCTTTGTCCCAGAGGGGCACCCGCCAGATGCCAGCCGGAGCTCTCCTGTATGAGGTGTCTGTCAGCCCCTGCTGGAAGGTGTCTCCCAGTCAGGAGACACGGAAGTCAGGGACTCACTTGAGGAGGCAGTCTGACCCTTAGCAGAGCTCGAATGCTGTGCTGGGAGATCTGCTGCTCTCTTCAGAACCGGCAGGCAGGCTGAAGCCACATCCACAGCTGCCCCTTCCCCCAGGTGCTCTGTCCCAGGGAGATGGGAGTTTTACCTATAAGCCCCTGACTAGGGCTGCTGCCTTTTTTTCAGAGATGCCCTGTCCAGAGAGGAGGAATCTAGAGAGGCAGTCTGGCTACAGCGGCTTTGCCGAGCTGTGTTGGGCTCTGCCCAGTTTGAACTTCCTGGTGGCTTTGTTTACTCTGTGAGGGGAAAACCGCCTACTCAAGCCTCAGTAATGGTGGACGCCCCTCCCCCTACCAAGCTTGAGAGTTCCAGGTCAACTACAGACTGCTGTGCTGGCAGCGAGAATTTCAAGCCAGTGGATGTTAGCTTGCTGGGCTCCATGGGGGTGGGATCCGCTGAACTAGACCACTTGTCTCCCTAGCTTCAGCCCCCTTTCCAGGGGCGCGAATGGTTCTGTCTCACTGGCATTCCAGGCACCACTGGGGTATGAAAAAAAAAATCCTGCAGCTAGCTCAGTGTCTGCCCAAATGGCCACCTAGTTTTGTGCTTGAAACCCAGGGCCCTGGTGGTGTAGGCACCCAAAGGAATCTCTTGGTCTGTGGGTTGTGAAGACCGTGGGAAAAGTGTAGTATCTGCTCCAGAGTGCACTGTTCCTCACGGCACAGTCCCTCATGGCTTCCCTTGGCTAGGGGAGGGAGTTCCCTGACCTCTTGTGCTTCCCAGGTTAGATGATGCCCTACCCTACTTCTGCTCGCCCTCCGTGGGCTGCACCCACTGTCTAACCAGTCCCAATGAGATGAGCCACGTACCTCATTTGAAAATGCAGAAATCACTTGCCTTCTGCATTGATTCACTGGGAGCTGCAGACTGGAGCTGTTATTATTCGGCCATCTTGAAAGCTGAACCTAAATCTTTTTTTTTTTTTGAGATGGAGTCTCGCTCTGTCACCCAGGCTGGAGTGCAGTGGCATGATCTCAGCTCACTACAACCTCTGTCTCCCAGGTGCAAGCGATTCTCCTGCCTCAGCCTCCCAAGTAGCTGGGATTACTGGTGCATGCCACCACGCCCAGTTAACTTTTTTGTATTTTTAGTAGAGCAGGGGGTCTCGAGTCCTGACCTCCGATGATCCCACCCGCCTCAGCCTCCCAAAGTGTGGGATTACAGGCATGAGCCACTGCACCCGGTGATCTGTCAGCCACTTTCCTTGTCCTCTACAGCTAATCACCCAGTTCTGTGCCTGTGTTTTACACACAAAAACCTGCACATATTTATAGCAGCTTTATTTATAATTGCCAAAAGTTGGAAGCAACCATGATGTACCTCAGTTGATGAATGGATTTGGCTGGGCCTGGCTCCCCTCTATCTAACCTGGGAAGTGGAGTGTGATTGTGTGTGTGTTTGTTAGTGGAAGGACGTGTGGTTTCTCTCTGCATGGATGAATGAGTGTATTTGGAGGGTCATGGTGCTGAGAGACTGCAACTGGGATTCGGTCTGTGGGTATGAGTGAAGATTATAAGTGTGTAACCCCTCACATGTGTACTGTACTTTACACTTTAAGTGGCAGCATAGTGCTTAACCATGGCAGCAGCAGTTAACACATAGACTCTGCAGCTAGATTTCTTGGGGTTCAAATTCTGCCTCAATTCTGTGTGACCTTAGGCAAATTACTTAACTTCTCAGTGCCTCAGTTTCCTCACTTTTAACACAAGGAAATATTAACAGATCCCTCCCCTTCTTTTAGGATTATTGTGAGAATTAGAAGAGTTAATATATGTTAGGGGCTTGATACCTGGCATGTAATAAGAGCTAATTAAGTGTTCACTGTTATAATTTCTCATAACTACAGAGTAGTTTGATATTTCAGGGAGAAATAATATATGTTTGTTTCCATTGCTTTCACAACAACCCTATGTTGTAATTAGCACTGTTCCACTGGCACCTAAAGACACGGAGGCTCTGGGAGATTTCTGGCCCTAGGCCACGAAGGCCCACTTGGGACTCAAGCTGAGGTCCTGTGATTCCATTTGGGAGCAGGAGGAGGGATTTGCAGGTGACCTTCCTGGGCCTCCTGAGAGCAGCTCAGGTGCCCAAGATGGACTCAGGCAGGCAGCTCTGCTGTATGTGAAGCCCAGTGAGGGGCAGTGGGGGGGGCCACCCTGCAGGTACAAGTTAATCTCCCTGTATCCCCTCTGCCCACTTACCCTTACTCCTTTTTCTACCCAGATAAGGAGGGTTCCTGCCCCCAGGTGAACATTAACTTTCCCCAGCTCGGCCTCTGTCGGGACCAGTGCCAGGTGGACAGCCAGTGTCCTGGCCAGATGAAATGCTGCCGCAATGGCTGTGGGAAGGTGTCCTGTGTCACTCCCAATTTCTGAGGTAAGTGAACGGGAAAGAGAAAGTGCATTGATGGCCAGGTGTTGTGGGAAACAGAAGAAAACGTCACCCAGGCGGAGGTGAAGGGAGGTTAGTTGCAGGGACAGTTGGGAAAGGTATACCAGTGGGGTGACCCTCAGCCTGTTCTAAAAGAAGAGTGAAAGGTGGGTAGTCTGATGAGCTGCAGTGGGGAGCCTGTCTCAGGCAGAGGGAACAGAATAAGCAAGAGCTTGGCTGGGTGTGGTGGCTCATGCCTATAATCCCAGCACTTTGGGAGGCTGAGGTGTGTGGATCACCTGAGGTTGGGAGTTCAAGACCAGCCTGACCAACATGGAGAAACCCCGTCTCTACTAAAAATACCAAAAAAAAAAAAAAAAAAAAATTTAATGGGTGTGGTGGCGGGTACCACCCACTCGCTACTCAGGAGGCTGAGGCACGAGAATTGCTTGAACCTGGGAGACAGAGGTTGTGGTGAGCTGAGATCACGCCATTGCACTCCAGCCTGGGCAACAAGAGCGAAACTCCGTCTCAAATTAAAAACAAACAAACAAACAAAAAACAGCTTGGTGGTACCCTTGGGTTGAAATCTCGTGGTTGTCATGTGCTACTTTTAACAATTTCTCAGCAAAGTAACCTGAAGATAACTGATAGAATCCAATAGTGCAGAGATGAGCAATTGAAATCTAGAGAGGGGGTGTGCTCTTGGTGCCCGAGAGGGAACTATGGTTTCTCTAAACTAAGCTATGGTCTCCCTGGAGCCAGGGCTCTCAGATGCCAACTGCATGGATAGGCTTTGCAGTCAAGAAGACCTTGGTTCAAATGTTAGCTCTGACACTTACCTAACCTTCTCACCTCCCTGAGTCACAGTTATCTCGCTTATAAAATGTAGCTAAATAAGATCTAATTGATCAGATAATCCCATTTTAACCTAAAGAAGAAGGCATGGCAGAACTTCCTAATAGTAGAGGGATTCTTGGGGAGAGAAATGGCCATGACCCCTCAGGAAGGCCACAGTGGACATCTGGGACCACAGTATACCCAGGTGCCTGCTAGGGATGGTCTGACCACAGTATACCCAGGTACCTGCTAGGGATGGTCTGAAGGAGAAGAGTATGTCTAGAACCTGTAGAAAATGCAAGCAGAGCCCCCAGAAGGTGAGGCTTTGCTCCGTGGGTGTGTGGGATGGGGTGGGGTCAAGGAGCTGGTCTAGGATTTAAGCTGCAGGTACTCCTGCCTAGTCTAATGGATATTGTTGTTGATGGTATTGTTATAATTTTCTTCCTCCAGCTCCAGCCACCACCAGGCTGAGCAGTGAGGAGAGAAAGTTTCTGCCTGGCCCTGCATCTGGTTCCAGCCCACCTGCCCTCCCCTTTTTCGGGACTCTGTATTCCCTCTTGGGCTGACCACAGCTTCTCCCTTTCCCAACCAATAAAGTAACCACTTTCAGCACGTTCTGTCTCTGTCTCCCCTGACTTGGGTTGAGGTGGGTGGGCAAGTGTTAAGGGTGTGACCAGATCATCCAGGCATGAAGTCCAGAGAAGAATCATCTGGTAGGTGTTAGCATTCTCCCGGTGGATCCTTGCATCAACCCTAAGAATCTGGTCATTATTCCTCCAGGGGGATGGATGAGAAAAACGAGGCTCAGACAGGTGGTGGGATGCTTCCAAAGTCACTCAGATTCATTGCTGGGGGTGCTGATAAGCAGCAGCATGCACCAGGTGCCAGACACGGTGCTGGGAGGTTTGCTTATGAGATGCTCTGGCTCCTCAAAACAATCCCCAGAGTAGTTAACAACATACCCCTGTCATAGACCTGGACTCCATGAGGTTACTTGCCAGTGGCCACACAGAAAGATGGCAATCCAGGATCCTCTCTTATTGATACTTTAAGTCAAAGTTTTATTTTATATAAGTAATATAGTCATATGCATCCAAACTCAAAAGATTAAAAAAAGATATACAATGAAAAGTGTCTTTCACCCTTTACCCCCGTCTCCACCTTCCACCCCAGCCACCAAGTTGTTTTCTATAAAGACAAAAAATGTTCTCAGTTTCTTGGGTTTCTTTTCAGATATGTATCCCCAGCTCTCAATCCTTTCTCTCTCCCTTCTCTATTTCTTCCTCTTTTCCTTTCTATTCCCCCTCTATGCCTCACTCTATTCTCTTTCTCTCTCCTCTATTCCTTCCTCTCCATCCTCCCCTCTCTCCATACTCCCTCTCTTAATGCCCCTCTCTCTGTGTACTTTCCTCTCTCTCCATAGTGTCCCCTTCTATTTCTCTCCCCACTCCCTATCTCTATCATCTCTTTCCATCTGTTAGAGTAGGTAGTTAGACATGAGCAGGACAGAAGAGGGCTCCCCCCTCACATGCCCAGGAATGTCAGGTGATGATCAGGTGATGGTCAGGTAGTGGTTAAACTGTCTCTCTAAAATGATCACTGGGCCGGGTGCACTGGCTCACACCTGTAATCCCAGCACCTTGGGAGGCCGAGGCGGGTGGCCCACCTGAGATCAGGAGTTTGAGACCAGCCTGGCCAACATGGCCAAACCCCATCTCTACTAAAAATACAAAAATTAGCCAGGCATGGTGGCATGCACCTGTAATCCCAGCTACTCAGGAGGCTGAGGCAGGAGAACTGCTTGAACCCGGAAGGTGGAGGTGGAATGAGCTCAGATCACACGACTGCACTCCAGCCTGGGCAACAGAGAGAGACTCCATCTTATTTTTATTTTTTAAAGTTACAAATAAAAGTTTTCTTGGCTCTGAAAAACAAAGATCAGCAACGTTTTAAGTAAAAAGTCATAGAAGGGTTATTTTAGTCTTCTATTAGTTCAGTCTACGCAGTTAACACCTGTTCTGCTTGATATTCATAAACATTTCAGCTCTCCATGAGAGTCCTGAAAGTTTTTTCCTCGATTCTAATGTCACAATCTCCAAAGTTATCAGAAACCTGCATTCAAGAGCACCTGTCAAAGTCCTATAGCTGATTATAAACCACCTTTTGAAGAGAATCAAAACAAGACAATAATTGTGGGTGACACAAAGTCTTAGGACAGCCACTACTAAAGCCACATTTGACAATTTTGGTTACTTCTGTGGCATACAATTTTACACAACAATTATAATTATTAATTACATACACTAAGCCATATCAGAATTACAGGACTTTCCAGTAATTTTGGAACATATACTAATAACATATTTATACAAATACAGCCCAAAGAAAGCCAAACACCATTTCATATTTGACAATGCTTCCTGTATGATTTTTACACCAAATAAGCCAAATATGTCATTTTTGGACTTTAGGGGACCTAATAGCTATAAGATTAATTAGGTCAGAAAAAGACATAATTTATAATTTGGTTTTGGAAAGTTTGTTACTATCAAAGGTTTAAAACACTTGATATTATAGAAGAGAATCATAGGCCATCATAAGTCATCTAGCCAAAATAACTCAAAAATTTTAAAAAGGCAAAAAACTTTATTCATGGAAAATCTTGTTCAAGAGAAAGCCAAATTTCACCTTTGCATTAGTGTACTATTAATATCAAACCCAATTCTTAGTAGAACCTTAGACAAATCTCTTCAATTTTAATGTTTGGCCCTAAGGTAAGATTCTGATAAATCTTATGACCCTTTACACATTTTTGTTAAAGAGCAGATCAGTGCTCCAAGGAAACCCTTTTGTGCTTTTATTCCAATGTTCAATTTACAGAAAAACCGAATAATGTCACTTTAGCTTTAGCCAATATGTTCACATATAGAATTTCTTTTACCAGATTAATCTTTCACAAACCTATCACAACTTGCTCAAACCTTCAGCTTTATGCTATCTTAGTTAAAACCTTTAACCCTCTAAACTAGTGTAGCCAAAAAACTCCCACATTTCCATGCCTTCTTATAATCTTTTACCAAAAACACATTTCACTTTCCTGACACACCTTGCATGTAAAACGTTTCTGTAGTAGTCTCAATTGCATGTTACACTGTTAACTCTTAGAAACTGTTGTTGTTGCTGAAAAACCTGTTAAGTGAGTGATTTTTAATTTTGTAGCAGGTGTGGAGTCTAAGATACGAGACAAAAATGCAGATAAGGTATCCTTCCATCATAGTGAGGGGGCATCCCTAACTCCACATGTCCACAGGCCTTACCTAGAATCTAATAGCTCAAAGAATAGCTCTTCTTTGACTTTTCAAAAGTCAAAGAAGCAGTTCATGATCTTAAAGCGTTTAGCAAACCTAATTATCTGACCTAATTTAGACCAAATGTCTTTATTTTACCAATAATTTTTTAAACTGTCCTTGTCTTCCAAAGCTTACTAAAGTCACGTGAACTAAAAGGCATTAGTTTTTATTTTCCTGACAAAATATTTAAGCGCTTATTTTTGAGCCAATTAATCAGAGCTCCTTCATATATAAATGTCACACACACAACACATATAAATATACAGACAGCAGAAGATCCAGTACTTGTTAAGATTTTTCATTTGGCAGTTTTTAAGTTTCTTAATTGGATTACTGGCTTCAGGGTGGGGTCCTTTGAGGAACAGGGTTAGGAAAACATGCCGTTTCTAGGGCTTAATAAGCAGATACAGATGGAAAGCAAAACAGATCCCCCAAAATTCAGGGTCCTATTTTTATACCGGATCCTGAATTCCCAAAAAAGAAATACTACAGAACAAGACAATGAATGATCTTACTGTGAGTTTCATTGCAAGACAACCCAGAGTCAATCAGCCCATTCTGTGATCAGCCTATCCCCCATGGAAGCCTTATCTCAGTGGTGGGGTGGGGGATGGGGACGTTTCCATACCTTCCAGGTGGCTGAGAGCACACCTCTCTGATCCAAACGTGCAGAGAGCCAAGTATCCCGCCATAACTGCCACTGGCCAGGCCCAAAAGTATATTTGCTACCTAGTTATTACACACCAAAGCTCACTCATAATGTGAAGTAATTTCTGATACTCTAAAAAGTAAAAAATGTCAGATAACGCAATGCAAAACAGAACAGAGCCTTAGCTTTTGAGAGAGATCTATCTGCTTCCAATCCCTGGGGTTTAATGAGGAAAACAGATGTTTTCCCTAAAATGGGGTCTGTGGCACCTCCTCTGTTTTTCTCAAGGGGTCCAAGGCTATTAGAAATTATCTTAGGTCCTCTCACATGTGCATCAAGAGTGGCAAGAAGGCAAAACAGAGAAACAATTCAGTCGACTGTGAAAAAAAAAATACCTTTTTTTCCCCTTGTCTTGTTTTCCCCTTGTAAAAAAAATACTTTTTTCTTCAGAAGAATAAGATCCAAGAAGAGAAAAAAAATAAAGACCTTTTAAATATACGTATAGCTTCGATATCTGCTTTTAATTAAGCTAACTTTTAACAAAATCTCTTATTACCAGACTCTAGCCGGGACAAACAGCCAATATTTATGGCCTTTAAACTTTACCAAAGGTAATCTCCCAGGTGAAACCAATAAGCCTTAACGAAGGTTATGACTTAACCACAGGTGTACGAGGTATTTTCAAACAGGTGGTAAGCAGTTTTTACAAGATTTAGAATCTACAAAGGCAGCTTAGAGAAGGGAAAATTCAAAAAGGAAAGCCAGATGTTGTTCAAGGAGGGGCAGAGAATCAACAAATGGCAGAGCTCACGTAGATATCAAACTAGAAAGGACTAATTCCCTGAGCTGGGAATTGAACCCTGAATGTGGGCTGCCATTGTGAAAAGACAAATCCTTAGCTACTAAGCTTCAGCATTGGGCAGTTTCCATTTCTTTTCTTAGAAGGACCCTAGAGGCAGCCAATTTTGAGCTTGCAAAGGCTTTTAACTGCTCAAGACAATTTTTAGGGCTATGACGTGAACCTCAAAATTCTTGTCCTCTGGATGCTGGAGACTAAGAAGGTATACCACCATATGGTTACAAGGTCAAGCTTCCAAGGGCATAAGACAAGGGGAAAACTTGACTCAGTTTTTTGTTTGTTTCAGGGACCTGCCGCAAAGTTTGTAACTGACCAGTGTGCCAGACTGGCTTGAACAGCAAGCTTACGGGGTCCTAAGCCCGTATTCTATCCTAAGGTATGACAGAAAAATACAGAAAGACAAATTCATAGCACAAATTACACCAGATTTGCTACAGCTTAAGACTAGCCACATGAAGGCTTTTGTTTCATTAACTGAAACTTTGCAGAGGAGGCAGTGATTTTTACCATTCCTACAGTCGGCGCGCACAGAGAGAGGCCAGAAGTCTGACTGGTAAGAAATTCTTACCCTTTTGCTGGCATGCCAGGTTTCTGGGTTCCCTTTCCCTGAGTGGCCCTAGCGAATGTACTTGCTGCATCATAGCCCTGGGGGCCAAGCTGCAACACAAAATTAAAAAAAAAAAAAATCTCAATTTTGTAAGATGCTGCCCAGGGGGTTGCATGGGGTAACCAAATTAACATTTTCCATTCCAGCCAGAGCAAAATACGTGTGACAAAACATAGACATTAGCCGCTCTGCTTAGCACCCAATATCTAACTGGCAAGGCTCAAACTTGCCCCCGGTTGGGCCTTGTCATCTTTAATCCATTCAAAGTGGGGTGGAGTGACCTCCGACCCGGAATTTCAACATGTGGTCTCTGGGCAAGATGGAAGAGCAGGTAGTCTCAAGTAACAGAAACGATAGGAAAAGAAAAGGAGAGAAAGAGAGAGTAAGAGAGAGAAGCCTGGTCTGAGGCAGGGTGGGGAAGCGGGGAGCTCAGGGAGACCAGAGGAATACCCACCCATTACAGCAACACTGAATCAAAAGTTCAGGCAGGTACTTGTCAGTCACAAAGGGATCTTTTCCAGCAGTCCCATCAGCTCTCAAGTTGCCCCCTCTGGGGAGAAAAAAGTTCCCCATGTTCCAAGATCCTGTACATGCCTAATCCAGTCACCTGTAGCCATCAGCAAACAGTGCAAGGCAGATTAATCCAGAGAATAGCAGTTAACATTTCATAGTGCCAAATCCATTTCTAACCAAGAGGGATGTTACTGAGGGGGACCTCTGACCCACTGTCTTTCTCTTTTCTTTCTTTTCTTTCTAACCACTGTCTTTCTCTTTTCTTTCTTTTTCTCTTTCTTCTTTCTTCTTTTTGAGATGGAGTTTTTTGCTGTGTTGCCCAGGCTGGAGTTGTGTTTCATCCTAAGGTACCCCTTTTTATGACAGAAAAATACAGAAAGAAAAATTTACAAAATACAGAAAGAGCCCCCTCTGCTGGAGAAGAAATCTCCACCCACTCCACCTCCAGCCCCGACTCCTCAGCCTCTCCCACCGGCTCCGCCGCCACAGCCAGCCCTGCCCTCACCACCCCCGCTGGTGGCCCCCACGTCCAGCTCACCACCGCCACCGCCGCCGCCACCTCCACCAGCTATGCCCTCGCCTCCACTGCCACCCCCGCCAGCCGCTGCCCCACCGGCTGCCCCTCCAGGGGAGCCCGCCCCCCATCCCCCGAGGACCCTGAGCTGCCGGACACCTGGCCTCTGCACCTGGCCAAGAAGCAGGAGACGGCGGCCGTGTGTGGAGAGACGGACTAGAAGGCTGACGAGAGTGGCGGAGAGGGCATCTTCCGTGAGCGGGACGAGTTCGTCATCCGCGCAGAGGTCATCCTTTCCCTCAAGGTGAGTCCCAGGCTTCTCCAAAAACTGGGCCTGATGGGTTACTTGAGTGTTTGTTGAGCGCCTGCTGGATGAGAGGCTTGTGTTGGGACCTGCGGATCCAGTCATGGCTGAGGGAGAATGGCTGGGCCCACTGGAATTCACAGTCCAATGGGCCCGTTAGAGGTGGCAGTGACCTGCGGGCCTCAGAGGTGTTATTTGCGTATGTGTTTATACACGCGTTACCTGTATGTAAGGTAAATACTTTTTTTTTTTTTGAGACAGAGTCTCGCTCTGTCGCCCAGGCTGGAGTGCAGTGGCGCAGTCTCGGCTCACTGCAACCTCCGCCTCTCGGGTTCACGCCATTCTCCTGCCTCAGCCTCCCGAGTAGCTGGGATTACAGGCGCATACCACCACACCCGGCTAATTTTGTATTTTTAGTAGAGGTGGGATTACCATGTTGGCCAGGCTGGTCTCGAACTCCTGACCTCAGGTGATCCACCCGCCTCGGCCTCCCAAAGTGCTGGGATTACAGGCATGAGCCACCGCGCCCAGCCACCCCCTATGGCTTAGAAGGGACTCTAATTTTTCTAAGTTAAGCCTTTAACCCAGGTTTGGTCAAGCATCGTTGCTTTTTATTAACAGGGGCCTTTAAGCCTCTTTGTCTTAGGAGGGACTCTAACTCTCCTAAGTTGGGCTTCTAACCCAATCCCATCCTTTACCCAGGTAAAATGTACCCCACCACATATCCAGAGTTGGCCAATTGGTGCTGCTGTCTTTTTCTTTGGGTCAGAAGTCTCTTCAGTATAGTCGCTTCATGGTGGCCAGGAAGATGTTACCAGAAAGGAGTCCGGATCCAGACCCCAAGAGAGGGTTCTCAGATCTCACACAAGAAAGAAATCAAAGCAAGTCCATAGAGTAAAGTGAGAAAGCAAGTTTATTAAGAAAGTAAAGGAAAGGGAAAGAGTGGCTACTCCATGGGCAGAGCAGCCCCAAGGGTTGCTGGTTCAAGATTTTTATGGTTATTTCTTGATTATATGCTAATCATGAATAATATGGATTATTCATGAGTTTTCATGGAGAGGGGAAGAGATTTCCCAGAACTGAGGAACCCTCCCCTTTTTAGTCTATATAGGATAACTTCTGAGTGTTGCCATGGTGTTTGTAAATTGTCATGGCACTGATAGGAGTGTCTTTTAGCATGCTAATGCATTATGATTAGCATAGAATAAGCGTTGAGGATGACCAGAGGTCACTTTCATTGCCATCTTGGTTTCAGTGGGTTTCGGCTGGGTTCTTTACCACATCCTGATTTATTAGCAGGGTCTGTGTCCTGTATCTTGTGCCAACCTCCTATCTCATCCTGTGACTAAGAATGCCTAACCCTCTGGGAATGTAGCCAAGCAGGTCTCACCCTTATTTTATCCAGCCCCTATTCAAGATGGAGTCACTCTGGTTGGAAGGCCTCTGACACAATGATTTCTTACTTTAATCCTGGGGTGTACGCTTATCCTTTGGGGTGAGGGAGAAGGAGAATAAGGGAGTAATGTCAGTGACTCTGGCCCCCCAGGAACAGCCTTCATGTCCTTCCCTTCTCTACCCACCGTGGAACATGAGAGATCTGGAAAGTTTCAGTGACATTGTCTGGAATATCTGGCCAGCCTGGCTTGGTGTCTATCAGGCTTTATCTTCCTCATCTTCTTGTGGGACCAGGGACCAGGGACCAGACAAGGCCCCAGGGCATCTCCATTCACTCCCAGGGGCACAAACTGATAGAGCCTCCTGGTGGGAGTGGGGATGCTTTGTGCATATGATAGCCCCTTGGCCAGAGATGGCAGTGTAGATTTTCCCAGCTCCCCACTTTCTGATTTCTATTTTTGTCCATGCTCGGGGCTCCCCAACCTTTTAGGCAGAAACAGAGGCATCCAGTGATGGGTTGGGAAGAGTTGCTGGGAACGCGGTGTGTGACTACCACTAGCTCCACTTTCTCCTGTCCTTCTACAGGTTTGCATTCTGAAAGAGTGGCCCAGGCAGGGTGATGTCTAACCCAGGGATGGCAAAGGTGTCCACATGCCATCATTTCTTCCACCAGCACCCATATCACATGATTGCTGCTCCTTTCCATTAGCCCATGTGTGGCCACAGAGCCCTCAGCACAGGGCTCCAGGCAGCTGCTACAGCTGCCCATTGATTGGGGTTGATAGATAGATTTGCTACCCCTGATTTAACTCAAGAAATAAAATGCTAATGGTGAAAAGTCAGACCTGGCAGTTGAGGTTTTACTGAGTAAGAAGACTGCATAGGGGACCCTGAGCAGGGGTCCAAAGGAGATGGGACCTCAGGCCCTCCACCAGAAGCTTAAGAGGGGGTAAAGCTTTTTCAAGGGGTCCCTAGCCCAGAGGCCTCCTGCAGAAGATGAGGTGGAAGTTGCCAGGGATCTCAGTAATGCACAGGAAGAACCTACCAGGGAAGGAGGACTGAGAGGTGGGATGGGGCAGGTAAGAAAGCAGGGGTGGGTTAGACGAGGCAGAACCTCTGGCTGAGACCCTTCCTTTAATTTTCTTTTTTAAGCTGCTTGGTCAATAAGTTTATTGTTTTTATCTGAATAATCTTATAGAAAATGACTATTTGCCAGGCGTGGTGGAACGTGCCTATATTCCCAAGTACTTGGAAGGCCAAGTGGGGGAGGATTGCTTGAGCCCAGGAGTTGGAGGCTACAGTGAGCTATGATTGTGCCACTGCACTCTGACTTGGGTGACAGAGCGAGACTCTGTCTCTGAAAAAAAAAAAAAAAGAAAAAGGAAAAAGAAAAGACAAGAAAATAGTTGTTTGGCTTTGCGCTCAGCAGCCTGCTCCTGAGCTCTTAGAAAACTTGCCTTCTGAGCTACTCAATCTTTCTTCTGGACAGGGGACGTCTTGGGATGGTTCCACCTTTTCTTAACTTCTTCCCCAGGCTTCTTCTCGTGAACTGGATTCTCTTGTTCAGCATCATGAGCTTTCTTACATGTCTCTCCGTCATGACTGGAGTTATGTTGTTCTTTATGTATTGAGAGAATTGTTTCTTGTAAACATCTTCATCTTCTTACATTGGGTAATGCATATAATCTGCGATCTTCTGACCCAGGATGTGCTTCTGCATTGAACTCCCTGCTTTCTGAATTGGAACCAGGGAATTGTTTGGTAACTGTGAGGGATAGAAAACCTCAAACCGCACCTCCCTTCAGGGCCCCCCTACCTTTATTTCCGTTGGTAGTTCTGGCAAGTAGCAAGTGAAGGCACCAAGTAACCATCAATGCTTCCCATGTGATATCCATCTCTGCTCACCTCCACTTGACCTTCATAGGTGTTGTCCATGCCAAGCCTATTGAGGGGCCTTCGGGTCAGCACAGGCCAGTACAATGTGCTGCATCATAATCTGGCCGGCCAACCTTCATGCTACACTTTAGACATTCATGAACATATGCTGTGCAGACGATCATATTCCCTTCTGTATGGGCAAAAACCATATGACAAATGATCTCTCTGTTAGTTGCATGAACTATCCTGAATTTTGGTGTGTTCTACTTATTTTCATCCTGGATTACCAAGTGTGTCTGAGCATAGTAATCAGTTTAACCCACTGGTCTTCTAAATGTCACCTGCATCTCTTAAAGTAGGCCTTACTCTTAACAATTTTAACACACTCCATCCTCCGGAACAGAGAGCTGTGTCCATGGCTTGACACAGACCTGCAGCGTGCAAGGGGGGCCAGGCAAGGCGGAAGCCCTACGATCATTCTTTGATCAACTTTTGCAGCCAAGTGAATGCTGTAGGTTGGGGACTCTGAAGATTTGTGATTGGAAAGGGGGAAGGAAAAAGGACAGGGTCCCAGACTGGTCTCTTCCCCCTCTTCCAGGCCTTGATGGGCCACACTTGATATAGGCAGACCACAGCAAAGCTTAGTTTTGGCCAGGAGAACAGCTCCCAGGGCCCAGGAATCCCAGTAAACAGGTGGATCGAGATGGGACAGCCAACCTCAAGGCCCCTCACAGAACCACTCAGCCCAGCTGCCCCTCCAGATGTAGGGCAGGGCTTCTTCCCGCACTTATTTTCTCCCATTTCCGATGGCAAACTGCTTTGCAGATGCCTCTAAAGGCCATCCCCAGCCCAGGAAGCCATGTATGGTAATACCTACATGGAAACAGACATCTTCTCTGCAGGAAAGTGCAGGTTTGGGGTTGGAGTGATAGTAAGAAGTTACATGAGTGAGCTGGAGCTTAGAAAATAAAGTTCTAAAGACAGACCAGTCAGGGAGGGGAAGGTCCTGCCCCAGAAACAACATCAGCAGAGGCATTCACTCATTCAATATTTATAAAGCACTTACTATATGTTCTATTCTAGGTGATGGGGATTTGATATGAAGGAAAAGAGTGTGTGTGTGTGTGTGTGTGTGTGTGGTGGAGAGGATAGCCAATAAATACATGAACTAACACATATATAACATGTTAGGTGGAGGAAAAGTTATGGAGAAATACACAGTTAGGTAAGAGGAATAGTGAGTCCGGAGGTGGGGTAGAGATGGGGGTGATTACTTTGCAGAGTAGTCAGGGAAGGTCTTAAAGTATTATTCAAGTAGTGAATTCAGTGAAGGAGGACATGAGCTGCGTGACAACCCATGAGAAGAGGAATTTAGAGAGAAGAGAGTTCCAGAACAAAGGACCTGAGGTCAGAGTGTTCTCAGGGTGTTGGGGATCATCCAGGAGGCTGGCATGGCTGGGGTGAATGAGTGGTCAGGAGCCTGAGGTGAGTTGAAGTCAGAGAGGTAGCATGGGCACAGAGAATAAGGGCCTTGTGGCTCATTGCAAGGATTTTGCCTTTTATTTGGAGCAAATTTGGGAGCCACTGGAGGAGTTTGAGCAGAAGAATGACATATGACTTCAGTTGGAAAAGGATCCTTCTGGCTGCTGTGTTGTGAATACTACAGGGGAGATGCAGAACCAGGGAGGGCAGGTAGGTCACTGCAACAGGGCAGGCAAAAGCTGGCTTAAAAAAATGCTTCAGGCTGGGCATGGGGGCTCACACCTGTAATCCCAGCACTTTGGGAGGCTGAGGTGGGCAGAACACCTGAGGTCAGGAGTTCGAGACCAGCCTGGCCAACATGGTGAAACCCCGTCTCTACTAAAATACAAAAAAATTAGCCGGGTGTGGTGGTGCGCACCTGTAATCCCAGCTACCTGGGAGGCTGAGGCAGGAGAATTGCTTGAACCCGGGAGGCAGAGGTTGCAGTGAGCCAAGATGGCGCCCCTGCACTCCAGCCTGGGGGACAGAGCGAGACTCCGTCTCAAAAAACAAACAACAAAAAACTCTTCATCCAGTGGTATGAGGCCCCCCACACTGTCAGGTAGAAATCTTGGCTTCCTTAAACAAACCTTTATTGTTTCCCTTATTGGAAGTATTCCTTCCTTGGTTTCTAAAACACTACAGAGCCCTGAGACACAACATTTAACATAATCATAGTAATGCTGAATTACAAGCCAACTCAAAATTCAGTGACTTAAGGCAACAATCATTTGCTCTCACTCTCATATCTGTGGGTCTGCTGGGGTTCAGCTGATATAGGCTGGGCTCAGCTGGTTCTTCTTGAACCAGCAGGTTCCATAAAATGTATTCCCTGGGTCACCTGAGGTCAGGAGTTCCAGATCAGCCTGGCCAACATGGTGAAACCCTGTCTCTACTAAAAATATGAAAAAAATTAGCCAAGAATGGTGGCGGACGCCTGTAATCCCAGCTACTCAGGAGGCTGAGGGAGGAGAATCACTTGAACCCAGGAGGCGGAAATTGCAGTGAGTGGAGATCAAGCCATTGCACTCCAGCCTGGGTGACAAGAGCGAAACTCGGTCTCAGGCTGGGCGCAGTGGCTCACGCCTGTAATCTCAGCACTTTGGGAGGCTGAGGCGGGTGGGTCACGAGGTCAGAAGTTCAAGACCAGCCTGGCCAAGATGGTGAGACCCCATCTCTACTAAAAACACAAAAATTAGCCGGGCGCAGTGGTGGGCACCTGTAATCCCAGCTACTTGGGAGGCTGAGGCAGGAGAATTACTTGAACCCAGGAGGTGGAGGTTGCAGTGAGCCAAGGTCATGCCACTGCACTCTAGCCTGGGTGACAGAGCAAGACTCTGTCTCAAAAAAAAAAAAAAAAAAAAAAAAAAAGCAAAACTTGGTCTCAAAACAAAACAAAAACACATTCTCGTAGGATTGGTAGAAGGATAAGCACAGATTCCAAGTCTGTGCTTTCATCATGTCTGTTAGCATCATTAGCCAAAATAAGTCAAATACCAACCCTGAAGTTAAGGGGCAGAGAAATATACTCTGCCTCTAGTGGAAGAAACTGCAGACTCTTTGATTGTGGATATAGGGAGGGTGATGAATTGGAGCCAGTAACTCAATCTACCACAGTTATTATGTTTAATAACAAGATATGCTTTGGTTGCTCTGATCCATTTATTCTGGCTGTGGGAGAAAAAGCACCATATGTTGGTTGCTGATTGAGAGCATGTACAGTATCCTGCGAGATAGAACCTTACCCACTCGAAGTTTTATTTCCAAGTTGTTAATGTCACACCTGCAGGACATCCCACCATTCCACAAGTCCGGCTGCTTCTGGGTGATGGAGAACATGACAAAACTGGTGAATCCCATGAATAACAGGCCCTTTCTTTCTTTATTTTACTGTAGCACTCTCCCTAGATGTCTGTATGGTTAACCTTCACTCACCTCATTCAAGACTTTGCTTAAGTGTAACCTTCTCCAAAAGGCCCACTATGACCATCCTCATTAAAACTGCAACCTCTGCATCCCCAGTTCCCCTTATTCTACTCACTTTTTCCCCATAGCACCTTGTACTACTATTAGTCTATACAATTAAATTATATATTATGCTTACTGTTTATTTTCTGGGCCCCACCCTGAATATAATATTTATTATCTTTGCCCCACTCTGAATGTAAGTAAGCCCTCAGAGTGTTTGTGATCAAGAAGGGGAAAGGAAAAGATTATTGTTTTGTCCGTTTTGTGTTTGGCATATAGTAGGCACTCAATAAATATATGTTAATTGAATGAATGAATGAGGAGTTCTTTTCTAGAAGCAATATTATATGGGATACAGTCACTGTGATTAAGAAATTCCACAAATCCGTGGGTACCAGTACTGGCACAGGCATGGAAGGCAAGGAAATAAAATTCAAATTCAGAATATCTATTCCAGTGAGGGCCAATCACCCCTGCCTCCATGCTTTTGAAGGGGTCTCATGTACCTGTCACCAGATAGCTGGTTCATTTTCTCTGGTTAACGGCACCATATCAGGGTTTAGATTGGCCATCACGCTAGCAGGCTCACTGCTGGAGTACACTGCTGTATACCATAAGTGTCAATAGGCCAATCAGCCTTGCTAAGTGGGAAGTCCATGTCATTGGCCCCAGGCTTAGTCCCTACCACTGTCACATGGTGCTTTGTTCATGAGCCCCCTGAGCAAGCACTAGGGTGGCCAGGGAGACAGGCTGACTGACATCTATGGGGGTGTCATCCTCTCTAAGTGATTACAAGAGCTTCTCTTGTAGCTTTTGTGAAGTGCCTGCGGGACATTGAGGGAGGTCTTGGCCCATCTCCTGAGCTCAGTTCCTCTTTGGCTTTGAAGCCCAGTAAATAGCTAATTCTATATGTTGTCATACTGGGTACTGGCCATTATTACATTGTCACAATGTGACTGTGCAAGTGTGCTGTCTCAGTTTCATATAGCTTCTGTAGGAAGATGGTACTAATTGTGCAGTAAGAAACTGTGTTTATAACCTGGATATTAGATCAAGATGGTGAAGATTGCTTCACATTTTTACAACATATCAGGGTGATATGTTGCAAATGTAAGAAACTTGGTAACCCCCATGTGGGATTTCCTCTATCTAGTGGGATTGCACCAACCCAAAATATTCCTTGTGAGGAAACTGGAAGGTTAGAGAAGCAACACTCATTGAAAATCCCCCCAATCTTATGTCCTCTGTAATGCTTTTCTGAAAATGCATCATCTGATCATATTGCAGTAAATGCAACTGCTATATGATTTAAACGTTCATTTCTCTAAGCCTCAAACCCGGTCCAATTCCATTTATGTAGTGTCCAACCTAGGGCTTGGTTTAAGTGAGGAGAGGTCAAGAGTAAGACAATATCTCTTCCGGATTTTGAGGTGTCCTAACACCCATTATTTGCAAATGAGCTTAAGTCCTTTCAGGGACCACCCCAGCAGAACATGGTGTCCAGAAGAGTCAGAGGAGCTAATTATTGGATTCAATCACAGACCAGTGCAGGGATCTTGGAGCCCAAAATACACTCTTCTTGGGCAGGGAAGGGGAGAGGCTGCCCGCTACTGTAACTGGCAAAAGGGTTTGGCTGCTTGCCACTTGTAAAAAGAAGCCAGTATAATGAGAATGAAGTGTGATAAAAAGAGAGCAAGATTTTATTATCCATGCTAGATAGAGGAGAAGTGGATGTAATTCTTTCCAAAGATTTCCACTTTATGATTTGTAGAGGAAACACGGGGTCTTTTAAAGACAGGGTTCAGAATGCAGAAGAGGCAGGGGGCTAGGAGGTGTCAGGTGGGGTGACCCACTCCAATGGGTTGTCTTGAATTATTGTTCCATCTGGTGAAGGGGCCAGCACCATTGTGGCTGAAAGTGTCTGGTCCGTATCAGGATCTGGCCCCTGAAGCTTCTAAGGCAACATATTGACCAGATAAGTGAGTATGATGTGTGTTTAACAAGCATCTAGGTAAATACATGTGCAAAAGGTGTGGGAGCGCAGAATGGGAAAAGAAAGGGAGTGGAGGTTTACAGCATATTCCAAAGCTGTGTTTCGAGATGAAAGGAAACACATATGCAGTTTGTCTCAAAGTTATATCTTGAGAATGGGGAGAAAGGAGGCAAGAAAACAAAGTTTTAAAATGTGGTTTGAAGCCAAGCTCCTCGGTTACACTATTAAATGCAATCCATGCTATTAAGACAGAAATTGTGGTAGAGCTAGGATCTAGTAATGCTACCCTTTCCTGCCTACTGCCAGTCTTGGAAATTCTTGCCCCCAGCCTGGCCCTCACCCTTCACCCTAATGCTACCATCATCCATCCGCCCCACTCTACCAGCCCCAGTGCTTCTGCAGCACCAAGTCTCACAGCCCCATACCAGCTGTAATGGCTCGAGCTTTCCCTTCTTCACTTTTGCTCCTGCTGGTGCTGTGACTGCTGCATGGTTCCACTTGTCCTGTCCATTGATGCAGCCTTTGGAAACGCCAACTTGAAAAATAAGCGAATGGCAAAAAAATCCTCCTCCTTTCCCACCTCATCACTATGTTTACCCAGTTCATAATTCACCTTAAGGTCATGGCAAAGAGAGAGGGTGGGGAAAAAGTACAAATGGAGTGATGGCAGACAAAACAAACAAACACAAACAAACAAACAAAATGAGCCCTCTAGTCATTGCTGCAGCCTCTTGGCCAGGAGATAGGGGTCTGCTTAGCTTAGCTAGTAGAGGTGGTGCTTGGAGGAGCTATAGCATGCACCACCCCACTCCCACCGAATTTTTTTTTTTTTTTTTTTTGAGACAGAGTCTGGCTCTGTTACCCAGGCTGGAGTGCAATGGTGCGGTCTCGGCTCACTGCAACCTCCGCCTTTGGGTTCAGGCGATTCTTCTGCCTCAGCCTCCCGAGTAGCTGGGATTACAGGCACTGCCACCAAGCCTGGCAAATTTTTGTATTTTAGTAGAGATGGGGTTTCACCCTGTTGGCCAGGCTGGTCTCGAACTCCTGACCTCAAGTGATCCACCTGCCTTGGCCTCTCAAAGTGCTGGGATTATAGGCGTGAGCCACATCTCCCGGCAGCACGCTGACTTTTTCCACAGAACAGCATAGCATTAGTAAATCCTGCCTGCAGAGCATACAGGTCTTAGACACAGAAGTTTCTGTATATCCCCCTCCCCAGCTGAGACTTTAACCCCCAAATGTCCAGGGCCCAGCCACACCAGACATGTTGGGATGAGCTCATTACATAAAAACTTGGTGAATTTGCAAGAGATGGGACCCCTGGGGCTGCTCTGCCCTAGAGTTTATGGCCTTCACATCTTGAACACTCCTCAGAGGATTTCTCCCTAGATGAACAATCCATAGCCTGTGGTTTATTATGGGTTAGGGTTAGGGCTTTTGCACCACCTGGGGGATAGACAATGAAGGCAACTGCCCTCTTCCATCAATCTCAAAGTAAATACAAATGGGAAGGTTTGTGGTTTCCTCAGCAAGCAGAGCTCTGTGAAGCTAGGTGGCACCACAGGATCTACTTCAAACAAGACCCCAATGTTGGTCGGGCGTGGTAGTTCATGCCTATAATCCCAGCACTTTGGGAGATGGAGGCGGGAGGATTGCTTGATCCAAGGAGTTTAAGACCAGCCTGAGCTGGTTTCTACAAAAAATACAAAAAACAGCCAGGCATGGTGGTGCATGCTTGTAGTCCCAGCTACTCGGGAGGCTGAGGTGGGAGGACCACTTGAGCCCAGGAGGTCAAGGCTGCAGTGAGCCATGATAGTGCTACTGCACTCCAGCCTCAGCGACAGAGCAAGACCTTGTCTCAAAAAAACAAAACAAAACAAAAAACCCGGTGAGCTCTGCAGCCTCATGATAGGTGCCTGGGTTGGTTGAGTGGTTGGAGCACAGAATACCCTAGATTGGCTCATTCATGATCTACGTTGTAGGGCCAGAGACTCTGGTTTGAAATAATAGAAATCTCTTGACTTCTTAATATATGACTTAGGTGAGCACATGCTTATCAGAAGGACAGTTCTCCATCCATCCTGGGGGATTCCCATTCCGCTGTGGCAGATTAGCAGAGTCACTGTCATTTCTTATACTTTTCTCTATGATTTCATAGGATACCACTGTATACCACTGTGGTGACTTCCCCTTCACTGTTTTCTTTATGTTTTATTCTTTTCTTTCAGTGTTTAATTTTGACATAATTTCAGACTTAAAGTTACATGGCTGAGCACAGTGGCTCACGCCTATAATCCCAGCACTTCAGAAGGCTGGGGCAAGAGGATCACTTGAGCTCAGGAGTTTGAGACCAGCTTGGGCAATGTGGAGAGACCCCGTCACTACAAAAAAATTAAAAAATTTGCCCGGCATGGTGGTGCACACTTGTGATCCCAGCTCTTCAGGAGGATGAGGCAAGAGGATCTCTTAAGCCCAGAAGTTTCAGGCTGCAGTGAACTGTGATCACGCCACTGCACTCCAGCCTGACAAACAGAGCGAGACCCTGTCTCATAAAAACAAAAAGAAAGAAAAGTTGCAAAAATAGTACTAAGATTTCCTGTATACCCTTCACCCACATTCCCGAAACGCTAACATTTTACAACATTTTTCTTAATCCTCTCTGTGTCTGTCTTTCTCTGACACACACACACATACACACACATATACCCCACATATTATGTTTGTTCATAGCATATGGGAATAAGTTGCAGATATCTTAAATACTTCAGTGAATTTTCTAAAATAAAGGTATTCTTTAAAATAGCCTCAGTACAATAGTCACATTCAGGAAATGAGCATTAATACAGTACTATTATCTAATCTAGAGGCAAAACTGGCTACATAATTGTAGGGGTACCCAGTGCAAAGTAAAAATGTGGAGCTCCTTGTTCAAAGAAACGGGAAAACATCACTAAAGGTACTCAAATAAAAGGCTTTTTTCTTTCTTGCAGAGTCTCTCTGTCTCTAGACATCTCATGGAGCTTTTTATTTATTGTTTCTGTCACTCTCCCTCAGGCACGGGGATAGTTGTGGAGCAGTGCAGACCCTCAGAACTACCTAGGGTCCCTGACCGCTACTTGGTGGTGTGTCCTGGAGGATTCCGCTTGCTGCTGAATTCCTCCTCATGCCAGCTGCCAGACTGAAGCTCTGTGACCCAGCTAGGGGTGGGAAATCAATCTTCCCTGTCCATAGGTCCATTGCACCAACCCATGGATGGGCAGTCCCCAAGCGATTGCAACCTCTGTGCTGAGACATGCTCAGTACAGGATCAGGATAGGTGAGAGGCTGGCTCCTGCCAAGTCACCGGTTGAATGTATTGTGCTGCTGCCAGCCCGGGACTGGGACAGTAATTGGCATTCCCTGAAATGCCACAGGATGTGCACACCTAACTCTGACCCTTCCTGCACCCTTTCCCAAGCCCCCACTGGGAGTGGTTGGCAACGGTAGAACATGAGCCTCCCCTTGCCAATGTGATTCAACTGTCATCTGCATAGCAGCAGTCAGGGGGCAAAGGTGGAAAGGGGCGGGCTGAGCAGAGCCATGGTGTCAGTGGGTGGAGGGCGAGTTGTTGAGAACCCATCCCAGGGAGGCAGCAAGAGGTGGCACTTCTCTTGAGTCCGGACGCCTAGCTCCTGGAGCATGCACCATCGTCTAATTAACCTTCACTTACAAACACAAATTTAAATAACTGAGAATTTTAAGACAATGACCACAGGGAATTACATCCTGGGTGCAGGGTCCTTCTGTGTCCAGGGCCCTGTGTGATTTGGGTGCATGCCTACAAAGCCCATCTCTAGACCTTATTCGGATTCTACAAATTGTCTCAATAATGTCCTTTACAACAAAAGAAAATCTTGGATCCTGTGTTGCATTTAGCTGTCACACCTCTTTAATCTTCTTTCTTTTTCCTTTTTAAAATTACTTAGTTCAGGAGCAGATCTTCCTTTAATCTTCTTTCATCTGGAAAAGTTTCTCAATCTTTTTTTGTCTTTCATGACATTAACATTTTGGACGATTAAAGGCCACGTATTTTACAGACTGTCTCTCAATTGAGTTTATCTGCTATTTCTTCACAATTAAATTCATGTTATGCGTTTCTGGCAGGAATACTATAGAAAAGATACTGTGTTCTTTGTGGTGGATCATACCACGAGGCACATGCTGTTGATTTATTTTGTTACTAATGGTGTTAACTTTGACTACTTGAGTAAGATGGTGGCTGCCTATTTTCCCATTTGCAATAAATAAGTATTTGTGGGAAGATACTTTGGGTCTATGCAAAAATCTTATTACTTCTCAAAATTTTACCCACTAGTTTTAGCATACATTGATGATTCTTGCCTAAATCAATGATTATTTAATGGTTGATAGATGATGTTTTCCTTTTATTTTTTTCTTTTATTTATGTTTTTTGTAGAGACGGTCTCGTTATATTGCTCAGGCTTGTCTTGAACTCCCAGCCTCAAGAGTTCCTCCCACCTCGGCATCCCAAAGTGCTGGGATTACATGTGTGAACCATCATGCCCAGCTGTTAAATGATGATTTTCTAATTCTATCCTTGACCCCTTGTCTACCTTTACTGAGCCCTTTTTGGCTTCCTATCCTTGCCTACGATATGACATTTTGATGTGTTCCATCTACTCTTCCGAGCCTGTGGACATGATGCGGGTAGGGGAGGTTTGGGGCTCTGATCTCTCTGAGGTTTGGGTTAAATGTCTTAAGCCAGGGTTTACTCCATTAGTTAATGGAGTGTCTTGCTCCCGAGAGGGCATCGAGCTTCACTTTCCCACCATCCTTCTTTCTCTCCTTCCTTCCTTCCATAATTCAGAGACTATGAGAATCATGGCTCTGACTCATAGCTTAACACTTTAACTCTAAAAAAGAAATCCCAGGTCCCTCTTTTCCTCCATGGTATCATGTCTACAAAACTAATCTACAAGTACTTGTTGAGTACTTATTCTGTGCATACCGTTTTGCTTGGCTCACTGTAGAGAAGAAATGTGTAAGGCAAAGTCACTGCTTTCAAGAACCCACAGCTGTAAACATGAAGAGTAGAAGCAGGCAGGCCTGGAATATCTCTGTGTAGTCTACATGGAGAGGTCCAGGGGATTTTATGGGATGGGGAGGTAAATAGGTCATGGCAGAGCTGAACTTTAATGATAGCAAACTGATTAAAAAGCATTGGCTCTAGAATTAGACTTTGATTCCAACACCATCTTCATTCCTTCCTAATTTGTTATTCTGGGCAAGTAATTTATCTTTCTGACCTTTAACTTTTTCATTTGTAAGATACAGATATGAATAGAATCTTCTTCTCAGGGCTGTTGCGAATATTAAATGAGATAATGCATGCAAAGCACTTAGGTTGGTTCCTGACATATCCTAAGTGTTTCATAAACAGTAGTTATTAAAATCTTGAAGGTATTATGTGTCAAAAGCTTTTCAAATGCATGTCCACAGTTGACCCAGAAATTCCACTTAGAATCTATCATGAGTAAACAACCAGAAATACCCATAGTGATTACTTATTATATCGAGAAAACCTCAACAACCTTTAACATTTAACATTAACATGTAACCATTGAAGCTTGTTTAAATAAATGGTGATCTCTTTATGCAAGTAAAGCTCTACATATATTAGCAATTATGTTACAGAATATTTAATGATACAAGAAAATCTTTACCTAATATTGTCAACTGGGTAAATCTATGAATCTGCATTAATATATATTCTTAAACTGTTCTCTATCCCATATATTCTTTCATTCTTCCCAGAAACATTTTTAAAGGACTTGAGGAGCTTGCCACTGCCCCAAGGGGCATTTGGAAGATTTTTCTCTAGCAAATGTGAATTAAAAAATTTAATGGGACCTCAATATTATGTCAGGAGGGTTCTTCCCAGTGCTCATGTAGCATATCTGGCACACACTAGCCTCTGGTACACTTTGTGAGAGTTAAGTTTATCTGTTTGTCTTTGCATGCCAGCAACTTTTATAACACAACAGCTCTCAGAATCCAGACATGGTGATTTAGAACTACTGGGTATTTGTACTGATAGGGACCAGGCACTATGAGCCTTGAGCTTTCACCTGTGAATAAATCTCAGGGAAGAAGGAGAGGAGAGGGAAGAGACCAAAGAATTGACATTTTCTCCCCACAGTGTGGCTTTTTTATTGATTTAAAGAGAAGAGACGTGAAGCTGCAAAACTTTTTTGGAAGCAAAGCAGGGTGTTTTTATCAGTTCTTATTTTTTGCTTTGAATTCTCAATGCCACTACCTCTGTCCAAGCTTACAATCCATCATAACCAGATGATGGTAAAGCTGCCCACCCTGTTTCTCTAAACAAATCTTCCCAATTCTAGAACTGAGACTTTTTTTTTTTTGAGACAGAGTCTCACTTTGTCTCTCAAGCTGGAGTGCAGTGGCACGAATTTGGCTTACTGCAACCTCCGCTTCTGGATTCAAGTGACTCTCATGCCTCAGCCACCCAAGTAGCTGGCATTACAGGTGTGCACCACCATGCCTGGCTAACTTTTTTGTATTTTTGCTAGGTTTCACCATGTTGGCCAGGCTGATCTTGAACTCTTGGCCTCAAGTGATCTGCCCACATTTGCCTCCCAAAGTGCTGAGATTACAGGTGTGAGCCACCACTCCCAGCCAAGAACTGAGACTTTAAGCTCTCACTGCATTTGACTCTAGGCAAGTTGCTCCTGGTGGCAGTCAGACTTCTAAGATGACTCCAATGACCTCCACTTCCTGGTTTTTATGCCTTTGTGTGTTCTCCTCCTCGAGTGTGGACTGAACCTAGTGACTTGATTCTAATGAGTAGTGATGTCATGGAAAATGTTGGGACGTCACTTCTGAGATTAGGTTACAAAAGACTATGACTACAATAACTTATTGTATATTTCAAAATAGCTAGAAGAAAAACTTTGGAATGTTCTCAACACAAAGAAATGATAACTGCCTTGGGTGATGGATATGCCAGTTATTCTGATTTGATTATTATACATTGTGTGCATGTATCAAAATATCACATGCCCCCCATAAATATGTATAACAATTATGTATTAATAAAAAAAGACTGGCTGGGCTTGGTGGCTTACACCTGTAATCCCAGCACTTTGGGATGCCAAGGCGGGTGGATCACCTGAGGTCAGGAGTTCGAGACCAGCCTGGTTAACATGGTGAAACCCCGTCTCTACTAAAAATACAAAAAGTAGCCAGTCATGGTGGCACATGCCTGTAATCCCAGCTACTCGGGAGGCTGAGGCAGGAGAATCGCTTGAACCTGGAAGGTGGAGGTTGCAGTGAACTGAGATTGCACCACTACACTCTAGCCTGGGTGACAGAGTGAGTGAGACTCCATCTAAAAACAAAAGACTGTGACTTCTACCTTCTATTCAGTCTCTCTGGAGCTTCTTGCTTGCTCACTCTGATAAAGCAATCTATAGGTTATGAGCTGCTCTCTGGAATGACCCACTGACCAACGAACTGGAAGTGACCTGCAAGCAACTGAATCCTGCCAGCAACCATATAAGTGGGCTTGGAAGTGCATGCTTCCCTAGTTGAGCCCCAGCCAGCCAACAATTAGACTTCATCCCTGTAGAAGACCCTGATCCACAGGACTAGTTCTGTAGTCCTTGTGTCCTGCCTCTTCCCTCACCTCCTGTGAGAGTTCCCCTGAATTCCTGCCCTGGTGGTACAGAATGGTGTATCCAGTCTGCCCCCACTGCAACAGAACTGCCTTCTCTTTGGGAATTTGTTTCTTCACAGAATCACAGGATGTTATTTTCAAAGGGTGTCTGTGCTTGTGTTTAACCTTGTGCTATTTTATAATAATGAACCATTGGAAACCAAGTAAACTAAGTAAATTACAATGCTTGGTAGGTCAGAATATTATGTAGCCATTAACAATGACACCAGAGAATATTCACCCACCTGGGAAAAAGTTTATAATATAGTGCTAAGTAAAAGTCTTGGTAGAAAAAAAAAAACGCTGGTAGAAAATAGTGAAAATAGTACACACTCTCTCTCCCTCCTTCTCTCTCTCTCTCTCTATATATATATATACACACACACACTATATAGAGAGAGTATATACTTATTGTATATGAGTACTATTTTTACTATTTTCATATATGTAAACATTTATAAATAGCATATATAAATTTATACAAAAATATATAGCATTATATACTATATATAAAGTAAATATACTTTATATGCATATATAAAGTAATTAAAAGCATATGGAGAGGATATTACTTTGAGATGCTAATTGGAGCTTTATTCCTGTAGATCTACTTCTCTTTGGTCTTTCTCTCACTTCCGGCACCTGGACATTCTACCTCATGCCTGGGGAGGAGACAGGACAGCATTATACAGCTCGCAGAATATTTAAATTCTTGGCTTGTAGAGTTCAAAAGAGAAGGTTCAGATCTAAGACAAAGGGCTTGTTTGGAGATAACTGAGCAATTAAGGGTATCAGGGATCTTAGAGATCATTAGACCATCGGAGCTAGAACCTTAATTTTGGGAAGAAAGTGTTTTAATTACATCAGAGTGAATGCAGATCACGAGATGAAAGAATATATGAAAAACCAGAATCAGGTTTTAACAACCCCTTGCTTCCTTTCTGCTCCCCGCCATGTATAAAATTCTCCCCATTGGAGGTTTAAAGAAGAGAGTTAGAAGGGAACCAGAGGAAATGAATGGTGGTTTGGGATCCTGAGAAGGGGGTTCTTAGGCCAATAGGGTACCAGGTATATTTGGGAATCAAGAGAAATGACCACAGCCAGGGTATACTTCCACAACTAGGAAGTATGAATTGAGGAACCACTAGTTAGAACTGAGAACCCTTGCAGGGTAGATCAGAAATTGGAACATGGGAGGTCTATGTATAGGGTTTTTAGAGGGTCCCTTTGAGTTTCCTATAGTCCTAGGTGGTACAGAGCAGTGAGGTATTTCTTGAGCTCTAAGGAGCAGCAGTGAGGTATTTCTTGAGTTCTATGGGGCATATAAGTCACTGAGTGAGCTCTCATCAAATGAGGAGGATGCAACAGTTACCTGCCAGAAAAATATCTGGCAGGAATAAAACAGTGTGTATATATGATAGTGACCAAGAATCAAGCACACTTCCCATTGGATGCCTTGGAATTAAGCCAATGCACTGGAATGTAGAGGCAACCCTTAGGGGTATGTGGCCGTCAAACTAATGAAATGACAGAAATTAATTTCCATTACCTGGTTAAATGGAAGATCAAAATGAAAATTCAGGCCAATTACAATTTTTTTTTTTTTTTTGAGACAGAGTTTCGCTCTTGTTGCCCAGGCTGGAGTGCAATGGTGCAATCTCGACTCACCTCAACCTCCGCCTCCCAGGTTCAAGCGATTCTCCTGCTTCAGCCTCCCAGGTAGCTGGGATTACAGGCATGTGCCACCACGCCCGGCTAATTTTGTATTTTTAGTAGAGACGGGGTTTCTCCATGTTGGTCAGGCTGGTCTCGAACTCCCGACCTCAGGTGATCCGCCCACCTCGGCCTCCCAAAGTACTGGGATTACAGGCATAAACCACAGTGCCCAGCTGCCAGTTACAATTTTTTAAAAGACATTTTGAGCATATCTGAGTTTGTAGTAGAGTTTCATTCTAGCTACAAATTACACTTCACTGCCAGGTACTCAATGCTCTTTGACCTCCAGACTTTCACCATCTCCATCACAATTAGAAAAATTTTCTCAACAGTTGTTGGGTCTTTGCATCATTCCCTCCAGATCCAAAGTCCAGGGCAGGAGCAACTGACTGGCTAAGTTCATGTCACACACTCGCACTCAAGCAGCCAATCAGAAGAGAGAGGTAGTACCTGGACTCTTTTCGTTTCCATAGAGGAGAGGAACTCAGCTAAGAACCATCAGCTACCAAACTCCCAGCTGAGGTAATAGGCGCTTCATTCCTGAAAGGAAATATGGGTGCTGTCCACAGCACCTGCCAGAAACCTTTGGGTAGGAACCTGAGGCAAGTTCAGTAGTCCGCCCTTATCTGCGGGGCATGTGTTCTGAGACCCTCAATGGATGCCTGAAACCACGAATAGTATTGAACCCTATACACTATGTTGTTGTCCTATACATATATAGTTATAATAAAGTTTAATTTATAAATTAGGCATAGTAAGAGATTAACAACAATAATAACAAAACAGAACAATTATAACAATACTCCAACATCACTTATCTTGCATTTTTTGGGCATTAAGTAAAATAAGGGTTACTTGAACACAAACACTACAATACTGTGACAGCCGATCTGATAACTGAGTTGGTTTCTAAATGACTAATGGGCTGGTAGCGTGTGCAGGGTGGATACACTGGACAAAGGGATGATTCACATCGTGAGCAGGATGGCACAAGATTTCACCCCAATAACAATGTGCAATTTAAAACTTATGAATTGTTTATTTCTGGAATTTTCCATTTAATATTTTTGGGCCAAGGGTAACTGAAACCACAGACAGTGAAACTGAAAATATGGGGGAACTACTGTACTCATATGAATTTTGGCTTTTGCTCTGAGTTAGATGAAAAGTCAATGAAGGATTGCTAATAGCAGAGTATCAGGACATAAAGAATCTTTCTGGCTGTTCTTTTAAGAATAAACTGTAGAGAGCAAGGACTAAAGCCCTGAGACCAGTTGGGAGGCCATTTCCGTTTTAAAAAATGGATGATAGATGGACCACTAAAGGGTGGGTGAACAGCGGATAAGTGTTGTGTGAGCGTGTGGACTAACTTGTCTATCTCCACCTGTGCTGAAGGTTTGTCTTGTCTGAAGCTGTTGAGTATTGATAGAATGATGCAATTTTAGTCATGAGACTGTAACCAGGCCCCTTGAGATTTCAGCACCCCAGCATTTTTAGTGACTAAAATAATGAAAATGTTTTGCACTTGCTTTTTGCCCAATATTCCTTGTTTCCACAACAAAATTATTTGTTGCAAACAAACAGTTGCTGATGTGCTGTTTCCTTGTTAAACGGAGAGATAACTTCAGGGTCACGAAAAGGTTTGCAAGAAGAAATGAAAGACTTTAAGGACGTTGTGACTAGCTGCTGACTCCCAGAGGTCTAGTTGTTCCAGGTGTTACCTGAGACGGAAGAAACACAGGCTTTTCCCCTTTGTTCCCTGAAACTTCCCCTCCCCTACTCCCCAGCCACATTAAAAGCCCACTTTGTTATTGTTGCTAAGGTGGAATTGAAAGCTCTTACCCTTCTGCCTTCTTGCTTTGGTTACATTGAATAAACATTTCTCCATCTCCAAACACCCATGCATCAATGTTGGCATCAGCTGCCCATTGGGTACACAAGCCTGAATCTGGGGTTCTATGACAATTCTGGCGACCATGGAAGAACCTTGTGCCCATGGCTGGGCAGTCCCAACGAGGATCTGCGTGCACAGGGAGTCCCCAAAGCTGCCTAGGCACCTTGCCTGGGGGACACCCCTCACTGGTTCCTTTCCTGCCAGTGGTGACCACTTTTGGTGCAATGCTCGCTTGGAGTGAAGACATGTACCTGACTTTGGTGTACTTTTGGATTTGCATTTCCTGGGTGAGTCACCACGACCTTTGTGACAATTCTCACTGGATAGTGATCTGGATAGCACCCCATTTGACCCCAGTTTCATAGCACAGGAAGGACAACGGATAGGCCCAGCCTTACCTGAGTGTGGCAACTGTCTAACAGATCCAGGGCTAGGGAATGTGGCTTTAATGACCGCCTCAACTACTGACACTGTGCCCTGTGCTCCTAAAGAATATGTTTCTTTTCTCTTTCCCTTCCCTTCCCTTCCCTTCCCTCCTTCCCTCCTTCCCGTCTTCCTTTCTTCCTTTTTTTCTTTCTTGACAGAGTTTCCCTCTCTTATCCAGGCTGGAGTGCAGTGGCACTGTCTCAGTTCGCTGCAACCTCCACCTCCTGGGTTCAAGCGATTCTCATGACTCAGCCTCCTGAGTAGCTGGGATTACAGGCATTCACCACCATAGCCAGCTAATTTTTGTATTTTTAGTAGAGACATGGTTTTGCTGTGTTGGCCAGGCTGGTCTTGAACTCCTGACTTCAACTGACCCACTCATCTTGGCCTCCCAAAGTGCTGGGATTACAGATGTGAGCCACCATACCTGGCCTGCTCCTGAGGGATATGTTTCGATCTGCAGTCAGGAAAACCAACCCTGGGCCTGTAGGTGCATTAGGAGGGGAGATCATGGACAACGTTTATTAGGATACTCAGTGACACCTTTCTCGGTACATAATGAAAGTGTTACCAAACACCGGACAAGTTCCCTAAAACTGTTGCCCAGGGTCTCCCAAGGAATTTTGGAAGGAGATTCTGTCTGTCGGGGACAGGGTGGTCTCTGAAGTGGATTTGCCAGGATTCCTGATGACACAGGGTACTTCTTCACATATACTTTGCTCCCATGGTGGGGAGTGGCTGTTTATCACCACGTGCTTAGAAACATGTCCATTACTTTAAGGATTAGAGCTAAAGAAAGGTGCTGCTATCACAGCACAGCAAGTCTTTGGATTCTCTAGCTAAAGTTGTTTAGATTATGGGATAGCATTAGATTACCTGCTGGCTGAACAAGGCCAACTCCTCCTGTTTCTCTTATATTAACACCTTGGCTGAAGTTGAAATGCATGTAGATAAAATAAGAGAGCAAACTTCATGGTGGCAACGGATAAAAAGATTAACTAGGATTAGGTGATTGGTATTCTGGATTGTTTTCTTGGATCTCACAAGGGATCCAATCTGTATTTTCTGGTATCGTTACATTTGGCTTATTTCTCTTATCGTTATTGTAAGTTATGTTTTCATTAATGTCATCATCAAATATAGATTAAGATGCTGCTCCAAGACTATAATAGGTAACAGTACCCAGATAATGGAATTGCAGTATGCAGGATATGGGCCCGGCCCCTGGAAATACTTTCAACTTCAAATGGATAGATTCTGCTCTTCAGTTTCCACACCTTTGCCCCTTTTTCAGCAGGAAGTAGCTAGAAAAGAATGACACCCCTTTTCCTACATGAATGAGGAATGGAAAAAGGCAGTGGGGATTTGTAACAGGGCCCCTTGAGATCTCAGCATCCAAGCATTTTTAGTGACTGAAATAATGAAAATTCTGATCAGGCCCTTGTTTGCTTGGACTTGCTTTTTGCCCAATATTCCTTGTTCCCACAACATAATGATAAACTGCTGATGTATTGTTTCTCTGTCAAGCAGTGGGAGTTAACTTCAGGGTCACAAAAAAAGTATCCAAGAAGAAATAAATGTCTTTAAGGATGTTGTGACAAGCTGCTGACTCCTAGAAGTCTGGTTGTTTCAGGTGTTATCTGAGAGTGAAGAAACACAGACTTTTCCCTTGGTTTCCTGAAACTCCCCCTCTCTTACTCTGCAGCCACATAACTCTCTGCTTCTTTTTCTTAAGGTAAATCGGAGAGATCTTGCCCTCCTGCCTTCTTGCTTTGACCAAATTAAATAAACCTTTCTCTATTTCCAAGCACTTGTGTGTCAGTGTTGGCATCAGCTGTACATTCGGTACAAGAGCCTGAATTTCGGATTCTGTGACAAGATTGGGTGGTTAATGCAGATACAATTGAATTATAGAGACAATGATCACATTTTCTGAATCTCAAGGCCAGATAGTTCTGGTGTTTCATGAGTAGGAGACAGAGCTTAAAGCCAGTGATTTAGGTGTTGAGCAATTCAGGAATTTCTAGGACATTTTGGTAAGACAGAATATCTGATTGGTGTTAGCCGTGGAGAATGCTCCTTCTTGTGAAATGTTGAGAAGGGAAGAGAGAGTGAGGGTGGGTGGAATGGAGCCAGGGGCTAGGAATGAGGCAATCTCTCTTTGGTGGAAGTCCTCAGTAGGTTGGTGTGACTGCTGCTCTCCAACCTGGAAAAAGAAGACAGCGACCATGGGAAACATTTAGGATTTTGTCTCAGGTTCTTCCCAGAGATGATCCAGGAATCCTGCTTCCCGGTGTTCTCCACAAAAGGGAGATGTGTTTGTTGCCTTGCCAGCATAACTTGGTGTTTTAAAATTTTTCTGATACAACCTTTAACTGGAAATCAGCCCCATGGGGGAAATCCTGAGATCCATGACAGAGTGAAGCATAGCCATTATAACCAGGGACTTTGCAAATATACTGACACGAGCTCAATGACCAGCTCTGCCACTTTCCAGCTGTGTGGCCCTGGAAACATTACTGCTCTGTTTTATCCTTGGTTCCTCATCTACCACTGCTTCCTAAACTTGAGTGTGCCCACAAATCACCTAGGAATCTTGTTACAAGGCTGGCCATGAGATTCCGCATTTCTAACAAGTTCTCAGGTGACCTGGAAGCTGCCTGTTCCTGGAGCATGCCTTGAGTAATAATCTGATTTTTAGGGTTACCCTGAGGTTAATGTGTATTATTTATGAAGAGCTTAGCATGGAGCCTGGCATAATGGCTTGGAGTTATTGTTCCTCGGGCAATGGGAAGCAGCTGACTTGGACTTTGGGGGAGGACCCTGAATCAGAGCGGTAAGTAAGGGACAGTGCCCACATGAATGCCCCCTCTTCAATTCTGCCCTCCATCCCAGAGGAAGTCTGGAAAAATTATGGATTGGGGGGATTACAATGCAATGGAAAAGGCCTTTTGGTGGGACCAAGGATGCCTCTGTTTCGTTCCCACCCTGTGATCTTAAAGAAGTCCCTCCGCATCTATGGGCCCTCTTGAAATAAATGAAAGAAATGATTCCTGTGTTTTTCTCCTCTCTCTCCAAGTTGTTGTAATTGGTGTTGCTTAAGGCAAACCAAAAGACTCTAGGACCAGGGCTCTTCACTCCTCTCCCCATGTAGCCCTTGGTAGGAAGATGTGGTTGAGCCTTAGTAGATAACAGCTTTCATAAAAATTCACTTTTTTTTTTTTTTTTGAGACCAAGTCTCACTCTGTCACCAGGCTGGAGTGCAAAGGCACAGTCTCGGCTTACTGTAACCTCTGCCTCCTCGGTTCAAGCGATTCTCCTGCCTCAGCCTCCCGAGTAGCTGGAACTATGTAGTGTAGTAGCATGCGCCACCACACCCAGCTAATTCTTGTGTTTTTAGTAGAGACGTGGTTTCACCATGTTGGCCAGGATGGTCTCGATCTCTTGACCTCGTGATCCACCTGCCTCACTCAGCCTCTCAAAGTTCTGGGATTACAGGTGTGAGCCACCATGCCCAGCCCACTACTTTTTTTTTTTTTTTTTAATTAAAAGTGTCCTTAACATCTTCAGTTTCTCCCCAGCTCCCCTTTCTTCCCTGGTTTCTGTTGTTTCCTTGTTTCTTATTTCACAAGACCAGAAATCCCCTCCTTGTCCAATGTAGGCCCTTCCAATGTCGTACCCGAATTTCCAAATCCACCCTCTCTGTCCTTCAAAACCTTTATCTCCCAGTGGGGTAAGCAGTAATTCATACTAAGGTGTGAATGGTTGCTCTAAATTTCCCCAGTGTATTTGTAAGTACGTGTATGTTTTAAAAAGGAGGTCTTGAGATTGTAAACATGATTGCAACATTTATAGAATTTCAGGCACAGAGATGAAGCATTTGTAGGAGCACACCAGGGAGAATAAATGTGGGGGTAGAGGAATGAACCTCTTGTTCACACACACACACACACACAAATGCCTTCTATGGCCCTCAGAGCAATCCCGAATCCATGGAGGGCTGTGTTCTTGTTAGAAAATCAGGTGAACTTGCAGAATTTCTCACATTTTTCTTTCCTCGAAAAGTTGTTGCTGTTGCCTCCGCAGCCTCCGTAAGCAAATAACTCACATTCACCAGTTTCAAAGTTGAAAAACCATCGCGTCACGTAGGTTCGACAAGGGCCCTTTTCCATAGGAAAAGCGCATACATTTGGGAGGAGATCCTTGATAGTGTCTGAAGAGAGAAAGTGGTTGAAGGAGACCAAACCCATCACCTTCTCCTTGTTTGCCTCATATGCCAGGGGCTGTGACAGCCCTGGGCACAATTGTGAGGCCATCCACAATGGCTGTGCTCTGTACCTCTTTCTACCCAGCTATGGTCTGATCTGTCTACACAGAAGTTGACATTTTCACTTCTGAGAGTAGCCTGATGTGGTGAGAATCACAGGCTTGAGAATCTAACTCAAGTGGATTGAGATCCTCGCACAGCCACTTGCTACTGTGTGATGTTGTATAAACCTAACTTCTTCATGTCTCCATTTCTTCATTTGTAAAATCAAGGAGTTGAACCACATCATCTCTGAGTTCCCTTCCAGATCTACTTTTATAGGATTTGATAATAAAGATCCTCAGGTTTCTACCTCCTGTCTCATAATCAATCCTAGAATCAATATCCTATAAGAGAAGGAGGACAGACTTTGAATCTGAGAGCAAGATTGAATCTGAGAGGGTTCAAACTTGTCTCAATTATCTTCTAGCTATGTGATCTTGGACAAATGACTTATCTCCTTGACATTCAATTTTCTTCATTGCAAAAATGCAGGTGTAATATCCACATTTTTGGTTTATTGCAGGGTTAGAGATTACCAGTGAAAAGCATTGATAAATAGAAAACAAATCAATAAATAGTAGCTGCTCTTAATCATTCTATTTCTTAACCAATAAGACTCTTGAGAAGAGGGACCTCATTGTACTCATTTCTGCAGCCTTAGTGCCTAACACAGGCCTAGTTCCCAGTTCTTAGCAAATATTTGTTAATAGAAAACCACCACCACCACCCCACTGAGCCCCTCTGGGGCAGGATTAAAAGTTTCTTTGTACCCTCCTTTTATGTTTCTGTCACCATGTGGGCAGTTTTACTCTTCGTGGTAGCTAGTAGAATTTCCAACATTATGTGAAGAAACTAAGGCCAGATAAATGAAGTACCTGTCCTAATGTCAGGCTAGGAAGCAGTAGGACCAAGAATCAAACCCAGCATGGTTCGACTGCAAAGGCTTGCAGGTTCTCCATCCATCTTGGTTGTTGTAAAATGAGTGAATGCACAGATGAATGATCACACCTATGGTGGAACTTCAGGCAGCAGCCTAGGGCTTGGAAAGGTTCAGACTGTCTTATCCTCCTACCTGCAAGGCTGACGCTAAGGGTGCAGGAGAATGGGGAAGAGGCAGAATAGCTTATTCAATCAAGGTGGGAGGTGGAGGGGCATGTTCTTAAGACATCCTAGTCACTGCAGCATCGGCGCTTAGACCCTTACAGGTGACTCTGTAGGGGCTGGAGTCCCATCTGCTCTTAATTTTCTCAGTCTTGCTTCTCTGCTCTTCCATTCCATTAAACCAAAGGAAAATCACTTGACTTGTTTCTTTTTTATGTAAAGTAGATAATGACACCCTGTGTGTGTGTTTTGAGTGTGACAGAAGCTGTTCTAAGTGCTTTACAAGAATCTATTAAGAGCTAAGTTATACTGAGAGCTTGACATACATCAGACTATTTGATTAATAAAGCAGAAAAGATGGTTAATCTTTTTTTATGGAAGAAGAAACTGATGCTCAGAGAGGCTATAAATGATGTTCCTGAGGCACAGAGTTTGTAAGTAGAGGAGCCTGGACCAGAACCCAGGTGTGTCTGACTCCAGGAATGCTCATACTGTAAACCACTACATTCTTCTTACTTATGGCAGACATTTTCAAACTTGAGTATGCGTCAGAATCATCTAGAAGGCTTGTTAGAGAGACCCACCTCCACAGTTTCTGATCAGGTGGGACTGGGAACTAGCATGTTTCCAGTTGATACTGCTGCTGCTATTGCTGTCAGACTAGGGAACAAACTCGAGAACCACTCATCTGTAAGGTTATTGGGAGGTTTAGAGTTCCATTTATGTCTAAGAATCTATCATTAATAGCTCCATGTACATACATGCAGAGAACTATGCTTGCACATGCAAGAATGTTCACTGGCACATTGACAGTGATAATCTCCAGAGGGTAAGATTTCGATAATTTTTCACCTTCTTTCTTACCCTTTTGTGTATTCTAATATGCATTTTTATACAGGGAATCCTACTGGCTGCTTAAAAATCTTGGAAACTGCTGCCTACCATCCCCATTTCCAGCAGATTATCTTAGCTATAACTGCACTTCATCTCCCCACTTCCATTTGCAGATTCCAAGCTTCCACAGAGAAAGCGGTCCAGGAAGGAGCCTTTTCTGACAAGTGCATCTAACTTGGCTAAGTCCCTCACTCTCAAATTCTGGCTCTGATCTCCTTTTCTCAACCTCTCCTTGCCTGCCACCAGCCCCACCCCAGACATTGAAGGCCCCTTTTCCTGCTTTACTTATTTCATTTTCTATAGCACTTTGATCATCTATCATGTGTATTAGGTATTGTATGTCTCTCTCCCATTAGCATCTTAATTTCACAAAGGCAGGGTCTCAGGCTCTTTGCTTTAACCTCAGCACCTAGGACAGTGCCTGGCACATAACTATGTGCCCAACATATGTCTGATGAAGTGAATTGAACTGAATTGACTCTCAATCCGGTAAGGTAAGAAATGGGCTCTGTTTGTGCTGCATCACCTCCCCCACCACCCCGCCCCCCAGCCTGATTCCCAGTCTATTCTTTGAGATCCCACATTTCATACCAACCTTGTGCTAGTTCTGATCGAAGCTCTAGGCAGAGAGTGAGAATCAGGAGAAACGAGAGAGAGGCCTGAAGCTGCATGGTGCCACTCAGCCAGTGGCTCAGCCTGGGGTTGCCATTTTAGGGAGAAAAGGGACCAAGGGGAGGAGCTTGGCCCCACATCCAGCTCATTCACCCTTAACTCAGGCTTTTCATGGGGCTGGGCTGCCTCAGGAACAGAGTGTTCAGCCAAAGCACAGCTTCACCTCTCTCCTCCTGGCCTTATCTGATCTGGCCACCCAGGCTACTTTAGTACCACTTCAGGGTGGAAGCCCTTTTCACAATAATAAAAAGACAGCAGCCATTTTTGAGTACCTTTTCTTTTCTAGGCACCATGCAAAATAGTTTTCACACATTGCTTCCCTTAAGTCTACACGGGAATCCCACAACACTTAACACTCCCATTTTGTAGATGAGAGGAGGTTATGCTACTTTGACCATTGTTACATGGACAGCAAGTTTCAGAGACAAGACTGAGACCCCGGTCTGTCTGCTTCAGTGCCCTCGTATCACTCATTCATTCAACAAACATTCATCAAGTACCCACACTGCACCAGGCAAAGTATTAGATGCTGCCTCCATCCCATCTGGGTGCTCCCAGGAAATTATGGCAACAACACACACAAACACATTGGAAGTCAGAAACAGTCACCTACTTGGAGGAGGAGCAGATTCATTATATTTTAATAGAAATATCAAAAGCACCATGTAGAAGGAGGGCCCAGCTTTGTTGGCTTCAGAGGGTCATGGTCTCTAGAGACACACCCCAGAATCCAGCACATTCCAACTGTCTCCTTTCCTTGACTCTGTAGAGATCCATTTTTTTTGAAAGACAAAGCCAGCATGCTTTAGGGAGATTTAGTGAGCCTCAGATTTAAAATTTGAGGTTGTGATGGGTCCAGCTATTCTTTTTCAAGAAGCATTCTATCATATATTTATTATTATTTATTTTTAATTGAGAAATAAAAATTGTATAAAGGCAGTCCCCAATTTACAATGGTTTGACTTACAGTGTTTGACTTTATGATGGTGCAAACACAATGCACAGTCAGTAAAAACAGTACTTGTAATACCCATACAACCATTCTGTGTTCACTTTTAGAACAGTATTCAATAAATTACATTAGATATTCAACACTTCATTATAAAAGGGGCTTTGTGTTAGATGATTTTGCCCAACTGTAGACTAGTGTAAGTGTTCTGAGCAAGTTTAAGGTAGGTAAGGCTAAGCTATGATGTTTGGTAGGTTAGGTGTATTAAATGCATTTCAACTTCTGATATCTTCAACTTAGGATAGGCTTATTAGGCTATAATCTCATCATAAGTTGAGAAACATTATATATTTATGAGGTACAATATGATGTTTGGAAATATATGTGTGTATATATATAGAGAGAGAGAGAGCAATTTTCTCTCTTAGCAGTTTTCAAGTGTACAATATGTTATTAACTACGGTCACCATGCTGTGCAATAGGTCTTCACAACTTATTCCTTCTGTCTAACTGAAATTTTGTACCTTTGACCAGCATCTTCCCAATACTTCCCACCCCCAGCCCCGGGTATCCACCATTCTACTCTCTGCTTCTGTGACTTCAACTTTTTTAGATTCCACATATAAGTGAGATCACCTGGTATTTGTCTTTCTGTTCCTGGCTTATTTCACGTAACCTGCAGGTTCATCCACGTTGTCACAAATGGCAGGATTTCCTTCTTTTTAAAGGCTGAGTAGTATTCCATTGTGTATACGTACCACATTTTCTTTATCCATCCAGTGACGGACACTTGGGTTGATTTAAGTCCAGCTACTCTTGACCTGGGCAAGTCATTTAACGTCTTCCAGCCTCAGTTTTCTCATCTATAAATTGGGGTTAATTATGTTGCTTTAGCATACTTCCCAGAATTGGTGCAAGTGTTCAATAAATATTCAAATGCCTCACACATTGTGAATGCACACACAGGTACATGTCTTTTGCAAGGGATGCGTGTGTGTGTGTGGCAATGATGCCTTTTTGAAAGTGGGGGTGCTAACTGGATCAGCAGCATACTTAGTTGCTACAGAAATGTTTTCCCCATCTTTGCACATTAGTTATAGCTCTTCCTTTTCTTTAAATTCCCTAGAACCATGATACTCATTCCTTGGCCATTGCTTTCTCTAACTATAGCTTATACAATTGTTGGTCGATCCTCTCATTATCTATTGATCTTTGCTGTTTACCCCACATTTATTTCCTTGAAGGCACTTCTGAAGCCTACATTGCAACATCTCTTTGGTATAACTTCTTTTGCACTTTGAGGGGTCCACCAGCATTATCCTTGATATCGCCTTTCTTAGCCCTCTTGGGTGATCAAATCTGTTCATCAGAAAACAAAATAATGATAGAAGGAAGAAATAAATAGACTGTCACTTGTTGTGCAGGCAGAGGAAAGGCGGGGGCGCCTATTGATGATCCTTGGCTGAGAGCTTCCTGCAGTGTTGCCTCCTCTGGGGCAATGGATCAGGAAGTGAGAAGCTGCCTTTAAACGTACTATTCAGGAAAGCAGGGGAGGGAGTGATACTGCCCCCAAGGACACTGGGCAATGTCTAGAGACATTTTTGATTGGGGGCATCTACTGGCTTCTAGTGTGTTGAGGCAGAGATATTGCTAAACACCCTATACTGCTCAGGACAGCCCTCACATTTGGCATCAAATGTTAATCATGCCAAGGTTAGGAAACCCTGCAGAAGAGCAATAGATACAAACACTTTTTTAAAAAATTATAATAATATTTCCAACATTAACAGCATGATAAGGATCCAGTGCAGTGAGGGGCAGTGCCTGATGAGGTGTGTCTGTACTCGTTTGGCCAAACAGGCCTTGTGGGAAGGTGCAACAGGACCTGGCCCTTGAAAAGCTCATTCTTTACTCAGGTTGCCCTGGGGATCTTTGGTCATGACTCAGTGAATTGGCTCTTTCTCAGGAGATCTGGGTGGCAGTGTTATTGTAATTCCAGAAAGGGGAGGGCAAGTGTAAGATTTATTAAAAACACGTTAGAGCAGCTAGAAGGCAGCCCTAGCTAGTTATCTAGCACTTATATTCATTACAGGAATCTTACTAACCCTATGTCAACCATATGTGTGTGCATGTATGTGAAAAATCATTACATTATTTTTTTAAAAACTTTAATAAATTCAGGAGCTACATGTGCAGGTTTGTTACATGGACATATTGCACAGTGGTGAAGCCTGGGCCTGAAGAGTGAATACTGAACGCCATAGGTAATATTTCAACCCTGCTCCGCTTCCAATTCACTTACTACTTTTTTTTTTTTTTTTTGAGATGGAGTCTTGCTCTGTCACCCAGTCTGGAAGTCTGGAGTTCAGTGGCATGATCTTGGCTCACTGCAGCCTCCACCTCCTGGGTTCAAGAGATTCCCCTGCCTCAGCCTCCTGAGTAGCTGGGATTACAGACGTGCGCCACCACGCCTGGCTAATTTTTGTATTTTTAGTAGAGACGGGCTTTCACCATGTTGGCCAGGCTGATCCCGAACTCCTGACCTCAAGTGATCCACCCAGCTCGGCCTCCCAAAGTGCTGGGATTACAGGCTAGCGCCACCGCGCCCGGCCCCAATTAACTTACTTTTGATTGAGACCCATTAATTTGACTGGTTTAAGGAAGGAGGAAGTAAATAAGGGTGGGATTTTGAAAGAATAAAGTTTCACCCTTCAGGTTCTAACCTCCAAATGACCTTTCTCTTTTCTAGAAGGAAGAAGGGGACTAACATCTTATGAGCACCATATGTCAGGCAATTCATTTAATTCTGGTAAAATATAGTAACGTTGCACCAGTATAGCTCTATTTCCTGCCCCTCCTTTGTGCTTTTGTTGTCATATATATTACATTTATGTCTATTATAGCATTGTTATAATCAAGAGAAGACCACATACACACACACACACATACACACACATGCCCTTATATACACATATACATACTTTTATATTTACATACTTACCATTTCTGGTGTTTTTCATTCCTTCCTGTGGATCCAAATTACCATCTGGGCTCATATCCTTTCAGTCGTAAGGAAAAAGTCTAGTCCACGAGAAGCATCACCTCCTCTCAGTTTTTGTTTATATGGGAAAGTCTTTATTTTGCCTATATTTTCTTTAATTCAAATTTTTATTGAGATAATTATAAATTCACGTACAGGTGTAAGAAATAATATGGTTTCCCCTAATGTTAACATTTTGAAATGTTTCCCTAGTTTCCCCTAATGGTAACATTTTGAAAATGGGATATATATATATACACACACACATATATATAAATTCTTTTTACTATAAGGAATTGGCTCACATGATTATGGAGGATGATAAGTCTAAGATCTGCAGTCAGAAAGGTGGAGACCCAGGAAAACCAATGGCACAGCACCAGTACAAGTCCATGGGATTAAGAACTGGGAGAGCCAATGATGCAAGCTCTAGTCTGAGTCTGAGGACCTGAGAACCAGGAGAGCCAATGGCATAAGTTCCAGTTCAAGTCTGAGTGTGGAGACAACCAGTGTTTCAGCTTGAAGCCAGGTAGGCAGAAAAAATATATATTTCTTACTCAGACTTTTATTTCATTCAGGCCTGCAACAGACTGGTCAAGGCCCATCCACAATGGGGAGAGCAATCTGCTTTACTCAGTCTACCAATTCAAATGTCAATGTCATCCAGAAACATCCTTACAGACAAACCCAGAGATAATGTTTAACCGAATATCTGGGCACCCCATGGCCCAGTCAAGATGATACATAAAATTAGCCATCTCGAGTCCATTACTTGTCAACCTGGCACCCATACATATCTCCTTGGACTATACTTAATCTTAAAATAAAGACTATTACAAGGTTATAATCCCACCTAACATGATACAATTGTCCTGCAGACAATGGAAATACACCAACCCCTTTCCCAAAGAGAACATAGTTTTTGAGTGACGTTTACTCCTCTTGATATCTCATAGCTTAAAATTCTATGATGTAAAATGAACAATACTTAAGTACTATGAAATAAAGTCAATACATCTTATGTTGCATAATAAGGAAATAGGAAAGGGAAGAAAACAAAGATATTTGCTTAATACACACCCATATTCATAACAAAATAAGGAGGAATACTCATGACAATTACAGTTTTTGTTTCTGTAATGGTCACGTGGTCATAGCTGGTATTTATAACTACTTTTCCCCACTACCCATTCTGTATTGCCTTTGCCTTCAGCAAGCACCTCATCTGGTCATTGTTCTTTACCTGGGGAAGTGACCCAAACTTTTTTTTTTTTTAATTGATCATTCTTGGGTGTTTCTCGCAGAGGGGGATCTGGCAGGGTCACAGGACAATAGTGGAGGGAAGGTCAGCAGATAAACAAGTGAACAAAGGTCTCTGGTTTTCCTAGGCAGAGGACCCTGCGGCCCTCCGCAGTGTTTGTGGCCCTGGGTACTTGAGATTAGGGAGTGGTGATGACTCTTAACGAGCATGCTGCCTTCAAGCATCTGTTTAACAAAGCACATCTTGCACCACCCTTAATCCATTCAACCCTGAGTGGACACAGCACATGTTTCAGAGAGCACAGGGTTGGGGGCAAGGTCACAGATCAACATGATCCCAAGGCAGAAGAATTTTTCTTAGTACAGAACAAAATGAAAAGTCTCCCATGTCTACCTCTTTCTACACAGACACGGCAACCATCCGATTTCTCAATCTTTTCGCCACCTTTCCCCCTTCTTTCTATTCCACAAAACCGCCATTGTCATCATGGCCCGTTCTCAATGAGCTGTTGGGTACACCTCCTAGACGGGGTGGTGGCCGGGCAGAGGGGCTCCTCACTTCCCAGTAGGGGCGGCCGGGCAGAGGCGCCCCTCACCTCCTGGATGAGGCGGCTGGCCAGGTGGGGGGCTGACCCCCCCACCTCCCTCCCGGACAGGACGGCTGGCCGGGTGGGGGGCTGACCCCCCCACCTCCCTCCCGGACGGGGCGGCTGGCCGGGCGGGGGGCTGACCCCCCCCACCTCCCTCCCGGACGGGGCAGCTGGCCGGGCGGGGGGCTGACCCCCCAACCTCCCTCCTGGACGGGGCGGCTGGCCGGGCGGGGGGCTGAGCCCCCCACCTCCCTCCCGGACGGGGCGGCTGGCTGGGCGGGGGGCTGACCCCCCCCACCTCCCTCCCGGACGGGGCAGCTGGCCGGGCGGGGGGCTGACCCCCCAACCTCCCTCCTGGACGGGGCGGCTGGCCGGGCGGGGGGCTGAGCCCCCCACCTCCCTCCCGGACGGGGCGGCTGGCCAGGCGGGGGGGCTGACCCCCCCCCACCTCCCTCCCGGCCGGGGTGGCTGGCCGGGCAGAGGGGCTCCTCACTTCCCAGTAGGGGCAGCCGGGCAGAGGCGCCCCTCACCTGCCGGACGGGGCGGCTGGCCGGGTGGGGGGCTGACCCCCTCACCTCCCTCCCGGATGGGGCGGCTGGCCGGGCGGGGGGCTGAGCCCCCCACCTCCCTCCCGGACGGGGCGGCTGGCCGGGCAGAGGGGCTCCTCACTTCCCAGCAGGGGCGGCCGGGCAGAGGCGCCCCTCACCTCCCGGATGGGGTGGCTGGCCGGGCGGGGGGCTGACCCCCCCACCTCCCTCCTGGACGGGGCGGCTGGCCGGGCGGGGAGCTGACCCCCCCACCTCCCTCCCGGACGGGGCGGCTGGCCGGGCGGGGAGCTGACCCCCCCACCTCCCTCCCGGACGGGGTGGCTGGCCGGGCGGGGGGCTGACCCCCCACCTCCCTCCCGGATGGGGCGCTGGCCTGGCGGGGGGCTGACCCCCACCTCCCTCCTGGACGGGGTGGCTGCCGGGCGGAGATGCTCCTCACTTCCCAGACGGGGTGGCAGCCGGGCGGTGGGGCTCCTCACTTCTCAGATGGGGCGGTTGCCAGGCGGAAGGTCTCCTCACTTCTCAGACGGGGCGGCCGGGCAGAGACGCTCCTCACCTCCCAGACGGGGTTGCGGCCTGGCCGAGGCGCTCCTCACATCCCAGACGGGGTGGCGGAGCAGAGGCGCTCCCCACATCTCAGACGATGGGCGGCCGGGCAGAGATGCTCCTCACTTCCTAGATGGGATGGCGGCCGGGAAGAGGCGCTCCTCACTTCCCAGGTGGGATGGCGGCTGGGCAGAGATGCTCCTCACTTTCCAGACTGGGCAGCCAGGCAGAGGGGCTCCTCACATCCTAGACGATGGGCGGCCAGGCAGAGACACTCCTCACTTCCCAGACGGGGTGGCGGCCGGGCAGAGGCTGCAATCTCCGCACTTTGGGGGGCCAAGGCAGGCGGCTGGGAGGTGGAGGCCGTAGCGAGCCGAGATCACGCCACTGCACTCCAGCCTGGGCACCATTGAGCACTGAGTTAACGAGACTCCGTCTGCAATCCTGGCACCTCGGGAGGCCGAGGCTGGCGGATCACTCGCGGCTAGGAGCTGGAGACCAGTCCGGCCAACACAGTGAAACCCCATCCCCACCAAAAAAACACGAAAACCAGTCAGGCGTGGCGGCGCGCGCCTGCAATCGCAGGCACTTGGCAGGCTGGGGCAGCAGAATCAGGCAGGGAGGCTGCAGCGAGCCGAGATGGCAGCAGTACAGTCCAGCTTTGGCCCGGCATGAGAGGGAGACCGTGGAAAGGAGAGGGAGAGGGAGACGGGAGAGGGAGACGGGAGACGGGAGACGGAGATGGGAGAGGGAAACCGGAGAGGGAGACGGGAGAGGGAGAGGGAGACGGGAGAGGGAGAGGGAGACGGGAGAGGGAGAGGGAGACGGGAGAGGGAGAGGGAGACGGGAGAGGGAGAGGGAGACGGGAGAGGGAGAGGGAGACGGGAGAGGGAGAAGTAGAGGGAGACGGGAGAGGGAGAGGGAGACGGGAGAGGGAGAGGAATACGGGAGCCAAACTTTCATTCTTGAAGGGTTTGGGCCATTTGCTAATGGTCCTGCCTGGGTTGGGTTGTAGTTTTCCATTGGCCTTAATCAAAGGGCATGGTAATATTAAGAGTTGCCCCAAGGAATCTTCCGTATTCCAGACACACTCTTCCTTTACCTCTATTGTGCAGTACTTCAATTTCCCCCTTGGTAGTCTGGATCAATGACCCCAGCCAACATAGTAATGCCTTTCTTTGCCTATTAATTCAGAGGCAGGAGGAGCCCAAAGTGGCCAGATGACAGTCTTAACTTTCAGTTCAGTGGAATCATTGTTGGTTCTCTTTGTGAAAGCAGGCCTACTTTTGGAACTGAGACTTCTAGGGAAGCATAGGATAAGATCATGGGAATAGGAAGCAAAAATTTTGCTAGTGGGTCACCAGGGATAATAGTGAGGAATGCCCACTCCCATTTCCACTCTTTTATTCCTGGGCACATGAATCCTGACTATGGGAGAAAGGGTACCATATATTGGAGGCTGATTCAGAGCATCTACAGCCTGCAGGAAAACCTTGCCCCCCATCCTGCAAGGTACTATCAAACCAGCTGCTTCAGGATGCTGGGAAATACAATAAGATCAGTGAATTCCATGAGCACGGGCCTATTGCTGTAATTTTTTTTTTACTGTGACATCAGTTCCTTGATAAGAAACAACACCGTGTGAAATACTATGACAGTGGATAAGGCGTTCCATAAGTCTACAGATGGTAGTTCTGGCAGAAGCGTTCCATGCAGGGAGGGCAGATTAGTGTTCAGAGTAAGTATCTATTCTAGTAAGAACAAAACACTGACCTGTCCCTGATGGAAGTGGTCCTTATCTGTTGTCTTACCTTCCTCTTTCCCTCCCTCCCCACCCCCTTTCCCATGCCCACACCCTGCCCATCAATATTTTTAAAAGCTCCCCAAATGATTCTAATTTTAGCCCAGGATTAAGAGTGATTCTCCTCTGACTTTCACATCTAATAATAACCCAGTAGAGGAATGTTTGCCTCTCATCCTTCCAATCCTGGGCTTAGTGGGATTGGTGGTCTTAGTGCTCAAGGGAGGAATGCTTCCACAGGAAAATACTGTTGGGATTTTGCAGAATTAAGAGCAAACACTGCCCCTTGGATATTTTTGGCTCTTCATACCACTTAATCAAAAGAGAGAAAGGGGAGGGTGTCACTCCACAAGATGGGTGGTTAATCCTGATAACCAAGGGGAAATTGGGTTGCTGCTATACAGTGGAGGTAAGGAAGCTTGTCTATATACTAGTTCTCCTGAGAAACAGAGCCAATATAAGATTGTGTGTGTGTGTGTGTGTGTGTGTGTGTGTGTGTGTGTGTAATTGGCTCATGCAATTATGTAGGCTGGAGGTCAAAAAGTCCCATGATCTGTCATCTGCAAACTGGAGACCCAGGAAAGTTGGAAGTTGGTGGTGTAATTTAGTCTGAGTCTGAAGACCTGAGACAAGGGTGTGAATCTTTGTTCAAGGGCAGGAGAAGATGACATGAGATGTCCCAGTTCAAGAAATGAGGCAGAAAGACGGGACAAATTTTTCTTTCTTCCATCTTTTGCTTTATTCAGGTCTCAGTGGATTGGATGATGCCCATCCACTTTCAGGAGGGCCGTCTACTTTACTGAGTCCACCAATTCAAATGCTCATCTCATCCAGAAACACCCTCACAGACAAACCCAGACATGATGTTTAATCTGGATATTTTGGGGCCCAGTCAAGTTGATGCATAAGATTAACCATCACAACCTAGAACCCAAGGGATTCATTGGCACCTCTTAGAACTCCTTTGTACAATAGTCTTGATCAATGCAAAACTGTGGGAACCCCATAAAGGAAAGATCGTGAAGGGCTCAGACTGCACAGGAATGAAAGTTTGGATCACCTCATCAGGTGAAGCACTCCATCTGACTGGCAGAAGGTAATGGAAACATAGAAAGGATGCCAGGAGAAGGCAGCTATGGTTATCACCTTGAACTTCATGACCAGCCACACAGATGGGGTCTGTAGTCGCTGTTTTATGTTAGTTGTCTCTTTCCTCCCTTCTTCCACAATTGAATATGAGGAACATTGGTGATGGCTAGCATTTTAGCTTTTGGGTATGTGACCAACTGACACCCACAATGATTTGGTGACCAGGAGGACTCATGCAACCCCGTAATGGGACATGGACTTTTCATGCGGACAGAACCCAAGAGTGAATGTTGAGGGATGGATTTGAATTTCTTTCTTTCCCCTTTTGAACCTACTTACCCCCTCTTCTGTGCCCTGCTTTATACCTCAGAAAACCAAATGTATGGGTTGTATCAACGGTTATCTTGCTTTCTGGCTTCTCCTTGGAACCAGCCCATGGGGCACAGAGGGAGATTAGAGGAAAGACTGGGACTAAGGTTTGGGTATTTATTCCCCATCTTCCTCTGGTTGTGTCTCCACAGTCTGCATGGATGCCTCAACTTGCTCCTTTCAGGATACCCCTTCCATATAGATCTCTGTTCCAGTAACCAGCCCCTCCCCTTGGTCCTTCACATTAAGGGGTGTTTTATTATACGATGCATTTCCATTCATTCAACAAATATCCATTGAAGACCTCTCCTGTGTCAGGCACTAGTAAGAAAAAGGCACAACGCTTTTTCCTCATAGAGCCTAATGTCTAGAGGGGAGAGAAACATTGAATAATGTCACAATTAAATACATACCTACAGATTATGATAAAAGCTATGACAGAGTTAAGTACAAGATCTGCGATGAAGATTTGAGGTGAAGGGAATCCACACATGTGGACCAGCACATGTGAGTGCTTTGGGGGCAGTAAGGAGCTCAGTGCATTTAAGAAACTGAAATAAAACCAGCAAAGCTGACACAGTAGATGAGGGGAGAGAAGCTTGACTTGACAAGGTTTCTCAGTGAATTAGCTCTGGGGAGGGAGTTGTGGGGAAAAGAGGAGACTCCTTAGACATAAAAAGTAAAGTACATTGGAGTTAAACATACTTTTGGCCTCTCCATGTCCTCCTTTTACTTTACTGCTGAATTGAAAGAACACCGAAGATGTGCTCATTTTGCTTGATGAATTAATATGCTAAAGTAGGCAGTAAAGAGGAAATCAGTAGCAGGGAGAGAAAATTGTGCAAAAGGACAGAAATGATGAATCATGAATGATGCACTCTCTACTGGACAATACTTAGCAGAAATAGCAAATTAAGAAGGATGGGTCTTTAGAATAAAAGTTAATAGCAGAAGGAAGCAAGAATGTGCAAAATTATGATGAATCAGAAGTTTTGTGACCTACATTTAATAATACTTTTCAGGAATGTGATATTAAATCAGGAGTATTAGACCAGTAGTTCCCAAACTCACACGGCATCAGAATTACCGTGGATCTTATAAAATCATGTTGTATACTTTAAATATACACAGTAAAATTTTTTTAAAAAGGAACATTATATAGAATTTACAAAAAAGACTTACCTTGGGAGCTTAATTTATTTATAAAGTTTAGTTTTTTGGGAAGGCTCTAGAATCTGAATTCTTGGTGTACTGGTACTAGTGAGCTACTGCCTCAGGTGATTTGGCTAAAAAAAGAAATCCATGGCTTATCAATGATAGACAATGTATTAAACAAGTACTGAAATGCATGCCCATTTTCTTCAGCGTCTGCTGTTGTTATATGACATCTGAGATATCTTAGGACAGCCCAGGTAGCAGTACTTGTTGATTTTGAAATGTAAAGCTCACTGAATGGGGGTAGAAATTTCCCTCCAAACACAAAACCCAGGTCTCGATGACAATTAGGTGGGCTCAGTTCTCCCTTCCCCATGATTCAGCTGTGGAGTGCAGCTGGTCTGACAAGAGGCAGGTGTTGGCAAGGAATTGGATCCTGAGAGGGGTGTGGTCTACAGTGTTTTGCTGGATCTTCTGTTCCTCTGGGTAAGATAACTTCCCCCAATCCTCATTGCTACCACCACTGATATCTTTATGAAAGTCCCTGGGGTTGGGGGGATGAGAGCCAAGGAAGTGCCACAGGCAAGTCTGTGGTGGGGGAAGCAGTTACCCCTCCAGGCTCTGGATGCTTCTTGTTCTTCAAACCAGCTGCATGGTACCTCCTCAGAGATGCAGCTGGCCATGCCTCCCCACCTAGTGGACCAAGTACCATTTGATCCCTCAGAGGTCTCAACCCTGGCTGCAGAAATTTTAGAAGAGTGCCAGTCACACAGCTCCCACCTCTCTGTTCCCCCAGAGGTGTGAGCACTATGTGTGCCTGGGCCCCTTGTCTTAACTCCTGGGTTCTGGTAACCCCAAATCTTTTATACTCCCAAATCTAGGAGTGAGGGATTCTAATATTCATGTAACCAATTCTCAGTATTAAATCCTCTCTGAGTGAAAGCTTGGCTCTTTCAGTTCTTATACTGGGAATACTGGTTTTAACTCCCACCAAGACTTCCCTAGTAGGGAGTCCTAGTAGGAATTAGATTTAGGTACTGAATATTAAAAATCGAAATCACAAATAGTCACTGTATCCATCCTGATTTCCAACTAGTCTGTGGGATCTGGCAACACTTTGCCACCCTTCAGACCTGGTTAGCTCCAGTTTTGTTACTCATTTGCTGTGTGATTTTAGACAAGTCCATTTCCCCTACTAGAAGCTTCCATTTGTGTATGTGTTTTTAAAAAGAGAGGGATTGGGGCTGCTGGAGTCTTCTAGGCCCCTCAGCTTAGACACTCCCTGCATTTCCGAATGATTTAAGCTTCCTCTGGGCATTTTTGGCTCTGGAGACAGCTCCAAAGAGAGAAGAAGGAGAAGAAGACGAGAGGTCCTGGATATGCGTGGTACCATGGGAAACACCTGAAGATTCCACTTGAGATGTCTTCTGGGATCTAATGGGCAGAGTCATGAGCAGTCAGTCAGTGATAAAGAGACCCAACGTACTCCAGCCCCACTGAGGTCTTGCAAGGCAGGGGTTCTCAGTGCTCAGCCCTGAGGGCTTTGAGTTCATTCTTGAGCAGAGCAGTGATCAGATACTGTTCACCACACAGCACATTCTGAACATTTCCAAGGGCCTCTTTGGTCCATGGGTGTCGGGGACAGAATGATTCTGTTCCATTCATTCATGTATGTCAACCCAAATCAAGGGCCTCTTTGGTCCATGGGTGTCGGGGACAGAATGATTCTGTTCCATTCATTCATGTATGTCAACCCCAATCAAGGATTGAAGAGTGCCGGTGAGAAGGACAAGCACTAGGTGCTTATCAGATTTGGCAGAGTCCTTGAGCTGCTGTATTTTCTCAAATTTAGAAATACACTTTGACATCATTAGTCCATCGTCTTCATCTTAGAAATGCAAAACTGAGGCCCCAAGAGGAGTATCCCTCCACCCTATCCTGTTCCAACCACAGCATACATTCAACCAGGGGTAAAGCTAGGATTCAGATTTGGATCTCTTTATTCCCAGACACGTGCTCTTCCCATAGGATGCAGACCAAAGGCGACTGGTTAGTAATTTGGTCTGAATCTTAAGGATGCACAGGACTGGGATAGGCTTCCCGGGAGCAAAGAACAATTCTCACAGAGGTATGGAGGCAAGAGCAAATGTCAACATGGGGAGATACCACACATGGGGACAATGTGGCTGGACAGACACTTTGCAAAACTGCCAAATGAGCAGCCTTTTCAGGGTCTTCATCACGACCCTGACCTGACCCTCCCACTTCCAAGGATTCTAACATCTTCACCTACTCTCCTTCTACACCAGAAACAGGCACCATAGACTTCTTTTGTTAATGGCAAGACATTTGGCACAATTTTATTGTAATCACTCAGAATATTAATTCCAGAATACTATTGATCTTCTTTCATACTGTGGCAAACACTTTAAAAACATTATGTCTTGTCTATTTGGGGAGTTACTTTCTAACAATTGCATTAAACCCCATTTTCGGCCGAGCACGGTGGCTCACACCTATAATCCCAACACTTTGGGAGGCTGAGGTGGGTGGATCACGAGGTCAGGAGTTCGAGACCAGCCTGACCAACATGGTAAAACTGCGTCTCTACTAAAAACACAAAAATTAGCCAGGCGTGGTTGGCACAAGCCTGTTATCCTAGTTACTCAGGAGGCTGAGACAGGAGAATTGCTTGAACCCGGGAGGCGGATGTTGCAGTGAGCCAAGATCATACCATTGCACTCCAGCCTTGGTGACAGAGTGAGACTCTGTCTCAAAAAAAAAAAAAAAAAAAACCACCTCATTTTTCTCAGTAATTATTTGGACTTAGCTGTAAAATTTTTAACAGATTTATTAAAATATCATTGACATATAAAAAAGTATACATTTAAAGTGTACCACTTGGTATTTTGATATACATATACATTATGAAATGATCACCACATTCCAGCTAATTAGCATATCTATAATCTCTACATAGTTAACCATGTATGTATACGTGTGTGTTGAGAAGATTTAAGATCTACTCTCTTGGTAAATTTAAGTATACAAGACAGTATTGTTAGCAATCCTTACCATGCTGCACATTGTATCTCTAGAATTTATTCATGTCGTATGATTGAAACTTTATCCCCTTTGATCAAGATTACCCCATTTCCCCCTCCCACCAGCCCCTGGCAACCATCATCCTACTCTCTGCATCTAGGAGCTGTATTATTAAAAAATGCTAAGAGAGTAGATTTTAAATGTTCTTGCCACAGAAATAACTTAGTGAAGTAATGCATATGTTAATTAGCTAGATTTAGCCATTCCACAATGTGTGCGTGTGTGTGTGTGTGTGTGTGTATCAAAACATGTTATTTGAAAAAGCAGTATGTAGGGGGAAAATCATGTTGTACACAATAAATACATACGATTTTATCTGTCAATTTAATGTAAATTTTTAAAAATTCTACGTATAAGTGAGATCATGTAGTATTTCTCTTTCTTTGTCTTGCTTATTTCACATATCATAACGTCCTGCAGTTCCATTCATGCTGTGCCAAATGGGAACATTTCCTTTTTATTTTTTAAGGCTGATATTATCCCATTGAATATGTATGTGTGTATTTTATTTTATTTGAGACAGAATTTTGTTCTGTCACCCAGGCTGGAGTGCAGTGGCGCAATGATAGCTCACTGTAGCCTAGGGGCTCCTGGGCTCAAACAATCGTTCTGCCTCAGCCTCTCAAGTAACTGGGACTACAGACACGTGCCACTATGCCCAGCTAATTTTTTAAATTTGTTGTAGGGATGGGGGTCTTTCTATGTTGCCCAGGCTGGTCTCAAGCTCCTGGGCTCAAGCAATCCTCCCACCTTGGCCTCCCAAATTGCTGGGATTACAGGCGAGAGCCACCACGCCCAGCCTTTTTTTTTTTTTTTTTGGTTTTCCTCTTTTTTTTTTTAAATTTCATTATTATTATACTTTAAGTTTTAGGGTACATGTGCACAACGTGCAGGTTTGTTACATATGTATACATGTGCCATGTTGGTGTGCTGCACCCATTAACTCGTCATTTAGCATTAGGTATATCTCCTAATGCTATCCCTCCCCACTCCCCAAACCCCACAACAGTCCCCGGTGTGTGATGTTCGCCTTCCTGTGTCCATGTGTTCTCATTGTTCAATTCCCACCTATGAGTGAGAACATGCGGTGTTTAGTTTTTTGTCCTTGCAATAGTTGGCCTTCATCTGTCAACAGACATTCAGGTCGTTTCTGGACTTGCCGTGAATAACGCACAGTGAACATGGGAGCACAGCTTTCTCTTCTCAGTCCTGACTTCAATTCCTTTGGGGGGGATTTCTGGATCATATGGTAGTTTTAGTTTTAATTTTTTGGGGATCTTCCATATTGTTTTCCATAAGTAGCTGTACCAATGTACATTCTCACCACCAATAGTGTCCAAGGGTGCCCTTTTTCTAAATTCTTGACAACACTTATCTTTTGTCTTTTTTATGATAGCCATCTTAACAGGGGTGTGGTGACATCTCACTGTAGTTTTAATTTGCATTTTCCTGATGATTAGAGATCTTGAGCACATTTTTATATACCTGTTGACCATTTAAATTTTTTCTTTTGAGAAATGGCTATTTAGGTTCCTTGCCCATTTTTTTTCAGCTTCCCAAAAATTGTTGGATGTCCATTTGTTAATCAGGTTACTTGTATTCTTGATATGTATTCTTGAATAGTAGTCGTGTGAGTTATTTATGTATTTTGGATATTAATTCTTTACAGCATATATGGCTTGCAAACATTTTTTCCTACTCAGTAGCTTGCCTTTTCATTTTGTTGATTGTTTCCTTTGCTGTGCAGAAGATTTTAGTTTGATATAATCCCACTTGTCTATTTTTGCTTTTGTTGCTTGTAATTTTGATGTCATGTCCAAAAAAAATTGCCAAAATCAATGTAAAGATGATTTTTTCTTTTATCTTTTTCTAAAAGTTTTTATTTTTCTCCCCCTAGCTTTATTGAGGTATAATTGACAAATAGGAATTGTATATATTTAAGGTGTGCAACTTCCTATATTGATAATGTATAAAATGATCGCCACACTCAAGTGAATTAACATATACACCATCTTACATAGTTAACCTTTTCTTGTGTGATGAGAACACTTAAGATCCACCCTCTTAGCAAATTTCAGGTATGCCATACAGTATTGTTAATTGCAGTCACCATACTGTACATTAGGTTCCAGAACTAATTTATCTTGCATAACTGAAATGGAAACTTTGTACCCTTTGACCAATATTTTCTCATTTTTCTCCTTCCCCCACCCCATCACCCCATCCTCCTTGTAATTACCATTCTACTCACTGCTTCTATGAGTTTGACTATTTTATTTATTTATTTATTTATTTATTTGACAGGAACTCACTCTGTCACCCAGGCTGTAGCCTCAAACTCCTGGCGTCAAGCAATCCTCCTGCCTCAGCCTCCCAATGTGCTGGGATTACAGGCACGAGTCATCACTCCTAGCCCAAGTTTGGCTATCTTAGATTCCACATATAAGTAAGATCAGGCAATATTTGTCTTTTTGTGTCCAGCTTAATTCACTTAGCATGATGTCCTTTGGATTCATCTGTGTTGTGGCAAATGACAGGATTTCCTACTTTTTAAAGGATGAATACTATTGTGTGTGTGTACACATATAATGTATACATATATTGTATAATGTATATATACGTTGTATATATGTGTATAACGTGTGTATACACATGTGTGTGTATGCATACACACACCACAGTTTTTAATTCATTTATCTGCTGATGACATTTAGGTTTTTTCATATCTTTGCTATTATGAATAATGCTTCAATGAACTTGGAAGTGCAGATGTCTCTTCAAGACTTTTTAAAGAATTTTAGTTTCAGGTCTTATGTTTAAGACTTTAATCTATTTTAAGTTGACTTTTGTATATGGTATTGGATAGGGGTCCAATTTCATTCTTTTGCATGTGAATATCTAGTTTTCCCAGCACCATTTGTTAAAGAGATATTCTGTTGCCTATTGTGTGTTTTTGACACCCTCGTCAAAGATCAATTGACCATAAATGGGTGGGCTTAGTTCTGGCTTCTCTATTCTGTTCCATTGGCCTGTATGTCTGCTTTTCTGTTTTTATGCCAGTACCACACTGTTTTGATTACTCTAGCTTTGCAATGTAATTTGACATCAGGAAATGTGGTGCTTACAGCTCTGTTCTTTTTCAAAATTCCTTTGGCAATTTGGGGTCTTTTGTGGTTCCATATGAATTTTAGCATTGCTTTTTATGTTTCTGTAAAAAATGCCATTGGCATTTTGGCAGAAATTGCATGTGCTCTGTAGATTGCTTTGGGTAGTGTGGACATTTTGACAACATTGATTCTTCTAATCTATGAGCATGGATGTCTTTTCATTTATTTGTGTCTTTTAAATTTCCTTCATCGATGTTTTATAATTGTCAATGCATAAGTTTTTCACTTCTTTGGTTGAGTTAATTACTGAGTGTTTTGTTGTTGTTGCCGCTGATAGAAATGAGATTGTTCTTGGTGTATAAAATTGCTATTGATTTTTGTATGTTGATTTTGTATCCTGTAACTTTAATAAATTTGTTTATTAATTCTAACCTTTTTTTGCAGTGCCTTTAGAGTTTTCTACAATCAGTTTTACCAGCCCTTTCTAAAGAGAGGGAAGCAGAGATGGCAACAGCATCAACAGCAAATGAATTCCAGCCTCTTTAGAGCCCCTTGATCCAAGTTATATTAAACAACAAACTTATTTGACAAGAGATAGCAAGTCTTGGTGTGCTGTGATAACAAGCTGCCTGTTGTGAGGTTCCCTTCTCAAGCCTGGCATCCTCTTATCTTGCCCAGTCCTATGGGCATCTCTTTCTTCTTTCTCTCTCCCTATCCTTCCTTCTACTCCCTTTTCATCTTTTTTTTCTTTTTTTTTTTTGAGACCAAGTCTCTCTCTGGAGTGCAGTGGTGCAATCTCAGCTCACTGCAACCTCTGCCTCCCGGGCTGAAGAGATTCTCCTGCCCCAGCCTCCTGAGTAGGTGGTATTACAGGTGCCCACCACTATGTCCGGCTAATTTTTGTATTTTTAGTAGAGACAGGGTTTTGCCGTTTTGGCCAGGCTGGTCTTGAACTTCTGACTTCAAGTTATCTGCCTGCCTTGGACTCCCAAAGTGCCTGGGATTACAGCTGTGAGCCACTGCTCCTAGCCCGTTTCCATCTTTGATCACCTATTCTGGGAATAAATTTTCTGAAAACTTAGCACTTTAAAGCAACCATTTTATATTGTGGGTCAGCCATCTGGGAAGCAATCTGCTTGGTGGTTCTTTTATAGGGTCTTTCCCATGGTTACAGTCAGATGTCTGCTGGGGCTGCAGCCATCTGAAGGCTCTATTGGGTTGGGCAGCTCATTTGCATGGCTGAAATTGATGCTGGCTATCAGTCAGAGCTTATCTGGGCCTGCTGATCACAGCACCCACATGGGTCTCTCTAGCATGGGCCTCTCTCAGAGTAGTTGGACATCTTACATGGCAGTTTCCCACTGCCCCCAAACAAGCTACCTAAGAGGATCAAGTGGGACTTGCACTTATTCTAGCTTAGCCTTGGAGGTCACATAGCATCATTTTTGCTTTATTCTCTTGGTCAAAGCAGTCACAGAGTTTTCTCAGATTCAAAAGGAGGGGACATAGATCCCACTTCTAGGTGGAAGGTGAGTGAAAGAATTTTAGGATCTTGCTTTAAAACAGTCACACCATCCAGTGTCTTTTCCTCCTTCACCCCTTTCTTCTCCCTTCCTCTTTAACTCTTCTCTGCTTTCCTCCATCTCCCCCTTTCATGCCTCTCCAGCTATTTTCAATTTTGGAGTTTCTGCACCATACTATGGAACTGTCTTCTTTACTACAACTCCAGTAAACAAGTCCATGAGCCCTTTCAGAGACGGACTTACCATGAGGTTGATGGAGCCAAGCCTCAGGGTCCTCGCTCGAGCGAGCCCCTTTTAAGATTCTGGGAGTGCTTCTAGCTATATGTTTACATGGTCAGATGACTTGTAATATCTGCAAAAGTAAGATATTCTAACCATAATCGCCAATCCACCTTCCCTTTCCACTCTGACCTTTCCCTCTGTCACATTTCTCCTAGGTCAGGTGGTGTTTGGGCGACTGCCAGCATTTTAGGCATGCAAATTAAAAGGAAGTTGAGTTGGGGATATATTTATTTTGGAGTTAGTAGAATATATTTAGGTCGTTAGCTGTCATTTGTATGTGTAGGAAGTTGCTGCTAGCTGTCCTGGTGGAGAAGCAGCTGCAAATAATACTCCCGTTTTCTACTGGGCCTATTCCCTTGACGTTATGACACTAAGTTATGGGACTAGAGGTTGCACTGTAAAATGAATGTTCTTAGCCCAAGAAGGTTGCGGGTGGTAGAGGAGAAACAAGTTTTGAAATGTATGGAGCCAGGAAAACAAGCCTGTGTAGCATTCTTTCAAATATCAGATACATCAATTTTTTTTTTGAGATGGAGTCTCACTCCACTGCCCAGGCTAGAGTGCAATGGCACGATCTTGGCTCACTGCAACCTCCACCTCCTGGGTTCAAGCAATTCTCCTGCCTCAGCCTCCTGAGTAGCTGGGGCTACAAGTGCGCACCACCACACCTGGCTAATTTCTTGTATTTTTAGTAGAGATGGGGTTTCACCACGTTGGCCAGTCTGGTCTTGAACTCTTGACATCAGGTGATCTGCCCCCTTCGGCCTCCCAAAGTGCTGGGATTACAGGCATGAACCACTGAGTCTGGTCAGATACATCACATTTTAATTAGAAAAAAAAAATCAGCTCTTATGGAAGCCTGTTCAGAAGTTCTTTTGTAGTAAGCATATACTTGATAATTCAATATGTACAATTTTAAATGTACCATGCATTTTTTCTTTTAATAGAATTGTACAAAAGATAATTTATTAAAATTCCTGTGTTTCTAGGACACAAACCTGTAACAGAACTGCAGACATCAAGCATGGCTTCAAGCATTCAGGTACATGTTTTATCCAATTCACCTATAATAAAAATTAAAATATCATATTTTGATCCCCACATTAAATAAAAGACTTAGTTATCTTTCCATTCTCTCCACAGAAATAGTGCTTTACAGAATTGAGGTCATAAATGTAAACAATGAATTATTAATTTATATGGGTTTTGTGCAATTTTTACTGTTTGTCAGCCTTTAAAAATTTGCAGTTGGTTGCAATTTCCCTCCTCATTTGAAATAATATTCTCTTTTGTACTCATTTGTGCTTGGTTTCTTTCTTTTTTCTTTTCTTTCTTTCTTTCTTTTTTTTTTTTTTTTTTTTTGAGTTTTGTTCTTATTGCCCAGGCTGGAGTGCAATGGTGCAATCTCGGCTCACTGCAACTTTTGCCTCCTGGGTTCAAACAATTCTCCTGCCTCAGCCTCCCGAGTAGTTGGGATTACAGGCATGCACCACCACGCCTGGCTAATTTTGTATTTTTAGTAGAGATGGTGTTTCTCCATGTTGGTTAGGCTGGTCTTGAACTCCCGACTTCAGGTGATCCGCCCGCCTCGGCCTCCCAAAGTGCTGGGATTACAGGCGTGAGCCACTGTGCCCAGCCTGTGCTTGGTTTCTAAAGGAGCTCCTCATTTATCAGGTTTAGACCATACAAAATCTGGATCTGCACTGGCTCCATTCTTCAGCATCTTAACGACAACTTTACCAAAGTAACAATGTCACTAGCATTCTCAATTTGCAGGATTTTCATACTCTCTCCCTTTTTTGGTGTCACCAGAAAATGCAATGGCTTTTTGTTCTCTGAAAATTGCATATAGAGAGATGTGAGTGTATGTCAATATCAGCATATTGCAGATGTGAATTATTCAGCCTCGGAGAGATCGGACCCCACAGAGCACTTTATTAAGGCAACTGAAGCCTTCATACAAATAAATGGGGGGTCTGAAAGTTGAAGACATAGAGTTTCATACTGAGAAGTGGTCAAGGGGAAGAGCATTGTGTTTGAAGAGATGCTACGCTGGAAGAAAGTGTGTAAGCAATTCCTGGGGTTCAGTTTCTGGAACAGCCAAGGTTTGGCCCGTGGAAGCCAATTTGGAGCATCAATCAGGCACACGTGGAGAGAGGCCTGGATTATGAGCCAAATCCTGGAGGTTATTCAAGCTCCTCCTTATGGTATAAAGTAAGGCTGACCTGTGAAGCAGAAGAATAAAGGGTGAGATGCTTGGACCCTGACCACATTAGGAACCAAATCTTGCACCTAATGGGAAAAAGGAGGTGGGATCATTTTTACATCTTTGGGCAGGAATGGAATGAAGGTGAGTTTGGGGGCTCCTAGAATGATCATGAGTTCTGACTTGTCCAGTAGACTCCCAGTTTATGCCTGTTGTCTCAGTGTAATAATTAATGGCACCTCACCTTGAGACACTTTCAAAAGTGATTTGGTTTGGCCAATAAACTATGTGGTTGCCCTGGTTAGAAATAACCTTTCAAAGGAAGAGAAGTAGCAACAAGGTTTAGTGAGAAGTAAAGGACTATAATGATTGGCTGATGAATGGTGCCCAGGGCTGGGCTGGGTTTACCGGGCTTCCGTCTGACCTGGTCTGGGATACTCCACCACTTCTGTTTTCTCTCTACACCCACTACTCACCTCATACTTGCCAATATCCCTTTGACTAATCCCTCCCTTCCCACCCTCTTTCCCAAAATATCCTTCTACTTATACTTCTGCATTGGAGCTGGTTTTGTCATCCCCAGGGCCACCCAGGTCTTGGAATAGACCAGCCAACACCCAGACCTCCCAGTGTGGCCTTGGTGAGCACAGGAGACCGGGATCTCTGGGACTTATGGTATTTTTTGCAGGTGACCAGACAGACAGCTTCAGTTTGGAAGTTGTTATTGTTCCCCTGGCTACCGCCATAGATGAATTCGGAGCAGATCTTAGTTTTTTTTATTGTACCACCAGTGTGGTATGGAGGCCAGGCAGGGGCCAGCCTCCTGTGGCATACTGCATATATCTGCAGGGAGATCGCAGAACAGAGCTGTTTGGGTGCCTGTCTCCCTGGAGAATGTCCATCTCTCCCCTTCTCTGGCCACCATTCCCTTTGTCTCCACTGAGAAGCAAATTTGCCTCAGGGCTCTGTTCCCAATTCAGTGTGAACCCTGACCACTCATTTTACCTCTCTGGTCCTTGACTTCCTCATCTGTAAGATGAGAATACAAAATCCCAACCTGCTCGCCTAACAGGGCTGTTGGAAGGAGCAGCTGTGACATCACATGGCTTCTTTTTCCTTGCCTCCCCAACATCTGAACACTAAATCTGGCTGATTTTGCCTCCTAAATAGCTCTCCTTTATTTCCTTTCGGCTGCTTTCTTAATTCAAGCATAATTATCTTTTGCAAGGACTCCATGAAAGGCCACCAGCTGATCTCCAAGACTTCTCCAATCTGCTCAACATTGGTTTCCAGAATGGCCGATCTGCTGGGCACAGGATAAAGTTCTACCAAACCCAGAGGGACTTCAGAATCCATTTTCTCCTTCTCCTCTCCAGCTTTATTTCTTATGCTGCCCCAACACCCAACTTCCCAAACTTATGCTCTAAAAATAGCACTTTCTTACACACCCTGTGCCTTTGCACATGCCTGACATATCCAGCCCCCTCTTGCTAAGTGAACTCTTGTTCATTCTTTAAAACCCTTTCTGGACATTGACTCTTTTATGCAGTCTTTCCTGGATTCATTCTTTACTCTTTGCTTTTCTTCGTTGCTTCTCAGTCTTGCACACACATTTATCATTTCCATTTACTTTCTTGTTCATATTTTCTGATTCCTCCATGAGAATGTGAGGTTTTTGAGAGGGGATTGCATCTTATGCCATCTTGATACAGCAGTTTCTAGCAGGTAATTTGGCATAGAGAGGATGCTTCAGGAGTATTCACAGAAAAAAAAAAACCCAAAACTCAAATCTACCCTGATCTTAAGCATTTATTGAGCAATTATTTTGCCCATAGTGTTATGAGGTACAAATAGAGTTCTTTAGAAACTCAGGTCTGAAGCACGACAAAACAACAATTGTAGCATTGATTAGTGTCAGCACAACAAAACAACAATTATAGCATTGATTAGTGTTCTTAGTAGTTGACATCTATTAACATTTAATCTTGTAAAGTAGGTCCTCTCATTGTTCTCATTATGCAGATGAGAAAACTAAGGTTTAGAGAGGCTAAATAACTTTCTTGAGGCCACACAGATGGTAAGGGATTTGAATATAGGTTAATCCATTGCTGTTAGGATCAAGACCAGATCCCTTACCAGCTCTCCTTCCCCCATCTAGCCCAGCTTCATCTTCCTCTCTTTTTAAAATTTGTTATTTGTTTATTTATCAAGAGAAACTATTTCTCAGCCCACTTATTCATGCTTCATGGTTCAGGAACACAAGTCAGTGACAAACTTTAACCCAAAGAAATTCTTTCAATTCCAAAATCACTTTGTACTCTGAAAGATACCAGCCTTCCTCATCTCCTGAAAATCTGTTATAGAATTACAATTTCTCTAGAAATCTGTGTATGCCTTATTTCTTGGTTCAGCAACAGTGAACCTATAGAGAGCTGCAATCCATAGGGATGCAACAAATGCTTGAACAATATGAAACCACAGATGCCTGGCTGGAAGGCCACACATTTGAGGTTTTATCAAAGCACTGAAAACCTAGTTATTGTCTTGAAAGGTATGTCAACCTAAAGTAACAAGATTCAGAAAATATCATTAAGTAGGGCATTTATTTGACCCCAAAACTTGAGGATGGCCACTTGGGAATACAGATTCAAGTTGCCCTGAATATACACTACCAGTTTCCTGTTTCTTGTCTCTTGCTCACTCTCTGCTTTCTAGCCTTTCTAGGCCTGAACATCCTGCCTCCTGCCACAGAGCCTTTGCATATCCTATTACCTGGCCTGAAAGGCTATTTCTTCCCATTTTTGGTCTAAGTACTCATCTTTCAGATCTTAAATCATGGATCTCTTTCCCAGAAAAACTTTTCTGACCTTCCTGGCCACAATGAGCAAGTGGAACCCATCATGGGTGTCAGGGGCACCAATCAATATTTGTTGAATGAATAGAATGAATGAATGGTCCTTGATGATCTTCTTTAGAGCTCAATAATATGGGCAGAGAAGAAAGAGTGTAGGTGGTCTAAGGTGGTCAGGGAAGGCATCCTGGATTTATGTAGACAGGCCTAGAGAAAAAAGCCAGGAAATACAGATTATATACCTGTCTCTTATAGCTATCATATAACCTGACACAATGTTGGCATTTGATGAGACTTTGGTGACTACTTGGCATCTCGAGAATCACTGAAGAGTAGCCAAGAGTCCATGTGGTCCAATATCCACACCTGTCTTATGGAAAGGGAAACTGAGGCCCAGAAAGGGAAACTGAGGCCCAGAAAGGAAAACTACATTGTTCACAACACTTACCAAAATAGAGGAAGAAATGAAATAAAATCCATGTCTCCCAAGTCCAGGACTGGCAGATTTGTGTCAAGTAGAAGATGTACCTAAACTCTTGGTCAGAGACCAGCCATCAGTGAACCAGGAGACAGAGATAGTGCAGTGCAGGTGGAGATAGGAGGTGAGGGCACTGGGTAATTTAGGAAGCATCTGAGTTACCTTTCTGAAGTCTAAACATTTCTTTCCACGGCTGAACAGGCAACATTTCATGTTTTCTGGGCAATCTCTGGGTTTGGTACACTGGTCTATTTCTTCCACTTCGCATTCCACTTTGATTTTGGAACACGGCTCTAAGGGAGGGGAAGATATATTCCCTCGAGGCCTTAAAGGAGCCAGTGCTCCCCCTCCCCGAGCCCAGGGCACCCCTCCAGAGTTAGAGAACTTTGTTTCCACTTCACCTGTCCCCAGAAGGTAGTGGCCCTCAGGGGGCTCAGGAGTTTCACAACACTGCTCACATCCCCAACCCCATAACAACTCACCATCGGATGCCTAAACCAACCCCTACCCCCTACCCGCACCATCTATGAGATTCCTGAGAGAAAGACGCATTCCTCTAAGACTGTTCCGGTCACTCAGCCTTGCTGTGCTTGGTTGCTCCCCCAGGAGGCGCTGTGGCTCTCGATGATTGAGATTAACATTTCTGGCATCAGATAGCTGGGCTTTTGAATTCTGTGAGATGCTTGGTGTGCCAGGCACTCTCTCTGAGCCTTGATTTCCTCATTTGCCCATAGGGTTGCTTTGAAGACTAACCAGCAACACAGTTTGACAAGCCATTGTCAAACTGCCTGGGGCAATGTAACGTAACAATGAGTAATATGGATGAAGCACTTACTGTGAGCTGCCTTTTCTCCTTAATCCTCATTACAAATCTATGGGTAAGTACGCTTAATATTCACATTTTGTAAACAGAAGAATTGGAAGCATAAGGAGATTATGTGAATTTGCCCAAGATCACACAGCTACTCAGGGGTGGAGCCAGGTTTGAACCTACAATGTGTGGCTCCTGAGTGCTCACTTTCAACCACTAATTTTCAGTGCCCAGTACAGTTAGCTGCTAATTGTGAGTCTTCACATTTCAGCATTCCAAGGGACTTCTGGAGACCATTCTTTAACCCAAAGACCAGGGTCCTCTGTGGGTATGGGTGTGGGGGCTGCAATGAGAACATTTGGAAGTTGACACAGGTGGTGTTGTGGGGAGCAGCCTGTTTTTCTTGTGGGAGACTTCCTTGGGCTTACTACTCCTTCTTAGTTCATTTCATGAGCTCTAGGTCCAGGCACCTCCAGGAAGAACTCTTTGGAATGGCAGCAAGGAGTCACTTGCCACAGATTTGGATGCCTGTATTCACCAAGGGAGTCTCTTACCAAGAGACTTCAAATAGCGCCCCTCTTTCCCACCTGGAATTCCAGGCAGAGGTGGAGAAAATAATTTCTCAGCTGCAAAATTATTCTTTGTTCCTTCCTCCCCACTGAGTTTCCTTTCCCCATTGCAAGGACGGAGTTCCCAATACTTACTGCCAAGGATGCCTTCAGCGTGCCCAGGTTCCTGGATGTCCCCCAAAAGGATGAATGGTACCAGGATTGGCAGAAGTCCTGAGAGTCCCATTTTAGGAAGTACTGGCCTGGTTGATGGCACCAAAACTAAGAACTGCTCCTCAGCAGCTCCTACATCTGCACTTTGCCTGCCCCGGTGTGGCCCAGCACCTTAAGAGACAGCCCTGGAGACAAGCCAGCCAGACTCCCCCATCAGGAACACCAGATCCCTGAGGCCATCAGTGGGACTACCTGGTACCTACCCTGGGGGATAGGCGGCTCCTAATCCTCAGCAATCTGAGGCTTTCTGGTCTACCAGGGAAAGAGGGCACATGTTGTCTTGGGCTTTCCAGGCTCCCTTAGCAGAAGGGGAGGTTTAACTCCAGAGTCTTCCATTTCCCAGGGGGAGTTTGCAGGTTAACAGTATGCTAGCTCTCTTCCTTCTTTCTAATTTCACTCTTCTCCTGACATGTCTATTCTTATGTTTTATTTTTCTCACTCTGTTTCTTCTCTTTTCTGTGCATCTGTATGTCTTTTACTCTGTGCCTGTCTTTTTCTCAGGGAGTCTCTGTCTGTCTCTCTTTCTCCCCGCCCTTCACTTCCCTCTCTCTTCTTTTGTATGTAAAGATCAGTTACATTTATCCTTTAAGTTGTTTGATTTTGCAACAGTAAATAACTTCTTTCATTACTTTGGGACTTCTCCAACTCTGTTCTCCGTTTTTCCCTGTTGTCACAGCTACAGCATTGGATTAAAAGTCACACCCTGAAGCATTAACGCTTGAGCATCTGTACCAAGTTTTATATCCTTGGTATAAGCCCGAAGGAGGTGAGGAGCCAGTTACCTGGGCATCAGTTCCATCTGGCAAAGGACTGTGGGTAATGGAAGCATTTCTGCAGGGTGGCAGCAGGGTGTGTGTGCAGCAAGGCATGTCATCAGTGGTGAGTGAGAAGTTCATTCCTTTTTATGGCCAAATAATAGCCAATGCACATTGACAGCCTCCTACCTCTAGCATCAGTCCCTACTTTTCTGCTGTGGGTTTTCTCTGGCCCCCAGGGAGCTTGTATAGCTTGCAAGTATAACAGTTTGAAAGAGCGAGGGATTTAGTATCCCTGGCATCCAGTGGGCATTGGGAATCAGTGGACAAATAGCTTAGCTTTCCCATCACTGGAGACAGATTAAGAAAATTTGTGGTCTGATATCCAGAATCTACAAGGAACTTAAAGAAATTTACAAGAAAAAAACCTAACAACCCCATTGAAAAGTGGGCAAAGGACATGAACAGACACTTCTCAAAAGAAGACATTTATGCGGCCAACAAACGTGAAAAAAAGCTCAACACCAGTGATCATCAGAGAAATGCAAATCAAAACCACAATGAGATACCATCTCATGCCAGTCAGAATGGTGATTATTAAAAAGTCCAGAAACAACAGATGCTGGTAAAGCTGTGGAGAAACACGAATGCTTTTACACTGTTGGGAATGTAAATTAGTTCAACCATTGTGGAAGAGAGTGTGCCAATTCCTGAAAGATCTAGAACCAGAAATACCATTTGACCCAGCAATCCCATTACTGGGTATACCCTCAAAGGAATATAAATCATTCTTTTATAAAGATACATGCATGTGTATGTTCACTGCAGCACTATTTACAATAGCAAAAACATGGAATCAACCCAAATATCCATCAACGATAGGCTGGAAAAAGAAAATGTGGTACATATATGCCATGGAATACTATGCAGCCATAAAAAGAAATGAGATCACGTCCTTTGCAGGGACATGGATGAAGCTGGAAGCCGTTATCCTCAGCAAAGTAACGCAGGAACAAAAGTAAATACCGCATGTTCTCACTTGTAAGTGGGAGATGAACAATGAGAACACGTGGACTGTTGAGGGGGCAGGGGGAGGGAAAGCATCAGGATAAATAGCTAATGCATGTGGGGCTTAATACCCAGGTAATGGGTTGATAGGTGCAGCAAACCACCATGGCACAGGCTTACCTATGTAACAAACCTGCAGGTCCTGCACATGTATCCCGGAACGTAAAATAAAATAAAATATTTTTAAAAAGAAAATTTGTAAGCCTGTTTTACATGATTCTTTAAAAGGTCCCCAGTAGGATTGAGCCACAGTAGTAACCAGCTCATAATAGACTCTTCTCTCTTCCCTTCTCTTCCCTGAATTACTCATCTCACTCCCCATCTTGTATGTCTTGGGAGATCTCTCAAACAAACTACCTGCACCCATGCCCTTTTTCCAGGGTTAGTTTCTAGAGGATCCAAACTAAGGCACTGTCCTTGGGCCCTTGCCTAAAAAGGGTTTTACAATCTTTTGTAGAAGCAGAGGAAGATAACAATAACAATATTCCTGGAACTCTGAACTCTCAAAGTTCTGATTGTCTTCACTCCCTTGAATGATGTCACCAGAAGCCTCAATGATCCCTTACTCTGCAAAGTGTAATGTGCCAAAAAGATGTCAATCACTCAGCCTCAAGGCACAGGACTACATCAAGTACTTTACTGGAAAAAATTGAGAGTGACACAGGTATAAACTGGGAGTTCTAGAAGTTGGAGATAAAGGGGACATAAAGATGAAATCAAAACGGATGGATATTGTGCATCAAAAGAGCCAAAGATGGAGGAAGAGGAGGTAGATGCAAGCATTCTGTTCTGGGAAGGGCTAAGATCTTGGAATGCTGAGAGTGAAACTGGAAGCCAGTCTGGAGCATCAGTCAGGTACAGGAACAGTACTCAGAGCATGAGCCACATTCTGGCAGTTCTTCCAGCGCATCCTTATCCAATCAGGGAAAGCCTGTAGAGAACGTAGGACAGAAACAGCTGAGCATCTTGGGTTCAGCTCATCTTTGGAGCTTGAAGTTATGTTTATACATCTTTGCACAGAAAGACACTAAAAAGTAGTGGGTTTGCTTTGAGGAGCTCTCCATCTCCTTCAAGGAAAAACAAATAGGAGTGAATCGCTGCCAAAGAGTTGTGTTGAGACAATGATGGCTTAGAAGGGTTGGTTGGTCAACGTGTCTTAAGTTTAGCGTCCTGTGCCTCTTCTGCAATTCATCTCTGAGATTTCACCACTTCTACACCCTTCCTCCACCACTCCTAATTCCCCTCATACTTGCCAGCATTGATTACTTCTACATCCCTTCTCATCCTCAGTTCCTCATACTCAGAAAGTAACTTTGTCTAGCCTTTTGCCAGGTGCATTCTTACCTCCTGATCAGAGCTGGTTCTGTCAGCACCAGGTCTGCCAAAGATGTAGCTGTCCTGGAATGGACCAGCCAACACCCAGACCTCCCAGCATGGGACTGGAGAGGATGAAAGACCGGGGCCCCTAGGACTTACGTTTATTCTTGCAGGTGTTCAGGCAGTTGGCTTTGGATTGGAAGTTGTTATTGTTTCCCTGGCAGCCACCATAGACAAACATGGAGCAAGTATTATTTTTCTTGTCATACCACCAACGAAGAAAATAAGCCAGACAGGGGCCAGTTTCTTTTGGCATTTTGCATACATCTGCAGAGAGACTCCAGAGTTGAAAACTCAGTGTGCCCACTCCAGAAATAAACAGTTGTTATTATTCTCCCTGGCAACTACTATAGATGAAACTGGAATAGGCTCCTTTACCCTTATCACATGGCAGGAGCACAGCTCCACTGACATATTGCACACATTTGCAAGGAGACCCCAGAGTGGGCATCTGCATCCCTGGAGATAGGGTTGTTGCAGGTGTAATTAGCTAAAATGAGGTCACACCAAAATAGGGTTGGCCCCTATACCAATATGACTGGTGTCCTTATACAAACAGGTTAATTTGGACAGAGGCACACACACTGTGAGAACACCATATGAATGTGAAGGCAGAGATTGGGGTGATGTGTCTACAAGCCAAAGAACACCAAAGATTGCCAGCAAAGCCCCAGAAGCCAGGGGAGAGGAATGGAACATGCTTCTTCCCCATAACCCTGACAAGGAACCAACCGTGCTGATACCTTGATCTCGGATTTCTAGCCTGAGGAACTGTGAGACAATACATTTCTGTTGTTTAAGACTCCCAGTCAGTGGTACTTTGTTATAGCAACTCTACCAAACAAATGCAGGTCCCAACTAAATAATGCTTACACAGTTCCATTTGGGTAAGTCTCCACTGCTAAACAATTAGGTCCTGTTGATTTTTACCTCCTAATAGCTCACCTCTCTGCCAGTCTCTTTAATATAAGCCTCAGTGTCTCATGCCTGGACTGTTGAGGTAACCTCAGATTGATCCCCCTTCCTCCATTCCTGGCCCCTCCAATCAATCCTTCATGCTTCCCACCAGAGAGAAGGATCTGATGGATCTGAGAGCCAGGCTTATCATGTCATTGCACAGATAAGACCTACCTTCACTCTATGACAATGTCCTCCCATGACCCACAAGGCCCTTCATTGTCTGGCTCCTACTGTGACGCTGGCCTCCTCTCCTGCCACAGAACCCCTTTGAGCCACATGCTCCAGCAATATTCAACACACTGTGCTACCTCTATACCTCCATCCCTTTGCACTGCTCACAGTGACACTCTTCTTCCTTCAAAACCTTTCTCAGACATCAACTGCTGTGATGTCTCTCTTGACTCCATTCTACATTCCTCACTGCCACACCTTGCCTCAGAGTCTTGTGCATTCATTTTTCATTTGTTTATATCTTCAGTCTCATCCCTGAGGCTGTGAGTTTCTAGTGAGCAGGGAGTGAGTTTCTAGTGTATCTGCTTTCATCTTGGCATCCCAGTTCCTAACAGGTAGCCTGGCACAGTATAGAACCTTATGGAACGTTGAGGATAAATGAAATGTATCCTGATCTGAACTGAATAAATTATTCATTGAGCACCTATTATGTGCTCAATGCTTCAAGGAACAGAGAAAAGGCATGATCTTTGCTATTTAGGAGCCCTTAGCCAAGAATTACAAATAAGCGAATAGGTATCAGGTGGCTACTGTGTGCCAGGCATTATTCTAAGCACATCATGCAGATCAATTGGATCCTCAAAATAATCTTTTACACTGATCCTTTTATTTTCTGAGGAAACTGACTCACAGTGAGGGAAAGTTGTTAATTTATCCAAGACAAAAAGGCTCGTAAAAACTGGAGGTAAGAGTTGAACTCAGGATGGCTGAATTCAGAATCCTTACCTGCTGGCATATGAGTGACTTAGCCCCCTAACCTGCCCACTCTACTTCTCTGTCAAGTCCTGTTAACTTTGCCTCCTATGTCCTACTCTTTCTTTCAAGCACGTCCTACTCTTCTTCATCCCCTCAGCTACCTCTAGTTCCGGCCACCATTTCTATCATCTTGAAGTCCTTTAAGATACTCTGTTCCTCCTATTTTAAACTCGATAGATGTAGTATGAACCTGGTCATGTGATGCCCTGCCTCGGTGGATTGCCATGGCCCTTGGGATCCAGGCAAGACTCTTTAATCTGGCCCACCATACCTGAATTGTTTGATCTCTGCCCACCCAGAATCTGTTTTCCTTGTACCATGCTCATGCTCACTCTGCGTTCTGGACTCCCAAGGCCCCACCACTGAGCCTTTGTGCATGCTACTGCCTGTGCCTGGAAAACCCCTCCACCCACTTTTTGCCTAAAACATTACCCATCTTTCTCAACTCAACTCTAGATTTGCTTTCTCAGAGAAGGCAATCCCAACCCCCCTGACCATACTGAGCAGACCAAATCCTATTGTGGGTCTCAGAGGCACTCAATCAGTATTTGTTGAATGAATAAAAACAGAATCTTTGATAGTCTTTTTGCATCCCAGGGAGATGGGCATGAAACTAAGATGCAGCAGACAGGAAAAACCCTCTGTTCTGGAGCAGTCAGGAGAGGTGTTTTGGTGCAAAGTTGGATTTGTGTAGGCAGAGAGGTGGTCACTCCATAGCAAAAAAGTTAGGAAATATAAATTGCTTAATTTATCACTTGCAGCATATGTTAGGGCAACAATGGCCACCTGGGAGCTCAAAAAATTATAAGAGTGACAGGTATCCAAATAGCCAAAAGAATCTGATTCAATGCCACTGATTCACCAATGATTTGTTCTGGGAAACTGAGTCTCAGACATTACCTGATAGGATAAGGTCATTCCTCATGGCACACACCATATTTGGCACAGTAATGAATCTAAATCGCAGGTCTCCCAAGTCCAGCAGTTTTGCCAGAGACCAGCCCTCAGCGATCAGGGCACAAAGCCAGTCCAGGAAGGCAGAAGGTGAGGACAGAGGGAGGAGGGGTTGGTTATTCTGCAGCTCTGAATATTACCTTGTTTGAGATCTAAACATTTTTTTCCGCAGCTGAAGACACAACACTTCTTGTTGTCCTGGCATTGTCTGTCCTTTGTACACACATCCCTTTCTTGAAATTCACATTCTTCTCTGATTTTGGGACATCTCCCTAGGGAAAGAGCAGTTTTACACCCGTGTGCCTTAGAGAGCATAGTGTCTCCCCACTTTGCCAGACACAAGGCAATTCTAGAGAGTCAGGGAAGTTTGCTTTCAGTTTGCTTGCCCCCAGGAGTTCTTTTCCTCAGGGCAGCCTCACTCACTTCCCTACTGCCTACACCCCCACCACTCCCCAGTGACCTCTCCTCCCTCTATTCCCACCCCCCAGCTCCATCCCATCTAAGGCAGAATTTCTCAACCACCAGTGATATTTGGGCTGGATAATTCTTTGTTTGGGGGGCTGAACTGGGGATTGTAGGATGTTTAGCAGCATCCCAGGCCTCTTCCCATCAGAATCCAGTAGCACCCCCTGATTGTAACAACTGAAAATGTCTCCAGGCACTGCAAAGGTCCCCTGGAAGGCAAAATCACACCATTGTGGGCCACTGATGTAAGCCAATGCGGTCTTTTTGGCCTTGTTGAGGAATCCATGTTTGGAAGTTCCTCTAGGTGGTAGTATTATACAGCAATTAGTATCACTTACCCCGGAGCCAGTTTAGATTTTGAATTCTGACTTGGTCTGAATTCTGACCCTCTCTGAACCTTGGTTTCATCATCTGTAAAATCATTTTGCCCTTACGGATTTTGTGAGAAAACAATGAGACAAAGTATATAAAGCCCTAATCAAAGTAACTGATGCACAGTCATATTATCTAACATTTGCTAAGTATTTACCATAAGCCGAGCACTCTTCTAAGCATTTTAAATGTATGATCTCATTTAATCTTTATAATTGCTCTATGAAGGAAGTTCTATTAATACCCCCATTTTACACATGAATGGGAAACTGAGACCCATGAAATTTAAGTAACTTGCCCAAGATTACAGGGCTACCAAGATTTGAACCCACTAAGTCTGATTCCAGATCCCTCTGTTGTTTTAGAAATCCCTTTTCAGAAATCCTTACTTCCTGAGTGTTCAGCAAATGATACCAATGATCATTGTTACATTATAGTCATGGAATTAATATTCCACAACTAATGTGTCTTAAGTTTAAAGAGACTTCTGGATGCTGTCCTTTATCTCAAAGTTAGGGAACCCCTAGGGATACAGGGACACTTTATGGGACTACATTTGAAAGAACCAAGAGTGGATAGAGATGATGCCTCAAGGAAGGGGCCTGTTTTGCTTGTGGGGTAAGGAGAAGGTCCCTTGGTTTCCCGGATTCCTGTAGCGACTCCCCTGAAAGCTAGATCCTGTGACTCTCCTCCACCTCCTTGATAAAGACCCTCCACTTCAAAGGGGCTGAAAGTGGGGATTGCCTAAATCGGGGTTACTGCATTCCCAGAAGGGATCTTCCACAGGAGGGATCTTACAAATATCTCTCTCCTCTCCCAACCCGGGACCTGGGCTAAGATGGTGGAAAGCAACCCACATCTGAAGAGTTCTTCCCTGTTCCTTCCTCCCAGCAAACTCCCCTCTCTCTAGGGTAAGGGCTGAGGCCAATACTTACTGGGAAATAACCAATCAGTCAGACCAGGTCCCTGGACATTCGCCAAGAGGACGAATAGCACCAGGAGGCTCAAAAGTCCAGAAGATCCCATGTTGAAGAGAGGCCAGCCTTTCTGGTGGTTCCCGAATTCGGAATGCTCAGCTGCTGCACCTTGGATATAAGAACTGGAGACAAGCCAGCCACCCCCTTTCTTGCTGGGAACACTAAGTTCCCAAGGTCACAAATGGGACTAACTGGCACCCACAGCTCACAGCTTGGGAGGAAGGGTCTCTTATTGAATGGATCTTGATCCTTACACCCCTAGGCTGCACTGGGCTGGGGGCTCTAGTCAACCACAGGGAGTGGGCAAAGCGTGTCTCCCACTTTCCAGGCTACCTTCAGAGTGAATGCCACCATCTTGGGTCTTCATCTTGATAACTTGGAGAGTGGTGGAATGTCCTCATTCTTCATTCATTTTCCATCGTACGTGCACACTTACTAGCACACTCCTTCTGCTTGTCTCTGACAATGTGTCTCTGTCGGTCTCTTGGTATCTCATTGTTTATCTGTGCCTCTCTGTGCCTAAGTCTACTGTTTCTCTTTCCCCATGGTCTCTGTGTTCCTTTCTCCCTCTCCCACAGTTTCCTCCCATCCTTCTGTCTTTTATTGTATCTTTGGTTCACTCATATTCGTTGACTAAGGCCAAAGAATACAGATTTGCCACAGAGCAGGGTGTAGGGGAGGAATCAGGCTGATAGCAGAGTCTTCAGAGAATGTTTCTCAAAGTTTTGTTGCTCTGAGAGCAAGAGAGGATATCAGCGCTTAGAGGGAGCCTTTATCATCAATGCCAGCTCCTTGATGTCTGAGGAACTGTGAAGTGAAGGGACTTGCCTGGGAGACTGCAGTGGAATAAAGTTCAGTAACACAGCAGACTTTGGGGATTCTAACTGGGCTGCTAGAGGAGCTGTGGGAAAGAGGTGCTGGGGAACTTGGACAGCTTTCCTTTCCTACAGCCATGGAATCTACACTGGCCACTCAGCCAGTCCTGGGAAGAAGAGAGACACTCTTTACAGAGCAAATGTTATCCCGAGGGCTCCCGTTTTCTTCTCTAACTAGGAGTTACCCTTTTGGGCCAAGTTTGTTCTCCAAATTTTCCTACATGACAGACAGAGGCCAGACAAAGACAGCCTTATTATCAGAGAGTGACTATATGGTCACAAAATTTAGGATCACAGACAGAGCCCCCGTAAGAATCCCATGCCACCAACTTGACAATCTCACTTGAAGAGACTACCAAATCGAATTTTTCTTTTCTTTTTTCTTCTTTTCTTTTCTTCTCTTTTCCTTTCCTTTCCTTTTCTTTCCTCTTCTCTTCTCCTTTCCTTTCTTTTCTTTTCTTTTCTTTAAAAACATTCTTGCTCTGTCATCCAGGCTGGAGTGCAGTGGCACAATCTCGGCTCACTGCAACCTCCACCTTCCCGGTTCAAGCAATTCGTGCCTCAGCCTCCCAAGTAGCTGGGATTACAGGCATGCACCACCATGCACAGCTAATTTTTGTATATTTAGTAGAGATGAGGTATCGCCCTTGGCCAGGCTGGTCTCCACCTCCTGGCCTCAAGCAATTTGCCCACCTAAGCCTCCCAAAATGTTGGGATTACAGGCATGAGCCACCGTGCCTGGCTAGAATTTCTAATGAACGAGTAAGACGTTGTAAGCAGTGCTGTTTCACTCATTTCATTTCCCATATTCTCACAAACTCAGCCCAGGAGAGAGTGAAAACTGGAATATCTAAGTAGAAGGGCACTGAGGGACCATCAAGCCCTATTTCTCATTTTATAGATGGGAATCATAAGGCCCAGAGAAGTGAGGATGCTGACTAAATGTCACCCAGCAAGTGAGTGTCAGAAATAAGATTAAGAGGGAGCTGAGCACACAAGTTCTTGCCAGAGGACACCAGGGCATGTTTTGATGTTGGTGTGGATATAATATTTTCTTGTAGAGTTGAAGGTAGAGAGGAAGGGTGAGTCTAAAGGAATGAAGTAATGTCTTTAGTGGAGACAGGCTGAACATCCACAAAGTGAAAGTCAGTAAATTTCTTTTTTTTTTTTTTTGAAACGGAGTCTCACTCTGTCACCCAGGCTGGAGTGCAGTGGCGCAAACTTGGCTCACCAAAGTCAGTAAATTTCTAAATGGTACCCAGGGTCCCCAATTAAGGCTGCATTTTTTCGGAAATTTTATTGAAAATAAGTTAACTATCTTTCTGGTTGTTTCATTCCATTCTGTCTTGCCTAATTTTCAGGCCCATCCAAGCATCTCACTTTCCAAGCAGGTGAAATAAAATTTATGTCTTTGGGACTTGGGATAAATCATGGTTTTGGCCCCTTCTCTCCAATAATTTCTTGGAGAAGGCTGGGTAAGGACCCACCTGGGGTTTTGCCTCTCCTTTCTTCATCCTTTCTCATTGAGGGCATGGTGCCCTACCTCTGCCTCCAGGCCAATTCTCTCCCAGGAACAATCCTGTGCTCAGAACAGGGGACTCCAACGAGAACCAACAAGATCAGCCTCTACCTGGCACCTCCTGCTTTTTCATTAGCCCAAGATCTGTCACATGGACTGATTCTCTGTCACTGGCTTCCTATGTTGTTCCCTCTGCCTCTAACTCTATTACTAAGTTACATGTTTGCTCCCCCAAGTAAGCTCTGAACTCCATTAAACAGGTCTGTGTCTAGAACGCAGTGCTTAAAACATGAATAGGCCCCAAATAAACACTCAGTACATCTTGCTGGAAGAGCAAGGTAGGTGGGGGGGATTGGTAGGTGTGTGAATAGGTAGGTAGCTATGTGGATGGATGGGTGGCTGGTAGAGTGTGATAAGTGGGAAGATGGTTGAGCAGGGAGAGGGATTAGTGAGGAAAGCATGGATGTTTGGGTACATGAATGCATGGATTATGGATGGGTGGATGATTGGGTGAATAAGTGGATTGGATTGAATATAAAGATGGATAGGGTAGTGATGGGATATGTGGGCCTATTGATGGAGGCTGTTTGAATGAAAGGTGGAGGAGTGCATTGGTAGGGGGATGGAGGGAGTTAGGTATAGAAATGATGAATATGTATTTTGATGGGTATGAAAGAGTGTGTGCATGTGTGTGTGTGCAGAGAAAGGGGGAAGAGAGAGGTCAATAATAGGAAGATGAATTAAAGGCTAGATGGGCAAGTGGATCTGTAGAAGAAAGATGAGTAAGAAAAGTAAGTGGATAGACATATGGAGTAGGCAAATAGCTAAGTTGAAAAGTGTGTCAGTGGAAGGAAAGGAGGGATAGGTGAGTGGGGATTGGGTATTTGCATATGTGTTGAGTGAATGGATAGGTGAGTAAAGGGATTGAATGGTTAGTAAATAGGTGGGTGGAAACATGAATGTACAAATGAAAGCATTAACCAAAGTTAAAGATATAAAAGAATTATATAGAGAACAATTTATGCTACTCTAAAGTAATACATGTGAAAATATAGGAAAAATGGATCAATTTTACCAAAATACAAAAGACCAAAATTTGCAGAAGAGGAGGTAGAAAACCTGCAGACTATAAGATGAAATATTTAAAAATTACTAAAATATACCACTAGAAAGAACCTGATCTAGATGCTTTTGGAGCTGAATTTTGGTAGCCTTCAAAAAATGCTGAATTGCTATATTATGTAAAATATTTCAGAGCATAGAAAAAGTAGCTAGGTTTCCCAATTAGTTCCCATACTCATTTTTTGAAAGTAATATGACCCAAATAGAAAAAACAAATTTAAAAAGACCTATTTTTCTTTTGACTATAGATGTGAAAATTCAAACTATACTATTAGCTAAAAAGAACCAATAATATATTGATACAGCAGTCTGCAATTAAGTTTATTAAGAATGCAAGGATGGCTCAAGAAAATTTAGTAATTTATTATGCCAACAAATTAGAAGAGAAAAATCATTATGTGACTGTATGCTTAAAAGGTATTTGATAAAATTCAGTAGTCATTTTCAGTAGTAGCTATAAATGGATAGGAAATAGGCTTAAAAAGGAAATAACTGGCCAGGCACAGTGGCTCCCACCTGTGATCCCAGCACTTTCGGAGGCTGAGGTGGGTGGATCACCTGAGGTCAGGAGTTTGTGACCAGCCTGGCCAACATGGTAAAACCCCATCTCTACTAAAAATACAAAAAATTAGCTGGGCATGATGGTGGGCACCTGTAATCCCAGCTACTTGGGAGGCTGAGGCAGGAGAATCACTTGAACCCGGGAAGCAGAGGTTGCAGTGAGCCAAGATTGCGCCTGGGCAATAAGAGCAAAACTCCGTCTCAAAAGAAAAAAAAAAAAAAGAAAGAAAAGGAAAAAGAAAATAATTTAAGTGCAATAAAACTTATGTATTCCAAATTCAACAACAAATATCTTTTTATAGTGCAGGAGCCATTGACTTTAAAATAAGGAACTAGACAAGGATGGATGCCATTGCCTTTATTTTCATTATTATTTTGGAGGTTCTACACAATACAAGAAGACAAGAAAATAAAGTCATGAAGTTGAAAAAAAGCCAAATATATCATCACTTTCAGATGATGGGATTATATATAAAATCAAAGTAACATCATTCAATATTGTGATACTTAAGATAATTTGGCAAGTTGGATACAAGACAAAACTGACAGCTCTTTATCATGCTACTCATAATTAATGATTTTGATGATAATATTTTCTACTTACTATTCAACGTCTGGGGTCCATACATTTCAGTCCACAATGTGAGCAGCACTTTTCCACTAATGGGCACTCCTCATCCTGCAGGCACTTGGGTTTATCAATCTTGGTACATGGCAAGGGCTTGCGTGGGCAGAAACCTTTTTTGACTTTATGGGGTAAAAGAAAACACTTGACCTTGAAATACTTGGTCATAATTTGAGACAAATTTGGGGAATCTTGGGAATCTCAAACAAGGTTTTATTCTGATTAAGCTTCTTACCTTTCCCCCTACAGTAACAATAGACTGGAGGAGGCAGAGTATCAACTTTCTACGACTAATAACTTGAGGAGCATCAAGAAAAGTCTTACCATCTCTGACTTGTACCATCTGATAGGATTCCTGTCTGCTCCTACAGAATTAATGGATCTGGGTTATATAACCCCAGAGTACCACAGGTGGCAGGAGTATTAGCACACAGAACCTTCTTGTTTTACAAATTGTAGGCATTGAGGAGTATTTAGAGGGAAATGAGTTGCCCAATGCCACATAGAAAGCCAGTAGAAAAGTTGAAGTAGGTTGAAAAGCCTTTGACTCCTGCCACCACACCATACTGAACCTTAGAACCTTAAAGCCACACCTGGACAATCCCTGGGACTACATGGGGAAGTAAACACCTGCCTTAGAGGAGGCAGGAAAGTTGGCTTCTATCCAACATCATTTGCTACTAATGTTTTCCCCAGCCCATCTTATAGGATATGAATATGATGTGCATGCTTTGAAGTTCTGTGCAGACATGAGGGCTTATTAGGAATACACCTCATGGTTATGAATTTTTTATGAATCGGTGAATATTGTCACCTTGCAAGTCATTGAGGAATGAGTCTCAGAAAAAATAAGTTTTCTTGGGGAAGAATAGAGAGCAATGCTATGAATTACTGGCTTTGAAGAACAGCACAATAGTCTTCAGAGGTCAAGAGGTCAATATAACTTGTTGGGCATTAAAAGGGGTTCCCAAAGATCCTCAAAGATGAGCCCAAGGAGCATCTGAGGTTCAAGACACCCCCCACTCCATGGAGACAGCATGGCATCCTTGGCACATGCCCAATAGATTTGGGAGGTATAACCCCAATCCTTACCTGTCCAGGCCCTGGCACAAACAAAGCCACACCTGGATTCACAACATTTGTCTGTCTGGGGACAATCGATGTCACTGTGACATGAAGGTGGACACTCCTTACGTTCAGTGAAAGGGAAGAGTGGGCATTGTCCATCCTTAACTAAAAAAAGAGCAGATGTGAGCTTCTTAAAACCCCACCCCCATCCCACCACCCTTCAAAGAGCCTTTCCTTCTCTTCAAAGCTAGTATCCCTTTCTGCAACTTGGTTCACCCTACCCTATCCATCTCCAGTAGGCTATGGAAGAATGAAATGTCTCATCATATCATGGGATATGGTAGAGAGCATGCTGGGCTTGGTGCCTTAAGCCCCATGGTAAAGTCCCAGTCCTGCTACTTAGTGAGTTTCCTTCTCTGTAAAATGAGGATAATTATGTGAAATCTACACAAATCAGTGTAAGCCATTTTAGGGTATTTGGTTTTACTTAGAATGAAATGGGGATCCATCACACTGTTCTCAGTAGAGAAGTGATATGGCCTGACTCATGTTTTGAAAGGGTCATTGTGACTATTGTGTTTATAATAGATTGTAAGGAGGATAGAAGCAGGGAGACCTTTTAAGAGGCTGTTGGGGTAATCCAAGTAAGAAGATGGCTCCTCAGATCAGGGTGGCAGCTGCGGAGGTGGTAAGGTTTTACCAGATTTAGGATCTACTTTCAAGGTAGAACTAAAATTATTTCCTAACTAACTTAATGGATGTTAATTGATAAAGAGAGGCATCAACTGTGATTGTGAAGTTTTTCAACCAAGATGAGAAGCATGGATAGAACCGGTTTGCGTTAGGGGAGTGATGGTAAGAGGTACTGGTTTATGTTTATGTTGAGCTTATTTTTCTGTTTTTGAGACAGGGTTTCCCACTGTCACTCAACGAAGCCTCAATTTCCCCAGCTCAAGTGATCTTTGAGGAGGTGGGAATACCTCCTCAAGTGATCTTCCCAGCCTCCTGAGTAGCTGGGACCATAAGCACGTGACACCATGCCTGTTTTTTTGTTGTTGTGTTTTTGTTTTTGTTTTTGGTTTTGTTGTTGTTGTTTGTAGAAATTGGGTCTCACTATGCTGCCTAGGCTGGTCTCAAACTCCTGGGCTCAAGTGATCCTCTTGCCTCAGCCTCCCAAAGTGCTGGGATTATAGGTGTGAGCTACTGTGCCTGGCCCGAGGTTCTGTTTAAGCAAGTTCAACATGAGATGTTTGTGAGGTCCAGGTGGAGATGTAGAGCAGATAGTGGAGTTTAGGAGTCAGATCAGGGCTGGAGACACAACTTTGTGGGTCATTAGGACATAGGTGGTATTTAAATCAATTCTTTGGGGTTTTGTGCTTGTATGCTCTTGTACTCATCTGACTGCAAATTCTACAAGGGCTTCCCCAGGTCAGGCTCAGGCTATGATGTGTTGAACTCTCAGAGGTATTATCAGGTTGCCTCTGAGTCTTAACCTAAATTTCCCACAAACCAGCCCAAGCCATTTCCCTGGCCTCCTCTTCCTTGTCTTCCTGGGAGAGGAAACAAGGCTCTTGTCCACAGCACCATGATTCCTTAGAGCTTCCCATGAAGGGAAGCTCGTGGTCCTAGTTTCAAGTCAGGTCCCAGGATTGCCTTGGCCGTTCAGGCCCATGGGTCCATGGAATTAAAATTCCACCTCTACTCCTGACCAACTGTGGGTCCTCAGGCAACTAACTTCACCTCTCTGACTCTGTTCTCCCATCTGTAAAGTGGTAGTGATGGTACATTTTTCAGCTTGCCTCACAGAATCTGAGGTCGAAATTGCAACGCTGCCTCATAAATCACACAGTTGTGAAGGTCACTGGTCACCATCTCAATTGTTACCATTTAGTGAACCCACACCACGGGACCACCACTATATCAAGTCTTTGTGTTTTAAATCACATATAATCCTGCCAACAACTCAATGAGCTGTTTGCTGTGACTCCAGAATTACAGAAGAGGGAACTGAAATTCAAAGAAATGAAGAAAGCAGCAAGTGGGAAAAGTCAGATTTAAATTCAGGTCATTTGACTCCTAAGTTTGGTAGGACACTGTTTCCCAACATTGCTGGTGATGATCATTATACTAAGGAATGAATCCACATCCTTCACCTTCACGCCACCCTACTCTCCACCTCCAATGTGGACACTTACTCCATGGGATTCCAGAGCTGGCCTGTCTACACTTCATTCTTACGCAAATCCTCAGTATGATGCTCAACAAGTTACTATTATGAGGAAACACGTTCTTCCAAGGGGGCACACCTGGCTTTCAGGTCACATTGGCCAAGATCTATTAACATTTTCTATACACTATCTCATTTTTTGGCAGAGCCACTCCATTAGGTAAATACTATTATTAACCTCATTCTATAGACAAGGAAACTGAAGCTTATAAAGGCAGGCAACTGGCCTAAGACCTCCCAGCCAGTGAATGACAGAGCTAAGTCTTGAACCAAGGAACTTTAACCTCAAATCCTGAGCCTATAACCTCATTGGTATACTATTTCTAGTTAAACTAGACCCTCAGATTTCCAGGATAGAGGTCTCACCAATTAACATGCAGGCCGTTCTGCAGGCATTCTCACTTAAGAAGTTGTTGGCATTCCCTTCGCAGCCCCTGTATTTGAAGGGTGTGCAGCGGTAATTTTTAAAGTCAAAATGCCAGCGCTGTGCCTCATGATTACAGTTTCCATGTCTCACAGGTAGCATGCAGGGTTCTGAGGTCAGGAAGCAAGGAAAGGATATGAAGAGTAGAGATAAAAGAACAGGGTCAGTTCCCTAGCATTTCTCATAACTCCTGGTGTTATCACCCAAGTCATAAAAGGAGCCATGGCAGGGGGAAAAAAAAGGCATAGGTTCTGGTCCCAGTTCTGCTACTAATAGTCTATGTTGTATGGCACCTCTGAGCATCACTCCTTCCTTGCAAAGAATATTACAAGGTGCATATAAGAATCTTGTACTTTGGAGCTGATCTTTCTTCTCCACTGTCCTGAGCTTTGGTAGGGCAAGACTTGTTCAGCAACTATTAGGTTGATGCAAAAGTAATTGTGGTTTTTGCATTGTTAAAATTTGCCATTTGATATTAGAATACATTCTTAAATAAATGTGGTTATATCATATATCATTTTAATGCACATTTCTTGCTTCCTGTACTTTTGCTAATGACTTATTATTTGCTGTTTATTTTATATTTATTTTAGACTATATAAATTATGTTAGGCAAAAAGCAAATTCAAGTGATTTTCTCATTTGAGTTGAAAATGGGTCGTAAAGCAGCAGAGACAACTTGCAACATCAACAACACATTTAGCCCGGGAACTGCTAAGAAATATACAGTGCAGTGGTGGTTCAAGAAGTTTTGCAAAGGAGACAAGGGCTTTGAAGATGAGGAGCATTGTGGCTGGCCATTGGAAGTTGACAATGACCAACTGAGAGCAATCATCAAAGCTGATCCTCTTATAACTATATAAGAAGTTGCCGAAGAGCTCAACGTCAACCATTCTATGGTCATCCAGCATTTGAAGCAAATTGGAAAGGTGAAAAGGCTCGATAGGTGGGTGCCTCATGAACTGAGCAAAAATAAAAAAAATATATTGTTTTGAAGGGTCATCTCTTATTCTATGCAACAACAACAAACTATTTCTCAATCATATTGTGACGTGCAATGAAAAGTGGATTTTACACAACAACCAATGATGACCAGCTCAGTGGCTGGACCAAGAAGAAGCTCAAAAACACTTCCCAAAGCCAAACTTGCACCAAAAAAAGGTCATGGTCACTGTTTGGTGGTCTGCTGCTGGTCTGATCCACTGTAACTTTCTGAATCCTGGCAAAACCATTACATCTGAGAAGTATGCTCAGCAAATCGATGAGATGCACTGAAAACTGCAGTGCCTGCAGCCAGCATTGGTCAACAGAAAGGGCCAATTGATCAACAGAAAGGGCCAATTCTTCTCCGCCACAACGCCCAACCACACGTCACACAACCAACACAAAAGTTGAATGAATTGGGCTACAAAGTTTTGCTTCATCCACCATGTTCACCTGACCTCTCGCCAACCAACTACCACTTCTTCAAGCATCTCAACAACTTTTTGCAGGGAAAACACATCCACAAACAACAGGATGCAGAAAATGCTTTCCAAGAGTTCATCAAATCCTGAAGCATGGATTTGTATGCTACAGCAATAAACAAACTTATTTCTCTTTGGCAAAAATGTATTGATTGTAATGGTTCCTATTTTGATTAATAAAGATGTGTTTTGCTTTATTTTCTTTTGTTTTGTTTTGTTTTTTGAGAAGGAGTCTCGCTGTGTCACCCAGGCTGCAGTGCAATGGTGCGATCTCAGCTCACTGCAACCTCTGCCTCCCGAGTTCAAGCAATTCTCCTGCCTCAGCCTCCTGAGTAGCCGGGATTACAGGCACCCGCCAACATGCCCAGCTAATTTTTGTATTTTTAGTAGAGACAAGGTTTCACCGTGTTGGTTAGGCTGGTGTCGAACTCCTGACATCAGGTGATCTGCCCGCCTTGGCCTCCCAAAGTGCTGGGATTACAGGTGTGAGCCACCGTGCCCAGCCAATAAAGATGTGTTTGAGCCTAGTTATAATGATTTAAAATTCATGGTCCAAAACCGCAATTACTTTTGCATCCAAAGTGCCTAACAAAGTGCCTAGTACCTAGAAGGAATGAAATACCAGGAAGAAACAGCCCCTGATGTCTGAAAACTGATCTGACACTCCCAGCTAAGCCACATGGATTCTCTGTTGGACATTTAAAAAATCTCCTAGAACATCTGTATCAACCAACGTCACTCTGAGATCATGATGAAGTGAGACAAAAACAAGATCACCGTGAAACCTGCAAAATACCAAACACCCGCCCCCCTCTAAGCTAACGTGAGTGACTTATGCTTCTCTACCAATCAATCACAGCTTTATCCTCAGTCTATTCTGTATTCTGTATTGTTAAGATTCCCCAGGATAGCCAGTCATAGAATTGCCCCCGCTTTCTGACAGCACCCAATCTAGAGAAAACTCTCACTTCTTTAGACCCTCCCCCGAATTACCCAATCAAAGCCCAAATCCTATAATAGATTCTTTCTACCAGCTTCTTACTGAAATGCCTCATACTTGTCTAGGGTGAATCTTTTCCCTCACTTCCATAAGTAATAAACCCAATTTGTTCAACTACAGGTGTATTCTGGTGGTCTTTGTTCAAAAGGCATTAACAACAGATATTTGTTGAATGAATAAATGTATGAGTGAGTGAATAAATGAATCTTTTTAAAAAACACACAGTTCCCCGCACATATTAGATAGATGCCCAATACATTGAGTTACCAGAAAACCTCCTTGAAGATCAAAGAGTCTGAAAAACAATGCCAGCATTTAAGCTGACTGAGGTTTCATTTTGTCACAGTGCCATAACAGTCTCTTTAACAGAGTGCGCATGCAACAAGTATTAGTTATTTGTGAATGATTGAATGTTGGACCCAAGAAGACCAGCATCAATATTATGGTGATTGATGGTCACCATGCCTAGACTTATGACTTGTACTTGAGGGTTAGGCATTGAATAACAGAATGAGAAGAGCACAGGCCCTGGGTCCTTGTCCTGCCATCCAAGGGAATCCCTCAGCCAGTTTTGGACAGAGCAAGAAGTGGGGAACCTCTGTCCTCAGCCTGGACATCGCTACCTTGAAAGGGATCCATGCACTTCTTCTGACAGGCAAAAAAGCAGCACTTCTGATATTCCTTGCAGTCAAAATCTGTGTTGCATGATTCCGGAAGTTCAGTGGTACAGGTGAGCCTCTCTTTGGGACATAACCCTGGTTTGTCTGCAAGAAAGAAATGTCCAAACTCACATTCTTTCGGAATTTCAGCTCTTTTTCTCCTATGGCAAAGGTGTGTAGTGAAATTCTCTCAGCCCTATCCTCTACCTTCAATTCTTAGTTCTTGCTCTGCTTATATTCAGGGGCTAGTTCTGTTTCTCAGCACTCAGATTCATTCAAATGGATCTGAATCAGGAATTTGTGTCCAAGAAGAACTGAAGGAGAAGCATGTTGGATACCAGGGAAAGGGGTTAGAAAGGGACCAAGGCCCTTTCCCTAAATTCAAAAGATTTTCTCTCTTCTTGAAACCTAATATTTTAATGCTTGATTCCTTTGTCTCCAGTTGATAAAAGAAATTAGTAAAGACTGGTGGGAACATCATGGAAGTAGAGGTCAGGAAGGCTGATTTGACCCTTGACTCCTGGTAAACTCAAGACCAATCTGAACTCATTGTATGATTTTTAATTTACCTCTAAGGAGTAAGAAACAGCGGAGTGGAAGAAGCATTGTAGTCAGGCAGATCTGGCTCGGGAGCCTGTCTCCAACACTAACCAACTAAATAATCTTGGGAAAGTATTTCCCTTCATCTGAGTTATATTTTCCATCTTTAAAATGAGAATGACAATTCCTGCCTTACAGGTTGATTATAAGAGTTAAATGGGGTGATGTCTATAATGCCTGGGGTAAGACCTTGGCAGATGTGGCGTTGCTTTCTACCTTTTATTTTATTTTTTTTTACTAAAAACTAGAAGAGGCAAGGGGAAAAAAAACTACAGCACCCAGTGTTTCCAGTCAGTCTCCCATCCAAGTACTAACCAGGTCTGATCCTGCTTACCTTTTGAGATCAGACAAGATCAGGCATTTTCAGGGTGGTATGGCCATGCTTCCTTCCTTTTTGAGGCTAGACATGGCTTCCTGATTTCAGTACTTGTGGTAGGTAGAATCTAAAGTTGCACCCTCAAGATTCCCATCCTCTGATTATTGAATCAAACACTAATCTAGGCAATGCTGTGAAGGGATTTTGCAGAAAAGTTAAAGACCCAAGTTAGTTGACTTTAAGATTAGAGATTATCTCTAATTTTAAGGTCTAATCTCTGGCCCAGACCTAGTCAATTAGGTCCTTGAAAAGCATAGTTTTCTTCTGGTTGGTAGAGAAGAATTGATTAGAGAGATTCAAATGATGAGAAGGATCCAACATGCTATTCGTAGCTTTGAAGATGGTTGAGGCCAAGTGCCAAGGCATAAGGGTGGCATCTAGAAGTGACAGCCAGTAAAGGAGCCTCAGTCCTACAACTCCAAGGAAATGACTCTGCTACAACCAGGGAGCTTGGGAGAGGACACTGCATCCCAAATGAGAACTACAGCCCTGGCTGACATTTCAATCTTGGCCTGGTAAGACCCGGAGCAAAGAACCCAGATGCACAATGCCAGACTTCTGACCCACAGATAATTTGTTACGTAGCAAAGGATAGCTCATACAGCGCTTAATGTGTCTCCATGATTCTAAACTGAGCATCCCTCCAGTGGAATCTGGCCAGAGAGGCATGATCCTTTCAGATACTACTGAGTCTTGGAACTGTAGAACTTTGGAATGGAAAGAACTCTATTTATCATTGGTACCAAACTTCTGATTTCATAGATCAAAAGAAATGAGGTCAGATAGAATAATACAATGCATTAGGGGCAATTCTGGGACTTACTATCCAGGACTCACTTCAGGAGCCCCACACCTTCCCTGAGGACTGGCCACTGAGACTTTGAGTACTTTCCAACAATACTTCTTGTCATTAATGACCCCCTCCAGGAATGGACTGAAGCTAAGAAGAGTATGTGGTTCCTAATTTGGAGTGTACATCAAAATCATCTACGCATCTTTCAGAAAATATAGACTCTAGGCTGAATCAGAATCTCTAGAAAGTGCATCCTTGGGACTCCACTTTTTAAAAAGAACCCCAGGTGGTCCTAAAGCAGGCAGTGGGCACCAGGAGGTAGGGTGTTACTTGGGAACCATTGTTCTAGGTTTAGGCAGAGACGGAGTTCGGCAAATCAAACTGGGTTTGAGTCGTTGTAGCTCCTTTCCCCATTGTCAGCTTGAACTCTCACTTATTAATAAAAACCCTCCTCCGTTTCTTGTCGGCTCTTCTTAACCACTTACTTGTGTGTATAAGCACACCTCATGGGTTTCTCTGCATCTACTGGGGATGCTTCCCAGAGATCTGGTCTCAGCTGTCTTCTGACATTACTTGACACATACTCACTGGGTAATCCCACTTGTTCCCATGATCCCAACTATGATTCCCATCTCTTCCTCCAGACTCATCCTCTATTCCAAACTAAAGACTTTTATTTCTACCTGCCTGGGAAAAACACCATCTGGGCATCTCAGAAGCACCTCTGTTCCAACATATTTAAAACAGAACTATTATCTTCTTATGCCCAAGCACTACCTTACTTTCTATTCCGCATCTTGACATTTGGCATCAACAGGTCCAGTCTGTTATTAGAATCCAGAGATTCACTCCTTCCTCTCCGCCACCCCAGTATCCCATCAGTCATGGACTTGGGTCAATTCTGTCTCCTAAACCTCTCTCCAAACCCTGTCTCCTGCCTCTCTTTACTACCACTCCCTCAGATCAGCACCTGATCTCACCCCTTGTCTCTTCTCAACTACTGCAGCAGCCTCCTCACTGGTCCTCTCCCCTCAGGCTCATGCCTAGTGACTCATTAATTAAAAAACAATTAAACTTGCATGTGTATGTGTGTGTGTGTGTGTGTGTGTGTGTGTGTGTACAGTGGGAATGAATGTGATCACCCAAGAATTATGTGTTGAGAGATATCATAAGACAGATGAGACCAGATCTCTGGGGATCATCCCTAGTAGATGCAAACTATATATATTGTCTCCTTCCATATATAAAAATATGGAAAAGTTAGGGAAATAATTTGTGGGGAGCAAGTAAGGAAAGTATGTGGAGGGCCAGGGTCGTGAGCAGGGGTAGCTTTCTGTGGCCCCAAATCCACAGCAGAGGGGGCCTCATCTGACACTGGCACTGGCCTCATGTCTAACCCTCATCCCCAAGGATGCTGTCTAAGGAAGAATGGCTGCAGCTTTTTTGAACTCACGTTTGATCTTCTTGGTCAGCATTGCAGAAGTCCACTCCAAAGCAAGGCAGAGAAGCAGCAGGAAAGCTACATTCCTCCAGGAGAAGGTGGGACTATGGAGAGGAAGGTGCCTGTATGGATGAGAAGAGAGGTGGGAGTTAAGCACAATCCAGAGAGAGACACAAAGTGTGTGCAGGGGAACCTTAGAGATGATCCACCAGGTCCCTTCAGTTCACAGGTAAGAAGACTGACACCAGCATGGGGAAGGGGTCTGTCTGAGGTCAGATGGTGAGTTAGGGTGTGTCTAAGACATTCCGTTTCAGGACCCTGACCAATCCCCATACCCTGCCATGGTGCTGTACCTTGTGCTACACAGACACTTGCCTATTGTCTTGTTCCTGGGTAAGAGGCCACACTTGCATGATCACAAGGATTTATTTGGAACAGTTGCAGAGCTGGTTTGCCCACAGTCACTCCAGGGGCAACCCCAGACACTAGTGAGCATCTTTTCTTTGCTCCACTGATGACAGAAATGGATGGTATGAGATTTCCCAGAGGGCCTGGGTACACTCTACTGGATCTTGGTGCACCAGAAGCAAGAACAATCTCAGATGACCTTGGGTTAACAGAGAAATTCCTTTTATTCCTTCTGTTACTATCTAAGCCTAGGATCTTATGATACTCCCAGACAACCAGATGAACAGATGAGCTTCCCCCACCTACTCAAGCCCCCATTTCCCATATGTGTCTTCATGATCCTTATGTTTTTTTTATTTTAAGGTGTGAAAAACTAATAATCCTTTACTGTATTAACTCTTAGAGTGCATGCATTTCAGAAATGCAAGAGGTGGGTAGAGGGAGAAAGAGGAAGCAAGAGACAGAGAAAACATCTTTATGCCAAAATATACATCTGTATTGGTGGAACTTCCGATACTGAGAAAGCTATGAAGCTATCTTGGAATAGAGTATCTTCCAGAGTTCCTGAAGCCATACCATGTGGCTGCCTAAAAGTAAAGACTTGTGACAATTTATCTCCCCAACCTTTTTTGTTGGGGGAGTTCTAATCATGTATCCTCTTCAAATTTTACAATAGTGCCTGTACTCTCTGGTCATGGAAATTATGACCCCAAACATAGTGATCTTGATTTTGGGCCTCACTCAATCCCTTATAACAGCATATCTTGGATCCTCAATTTCCTCATCTGGAAAATGGGAATAATACAATTAACCTGGAAGCTTTGTTGTCATTGTGAGGATTAAGATGAGATAGCGTGAAGATTTAATGAAGTGGTACGGAGTGGTAGGAAACGTAGCATTCAGAGTTAGACCTGAGTTCACATCCTGAATCCACCACTTATTGGCTGTGTGGCCTGGGTTCAGTCACTTCACTTCACTGAGCCTCAATTTGTCATAAAGGAAACAATAATAACACCTACCTCACAGACATGAGAATTACTTGAACTATTTTTGTAAGGCATGACAAGTGGCTTGTAAATCAGTGTTTATTGTATTTTAGCCAGTTAATAAATAATGAATGGCAATAGTGAATGCCAACAAATGTTCCTATTACCATTTTAGCTTTTGAGTTCCCTAGTTAGAGACTGTGTAAATCATTCCTTTAGTTCCCCTAAAAGATTAGCCAAAAGGCCCTCTGGTGCTTTAAATTTTTATTATCAAGTCACTCTATGGGTTTGAAATTTTACCCTCTAACCTGAAAACATCTATTAACCCAGTCTTGAGAATCAGTTAATCAGATTAGCCTGCAGTCAGTTAGAAGAAAGCAGATCTCGTGGGATGGAGGCAGGGGAGAAACACAGATTAATAGAATTGCCAAACATAATAGAGGATGTCCATTTATAATTTTAGCATAAGTATATCCCATGCAATATAAGGAACATAGTTCTACTAAAAAAGTATTTGATGTTTATCTGACATTCAAATTTAATAGGTCATCCTCTATTTTTATTTTCTAAATCTGGCAACTTTGACACAGAATGAATCCATTTTGGTTGGACTGGGGTTTGTTTGGGCAAGAGACTACAAAACACAGGTCTTATAGGTAACAAATGAGCATAATTGCAAGAGTTGCTCAGTGGGGGCTCTGAAGAACTAGGACAGACCTGGAATACACGGACACAAATGTGCTATATAAATAACACACTAGGTTCTGGGCACGGTGGCTCATGTTTGTAATCTCAGCACTTTGAGAGGCCAAGACAGGAGGATCACTTGAGCCCAGGAGTTCAAGACCCACCTGGGCATGGGCTGGGCGCGGTGGCTCACGCCTGTAATCCCAGCACTTTGGGAGGCCCAGGTGGGCGGATTATGAGGTCAGGAGATTGAGACCATCCTGGCTAACAGGGTGAAATCCTGTCTATACTAAACAAAATACAAAAAGTTAACGTGGCGTGGTGGCGGGCGCCTGTAGTCCCAGCTATTCCTGAGGCTGAGGCAGGAGAATGGCGTGAACCCGGGAGGCAGAGCTTTCGGTGAGCCGAGATCGCCGCCACTGCACTCCAGCCTGGACGGTAGAGAGAGACTCTGTCTCAAAAAAAAAAAAAAAAAAAAACTTAGCCCAGCATGGCAGCGCACACCTGTGGTTCTAGCTACTTAGGAGGCTGAGCTGGGAGAATCACTTGAGCCCAGGAGGTCAGTGTTGCAATGAGCCATGATCATGCCCCTGCACTTCAGCCTGGGTGACAGAGTGAGACCCTGTGGAGGAAGGGAAAGGAAAGGAAAGGAGAGAAGAGGAGAGGAGAAGAGAAGAGGGGAGAGGGAGAAAAAAGAAGAAAGAGAGAGAGAAAGAAAGGAAAGAAAGAAAGAAGGAAGGAAAGAAAGAAAAAGAAAGAAAGAGAGACAAAGAAGGAAGGAAGGAAAAGGAAAGGAAAGGAAGAAAGAAAAAGAAAGAAAGAAAAAAAAGAAAGGAAGGAAGGAAGAAGAGAGAGTGAGGGAGGGAAAGGAAGAAAGAGAAAGAGGGAGGGAACGAAGGAAAGAAGGAAGGAGAGAAGGAAGGAAGGAAGGGAAAAAGGGAGGGAGGGAAGGAAGGAAGGACACACACCAGGAATGAAGAGATTTTGATTGAAATCCACGCTTCACCATCAAATCACTGTGTCAACTTGGGCTAGTTTTACCTCCGTCTACCCATTTGAAATTTTACCTCCGTCTACCCTTTTGAAAAATGAGTGGATTTGACTAGATTAGGCTTGTTCAGGCTGGGGTACCCATATCCCTCAGGATACAGGTAGATTTTCCAGGAGGTACACAGGTACAGAGGGATCTGAGGACATTACTGATTATTAAACTACATATTTACTTTTTCCTGAAGTTGATTTACTTGAGAATGAGCCACCCTGAAGTTCTCCTTTTCTTCCTCTCTTTGATTAAGTCCTTCCTCTTTAAATTTTTTTTTAAAAAAGCATACTTCTTACCTATCTCTCACATGTCTTCAAAGTGTAAAAACTTCTGAATTCCAAACAAAGGAACAATTCAAAAATGCATTTTCCTGAGGATGCTTTCCATGGAAGCAAAGGAAAGAAAGTGTGAGTAAGAAATACCAAGGGGTCAGCACCGGTTTCATTCAGGTGGCAAACTCACACTAAGCCACTGTGCCTTTTGCTGTCTACCCTAGAAATAGGATTCAGGAGTGTGATACTTGCCACGGGGATGTAGATTAAGACATTGATTTGAATTGAAAAATGAAGACATTCTTTTGTGGGAGAAATGAGTTTGACTGATTTGGCTGATGGAGGACTGACTTTGCCAATTAGTTAAATCTGTGCCATCAAGTTTTTTAAAAAAAATATTTAAAGTATGCAGTAAGATAAAAGCATTTTATGAAAGTAATCACAAAATTTTTAAAAAATATATTTTTTATAAAATGCTTTCAAACTTTCCTATATTTTGAAACCATAGTATTCAAACTTTCCAGCACTTACAGAGCATTTCAGATTAGATAAGGTGACTAAATGAAAGAATAACATGTATAATTAATCACATTATTAATCATTTGGTAGATGCTGGTAAAGCCTTTTTAGTTAACTTTCTGGAAATTAAGAAAATCACTTGTGATTTGTGATTAGTATTCTACCTGCTAAAAAACAAATCCTTTTGCAAGATACCAGGTGTCCAATTCTATGCCTTTATAAAAATTGAAGGAGCGTTTAATCAAGCTATTGATTAATAATTAAGTTAGATCATTAAAATAATTTTTAAATGCTTAATATTATTTTAATATAATCTCTTGAGATCAATAACATATTGCTAGCCAGGTGCAGTGGCTCATGCCTGTAATCCCAGCATTTTGGAAGGCTGAGTCGGGTGGATCACTTGAGGTCAGGAGTTCAAGACCAGCCTACCCAACATGGTTAAACCCTGTCTCTACTAAAAAATACAAAAATTAGTCGGGCATGGTGGTGCATGACTGTAATCCCAGCTACTCGGGAGGCTGAGGCAGGAGAACTGCTTGAACCTGGGAGGCTGAGGTTGCAGTGAGCCGGGATTGCACCACTGCACTCCAGCCTGGGCAACAGAGCGAGACTCTGTCTCAAAAACAAAAAACAAAAAATAATAAAATAAAATAAATAACATTGCAAAATGTTCTGCAGTAGAAGTGCATTCCTAAATAAGTAAACCCAAGGCAATAGTTGACAAAAAGGCAAATAAATAAGTAACTTTAGTTTAAAATACAGTCACCCTTTGGTATCTTTGGGGGATTGGTTCCAGGAACCCTCATGGATACCAAAATCCTTAGATGCTCATGTCGCTTATATAAAATGGCATAGTATTTGCATATAACCAACATTCATTCTTCCAAATACTTTAAAATCACCTCTAGATTGGTAGGTATTTAATACTTACCATTATAAATGCTATGCAAGTAGTTGTTATACTGTATTGGTTTTTATTTGTATTATTTTTATTGTTGTGTTATTTTTTATTGTTTTTTTTCTAAATATTTTCTATCTACAGTTGATTGGACCTGCAGATGCAGAACCTGTGGATATGGAGGGCCAACTGTAAATGCCAAAGAAAATCAACTTTACAAAATAGCGTTATCAATGTTAACTATTTTCAAATACAAGTAGGGACTGAACATATATGCATCGAATCATGTTCTCATTCACTGACATAAGTGTAAGTGTGCCTCCAAACAAGTTACTATGAGAGTAAATACATAAATATATTCAAAATACACACACACAAATTATAAGCCACAGATCACCCACCATTTTCCAAGACCAAAATTTTCACATAAATATAAGGGCAAATACAGCCAAATACCAGTGTAAATTAACACGCTTACATACACAGATATGTGAAAATACCAGAATTCAAAGTGACATGCAGACATGTAACACAGGTGTTTATGCATAAACACACAGCTCGGTCAGAAACAGCCCATACAGAAACAGTGGTCTACTGAAACACAGAATACTGCTGTGACTTTCTCACTAGCGATGAAAACTCAACAGTTCACAATAAAACTGACTTTTAAAATGCTCACGCTTTAAATAATAGAGACAAAGGAACCAGACTTCTAAAGCCACTCTCCACTGCCACTGAATTTCTTATAAGTTGATAATGTGAAGGCAATTTCACAAACGTAAAAGCACAGGGAGGTTGGTGACTCCCATCTGGAATAAAGATTTGTTAAATGAAATCACTGAAATTGAACAGAGAAACATTCTGTAAAGTTAGCTAAATCACTTTTACCTTTTTTCTTGTTAGAGACAGAACCTCACTCTGTCACTCAGGCTGCAGTGCAGCCGGGCCATCCTAGCTCACTGCAGCCTCAAACTTCTGGACTCAAGCCATCCTCCTGCTTCAGCCTCCTGAGTAGCTGGGATTACAGGCATGCACCACCATGCATGACTCAAGTTCTTTTTACTGTGAAGGCCCTGCTAGAGACTTGCTACTGCTCTAGTTCACATCTTGTAGAGGCAAAACTTAAAAAGCTGTTGCTGTGCACAGGTGCTGTGGGAGAACCCAAGAAAAGTGGTCTGAACTGAAAATCTCCATTTCCACTACCCCAATTTCCAACTGGTATACTGTCCACAGAAAATTTGGAGTTGTTCCCTAATGGGAAGCCAAAAACATCAGAGTACAATCATGGATGGCTCAAGGGTATCTTTCTGGTGTGGAATAGTGATGTTTCATAGCCTAAGCCTGTCATAGAGGCCTTGGAGCTTTCAATACTGATGATTGTGCTTCATAAGTGTCTCGGAGATGTCACTGTTATTTTTTTCTTGTATTCTTCTAGCACTCTCCTCATGGAGGTTATCTCCCTTTTCATAGAGGTCAATTCAACATCCTGGCTCTGTATTTGCTGAGTATATGTCTTCTCCATCTGTTTCATATGGCCTTCAGCTTTCGTGAAATTGTATTCTTGATAGAGACACACCTGATGTAATGTCCAGAAGGCCAGTACTTGGGAGCTAATGCCCAACACTATCTCCAGTCACAATCCAGCCAATACCATAGCTTTATATTCCTGAATTCAGTGCGGACAATATCTAGCCTTCCAGCAAGTGTACTGTTGCAGGCAGGACAGATAGCAGGTGAACCACAAAAGTCACCACTGCCATGCTGATCACAGAAGATGTGAGAGCAGATGGTGACCCATGCATAACCAGAGAGTTCAATGTGACACTCTCAATAATTACAAAACAACATGTCTTCACACAAAGACATAATAGGATAGTGAGGTCTCCAGATGCTGAAAATAGTCCATGAAAGAAATATGCAGTCATCATCCATTGTATATCTAGAATTTACAGCACTGAAGAGGTCCAGACTGAAACAGTAAGACTCAGATCTGGTTTTGGCCTTGAAATTTTACTTCTCTGGTATCAGATGAATCCAGCTTCTATGTAGGTATCAAGTTGAACTACAGGATCTATCAGCTACTTAGCATCATCTCTTTATAGTCCCATCAGCCTTTAACTCTTCCTTTATTGAGAATTTCCAAATCCAATCCCGCTTGATTTTCAGGGGGTCTGCAGATGACCTTTCACAGGGCCACTTCTGGCCTGGCACACAGGGTGCTAAAGACCCAGTTCTTCCCTCTTCAGTGGATTTCATCTTCAACCTGCCCTCCTTCTCCCTTTAGGAGAGGGAGGGTTAAAATAATTTTTGATTATGAGTATCATGTGATATTTGGCAACTTACTAGAAGTTCAAAGAACCAAATGTCATACTTAAAACTTTTTGTCCCTGTACACTTACATATTAAAAGATGAATTCCTATAGATTTGTATTTATCAATAAAATTGTGTTTCTCAATTTTTACAATGTGTTTATTTACATGTTCATTATTATTATATCATTGAAATAACAAATGGATTTTAAAAATTAATCCATAAGAAAAAATTTGATTCCTGGAGTCTCATGGTCACAGTAAATAATTTAAATTTTAATTTATGCATATGTTTTTAATTGCATAGCAGTAGGAAAATAGCATGAATGGCATTGCCTAGGTTGTCTTTCAGGATTTTTATAGTTTTGGGTTTAAAATTTAAGTCTTTAATCCATCTTGAGTTAATTTTTGTAAATTGTGCAAGGAAGGGGTCCAGTTTCAGTCTTCTGCATATGGATAGCCAGTTATCCCAGCACCATTTATTGAATAGGGAGTCCTTTCCCCTTCACAATAGCAAAGACATAGAATTGACCTAAATGTCCATCAATGGTAGACTGGATAAAGAAAATGTGATACATATACACAGTGGAATACTATGCAGCCGTGAAAAAGAATGAGATCATGTCCTTTGCAGAAACATGGTGGAGCTGGAAGCCATCATCCTTAGCAAACTAATGCAGGAACAGAAAACCAAATACCACATGTTCTTACTTATAAGGGGGAGCTAAATGATGAGAACACATGGAGACATAGAAGGGAACAACAGACATTGGGGCCTATGGGAGGGTGGAGGGTAGGAGGAAGGAGAGGATCAGGAAAAATAACTAATGAGTACTAGGCTTAATACATGGGTGTCAAAACAATCTGTACAACAAACCCCCATGGCACAAGTTTACCTATATAACAAGTTTGCACATGTACCCATGAACTTAAAAGTTAAATTAAAAAAAGAAAATGGCATGAGTAAAAGACTTTTGAGCATAAGATTATATTCCATTATACTGAAAGTCTGTGGGGTAAGAGGAATGAAAATATGAGTTCAATGAAAAAAATTAATGTTTTAAAATTTCTAACTGTTAAAGAATTGCTTTCCATATATTTTAAATAGATGCTTGTGGATATCAAATTAGTATGATATTTCTACCCCAGTGATTATATATATTGTAAAAAGTTATGTAGCAGTTTAAAAAATTAATATTTACATGTTCACATAATGCATTGAGATTCATTTATGTTGTGTGTTGTTTGTTCTTTTTTAGTGCTGAATTTTGTCCATTCTATGGCTATACAACAGGTTCATCCTTTCTCTAGTTCATGGAAATTTGGGTTATTTCCAGTTTGGGGCAATTATGAATAAAGCCCATACAAACATTTGTATAGAGGTATTTTTATGAACCTAAGTTTTCATTTCTCTTAAATAAATACCAGAAAGTGGTATTGCCGGGTTATGTGACCAGCGTATGTTTGTAAGAAACTGCCAAACTCTTTTCCAAAGTCACAGTACCATTTTGCATTTTCATTAGTAATGCATGCACTACTCTCCTAAGAGTTTCACTTGCTCCACACACCTGTTAGCGTTTGGTGTTGTAAATGCTTTTATTTTAGTTGTTCTAATAGATGTGCAGTGGTAAGACTGCATGCTATTTGGAGAAATGAAAGTAATTAGCCTACATTTGTGGAACTCTTAAGAATCTAAGCCACTTCAAATGTTGGTGGGAAGATTTTTCATATTTTCCAACTTCTCCTAGGACAGCTTTCAAACCCAGTTGGTTCCTTGGTTTCTGAGCCTGCTTGTGTAGGAGTTTCTCCAGAGCCCCATCATTGAACCTACTTTTTAAAAAAGTCTTCATAATTTCCATACTTTATTGTCCTTAAATCGTTAATTTTAAGTTTAATATTATTCCTTTTTTATTTTCCATGTCTGATTCTCTACCCACAATCTTTTTGTTTTCATTAGATTTTATTTGCCTTTCTTTTTCCAACTTGAAATGGATCATTGGTCAATTTCATTCATTTCTCATTTCCTATAATTTACTTTCATTTTTATTTTTAATTTGAGACATACCTCTTTCATCACTGCTTTCATTGCACTTTAAGACATTTATTTTAATTGACTAATAATAATTATTTATATTTATGTGCTACAATTTAATGTTTTGATGTATGTACACATTGCGGAATGGTTATATCAGGGTAATTAACACATCCGTCACCTCAGATACTTATCATTTTTTAAATTAGAACATTTCTGTAGCAATTCTGAAATGTACAATACATTGTTAACTACGGTCACCATGCTATGCAATAGATCTCAGAGACTTCTTTCCTTTGTCTAACTGAAACTTTATCCCCTTAACCAACATCTTCCCTTTCCCCATACACTCCATCCTGACCCCTGGCAACGGCCTCTGATAACCACCATCTACTCTCTACTTCTACAAGTTCAACTTTTTAGATTCCACATGTAAGTGAGACATGCAATATTTGTCTTTCTCTGCCTGGCTTGTTTCACTTAGCATAATGTTCTTCATCTTCCTCCATGTTGTTGCAAATGACAGAATTTCCTTCTTTTTAAAGGCTGAATAGTAGTTCATTGTGTATATATACCACTTTTTTACCCATTTATCCATTGCTGAACGCTTAGGTTGATTCCATATCTTGGCTATTGTGAGTAATGCTGCAATGAACATAGCAGTGCCAATATCTCTTCAACATACTGATTTCATTTCTTTTGGATATATACCCAAATATGGGATTGCTGGATTATGCAGTAATTCTACTTTTAGTATTTTTGAGGAAGCTCCACACTATTCTTCATAATGGCTGTACTAATTTATACTCCCACCAACAGTGTTCAAGAATTCCCTTTTCAGCCAGGTGCGGTGGCTCACACCTGTAATCCCAGCACTTTGGGAGGCCGAGGCGGGCGGATCTCATCAGGAGATTGAGACCATCCTGGCTAACGCAGTGAAACCCCGTCTCTACTAAAAATACAAAAAATTAGCCGGGCGTGGTGGCAGGTGCCTGTAGTCCCAGCTACTCGGGAGGCTGAGGCAGGAGAATGGCGTGAACCCAGGAGGTGGAGCTTGCAGTGAGCCGAGATCGTGTCACTGCACTCCAGCCTGGGCGACAGAGTGAGACTCCATCTCAAAAAAAAAAAAAAAAAAAAAAGAATTCCCTTTTCTCCACATGCTCATCAACACTTGTTATGTTTAATCTTTTTGATAACAGACATTCTAACAAGCATGAGGTGATACCTCATTGTGATTTTAATTTGCATTTCCCTGTTGATTAATGATGTTGAGCATTTTCTCATAAACCTATTGGCTATTTGAATGCCTTATTTATTTATTTATTTACTAACTTACTTATTTATTTATTTTCAAGACAGTCATGCTCTGTCACCCAGGCTGGAGTGCAGTGGTGTGATCTTGGCACACTGCAACCTTCGCCTCCCAAGTTCAAGCAATTCTCGTGCCTCAGCCTCCCGAGTAGCTGGAACTACAGGTATGTGCCATCATGCCCAGCTAATTTTTGTGGTTTTAGTAGAGACAGGGTTTCACCATGTTGGCCAGGCTGGTCTTGAACTCCTGGCCTCAAGTGATCTTCCTGCCTTGGCCTCCCAAAGTGTTGGGATTACAGGCGTGAGCCACCGCGCCCAGCCTTTGTATGCCTTCTTTTAAGAAATGTCTATTCAAGTCCTTTGCCCATTTTTAAATTGAGTTGTTTTCTTACTATCAAGTAAATGGAGTGCCGTATATATTTTGAATATTAACCCCTCATCATAGTATGGTTTGCAAATATTTTCTCTCACTCTATGAGTTGTCTCTTGACTCTGTTGATTATTTTCTTTGCTGTGCAAACGCTTTGTAATTTAATGTAATCTCACTTGTCTAGTTTTACTTCTGTTTCTTGTGATTTTAGGGTCATATCCAAGAAATCATTGCCCACACCCATGTAATGGAGCTTTCCCCCTATGTTTTCTTCTCAGAGTTTTATAGTTTCAGCCATTGCAGTTAGATCTTTTGTCCATTTTGAGTTGATTTTTTTAAATATATGCATATTTTGTATTTCAATAGCTTTTGGGGCACAAATGGTTTTTGGTTACATGAATAGATTGTATAGTGGTGAAGTCTGAGATTTTAGTGCACCAGTCCCCAAGTAGTGTACATTGTACCCAATATGTAGTTTGTTTTATCCCTCTCTGCCCTCCTACACTCCGCCCTTCTGAGTCTCCAAAGTCCATCATACCACCTGTATACCTTTGCATACCCATAGGTTAACTCAACTTATAAGCGAAAACATATGGTATTTGGTTTTCCATTCCTGAGTTTCTTAACTTAGAATAATGGCCTCCAGCTCCATCCAAGTTGCGCAAAAGACATTATTTCATTATTTTTTATGGCTGAGTGGTGTATATATACCATGTTTTCTTTATCCATTGAGTTGATTTTTTTGCATGGTGTGCAATAAGGGTTCAATTTTATTTTTCTACATGTGGATTTCCAGTTTTCCCAAGACCATTTATCAGAGACAGTCTCCATTGTGTGTTCTTGGCATCTTTATCAAAAATCAGTTAACCATAAATGTATAGATTTATTTCTGGGCTTTCTATTCTGTTCCATTGGTCAATGTATCTGTTTCTATGACAGTACCATGCTGTTTTGATTGCTACAGCTTTGTAGTATATTTAAAATCAGGTAGTGTGATGCCTCCAGCTGTGTTCTTTTTGCTCAAGATTGCTTGAGATTCTTGGGGTCTTTTGTGACTCCATACAAATTTTAGGATTTTTTAAATTTCTATAAGAAATGCATTTGGAATTTTGGTAGGGATTCTGAAGTTATACACTAACAAGTGGAATAACCTGGAAGAAATTGAGAAATTCCTAGAAGCATATAATCTACCAAAACTGAATCATGAAGAAACAGAAAAACTAAATAGATCAACAAGTAAGGAGATTTAATTGGTAATTAAAAGTCTCTTATCGAAGAAAAATCTAGGATCTGATGGCTTCATGACTTCATTCTACCAAACATTTAAAGAACTAATGCTAATCCTCCTCAAATGCTTCCAAAAAATTGAAGTGGAGGGAATTCTTTCAAACTCATTTTATGAGGCCAGCATTATTCTAATACCAAAGCCATGCAAAGACACTACAAGAAAAGAAAATTACAGGCCAATATCCATGATGTACACAGAGGCAAAAATTCTCAAAAAAAAAAAAGATCAGCAAATTGTATTCAACAGTACATTAAAAGGATCATTCACAGCCAAGCATGGTGGGTCACACCTGTAATCCCAGCAATTTGGGAGGCCAAGGAGGGCAGATCACTTGAGGCTAGGCGTTCGAGACCAGCCTGGCCAACAGGGCAAAACCCTGTCTCTACTAAAAATACAAAAAAAATTAGCCAGGCATGGTGACACATCCCCATAATCCCAGCTACTTGAGAGGCTGAGGCACAAGAATTACTTGAACCTGGGTGGCAGAGGTTGCAGTGAACCAAGATCGTGCCACTGCACTCTAGCCTGAGTGACAAAGCGAGACTCTGTCTCAAAATAAAAGAAAAAAATAGTATCATTCACCATGATCAAGTGGGATTTATCCCTTGGATGCAAGGATGGTTCAACATATTCAAAGCAATCAATGTGGTGCACCATCTTAACAGAATTAGTGATATAAATAATATGATCATCTCAGTAGATGCAGAAAATGCATTTGACAAAATTCAACATTTTTATGATAAAAAATCTCAACAAATTAGGTATAGAAGGAATGTACATCAACACAATAAAGGCCAGATATGACAAGCCCACAGCTCTTATACCCAACAGTGAAAAGTTGAGTTTTTTCTCTGAGATCAGGAACAAGACAAGAATGCCAATTTCTACCACTTTTAATCGACATAGTACTGAAAGTCCTGGCCAGAGCAATTAGCAAGAAAAATAAATAAAATTCATCCAAATAGGAAAGAAAGCGACGAAATTGCCTCTGTTTACTTATGACATGATCCTATATATAGAAAACCCTAAAGACTCCACACCAAAAAAACTGTTAGAACTGATAAAGCAATTTATTAAACTTTCAGGATACAAAATCAACATACAAAAATCAGTGGCATTTCTATACACTAACAACAAACTACCTGAAAAACAAATTAAAACAATACCATTTACAATAGCATAAAAAATACTTAGGAGTAAATTTAACAAAGGATATGAAAGATCTGTATGCTGAAAACTACAAAATATTAGTGAAAGAAATTGGAGAAGACATAAATAAATGAAAAGATATTTCATGTTCATATTTCATATGGATTAGAAGAATTAATATTGTTAAAATGCCCATACCACCCGGAACCTACCTTTTTGTCCAGCTTCCCCAAATAGGAGAGGTTGCACTTTGCAGAAAACTGAGCAGCATTTTGCAATTGAAAGGTCTACAGATGGCCAGGAGCTGGGGGAACAGTGTGAATTCCCAGGTTACAATATTTAGGAACTACAGGTAAGGGCCCACTATGACTCTATTACATCTCACTACCCTCTAGTTCTCCCCAGTTAGGTGCTTGCCCAGCCCCAGGCCCTGTTTCCATGGCTGAGAGCTCCTAGCTCACACCCCTCCTCATCCCCATAGCATAGCATGTTCTGTTGCAAGGCTACTCAACCAGATATGTGCCTCTAGCCTCAGTTACTAGGAAGCAGACCTTGAGGAGGACAACTAGCTCCATAAGTCACTTTAATACACCTTGCCCTAAGTTCAGGCTGAGTAAGTAAGTAAATTAGTAAGCCTTGTCCAAAGATATTTTCTTCTAAATGCTGCCTAGTCAGATATCTACATTCTGATACCGGGGAAGGATTGTCTCTAAATATTGAGTACAGAACACTCCGTATATATCTCCATATTGTGCTGCTAAAATATTTTAAATCTTTTACATTTTTTGTCCTTTTGATCTGTCAATGATTGAGAAAGGTGTGTCAAGGGCCCTCAATACAGCCATAGATTTCTCAATTTATGCCTATAATGATGTCAATGTTTGCTTTAATATATCCTGATTTGATTGGTTTAGGTAAATACAAATGTATTCCTGGTGAACTGAGTCTTTTACCATTATCTAGCAAGCCATCCTTTATCCTTAAAGATAAAACTTCGAAACAAAAAGACAGCAGTAACCTCTGCAGACTTAAATGTCCCTGTCTGACAGCTTTGAAGAGAGCAGTGGTTCTCCCAGCACGCAGCTGGAGATCTGAGAACGGGCAGACTGCCTCCTCAAGTGGGTCCCTGACCCCTGACCCCCGAGCAGCCTAACTGGGAGGCACCCCCCAGCAGGGGCACACTGACACCTCACACGGCAGGGTATTCCAACAGACCTGCAGCTGAGGGTCCTGTCTGTTAGAAGGAAAACTAACAAACAGAAAGGACATCCACACCGAAAACCCATCTGTACATCACCATCATCAAAGACCAAAAGTAGATAAAACCACAAAGATGGGGAAAAAACAGAACAGAAAAACAGGAAACTCTAAAATGCAGAGCGCCTCTCCTCCTCCAAAGGAACGCAGTTCCTCACCAGCAACGGAACAAAGCTGGATGGAGAATGATTTTGACGAGCTGAGAGAAGAAGGCTTCAGACGATCAAATTACTCTGAGCTACGGGAGGACATTCAAACCGAAGGCAAAGAAGTTGAAAACTTTGAAAAAAATTTAGAAGAATGTATAACTAGAATAACCAATACAGAGAAGTGCTTAAAGGAGCTGATGGAGCTGAAAACCAAGTCTCGAGAACTACGTGAAGAATGCAGAAGCCTCAGGAGCCGATGCGATCAACTGGAAGAAAGGGTATCAGCAATGGAAGATGAAATGAATGAAACTAAGCGAGAAGGGAAGTCTAGAGAAAAAAGAATAAAAAGAAATGAGCAAAGCCTCCAAGAAATATGGGACTATGTGAAAAGACCAAATCTACGTCTGATTGGTGTACCTGAAAGTGATGCGGAGAATGAAACCAAGTTGGAAAACACTCTGCAGGATATTATCCAGGAGAACTTCCCCAATCTAGCAAGGCAGGCCAACGTTCAGATTCAGGAAATACAGAGAACGCCACAAAGATACTCCTCGAGAAGAGCAACTCCAAGACACATAATTGTCAGATTCACCAAAGTTGAAATGAAGGAAAAAATGTTAAGGGCAGCCAGACAGAAAGGTCGGGTTACCCTCAAAGGGAAGCCCATCAGACTAACAGCAGATCTCTCGGCAGAAACCCTACAAGCCAGAAGAGAGTGGGGGCCAATATTCAACATTCTTAAAGGAAAGAATTTTCAACCCAGAATTTCATATCCAGCCAAACTAAGCTTCATAAGTGAAGGAGAAATAAAATACTTTACAGACAAGCAAATGCTGACCGATTTTGTCACCACCAGGCCTGCCCTAAAAGAGCTCCTGAAGGAAGCGCTAAACATGGAAAGGAACAACCGGTACCAGCCACTGCAAAAAAATGCCAAAATGTAAAGACCATCAAGACTAGGAAGAAACTGCATCAACTAACGAGCAAAATCACCAGCTAACATCTTAATGACAGGATCAAATTCACACATAACAATATTAACTTTAAATGTAAATGGACTAAATTCTCCAATTAAAAGACACAGACTGGCAAGTTGGATAAAGAGTCAAGACCCATCAGTGTGCTGTATTCAGGAAACGCATCTCACGTGCAGAGACACACATAGGCTCAAAATAAAAGGATGGAGGAAGATCTACCAAGCAAATGGAAAACAAAAAAAGGCAGGGGTTGCAATCCTAGTCTCTGATAAAACAGACTTTAAACCAACAAAGATCAAAAGAGACAAAGAAGGCCATTACATAATGGTAAAGGGATCAATTCAACAAGAGGAGCTAACTATCCTAAATATTTATGCACCCAATACAGGAGCACCCAGATTCATAAAGCAAGTCCTGAGTGACCTACAAAGAGACTTAGACTCCCACACATTAATAATGGGAGACTTTAACACCCCACTGTCAACATTAGACAGATCAACGAGACAGAAAGTCAACAAGGATACCCAGGAATTGAACTCAGCTCTGCACCAAGCGGACCTAATAGACATCTACAGAACTCTCCACCCCAAATCAACAGAATATACATTTTTTTCAGCACCACACCACACCTATTCCAAAATTGACCACATAGTTGGAAGTAAAGCTCTCCTCAGCAAATGTAAAAGAACAGAAATTATAACAAACTATCTCTCAGACCACAGTGCAATCAAACTAGAACTCAGGATTAAGAATCTCACTCAAAGCCGCTCAACTACATGGAAACTGAACAACCTGCTCCTGAATGACTGCTGGGTACATAACGAAATGAAGGCAGAAATAAAGATGTTCTTTGAAACCAACGAGAACAAAGACACAACATACCAGAATCTCTGGGACGCATTCAAAGCAGTGTGCAGAGGGAAATTTATAGCACTAAATGCCCACAAGAGAAAGCAGGAAAGATCCAAAATTGACACCCTAACATCACAATTAAAAGAACTAGAAAAGCAAGAGCAAACACATTCAAAAGCTAGCAGAAAGCAAGAAATAACTAAAATCAGAGCAGAACTGAAGGAAATAGAGACACAAAAAACCCTTCAAAAAATTAATGAATCCAGGAGCTGGTTTTTTGAAAGGATCAACAAAATTGATAGACCGCTAGCAAGACTAATAAAGAAAAAAAGAGAGAAGAATCAAATAGACGCAATAAAAAATGATAAAGGGGGTATCACCACCGATCCCACAGAAATACAAACTACCATCAGAGAATACTACAAACACCTCTACGCAAATAAACTAGAAAATCTAGAAGAAATGGATACATTCCTCGACGCATACACTCTCCCAAGACTAAACCAGGAAGAAGTTGAATCTCTGAATAGACCAATAACAGGAGCTGAAATTGTGGCAATAATCAATAGTTTACCAACCAAAAAGAGTCCAGGACCAGATGGATTCACAGCCGAATTCTACCAGAGGTACAAGGAGGAACTGGTACCATTCCTTCTGAAACTATTCCAATCAATAGAAAAAGAGGGAATCCTCCCTAACTCATTTTATGAGGCCAGCATCATTCTGATACCAAAGCCTGGCAGAGACACAACCAAAAAAGAGAATTTTAGACCAATATCCTTGATGAACATTGATGCAAAAATCCTCAATAAAATACTGGCAAACCGAATCCAGCAGCACATCAAAAAGCTTATCCACCATGATCAAGTGGGCTTCATCCCTGGGATGCAAGGCTGGTTCAACATACGCAAATCAATAAATGTAATCCAGCATATAAACAGAGCCAAAGACAAAAACCACATGATTATCTCAATAGATGCAGAAAAAGCCTTTGACAAAATTCAACAACCCTTCATGCTAAAAACTCTCAATAAATTAGGTATTGATGGGACATATTTCAAAATAATAAGAGCTATCTATGACAAACCCACAGCCAATATCATACTGAATGGGCAAAAACTGGAAGCATTCCCTTTGAAAACTGGCACAAGACAGGGATGCCCTCTCTCACCACTCCTATTCAACATAGTGTTGGAAGTTCTGGCCAGGGCAATCAGGCAGGAGAAGGAAATAAAGGGTATTCAATTAGGAAAAGAGGAAGTCAAATTGTCCCTGTTTGCAGACGACATGATTGTTTATCTAGAAAACCCCATTGTCTCAGCCCAAAATCTCCTTAAGCTGATAAGCAACTTCAGCAAAGTCTCAGTATACAAAATCAATGTACAAAAATCACAAGCATTCTTATACACCAACAACAGACAAACAGAGAGCCAAATCATGAGTGAACTCCCATTCACAATTGCTTCAAAGAGAATAAAATACCTAGGAATCCAACTTACAAGGGATGTGAAGCACCTCTTCAAGGAGAACTACAAACCACTGCTCAAGGAAATAAAAGAGGATACAAACAAATGGAAGAACATTCCTTGCTCATGGGTAGGAAGAATCAATATCGTGAAAATGGCCATACGGCCCAAGGTAATTTACAGATTCAATGCCATCCCCATCAAGCTACCAATGACTTTCTTCACAGAATTGGAAAAAACTACTTTAAAGTTCATATGGAACCAAAAAAGAGCCCGCATCGCCAAGTCAATCCTAAGCCAAAAGAACAAAGCTGGAGGCATCACACTACCTGACTTCAAACTATACTACAAGGCTACAGTAACCAAAACAGCATGGTACTGGTACCAAAACAGAAATATAGATCAATGGAACAGAACAGAGCCCTCAGAAATAACGCCGCTTACCTACAACTATCTGATCTTTGACAAACCTGAGAAAAACAAGCAATGGGGAAAGGATTCCCTATTTAATAAATGGTGCTGGGAAAACTGGCTAGCCATATGTAGAAAGCTGAAACTGGATCCCTTCCTTACACCTTATACAAAAATCAATTCAAGATGGATTAAAGATTTAAATGTTAGACCTAAAACCATAAAAACCCTAGAAGAAAACCTAGGCATTACCATTCAGGACATAGGCGTGGGCAAGGACTTCATGTCGAAAACACCAAAAGCAATGGCAACAAAAGCCAAAATTGACAAATGGGATCTAATTAAACTAAAGAGTTTCTGCACAGCAAAAGAAACTACCATCAGAGTGAATAGGCAACCTACAACATGGGAGAAAATTTTCGCAACCTACTCATCTGACAAAGGGCTAATATCCAGAATCTACAGTGAACTCAAACAAATTTACAAGAAAAAAACAAACAACCCCATCAAAAAGTGGGCGAAGGACATGAACAGGCACTTCTCAAAAGAAGACATTTATGCAGCCAAAAAACACATGAAAAAATGCTCATCATCACTGGCCATCAGAGAAATGCAAATCAAAACCACTATGAGATATCATCTCACACCAGTTAGAATGGCAATCATTCAAAAGTCAGGAAACAACAGGTGCTGGAGAGGATGTGGAGAAATAGGAACACTTTTACACTGTTGGTGGGACTGTAAACTAGTTCAACCATTGTGGAAGTCAGTGTGGCGATTCCTCAGGGATCTAGAACTAGAAATACCATTTGACCCAGCCATCCCATTACTGGGTATATACCCAAATGACTATAAATCATGCTGCTATAAAGACACATGCACACGTATGTTTATTGCGGCATTATTCACAATAGCAAAGACTTGGAACCAACCCAAATGTCCAACAATGATAGACTGGATTAAGAAAATGTGGCACATATACACCATGGAATACTATGCAGCCATAAAAAATGATGAGTTCATATCCTTTGTAGGGACATGGATGAAATTGGAAACCGTCATTCTCAGTAAACTATCGCAAGAACAAAAAACCAAACACCACATATTCTCACTCATAGGTGGGAATTGAACAATGAGATCACATGGACACAGGAAGGGGAATACCATACTCTGGGGACTGTGGTGGGGAGGGGGGAGGGGGGAGGGATAGCATTGGGAGATATACCTAATGCTAGATGACGAGTTAGTGGGTGCAGCGCACCAGCATGGCACATGTATACATATGTAACTAACCTGCACAATGTGCACATGTACCCTAAAACTTAAAGTATAATAAAAAATAAAAATAAAAAATAAAAAATAAAAAAAAGATAAAACTTCGTCTTAGAGTTTTCTTTTTTTTTTTTCAGACAGTCTCCCACTGTCTTTCTCCCAGGGTGGAGTGCAGTGGCACGATCTTGGCTCACTCCAACCTCCCCCTCCTGGGTTCAAATGATTCTTGTGCCTCGGCCTCCCAAGGAGCTGGGATTATAGGCATGTGCCACCACACCTGTAATTTTTGTAATTTTAGTAGAGACGGGGTCTTTCCATGTTGCCTAGGCTGGTCTTGAACTCCTGGCCTCAAGCAATCTGCCTGCCTCGGCCTCCCAAAGTGTTGGGATTACAGGCGTGAGCCAATGTGCCCAGCCTTAGAGTTTTCTATTGCCTAATATTAATCAAACTATACTTTCTCTTCTTTGTTTGCATTTGCCTAGTCTTTTTTCCATTCTTTTGCGTTCAACCATTCTACTTATGTTTTAAGTTTATCCTTCAAATAGTGTAAATCTACATTGTAAAAATCCAGTCCAGCAATTATTACTTATTAATTGACATTTATGGGCACTAATGACATATTTGGATTCATTTCTACAATTTTATTACAAGTTATCTACTCTCAGTCCTCATTATTCAGATTCTGTACTTGCAAATTTGCCTACTTGCTGAAATTTATTTATTACCCAAAAATCAATACTCATGATGCTTTTGTGGTCATTCAGGGATACGTGCAGAATGGCAACATACACATTCTGCATGAGCCACCGCGCCTGGCCTATATACATGTTTAAAAAATAAAGACAGGGCCAGCACGGTGGCTCACGCCTGTAATCCCAGCACTTTGGGAGGCTGAGGCAGGCAGATCACCTGTGGTCAGGAGTTCAAGACTAGCCTGGCCAACACGGTGAAACCCTGTCTCTATTAAAAATACAAAAATTAGCCTGGCGTGGTGGTGCACACCTGTAGTCCCAGCTACTCAGGAGGCTAAGGCAGGAGGATCCCTTGAACCCAGAAGGTGGAGGTTGCAGAGAGCCGAGATCACACCACTATGCTCCAGCCTGGGGGACAGAGAGAGATTCCCTCTCAAACAAAACAAAAAAAAATAAAAATAAAAATAAATAAATAAAGTATGTAGAGTTTTATTTAATAATTAACCACACAGATTAAAAAATAGAAAGTAGCCAGCTTCCCAGAAGTCTTCTATGTGCACCTTCTAATTACCATCTCTGTCATGTGTCTTCAGACAGAAGCACATATAAAAACACGGTTATGTATTGATCAAATGATGAAAATGTGTGGTCAGAGGCTTGCATTTTCCCTAGGAGCAATGGCTCAGTATTTGCTAATCCGGTGTTCACAGTGACTTTACAGAACATAACTACCCCCAAGTAATTGGAATCAACTGTATTTTTATTACTTTGGTGTACAAAGAACTTTGAGCTCTCCATGGCTTGCCACAACAAAAGACTTCCTAGGCAAATTGTCTACTGCTTTGTTCCAAGTGGGGGCTCTACTCGAGGCTGTGGGACCAAGACAAAAGAAGCAGCCTCTATGTGGATTAGGCCCCTTCTCCTGGCAGAGAGAAAGCACAAAGGAGCTGGCAGAAACTCACGGTGCAAAACTCACTATGCATATGCTACATCTGCTCATACTCCAATAGGCAAAGCACAGCTGACAGCAAACCCAAAGTCAATGAGACAGAAATGTGTCTTCCTTCCACGGGCCGTTCTAAAATTTCAAGGTAATGGGCAGGAGTGTCCTCTTAAAGGAAAGATGGAATGAATAGTTGTGAATAATAATATAACCTATCACTATTACTCCTGTTTTAATTTTTTGAAAATGTTTAGATACATATTATATGCTTGTTTAATTTAAAATATCAAACTTTACCTTGCTCAGGCTCTGCCCCTCCACACTGGGCCACTCAAAGATGCCCAACTTACCCTACTTGGGCTCCAACAGCCATATCAGGTTGCATTTGAGACCAGCCTGGCCAACATGGTGAAACTCCGTCTCTACTAAAAATGCAAAACTTAGCCAGGCGTGGTGGCGCACACCTGTAGTCCCAGCTACTAGGGAGGCTAAGGCAGGAGAATCGCTGGATGCATTGATGCCCTCTTCACCCTGCTTAGGCTCTGATTCCTGACACAAGACAGGTCTGTTCTGTGGAACCCCTCCTCACTATGCTTGGCCCAACTCCCCACAGCCGACCACCCTAACTTCTATGTATCCTCCTCATCTCCTTGGGCTCTGACCCTCCATGTCTGGCTGCCCACCCCCATAGACACCCTCCTCACCCTCCTTCAGTTCGGACAGTCCACATCAGGCCTCTTCCCTATGGAGACAGCTTCCTCACTTTGCTCCAGCTCTAAGGCTCCTCCCTCATCTGCTCCCCTGCCTGGACACTCTGCTCACCCCACTCAGGCTCTCATTCTATGCCAGTCTGCCCCTCTAGCCCCAGGGGGATGCCTTTCTCAACATGGGCAGGCTGGTCTCCATGCTATGCTGCTTCTTGCCTCTTCACTAGGCATTCTCATCTACCCCTGGCTCCAGCACACCAGGCCAGCAGCCCTCCTACAGAGACACCCTCCTTGACCTGTTCCAGCTCTGATGCCCACACGGAGCCAGCCGTGGCTCCCTTCCCCTTGGGGCAAACGCCTACCTTGCTCTGCCCTATCTAATGGCTTTAGGACTGACTAGTTCAGTTAGTAAAGAAAAGGAGACAAAACAAGGAAGAGCTACTTTTCCTTTTTGTAAAAATATGTATTGTGAAAAACACCACAAAAATAAAAATATGCATGAAACATTAATGTTCAGTCTAACGAACTATTACGAAGTGACCACTCATTAAACTATCACTGAGATCAAGTAAAAAATTTCCAACACTTTCTGCTCCTTTTTTATTCTTTTCCAGTCACAACCCCTTCCTATGCTCTCGAAGGCAGCTAATGGTAGTGACTTTCTTTTTCATATTTTCAAGATCATATGTATTCCCCTAAATATGTTTTTGTTTTTGTCTGCTTCTGTTCTATATCAATGGAGTCACTTGGAATGTATTCTTTTGTGCCTGGCTTTTTGTGTTCAACATTATATTAATGAATTCCATCCATATTGTTTTGTGTAGCTGTATTTTGTCAATTTTCATTGCCATGCCATCTATTGTATGACTACACACATCTTGAGTTGTTTATAGTTTGCAGCTGTTAAGAATAAAGCTGCTATGTGTATACATAGCATGTATGTAATAACGTTCTGCACGTGTATCCCAGAACTTAAAGTATAATAAAAAAACTAGGATTTTCTAAATAAAAATGTTATTTATATCAACATGTAATAAGTTTATTACGTTAAATGAATTAATAAATGTTTTTAAATGTCAAAAAAATTTTTAAAAATTTACTCATGTAAAAAAAGAATAAAGCTGCTATGAACACTCTGTGTGCATTTGCTGGAGCACGTGGGCAGGTGTTCTTGTAGGTTATACATTCAGCATAGGGAATGATGGGTTACAGGGTATGCATATCTTCAGCTTCTCAAGCTGATACCAAATTATTTCCCAAAGAGTTTGTACCAATTCACAGCCTTGACATTGGTAGTTGAGAGTTCCTATTGTTCCATAACCATGCTGTATGTAGAACTGTCACAATCTTTTCATTTTTACCATCCTGCTACGAGTATGGAAATACATCACTGTGGACTTAATTTAAATTTCTTGACTACTAATGAGGTTGAGCACCTTTTTAGATCTTTATTAACCACTTGGCTATCCTCTCTTTGATTTTCTTTTCAAATGTTTTGCTCATTGTTCTCTGGGGTTTTCTGACTTTTTCTTGCTGATTTCTACTGGAGTCATGTCTTTCCTCAGTTATATGTATTATGAACATCTTCCAGGATCAAGGGTAATCTTCTAAAACCCTTATTGGCTTGTCTTTTACCTTTTGAATGAATGTTTTTATCACGTGCCCTTCCTACCCCAAAGACAGAATCAGGAATCCTTTTTCTATGTTCGTTTCCTGCAATACAATAACTCGCTACAATACAATACAGTAACTCCAATATCTGAAGTCTTTGTGGACCTCTGCTGTTGGTTGTTTTTCTTGATTTTTTTCGTCTTGTTTTCTTAAGATCTGTGTGATTTTTTTTATTGTGAGAGTATATATTTAATGGAAGTTTATGTATGTAACAATACTTTGTGGAATTTCTTGGATTCCTGTGTTTAAAGGAGAATTCTTCCGAATCAACTTGTCCTCAATTTTTCCCTAACAACTCATGCAATTTTGAATTAAATTCATAGCTTTAGATTTATCAGACCATGCACATGTGCCAATTTTCCTACTCTGCTCTTATGAAAGGAAACAAGGTTGCAGTTACAAATTCTCAGAATAGTCTTTTTTTTTTTTTTTTTTTTGAGATGGAGTCTCGCTCTGTTCCCCAGGCTGGAGTGCAGTGGCACTATCTCAACTCACTGCAACCTCTGTCTCCCGGGTTCAAGTGATTCTCCTGCCTCAGCCTCCTGAATAGCTGGGATTACAGACACGCACCACCACGCCTGGCTATTTTTTTTTCTATTTTTAGTAGAGATGGGGTTTCACCATGTTGGTCAGGCCGGTCTCGAACTCCTGGCCTCGTGATCCACCCACCTTTGCCTCCCAAAGTGCTGGGATTACAGGCGTGACCCACTGCACCCAGCCCAGAGTAGTCTTTTTTCCTGTTTTGTTCAGAGCCAAAGCCAAGACAGTCAAGTTCCTTCACCACAGTCGTGCATGTGTGTGTTTCTGTTTCATCCATTTATTAAGGTGTCAGCATTTGGTGATCCTTGTGAGTGAGATTTCTGATCTGACTTTTCACATTGCTTAGGGCTTAGCTCTTTTTTCTTGCCCTTGCCAGGGGCCCACTAAAATTCAAACTGCAGACTACCAGGCATTGGCAGATACTCCCAGGGAAGCCTCTAACTAAAGCACTTCCTTATCTCTCTGGAGTCAGACCTTCACATCATTTTTGGCTTTTAAGAATTCCTCTTTCTTGCCAACTGACTCATTGATTTAAAGAGTCATGCATTTTAAGTATTTTAGACAATATTTTGGGGGGGGTGTTTTACTGGGAATAGTTTCTAAGAGTCCTAGTTATGAATTTTTAATTATAAAATTACACACATCGAATACCCAATAAGTGAAACAGTACAAAGAACATATAAAGAAAAGGTAATAATTTCTAAGCCACATCTCTCCATTTCTAACTCCCTCAATATTAATAGCCTTGGTTGATAATTAATAACCAATTTTAATAGGCTGTTTTGTACCCTTACCATCTTTCTCTGTCCAAATATATACAATCATGTATGTATATGGGTTCTGATACTTGGAAAACAAAATGAAATTATGATGTATACATTCACTACTACTGTACTTGCTTCTTTTCACTTAACTGTACCTCATGTAAGTCCATCCATATAAAAATATAGATTGAAAATTGCCTTAAATAGATGCCCACACTCTGTTCAACGTCTCTGCTCTTAAATTTCTGCTAGTCTTATGGAAATTGCAGAGTTGCTTAATTTGCATATCCCCAGCTACTACTGATATTAATCTTCTTTGCTTTTTAAAGTTTTTTAGTTAAAAAATTTATAATTGACAAATAATTTTATATATTAGTGTGATATTTTCATATACATATACTTATATTGTGAAATGATTAAATCAAGCTAATTAACATCACCATCACCTCACATATCTATCATTTTTTTGTGATAAAAACATTTAAAACCTACTCTCAGCAATCTTCAAGTGCTTTTAATTATCGGCCATTTGAATTTTCTCTTTCATGAACTGCTTGTGCAAATCTTTTTCTATTGAGATGTTTGTCATTTTCTCATCAATGTGTTTATTAGAAAAAATAACTTTTGGCTAGTCATATGTATTGCAAATATTTCCCTCAGCCCGTAGTTTGATTTTTATTTATTATGTGTTTTGTTCTATAAAAATTTAAAGAGTTACGTAATCAATAATGCTTATTAATTTTTCTTTATGTCTTTTACATTTCTTGCTTAAGCAGTTCTCTCCAATGCTAAGATTATGAGATCATTCTCCTAATTTTTCTCCTAAGTTATTTATTTAAAAAAATCTAACACATAGAACAGAGATTTCTACTCTTCTGGGAAAATGAACTAGATGGACTTTTCTCTATTCCTCTGATGAAATTCAGCTAAAAATCCTGGACATTAAATACACAAGAAGACTCTGAAAGGTAATAAGGGCAAGGCAGACGAGCCAGAAACCTTAGGACCTGAAGAACAGCACGGCAGCGGGATTACTGAGTTTTCTTTTTGCCTCACATATTCAAGACTGGGTGCTAGAGAAGCTGGAAACCCAGAAACACAGAAACAGAGACAATAAAAGCCTCAAAAACAAAACAAAATGCAACACAACAAAAAACCAGCCTGCTCACTCTTGCCAAAGGACCAGGAAAGAGGCAGCCTAATAAGACGGAAAACATTCAACAATAACCACTAGTATAGCCAAACACGTAGTTCCACCCCCATCAGAGCTGAGAGAGGAGCCTCAACTTCTGCCTTTACCAAGCTGAAAGGAGGAGCCCCAGTCTCCCTGCAAAGAGCCCAGACTTTGGTCACCACCAGACAATAATGATGCTGCCTTCCCCCAATGCGTGTGCTGTCAGTGGAGGCCGTGTGGGGAGCAGAAGGATACTTCTATCCCTCTCTGCTAGAGAGGTATCAGTGGAACTTATTGAGGAGCTAGACCTCCCACCCCAGCCCAGAAGTAATGAGAGGAAACCACTCCTCCTAACTCAGTTGTCAACAAAGACTCAATGGGGAACCTGATTTCTACCCCCATCTGGCAGTAATGAGGTGGTGCTCCACTCTTCCCTGCTGGAAGGGTGACAGAAGAAATCAAGGTTTAAATGAGATCTAGAATCTCATAAAATAAAACCCAAAGTTTCCAACTTTCAATACAAAATTATTTGTTATATCAAAAACCAGAAAAATCTCAAACAAAATGACAGAAGATTATTAATAGGTGCCAACACTGGGATGACAAAGATGTTATAATTATATGATAAAAATTGTAAAGAGGTCATCATAAAGAAGCTTAAAGGAGCAATTATAAACAAACAAAGATATTAAAACAGAACGTCTCAGCAAAGAAATAGAAGATATAAAGAAGAAGCAAATGGACATTTTAGAAAATTTTAAAAGAGTATAACTGAAATACAAACTCAATGGATGAGCTTAATAGCCAAATAGAGAGTATAGAGGAATAATCTGTGAATTTGAAGATAGAACTTTCACTCGCATCCGTGTGAAGAGACCACCAAACAGGCTTTGTGTGAGCAATAAAGCTTTTCAATCGCCTGGATGCAGGCGGGCTGAGTCCGAAAAGAGAGTCAGCGAAGGGAGATAAGGGTGGGGCCATTTTATAAGATTTGGGTAGGTAAAGGAAAACTACAGTCAAAGAGGGGTTGTTCTCTGGCGGGCAGGAGTGGGGGGTCACAATTTGCTCAGTAGGGGAGCTTTTGAGCCAGGATGAGCCAGGAGAAGGAATTTCACAAGATAATGTCATCAGTTAAGGCAGGAACAGGCCATTTTCACTTCTTTTGTGGTGGAATGTCATCAGTTGAGGCAGGAACAGTCCATCTGGATGTGTACGTGCAGGTCACAGGGGATATGATGGCTTAGCTTGGGCTCAGAGGCCTGACATTCCTGTCTTCTTATGTTAATAAGAAAAATAAAACAAAATAGTGGTAAAGTGTTGGGAAGGCAAAAATTTTTCAGGGTGTTATGGAGAGATAATGGGCGATGTTTCTCAGGGCTGCTTTGAGCGGCATTAGGGGCGGCGTGGGAGCCTAGAGTAGGAGAGATTAAGCTGAAGGAAGATTTTGTGGTAAGGGGTGATATTGTGGGGTTGTTAGAAGAAACATTTAGAATTATTGGTGATGGCCTGGATACAGTTTTGTATGAATTGAAAAACTAAACGGAATAAGAGAAGGAGAAAAACAGGTATTAAAGGTCTAAGAATGGGGAGAACCCAGGCCATCTAATTAGAGAATCTCCTAATAAGGAGATTCAGCATAGTCCTGCCAGCAAAGATTATTTATTTACTTTAAGAGTTAAGAGTGGCAGTTTGGAGATAGCACTAGGAGATATCAGCTGTGATGGCTTGGAGAAACAGTGTAAGCCGGCAGTGTAAACATATTGTCTAGTCCTTTTTAAGTTAGTGGCTGAGCTTGGTGAGGTGTGTTTTTAAAAGACCTTTAGTCCGTTCTACTTTTCCTGAAGACTGAGGACTGTAAGGGATATAAAGGTTTCATTGAATACCAAGAGCCTGAAAAACTGCTTGGCTGATTTGACTAATAAAGGCTGGTCCGTTATCAGACTGTATAGAGGTGGGAAGGCTAAACCAAGGAATTATGTCTGACAGAAGGGAAGAAATGGCTGCGGTGGCCTTCTCAGACCCTGTAGGCAAGGCCTCTACTTATCTAGTGAAAATGTCTACTTAGACTAAGAGGTATTTTTGTTTTCTGACTCAGGGAATGTTGAGTAAAGCCAATTTGCCAGTCCTGGGCAGGGGCAAATCTCCGAGCTTGATGTGTAGGGAAGGGAGGAGGCCTGAATAATCCCTGAGGAGTAGTAGAATAGCAGATGGAACACTGAGAAGTTATTTCCTTGAGGATAGAGTTCCACGATGGAAAGGAAATGAGAGGTTCTAAGAGGCGGGCTAGTGGCTTGTACTATAGCATAGCCTGCCTTTGCTGGTGTGTGGTGATTAGGCCTGGTGGAACTACCATCAATAAACCAAATGTGATCAGGGTGAGGAACAGGAAAGAAGGAAATATGGGGAAATGGGGTGAATGTCAGGTGGATCAGAGAGATACAGTCATGGGGGTCAGCTGTGGTATCAGGAATAATGTGGGAGGCCTGATTGAAGTCCAGGCCAGGAACAATGGTAATTGTGGGAGACTTAACAAAGAGTGAGTACAGCTGAAGGAGCCAGGGAGCAGAAAGTATATGTGTCAGGTGTGAGAAAGAAAATAGATTCTAGAAGTTATGAGAAGTGTAGAGAGTGAGTTGAGCATAGTTTGTGATTTTAAGGGCCTCTAAAAGTATTAGGGCAGCAGCAGCTGCTGCACGGAGACATGATGGCCAGCCTAAAACAGTAAGGTCAAGTTGTTTGGACAAAAAGCTACAGGGCGTGGTCCTGGTTCTTGTGTAAGAATTCTAACTGCACAGCCCTGCACTTAGGCTTTGGGTAATGAAAAGGGTTGGGATGAGTCAGGGAGAGCTAGGGTGTGGGCAGTCACTAAAGCTGTCTTCAAGGAACGGAAAGAGGAGTGGGGAAAGGATTTAGGATCTATGGGGTCAGCTAGTTTTCCTTTTGTGAGTTTATGTAATGGTTTTGTTAGGATGGCAAAACCAGGTATCTAAAGTCGAAAGTATCTAACCATGCCTAGGAAGGAAAGGAGTTGTTTTGTAGGTGTTGGGGTTTGAGAGATCAGCTGAACACGATCGGCAGGGAGAGCACGTGTGTTTTTATGAGAATTACGCTGAGATAGGTAACAGATGAGGAAGAAATTTGGGCTTGACTGAAGTAATGGGGGCTATCTGTGAAGGCTTGCGGCAGTGCAGCCCAGGTAATTTGCTGAGCCTGGTGGGTGTCAGGGTCAGTCCAAGTGAACGCAAAGAGAGGCTGGGATGAAGGGTGCAAAGGAATAGTAAAGAAAGCATGTTTGAGATCCAGAACAGAATAACGGGTTGTGGAGGGAGGTATTGAGGATAGGAAAGTATATGGGTTTGGCACCACGGGTGGATAGGCAAAACAATTTGGTTGATAAGGCGCAGATCCTGAACTAATCTGTAAGACTTGTTCAGGTTTTGGACAGGTAAAATGGGGGAATTTTAAGGAGAGTTTATAGGTTTTAGAAGCCTATGCTGTAGCAGGCGAGTGATAACAGGCTTTAATCCTTTTAAAGCATGCTGTGGGATGGGATATTGGCATTGAGCAGGGTAAGGGTGATTAGGTTTTAATGGGATGGTAATGGGCATGTGATCGGTTGCCAGGGAAGGAGTAGAGATGTCCTATACTTGTGGGTTAAGATGGGGGGATATGAGAGGAAGATGCAAAAGAGGCTTTGGGTTGGGGAGAAGGGTGGCAATGAGATGTGGCTGTAGTCCAGGAATAGCCAGGGAAGCAGATAATTTGGTTAAAATATCTCGGCCTAATAAGGGAACTGGGCACTTGGGGGTAACTAAAAAAGAGTGCTTAAAAAAATATTGTCTAAGTTGGCACCAGAGTTGGGGAGTTTTAAGAGGTTTAGAAGCCTGGCTGTCAATACCCACAGCAGTTATGGAGGCAAGGGAAACAGGCCCTTGAAAAGAAGGTAATGTGGAGTGGGTAGCCTTCATATTGATTAAGAAGGGGACAGACTTACCTTCCACTGTGAGATTTACCTAAAGCTCGGCGTCCATGGTGGTCTATGGGGATTCCGAGGTGATCGGGCAGCGTCAGTCTTCAGTCGCTAAGCCAAGAAGATCTGGGAAGGAGTCAGAGAACCTTGGGCCAGAGTTCCAGGGGCTCTGGGAGTGGCTGCCAGGTGAGTTGAACAGTCTGATTTTCAGTGGGGTCCCGCACAGACGGGACACAGCTTAGGAGGAATCCTGGGCTACGGCATTCCTTGGCCTGGTGGCCAGATTTCTGGCACTTGTAGCAAGCTCCTGGGGGATGCAGGCCTGGAGGAATGCCTGGCCACTGCGGTTTGGGCGTTTGGAAGTTCTTGTGTGCTGGAGATGTGGCTGGGGTTTCTCTCAGAGTGGAGGCAAGGAATTGCAACTCAGAAATACGTTGTTACTTGGCTGCCTCTACTCTATTATTGTACACCTTGAAGGTGAGGTTAATTAAGTCCTGTTGTGGAGTTTGAGGGCCGGAATTTAATTTTTGGAGTTTTATTTAATGTCGGGAGCAGATTGGGTAATAAAATGTATATTGAGAACAAGACAGCCTTTTGACCTTTTAGGGTCTAGGCTGTAAAGCATCTCAGGGTTGCTGCCAAATGAGCCATGATCTGGGCTGGATTTTTAAATTTGATGAAAAAGAGCCTAAACGCTATCTGATGTGGGATAAAGAAAAAGGAGCATTAACCTTGACTATGGCTTTAGCTCCAGCCACCTTTTTAAGAGTAAATTGCTGGGCAGGAGATCATGTAGGGTTCTTCCAAGATTGCCAAGGTATCCTCCAACTCTCACTGGTGGTTTCAGGGCTCAATGCAGGAAATCATATTGCTGATTTTCTAGTCCAACTTGCTGTTCTCTAGAAGAGAGAAGGGGTAGGAATTCAGTAGCCACACAATCTGGTAAAAACATATCCATTTAAGCATAACTAATCCTCCCAAACCCTGTGGGCAGGGATGTTTTTCTGTGGCTCAAGAGATGCCCACACAAGGATTCTCCCAGTATGTTTTAAGTTCAATGAGCAGAGACATAAATGCCAGATCTCCTAGGGTTTGGCTAAATCAAGCAGACCTACAAGAGGAGTGTGGGGAGTCTGGGGATAGGATGAAGAAGCAGAGGCCCCAGATTGGATTGGCTGGGACTGAGGAGGCATAGCATCCTGCTGTCTGTCTCCCCACAACCTAAGAGTCCATAATTTTTGAGAACTGGATGAAGAGGGAAAGGTGCTTCTTAGATCTTACCGTCTTCAAGAAGCATGCAGACATTTCCGCAGAAGACATTACTGCATTAATGATGAATTTGAGATTCTGAGTGTAACTTGCAGAAGGTCCTGCCTATCAGTGAGAATCTGTGTGGCATTTCAGTTTTGGCTTTGATAAAGTTGAGAAGGAGTATATGAGCAGTAACACCCAGGAGGGTGTTTCTCACTATTATCAGCCCCTCCAATGCTCCAGGACCCACTCCATTGATTTCCCTTCTTCCTCTCCCCAGCTGAAGGATCTGGGTGGTTTTCTTTGTTGTTGTTGTTGTTGGCTTCTGGAGTAAAGTTCCAGTCCCCAATCATCCTCCCTTCAACAACTCAGCTGCTATGACGTCACCCCTATGGAATTTAAACTCACAGAACCTGAGTTCAATTCTTAGAGCAACTAGTTCTGAGGCACTTTCTAGTCCCCCATTTTACAGGGTGGGAAGAATTGAATCTCAAAGTAGGGAAAAAACTTTCCTTCCACCTTCACCTCTCCACTTCTGGCTGAAATGGCCCTGAAAGACTCAGCTCTTCCCTACCCATATTCATCATGCAATATCTACTCACCACCTTACCTTCAATTCTTCTGAAGATTTCACTTTTGTTATCCCAGTGGCTCCAAACTTCTCTCCATCAAGCATGCATTTTATTTCTCCTTTTTATGCCCAATGTTTTGAAATACTCAATCCTAATAAAAGGGCATGTTTCAAGAAATAATTAGTAGTCCTTTCCCAATTTGGTGTTCCTCTTTGGAACTCTTAACTGAGGACATAAACTCCTAAGTTTATGTCCTCCTCAGTTTATGAGCTAGGAACCCTCCATGCAGGCTCTGAACCTGGTGGAGCTCTTCCTTGGTATGTGTCCTCCTAGACGAAAACTCAGTGAGGCCACCACAGTCCCCCAAACACAGATAAAAACATTGCATTACTTGCAGCATCAGGTGATCCTCAAGCCTGAGAACTAAACATTTAGTTTTCTTCAGGGATTCTGACTTTTTAAAAAAGCTGTGTTTTTATGTTGCCAGCCCCTGGCACCTCTCTGCAATAGGACTGGGAAAAGTCTTTTTGTTTTCCACCCACTCTTCATTTTGAAGCCCAGCCAGAATACATACAGTAATCTGAAAATTCCATTACAGGAAAAAACTCTTTCTTTCCATTCTCCTGACACTGGCAGAACCACAATGCCAAGGAGTATCAGCAATTGGACATCTGAGTAAAGCTGGCAGGAGACTCAGGATTTTACCAGGCTCTGCTGGGAGTAGAAAAGGGTTCCAGATGAGGAGTTTGGAGAATGTGTGACTCGACTCTCACTACCTTATCTGGTTCTGCCTCCTCCACTCCTCTGGCCATCACTCCCTGGGTGGGCACTGGCTTCTCACAAAGTACTTCCTTTTTCTTATAGCTCATACTCCTCTCATTGCAGAAATAAATTCTCCACACTTTTTTTTAATTTTTGAAATTTGAAAAATATACATTTGAAAAACAGAAAAGAACAAAGAGAAGTAATGAGATAGTAGTTATTCCTTACCTAGAGAAATAACTGTTGATAATTTACTACGTGTCCAGATTTTTTTACTGTATCAATACATATATCATCTGAATTTATATCTAATCTTTACCTCTACTCATATATAATCTATATATATGTGTTTTTCATCAAATTTGCCTCAGATTATACATGCTGTTTCTAACTTTTTTTCATTTAATCAAATATTGCAGAAATAATTTATTTTCTATAAAATGATTTTGGGAGCAAGTACTGTTTTCTTTATGTATACTGCACACAAGTACATAAATCATTAGTGGATTTTTACTACATACATACCCATCTAGACACCACCCAGATTAAGAAAGAGATCGTCAGATAATATTCCTCTTCTCTCATCCAAGAAAAGGTCATCGCTATTTTAAATTTTATCACCATCAATTAGACTTGCCTATTTTAAACTTTATATAAATGGAATAATACAGTGTGTATTATTTTGTGTCTGGCTTCTTTTGCTCAACATCATGTTTGGAAAGTCCGTCTATATTGTGGATGTTGTTCATTCAATTTCATTGTTATATAATATTCCATTGAATGAATATAATATTTAATCCATTCCACTTTTGATAGATATTTGGATTGTATCCAAGTTAGAGTCTTATGAATGTTTCTATGACCACTTTTATATATGGCACTGGGCATACATATAGATATTCCTGTTGGGTATATACCTAGAAGTGGAATTTTTGGGTCATAGGATATGCATATGTTCAGTTTTAGGAGATCTGCCAAACAGTTTTCCAAATTGGTTATATCAGTATACATTCTCATCAGCAGAATATGAGACTTCCAGTGATGCTGATTTTTCTGCAACATTTAGGTTTCTTAAAAAATCTTTTTTTTTTTTTTTTTTTTTAGATGGAGTCTTGCTTTGTTGCCCAGGCTGGAGTGCAGTGGCGTGATCTTGGCTCACTGCAAGCTCCACCTCCCGGGTTCACGCCATTCTCCTGCCTCAGCCTCCCAAGTAGCTGGGACTACAGGCACCCACCACCACACCCGGCTAATTTTTTGTATTTTTAGTAGAGACAGGGTTTCACCATGTTAGCCAGGATGGTCTCGATCTCCTGACCTCGTGGTGCACCCGCCTCGGCCTCCCAAAGTGCTGGGATTACAGGCATGAGCCACCGCGCCCTGCCTTAAAAAATCTTTTTCATTTTAGCCCTTCTGTTATGTGTGTGTTTTGTGATTTGAATTTGCATTTTCCTGATAACTAATCAAGTTGGGCACCTTTTTATTACCTTTTATTGAACATTTGGATATTGTCTTTTATAAATTGGCTGGTTGAATCTTTTTGCTCATTTTTCAATTTTATGCCCTTTTCTTATTTATTACACATTCTTATATACCCTGGATATGAGTCCCTTGATAAATATGTGTATTACAAATATCTTCTCTCACTCTGTAATTTGCTTTTTCACTCTTTTATTTTTTAATAAACAGAAATTATTATTTTAATGTAGTTCAATTTATCCATCTTTTCCCCTATGGTTAGTATTTTTGTTTCCCATTTAAGAAGGATTTCCTGCCCCAAAGTTATGAAGATATTCTTCTGTGTTATCTTCTAGCATCTTACGTTATATTTTTGACATTTAAATCTATAGTGTAACTTACAGATTTAAATATATACTTTAAATGTATGTTTTTACTTCATTCACTTTTTTCTTTTTATTATTTTCTTCCTTCTAACTTCCACTGTGATTTTTATTTCTTTTTTTTTTGTTCTGCCAATTTTTGCTTAATATATTTGATGCCGTATTACTAGATAAATCACATTTCAAACTACTATTTGTTTGTGGTGGATTGACAATTTCATCATCATGAAATGTCCAGTTTTATCTTTAATAATGCTTCTTGCTTTAAAGGCTACTTTGTCTGATATTAACATATTCATACTCACAGTCTTTTGTTAGCATTTGCATAGTATACTTGCTTACATCCTTCAACTTTCAAACTTTAAGTTAGATCTTTCAAACCTTATATTTAAGATAGATGTCTTAAGCTGCATTCGTTTTGTTTATTCACTCTGACAGTCTTTGTCTTTTATTTGGAATATTAGGTCTGTTTGTATTTAATGCAATAAATGATATATTTGGGTTTGTATCAACCAATTACTATGCAATTTCTATTGTCCAACAGCTGTTCTATTTTTCTTTTTATCCTTCTTGCACTTTGGATTAATCAAGCTTTTTTCCTATAATTTCATTAACACTGCCCCCCTCATTGACTTCTTAGTTATTTATTCTCTTACATTACAAAATTCATCTTGGACTTATTAGGGTATAAAATAAAATTTGCATCCCAGGCAATGCAAAAATTTTCAAACATTTTACCTCCAAGTACTCACATCTTTTGTGTTTTTTTTAATGTACCATAATTCTACATAAATCTAAATTCCATGGAAATTACTATTGACTGTATAATCAATAGTAACTTAAATAAAGATATCTCGGTTTTGGCCCTGTTGATGTTTTGGGCCATATAATTATTTGCTGTAAAAGGCTGTTCCACGCATTACGGATGTTTAGCAGCATCCTTGGTCTCTATCCACTAGATGTCAGTAGCACCAACCCCCAAGTTGTGACAATTAAAAATGTCTTCAAACATTGCCAAATGTCCCCTAGTGGGCACAATTGTCCTGACTTGGGAACCACAGATTAGATTTACCCATATATTTTCCCTTTCTGTTTTTCTTCATTCCTTCTTCCATTTTCTTGTTCATCATTTGCCTGCATAAATCTCTGATATTTCATTTCTTTTCTTTTCTTTTTTTTTTTTTTTTTTGAGACAGAGTCTCACTCACCCAGGCTGGAGAGCAGTGGCGTGATCCTGGCTCACTGCAACCTCCATCTCCTGGGTTCAAGCAATTCTCCTGCCTCATCCTCCCATGTAGCTGGGACTACAAGCATGTGCCACCACACCTAGCTAATTTTTGTATTTTTAGTAGAGACGAGGTTTCACCATGTTGGCCAGGCTGGTCTTGAACTCCTGACCTCAAGTGATACACCCGCCTTGGCCTCCCAAAGTGCTGGGATTGCAGGTGTGAGCCACTGTGCCTGGCCTGATATTTCTTTCCATGTGAAAGTGCTGGTGATGAATTTTCTCAGTCTTTCTCTGAAAATACCTTAGTTCTGGTCTTATTTTTGAAAGATTTTTTTCTTAGGTATAGAATTCTAGGTTAGCATTATTTTCCATCAGCAAGTTGAAGATATCATTCCATTGTCTTCTCCCTTTCATTATTTCCATTGGGAAGACAGCTATCAGTATTACTGTTATTCTTAAAAAGGCATGTCTTTTTTTCTGTCAGATTTTAAGATTTTTCTCTTTGCTTTGGCTTCAAGTAAAATTAAAACAGATATACCTACATATGGTTTTACTGTGATGTGCCTAGGTGTTCACTGGTCTCAGGGGGCTTCTTTAATATGTAGCTTGATGTCTTATATCAGTTTACCAAATTCTCAGCCATTTTCCCTTTCTTTGCTCTATTCTGTCTTTCTTCTCCTTCTGGATCTCCAATTACACATATGTTAGTTCTCTCACTATATGCTATATGTCACATTCATTCTTTTCTATACTTTCTAGTATTATTTTCCTCTCCCTGTTTTAGTCTGGATATGTTCTGCTAACTTATCTTTCAGTTTGATCAACCTCTCTTCAGCTGGGTCCAGGCTTCTCTAAATAGCATACACTGATTATTTTATTTTTATCATTGTATTTTTATTTTTGGGATTTTGATTATTTTATTTTTTATTATAATGAGTCTCTTGAATACAGCACACAGGTGGATTTTGACTCTATCTGGCTTGCCACTCTGTGTCTTTAAATTGGGGGCATTTAACCCATTTACATTTAAAGTTAATATTGTTATGTGTGAATTTGATCCTGATATCATGATGCCTGTTGGTTATTTTGCAGACCTGTTTATGCATTTGCTTCATAGTGTCACTCATCTGTGTGTTTCAGTGTGTTTTTTGTAGTGGCTGGTATTGGTTTTTCCTTCCATGTTGGAAGGCAGACCTGGTGGTGACAAATTCCCTCAGCATTTGCTGTCTGAAAAAGATTTTATTTCTCCTTCACTTAGGAAGCTCAGCTGGGCCAAATATTAAATTCTAGGTTGGAAATTATTTGCTTTAAGGGTGTTTAAAATTGGCCCCCGATCTCTTCTGGCTTGTAGGGTTTCTGCTGAGATGTCTGCTGTTAGTCTGATGGGCTTCCCTTTACAGGTAACCTGGCCCTTCTCTCTGGCTGCCCTTAACATTTTTTTTTTCATTTTGACCTTGGAGAATCTGATAATTATGTGGTCAGGGCTGATCTTCTCATGGAGTATTTTACTGGGGTTCTCTGGATTTCCTGAATTTGAATGTTGGCCTGTCTTGCTAGGTTGGGTGAGTTTTCCTGGATGATACACTGAAGTGTATTTTCCTACTTGGTTTCATTCTCCCAGTCTCTTTCAGGTACCCCATCATTTGTAGGTTCAGTCTTTTAACATAGTCCCATAGTTCCTGGAGGTTTTGTTCATTCCTTTTCATTCTTTTTTTCTCTAATCTTGTCTGCCTGCCTTATTTCAGCAAGATAGTCTTCAAGCTCTGATATCCTTTCTTCCACTTGGTCTATTCAGCTATTGATACTTGTGTTTGCATTATGAAGTTCTCATGTTGTGTTTTTCAGCTCCATCAGATCATTTATGTTCCTCTCTAAAGTGGTTATTCTGATTAACAGCGCCTGTGATGTTTTATCGTAGTTCTTAGCTTCTTTGCTGTGAGTTAGAACATAATCCTTTAGCTTGGTGAAGTTCGTTATTACCCATCTTCCTAAGCCTACTTCTGTCAATTCATCCATCTCAGTCTCAGCCCATTTCTGTGCCCTTGCTAGAGACGTGTTGCAACTCTCTGAAGGAGAAGAGGCACTCTGGCTTTTTGAGTTTTCAGCATTTTTTCTCATCTTCATGGGTTTATCTACCTTTGATCTTTGAGGCTGCTGACATTTGAATGGAGTTTTTTGTGGTGCCTTTTTCATTGATGCTGTTCAGGCTCCTCTTCTGCAGGGCTGCTGCAGTTTGCTTGTGGTCCACTCCAGTTCCTATTTGCCTGGGTCCCTCCCATCCCTGGAGTTATCACCAGTGGAGGCTGCAGACCAGCAAAGATGCCAAGCTGCTCCTTCCTCTGAGAGCTCTGTCTTAGAGGGGCACTGGCCTGACGCCAGCTGAAACACTCCTGCATGAGGTGTGTGGAGACTCCTGTTGAGAGGTCTCACTTAGTCAGCAGGAGCAGGGTCAGAGACCTGCTTAAATAAGCAGAGTTTCTGCCCCTTGAAGGGTGTGCCACACTGGGGGAATCACCCTCATCTGGGCTGCCCTGACTCTCCAGAGCCAGTAGGCAGAAAAGACAGATCATTGATCCACAATACCACAGCTGTCCCTCCTCCTAGGAGGTCCTCTCAGGGTTATCAGTGCCCCATCCATAAACCCCTGGCTGGGGATACTGAGATTCCCACTGGGAGGCCCCACCCAGCACTTTGGGAGGCCAAGGCAGGCAGATCACTTGAGGTGAGGAGTTGAAGACCAACCTGGCTAACATGGCGAAACCCCATCTCTACTAAATATACAAAAATTAGCCAGACATGGTGGCATGCACGTGTAATCCCAGCTACTTGGGAGGCTGAGGCATGAGAATTGCCTGAACCTGGGAGGTAGAGGTTGCAGTGAGCTGAGATCGTGCCACTGCACTCCAGCCTGGACGACAGAGTGAGACTCCGTCTCAAAAATAAATAAATTAACCCTAATGAATAAAGCTTTAATTGTGGGGCATTCAGATAATGGAAAATTGTCCTTAGTTAGGGGGGACTTCTGAAAGCCCTTCTCATTTTGTCCCTGTTGACACAAGCAACATTGCCTTTGCTTGGCATGAAACCCAGCAGCAGGGCCTAGGCGCAGAGATCAGCTCCCTAACTATTCTGTTGATGCAACAGCATCACTGGATGTCTCATATCTGAGATACTGCTGATCTGTTCTCCTCTTGGTTTGGGCACAAACCACACAGATGGGACACTAGTGATGTTCCAATGATGCAGTGTCCCAGGTAGCAAAAGCAATAAGGCAGAGGTTGATCCGAGTGAGGGTAGGAATAGGGCATGGAGTGATGCTCTGGATTCTTGGCCTCTGCACTTAGCACAAAGGAGGAGTGTCTGGAGTAGATTGACAAGGAACAAAATAGTTCCAGGAGACAGGTGCCATGCTGCTGCTTATTTGGGTTGAAACACACCAGCCTAGATTAGTGTTTCTTTGAACAACTATTAATAATAGTTGTTGCTTGGAACAATAGTTGTTAGTTGTAACTAATAAATCTATTGCTTACCCCTGCTATACCCATGGGATACACCCCACCCCACCTTCATCTATCCATTACAAAAAAACTCCTGTGTTCCCACAGAAGTCAAAACAGATTTTTCCCCCCCCCTGGGGAATGCTCCTGGTAAAATCCACAGTACTGCAGATGGAGGGCTCCTAGACTTAAAAAGACTCTTCAGGGCACTATGTGAAAATAGAAGAGATCCTCTGACTTGAGACAGAGCAAGAACCTATGGGGAAATTCTAGACTCCAGAAAAGAATCCAGACCTTTTATATCCATTATAAGAGGGAGCAAAAGGAAAAAAAGTACAGAAATTCCAAGTTGAACACCAAGTTCACAGTCCAGTGTGATGTCAGAACTGGGGACCAGGCAGAGCACATGATGTCAAAGTAGGAAAACAGGATTTCATTCCTTCTCTTCTTCCCTCTCTGTCAGGGTCCAGAGAGAGCCTGGGCTGGGTCTATTTTCTCCAGAATAAAAATATATATACACTCAAAAGTGTCCCAATTCCTTCTTTTTTTTTTTTTTTTTTTTTGAGACGGAGTCTCGTTCTGCCACCCAGGCTGGAGTGCAGTGTCGCAATCTCCGCTCACTGCAACTTCCGCCTCCCAGGTTCAAGTGATTGTCTTGCCTCAGCCTCCCAAGTAGCTGGGATTACAAGCATGCACTACCACGCCTGGCTACTTTTTGTATTTTAGTAAAGATGAGGTTTCACCATATTGGTCAGGCTGGTCTCGAACTCCTGGCCTCAGGTGGTCTGCCCGCCTCAGCCTCCTACAGTGCTGGGATTACAGATGTGAGCCACCGTGTCCGGCCCCAATCCTTTCCTGTTTCTCAAGGCCATGTTTACATTTAGCATGCCCCAGGGACCCTACTCTGAACCTCTCACCATCAACTTCCTCTCTACCCTCTCCCCTTAACTCATAGGTACTGACTGTGAGTCCCCTTATGCTTTGTTATCATGCTCTACTCTGGACTCTACTTGTCTATATTATAAAACTTATAATGCTGAAAGGCATGTAGCTACCTTATCCATCTGTGCATGAATACCTGTCCCTTTTCCTATAGAGAGGTATCAACCCAGGCACACAGTAGCAATTTTATAACCTCCTGTTGATTACTTAATGGAAGTTATTAAATTTTAAAATGAGCCTATTACAGGTTATGTGGATCCTGAAAGAGTAAATGACCACTAGTGGAAATGAAATCAACTAGGCAAAAAGGACAAATCTAATACTTCTTAAACCGAGGAATAGGTAATAGTACCTTTGAGTACTGCTACTTTGAAGGCTATCCTTCCATGAAGGAAATTAAGGACAACTAGAGGAAACAGAGGAATGGTCTTAAGAAAGGAAAAAAGAGGGTAAGGATAAATGGAGAAGCAAGTTGAGGGCACCTGTGGATCAGTTATGGGGATATGCCCATATACGGGTGGTTGCTTCCTACAGATATTGGGTACATTTAGAAGGGAGAGGTCTTTGGGGACCTGGTCGAGAAAAAGTGGCTATGTGATGAGTGGCAGGGATGGGAAGTCAGTGAAGAAGTCAAAGCTCTTGGACAGAAAGAAGAGTCAGGTACGTGGCTTTAATGAGGGAAGCTAAGGGTGCTGGAGATGGAGTAGTAGAAGCAGAAATCCTAGGTCTGCTTGATTGGAATATCAAGGCTGGGATATTCTCTCCCATGGAAGTGGGTCCAGGTGAAGCAAGGAGGTAACCCTGCCTCCCTCTCTTCCTTTCCCATCTCCCACTGATGGATCGGAAGGCCAGGTAACCTTGGCCATTTACTTGTCAGTCCAGGCACATCTCTCTCTGGTCAATGTAGAAATCCATATATGAATCCATTTGGAAGTGCCTGAATAATAATCCACCTGTTGGGATTGTGTCAGGGCAGGTAGGTATGTACAACAGGCTGAGGAACCTTGAGAATCTACCCTTTTCAAACTTAACAACCCTTCTAGACTCCAGAATCCATGGATTTAACTGCTTCTTAAGAAAGCATCCTCTTTGTACTCTCCAAGTCCTGTGTTTGCTTAAACTCACTCCCTTTGCCTGATCTGCTCCTGCAGTCTCCCACAGGATCCACAATGTGCTGGCCTCTGGAGCTTCCCTATTTCCCCTTGGCCAAAATGAAATCTACTTTTATCATCCCAAACTCTAATGAAGTCATCCAGTGAAATCCATACTCATAGAACTCGAGATCCCAAAAGAGCCTGAGAGTTCCTCTAGACTCTCACCCATATCTTATCTCTCCCTGACTCTTATTCTCTCTCCACTGTCAATCACTCACTCCAGTCGTCTTTCTAGAGTCCTTCTTTAACCTTCTTTCCAACCTCTTGACCTTTCCACTATTACTAGTGTCATAGCTCATAAGTATCCAGACTTCACCATCTTCTCCCTTTTCTTCAGCACAAAGTGAATGCATTAAGAAATAAGTAATTTTTTTTCTCCCTTGGAATTGATCAAAGCTACATACAACTGGTTCTTGAATTCTTTTTTTTTTATACAGAGTCTTGCTCTGTCGCCCAGGCTGGAGTGCAATGGCTCGATCTTGACTCACTGTAACCTCTACCTCCTGGGCTCAAGCAATTCTCCTGTCTCAGCCTCCCAAGTAGCTGGGATTACAGGCGTGCACCACCATGCCTGGCTAATTTTTGTATTTTTAGTAGAGATGGTATTTCACCGTGTTGACCAGGCTGGTCTTGAACTCCTGATCTCAAGTGATTTGCCCGCTTGTGGTTCTCAAACTCTTGACACATCAGTTGAGTGGCAGTGTCCACCGTGCCAAAGCCTTCCCAACTTCAGATGACCTGACGTTTTCTTTCGTTTTGCGGGGGAAATGTAAGCAAAAGTTCCTGGAAATTTCTCAGTTAATTCTTACAGGTCTGGAAGGTGGTCTGTAAGGAAGTCTTTGGATGAAGCTTGAAAAGGGTGCAATACTCATCAAAGCAGTGAGTTCAGCACCAGGCAGATTGAATGTACCACCTTCTCTCCCCTCTTCAGGTCCTATCCTTACCACCCATGTGGTCTCAGGGCTTGGGTCATCTAGTATGAATCACAGCAAACCAGGGGTCATAGAAGTTAGAGGTTTATGATGTTAAGTATATGTGCATCTCTTAGTGATGGATGCCTCTTGGAATAGTGAGGAAGAAGGGAGGAAAAATGGAGAAGGCTGTGCCACACATAGACCAAAACAAGAAGGCCCTCTCTTTGAGGGGCCCTCCTCTAGCTCTGTCATTTCCCCATAGAGCAAAAAGCTTATGGAACCGAGAGGATGCTCACCTGGAAACTGCACTGCCACTTCTAGATTACCATGGGTAGCAAGTACCCAAGAACACCCTTTCCAAATGGCTCTAAGCCCATCTCCAGACCTGTGCAGGCAGATATATCCTAAGATATATCTTCCAAAAAATGGACCTTGTCATTGGTGTGCATATACCTGAACCCAAGCATTGGCCAAGGGGCAACGGTTTGCAGGTACATGTGGAGAAAGCTTAGAATTGTGGGCTTTTGTGTCTACTAGACTGAGCTTTCTACCCATTCCTCCATATACTCCTCATTATTTTCTTTTTATGATTACAAAAGCAATCCATATTTATTGTAGAAAATTTTTCAAAAACTGAAAAACAGTAAGAAGCAAATAGAAAATTACCAGCAATTTAATGACCCTGAAATTATCATGTTATCATTTTGGTGTATATGCTCCATGTAGGTGCATCTCCATGGGGGGGGGTGTGTGTGTGTGTCTCTGTGTGTGTCTGTGTGTGTGTCTGTGTATCTGTGTGTGTGTGTGTATGTGTGTGTGACCTACACACAACTAGGCATTCCCTAGTGGTGCCAAACAATCAATATCTTTTATGGGCCCTCCGTTAAACATCGCTGTACTCACAAAGAAACATAAATCCAATTCTATAAATATTGGGAATTTTACTGATGGTAAAATTAAAATAGGAGGAGGAGGTTACATCACTATCATATGGTAACATTCCCTTAAAAATCATCTCTTTATCTTTCCTAAATATTCCACTGTCTTTGACTGCTATACCTCTCTCTCTCTTCTTTCACCAAGCCTCTCTCTTTGCTTTCCTTCTGGTAAAAGCAGTCTCTCTCTCTCTCTCTCTCTCTCCCTCCCTCCCTCCCTCCCTCTCCCCCTCCCTCCCTCCTTCCCTCCCTCCCTCTCTGTCTCTCTCTCTCCCTTTCTCTCTCTGTCTCTCCCTCTCTCTCTCTGTCTCTCCCTCTCTCTCTCCCTCTCTCTCCCTCTCTCTCCCTCTCTCTCCCTCTCTCTCCCTCTCTCTCCCTCTCTCTCCCTCTCTCCCCCTCTCTCCCCCTCTCTCCCCCTCTCTCCCCCTCTCTCCCCCTCTCTCCCCCTCTCTCTCCCTCTCTCTCCCTCTCTCCCTCTCTCCCTCTCTCTCCCTCTCTCTCTACCCCTGAATCTGGCCTTTCTAAACACCCTCAACTTGTGTACCTGTATACTATACTGAGCTACACTAAAGTTTCTATATTTAGCCAAATCCAGCCCATCATACCAGCTCTTCCCCTGGTATATTCCTGGGAGTGGAGCTCGGTTCACGCTGTTTCACACTTTCCTTGGGAAACACTCTGTGTTCTTCTGCAAAGAGGAGTAGGCAATATGTTTTCAGATTCACAGACAAGCTTCTCCTTCCACCGTCTTGCTCCCACCCTATGCTAACCTGTTCACAAAGGTTAAGCAAGCAGTTGGAATTATGGAATCTCCCATCTGGTTTCCTAATCATATTTTTACCATCAGTATCAGGCCCATACTCATGTTTCATCCCCACACTGCTCCTAGCCAGGTTCAGAACCTCTCTCTAGGGTCTCCTCCTCTGGTAACAACAGAAAAGAATGGGTTTACCATGTTTGTTTCTCATTAGCATAAGTGGTTATAAGATGCACCTCATTTGCTATAATTGAAGAAAAGACAAGTGTATTTCCACTCTCAGAGTCCAAGGCAGTCCCAAGTGTGACTTTTAATATGTCTCACACTTTCTGGGCTCTGAGAAGGGCAGGATGCTAGTGCTCAAATGACCACAACAATGACAATTATAAACATTTCTGACATGAGACATGATGTATACAACTGATTGTACCTGTGTCCTGGGTTTATTTGCAATGCCTGCAAATGAATTCACCCTGTAGGGAGATTATTAAAACTACCATGGATATGTTTGAACTGTTGTGAGAATTACCAAAATGTGAAACAGAGACATGAAGTGAGGACATGCTGTTGGCAAAATGGCACGGGTAGACTTGTTCAATGCAGGTTGCCACAAACCTTCAATTTGTAAAAAATGCAATATCTGCGAAGCATAATAAAACAAGGTGCAATAAACGAGGTATGCCTGTATATCCGACTGATTGATGGTGCTGTTGAGTTCAACTGTGTCCTTACTAATTTTCTGCCTGCTGGATCCCATTCATAACTGAGGCATGTTGAAGTCTCCAACTACAGTAATGGATTCATCTATTTCTCCTTGCAGTTCCATCAGTTTCTGCCTCACATATAGTTTTTAAATGTATTTTTAAATGCACATTTGACTTTTTAGAATGTATATATTTAAATGTATATATTTTAAATATATATATATTTAAGGTACACAATTTGATGATTTAATATACATATACACTGTGGAATAATCACCACAATAATTTGTCTATCATCTCAGATAGTTACCATTTTCTTTCTCCCCTTTATTCCTTTCTTGCTTTTTTTCCTTTTTTTTTGGTGAGAATGCTTAAGATACATTATCTTACCAAAGTTCAACTATACAATAAAGTATTGTTAATTATAGTCACATTGCTATTCATCAGATCACAAAAAAATATTGATTATGCACAACTAAAACTTCGTACCCCTTTGACAACTTCTCCCCACTTCTTCCTCCCTCCAGCTCCTGGTTATCACCACTCTACTATCTGTTTCAACGGGTTTGACTATATTAGATCCCACAAATAAGTGAGATCATGCGGCATTTGTCTTTCTGCATCTGGTTTGTTTTACTTAGCACAATGTCATCCAGGTTCATTCTTGTGTCAACTGATAGAGCTGTTATTTCTATCTTGGTGAAAGCTGAATAATAGTCTAGTGTGTATGTATGTGGGTGTGTGTTTACCACATTTTTTAAAATCCATGCATCCATCAATGGACATTTAGTTTGCTTCCACATCTTGGCGTTTCTGCATAATGCTTAAATGAACATGGGCATGCAAATATCTCTTCAAGATCCTGTTTTCAATTCTCATCGATATATATCAAGAAGTAGGACTGCTGAATCACATGGTAGTTCTATGTTTAATTTTGTTTGGAACCTCTATGCTGTTTTCCAGAGCCACTACACCATTTTCATTCCCACCAACAGTGCACAGGGTTCCCATTTCCCCATGTCCTTGCCAACACTTGTTATCTTCTGTTTTGTTTTTGTTTTATGGGAGGGGTGTGTGTGTGTGTGTGTGTGTGTGTGTGTGTGTGTGAAATAGTGGTAGTCCTAATGTATGAGATGATATCTCATGGTGGTTGTGATTAGCATTTTCCTGATGATTAATAATTTTAAGCATTTTTCCAAATAAATGGCCATTTGTGTATCTTCTTTGGAGAAATGTCTGTTTAATCCTTTGCTCATTTTAAAAATTTGATTATTTATTATTCAGGGGGCTGTTATTGAGTTAAAGGAGTTTTAAAATATATTCTAGATATTAACCTCTTATCCAATATCTCTCTTGCAAATATTTTCTCCAATTTCATAAGTTTTTTAGTTTGACGTCACCCTATTTCTCTATTTCTGCTTTTGTTGCCTGTGCTTTGGTATCATATCTAAGAAACCATTTCCCTTTTCAATGTCATGATTTTTTAATTGCTTTCTTCTGGGAGTTTTATAGATGTTTATAAAAAATTAACTTCTTTTTGAGTTAATTTTTGTGTATGGTATAAGGGTCCATACTAACAACATTTATTGAAGAAACTACCCTTTCCCCAATGTACAGTTTTGAAACTCTTATTAAAGATCATTAGACCTTGTATATGAGGGCTTATTTCTGGACTCTATATTCTGTTCTATCAGTCTACATATCTGTTTTTATGTCAGTATTATACTGTTTTGATTACTGTGACTTTGGAAATATGTTTTGAAATCAAGAAGTGTGATGCCTCTAGCTTTATTCTTCTTTCTCAAGATTGTTTTGGCTATTTGGAGTCTTTTAAGATTTCACATGAACTTTAGAATTTTTTTCCTATTTCTACAATAAATGCCATTTGGATTTTGATAGGGTTTGCATTAAGTTCGTACATTATTTTGGGTAGTGTAAATATTTTTAACAATATTAAGTCTACCAATCCTTGAACACAAGATATCTTTCCAATTGTTTTTCTCTCTTAATTTTGTTCAGCAATGTTTTGTAGTTTTCAGTGTACAAGTCATTGGTTAAGTTTATTCCTAACTATTGTAAATGCGATTTAAAACAAATCTATTTGGATTGTTCATTGTTACTATATAAATGCAACTGACTTTTGAGTGTTTATTTTGTTCTATTCTGCAACTTTACTGAATTTGCTAGTCTAATAATTTTTGATGGAGTCTTTTTATATACAGTTTTCTACATATAAGACCATGTCATCTGCAGAGATAATTTTACTACTTCTTCTTTTCCAATTCAGATGCATTCTATTTATTTTCCTTGTCTAATTGCTCTGGATAAGACTTCCAGTACTATGTAGAATAAAAGTGCTGAGTTTGGACATCCTTGCCTTATTGCTGATCTTAGAAAAAAAAACTTTCAGTTTTTCACTATAGCATATGATATTAGTTATGGCTTTTCATGTATGAAATTTATTATGTTGAGGAAATTCTTTCTATTCTTATTAATATATTGTTGAATGTTTTTATCATGGAAAGGTTATTTAATTTTGTCAAATACTTTTCCTATGTCTATTATGATAGTCATGATTTTTTTTCTTCATTCTATTAATATGGTGTATTACATTTATTGACTTGTGTGTATTGAACTATCTTTGCAACCCAGTGATAAATCCCACTTGGTTGTGGCATATAATCCTTTTAATGTGCTGTTAAAATCTGTTTACTAGTATTTTGGTAAGGACTTTTGCATCAATAGTCACCAGGGATATGGGTTGTAGTCTTCTTTTCTTGTAGTATCTTTGTCTGGCATTGGTATCAGGGTAATGCTGGCCTCATATAATGAATTTGGAAGTTTTCTCTGATTCTGTTTTTTTGGAAGAAGTTGAGAAGGATTCATATTCCCTATTCTTTAAATGTTTGGTAGGATTATTCAGTAAAACCATCTGGTTCTGGGTTTTTCTTTGTTGAGAATTTTTTTCTTTGTTGGGAGATTGTATGTTTCTAAGAATTTATTCATTTCTTCTAGGTTAGCCAATTTAAATAAAAATTTCTGTGGCACCAGTTGTAATGTCTCCTCTTTCATTTCTCACTTATTTGAATGTTCTCTACTTTTTTCTTTTTTAGTCTGGCCAAGGATTTGTCCATTTTGTTTATCTTTTCAAAAATCCAATTCTTAGTTTTATTGACTTCATGTTTACTATTTTTCTATTCTCTATTTTGTTTATGTCTGTTCTGATTTTATCATTTTTGCTGACTGTGGGCTTAGTTTTTCTTCTTTTTCTAGTTCTTTGAGGTATAAAGTTAGGTTATTGATTTGAGCTCTTTGTACTTGTTTTTTTTTTGGGACAGAGTCTCGGTCTGTCACCCAGACTGGGGTGCAGTGGCGTGATCTCAGCTCACTGCAAGCTCCGCCTCCCAGGTTCACACCATTCTCCTGCCTCAGCCTCCTGAGTAGCTGGGACTACAGGCACCCGCCACCACGCCCAGCTAACTTTTTGTATTTTTAGTAGAGACAGTGTTTCACCATGTTAGCCAGGATGGTCTCGATCTCCTGACCTCGTGATCCACCCACCTCGGCCTCCCAAAGTGCTGGGATTACAGGCATGAGCCACCGCGCCCGGCCTCTTTGTACTTTTTTAAATGTAGATGTTTATTACTATGAATTTCCCTCTTGGTACTGCTTTTGCTGTATTCCATAAGTTTTGGTATGCTGTGTTTTCCTTTTCATTTGTCTTAAGGTATATTCTAATTGTATTTATTATTCCTCCTTGAAGCAATGGTTGTTCAAGAGAATGTTATTTAATTTTCACATCTTTAAAAGTTTTCTAGTTTTGTTTCTGCTGTTGGTTTCTAGTTTCATTCTACTGTGGTCTGAAAAGACACTTGACATAATTTAAATCTTCTCAAATTTGTCAAAATTTGTTTTCTAATCTAACACGTAATCAATCTTGGAGAAAGATCTGTTTGCTCTTGAGAAGAATATGTATTCTGCTGTTGTTGGGTAGAATGTTCTGTATATGTCTGTTAGGTCCATCTGGTAAACAGTGTTGCTCCAGTTAGCTCTTTCTTTATTGATTACCTGTCTGGAAATCCTATTCATCATTGAAAGTGAGCATTGAAGTTTCCTATTACAGGATTGCTATCAATTTCTCCTTTGAAATCTGTCAATATCTGCTTTATATATTTATATACTTATATTTAAGCTGATGTTGAGTGCACATGTCTTAATAATTGTTTATTCCTGTTGAATTGACCCTTTTATCATTATATAATGACTTCCTTTGTCTCTAGGGATAGTTTTTGATTAAAGTCTATTTTGTCTGATATAAGTATATCCACCCTTACTTTCATTTGATTATCATTTACATGAAATATATTTTTCCGTCCCTTTACTTCTAGCCAATTTGAAGTGAGTCTATTTTAGACAGCATATTGATGGATCTTTTTTAGATAATTGTTCAGCCACTCTGTTTTTGCTTGGAGAATTTAATGCATTTACATTCAAGTTAATTACTGAAAGGTGAGAACTTATTCTGCCTGTGTTGTGGTTGTTTTATTCTTTTCCCTCTCTTTCTGTCTTCCATTGTTATTTGATGATTTCCTGTAGTGATTTGCTTTGACTCATTTCTCTTTATCTTTTATATCTATTGTAGGATATTTCCTTTGTGGTTAGCTCCCAACTTGTGTAAAATATCTTGTAGTTATAACCACCTATTTTAAGTTGGTAACTTCAACTGCAAACAAAAACTTTACTTTGACTTCTCCCATAACCACCCACTTTGAGTACCTGTAGTCAGGGTTTGCTTCTTTTTATATTGTGTGTTTATTAACAAATTTTTATCTTTTACTTTCATATTAAGGTTCAAAGTAATTCATGCATCACCTTCACAGTTTTACATTATTCTGTATTTATATATTTACCTTTCTCAATAAGGTTTATGCTTCCTTATGCTTTTGCATTGCTATTCAGTGCTTTTTCATTTAATTTGTTTTTGTTTGTTTGTTTGTTTTCTGAGACAAAGTCTTGCTCTGTCGCCCAGGCTGGACTGCAGTGGTGCGATCTCAGCTCACTGCAAACTCCGTTTCCTGGGTTCAAGCGATTCTTTTGCCTCAGCCTCCAGAGTAGCTGAGATTACAGGCACCCACCATCATACCCAGCTAACTTTTGTGTTTTTTTTAGTAGAGATGAGGTTTCACCATGTTGGCCAGGCTGGTCTCAAACTCCTAACCTCAAGTAATCCTCCCACCTCAGCCTCCCAAAGTGCTGGGACTGTAGGTGTGAGCCACTGTGCCCAACCTTTCATTTCAATTTCAAGAACCCTCTAAAGATTTCTTATAAGGCAGGCTAGTGGTGACAAACTCCCCCAGTTTTTGTCTAGGAAATGTTTTATCAGTATTTTTTTTAAAGGATAATTTTGCTAGGTATAGTAATCTTAGTTGGCAAGTTTTTTCTCACACTACTTTGATTATGTTGTCTTACTCCCTCCTGGCCTGCAAGTTATCTGCTGAGAAATCCACTGATAATTGTATGGGGGTTCCCTTATATGTGATGAGTTGCTTTTCTCTTGCTGCTTTCAGAATTCCTTCCTTAACCTAGGCTTTTAACAATTTGATTAAATGTATTTCATTGGACAGGGTGATATGGAGGCCAGGGTCTTGGGTCTGTGTCGAGGAGTCTGGCTTTGCATGAGTAGACAGGTCACAGATTGCCAAGTACTTGCCAAATCCCATTTTCTGTTCTTCTTGAGAAAACAGCTAGATTACATTTCCCAATCTCCTTTGCAAATATGTGGGACCATATGACTGTATTATGGTCAATGGAATGTGGATTAAAATAATAAACTTTGCTTCTAGGCCTAGCCCTTTAAAAGCTTCTGTGTGAGCCCCCATGATACCTTTCTTTCCCTATTGCTGGTTGAATGTAGAGGAACCAGTAGAGAAGCCCCTGGGAGATGACAGAGCTACAGATTTAAGGAGCTACATTCCTTGAATCATGGCAAGGATGACTGCCCACTGACCACCCTCAGTGAAATGCATTGTGAATGAGAATAACCTTTCATGGGTTAACTGTATTACCCCATGAGGTTTGTAAAAATCTGCTTGAATATTTGCTCCAGCAATTAACCAAGCTGGTTCATACATGGGTCTAACTGGGAAGGCAGAACTGGGCACCTCTGCCCATGATTGAGTGGGAACAACTGTTGGGACTGCTGAGGATTGCAATGAGAGAAATTAAGTCATAGGGAGGAAGTTTAAAAAAATATGCAGAGCCCTCAGGTTGATGTAGCAGTTTATTTGACAAAAGCTTCAGGGTAAAGAGGTCAAGGAAATAGCAGAAAGGTTACCAGCTAGAGCCAGTGGGTGTCCCCAGAAGGAAGTAGGCAGCACTCTTCTTAGACCAGATGGTCATCCTTCAGCCCACAGTAGTGATCGGCCAATAGAATCTAGGGGTTTAGCATTGATTTAAGGGGCTCTCTAGAAGAGAAAAGTTAGTCAAAAGTCAAGAATCCTGGGATAAATCCATTTCTAAAATTAATAGCATCCTAGGCCCCAGATGAAAAAGGACAGCAATTCTTCTGTTAAATCAGAAGTTACCCACTTTTAAGCAATTTCCCCCAAGAAGTTTGCCAACTGAACAGACAGATAGATACCAGGTCTCCTTGGGCCTGGCTGAGAGTAGAGGGCCCATGGAGACGCCCAACTAAGGGGTTAGTAATTGGAACTTTGGATAAAGGAGGGATGTATGAACTGTTGGGTGATATGTTGAGGGAAGCAAAGGGAACTGAATAAGAGTGAAGAAAAAAGTAGAGGACCTCATGTTGGTGTCTTGGTTTATTTTGCAGTGAGGAGCAGCCTAGGTTTGGAGATAGGAGGACATTGTCTTTTGCTGCCTATTTCTTTAACCAGGATTTGGGTGGCTGCGGTCTTTTGAATAGTGGGTAAGGACCAGTGATGAAGCATGCCCAGGCCCTAGCCTTCCCACCCCAACCAACTCACTCGTTGTCTAAGCAGATGTTTCCACAGTAGGTCCAGCAGCATGTATGATTTGGACGTACACAAGTCATTATTTTAGTACACCTTTTCTCACAGTACTTATATGGAGGCTGTACCCAGCACTGCTCAGTTTCTCTTATCATATCTAGAACTGAGATGGAAGAAGTTAGCAGGGTCCGTCTATTCACAACTCAGAAAAGAAACCTTTACTAAGCTTAACAATCCCTTCTGAAACTTGAGCTCCAAGCCACAAAGTATTTCTCTGCCTTCCAAGAAAATCCCTTCCTCAAATTATAACCAGTGTCTTGTCACAAGACCATCCTTGCATGGCCTGTGTTCCTCCATCTACATGTCCCTACAGCATTTCAGACTCTAAAGATAGGACCTGGGACACCCTGACCATATATGACACCAACCACCAAATTTATTCTCATGTAACCTTAGATTTCAGGGCCTGCAATATCCTCTAACTCCAATTTCCATAGCCAATTTGCAGAATGGGAAACTGAGCCAAGGGAGAATAGAAACTTACTTTTTTCCCCCTTCTTTTTTTTTTTTTTTTTGAGACAGAGTCTTGCCCTGTCGCCCAGGCTGGAGTGCAACGGCACGATCTCAGCTCACTGCAACCTCCACTTCCCGGGTTCAAGCGATTCTCCTGCCTCAGCCTCCTGAGTAGCTGGGATTACAGGAGCACACCACCATGCCTGGCTAATTTTTTGTATCTTAATAGAGACGGGGTTTCACCATGTTGGTTGGGCAGTCTCGAACCCCTGATCTCATGATCCGCCCACCTCAGCCTCCCAAAGTGCTGGGATTACAGGTGTGAGACGCCGTGCCCAGCCATTTTTCTCCCCTTCTATTTGTTTCCCTGATGATGCCACCTAAGAAGTCAGTCTTTCCATAAATTTTGTTTATTTCCCTGGCCCACAACCCTCCTGCTCAGTGCCTTTGTTGTCCACATTTTCTTATCATATGAACCCAAACTTTGACCCACTAAGGAGCCTTTATTTGTCTTTTCCATTTTTCATGTTCTAAAAGACTCTTCCCCTCCAACTAAATTAACGTGTTAAATATTACCCTTTTGGCATTCATCAAAGGCTCACCCAACTGAGGCACAAAGGTTCTGAAAATATGGGCTTGGAGGGAAGCTCTGTGTTGGTTTTTCCTCTACTGGTCTGATATTGGAAAATATTATTTCCTGCTAGCTGATGGAATATAGACAAAAGATATGTTCCCTTTTCACATACCTAGTGTTGCTTTCAGAGCTGAAAGAGAAAACTTAAAGGAATTGGGAACATCTAACCTAATATTGCTTGAATATCTCTACTTAAGAAGAGATCCTTTAAAGCCTGATTCTTGAAATGCAGACCCTGAATCAGCTACAATAGACATCCCAGGACTGGGCAGAGCACCCCATCCCTTTTCACACCACCCACGGGGATCTTTGGTCCAGAAGCTTCCCAGCACAGGCAGAAGCATCACAACTCCAGAGATGAACATGATGAGTAGAAGAATCCAGGGCTTCATGGTGCTCTCTGTGTGTGTTTGGGTTAAGTTCTGGCAGAAGGCAAGTCTTTTCCCAATACTGCTAGAGGTAGAAAATGGATTGAGGAGAATAGGGTAAGCAACAGGGGGAAAGTGCTTATGACTATCATGTTATTCTTTCCCTTTCTAGTACCCAGTAGCATACCAAGCAACTCCCAGGCTAGCCAGTGACTTCCCCAGGTTTCTTCTCATCTCATATTACATACCCCTTCCTTTGCAAAATTATTTCTTTTTAAAATGAATTTCTCCTCTCTGATTAAAAACAATAAATCCTCAGATTATACAATATGTAAAATAAAAAATACAAAGAGGAAATAAATAAGCATTAGCAATTCCACCATCTAGAGATAATCAATATATGTCTATACTTTTATGTTGTAGTCATTATTTTTATGAAATTGGACACATCAAGTGTCCTGATATTTTATTTTGAAGCATATGAAACATGATGATGTAAAGAAGTTTTAGTGAAGATCCTAAGACAAAAGGCACTAAAGCAATTTAAGAGGGAATTACAGATAGATAACAGGACTTGAGAAAAGATGATGGCCAAGAACTGTTAGGGGACTCAAAACTTTAATGCACTAAGATGGTCCAAAGTTGGAGGAATTGTAGAGAAGATTTTGAAGGAAATTTTATTGGTAAAAAGCTTTGCTCATGAAAGCCGGAATGCTGCCTCCTAATTCCAAGTTGAGAGAAAAGGTTTTATGAATACGACTCATTGAGCTTGCTATGTGATCCTAGAAGTCTATGGGAACACAGTAGACTTGAATCATGACTGAAGACTTTAAAGGGTGACTTTAAATCTGGCCAAAGCGGCCTGTAGTAGCAGAGAAGAGGGCTCTAATTTGTGAAGTATCTGAACTGCAAATGGCCAGACGACATTTCATGTTTCCAATGAACCCTTGAAATCTCCCACGAAAGAGTCAAGACCAGAAGCACAGAACCAGCTCATGATAGTATCTATTACACAAGAACTTTCCTACTACTCTTATTGGTCCGTCCTCCCTCTACTCCCTAGGAGACAGAAACTTGCTTTAGTCCAGAGTGGGTGGAGGAATAGAATTACAAAGAGCCAGAGTGGGGGTGGTGGGCGGCGGGGGAGAGAGATTCACCACGTCCTGTTCCATAACTGGAACTTCTGAGGGAGGGAGGAATCCATAGTTCTGAACAATTTATGTAGTTGTGACTAATTTCATGGGCCTGCACATTTTACTTATTATATTGAGAAGATGTTTCATGACTGGAGAATCACATAAAATTTGTGGAGACCTACCTAAATTTTCCTGAAGAAGCAAGGAAATAAACTAACAATTCTGAATGAAATATACAGGAGAGGCAAAAATATGCTCACATCATACAAGTCATGACAAGAATTCAGTCATACATATTATTATCATTTCCTCATATCATCAAGACCTGAATAGTTTCAATTTCTTCTTGTTATAAAAATGTCCTGATGAACCTCCTTATAGTTAAAACTTTGGTACATATATTGTTATTTTTATAGCATGAGTTAATGAAGAAAGATTTCTAGGCAAAAGACATTGTCTTTCCCAGGCTTTGGATAATTGCCGCCACATTTCTCTCACTAAGGGTTAGGTTACATTTCCACCTACCGGATATCAAATGCATGTCCCTCCACCCCTTGTTCTACTCTAGGCTATACAAAGGTAATTTTCATCACCACACTATTTGCTGATGGGTATTTTAAGAGGAAAGAACATGGGCCCCAGAGTCAGATAGGCTTGAATTAGAATCCCAACCCCACCATCTCCTAGCCGTGGAGCCTGGGCCAGCCACATAATCCCCAGAGCCTGGTTTTCCCCATCCATATTACAGAAAAAAATATCAATACTCATCTCATCTCATAGGGTCACTGGGAAGATTAAATAATATGTATGAAACACTAAGCATAGGACCTGGAATATAGTATATACTTCATAAATGTTAACTGTCAGCATTAAGCTCAGAATATCCTCCTCTGGATATTTGAAAACTATTTTCAATTACAATTTTTTTCTTTTTACTTTTTTTTTACACTTAACATTTTAATCTGTTTAGATTCTATGCCTCTGCGTGTGGAGGGAGACGGCGGGAGTTCATTCACTCAATAAGTACTTATTAAGTGCCTAACTATATTCCAAGTTCTGGGTATTGGAATATATTCCAAGTTCTGGGTATTGGAATATATTCCAAGTTCTGGGTATTGGAATATAGTGGTGAACAAAACAGACAAAAATCCTCCCATTTATACAGCTGGCATTCTAGTTAAACAAGATAAGGAAATGCATAGATGGTAATCAGTGGTAAGGAGAAAAATAAGGAAATGGAAGAAAATAAAATAGCCTGCAGCTGAGTGACAGCTGAGGGGTAAGGGAAACTGGAGTATGGGAACAGCAGAAAAATCTTAATAAAATGGAATAGATAGACATTTTCTTAACATTGTAAAAATTTAACTATTGCAATCCAAAATCCAGCGTTCCACATTATAAAACTGAAAGTACTCTCATTAAAATTAGAAATAGGAAAAAAAGATATGCACTATTAAGACTACTTTTTAACATTATTTTCAAGTGTTTAAGCCACTATAATTAGAAAAGAGAAAAATTTGAACTATAAATAATAGAAGAGTGGAAGAGGAACGTAATTACAATGGAAACTTCCCAGCCTTCTCCCATCTACCCCCCCCCCCCATTCTCTATTGCTCTACCTTTCTAGAACCAGATAGGAAGGAAAATAAGAGTCAAAGAAAAGGATAAAATTCTGACATGAATTGCATCATTGCATGAACAAGGCAGTGATTTTCCCTCTGCCTAAAAGTCTTTATATTTGTTCAGAAATTTTCAATGGAGCAGAAGAGATTTCTTTGTGCTGTCCAATGTGGTAGCCACTAGCCACTTATGACTGTTTAAACTCATTAAATTAAATCAAAATTTAGTTTCCAGTCATTTCAAGGATTCAATGGTCACATATAGTTAGTGGCTATTGTCCCCAAAGTCTTTCTCTGATGCTTCTCAATCCATTTATACATAGGACGATGGGAACAGTCTACATCAACCTTTGACTTCTTGTGTGTCCTATTTAACATTCCTTATTTCTCAGGCACGGAGCCTTTCCATCATCACAGAAAGTTCTACTGAACAATGCTGCTCTAGATGAATCCACCAAAATGACTCTGCTGAAAAGCAGAGGTAATACTAGAAAAATTTTAAAGCTGCCAAATTTTTCAGAGGAGACTTTGAAAATGTATTCTCCTCTTAGCTTCTGTGAAATTTGGAAGGTGAAAAATACAAGTTTTAGGCACATGTCATTAGATGTATTGACTTTTAGACAAATCACTTTTAAGAGATTCGAGCAGAGGCAAAAGCAACAACATCTTAGCTTGGCAACTTCATCAAGTCACGCTTAGGTAAGCTGGCAGAGACACAGGTTCTTAATGGAGAAGCTTGGAGAGCAGGAATAAGCATCTAAGAGTAGAACCCCCACACACACAAATATCTGATCTGATCTACAATTTAAGGGCTTCTCTTCTCCTTTCGTTTCTCTCCCTAATCTCCTGCTCTTGCTAGCTACCAATGGCAAGATACTCATTCCTTGAGCCTGAGTCCTTGAGAACCTCAAAGTGTTCTTCTGATTATGTGAATATACCAGCACATGGCAAAACAGGTGAACCATGGAGATACTCTGTTATCTGCTTACAGCCAGGGATGTGAGGGATGAGGTAAGTGGGTGAAAGTGGGCATGGATTGCAGTAGGCCTCTGGATTCCTGGTACCAGCCCTTTGCATAAAGAAGGAGGAATACTGATATACAGTGACAGGAACACCATAAATCCAAAGCATTGGATTCCATGAAGCTGTTTCTTTGTATTCCATAATACCACCCTAGACCCAAGTTTTCCAGAGCTTTGAAATCTGTTCATTCACACGGCCTCATTCTTACTCTAGTTTTCTTTATTTCTTTCTTTCCCCTTGCCCCTTAAAGGTGTTCAGGAATCTGAGGATGCCTAGTCTCCTTTTTTGCACACCCTCAAGTGTACTAAATGATCCCAGACAAAAGAAACATCATTATGCCCAGGCTGGGTACTTCTCAACTTCTCATATACAGAGTGCTGTGAATTTTTTGGTCATCCTGAGACAAACTGCAGGACAATTCAAAGATCCCCCAGGATCAGAAAGACACAGAACTACTGCTCTCCACCAATCTGGCTTTCCAGATAATGTTAAAGAGGACAGAGTGCTGGATTTAGTGTCAGGAATGCTGAAATCTTTAGTTTCTGTCCCTTTTACCTATGGAACCTCAGACAGCTCATGTCACCCCCTCTCAATTTTCTTATTTGAACAAAAGAAACAATAATCCCTACCTCACAGGAATAGTGACACCATCTGGGCTAGGAATTAATCCAAGCAAGCCACAAATAGAAGCTCATGTCTCAAGACCTTTATCCCCACCTACCTCTGAAGGTGTCTGCATTGAGTGTCTGTAGTAACTGGCTGACAGCTCTTTTGTCTGGCCTTTTATTATGAAGTTGTTTGAAGTGGGGCTCGAACTGGGGGCAGAAGAGCAGAAAAACAATGTTCAAAGGCCAGGAACTTAATGGTGATTTTGGTTGTGACCAATTTTTAATTTCTACCCAGAAACTACATGTTGGCTGTATCACAGATTCTTTCCTTTGATATTCACCCATCCAGACGTACTCAATTTTCTAAGGTGCAGGTGGGATCTTCTGATAAGCTGGGAAGAACATTGTGCACCTGGATTGCAGCTCAGGCCACCCCCAGCAGAAGTACATGTCCCCAAAGTCTCTCAAATACATCTCAGTCCATTCATATGTAGGAAGTTGGGAACAGTCTACATTGACCTTTGACCTCTTGTCTGTCCTATTTAACATTCTATCTTTCTCAGTATTGATTCTCTTTTACCAATAAAATCATAACAAGATCTCCCACCAAATGCCCTCTGACTTTTATGTAGCTAAAAAGAGACTGAATAGGAAGAATTTTAGAAAAAGTAGATGACCACCTAGCAAATGAAGGAAGCGACGTGACCAAATCCAGCACCAAGTTCTTGCCATGAGCTTGTTGGTTGAGGTGCAGAGGGATTTGTTCACCAAATGTCAGGGAAGGGCATTATATTGGGCACACAATACACATGATTTGGAGATCACTAGCTCATGAGAAAAGAGAACAGTCAAGTGGGCAGGAGGCAGGGACTTCCAAGGGGTAAACCTTCTCTCAAAGCCTGTCTGCAGGAATATTATACGCAGTGACAGGAGATGTCAATATAAAATTCTTCCTAGGATACAGGCATACCTCGGAGATATTGCAGGTTCAGTTTCAGGCTACCATAAAAAAGGTAATATTGCAATAAAGTGAGCCAAGTGCACTTTTTTGGTTTCCCAGTGCATATGAAAAGTATGTTTTCCTGACGTCTTTTATTTATATATTTATTTAAACTAGAAAATGAAATATTTAATAGTTGAAAGTTGTTTCTCTGAAAAAGCTAGTAAAATTTGCAAACTTCTGATACAAATCTGTATATGTTTCAGTATACAACTGTACCTCTTTCATATTCTAAACAGTTTCTAATAGTTTTCTTATGATGAATTTCATTATTACTTATTAAAATATTAAAAAGGTATGTTTACACTATGCTGTAGTCTGTCAAGTGTTCAATAGCATTATGTATAAAAAATAATGTGCATACCATAATTTTAAAATACTTTACTACTAAAAATTGCTAATGATTATCTGAGCCTTCAACAAGTCATCATCTTTTTGCTGGTGGAGGGTCTTCCCTCAATGTTGATGGTTGTTGACTGATCAGGGTGGTGGTTGCTGAGGGTTGGGGTAGCTGTGGCAATTTATTAAAATAAGAACAATGATGTTTGCCACATCAATTGATTGATCCTTTCAAGAAAGATTTCTCCATAGCATGCAACGCTGCTTGATAGCATTTTATACACAATAGAACTTCTTTCAAAATTTCAGTCAATCCTCTCAAACTGTGCTGCTGGTTTATCTAAGTTTATGCAATATTCTGAATCCTTTGTCATCATTCCAACAATGTTCACAGCATCTTCACCAGGAGCAGATTCCATTCAAAGAAACCACTTTCTTTGCTCATCTATAAGAAGCAACTCCTCATGCACTCAAGTTTTCTCATGAGATTGCATCAATTCAGTCACATCTTCAGGCTGCACTTCTAATTCTCATTGTTGCTATTTTCATCACATTTGCAGTGACTTCCTCCACTGAAGTCTTGAAACCCTCAAAGTCATTTATAAGGATTGGAATCAACTTCTTCCAGACTCCTGTTAATACTGCCATGTCGACCTCCTTCCATGAATCATGGTATCTAGAATAGTGAATCCTTTCCAGGAATTTTTTAATTTACTTTGCCCAGATCCATCAGGGAAATTACTATCTATGGTAGCTATAGCCTTCCAAAATGTATGTTTTAAATAATTTTGACTTGAAAGTCAAAATTATCTCTTGGTCCATGGGCTGAAGAATGAATGTTGTTAGCAGGCATGAAAACATTAATCTCTTCATATAGCTCCATCAGAGCTCTTGAGTGACCAAACAGTGGGCTTAAAATATTCAGTATACCATGCTGTCACACAGTCTTTGCTGTTTCACTTATAGAGCAGAGCAAGAGCAGAGTTAGCATAGTTTGTAAGGGCTCTAAGATTTTTGAAATGATAAATGAGCTTTGGCTCATTATTACTTTAAGTCACCAGCTGCATTGGCCCCTAGCAAGAAAGTCAGTCTGTCTTTTGAAGATTTGAAGCCAGGCATTGACTTCTATCTATGAAAGTTCTAGATGGCATCTTCTTCCAATATAAGGCTGTTGTGTCTTCATTGAAAATCTGATGTCTATTGTAGCCACCTTCATCAGTTACAGTTGACCCTTGAACAAAATGTGAATTAGGGGTACTGAACTCCTGCACAGTTAAAAATCTATGTATAGGCCAGGTGCAGTGGCTCACGCCTGTAATCCCAGCACTTTGGGAGGCCAAAGCGGGCAGATCACAAGGTCAGAAGTTCGAGACCAGCCTGGCCAATAAGGTGAAACCCCATCTCTACTAAAAATACAAAAATTAGCCTGGCATGGTGGCAGGCACCTGTAGTCCCAGCTACTCAGAAGGCTGAGGCAGGAGAATCACTTGGACCCAGGTGGCGGAGGTTGCAGTGAGCGCAGATTGTGCCACTGCACTCTAGCCTGGGTGACAGAGCAAGACTCCATCTCAAAAAAAATTTAAAAAGAAAATCCATGTATAACTTTTGACTCCTCAAAAACCCAACTACTAATAGCCCACTGTTTTATTTTTAATTTTAGAGACAGGGTCTTGCTATGTTCCCTAGGCTTGTCTCAAACTCCCCGCTCCAATCGATCCTCCTTCCTCATCCCCCCAAGTAGCTAGGACTACAGACACACACCACCATGCCTGAAATATTCTTTTTATTGAGATGGGGTCTCACTATGTTCCCCAGGCTGGTCTCAAACTACTGGCTCAAACAATCTTCCCCCACTCAACCTCCTGAGTAGCTGAAAGTATAGGTGTGCACCATCATGCCTAACTAATAGCCTACTGTTGACCAGAAGCCTTACTAATAACATAAACATTTGATTAACACATATTTTGTATGCTATATGTATTTTGTGTACCATTTACTCTTACAAGAAAGTAAGCTACAGAAAAAATGTTATTAAGAAAATCATAAGGAAGAAAAACAGATTTACTATTTATTAAATGGAAGTGGATCATCATAAAGTTCCTTGAGGATGTATAATGAATCCGCACAGTTCAAATCTGTGTTGTTAAAGGGCCAACAGTATCTTAGCTAGATCTTCTGGATAACTTGCTGTGTAGCTTCTCCATCAGCACTTGCTACTTCACATTGCCCTTTTGTGTTTTAGAGAGGGCTTCTTTCCTTAACCCTCATGAACCAACCTCTGCTAGCTTCAAACTTTTCTGCTGCAGCTTCCTCACCTCTCTCAGCCTTCATAAAATTGAAGAGTTGGGGTCTTTCTCTGGATGAGGTTTTGGCTTAAGGGAATGTTGTGGCTGGTTTGATCTTCTGTCTAGATCACTAAAACCTTCTCCATATCAGCAATAGAGCTGTTTTGCTTTCTTATCGTTCCTGTGTTCCCGGAGTAGAACTTTTAATTTCCATCAATAACTTTTCCTTTGCATTCACAACTTGGCTATTTGGTACAAGAGGCCTAGCTTTCAGCCTATCTCAGCTGTTAACATGCCTTCCTCACTAAGATTAATTATTTTTCTAGTTTTTTATTTAAAGTGAGAAATGTGGGACTCTTCCTTTCACTTGAACATTTAGAGTCTGTTGCGGGGTTATTAATTGGCCCAATTTCAATATTGTTGTGTCTCAGGGAATAAAGGGGCTGAGAAGAGGGAGCAAGACTGGCAAATGACCAGTCAGAGCACACACACATTTATTGTTCGCCATGTCCTATGGGCACAGCTGGTGGCACTCCAAAGCAATTACAATAGTAACAACAAAAATCATTGATCACAGATCACCTTACAGATATAATGATAAGAATAATAATAATAAAGTTTGAAACATTTTGAGAATTACTAAAATGTGACACAAAGACATAAGTGAGAACATGCTGTTGGAAAAATAGTGCCAAAAGACTTGCTCAATGCAGGGTTGCTGCAAACCTTCAATTTGTAAAACATGCAACATCCATAAAGCAAAAATTAATTAATAAAGCAAAGTGTAATAAAATGAGGTATGCCTGTATGTTGAGTGCACTGAGGGGCAGGAAGTATATGTCTGGACTCCAGGGACTTGGCTGATGAAGGTGGACCAGTACAGAGACAAAGAGCTTTGGAACCAAGGTAAAAAGGTGTGGGAACAAACTGAAGGAAATTTTGACAGGGACTGAAAATGGTGCCAAACCTAGAGTGATTGAATTATGGATTTCTAAGATATTTATTTATATGGCAGCAAAATGATGTTCCATGCATGACGATCATAGTCTTTTGCTCTGTGTGGCCCAGATGCTGGAGAGCTGAGGAGCACAGTCACTAATGAGTAGCCGAGGAGTGCCAAGGACTCCTGCCACTCATGATTCTGGATCAAGCTATGCAGAATTTAGGACAATCTGTACACTCTTCTATTTTAGTTAAGAATTTCCCAGTGCAGTATCTGAAATACTGTATCCAATAATTCTATATCCAGCAAAGCTATCCTTTCCTGATGAAGGTAAAATAAAGACATTCCCAGAAAAACAAAGACTGAGAGAATTTGTTGCTACCAGGTCTGCCTTTCAAAAAATACTAGAGAAAAGCTTTAAAGCTAAAAAGAAAAGACATCAGGTAGTAATGAGATCTACATTAAGAAACAAAGAGAACAGATAAAAGTAATTATGTAGGTAAATATAAAATCTGATATTAATAATTTTTAACAGATTGGAATGACAACTGTATAAAACAATGATTATAATCATTCAATTGTATTGTTAGGCTTAAAACATAAAGATGTAACATGCATGAAAAATAGCACAGCTGGGCGTGGTGGCTCATGCCTGTAATCCCAGCACTTTGGGAGGCTGAAACGGGTGGATTACCAGAGGTCAGGAGTTTGAGAACAACCTGACCAACATGGTGAAACCTCGTCTCTACCAAAAATACAAAAAATTAGCCAGCCGTGGTGGTGGGTGCCTGTAATCCCAGCTACTCAGGAGGCTGAGGCAGGAGAATTACTTGAACCCAGGAGGCGGAGGTTGCAGTGAGTCGAGATCATGCCATTGCACTATAGCCTGGGTCACAGAGCGAGACTCTGTCTCAACAAAAAAGAAAAGGAAAGAAAAATAGCACAAAAGAGGGAGGAAGGCAGGCATGTAAGTGTAGTTATGATCATCCAGTTTAAATACTTTGTAAGTATTTTTAAGTATGAGAGCCATGGATTATTAAGTAGCGTTATTTGTTTTTCAGACATATGGGATTTGCTTTTGGTATTGATTTTCTATTTTCCTGCATTTTCAAAAGAAAATATTGTATGGCATTAATCATTTGGAATTTTTTAGGCTTTCTTTGTAATCTAAGTCATTGTAACTAAGTACTCAAACCTGCTCAATTGGGCCGGGTGTGATGGCTCACACCAGCACTTTTGGAGGCAGAGGTGGGTGGATTGCTTGAGGCCAGGAGTTCAAGACCAGCCTGGCCAACATGGAGAAACCCCGTCTCCACTAAAATTACAAAAATTAGCTGGGTGCGGTGGCACACACCTGTAATCCCAGCTATTCGGGAGGCTGAGGCATGAGAATCACTTGAACCCAGGAGGCAGAGATTGCAGTGAGCCAAGAGAGCACCACTGTGCTCCAGCCTGGGTGACAGAGTGATACTCTGTCTCAAACAAAAAAAACTGCTCAATCTACAACTTTGTATAGATAATTTATTTTCATTTATTGAGGCCATTTTGTGTGTATGTGTGTGTGTACACATATATACAATTGTTAAGGTTTCTTGATCTGTTTTTCTTTACCAGTATAAAATATTCTTGTCTAAATTGTGTCATGTCCTCTATGTTGAATGTTAATTATATTATATGATATTTAAATTGTTATATCATCTTTCTTTTTAATTCATATTTGGTGGGGCATCCTTTTTTATTCCTTTATTTTAAATTACTTGTTTACTTTTGGGAAATTACACATTGTTAAATCATTTAAAAATTTTAATCTGAGAATCTCTGTCTTTTAATAAATGTCTCTAACCCATTTACCTTTAATAAATATTCTTATAGAAAACAATCTTATGTTAGGGCCTATCTCTGGCATCTTATTTCATATTTTTAATTTATCATGCTTTTTAAATATTTGTTTTTATTTCTCTCTTCAGACATCTATTGGATGAATGAAATATCTTCTACTATTTTAAAAGCCATTATTGTATTCTGATCCCTTAGAGGATTTTTTATTTAAGCCCACATTACTTTTCCACATAGACTTAAAGATTTCTAAAACTTCTAAGTTTTCCTAAAACAAGACAGCTCTTTCAGTATGCTAACTGTTCCCTTTAGTTTACCTTCTGACCTTGATATTTTCTAGACAGTTTTTAGTTCATGATTATAATAGATATTGGTGTTCTCTTATTCTTTCTATCTCTTCCTTCCACTTTCTTCTTAATCCCTAAATTTTTAGACAACACCAAACTTTATGAATTGACTTCTCACTATGCAAAACTGTTGACATGGCAGGCCTGCAGTTGCTATCTTTAAAAGTCCTGCTTACAAGGTTGGCTCTTGGTTGGCATCCATAAGCCTGAATTTTGAGAAAGTTCCCATTGTTCTCAGAACAAACAAGTATGGCTCACTGTGCCTCAACCGTTTGTACAAACAACTTGGTTTATGGTAGATATCTGCTTTTATTTTGGGAGTCTGGAATTTTGGTACATGCTAGGCAGAAGCTGCTATATGACCAGCCCCCAATAGAAACCTTGGACACTGTGTTTGTCTCTCATGAGCTTCCCTGGTAGACAACACTTCACACATGTTGTCACAACTGATCGATGGGGGAATTCAGCATGCCCTGTGTGGCTCCACTGGTCATTGGGAGAAGACACTTGGAAGCATGCACCTGATTTCCTCTGGACTTTGCCCCTTGCACCTTTTCCCTTTGTTGACTTTGCTTTGTAGTCTTTCACTGTAATAAATCATAGCTGCAAGAAAAACTATGTGCTGAGTCCTGTGAGTCCTCCTAGTAAAGCACTGAACCTGGGGATAGCGTTGGGAATCCCCAGCATATTCACTCACATTGCCCATATACTTTTGTATAGTGGTTCTAGATTTATTTTCCTAGTGGAGCACATCCTTCAAGCAGGCTTTCAAAAAGGGTCTTTGTGTGGTAAGCATTCTGATGTTTCGTATGTCTTAGAACAATTTTATTGTGCCCTCATAGTTCAGGATGTAAATTTTCACTTGAAAAGTTTTTACCTTAAACATCTTGAAAATGCTACTCTATTGATTTCTTGTCCTATTGTCACTATTTGAAAGTGTAATCTCAGTCTGATTATTCTTCTTTGGGTGATCTAATCTTTCTCTATAGAGTATTTTTAAATTTATTTGTATTTGATGTTCCTACATTTTATAATGTGGCTAGATATGCAAGTTTTCTTTCTCTATTCTTTTATGATCATTTCCAGTCTGAGATCTTTAATAGTTCTTTCATTTGGGGCAACTTCAATGCATTGTTTCATTAAATATTTTTTAACCTGCTAAATCTTTTTCTTTTAGAACTATTATTTGGATGTTTACACTTATACCTCTCGCTTCCACATACCTTAATCTTCCTTTTTATTTTGAAACAATCTTAAAGTAGCAGAAAAACTGAAAGTACAGTAAAAATAACTTCTTTTCCCTGAAACATTTGAGAGTCAGTTACTTAATGGTGCCCAATCACCCCCAATGCTGTCATGTACATTTTCTCTAAAGAAAGACAAGTTCTTCTACATAAACACAACATAGCCATCAAAATCTGGAAATAAATGATGCCAATATCTACTCTAATCTATTTACATATATTAATTATGTCTATTTTATGCATGATTTTAATTAATTCTGTATTATTTGCTATCAGTCATTCAGTGTGAGTGCAGAAACATTTCATATAAATGTGATGTTCACTGCTAGGTTTGATTTGAAGGCCAAAAGGAAGCATAGGTTTGTTATTCTCATCCCATTAACCAGCTCAACTTGATGGGGGAGGTGATGCAAACCTACACAGATTTGTATTGTCAAACCTAAAACAGTTTAGGTTAAGTTAAGCTAAGTGTGCATGTTTGAGAAATGGCTCAGGAGTGAGGGGGAAACTAATGGATGGGACCAGCTGACAATCTAGCTATGAAGATCTGGGTAAAACACCCAGAGAGAAATTCAGAGGAGCCCAAGCTGACACATTTCATTATAATGGTCATACAGTTATTCACCAAGAAAAACAAAATTAGGCCAGGAAAATAGCAAACAGATGGAAGCTTCAAGGATTTGGGGATTGTTACAAAGATCCCAAAATTAATCTGGATTTTGTTGCATCTTTATTTCAGATGGCACATCAAGCAACTCCTCTTATTCTTTTCTGTTTGTGCAGAAAAATCAGATCTGTGGTGTAGGTTTTGGATGTTTTTAGGCCAGGCGTGGTGGCTCATGCCTGTAATCCTAACACTTTGGGAGGCCGAGGCAGGTGGACCACCTGAGGTCAGGAGTGGCCAACATGGTAAAAATCCGTCTCTACTAAAAATACAAAAGTTAGCCAGGTGTGGTGGCGGGCACCTGTAATCCCAGCTACTCAGGAGGCTGAGGCAGGAGAATCACTTTAACTCAGGGGGCAGAGGTTGCAGTGAGCCGAGATCATGCCACTTCACTCCAGCCTGGGCAACAAGAGAGAAACTCCATCTCAAAAAAAAAAAAAGTTTTTAAATTGACAAGTAGTAATTTTACGTATTTATGTGATACATAGTGATGTTTCAATATGTATAATGTACAGTGATCAGATCAGGGTAATTAGCATACCCGTCATCTCAAACATTTATCATTTCTTTGTGTTGGGAACATTCAATATCTTCCTTCTAGCTATTTGAAATTATATTATTCTTATGTATGCTCATCCTACAGTGCTATAGAACACTAGAACTTATTCCTCCTGTCTAGCTATGACGTTGTATCCTTTAACAAATCTCTCCCACTGGGCACAGTGGCTCACGCCTGTTATCCCAGCACATTGGGAGGCTGAGGCAGGTAGATCACAAGGTCAGGAGTTCAAGACCAGCCTGGCCAGCATGGTGAAACACCCGTCTCTACTAAAAATACAAAAATTAGCCAGGCATGGTGGCACGTGCCTGTAGTCCCAGCTACTCAGGAGGCTGAGGCAGGAGAATGGCTTGAACCTGGGAGGCGGAAGTTGCAGTGAGTCGAGATCGTCCCACCGCACTCCAGCCTAGGCGACAGAGCAAGACTCTGTCTCAAAAAACAAAAAAATCTCTCCCTATCTTCCCCTTCCCACTATGCTTCCTAGCTTCTAGTACCTGCTGTTCTACTTTTTACTTCCATGAGGTCGACTTTTCTCCAGATATGAGTGAGACTATGTGTTGTTTAATTTTCTGTTCCTGGCTATTTCACAGAACATAATGTCCTCCAGTTTCAGCCATGGTGCCATGAACCACAGGATTTTATTCCTTTTTATGGCTGAATAGGATTGTGTTGTATATTTGCATCGTAGTTTCTTTCTCCATTCCTCGGTTGTTAGACACCTAGGCTGAGTCTGTATCTCGGCTATTGTGAATAGTGCTGCAATAAACATGGGGGTACATATGTTGATATGCTGATTTCCTTTCCTTTGGATAAATACCTAGTAGTGGGATTGCTGGGTCATATGGTAGTGGAGTTCTATGTGTAGGCTTTTGAGAAATTGCAATACCATTCTCCATAGTGACTGTACTAATTTATATTCCCACCAACAGTGTATAACAGTTCCCCTTTCTCCACAAGGTCAACAGCACTTGTTATTTTTTGTCATTTTGTTATTATTGTAGCTATCCTGACTGGAGTGAGATGATACCTCATTATAGTTCTCACTTGCATTTCCCCGATGATTAGTGATGTTGAGAGAACAATGAAGTCATTTTTTTCATGTATTTGTTGGTCATTTGTATGTCTTCTTTTGTGAATTGTCTGTTCAGATCATTTGCCCATTTTTTAAATTGGATTGTTTGTGATTTTGCTGTTGAGATGTTTGAGTTTCTTGTATATTCTGGATATTAATCCCCTGTCAAATGAATAATGTATTAGTCTGTTCTCAGATTGCTATGAAGATACTACCTGAGACTGGGTAATTTATAAACAAAAGAGGTTTAATTTACTCACAGTTCCACATGGCTGGGGAGGCCTCAGGAGACTTTAAATCATGTCAGAAGGTGAAGGGGAAGCAAGGCACGTCCTACATGGTGGCAGGAGAGAGAGCTCATGCAGGGGAAACTGCACCTTTTAAACAATCAGATCTCATGACAACTCCCTCGCTACCATAAGAACAGCATGGGGGAAACTGCCCTTATGATCCAATCACCTCCTACCAGGTCCCTCACTGCACACGTGGGGATTAGAGTTCAAGATGAGATTTGGGTGGAGACACAGAGCCAAACCATATCAAATACTTTGAAAATATTTTCTCTCATTCTGTAGATTGTCTTTTCAATGTGTCGATTGTTTCCTTTGCTGTGCAGCAGCTTTTTAGTTTGATATAATCCAATTTACCTATTTTTGCTTTTGTTGCCCGTGGTTGTGAGATCTTATATTAAAAATCTTTTTGTAAGATCATGAAAATGTCCTGAAGTATTTCCCCTGTGTTTTCTTCTAGTAGTTTTACAGTTTCAGGTTTTACCTTTAGATCTTTAATCCATTTTTAGCTGATTTTTGTATAGGGTGAGAGGTGAAGGTCTAATTTCATTATTCTGCATATGGATATCCAGTTTTCCTAGCACCATTTACTGAAGAGACTATCCTTTCCCCAGTGAATGTTCTTGGCATCTTTGTCAAAAAGCAGTTGGCTATAGACGCATGGATTTATTTCTAGGTTCTCTATTCTTTTTTTTTTTTTTTTTTTTTTTTTTTTTGAGACAGAGTCTTGCTCTTGTTGCCCAGGCTGGAGTGCAGTGGTGCAATCTTGGCTCACTGCAACCTCTGCCTCCCAGGTTCAAGTGATTCTCCTGCCTCAGCCTCCCGAGTAGAGTAGCTGGGACTACAGGTGTGCACCACCATGTTCGTCTAATTTTTGTACTTTTAGTAGAGATGGGGTTTTGCTATGTTGGCCAGGCTGATCTCGAACACCTGACCTCACGTGATCCACCTGCCTCGGTCTCCCAAAGTGCTGGGATTATAGGCATGAGCCACTGCACCTGGCCCTAAGTTCTCTATTCTATTCCATTAGTCTACGTGTCTGTTTTTATGCCAGTGCTATGCTATTTTGGTTACTAGAGCTTGGTAGTATATTTAGAAGTCTTGAAACCTGTTCCCTCCAGCTTTGTTCTTTTTGTTAAGGATTGCTTTGGCTATTCTAGGATGTTTGTGGTTCCATACATATTTTAGGATTTATTTTATATTACTGTGAAGAATGTCACTGGTATTTTAATAGGGATTGCATTGACTCTGTAGATGGTTTAGGGTAGTATGGTAATTTTAACAATATTAACTCTTTCCATCCATGAGCATGGGAAGTTTTTCCATTTGTTTGTATCCTCTTCAATTTCTTTTATCAGTGTTTTGTAGTTTTCAATGTAGAAGTCTTTAATTTCTTTTATCAGTGTTTTGTAGTTTTCAATGTAGAAGTCTTTTATCTCCTTGGTTAAATTTATTCCTAGATATTTATTTGTAGCTGTTATAAATGGGATTGCCCTCTTGGTCTCTTTTTTTAACTAGTTCATTGTGCATAGAAACACCACTGACTTGTATGTTTATTTTGTATCCTGTAACTTTACTGAATTTCTTTATGAGTTCTACAGGTTTCTTGGTAGAGTCTAAGTTTTTCTCTACATAAGAGCTTGTCTGCAAACAGGGTAAATGTGACTTCCTCTTTTCCAATTTTGATGTCCTTTACTGTTTTCTCTTTCATGATTGATCTAACTAGGACTTCCAGTACTACGTTGAATAAGAGTGGGTAAAGTGAGCAGCATGCTCATGGAGGGGCATGGAGGCTCCCTAGCCTTTCCTCTATATCTTGTTTCAGTTCTTAGAGGAAAAGTTTTCAGCTTTTCACCGTTAAGTATATTGTTAGCTGTGGGTTTGTCATATATGATCTTCATTATGTGGAGGTGCTTTCCTTTCATACATAATTTATTGAAAGTTTTTATCATAAAGTGGTGTTGAATTTTATCAAATGCTTTTTCTGTATCTACTGAGATTACCGTATGGTTTTGTCCCTGATTCTGTTGATGTGAAGTATCACATTTATTGATTTGTGTACATTGAGCCATTCTTGCATTCGTATGATAAATCCCACTTGATCATGCTACATTATCTTTTTGATGTGTTGTTGAATTGGGTTTGTTAGTATTTTGTTGAGGATTTTTGCACCTATTTTCATCAGGGATATTGGCCTGTGGGTTTCTTTATGCTGTCTTGTTATTGTCTGGTTTTGGTATTAAGGTTATGCGGGCCTCATAAAAGTGAGCTAAGAAGAATTCCTGCTGCATCAATTTTTTGGAATAGTTTGAGAAGAATTGGTATTAATTTATATTTAAAGGGTCATAGAATTTGGTGGTAAAGCCATATGGTTCTGGACTTTTGTTTTGGGGGAGACTTTTTATTACTGATTCAATCTCCTTACTTGTTATTCGTCTGTTCAGGTTCTTCTGTTTCTTTTTGGTTCAGTGTTGGTAGGTTGTATGTGTTCAAAAATTTATCCATTTCCTCTAGGTTTTTGAATTATAAAGGATATCACAAAGGATACAGAGGAAGAGGTGCATAAGGTGAGATATGGGGAAAGGCTAGAGAGCTTCCATGCCCTCCATGAGCATGCTGCTCTCCAACAACCTCTAAGTGTTCAGTGGTAGCCACCTGGAAGCTCTGACTTATACATTTTAATTTGAAATTTCTGTTCAGTTTTGAGTAATTGTCTTTTTTTAGACTAATTTCTAATTCTTTCCATTATAGTCTGAAACTATGTCCTTTGTGATGTAATTCTTTAAAATTTTGTTCAGACTTTTTTTATAGCCTAATGTATAGTCACTTTTTGTACATGTTTTATTCGTGCTTGAGAAAAATGTATTCCTCTAGTTTTTCTATGCAGACTTCTGTATATTTTAATTAAGTCAAGCTTATTAATCATAATGTTCAAATTACCCATCTCTTTACTAAATTTACTACTCTATCAATAATTTGAATGTATAAAGTATAGACCTTCTATATACCCATAAATCCTTCCCCTTATAAATGTCAGTACTTGAGCCTGCCACAATGTTGACTAGACTGCTTTAACAGAAAGCCTCCATCACATAATAACTGAAATACAATATACTTTTTATTTCTTGCTCAAATAATAATTCAAAATGAGTATTCTAAAACAATGGGTATCCTTTTTTCATGTGATAAAAGAAGCCAAGGACCCAGGCTCCTTTCACCTTTTGGCTTCACTAGGCTCTAGAACCTTGTCGTCATCTATACTGAGCTGGTGGAAAAGAAAAAGAGTGTGAAAGAGATTTGCCATCTTCTTAGGGTCTTGACCTAGTAGTGACAAGTCTGTTAGCCAAAATATTTACATTGTGGCACTGGCTGCAAGATGCTTGGGTAAGGAAAATGCAGCTTCTATTTGAGATGATGATTCTCCTCTATATAACCCCTCTTTGCTAGGATAGTTATGACAGTGTCCAGTCTCTAAATTGTTCATTTATGAGTGGACAAAAAGAAAAACTAGGAAAGAGAGAGCCTTTGGGAAGGGTCAAATACCACTCTGTAAACTATAGGTACAAATATCAGAATTTTTGAATTATAAAGGATATCGCAAAGGATACAGAGGAAGGTGCATAAGGTGAGATATGGGGGAAAGGCTAGAGAGCTTCCTTTGAATGTAACTTACAACTGTGGACTGAAGGAGACTGCATTAGGAGTTCAGAATGTCAGAAAGAGGTTCAAATCTTTAGAAGATTATCATCATCAGAGGAAGAGGGTGATCTTCTTCCCAGCTTGCATGCCTATTGGGAGTCCAGTGACCCTAGGTTGTCCCCTCTTTCTCCTGTTAGGGAAGAAGAAACATCTTCACTTCTGAGAGTTCATTTCCTTCATGATATTCAAGGTCAGTGACCACCTCCTCCTGGACAGCCTGCCAAGCCTTTGACTGATAGGTCTCTCCCCCTATCTGAGCTCTAAGATATTTACTATGTTTCTCCATTAGCCCTTCTGTCCCATGCCCTACAATAGTCTCTCTTTCTGTGTGTATATGTGTGTTTAAATTTGTATATGTATATGTGTGTATGTGTTTATATACATTTATATATGAAACAGCTACTTACTCTTTCACTCAGGAATTCTAGCTCTCTCAGTCTAAAGAAATCAAAGATTTATAAATAAAAATACTCAATATGACATTCTCTAGATTATTAGTAATTAGTACAATACAAATACTTGATTATTAGCATTTAAGTGAGAGCTGTGCAATTATGAAAATCCACATTGTGAGAAATACTTACATGATTAAATAAGGGTGGCAAAAATAGATAACAAAAGTTGTTTATATTAAAAGGATTGTTTATATTAAATATGGAGAGAAATTAAAGATAATTCAATGAAACATCAGTTAATTCTAAGCAACTCTTTTTAACAATATATTTTTTCTTTTCTTTTTTCCATAAAACATTTTGTAATTAGAAAGCAGAAATAAATGATATCTTTCATTCTATCGGCAAGAACACAAGACTGGTTATGTGAGAGGAGGAGGCGTCATTCCTGCGGAAGCCCTATCCCACATGACGAAGGACAAGGCCAGGGGCAAGCAAAAGGAGGAAGCAAGGACTCTCTTGCTCTGCCCCGACTTGGCCAGTAGAGGCAGTGAGGAGCTAAAGATCATTCCTTCTTTCCTTCCTTCACTCTCCATAGACAGCTCTGCAGGGAAGTCTGAGACAACCTGGCCAGACTTAGGGCTCACGATCTGGTCAGAGTCATGGCACCCCAGACTCTGCTGCCTGTCCTGGTTCTCTGTGTGCTGCTGCTGCAGGCCCAGGGAGGATACCGTGACAAGAAGAGGATGCAGAGTAGGTGATGGGCTGCTGGATGGGTGAGGGGGAATTGGGTAGGAGGAATGGAGGGCCTGTGTCCAGTCTGAGTAGGACCTAGGAGTTGAAAACTCTCTGCATATCCAGCTCTGACCACAATGTTGTGTAGACTCTGGACTGTCCCAAACCATGGCCCTCCAGCCCCTTAGCTGGCCCTGGGAATAGTAATGGGAATGAAGAAGAAACCTGCATATTTTGCTGTTCCTTCTCAATACTTAGAGAGAAATGGCACATCCCATAGTGAAAGGTGCACCAGGGCTGAGAATCCAGTGGGGAAAGCAAGACAATTATTATTTGATTTATGCACATTTGTGAGGAGTAAAGATTCAGAAGTGGTTATGACGGTAGGTGTAGGTGTAGAATGGGTATAAGTGTAGGGAAATAGGACATAAGACAAGCAAAAGTTGGGGTACACAGAGCCAAGTTAAGGTTATCATCAAAGGGGCAAGGAGAGTGGCGGTGGAAAGGGAACTAAAGAAGGGGCAGGAAGACTAGAGACAGTGACAGTGAGCAGAATAGAGGGAGAGACAAGAGGCAAGTTGATCCTCATCTCTGAATTCTACTGTTCAGAGACTAGGAGAGAGTTTGAAAGATGTCTCATGCTTCTTTGAGCTCTCAGGATCAGACTGTAGATTCTTTGGTGGTGACTTCACCAAGGCCATGACTAGCAAGGGAGATGGAGTTCTGATTGCTGGTGTGTGGAGAAGGTCCAGGAAGCCCAGGCATTGTGGTCTAATGGGGTAAGGTGTACAGTGGAGAGACAGGATTTAAAATATGACCAATCACTAGGATTTGGTGATGGGCAGGAAGGTAGTTCTATGAAGAAGGAATCCAGGAGTATCATGACTGAGACCTGGGTTCAAGGGTCTTGGAGGAGGCTTCAGCTTGAGAAAAATGTTCTCTAGGAAGCTGCATTTATTTACCGTTCTATTCTCCTTGTCAGAAACACAGCTATCCCCAGAAATCAAAGTCTGCCAGCAGCAGCCTAAACTATATCTATGCAAACACTTATGTGAATCTCACCGAGACTGTCAAGCAAATAACATATGCTGTTCTACCTACTGTGGGAATGTTTGCATGAGCATCCTGTGAGTGGGAGAGTGGGCCGGGATGTGCATCCTGCTTCCCAACTCCTCTATCCAAGACTGTGCCCACATCCGAAGCACAAGGACCTCAAGTCACCAGCATAAGAACATCAACAGGAATGCCGCCCTCTCTACTGTCTGAACCCCTTGTCCCCGTCAAATAAACTAGAACAAATGCCCAGGGATCCTACCTCTTTTGCTGCCACTACAGGTGATCATTGAGAGCCCACTGTAGCCCCTACAGATGCCCCACTCGTCTTGCGTCCTGGTGTTCAATTTCTCTCCCTGGCTATGCTTCTCTACCCTCCCTCTCCCTCTTTGCCCCACGTATCCCTGCCAGCCCTCAGGATGCCCAGCCCCTTGCTGTTTTGCTCACTGAACCAGTACTCCCAGGGGGAGGAACTGCTCATGTGCAGCATCTCCTGATGCTAAGGAGAACATTTCTCACCCTGGAGTCAGAAGGACCCATTAAGCATGAGATGGGTGGCAGTTAGAACCCGAGATAAAGAGTGGGAGTCCCCCAAGCACTGCTTTGGTCTCCTTAGCCTTGGTGCACCGCCATCCTATGCTCCCCAATCTCTCTGTAAGGTTCAGATTACTGTCTATCATTAGGATAATGAGTCCCAGGAAGTCCAGCAAGCCCAAGGCCACAAGAGAGTGAGAGGATATGATGTGACTGGAAGAGGGTGTTTCCTCTAGGATCACTTTTTCCTCACTTCTCTCCATTACCTGAGACCAGAGGCATCCTAGTGAGAGTGAGTGCCTGCACCAACCCCAAAGCTTCTCCTATCCAGCACCCACCAATATGGCTACTCCTCTGATGGGACCCATTTTGGGCCTCAGGATCTGACACTCCAGCACCTTCCATTAACTGAATAGTCCTTATCTTTCCCAAGCCCTCTTCCTTAGGGGCCGGTTCATTCTTTTTTCTTTAGATCAAGAGGAACACTAAGGGATGTGGAACAGGTGGTTCATGCTGCTGTTGCTAAGGAGTAATTGGCACAGAGTGGCTATGGGTCTTCCCTGTCGTCCTACTGTGAGTTGGTGGAAATTAATCAGTGGGGTACAGACTCTCCTACTCTGCAATCACAACTCCTCTGAAATGATCCTGGGGCTAGATCCAGGGTTGGGTCACATGTAGCTAACTGGGACATGAAGCCAAATGTGAAGAGGTTTCAGGAGGATAGGCCATGCCCAGAGGCAGGAGTGCAGTGTTATGCTCCAGTCTAGTGCTTCTTGCTGGGTCATTCAATGAAAGAGACATCAGAGAAGAAAACTTCCTTCATCAGACCAGAGGCTGTGAGCCACCTCTGAGGCATCACCGGGCTCTGGGTATCTCAGGCTTGTCTTCACCTTTCTCAAGAGCTTCCCTTGGACAAGGAGGTCTTAGGAAAGAGATCATGATCAACCATCAACACAGACACCATCAGATGTACTCTGTGGGCTGTAAGGGCATGATCTCCAAGAGACCTTATTTGGTGTTTCCTTGGATAGCCTCCCTTACCAAGCATCCTCTCAAGCCACCCCCAAACATGCCTACTAGACACTACAGGCATATCTTGTTTTATTGAGCCTTGCTCTATTGCACTTCACAGCTATAGCGTTTCATACAAATTGAAGGTTTGTGGCAACTCTGCATCGAGCAAGTCATCTGGCACCATTTTTCTAACAGCATGTGCTTACTTCATGTCTGTGTCACATTTTGGTAATTCTCAAAATATTTCAAACTTGCTAGGCGCAGTGGCTCACGCCTGCAATCTCAGCACTCGGGAGGCCAAGGCAGGTGAATCACCTGAGGTCAGGAGTTCGAGACCAGCCTGACCAACATGGTGAAACTCCGTCTTTAATAAAAATACAAAATTATCTGAGTGTGGTGGCGCATGCCTGTAATCCCAGTTACTTGGGAGACTGAGGCAAGAGAATCGCTTGAACCTGGGAGGTGAAGGTTGCAGTGAGCCGAGATCTTGCCATAGCACTGCAGCCTGGGCAACAAGAGTGAAACTCCATCTTAAAAAAAAAATTTCAAACTTGTTTTATTATCATATCTGTTGTGATGATCTGTCATCCATAATCTTGGTTATTACTGTTGTAATTGTTTTGGGACACTATGAACTGCGCCCCTAAAAAATGATGAATTTAATGGATAAATGTTGTGTGTGTGTTCTGACTGCTCCAACAACTGGCCATTTCCCCATCTCTCTCCCTCTCCTCAGGCCTCTCTATTTCCTGAGACATAACAATATTAAAATTAGGCCAATTAATAACTCCACAATGTTCTCTACGTGTTCAAGTGATAGGAAGGGTTCTATGTCTCTCACTTTAAATGAAAAGCTGGAAATGATTACAGTTAGGAAGGCATGTCAACAGCCAAGATATGCCAAAAGCTAGGCCTCTTGTGCCAGTTAGCCAAGATATGAATGCAAAGGAAAAGTTGTTGAGGGAAATTAAAAGTGCTACTCTAGTGAACACATGGATGATAAGAAAGCAAAACAACCTTATTGCTGATATGGAGAAAATTTTAGTGGTCTGGGCAGAAGATCAAACTAACCACCACATTCCCTTAAGCCAAAAACCTAACCAGAGAAAGGCCCTAGCTCTCTCCAATATTATGAAGGCTGAAAGAGGTGAGAAAGCTGCAGAAGAAAAGTTGGAAGTTAGCAGAAATTATTTCATGAGGTTTAAAGAAAGAAGCCATCTCCGTAATATAAAAGTGCAAAGTGAAGCAGCAAGTGCTAACGTAGAAGTTGCAGCAAGTTACCCAGAAGATCTTGCAAAGTGATGAAGATGTCTACATTAAACAACAGATGTTCAGTGTGGAAAAATAAGCCTTCTGTAGGAAGAAGATGCCATCTAAGACTTTCATAACTAGAGAGCAAAAGTCAATGCCTGGCTTCAAAGCTTGAAAGGATAGGCTGACTCTCTTGTTAGGGGCTAATGCAGCTGGTGACTTTAAGTTAAAGGTAATGATGATCATTTACCATTCTGAAAATTCCAAGTCCCTTCAGAATTCTGCTAAATCTACTCTGCCTATAAATAAGACACCATCTTGATGATAGCACATCTATTTACAGCATGGTTCACTGAATATTTTGAGTCTACTTTTCACACCTAGACACATTTTGAGTCTACTTTTGACACCTAGACACCTACTGCTCAAATAAAAAATACTCATTCAAAATACTACTCCCATTGACAACGTGCCTGGTCACCCAAGAGCTCCGATGGAGATGTACAAGGAGATTAATATTGTTTTCATGCCTGCTAACACAATATACATTCTACAGCCCATGGCTCAAGAAGTGATCTTGACTTTCAAATCTTATTGTTTAAGAAATACATCTTATAAGGCTATAGGTGACATAGATAGTGATTCTTCTGATGGATCTGGGCAAAATAAATTGAAAACCTTCTGGAAATGATTCACCATTCTAGACGCCATTAAGAACATTCATGATCGACAGGAGGAGGTGAAAATATCATCACTAACAGGAGTTTGGAAGAAATTGATTCCAACTCTCATGGCTGACTTTGAGAGTTTCAAGACTTCATAGAGGAGCCCACTGCAGATGTGATAGAAATAGCAAGAGAACTAGAGTTAGAAGTTGAGCCTGAAAATGTGATTGAATTGCTGGAATCTCATGATAAAACTTGAATGGATGAAGGGTTACTTCTTTTTTTTTAAGAGATAGGATCTCATTCAGTTGCCCAGGCTGGAGTACAGTGGCATGATCAGAGTTCACTGCAGTCTTGAACTCCTTGGCTTGAGCTATGCTACCACCTCAGCTTCCCTGGTAGCTAGAACTACAGGCATGCACTACTGCCCTTGGCTTTTTTTTTTGGAAAGACAAGGTCTAGCTAAGTTCCCCAGGCTGATCTCAAGTTCCTGGCCTCAAGTGATCCCCTCCTACCTCGGCCTCCCGAAGTGCTGAGATTATTATAGGCATGAGCTATGGCACCCAGTCAAGGAGTTGCTTCTTATGGATGAGCAATGAAAGTGGCTTCTTGAATTAGAAACTTCTCCTGGTAAGGATGCTGAAAACATTTTTGCTACTTGGGAGGCTGGGGCAGGAGGATCACTTGAACCCAGGAGTTTGAGGCTGCAGTGAGCTATGATCCTTGCCACTGCACTCTAGCCTGGGTGTTAAGACAAGACCCTGTCTCTTAAAAAAAAAAATAGCAACTCCTCATCCATGAAAGTTGTATCATTAGACTGTTGAAATGACAACAAAGGATTTAAAATGTTACATAAACTTATGATAAAGCAGTAGCGGGATTTGAGAAGATTGACTCCAATTTTGAAAGAAATTCTTCCGTGGAAAGAAATTCAAACAACATCACATGCTACAGAGAAATCTTTCATGAAAGAAATAGTCAACTGATGCAGCAAACTTTATTGTTGTCTTATTTTAAGAAATTTCCATAGCCACTTTAGTAACCACCACCCTGGTCAGTCAGCAGCCATCAACATTGAGGCAAGACTCTCTACCAGCAAAACAATTATGACTCACTGAAGGTCAGATGATCACTAGCATTTTTAGCAGTAAAATACTTTTAATTATATACACTGTTTTTAACATATAATACTATTGCACACTTAATAGATTATGGTGTAGTGTAAACATAACTTTTATATGCAGCAGGAAACCAAAAATATGTGTGATTCTCTTTATTGTGGCAGTTGGATCCAAACTTGATCTCCAATGTATATCTGCATTAAGAGAGGCTAAGTTAGCCAGGCACAGTGGCTCATGCCTGTAATTCCAGCATTTTGGGAGGCCGAGGCAGGTGGATCACCTGAGGTCAGGAGTTTGAGACCAGCCTGGCCAATGTGGTGAAACCTCATCTCTACTAAAAATACAAAAATTAGCCAGGTGTGGTGGCGCACACCTGTAGTCCCAGCTACTCAGGAGGCTGAGGCAGGAGAATCGCTTGAACCTGGGAGGCAGAGGTTGCAGTGAGCCGAGATTGCACCACTGCACTCCAGCCTGGGTGACAGAGGGAGACTCCATCTCAAAATAAACAAACAGAAAAACAATGAGAAGCAAAGTTACCTGCCAGTGGCCACATGGAGAGTAAACTTCCATGTCCAAATCCAGAGCACTTTGCCATGTAAACACACTATGGGTTCCAAACTGCTCTATTTCCTGTCACTGGTGCAAGTGCCATGAACTATGAATTTTACTAGAAGCAGTTGCTCCAATCACTGGTGTCCTGACCTATGTTCCAGAGAGCTCTCTGGACAGCCTACCCTGCCCCAGGGAACTCAGAGGCTACACCTAGAATATTGCAGCTGGAAAGGGTGCCTATTTGGTTATGACTGTGTGCTCTGTCTTATATGGAAGCATCTGTATACCTCCATATTATTTACAGTAGGGTGGTGAGGAATCCTGGAAGACTTTGAACTTCATGGAGATATAGGAGGAATCAAATGCCTATTCTGCCAAAATCTGGATCTCCAAAATGTTAAGTCCTAGTCATCAGAGAATCACAGATGAGGGTCTGGACTGTTGGTGACCACATGCATAGTCTTATGATTCCCACTGCTTTTGCATTATTTGTTCTCTTCCTATGCTCCAGACATGCTCCTTCAAGATGGCGAATGCAGATGGGAGGACCCTAAAAGAATACTCCCCACCTCCGATGTCACGGTATTGGCCAGCTCCTGCATCATTTCCATACTTTGGCCACAGCTGATGCTCATAGTGAGTCCGTAACTGATGCTGTCATCAGCAATATGTGCCCCACCCAACCTCTAGTTCATCCTAACAAACCTAGGATGCCTAAATCATGCAGTACAGAAGGTTATCTGAAATGCAAGGGTTGGGTTTAGGTGCTAAGTGCAATATCTATCACCAAGAAAAGTCCATTAGCCAAAAATATAGTTGAAATAACTATGACATGAAGCATTCAAAGATAGTCTTCTATCCAGAGGAAGTCTCTTATAACTCTCCCATTAAATATACATTCTTTAGGATTATACCCATCAGTTAATGTGTCCAGTGTCTTAACTTGGGAAGAGTTCACTTCCTGAAAATTTTTAGTGACAGAGGGTAAAATGTAGCAGTAAGTATCTGAGTGAAAGGGCACTAAACTTCAGATTTCTGAGGCTATTCTGGATCATTGTGGCTAGTACATGGTGACACCTTGCCATGTTGATTCAAGTATTCTATTATTTAAAGTCTTCTTGGATTATAGTTTTTAAATTAATTTATGTTTTAATTGACAAAAAATTATATATATTTATCATGTACAATATGATGTTTTGAAACCTGGATACATTGTGGAATGATATTGTGGAATGACTAAATCTAACTAATATATGCATTACCTCACTTATTTTTTATGGTGAGAACACTCAAAATCCACTCTCTTAGTAATCTTCAGGAATACAATACATTAACTGTAGTCCCCATGTTGTACAGCAAATCTCTTAGCTCACTTCTCCTATCTAACTGAAATATTGTATCTCCAACATCTCCCCAGCGTCCAGCCCTCAGACCCCGGTAGACACCATTCTACCTTGTTCCTGTGAATTGAATTTCTTTAGATTTCATATTAAAGTGAGATTATGTGATATTTATCTTTCTGTGCCTGCTTATTTTACTTAACATAATGCTCTCTAGGTTCGTCATGTTGTTGCAAATGACAGGATTTCCTTCTTTTTAAAAGCTGAGTAATATTTTATTATTTATATATGTTGATGCTTCCACATCTTGGCTGTTATGAATAACACTGCAATGAACATGGAGTGCAGATATCTCTTTGGCATACTGATTTTATGTTCTTTAGATATATACCCAGTAGTCTAATTGCTGGATAATATGGTAATTCTATTTTTGTTTTTTTCAGGAACTTCCATACTATTCTCCATATGGGTATACTAATTTGCATTCACACCAACAGTGGGCAAGAATTGCCTTTTCTTCACATCCTTGCCAGCCCCTAGGATAGTCTGTCTAATTGATAATAACCATTCCAACAGGTAGGTGTGAGGTGATAACTCATCATGGTTTTAATTTGCATTTCTCTGATGATTAGTGATGTTGAGCATTTTTTTTTCATCTACCTATTGGCTATGCATATGTCTTCTTTTGGTCCTTTGCCAATTTTTTAATCAGGTTGTTTGCTTGCTGGTGAGTTGTTTGAGTTCCTTACATATTTTGGATATTAGCCCTTATCAGATGCATGGTTTCTAAGTATTTTCTCCCATTCCATAGGTTGTCTCTTAACTCTGTTAGTTGTTTTCTTTGTGGTTTGATATTATCCCACTTGTCTATTTTTGGTTCTCATTGCCTAGACCAATGTAATGGAGCTTTCCTTCTATGTTTTCTTCTAGTACTTTTACAGTTTTAGGTTTTACATTTAATTATTTAATCCATTTAGAATTGATTTTTGTATATGATGTGAAATTAGGGTCCAATTTCATTCTTCTGCATGCGAGCATCCAGTTTTGCCAAGAACTTTTATTGAAGAGGCTGTTCTTTGCCAGTTGAGTTTTATTGGTATCTTTGTCAAAATCAGTTGACCATAAATGATTCTGTTTGTTTCTAGGTTCTCTGTCATATTCCTTTGATCTATGTTTCTGCTTTAAATGCCAGCATTATACTGTTTTGATTTTTATAACTTTGTAATATTCTTTAAAACCAGGTAGTGTGATATGTTCAGCTTTCTTGTTTTTGCCCAAGATAGTTCTAGCAATTTGGGATCTTTGTGATTCCATATAAATTTTAAGGTTTTTTTTCTATTTCTGTGAAAAATGTCATTGGAATTTTGATATGATTGCATTGCATCTGTAGATCACTTTGGGTAGTATGGACATTTTAACAATATTATTAATTCTTCCAATCTGTGAAAACAATATCTCCACTTATTTGTGTCTTCAATTTCTTTCATCAATGTTTCAGTTTCCAGTGTACAAGTTTTTAACCTCCTTGTTTAAATTTATTTCTAAGTATCTTTTTTTTGGTAGCTATTGTAAATGGGATTGTTTCCTAGACTTCCTTTTTGATAGCTCATTTTTTCCTTTTTGATAGTTCATTTTTACTGTATAGAAATGCTACTGATTTTTTGTATGTTGATTTTATGCCCTGCAACTTTATCAAATTTGTCCATTATTTCTAAACAGTTGTTTTAGGGTTTTCTGCATATCAGAGCATGTCATCTGCAAACAAGGACAAATTAACCTCTTTCTTTTCAGTCTGAATGCTTTTTATTTATTTTTATTTTTTTTATTTTTATTTTTTGAGATGGAGTCTCGCTCTGTCACCCAGGCTGGAGTGCAATGGCACGATCTCGGCTCACTGCAAGCTTCGCCTCCTGGATTCACACCATTCTCCTGCCTCAGCCTCCCGAGTAGCTGGGACTACAGGCACCCGCCACCGCACCCGGCTAATTTTTTTTTGTATTTTTAGTAGAGACGGGGTTTCACCGTGGTCTCGATCTCCTGACCTTGTGATCCGCCCACCTCAGCCTCCCAAAGTACTAGGATTACAGGCGTGAGCCACCGCGCCCAGCTCTTGTATTCTCTGCCTAATTGCTCCAGCTAGCACTTTCAGTACTATGTTGAATAGAAGTGACAAGAAAGAGTGGGCATCCTTGCCTTATTCCTGACATTAGAGGAAAAGTTTTCAACTTTACACCATTAAGCCTGATATAAGCTGTAGGCTTTTCATATATGGCCTTCATTGAATTGAGGTACGTTCCTCCTTTACCTAATTTGTTGAAAGTTCTTATCATGACAGCGTGTTGAATTTTGTCAAATGTTTTTTCTGCATCTGAGGAGATGATCATATGGTTTTTGTCCTTTGTTATATTAATGTGGTGTATCACATTTCTAGATTTGTATATGTTGTATTATCGTTGGATCCGAGAGATAAATCCCACTTGATTTTGGTACATAATATATTTCATGTGTTATTGAATTAGTTGGCTAGTACTTCGTTAAAGATTCTTATATATGTTCTATTAGGCTGTTCTTGCGTTGCAAAAAGGAATACTCAAGATTGGGTAATTTATAAAGAAAAGAGGCTTACTTGGCTCACGGTTCTGCAGGCTGTGCAAGCATAGTGCCAGAATGTGTTTGGATTCTGGGGAGGCCTCAGGGAGCTTTTACTCATGGCAGAAGGCAAAGCAGGAGCAGGCACCTCACATGGCCAGAGTGCGAGCAAGAGAGAGAGGGGGCAGGGAGGTGCCACACACTTTTAAACAACCAGATCTCATGAGAACTCATCATCATGAGGACAGCACCAAGCCATGAGGGGTCTGCCCCCATGACCCAAACACTTCCCAGCAGGCCCCACCTCCAACACTGGGGATAACAATTCAACATGAGAATTGGTTGGAACAAATATTCAAACCATATATATTCACTATGGGTATTGGCCTATAATTTTCTTTCTTTTTTTTTTTTCTCACGCTTAATTCACTTTATTTTTCTTGTATAAAAACCCTATGTTGTAGCCACAGCTGGAGCCTGAGTCCACTGCACGGAGACTCTGGTGTGGGTCTTGACGAGGTGGTCAGTGAATTCCTCATAGGGGGACCTGGTAAATACAGTCTCCTTCCAGAGGTCGGGGGTCAGGTAGCTGTAGGTCTTAGAAATGGCATCAAAGGTGGCCTTGGCGAAGTTGCCCAGGGTGGCAGTGCAGCCCCGGGCTGAGGTGTAGCAGTCATTGATACCAGCCATCATGAGCAGCTTCTTAGGCACAGGTGCGGAGACGATGCCAGTGCCCCTGGGTGCAGGGATGAGGCGCACCAGCACAGAGCCGCAGCGGCCTGTCACCTTGCAAGGGACGATGTGGGGCTTGCCGATCTTGTTGCCCCAGTAGCCTCTGCACACGGGGACAATGGAGAGCTTGGCCAGGATGATGGCCCCACGGATGGCGGTGGCCACCTCCTTGGAGCACTTAACACCCAGACCGACGTGGCCATTGTAGTCCCCGATAGCAACAAACACCTTGAACCTGGTGCGCTGGCCGGCACGGGTCTGCTTCTGCACTGGCATAATCTTCAAAACCTCATCCTTGAGAGAGGCCCCCAGGAAAAAGTCAATGATCTCTGATTCCTTAATGGGCAGGGAGAAGAGATATATCTCCTCCAGGGACTTGATCTTCATGTCCTTGACCGAGCGGCCCAACTTGGTGACAGGCATCCACTCCTTATCCTCGGCCTTGCCTTCGCGAGCTCCGCGGCCTTGGCCCCGGCCCCGTCCACGGCCGCGACCCCGGCCCCGGATGCCACTGCCGAAACCTCCGCGGAAGCCACCGCGGTTCCCCATCCCAGGGCCACCAGGGCCTCCGGGTCCCCCCGCTGCACCGGCGTCATCCGCCATTTGGTGTTTTCTCGGAAAAGAAGTAATTTTCTTTATCTGTAGTGTCTTTGTCTGGATTTAGTATAGAGGTAATGCTCACCTTGTAAAATGAGTTTGGATGTATTTCCTCTTCTTCCATTTTTTGGAAGATTTTGGAAGGATCAATATTAATTCTTTATAAATGTTTGGTAGAATTCAGCAGTAAAGTCATCAAATCCTGGGCTCTTTTTTTGATAGGAGGCTTTTATTATTGATTCAATCTCCTTACTTTTTATTGGTCCTTTCAGATTTCCAGTTTCTTCATGATTCAGTTTTGATAGGTTTATGTGTCTAGGAATTTATCCATTTCTTCTTGCTTGTAAAATTTTTTGGTATGTAATTGTTTATAGTAGTCTCTTACAGTACATTGTTGTTTATCTGGTATCAGTTATGTCTTTTTTCTCTGTGATTTCATTTATTTTAGTCTTTTCCCTTTATTTTTCATAGTCTACCTAAAGTTTTGTCAATTTTATTTAGCTTTTCAAACACCTGACTCTTAGTTTCACTGATCTTTTCTATTATTTTTCTATTTTATTTATCTATTACATCTATTTTTGCTCTGGTCTTTATTATTTTTTTCCTTCTGCTAAATTTGGACTTGTTTGTTCTTGTTTTTCTACTTCCTTGAGGTATAACATTAGATTATTTCAGATATTTCTTCTTTTTTGATGTGGATATTTATTGCTTATCTAAACTTTCCTCTTAGAGTTGCTTTTGCTGCATCTCCTAAGTTTTAGTATGCTGTGTTTCCAGTTTTGTTTGTCTCAAGATATTTTTAAATTTCCCTTTTAATTTCTTCATTGACCCATTGGTTATTCGGAGCATGTTGTTCAATTTCCATGTGTTTGTGAATTTTCAGAAATTCCTCCTCTTATTGATTTCTAGTTTTATACCATTGTGGTCAGAAAATATAGTTCATATGACTTCAGTCTTTGTAAATTTGTTGAAACTTATTTTATGGTCAAATATATTATCTATCCTGGAAAATGTTCCACGTGCACTTGAGAAGAAAATATATTCAGCTGCTGTTGGATGGAATGTTCTGTATGTGTTTGTTAGCCCATTTGGTCTAAAATCTAGTTCAAGTGTGTTGTTTTCTTGTTGATTTTCTGTCTACATGATCTGCTCATTGCTGAAAGTGGGGTATTAGAGTCCCCTATTATTATACATTATAGTGTAACTCTCCCTTCAGATCTTTTAATATTTCCTTTATATTTAGATGCTTCAATATTGGATGAATACATATTTATCATCATTATATTTTCTTGATGAATTGACCTCTTTATCATTGTACAATCATTTTCTTTGTCCTGTATTACAGTTTTTGACTTAAGGTCTATTTTGTCAATATAAACATAGCTACCCTTGAGTTCTTTTGGTTTCTCTACCTTTTTCCACCTCTTTACCTTCAGTCTATGTGTGTCCTTAAAGGTGAAGTGAGTCTTTTTCAGGCAGCATATAAATGGGCCTTGTTTTTTATCTATTCAGTCACTCTATGCCTTTTGATTGGAGAATTTAATCTATTACATTCAAAGCAATTGTTGAGAAGGAAGGGCTTACTACTGCCATTTTGTTAGTTGTTTTCTGGTTATTTCGCAGATCCTTTATTCTTCCTCTCTTACTGGCTTCCATTGTGGTTTGATGGTTTTCTGTGGTGTGATTTGAATCTGTTCTTTTAATCTTATGTATGTGTGCTATTGGTTTTCACTTTGTGTTTACCATGAGGCTTTCAAAAAACATCTTAGAGTTATAATAAACTATTTTAAGCTGATAACAATTTAACTTCGATAACATAAAAAACTATAAGCTTTTTTGGGCGGAGCGGTGGTGGGTGATGGGTGCAGTGGCTCATGCCTTTAATCCCAGCACTTTGGAGGCCAAGGCAGGTGGATCACTTGAGGCCAGCCTGGCCAACATAGAAAATCTCATCTCTGCTAAAAATACAAAAAGTTAGTTGGGCGTAGTTGCACATGCCTGTAATCCCAGCTACTCAGGAGGTTGAGGCACACAAGAATCACTGGGGAGGCCGAGGCAGGCGGATCACGAGGTCAGGAGATCGAGACCATCCTGGCTAACACGGTGAAACCCTGTCTCTACTAAAAATACAAAAAAAAATTAGCCGGGCGTGGTAGCGGGCGCCTGTAGTCCCAGCTACTCGGGAGGCTGAGGCAGGAGAATGGCGTGAACCCGGGAGGCGGAGCTTGCAGTGAGCCGAGATCGCGCCACTGCACTCCAGCCTGGGCGACAGAGCGAGACTCCGTCTCAAAAAAAAAAAAAAAAAAAAAAAAAAGAATCACTGGAACCCAGAAGGCAGAGGTGGCAGTGAGCCGAGATCATTCCACTGCACTCCAGCCTGGGCAATAGAGCAAGACTCTGTCTCAACAACAACAAAAAAAATACGGTACACTTTTTCTCTACTACCACCATGCCCTGCATTTTAAATTTTTGATATCACAGTTTACATCTTTTTATATTGTGTGTCCCTGAAAAATTATTGTGGCTATTAATTTTAATAATACCTTTGTCTTTCAACCTTCGTACTAAAGATATATGTGATTTGCACACCACCATTCAGTATTAGAGTATTCTGAATTTGACTGTGTGCTTACTTTGACCGTTAAGTTTTATATGTTTTATGTTGCTAATTAGTATATTTTACTTTAAGCTTGAATATTCCCTTTAGTATTTCTTGTAAAATCAGCCTGGTGATGGTGAACTCCCTCAGCTTTTGTTTGTCTGGGAATGTCTTTATCTCTCCTTCATTTCTGAAGGATAGCTTTGCAGGGTATAGTATTTGAGCTTGACAGGTTTTTTTCCTCCAGCATTTTAAATATAATATATCATCCCACTCGCTCCTGGCATGTAAGGTATCTGCCAAGAAATCTGCTACTAACCTTATTGGAACTTTATTATATGAGATTTTTTTATTTTCTCTTGCTGCTTTCAGGATCCTCTCTTTGTCCTTAATTTTTGACAGTTTGGTTATCAAATGTCCTGGTGTAGTCTTGTTTAGATTGAATTTCATTGGACAATTTTGACCTTCCTGTACCTGGATATTTATATTTGTCTCCCAATTTGGAAATTTTTCTGCTAATATTACTTTAAATAACTTTTCTACCCCTTTGTCTTTCTCTTCTCCTTCATGAACTCCCATAACTTGGTATTTGATCTTTTGATGCTGTCCCATAAACCCTGTAAGCTTTCTTTTTTGTTGTTGTTGAGTTTTGTTTGTTTGCTTGCTTGGGGCTTGCTTGTTTTTGAGACAGGGCCTCAGTTCTGTCACCCAGGCTGGAGTGCAGTGGCACAATCATGGCTCACTGCAGCCTTGACCTCCCAGGCTCAAGTGACACTCCCACCTCAGCCCCCCAAGCAGCTGGAGCTGGGACTACAGATGCATGCCACCATGCCCAGCTAATTTTTTTTGTAGAGGGCAGGGGTCTCACTTTGTTGCCCAGGCTAGTCTCAAACTCCTGGGCTCAAGTGATACTCCCACCTCAGCCTCCCAAAATGCTGGGATTACAGGTATGAGCCACTACACCCAGCAATCTTATAAGTTTTCTTTATTCCTTCTCATTCTCTTTTTCTTCTCTGACTGTATATTTTCAAATAACCTATCTTTAAGTTCACAAATGCTTTCTTCTGCTCAATTTCTTATCTATTCCATTTTTCATTTCATTGTATTTTTTAGCTCCAGTTTGATTGATATTTGATTTCTGTTTGATATGTTCTATAATTTCAATCTCTCATTAAATTTATCATTTTGGTCATTTTATTGTTTGCCTGATTTGATTGAATTGTTTCTCTGTATTTTCTTGAAGTTCACTGAGTTTCCTTAAAACAATTATTTTGAATTGTCTGTCAGGCAGTTCATATATCTCCATTCCTTTGGTATCAGCTACTAAGAGATCACTGTATTCTTTGGTGTTCTCCTTGTATTTTTTTTTCTTATTGCCTTACATTAATGTGTGTGCATTTGAAGAAATAAGGACATTCAGTCTTTGAAGACTAGTTTTTTCTGGGGAAGCCCTTCATCAGTCATCCGGAGGTTCGGGAGAGGCCATTTGGCATGATCCAAGGTCATACTTGCTGCTAGAGTCCTCAGGCAGGCTGGCCTGGTTCCTGGGTCAGGAGGTGGGTGGGCCTGGTGCTTGAGTCCACAGGGTTGGGCCTGAAGGCTGGATCCACTGGGGTGAATCTGTTGATTGGGTCTGCAGGAATGGTGTTGGAGCCAGGGTTCATGAAGGCAGGCCTGGACCTTGTATCAATGAAGGCTAGCCTCATGCCTGGGTATGCAGGAGCTAACCTGGCTCTGGGATGGGCCGTGAGCCTGAATCTACAGGGTCTGGCCAAGTTCTGGGAGGGGGATGGCACCTGGGACTATTGAGATGGGTCTGGAGCCTGAGTACCTCATGGCTGTCCTGGAGCTTATGTCTGCAGGGGTGTTCTTGGAGCCTCAGCCTATGGGATCCAGCCTAGAACTGAGTTCTACTGGGGTGGGCCTGGACCCTGGATCTGCTGTATCAGGCCTGGACTCTGGGTTCACTGGACCTTGGGTGCACATGGACTGGCCTGGAGCCTACAGTCAACCTGGTACTGGGGCTAGTGTGGAGTTTGGTTCACAAGGGCTGGTCTGGAGCCTCAGATCATGGGCACTGACCTGGTGCCTAGAGTCACTGGAGCTGTCCTGGAGCCTAGAGCCAAGAAGCCTGGTCCAGCTCTGGAGTCTACTGAGACTCTTGGACCTCCAGTCAAATGGAGGGTGGTGCTATGGAGACTGGCCTGGCACTGTGCAGGCCTGAGCCTGTGTCTGTGGGTATCTTCCTGGTGTTTAAGGCCAGGGATGCTGATCTGGCACTGGAATGGGTGGGAAGCCTGAGGCCACGGGGGTTGGCTTAGTACTGAGTGGTCCTGGATCTTGTATTTGTAGAGCCTGGCCTGGAGGCTGAGTCTGCACATGCTGGTCTGAGGAGTAGGGCTGTGGGAATCAACCTGGTGCTGAGGTAGACTTGAAGCCTGAAGCTATGAGGGCCAGCCCAGTGCTGGAGAAGGTCCAGAGCTTAGGGCCTTGGGGTCTGCCTGGCCCTGGGATGGGCTTGGAACATGATTCTGTTGGGGCTAGCCTGAAGCTAGGACTGCTGGGGCCTGTCTGCCACTGGGGCCGCTAGGGTTGAGCTGGCACTAGAGCAGACCCGGAGATCAAGTCTGCTAGGCAGACCTGGAGCCTGGGGCTGCTGAGGTCAGCCTATTTGTAATTTCTTTCTTCTGACAATTAGAAACCTTACTCAAATTATCTTCCAGTTATTTACTTATTTGTTTAAACTTGTATATATGGAAAGTAGTTTTAGAATTGTTTATCCATATCTCCGTGAGAAACCATTTACCAGACACCTGCTCTCTAAACAACTGAGTGAAAGTGCTACTGAAAATTCCCCACATTAAAAATGGGACAGAAATAAAATTCTGTTCTGTGAAGCCCATGAAATTAGCTTATCAGTTCTAAGCTTATCAGATGGGACAGCAAAAGTTGGAAGGTAGTCTACAATGTAGGAGAGGAACAATACTGGGGATTTGTAATAAGGGTACTCATGGGTGGTGGGATGAGCTGAAAAAAGGCAAGGCCACTACTGGTAAATAAGTTTATTTGTCAAGTGTTTGCTGTTGTCCAGCTCTCAGTAAAAATAGACTGGTGTTCCTAAAAGTAGCCACAGGGTACTACTATAAGACCTCTTAAACATTTCCCAGCCCACACAGGTGGCAGCCTGGTGGGAAGCTACGGTTTTAGTAATCTTCACTGGTTTCCTGTAAAACAAAAAGGTTAGATTTTTAGAGGCTAGAGAACTCTGAGAAACAAGCATTCATTCCCCCTGCTTAATAGTATCCATGTTCACCAGACAATGGGACAAGAATACTTTAACATAACAACAGGAGTTGTCCACTTCTGAGTAGGTGAGGTATTGGTCTACTGAACAAAAAAAGGTGGAGACTTTGGGCCTGGCTGAGCCAAATGGCCCATGGGAAAGTCTGACTATGGAAGCAGTGGTTAGAAATCTGGACAAATTTAGGAAAAATAGCAAACTATGGTGTAATACAAAGAAGACAACACAGACAGGTATTGATTATATAATGAAAGAAACAATGGGGTCTAAGCTGGTGTCTTGATTTACTCGCCAGTGAATTGCTTTCCAAGTTAAAGGGACATCGTCTTCTGTTATTTTTGTACCTAGAATTTGGGGTACCTCAGTCTTCTGTTTAGGAATAACAGCCTCCGAGAAGGGAATGAGAATCAGTGAAGATATACACCCAAGCAAACAGCTCCCAACTCACGACATTTATCCAGCAGATGTTTCCACAATAGGTCCAGCAGCATGTGTAATTTTTGTCTTTACATCTAAAGGCTTTAGAACACTTATTAGTACATTCTTTGACATTTGGCTTTCCCCAGCATTCTTCAAGTAACAATTCCTTCCCTGAAATTGAGATGAGATGGTCAAAGGTTGATAGTATGTTTCAGCCAAGAGCGGAAAGAAAGGCCTTTCATACGTTTAACAGTTCCTCCTGGAATCTGGGCCCCAAATTCCAACCAAGATATCTATTTGCCTTTTAAGGGAATTGCCTTCATGAGCCTCCTCAAATTCCTGTCATTATACATTCACTGACCCTATTGCCTCTTCACTGACTTCTTTTCCTTCTCGACCTCTGCAGGCTTTACCAGTGTTGCAGGCCTCTGGGTCCTCTCTGAGCATCCCAACGATAAAACTCAGTCAACCCGGAGCATTCATGTAACCTCCTATAAAATCTGCATTTACATAACAGGAGATCTCAGGGCCCGGCATATCTTGTAGCCTCATTGCAATGCCTATTTCACAGAGTGGGAAGCTAGGCCAGGTCAAGTAAGAAACAGATTCTCTCCCTTTTTCTTTCCCTACTTGCTGACTCTGTGTTTAATAACTCAGCCTCTCTTCAAATTCTTATCTCTCTCACTCAGTTTTCTTAGCCCCTCTATTCACCCCATTTTCTCATCATATGACCCCCAAGGTTGCCCCACTAAGAAGTGATCTCAAGCCTCTTTCCTAACTTTTCACATTCTGAAAGCCTTGCCACTGAAACTAAGGGTATGTATTAAGAAATGCCCATTTGGTACTCATATGACAAAGTATATGCAGCTAGGGCACAGGGATACCAGTATAGAGCTACAGGATTAGCTCTATACTGACATCTGACCCTCAAAGACAGCCTAACATTGGAAAATATTTTTATGTTTATAGCTTATGGTATATATACACACACATATGTGTTTGTATATATATATATATATAGAGAGAGAGAGAGAGAGATAGACAGATATTGCTATTTTAAAGGTTAAAAGAGGAAGCATTGAAGGACCTCAGCTTAGGGATTTCTTGAATCTCTGTGCATACAAAATTGTCATTCTCTGATGGGTGATACTACGAAGGTGGGTCCTGAGTCAGATACAGCGGACAATGAAACCCCCTCCCTTGTTCAGAAACAAGCTCATCCCCCTCCTGTGGCCCCTAATCCAGCCTCACCACCTACTGTCATATCTTTTCTTCCTCATTTCTCCCAGCACAGACAGTAGCACCATACAGAAGAATGTCATGAGCATGGGTATCCAGAGCTTCATGAGGCTGACCATATGTGTCTGAATATATGTTGTCGGAAGGATTATTTTTCTTCCCCGTTGCTGCTAGAGATCAAGACATATAAATAGGGAAAGAGAGGTGTGAAGCAAGAGAAAGTGCTTGTCGAATTTCTTCATTCTTTATCTTCTCACTATTCCCCCTAGGCCTCTGCCTACCCAACAACTGGCACACCTAAGCTGAGCGTTGGCTTTGCCAAAAGGAATCCCTCCATCTCACACCTCATGTTTTCCTTTTGCTGGAAAAAAAATGTAACGTGTTGCCTTATTTTGATTAAAACATAATTCAAATTCAGCTTAAAAAAAATTTTTTTTAATCTTTTATTTTAGGTTTGGGGTACATGTGAAGGTTTGTTACACAGGAAAACTTGTATCATGAGAGTTTGTTGTACAGATTATTTCATCACCCAGGTATTAAGCCCAGTACCCAACAGTCATCTTTTCTGCTCCTCTCCCTCCTTCCACCCTTCACCCTCAAGTAGACCCCAGTGTTGGTTATTCCTTCTTTGTATTCATGAGTTCTCATCATTTAGCTCCCACTTATAAGTGAGAACATGCAGTATTTGATTTGAACAAAATTCTTTTTGAAAATGTATTCAACATTTATTGAACACCTACTATGTGCCCGGCACTATTATACACCATATATAGAGAGGGTCCTTAACTTATGATGGTTTGACATACAACTTTTCAACTTTATGATGGTGCAAAAGGCAATACACATCCAGTATAAATCGTACTTTAAGTACCCATCAACCATTCTGGAGGGTTTTTTTTTTGTTTTGTTTGTTTGTTTGTTTTTGCTGTTGCATAATATTCCATTCTGTGAATATGTCACACAATATTTATTCATTTTCATGAAAATGAACATTTAGGGGCTGAATAGGAACAGCTCCAGTCTACAGCTCCTAGCGTGAGCGACACAGAAGACGGGTGATTTCTGCATTTCCAGCTGAGTTACCGGGTTCATCTCACTGGGGAGTGTCAGAAAGTGGGTGCAGGACAGTGGATGCAGCACACTGAGCATGAGCCAAAGCAGGGCAAGGCATTGCCTCACCCGGGAAGTGCAAGGGGTCAGGGAATTCCCTTTCCTAGTCAAAGAAAGGGGTGACAGACGGCACCTGGAAAATCGGGTCACTCCGACCCTAATACTGCACTTTTCCAACGGTCTTAGCAAACGGCACACCAGGAGATTATATCCCGTGCCTGGCTCAGAGGGTCCTATGACCACGGAGCCTCACACGTTGCTAGTACAGCAGTCTGAGATAAAACTGCAAGGCAGCAGTGAGGCTGGGGGAGGGGAACCCGCCATTGCCGAGGTTTGAGTAGGTAAACAAAGCAGCCAGGAACATGAACTGGGTGGAGCCTACTGCAGCTCAAGGAGGCCTGCCTGCCTCTGTAGACTCCACCTCTGGGGGAGGGCATTGCCAAACAAAAGGCAGCAGAATCCTCTGCAGACTTAAATGTCCCTGTATGAGAGCTTTGAAGAGAGTAGTGGTTCTCCCAGCACGCAGCTGGAGATCTGAGAACAGACAGACTGCCTTCTCAAGTGGGTCCCTGACCCCCGAGTAGCCTAACTGGGAGGCACCCCCCAGTAGGGCAGACTGACACCTCACACAGCTGGGTACTCCTCTGAGACAAAACTTCCAGAGGAACAATCAGGCAGCAACATTTGCTGTTCACCAATATCCGCTGTTGTGCAGCCTCCACTGCTGATACCCAGGCAAACAGGGTCTGGAGTGGACCTCGAGCAAACTCCAACAGACCTGCAGCTGAGGGTCCTGACTGTTAGAAGGAAAACAAACAAACAGAAAGGACATCCACACCAAAACCCCAACTGTACGTCACCATCATCAAAGACCAAAGGTAGATAAAACCACAAAGATGGGGGAAAAACAGAGCAGAAAAACTGGAAACTCTAAAAATCAGAGTGCCTCTCCTCCTCCAAAGGAAGACAGCTCCTCACCAGCAATGGAACAAAGCTGGACGGAGAATGACTTTGATGAGTTGAGAGAAGGCTTCAGACGATCAAACTACTCTGAGCTAAAGGAGGAAGTTCGAACCCATGGCAAAGAATTTAAAAACCTTGAAAAAAAATTAGACAAATGGCCAACTAGAATAACCAATGCAGAGAAGTCCTTAAAGGAATTCTGATGGAGCTGAAAACCAAGGCATGAGAACTATGTGACAAATGTACAAGCCTCAGTAGCCGATTCGATCAACTGGAAGAAAGGGTATCAGTGATGGAAGATGAAATGAATGAAATGAAGTGAGAAGAGAAGTTTAGAGAAAAAAGAATAAAAACAAATGAACAAAGCCTCCAAGAAATATGGGACTATGTAAAAAGACCAAATCTTCATCTGATTTGTGTACCTGAAAGTGACAGGGAGAATGGAACCAAGTTGGAAAACACTCTGCAGGATATTATCCAGGAGAACTTCCCCAATCTAGCAAGGCAGGCCAACATTCAAATTCAGGAAATAGAATGCCACAAAGATACTCCTCGAGAAGAGTAACTCCAAGACACATAATTGTCAGATTCACCAAAGTTGAAATGAACGAAAAAATGTTAAGGGCAGCCAGAGAGAAAGGTCGGGTTACCCACAAAGGGAAGACCATCAGACTAACAGCGGATCTCTCGGCAGAAACTCTACAAGCCAGAAGAGAGTGGGAACCAATATTCAACATCCTTAAAGAAAAGAATTTTCAACCCAGAATTTCATCTCCAGCCAAACTAAGCTTCATAAGTGAAAGAGAAATAAAATACTTTACAGACAAGCAAATGCTGAGAGATTTTGTCACCACCAGGCCTGCCCTAAAAGAGCTCCTGAAGGAAGCACTAAACATGGAAAGGAACAACCGGTACCAGCCACTGCAAAAAAATGCCAAATTGTAAAGACCATCAAGGCTAGGAAGAAACTGCATCAACTAACGAGCAAAATAACCAGCTAACATCATAATGACAGGATCAAATTCACACATAACCATATTAACCTTAAATGTAAATGGGCTAAATGCTCCAATTAAAAGACACAGACTGGCAAATTGGATAAAGAGTCAAGACCCATCCGTGTGTTGTATTCAGGAAACCCATCTCACATGCAGAGACACAAATAGGCTCAAAATAAAGGGATGGAGGAAGATCCACCAAGCAAATGGAAAACAAAAAAAGTCAGGGGTTGCAATCCTAGTCTCTGTTAAAACAGACTTTAAACCAACAAAGCTCAAAAGAGACAAAGAAGGCCATTACATAATGGTAAACGGATCAATTCAACAAGAAGAGCTAATTATCCTAAATATATATGCACCCAAAACAGGAGCACCCAGATTCATAAACCAAGTCCTTAGAGACCTACAAAGAGACTTAGACTCCCACACAATAATAATGGGAGACTTTCACACCCCACTGTCAACATTAGACAGACCAACGAGACAGAAAGTTAACAAGGATATCCAGGAATTGAACTCAGCTCTGCACCAAGAGGACCTAATAGACATCTACAGAACTCTCCACCCCAAATCGACAGAATATACATTCTTCTCAGCACCACACTGCACTTATTCCAAAATTGACCACATAGTTGGAAGTAAAGCACTCCTCAGCAAATGTAAAAGAACAGAAATTATAACAAACTGTCTATCAGACCACAGTGCAATCAAACTAGAACTCAGGATTAAGAAACTCACTCAAAACCTCTCAAATACATGGAAACTGAACAACCTGCTCCTGAATGACTACTGGGTACATAATAAAATGAAGGCAGAAATAAAGATGTTCTTTGAAACCAATGAGAACAAAGACACAACATACCAGAATCTCTGGGACACATTCAAAGCAGTGTGTAGAGGGAAATTTATGACACTAAATGCCCACGAGAGACAGCAGGAAAGATCTAAAACTGACATCCTAACATCACAATTAAAAGAACTAGAGAAGCAAGAGCAAACAAATTCAAAAGCTAGCAGAAGGCAAGAAATAACTAAGATCAGAAAGGAACTGAAGGAAATAGAGACATAAAAAACCCTTCAAAAAATCAATGAATCCAGGAGCTGGTTTTTTGAAAAGATCAACAAAATTGATAGACCGCTAGCAAGACTAATAAAGAAGCAAAGAGAGAAGAATCAAATAGATGCAATAAAAAATGATAAAGGGGATATCACCACCGATCCCACAGAAATACAAACTACCATCAGAGAATACTAGAAACACCTCTACGCAAGTAAACTAGAAAATCTAGAAGAAATGCATAAATTCCTTGACACCTACACCCTCCCAAGACTAAACCAGGAAGAAGTTGAATTGCTGAATAGACCAATAACGGGCTCTAAAATAGAGGCAATAATTAATAGCTTACCAACCAAAAAAAGTCCAGGACCAGATGGATTCACAGCCAAATTCTACCAGAGGTACAAGGAGAAGCTGGTACCATTCCTTCTGAAAGCATTCCAATCAATAGAAAAACAGGGAATCCTCCCTAACCCATTTTATGAGGCCAGCATCATCCTGATACCAAAGCCGGGCAGAGACACTACAATAAAAGATAATTTTAGACCAATATCCCTGATGAACATTGGTGCAAAAATCCTCAATAAAATACTGGCAAACTGAATCCAGCAGCACATCAAAAAGGTTATCCACCATGATTAAGTGGGCTTCATCCCTGGGATGCAAGGCTGGTTCAACATATGCAAATCAATAAACATAATCCAGCATATAAACACAACCAACGACAAAAACCACATGATTATCTCAATGGAGGCAGAAAAGGCCTTTGACAAAATTCAACAACCCTTCATGCTAGAAACTCTCAATAAATTAGGTATTGATGGGATGTATCTCAAAATAATAAGAGCTATCTATGACAAATGCACAGCCAATATCATACTGAAGGGGCAAAAACTGGAAGCATTCCCTTTGAAAACTGGCACAAGACAGGAATGCCCTCTCTCACCACTCCTATTCAACATAGTGTTGGAAGTTCTGGACAGGGCAATCAGGCAGGAAAAGGAAATAAATGGTATTCAGTTAGGAAAAGAGGAAGTCAAATTGTCCCTGTTTGCAGATGACATGATTGTATATCTAGAAAACCCCATTGTCTCAGCCCAAAATCTCCTTAAGCTGATAAGCAACTTCAGCAAAGTTTCAGGATACAAAATCAATGTTCAAAAATCACAAGCATTCTTATACACCAATAACAGACAAACAGAGAGCCAAATCATGAGTGAACTCCCATTCACAATAGCTTCAAAAAGAATAAAATACTGAGGAATCCAACTTACAATGGACATGAAGGACCTCTTCAAGGAGAACTACAAACCACTGCTCAATGAAATAAAAGAGGATACAAACAAATGGAAGAACATTCCATGCTCATGGCTAGGAAGAATCAATATCGTGAAAATGGCCATACTGCCCAAGGTAAATTATAGATTCAATGCCATCCACATCAAGCTACCAATGACTTTCTTCACAGAATTGGGAAAAACTACTTTAAAGTTCATATGGAACCAAAAAAGAGCCCACATCGCCAAGTCAATCCTAAACCAAAAGAACAAAGCTGGAGGCATCAGGCTACCTGACTTCAAACTATACTACAAGCCTACAGTAACCAAAACAGCATAGTACTGGTAAAAAAAAACAGAGATATAGACCAATGGAACAGAACAGAGGGCTCAGAAATAACACCACACATCTACAACCATCTGATCTTTGACAAACCTGAGAAAAACAAGCAATGGGGAAAGGATTCCCTATTTAATAAATGGTGCTGGGAAAACTGGCTAGCCATATGCAGAAAGCTGAAACTGGATCCTTTCCTTACACCTTATACAAAAATTAATTCAAGATGGATTAAAGACTTAAATGCTAGACGTAAAACCATAAAAACCCTGGAAGAAAACCTAGGCAATATCATTCAGGACATAGGCATGGGCAAGGACTTCATGACTAAAACACCAGAAGCAATGGCAACAAAAGCCAAAATAGACAAGTGGGATCTAATTAATCTAAAGAGCTTCTGCACAGCAAAGGAAACTACCATCAGAGTGAACAGGCAACCTACAGAATGGGAGAAAATTTTTGCAATCTACCCATCTGACAAAGGGCTAATATCCAGAATCTACGAAGAACTCAAACAAATTTACAAGAAAAAACCAAACCCATCAAAGAGTGGGCAAAGGATATGAACAGACACTTCTCAAAAGAAGACATTTATGCAGCCAAAAGACACATGAAAAGATGCTCATCACCACTGGCCATCAGAGAAATGCAAGTCAAAACCCCAATGGGATACCATCTCACACCAGTTAGAATGGAGATCATTAAAAAGTCCAGAAACAACAGGTGCTGGAGAGGATGTGGAGAAATAGGAACACTTTTACACTGTTGGTGGGACTGTAAACTAGTTCAACCATTGTGGAAGTCAGTGTGGAGATTCCTCAAGGATCTAGAACTAGAAATACCATTTGACCCAGCCATCCCATTACTGGGTATATACCCAAAGGATTATAAATCATGCTGCTATAAAGACACATGCACACGTATGTTTATTGAGGCACTATTCACAATAGCAAGGACTTGGAACCAAGCCAAATGTCCAACAATGATAGACTGAATTAAGAAAATGTGGCACATATACACCATGGAATACTATGCAGCCATGAATACGGATGAGTTCATGTCCTTTGTAGGGACATGGATGAAGCTGGAAACCATCATTCTCAGCAAACTATCGCAAGGACAAAAAACCAAACACTGCATGTTCTCACTCATAGGTGGGAATTGAACCATGAGAACACATGGACACAGGAAGGGGAACATCACACACCAGGGCCTGTTGTGGGGTGGGGGGAGGGGGGAGGGATAGCATTTGGAGACATACCTAATGTTAAATGACGAGTTACTGGGTGCAGCACACCAATATGGCACATGTATACATGTGTAACTAACCTGCACGTTGTGCACATGTACCCTAAAACTTAAAGTATAATAAAAAGAAAATGAACATTTAGGTTGTCTGCAGTGGTTTCACTGTTGAAACCATAAAACTAAAGCAGCCATGAACAAGTACACTATTCTTCTGCACATGAATGAGAATTGTTCCCCCTTCCATCCATGCTTAATTTTTCTCTTTAATGTTTTTTATTTTCAGTACAGTATTAAATACATTACATGAGCTATTCAACACTTTATTATAAAATAAGCTTTGTGTTAGATAATTTCGCCCAACAGTAAGCTAATGTTAAGTGTTCTGAGCACATTTAAAGTGTTAGCTTACAAAATTCTTAAAACATAAAAAAGCACATAGAAGAAAGTGAAAATATTTCTAGCAATTCCACTATATCGATGTATAATATTCTATCTTTCATATGTGCATAGATATAAATATAGATTTTTTATAAAACAAAATTATATAAGCTTGCTGTTATATAATGACTTTTTGATAACTATTAAGATATAACTGACATATAAAAAACTATAGGACATATTTAATGTATACAACTACAATGAGTTTGAAGACAAGTATACACCCATGTAATCATCATCACAATCTAGGCCATAAACATATCCATCACCTCCAATAGTTTCCACTGGCCTTTTTACTTATTATTTGGTGTGTGTGTGTGCAATAAAAATAAGACCTATCATCTTAACAAATTTTTAAGTTTGCAATACAGTATTGCTAACTAAGGGCACTATGCTATACAACAAGTCTCTGAGATGTATCCATCTGGTATAACTGAAATTTTGTGCCCTTTGACTAATATCTTCAATCTCTCTGCTTGTTATTGGTCTGTTCAGGGTATCTAATTCTTCCTGATTTAAGTTAGGAGGGTTGTATTTTTCCAGGAATTTATCCATCTCTTCTAGGTTTTCTAGTGTATGTGTGTAAAGGTGTTCATAGTAGTGTTACATGATCGTTTGTATATCTGTGGTGTCAGTTGTAATATCTCCCGTTTCATTTCTTAATGAGCTTATTTGGATTTTCTCTCTTATTTTCTCGGTTAATCTTGCTAATGGTATATCAATTTTATTTATCTTTTCAAAGAACCAGCTTTTTGTTTCATTTATCCTTTGTATTTTTTTGTTTCAATTTCATTTAATTCTGCTCTGATCTTGGTTATTTTCTTTTTATCACACTTTAAGTTCTGGAGTACATGTGCAGAATGTGCAGGTTTGTTATATAGGTATACATGTGCCATGGTGATTTGCTGTACCCATCAACCCGTCATCTACATTAGGTATTTCTCCTAATGCTATCCCTCCCCCACATCCCCCGCTGACAGGCCCAGGTGTGTGATGCCCACCCCCCCGTCCATGTGTTCTCATTGTTGAACTTCCACTTATGAGAACATGCAGTGTTTGGTTTTCTGTCCTTGTATTAGTTTGCTGAGAATGATGGTTTCCAGCTTCATCCATGTCCCTACAAAGGACATGAACTCATCCCTTTTTATGACTGCATAGTATTCCATGGTGTATATGTGCCACATTTTCTTAATCCAGTCTATCATTGATGGACATTTGGGTTGGTTCCAAGTCTTTGCTATTGTAAATAGTGCTGCAGTAAACATACATGTGCATGTGTCTTTATAGCAGCATGATTTATATTCCTTTGGGTGTATACCCAGTAATGGGATTGCTGGGTCAAATGATATTTCTAGTTCTAGATCCTTGAGGAATCACCACACTGTCTTCCACAATGGTTGAACTAGTTTACAGTCCCACCAACAGTGTAAAAGTGTTCCTATTTCTCCACATCCTCTCCAGCACCTATTTTTTCCTGACTTTTTAATGATCTCCATTCTAACTGGTGTGAGATGGTATCCCACTGTGGTTTTGATTTGCATTTCTCTGATGGCCAGTGATGGTGAGCATTTTTTCATGTGTTTTTTGGCTGCATAAATGCCTTCTTTTGAGAAGTGTCTGTTCATGTCCTTCACCCACTTTTTTATGTGGTTGTTTGTTTTTTTCTTGTACATTTGTTTCAGTTCTTTATAGATTCTGGATATTAGCCCTTTGTCAGATGAGTAGGTTGCAAAAATTTTCTCCCATTTTGTAGGTTGCCTGTTCACTCTGATGGTAGTTTCTTTTGCTGTGCAGAAGCTCTTTAGTTTAATTAGATCCCATTTGTCAATTTTGGCTTTTGTTGCCATTGCTTTTGGTGTTTTAGACATGAAGTCCTTGCCCATGCCTATGTCCTGAATGGCAATGCCTAGGTTTTCTTCTAGGGTTTTTATGGTTTGAGGTATAACGTTTAAGTCTTTAATCCATCTTGAATTAATTTTTGTATACGGTGTAAGGAAGGGATCCAGTTTCAGCTTTCTACATATGGCTAGCCAGTTTTCCCAGCACCATTTATTAAATAGGGAATCCTTTCCCCATTGCTTGTTTTTCTCAGGTTTGTCAAAGATCAGATAGTTGTAGATATGCGGCGTTATTACTGAGGGCTCTGTTCTGTTCCATTGATCTATATCTCTGTTTTGGTACCAGTACCATGCTGTTTTGGTTACTGTAGGCTTGTAGTATAGTTTGAAGTCAGGTAGTGTGATGCCTCCAGCTTTGTTCTTTTGGCTTAGGATTGTCTTGGTGATGCGGGCTCTTTTTTGGTTCCATATGAACTTTAAAGTAGTTTTTCCCAATTCTGTGAAGAAAGTCATTGGTAGCTTGATGTGGATGGCATTGAATCTATAAATTACCTTGGACAGTATGGCCATTTTCATGATATTGATTCTTCCTAGCCATGAGCATGGAAGGTTCTTCCATTTGTTTGTATCCTCTTTTATTTCATTGAGCAGTGATTTGTGGTTCTCCTTGAAGAGGTCCTTCACGTCCTTTGTAAGTTGGATACCTAGGTATTTTATTCTCTTTGAAGCAATTGTGAATGGGAGTTCACTCATGATTTGGCTCTCTGTTTGTCTGTTATTGGTGTATAAGAATGCTTATGATTTTTGAACATTGATTTTGCATCCTGAAACTTTGCTGAAGTTGCTTATCAGCTTAAGGAGATTTTGGGCTGAGACAATGGGGTTTTCTAGATATGCAATCATATCATCTGCAAACAGGGACAATTTGACTTCATCTTTTCCTAATTGAATACACTTTATTTCCTTTTCCTGCCTAATTGCCCAGGCCAGAACTTCCAACACTATGTTGAATAGGAGTGGTGAGAGAGGGCATCCCTGTCTTGTGCCAGTTTTCAAAGGGAATGCTTCCAGTTTTTGCCCATTCAGTATGATATTGGCTGTGGGTTTGTCATAGATAGCTCTTATTATTTTGAGATACATCCCATCAATAGCTAATTTATTAAAAGTTTTTAGCATGAAGCGTTGTTGAATTTTTGTCAAAGGCCTTTTCTGCATCTATTGAGATAATCATGTGGTTTTTGTCTTTGGTTCTGTTTATGTAATGGATTACATTTATTGATTTGTGAATGTTGAACCAGCCTTGCATCCCAGGGATGAAGCCGACTTGATCATGGTGGATAAGCTTTTTGATGTGCTGCTGGATTCGGTTTGCCAGTGTTTTATTGAGGATTTTTGCAGCAATGTTCATCAGGGATATTGGTATAAAATTATCTTTTATTGTAGTGTCTCTGCCAGGCTTTGGTATCAGGATGATGCTGGCCTCATAAAATGAGTTAGGGAGGATTCCCTGTTTTTCTATTGATTGGAATAATTTCAGAAGGAATGGTACCAGCTCCTCTTTGTACCTCTGGTAGAATTCGGCTGTGAATCTCTCTGGTCCTGGACTTTTTTTGGTTGGTAGGCTATTAATTATTGTCTCAATTTCAAAGCCTGTTATTAGTATATTCAGAGATTCAACTTCTTCCTGGTTTAGACTTGGGAGGGTGTATGTGTCCAGGAATTTATCCATTTCTTCTACATTTTCTAGTTTATTTGCATAGAGGTGTTTCTAGTATTCTCTGATGGTAGTTTGTATTTCTGTGGGATTGGTGGTGATATCCCCCCTTTATCATTTTTTATTGCATCTATTTGATTCTTCTCTCTTTTTTTCTTTATTTGTCGCAATGCTAGTGGTCTATCAATTTTGTTAATCTTTTCAAAAAACCAGCTCCTGGATTTATTGATTTCTTGAAGTGTTTTTTTGTGTCTCTAACTCTTTCAGTTCTTCTCTGATATTAGTTATTTCTTGCCTTCTGCTAGCTTTTGAATTTGTTTGCTCTTGCTTCTCTAGTTACTTTAATTGTGATGTTAGGGTGTTGATTTTAGACCTTTCCTGCTTTCTCTTGTGGGCATTTAGTGCTATAAATTTCCCTCTATGCACTGCTTAAAATGTGTCCCAGAGATTCTGGTACGCTGTGTCTTTGTTCTGATTGGTTTCAAAGAACATCTTTATTTCTGCCTTCATTTTGTTATTTACCTAGTAGTCATTCAGGAGCAGGTTGTTCAGTTTCCATGTAGTTGAGCGGTTTTGAGTGAGTTTCTTAATCTTGAATTCTAATTTGATTGCACTGTGGTCTGAGAGACAGTTTGTTGTGATTTCTGTTCTTTTACATTTGCTGAGGAGTGCTTTACTTCCAATTATGTGGTCAATTTTAGAATAAGTGCGATGTGGTGCTGAGAAGAATGTATATTGTTGATTTGGGTGGAGAGTTTTGTAGATGTCTATTAGGTCTGCTTGGTGCAGAGCTGAGTTCAAGTCCTGGATATCCTTGTTAACCCTCTGTCTCGTTGACCTGTCTAATATTGACAGTGGGGTGTGAAAGTCTCCCATTATTATTGTGTGGGAGTCTAAGTCTCTTTGCAGGTCTCTAAGGACTTGCTTTATGAATCTGGGTGCTCCCGTATTGGGTGCATATATATTTAAGATAGTTAGCTCCTCTTGTTGAATTGATCCCTTTACCATTATGTAATGGCCTTGTCTCTTTTGATCTTTGTTGGTTTAAAGTCTGTTTTATCAGAGACTAGAATTGTGACCCCTGCTTTTTTTTGCTTTCCATTTGCTTAGTAGATCGTCCTCCATCCCTTTATTTTGAGCCTATGTGTGTCTGTGCACATGAGATGGGTCTCCTGATTATAGCACACTGATGGGTCTTAACTCTTTATCCAATTTGCCAGTCTGCATCTTTTAATTGGGGCATTTAGCCCATTTACATTTAAGGTTAATATTGTGTGTGAATTTGATCCTGTCATTATGATGTTAGCTGGTTATTTTGCCCATTAATTGATGCAGTTTCTTCATAGCATTCATGGTCTGTACAATTTGGCATGTTTTTGCAGTGGCTGGTACAGATTGTTTCCTTCTACGTTTAGAGCTTCCTTCAGGGCCCTTGTAAGACAGGCCTGGTGGTGACAAAATCTCTCAGCATTTCTTGTCTGTAAAGGATTTTATTTCTCCTTCACTTATGAAGCTTAGTTTGGCTGGATATGAGATTCTGGATTGAAAATTCTTTTCTTTAAGAATGTTGATTATTGGCTCCCACTCTCTTCTGGCTTGCAGGGTTTCTGCCTAGAGATCTGCTGTTAGTCTGATGGGCTTCCCTTTGTGGGTAACCCGACCCTTCTCTCTGGGTGCCCTTAACATTTTTTCCTTCATTTCAACTTTAGTGAATCTAACAATTTGTGTCTTGGGGTTGCTCTTCTCGAGGAGTGTCTTTGTGATGTTCTCGTATTTCCTGAATTTGAATGTTGGCCTGCCTTGCTAGGTTGCAGAAATTCTCCTGGATAACATCCTAAAGAGTGTTTTCCAACTTGGTTCCATTCTTCTCATCACTTTCAGGTACACGAATCAAATGTAGATTTGGTTTTTTCACATAGTCCCATATTTCTTGGAGGCTTTGTTCATTTCTTTTTACTCTTTTTTCTCTAACTTTGTCTTCTCGCTTTATTTCATTAATTTGATCTTCAATCACTGATACCCTTTCTTCCACTTGATCCATTGGCTACTGAAGCTTGTGCATGCATCACGAAGTTCTCGTGCCATGGTTTTCAGCACCATCAGGTCATTTAAGGTCTTCTCTACACTGTTTATTCTGGTTAGCCATTCATCTAACTTTTTCTCATGGTTTTTAGCTTCCTTGCAATGGGTTCAAACATCCTCCTTTAGCTCGGAGAAGTTTGTTATTATAGACCTTCTGAAGCCTACTTCTGTCAACTCATCAAAGTCATTCTCTGTCCAGCTTTGTTCCATTGCTGCCGAGGAGCTGCGATCATTTGGAGGAGAAGAGGCGCTCTGGTTTTTAGAATTTTAAGCTTTTCTGCTCTGGTTTCTCCCCATCTTTGTGGTTTTATCTACCTTTGGTCTTTGATGTTGGTGACCTACAGATGGGGTTTTGGTGTAGATGTCCTTTTTGTTGACGTTGATGCTATTCCTTTCTGTTTGTTAGTTTTCCTTCTAATAGTCAGGTCCCTCAGCTGCAGGTCTGTTGGAGTTTGCTGGAGGTCCATTCTAGACCCTGTTTGCCTGGGTGTCACCAGCAGAGGCTGCAGAATAGCAAATATTGCTGCCTGATCCTTCCTCTGGAAGCTTCATCCCAGAGGGGCACTTGGCCATATGAAGTGTCTGTCGGCCCCTACTGGGAAGTGACTCCCAGTTAGGCTACACAGGGGTCAGGGACCCACTTGAGGAGGCAGTCTGTCTGTTCTCAGAGCTCAAACACCATGCTGGGAGAACCACTGCTCTCTTCAGAGCTGTCAGACAGGGACGTTTAGGTCTGCAGGAGTTGTCTGTTGCCTTTTGTTTAGATATGCCCTGCCCACAGTGGTGGTGACTATAGAGGCCTAGGCCTTGCTGAGCTGCGATGGGCTCTGCCTAATTTGAGCTTCTCAGCCACTTTGTTTACCTACTGAAGCCTCAGCAATGATGGACACCCCTCCCCCTGCCAGGCTGCCACCTCGCATTTCGATCTCAGACTGCTGCACTAGCAGTGAGCAAGGCTCCGTGGGTGTGGGACCCGCCAGGCCCGAGAAAGAATCTCTTTGTCTGCCAGTTGCTAAGACCTTGGGAAAAGCACAGTATTTGGGTGGGAGTGTCCTGATTTTCCAGGTACCATCTGTTATGGCTTCCCTTGGCTAGTAAAGGGAAATCTCCCAACCCCTTGCCCTTCCCAGGTGAGGCGACACCCCACCCTGCTTCCGCTCACCCTCCATGGGTTGCACCCACTGTCCAACCAGTCCCAGTGAGATGAACCAGGTACCACAGTTGGAAATGCAGAAATCACCCAATCTTCTGCATTGATCACGCTGGGAGCTGTAGACCAGAGCTGTTCCTATTTGGCCATCTTGGAGCCGCCTCCTCCATGAGTATTTCTTATCAACCTGAGCCTTATCTTACATGATCATACTACAGTTATCAACTTTGTTAAATTTAACCTTGATCAAACATACTTTTATCTATTCTATCATGAGTATTAAATTTTATCACTTCACCCAATAATGTTCTTTTTCTTTTATGAAATTCAAATTTTGGAAGAATACAGCCAACCTTTTCTTTGAACTGAATAGTCCTTAGTTGGGGTTTATCTGAGATTTTCTTAAGATTAGATATAAGTTATGTATTCTCGATGGGAATAGCATGTAGATGATGCTGTGTCCTTCTCAGGATATCATATGTGGAGGCACACAATGTCTATCCATGTTATCTTTCTCTGTCTCAGTTTCTCCATTTGAACAACATAAACAATAATTTATTCCATAGAGGGATAGTGTTGGCATGATGCAGGGGCATGATTTGGGCAGGGAACCCATCCAAGCAAGACAAAGGTGAAAGGTTTTACAGGCTCACACTTCCAGCCCCAGGACCCTGACCCCCACCTACCTTTGAAGATGTTGGAGTTGGAGGTGCTGAACCCTATTTGGCTGGTGGCTCTTCTTCCTTGCCTCTAGGAACCATGGAGCCCCTACACAGTGAGTAGGTGGTGAGCAAAACCAATCAATTATGCAGATCTTAGTCATGCTTCTGGTTGTGGCAGATCTGTAAGTTCTGTCCCAAACCATAAGTTGGGTACATATAGAACATTGTCCCTGAATTCCTATTCAAGGAGTACTTTCTTCTTTTTGCTGCAGGCAATATAGATACAGACAGAACACTGTGGACCTGCAGAATCCTCTGCTCCCCTAACACACACACAAGTCTGGCTGATTGTGGACACTCAGACACAAGTCTGGGTGATTGTGGAGTGGAAGGAGGATCTACATATCTATTTTTTTTTCTAACATTGTGTGAGGACCTTCATAAAGTCTCATCCATCTTTATATTAACTTCTCCATTGCTAGCATCAGCCTAACACCACCTTATCAGCAATCTCTTGTGACTTTTGTGAGGAAAAGAGAGATCTCTTCCAAGAGGGCTTCGAAAATATCACATAACATGTAGATTTTAAATATATAGACTTAAACTATACTCAAATCCTACCTCCCACTTACTCTAGGAAAGTCACTAATCATCTCTGTGCCTCAGTTTCCTCATTTTTAAAGTGAGAATAGCAGTACTTTCTTCATAGGATCTTTGGGAGGATTCCATGAGTTATTTTGTGTTAAACACTGAGACCCAATGTCTGGCATATAAGCAGTGCTATGTATGGTTTGCTAAATAAACCAATAAAACACTTATTGAAGTGTTCAGAATCACCCAGTTGGACACCAAATTCACTATGAGTCAAATATTTAACATGTATTAACCAATACTCTCAGTGACCCAGTGAGTTTAGTGCTAAATATTTATATTTTGCCAATGCAGAAACTGAAGCATCGAGGAGCTAAGCAACTTGCCCAAGGCCACACAGCCAATAAGTGGTAGAAACAAGATTTGAAAGGAAGTGAATTCAGAGCCAGGTATGCCAGATGGTGAAGCCCACAGCTTTTCCTGGGCCTCAGAGCCACGATACATCTTGGGCTTATTCCCATCACCAAGAGCGCTCTCTCTAGATACCCTTACAGTGCTAGCAGAGGGGCATAATGGGAAGGGAAATTTCAGGAGCTGAGCTGACTGTGAGAGCTCTGAGTAAGTCTTGACTGTGTCTAGGAATATTCCCAGAGTTGTTTGGTTGGGATGAGAAAGTGGGAAAGTGGGAGAGAAGCAAAGCCTGTGGATTGTCCTAACATTTTCTTCTCTAGTTCTATTTCCTTGCCTCTTCCCACTTTACAACATACTCTTGGCCTTGTCCTCTTCCTGGGACCCCTCATCAATTTATATCATTTACTTCTCTCCGTAGGAAAAAAAAAGAAAAAGATTTCTTTTCAGGATGTCATTTTTTGCTCTTGTACTAATAAAAGAGCAACTCATGCTTAGTGCATAAATTTTGTAAAAATATGAAAATGACAATTAAATTTAAAAATAATTGTTAATCTTGTCAACCTATGCTAACATTTGTGCATATATTCTAGTAGACTTTTTCTTATGTACATATATGTTTTTATATAGTGGATAATCCTGTGACTATTTTTAAGTTTAACATTTACGATAAATATTTTCCTGTACTCCTAAATATTTTCAAAAATTTCATAGATTGGTAGATTACTCTGCCAATTAATCACCAGTTGTTGACAAGCTTGGTGGTTTCAGTTTTTCCCTATTGTAGAAATTCACTATTAGTTACATAATGATAACTAAATCCTTGAGTATTTATTTATTTATTCCTTGGGAAAGCCAATAAAAGTAGAAATACACATAATTCAATCTGTGCATAAATATTACCAATTCTCTCTTCATAATGTTTAGGCTATACTTGTACCAACAAAGAAGTGGTCTAAAAATGTCAGACCATTTCCTTCATCTTGACCCTGACATAGACATTCAGAGGATTCAGATGGTAGGTCAGAGGAGCCAGCAGGCTATTGACTATTCACAGTTGTCTAGTGCCACAATCACAGGCCTTACACTCATCCGATGTAAACTTAAAACCCATCTTTACAGAGGCAGATACTAAAAAATAAAAATTAACATTAAAAAACCATCCTTATCATTTGCTAACTCCATGACCTTGGGTAACTCATTTCACTTCTGGAAAACTCCATTTAATCACATGGAAAAATTATAGTACAGGCATACCTCAAAGATATTACAGATTCAGTTCCAGGCCACCCTAATAAAGTGAGTCAAACAAATATTTTGGTTTCTCAGTGCATATAAAAGATATGTTTACACTATACTGTAATCTACTAAGTATGTGACAGCATTATGTATAAAAACAGTGTACATATCTTAATCCAAAAATAGTGTATTGATAGACATCAATACCAAGAGCTCTCAAAACCACACACTTACATGTGCTTGTTAGTACATGCTCCTGTTCCTGAATGACTTTTTGGTAAACAACAAAATTAAGACAGAAATCAAGAAGTTTTTTGAAACTAATAAGAACAAAGATACAACATACCAAAATCTCTGGGACACAATTAAACCAGTGTTGAGAGGAAAGTTTATAGCACTAAATGCCCACATCAAAAAGTTAGAAATATCTCCAATTAACCTAACATCACACCTAGAGGAACTTGAAAAACAAGAGCAAACCAACCCCAAAGCTAGTAGAAGAAAAGAAATAACCAAAATTAGAGCTGAACTGAACAAAATAGAGATAAGGGAAATCATAAGAAAGATCCATGAAACCAAAAGTTGGTTCTTTGCAGAATAAATAAGACTGGTAGACCACTAGTTAGACTAATAAAGAAAGAGAAAATCCAGATAAACACAATCAAAAATAACAAAGGGGATATTACCACTGACCCCATAAAAATACAAACAAAAATCAGAGACTATTACAAACACCACTATGCACACAAACTAGAAAACCTACACAAAATTGATAACCTCTTGGAATCATACAAACTCCCAAGATTAAACCAGGATGAAATTGAACAGACCAATAACAAGTACCAAAATTTAATCAGTAATTTAAAAAAAACTTACCAACCAGAAAAGGCCCTGGACCAGATGGATTCACAGCCAAATTCTACCAGACATATAAAGAAGAGCTGGTGCCAATCCTGCTGAAATTATTCCAAAAACTTGAGGAGGAGGGACTCCTCCCTAATTCATTCTATGAAGTCAGCATCATTCTGACATCAAAACCTGGCAGAGAGACAACAGAAAAAGAAAACTTCAGACCAATATCACTGATGAACATAGATGCAAAAATCCTAAACAAAATACTAGCAAACCAAATCCAGCAGTACATCAAAAAGCTAATCCACCACATTGTTTCCTGTTGGGAGCTCCCTGCAATACCCGCCCCCACTCCCCCCTGCCCCACAAAAAAATGAATTCACCACAATCAAGTAGGCTTTATCCCTGGGAAGCAAGGTTGATTCAACATATGCAAATCAATACATGTGATTCATCACATAAACCAGACTTTAAAAAAAGATCATCTTAATAGATGCAGAAGAGGCTTTTGATAAAATTTAACATCTTTTCATGTTAAAAACCCTCAAAAAACCAGACATCAAAGGTACATACCACATAATAGTAACAGTCATCTCTGACAATCCCACAGCCAACATCATAATGAATTGACAAAAGCTGGAAGCGTTCCTCTTGAGAAGCAGAACAAGACAAGGATGCCCACTCTTGCCACTCCTACTCAATATACTATTGAAGTCCTAGCCAGAGCAATCATGCATGAGAAAGAAATAAAAGTCATCTAAATAGGAAGAAAGGAAGTCAAACTATGTTTGACAGACAATATTCACAGACAATATAAGCCTAGAAAACCCTGTAGTCTCTGCCCAAAAGCTTCTAGATCTGATAAACCACTTCAGCAAAGGTTCAAGATACAAAATCAATGTACAAGAATCAGCATTTCTAGCAGCATTTCACTCGTATGAAATGCATAGAAATATGTCCAAGCTGAGAGTCAAATCAAGAATGCAATCCCACTCACAATAGCCGCAATAAGAATAAAATACCTAGGAATACAGCTAACCAGGGAGGTGAAAGATCTTTACAATGAGAATTATAAAACACTGTATCAGAGACAACACAAACAAACAGAAAAACATTCTATGCTCATGGATACGAAGGGTCAATATTGTTAAAATAGTCATACTGCCCAAAACAATTTACGGATTCAATGTTATTCCTATATACAAACTACCAACATTTTTCACAGAATCAGAAAAAGCCATTTGAAAATGCATTTGGAAGCAAAAAGGGCCTGGATAGCCAAAACAATTCTAAGCAAAAAGACCAAAGCTGGAGGCATTATACTTCCAGACTTCAAACTATACGACAAGCCTACAGTAACCAAAACAGCATGGTACTGGTACAAAATCAGAATCATTAACAAATGAAACAGAATAGAGAACCCAGAAATAAAGCTACACACCTACAACCGTCTGATCTTCAACAAAGCTGACAAAAACAATCAATGGGAAAAGGACTTCCTATTCAATAAATGCTACTGGCATAACTGGCTAATCATATGCAGAAGAATGAAACTGGACCCCCACTTTTTACCATATACAAAAATCAATACAAGATGGATTAAAGACATAAATGTAAAATCTAAAGCTATAAAGACCCTAGAAGAAAATCTAGAAAATACCATTCTGGACATTGGCCCAGGCAAAGACTTCATGATAAAAACTCTACAAGCAATTGCAACCAAAACAAAAATTGACAAGTGGGACCTAATTAAACTAAAGAGCTTCTACACTGGAAAAGAAACTATCAACAGAGTAAAAGACAACCTACAGAATGGGAACAAATATTTGCAAACTATGCATCCAACAAAGATCTAATATCCAGAATCTATAAAGAACTTAAATCAACAAGCAAAAAACAAAAAAAAAATTTTAATGGGTAAAGGACATGAACAGACCCTTCTCAAAAGAAGACATAATGTGGCCAAAAAGCATATGATAAAAATGCTCAGTATCACTAATCATTAGGGAAATGTAATTCAAAACCACAATGAGATACTATCTCACACCAGTCAGAATGGCTAGTGAGGAGAAAAGGGAATGCTTGTACAGAGCTGGTGGTGTAAATTATTTCAGTCACTGTGAAAAGCAGTCTGGAGATTTCTCAGAGAACTTAAAATAGAACTACCATTTGACCCAGCAATTCCATTACTAAGTATATATCCAAGAGAATAGAAGTTGTTCTACCATAAAGACATATGCCTGCGTATGTTCATCACAGCACTGTTCACAATAGCAAAGACATGGAATCAACCTAGGGTGCCCATCAATGGTGGACTGGATAAAGAACATGTGGTATGTATACACCATGGAATACTACATAACTATTTTTAAAAATGAGATCATGGCCTTTGCAGCAACATGGATGGAGCTGGAGGCCATTATCCTAAGCAAATTAAGCAGGAACAGAAAACCAAATACCACACATTCTCACATAAGTGTGAGCTAACCATTGAGTACACATGGGCACAAAGAAGGGAACACTAGACACTGGGACCTATTTTAGGGTGGAAGTTGGTAGGAGAGTCAGATTGAAAAACTACCTATCATGGATTATGCTTATTACCTGGATGACAAAATTATCTGTACACCAAACTCCCACAACACACAATTTATCCATCTAACAAACCTGCACATGTACCCCTTGAACCTAAAAGTTGGCAAGGCAAAAAAAAGAAGAAAAATACTTTATTGCTGAAAATGTTAACATCCTCTGAACCTTCAGCAAGTCAAAATCTTCTTGTTAGTGGAAGGCCTTGCCTCAGTGTTGATGGCTGCTGACTCATCAGTGTGGTGGCTGCTGAAAGTTAGGGTAGCTGCAGAAATTTCTTAAAATAAGACAATGAAGTTTGCCACATTGATTGACTGCCCTTCACAAACAATTGTGCAGTAGCATGCAATGTTGTTTGATAGCATTTTGCCCACAGTAGAACTTCTTTCAAAATTAGAGTCAATCCTCTCAAATCCTCTCATAAGGATTTGATAAAGTTGATAAAGTTGATAAGGTTGATAGCTTTATCAACTAAGTTTATGTGATATTCTAAATCATTTGTTGTCATTTCAACAATTCATTTTCTTCCTCAGCATGCTTACTAGGAGAAGTTTCCATCTCAATAAACCACATTCTTTGCTCATCCATTCAGGTTTTATCATGAGATTCCAGGAATTCAATCACATCTTCGGGCTCAACTTTAGTTCTCTTGTTATTTCCACCACAGCCGAGGTTACTTACTCCACTGAGGTCTTACACCCCTCAAAGTGATTCATGAGAGTTGGAATCAATTTCTCCCAAACTTCTTTTAGTGTTGATATTTTGACCTCCTCCTGCCAATCATGAATGTTCATCTAGAATGGTGAATTATTTCCAGAAGGTTTTCAACTTACTTTGCCAAGATCCATCAGCAAAATCACTATCTATGGCATCTATGGCCTTATAAAATGTATTTTTTA